>NC_072412.2:55480740-56730740 GCF_028858775.2 Pan troglodytes | reverse complement strand
CTCCCCTTTTTAGACCATATAGGATAACTTCTTGATGTTGCTATGGCATTTGTAAACTGTCATGGTGCTGGTGGGAGTGTAGCAGTGAGGATGACCAGAAGTCATTCTCGTCGCCATCTTGGTTTTGGTGGGTTTTAGCTGACCTCTTTGCTGCAAACTGTTTTATCAGCAAGGTCTTTGTGACCTGTATCTTGTGCCAACCTCCTATCTCATTCTGTGACTTAGAATGTCTCAATTCCTGGGAATGCAGCCCAGCAGGTCTCAGCCTCATTTTACCCAGCTCCTATTCAAGATGGAGTTGCTCTGGTCCAAATGCGTCTGACAGTATAACAAATTTTATACCTGTTGATTAGCAATTCCTCTTTTCCTCATCTCCCCAGCCCCTGGCAGCCATGATCCTATCCTTTTCTTCCATGAGTTTGACTATTTTATTTTATTTTTTTTTGAGACAGAATCTCACTCATTGCCCAGGCTGGAGTACAGTGGCGTGATCTTGGCTGACTGCAACCTCCGCCTCCCAGGTTAAAGCAATTCTCCTGCCTCAGCCTCCTGAGTGGCTGGGACTACAGGTGTGCACCACTATGCCCAGCTAATTTGTGTTTTTAGTAGAGACGGGGTTTCACCATGCTGGTCAGACTAGTCTCAAACTCCTGACCTCAAGCGACCCACCCACCTCGGCTTCCCAAAGTGTCAGGATTACAGGTGTGAACTACTGCACCTGGCCGGAGTTTGACTATTTTAGCCACCTCATAGAAGGGAAGTCATACAGTATTTGTCCTTCTGTGACTGGCTTATTTCTCTTAGCATAATGTTTTTCAGGTTCATCCACATTGTTGCATGTTGAATGATTTCCTTATGTATATATATTTGACATATATATGTGTATATATATTCATTATCCATTTATCTGCCAATGGACATTTAGGTTGTTTCCACATTTTGGCTGTTGCGAATAGTGCTGCAGGGAACATGGGAGTGTGGAAATCTCTTCAGGATTCTGATTTCAATTCTTTTGGATAAATACCCAGAAGTAGCATTGCTGGATTGTATGGTTGTCCTATTTTTAATTTTTTGAGGAATCTCCATACCATTTTGCATTTCCATCAACAGTATACAGGGTCCCAATTTCTCCACAACCTTGCCAACACTGATCGTCTTTGTTTTTTCTTTTCTTTTTTTTTGATAAAAGCCATCCTGAGAGGTGTGAGGTGGTATCTCATTCTGGTTTTGATTTGTATTTTTCTGATGATTAGTGACATCTTTTCAGATACCCATTGGTCATATGCATGTCTTCTTTTGACTAATGTCTATCCAGGTTCTTTGCCCATTTTAAAATTAGGTTATTAGGTTTTTTTGTTTTTGTTTTTGGCTATTGAGTTGTAAGAAATGAAAGATTTTAACCTACATGCAAATGTGCAGTACAAAATAACTGTAGTGTTCACAGAAAATCTCATAATATGCCACAGCAGTGGGTGCTGATAACAGGCCACAACTTTAAAGTTGTGTAGTAGGCATCTTTCCATTTTGTAGGTGTAGCTCTATGAGTGAATCCTGGCATTTGGGGATCCTCTGCCCCTCCTCCTCGCCAGGGCCTGCCCTCAGCTCATGGACATTCTAGAAGAATGGGGGACAGAAAGTAGCATGGAAAGGAGGACCCTGGAAGTGCTAGGGTGCTGAGGACAGCACTGATGACACAAACCCTCCTGCCTCTACACCATAGAACACCATGTAGCCACTTAGAGAGAAGCTGAAGAACGGTAGACAGTAATCTGAAATAAAGCACATCCATGGCACATTTGTAAGTAACAGAAGCCAGTTTCAAAACCAAACCCTGTGCATTGTGGGTCTTTTTGGAGAAGGCATATATACATATGCTAGAACACGAAATCAAGATGAAAAACCCATGAACCCACTGTGGGGTGATGTGATTTTTAGTTTTCTGGCTTTCCTAAAACTTCCAGAGTTTTTACAATGGATACTTACTACTTTTGTAATCAGATAAAAGTGTGTTATTTTAAAATGCTAATATGAAAGAAAGAGGAAAGGAGGAGGAAGGAAAAAGGGGAGGAAAGAGAAAGGGAAGGGCCCCCTTTCTGTTGTGCTTGGTGGGCTGGTTTCCATCTGTCCTGGGGCTCCAGAGAGTGGGAGACAAAAGGACTGAGAGGCAGGGAGTGGTGCTGGGTCTGGAGCCAGCGTGGGGACAGAGTGGGATATATAGAGTCCTCCAACAGCCCCTTCAGGGAGGGACAGCATAGACTGGGGCAGTCTGTACTCCCAGTGGCCTCATCACAGCCCTGTTCGAGAGTGACAGGACCTGGGAACCCACAGACAGATGCAGACTGTGACTTGGGAGTGACTGCTGGGCATCCCAGGGTTGCACAGACCCCACATCTCCGAGGCTGTGCAGGGTTCAACTCCCTCGCTGATGATCTCCACCTTTGGTTATTAGTTATGAAGCATTGTCTAGAAATGTGTCATAGTGTGCAATTTTGGTTAATCTATATACACATATGTACTGTTTATCAATATAAATAATTTGCATAATTTGTTTAATTTCCACATGCACTCTCTTTAGTTTTCAGGATAACAAAGAGTTGCACAGACACATAGATCTGCGACACACACACACAAACACACAAACACACACAGCTCTTCTTCCTTATGGGGCCAGGTACTTGACTTTTGCTACTCCCATTCCTCTCCTCTCCAGCTGTCACATCATGTCCCTGAGGGGTCACCTTGTCCCCAAGAAGCCCTCAAAGGAGAAGCAGGGACAGCAGAAACTGGACAGCAAGTTTTATGACAGCTGGGCCACAGCCTTGCTCACAGCTATATTCCCGGTGCCTGGCATCTTGGTGCTTGTTGAATCTTTGCTGATGAATGGCCCAATGCATGAATGCATCCTCAGCACCTCTGGCTTCTCAGGGCCTCGCACCAGGCTCCTGGGGGTCCTGGCCCTGGGCGGGTTACCCTCCTGGTGTCACTTTTTCCTTCTTCAGGGCTGGGGAAGAATTGTCTTTGTGTGCTCTTTTCTCACTAGGAGTGGTCCTCTTCCTTTGTGGATTCCAAACTCCAGGATGCCTAAGAATCATTTGGGGAGTTTGTCCCACACCCTGGTGAGCTCTGGGACCTGCTTTATAGTGAGGTGGCTCTGAAGTATGTGGCCCCTCCCATGGGGGCTGCACTTTAGAGCTTAACTTTTTTTGACAGCACTTAGACGGGAGTTGTCCAAATCCTTCTCTGCCACGACTAAAAGACTCAGAATCTGATTTGCTCCATAGACATTTGTTGAGCCTTACGGTTCTGTCTTGACAAAGATGAGTCAGAGTCACTGGGGTTCTCTGGAGAACTCAGCCAGCCTAGGTTTTAGATTCAAGTTGACCTGGGTTCACCTTGCTTCTTATTTTGGGGGTGGGTTGGGTGTTATCTGTGTCTTCCTACCAGTGGAACAAAACTCTAACATGCAGGGTGGTTGTGAGCATTACAGAGATAATCTAAGTGAAGTGCCTAGCACCGACCAGCTCAGCAACGGGAGCACAGTGTGGTGGGGCAGGGGGTTGATCTCACAACCTGGGGTGTGGGGTCGCCCAGTGGGAGGCCTGGGGGAGACCAGAGGGTGGGCAAGGGGAAGTGGGAAGTTTGCGAATGGCTGGGACTCTTAACTCTCACCCGTGACCTTGGCCCCTAGGGGTGGAGGTCACGCCCTGCAAATGCTAATCTCAGGTTTACCCTCATCAGGTGCTGGCCTGCTGGACTCTTCTGTCGCCTGTGTGACCAGTGCCCTGAATTACAGTCTCCAGTTTTCAATATACAAGTTGTTTCTATTTTTTTGGTTAGATCCTGACTGATACAGAGAGGAAATGCCACAGAATGAAAGAAGTGAGAGGAACTGCCTCTGACCAGGCCAGGGTAGGAGATGAAGGCAGATTGAAGGCAGACGCCTCTTGGAATCTTGCCAAGCCAGGGAGAGGGGAGGAATCTAGGAAGAAGAAATAAGAAATTGTTGGGTTAAGGATCACTAGAGGAGTTTTCTTTTTCTTTTCTTTCTTTTTTTTTTGGGGGGACAGGGTCTTGCTCTGTTGCCCAGGCTGGAGTGCAGTAGTGTGATCATAGCTCATTGCAGCCTTGGATTCCTGGGCTCAAGCAATCTTCTCGCTACAGTCTACTGAGTAGCTGGGACTACAGGCACCTGCCACCATGAATGGTCAATTAAAAAACATTAAATAAATAGATGGGATCTCTCTATGTTGCGCAGGCTGGTCTCAAACTCCTGGCCTCAAGCAATCCTCCCAGATCCTCCCATCTAGGCCTCCCAAAGAACTGGGATTATAGGCGTGAACCACTGTGCCCCGCCAAGGGGGTGGGGATTTAAGCAAAGGCTCGGAGGTCTGTGGCTGCCCAGGGAGTATCAGATCCATCTTAGCACCTTCTCTCGTTCTCTCCACCTGGTCTCTCTCCGGGCTCCTGGCTGCTCTACTCAGCCTCAGTTGCAGCCGCAGCTGCACCGAGAGCCTCTTGTACCCTCACAGTTCCACTGCCAGGCTGAGCAGCTGTGGGCAGTCTGGTTCCTCCCTCCTCTGACAGCCACAGGTGCAGCTCCAGAGCAGGCCCTGAAAACTGGCTCCCAAGAGGCCTCCCGAGGGTTCAAGAGGTTGGGTGAGCTTTGCCCAGGGCAGGCAAGGGGTGGGAGAGGAGGGCAGCGCCTTCAGTGCTCTGATGACTGCATGTGTACCTGGCATAGAGTCAGTCATTCACAAGGCCTAGGGCCTTTGGACTCTCAATCTTACCCCCCTGCGGCTGGTGGCTCCATCCAGGTCAGGAGAGAAGGCCGTGAGGTGTCACTGCAGGCAGACCAATCTCTGAGGCCATCAGACTTGTAACCTGATGTGCTGAAAGAGTTTCTTGTCCCCTTAAGGTGGCACCACAAAAGACCCCTTCCCTCTTTCTAGGTGGATTTGGGCCGGTTCATAAGAAAAGGGAGGCAAACACCCTAAGCAGTCACAGAAATTGCTCTGGGGTAGAGAATGTGCTCACATCCTCTCAGCTGGAGCTGGGCCCAGCAGGTTTTTGATGCTGGTGATCAAATTAACCTCAGACAGGAGGAATTTCCTGCCTTGCTTGTTTGTTTAATAAAAGAACAAGAATTGGAAAATAGTTAAGTTGGAGAAATGAGTATATGTTCATTCTTGCCTATTAACCATCATAAATCCCAAAGGATTTAGAGTTTGTAGGAAGATCACTGACTCTACACTCTGTAACGGCCCCTTTGCTGAGAGGTGTCTGTCCACAGCAGTTGAGTATCAGATGGGTTGGTGGCTCCCCAAACCCCATCAAAACAGCTTGGTGTTAAGGCAAAGCCAAGTTCATTACATACCCCAGTAAAGGGGATTCTGAGACTGAGGAGTGCCTCGGAAAAGAGGGCAAATGTGGTGGTCATTGAATGTGTTGAACCCTGAGTGAGTGAGTTTTTGATGTGGGGGTGGATTAGAATTGGGAAAGTTTGGGACATATTAGGGTCAGGGGACACAGGGAGGTGAGGATTTGGGCTAGATTGCTGCTATTTTTGGTCCTGAGAAGGCAGGTAAATGGACTAGATTTTCAGGAAATTCTGCAAAGAAACCATAAATTACCTACAAGCTCACCTTCCCAAGGGAGTTTCTGGGAGCAGTGGTGTTGGTGGATGGTGGGTGGAAGGACCATGGTATGAGCGTGCACAGGATGCTGCAGGTGTGTGGATGCCTGCTCTCCTGAGGGCTGGTGTAGAGGACCCCAGGAAGGCTTCCCTGGCTTTTGTCCCCTGTCCTCAAGACAGCTTCTGTCGTTTGTAAAACTCCACGTTGCTCAGCACAGGCCCTTTGGAGTCAGTTTCCAGATGTCTGGTATCACAGAGCCCCCTCTTCTGTCTCATTTTTCTCTTGGACACACGGTGGCACAGAGTTCGAGATGCAGGAGGCAAAAGGTTGACAGCCACTGGGGAGGCCCATGTGCATCAGACCTCAGTGCACACAGAACAGTGCTCAGACCAAGGGAAGGCACCCGGGCACCCACACCTTTCCTGGGGCCCATTGGGGCTGTGCTGCAGGCCAGGCTGACCCAGCCCCAGGGCTCCCAGAGTGTTTCTGAAATTGCCAACTTTAATTAAAAAATATATATTTAATAAATAAAAAAATTAAAAATAGTACATGTTCAGTAGAGAAAATTTTTTATAGTTTTTAAAATTGTGATAAAATATACATAACTAAAATTCACAATTTTAACCATCTTTAGGTGTAAAATGAGTGGCATTAAGTACATTCACAATGTTGTGCAAACATCACTTCCCACCTCTAGAACTTCCCCATTCCCTCCCCACCTCTAGAACTTCCCCATTCCCTCAAACAGAAACTCTGTGCCTATTAAATAGCAACTCCCCGTCCTCCCCTCTCCCAGCTCTTGGTAACCACATTCTATTTCCTTTCTCTATGAATCTGACTACTCTAGGTGTTACTGGAAAGGGGTACCAATCCAGATCTCAAGAGAGGGTTCTTGGATCTTGTGCAAGAAAGAATTCACGGTGAGTCCGTATAGTAAAGTGAAAGTAAGTTTATTAAGAAAGTAGAGGAATAAAGGAATGGCTACTCCACAGACAGAGCAGCCCTGAAGGCTGCTGGTTGCCCATTTTTATGGTTATTTCTTGATTGTATGCCAAACAAGGGGTGGATTATTCATGCCTCCCCTTTGTAGACCATATAGTATAACTTCCTGATGTTGCCATGGCATTTGTAAACTGTCATGGCGCTGGTGGGGGTGTAGCAGTGAGGACGACCAGTGGTCACTCTCATCATCATCTTGGTTTTGGTTTGGGTTTTAGCCTGCTTCTTTACTGCAAGCTGTTTTATCAGCAAGGTCTTTATGACCTGTATCTTGTGCCAATCTCCTATCTCATCCTGTGACTTAAAATGCCTTAACCTCCTGGGAACGTGGCCCAGCAGGTCTCAGCGTCATTTTACCCAGCCCCTATTCAAGATGGAGTTGCTCTAGTTCAGATGCCTCTGACATTTTCCCTGCTTTTTAAATAACAAAACCCTTAATCCTAAGGGTTGCAAAGGGATGAAGATCCATCATTTTCTGTTACTTCTTTGGGCTGAATAGGGGTGATGATATTCCCAAGTCTCTCTTGTGTTCAGGATAGAGAGGAGCTTAGAAAGCATAAGTATGTTGAGGGACACTCATAACTCTGAGTTCCAACAAAAGGTGATATCCAGAAGATGAATAAGTATTTAATTTAAGACAACATTCGGTAAGCTTATCCTGCTTTTTTGTTTTTTTTGAGACGGAGTCTCTGTCTGTCACCAGGCTGGAGTGCAGTGGCACGATCCTGGCTCACTGCAACCTCTGACTCCCCAGTTCAAGTGATTCTCCTGCCTCGGCCTCCTGAGTAGCTAGGATTATGCCACCACATCCAGCTAATTTTTGTATTTTTAGTAGAGCTGGGGTTTCACAATATTGGCCAGGATAGTCTCGATCTCCTGACCTTGTGATCTGCCTGCCTTGGCCTCCCAAAGTGCTGGGATTACAGGTGTGAGCCACCGCGCCCGGCCGCTTATCCTGCATTTCTACACAAAGAGTACAACAATATATTCCACAACAGTAAAGCAAAATAAGCAAAATTATCTCAAGTTAACTAAATGAGAAGGCTTTCCATGAACTGGGCAACTATTGGAACCAAGCTGATATGGGGTTGCTAGATGATTCCAATACATGCTCAGGATTAGAATATTGATCCAGATTTTTATATTACCCATCCCTCTTGTTTCTTCTAAGCAGCAGCCAGAGATCACTGGTTGCTTCATAGGAATAAGCAGGGCTAGTCTAAATTACAGGAAAAAAACTCAAAAATAACTGATGAGACTAAAGTTTAATAACAAATGTACCATAGTTCTTGAAACATAATTTTTCTCTCTCTAGTTTCCCATTTTTCACTAAAGACAAATCATGGTAAGACTGATTTGGTTTATTATACTTGGCTTGATTATTTGTATAAAGTGCAGCAAGAATAATTATTTTTCACATAAGCTCTTTTTAAATTGGCTTTGATGGAACTCTGTTCCATAAGAAGGAATCTTAGATAAGACTTTTTTAGAGCCGAGCCATGGATTTGTACCCTCAAATACCTTTGAGTTGAGTAACTTCCTCTCCTCTTGAGGTTCCCAGATAACTTGGGGCTCCTAGGCCTTTCCCCAGATAACTTGGTGGGGTCCTAGGCCTGTTAGAAAGTGACATTCTTTACTTACCACAGGTCAGGAAACCTGTACAGGGTCTGTGTAGACAAGGTGTGAGGCCAGTTTTCCCAAGGGGCTTTTATTGGATCTATAAGTCAAATTTAATTCCTTAAAGGAAAACACACCATTCCAGTCAAAGCCTTGGCAAAAATAACCAGTTTTTCCAATTGTGTCCTATTGCAAAAGAAACAGATTCTTATTGCACTATGTTGCTTTAAGATACTCACAAATAGTTTCCAAATTCTGGAGGAATCAGGTAGAGAGAAACAAATATGCTCCAAATTTTGTTCACAGGAGTATAATTTACTTAATTGTCAAAAGCTGTAAATAGCTTAAGTTTCCTTGACTTTGAAAAACAAAACAAAGGATCAGCACCGTTTTAAGCGAAAAGTCAAAAAAAGATTACTTCAATGTTTAATTTACAGAAAAACTGAATGCCTCTGTAGCTTTAGCTAATATGTTTGCACATGGAATCTCTTTTACAATTAATTGTTCACAAACCTTCTACAACTTGTTCAAACCTTTGGCTTTATCCTAACTCAAAACAACACTTTAACCCTTTAATCTAGGCAAAAAAAAATCCACATTTCCTTGACTTTTTATAATTTTTTTTTTTTTTTTTTACAGAAAACACATTTCACTTTCCTTACATGCCTTACACATAGAACTGTTTCTTTAGTAGTCTTAACTACATGTTGCAATGTTAACTCTTAGTGACTTTTACTTTTGGTGAAAACGTTGGTAAGTTCAGGGGTTTAATTATGTACTAGTGTGGAGCCTAGGACCCAGTCAGAAGTGCAGATAAGGTCTGATTCTTTCCATTGTCTAACTCCATGTGTCCCGGGCCTCACCAAGCTGTACATTTAAGAGTCATAGTGGTGTTTTTTTGAAGCATTTAGGAGGCCTAATCACCTTTAAATTGTACATTTCTTGCATAAATCCCCTTTATAAATTCTTTTACAATGTACACAGACCATCTACAACCTGCTTGGACTTTCTGACTTGTCCTAAACATCCCTCTTTTTAAACAACCAGTCATTTTACTTTAGGACAAGAATTTACCATACAAAATCCTTTCTTATATAAAATCTCTTTTCTTTATAACCTTCTTTGCATAGATAGGGCGCATGCTAATTTCACATGTCCCCAGGCCTTATCTAGAATCTAATGCTCCAAAATAAACTGCACAATTTTCAAAAGTCAAAGAAGCAGTTTATGACCTTAAAGCATTTAGCAAACTTAATATCTGACCTGCATAATTTGGACCAAATGTCTTTGTTTTACCAGTAATCTTTAAAGCTGCTTTTATTTCCCAAAGATTACTAAAGTCATGTGAACTAAAAGGCATTACACTTTTTACTTTTCTGACAAAATATTTTATTTAAGCACTTATTTTTAAACCAATTAATCAAAGCTCTTTCATATCACACACACAACACATATAAATACACAGACATTCAGCAGGTAAAGGACTCATTCCATAAGCCAGGAATTGAACCCTGAACCCGGCTGCCATTGTGAAAAGAGAAAGCAAGGCCACATGATTCCCAAGGACATAGAAGACAGGAGGGAAACCCCATCCTGTTTATTTTTTTCATGCATCTGCAGCAAAGTTTATAACTGACCAGTTTACTAGGCCATCTTGAACAGTAGGCTTATGGGTTCTAAGGCCATGTTCTATCCTAAGGTACCCCTCTTTATGACAGAACAATACAGAAAGACACACAAAGCACACCAGATTCACTACAGCTTAAGACTAGGCTCACAAATCCTTTTTTCTATTAACCAAAACTTTACAGAGGAGATAAACAATGATTTTTATCATGTGTTCAACTGGTTTGCACAGAGAAAGAAAGGAAAGGGAAGGGAGAAAAGCATTGTCTGTGGCAGGGTGGGGAAGGCGAGGCATTCAGGGAAGCCAGAGAAAGACATGCCCATTGTGGCCGACACTGAATCAAAATTTCAGGTGATCCCTTGTCAGTCATGAAGGGATCTTCAGGCGGTCCCTTGTCAGTCATGAAGGGATCTTTTCCAGCCATCCCATCAGCTCTCAAGTTTCCTTTTTTAGGGAGGAAAAAGCCCCCTAAGTCCCATGATCCTGTACATGCCTAATTCTGTCACCCCCACCTGCCAGCATGAGGTATTGCTCCTCATACTTGAGGGCATTAGCTGCGGGGGTCTGCCTGCAGACCCTGACCCAAATGACAGATGAATAAAATATACACTGACACACAGATATTCTGTTTTGCCAGTCCAGCTGAGTGTCTGACTGCCTACACACCAAGAGAGGTTTGTCACTGCGGCCGGCCCTGAGCAGCTCACACTCCAGGCATTTATTTGGTATACAATTAACAACAGAAGCTTTGAGTAAAGACACTTGCGGATAATTAACATGGTTAAGAGAGTAGTTCTAGGAATGATTAAAGCTCAGGTACCCCAGTCTAAAGTAAATACCATTAGGGGGCAATATGCCTGGTCGACATCCACCTGAGAGGGTCATCTAGCTCAAAGGTTAGTTAATGGAGGTAGGGTAAACAGACTTAACTGGGGAAGCCTCTATTGTCCCTAGTATTTACCCTATGACCTAATGCTCCAAAGTAAGAACTGGCTGCCTTCAGTCTCTTAAATTATTACAAGCTATGTAACCTTTTGGCCTTCCAAAAGGTTTGTGACTGTTTCCTATAACTTTCCCTAATATTTCCCTTTAATATTTCTTCCACCATCCTGAGTGAATCACAACATCAGTAAAGAGTGCAAGGCAGATTAATCCAAAGAGAATAGCAGTTAATATCCCATAGTGCCAAATCTGTTCTTAGCCGAGAGGGACTTTACTGAGAGGGGCCTCTAACCCCCTAAATCTTAGGAAGGACTCTAACCTTCCTATGCTGAGTCTCAAACCCAAGTTCAGTCAAGTGTCCTTGCCTTTTATTGAGTGGGGCCTTTAGCCCACTCTGTCTTAGGAGAGACTTTAACTCCCCTAAGTTGGGCCTGTAACCCAATCCCATCCTTTACCCAGGTATATGCACCCCACTTACCTAAAGTTGGCCCATCAGTGCTGCCGTCTATTCCTTGAGGTTGGGGTTCTCCTCAGTGTCATCCCTTGCATGGTTCAACAGAAAGATATTACTGGAATGCAGTCTCAATCCAGATCCCAAGAGAAGGTTCTTGGATCTCGCACAAGAGAGAATTCAGGGCAAGTCATAGAGTAAAGTGAATGCAAGCTTCTTAAGAAAGTAAAGAAAGGAAGAATGGCTACTCCATAGGCAGAGCAGCCCCGAGGGCTGCTAGTTGCCCATTTTTATGGTTATTTCTTGATGATATGCTAAACAAGGGGTGGATTATTCATGCCTCCCCTTTTTAGACCATAACTTCCTGACATTGCCATGGCATTTGTAAACTCTCATGTGCTGATGGGAGTGTAGCAGTGAGGACGACCAGAGGTAATTCTTGTTGCCATCTTGGTGTTGGTAGGTTTTGGCTGGCTTCTTTACTGCAAGCTGTTTTATCAGCAAGGTCTTTATGACTGTATCTTGTGCCAACCTCCTATCTCATCCTGTGACTTAGAATGGCTAACTCTCTGGGAATGCAGCCCATTAGGTCTCAGCCTCATTTTACCCAGCCCCTATTTAAGATGGAGTTGCTCTGGTTCATACACCTCTGACAGGTACCTAGAACGAGTGGAATAATACAGCATTTGTTCTTTTGTGCCTGGCTCATTTCACTTAGTGTAATGTTTTCAATACGTATAGTTTTTAAAAAATGTAAATTTTATACTACATTGTCTTATAGGCATATAAATTGTTTAAATTATTAACATATTTCAAAATTTGAGGAAGTAATATATTGGACACCCAAGACCCCCACCACCTAGATTTCATGGAAGGTAACACTTTGCAGTGTTTGCCTCATAATTATTTTCATAAAGTTTTCAGAGTCAGGTTCCACTGACTAATAAGCCAGTCTTCCTTGTGGTTCACACACAGAGAAGCAGGATAGTAGAGAGGATAAAAAGGGACCCTGAGCTGCCTGCCTGAACTCAAATCCAGCTTCCCGACTAGCTGTGTGGCTATGGACAAGTTACACAATCTTTCTGTGAATCCATTTCCCTTCTGAAAAATGGGGATGGTCATACTAATATCTACCTCCTCGTTGCTATCATCAGGATTGAGTGAGTCAGTAAATTGCCTAGACTGAGGCTGGTTGTTATTCCTTCTTGGTCATTATTTCTTCAAGATGTGGCTACAACTTCTCTGTGGCCCTTTCCATTTCTTCCCCCTTGTCTCGTATTTTTTTATTTTTATTTTTTTAAGACACAGTCTTGCTCTGTGGTCCAGGCTGGAGTGCAGTGGTGTGATCACAGCTCACTGTAGCCTTGTCCTCCCTGGCTCAAACGATCCTCCTGCCTGAGCTTCCTGAGTAGCTGGGACTATAGGCGCCTGCCACCACGCCCAGCTCTTTTTGTATTTCTTTTCAAAGGGTTTGTAAACCCTTTGTAGAGAAGGGTTTCATCATGTTACACAGGCTAGTCTTGAACTCCTTGGCTCAAAGAATCCACCTGCCTTGGCATCTCAGAGTGCTGGGATTATAGGTGTGAGCCACTGCACCAGACCCTTCTCTCATCTTTTAAAATTCCTCAGACACCTGGCCCTTGACCACTATTGAATTCTTCATTTGTCAGAAATAATCAGGTGTGGCATTGGCCTTGGTCCATCAAAAAGAACTGGCAACCATCTCCCCCAGTCTTGGGCAAGAACCCCCCTTGGTAATTCACTCCCATCGTCCCTGGCCCTCAGTCCTTGGGTAGCCACTTCCCAGCCCAGGACAACGCAGGCAGCACTCTCAGAAGTTATTTTGGACCTGGTGAGGGGCTTCCTTTTTGCCTGGCACCTTCCATTTGTAAATACATCACTGTTTGCAAATAAAGCATCACAGAACCCTGGATGCATGTGGACAATTTAACAAATGGAGCTGAAGGTAATGCTTTTTAAATTTGTAGGTAAATTCTGGAATGTTTTAACTTCAAGGAAATAATTTTAATATGCCCTCCTGCGTCTCTGTCTCATCCCCAGCTCATTAAAGATAGAGTTTTGCCTGAATGTAACTAATTTTAAATGTTATTCTTAATAGAATAGGTGCTTTATAAGCCAGTTAAATGGCAGTCAACAGATTAGAGGGAAATGCTTATTTTACTTCAGTGTCAAAACAAATACACCTCAATGCATTTCATTGGCACTGCTGTTCATATAAAATGCTAATTATAAATAATTTCATATTAAAGACAAAAACTAAGGCAAGTGGCACCAGTTTTGGCATATGGTAGGTGCTCAATGCATGTTAAACAAAATAGTGGCAATGCCTTTGCCACAACTTTTAAGATGTGAATATACATCCACCCGGCCACACACGTAGGCACACAGGCAGATGAAATTTGCATACATTCACTAATTCTGACAGGCTTCCTCTCCATCTTGGTGCACCTGTTATTGTAATGGCGTGTCCTTGCTTTGCTATTCACACGGAGCAGGACCAGAGCTGATCCTGCAGACGTGCTGCCCCCTGGTGGATTTGAGAAGACTCGCATGGTCAGCCAAATGAGAGAAAACAGTCACCATATTAAGAGCTCAGTTAGCTGTTGTCATTGCATTTATTTAATGACCTGATAGATGAAGAGAAAACTGTGAAGGAGACAGAGAAGGAACAGTCCAAGGAAAACCCTCACAGAGCCCAGGGCAGTGACGAGCACAGAGTAGCTCCCAGCAAATATTTGCTGATTGATTAAAAGGATAAGCCTAGGTGCTGTAGATGTTGATTCGTAGACACTGGGGGGTGGAGCTTGGTGCTGGCATCCACAGTGACCTGAGTGATTCTTCACAAGCACTGAGAATCATGCTGAGTCTTGAATTTTTTAAATATTCACTTTCAGCAATTGATTAATCCACCCAGCACTGTTAGAGAGGTGTATGGCTTCTCTCCATTGGCTTTTTGAGTTACAGCATTGAAAGGGCCAGCCATTTTCCACTCAAAGGGAGTTTAAAAGTGTAGGGATAAAATATACATTCTCGACAAGCACAATCTATGCCCTAAAATCCTCAACTGAACCAGGCACCAATATTTGATGTGAAGTAGCAGTTTCACTCAAGTTCCTTCCAAGAAGAAGAAAATAACATGCTTTGCTGAAAGGGGCAAACTAGGGAGCTGAGAATTTAGTGGGAAGATAATGCAATTATAGGTCAGGATAGACACGTTTGCCAATCTTCCTGCAAACCTTGAAAGATTTACGACCTATAGCTATACCTGTTCCTAATTTACTTGTCACAGATAAGACTGGCACCTTTGCCTAGCAGAGAGGCTGTTAATGAATGGAGAGGCAAGGCAGGCTGCTAGCAGGTACTGTACCTTTAGAGCTCTGAAACGATCTTTAGGCCCTTTTTCCAGCTAAGACTTGAGAAGAAAAACACTAGTAAACCTTACATAGAGGGCTTGCTTACAGAGTAAATGTAACAAGTTTCTTTGATGTGTGACCAAAAGGAAAAAAAAAATTCATTTAACCCTCAGAAAAAATAAAGGAAGACCCTGCATTAAAGCCACTCTGTGTGTTATGGGGACAACGAGGTTTAATTTAAGAATTAGGGTTTGTATGAAGGAACAAGAGCTGGGGGAGTGAAACCAGCTGGAAGGTCATGGAAGCAGCTGGAAGGTCAGACTGAATACCTAAGTGGGTGGTTCTCTAACATTTGCCAGGAAACTGCTGTGAAAATTTTCAAGAAACTCTGGAAAACCTCCTACCAAACCTGGTGCTTGATAAGAAGCCTAGATGCCACTGTGAACCTTGTGTCTGCTGTGGCCCCCATGACCTGAGGAGAATTGCCTCTCTTCACTCTCTTCCAAAGCTTAGGCAAATTTCTCTCATTGGAAAATTGAACTCAACCTGTAAAAGGCAGGAGATTCCAGGAAAGGAAGATTCAGTGAGAAGCAGATGAAAGTGATGCAAAGCTGACAACTAACAACGTAGCACAACCTGAAAGCACCTAAATTCCTACATTTACCTCCTCATTATGTAACCGCCCAATGGATTCACCTTGTCCGCAGCCTAGACAGCCGATTTATCAAGACAGGGGAATTGCAATAGAGAAATAGTAATTCACACAGAGCTGGCTGTGCAGGAGACCTGAGTTTTATCATTACTCAAATCAGTCTCCCCGGAAATTTGGGGATCAGGGTTTTTAAGGATAATTTGGTGGGTCGGCCAGTGAATCTGGAGTGCTGATTGGTTGGCCCGGGGATGAAATTGTAGGGAGTCGAAGCTGTTCTCTTATACTGAGTCAGTTCCTGGGTGGGGCCACAGAACTGGTTGGCAGGTTCAGGTGGGGTTATTCAGTTGTTAGAAATGCAAAAACTGGAAAAGACATCTCAAAAGGTGGATCCTAGGTTCACAGTAGTGATGTTACCTTCAAGAGTAAGTGGGGGAAGTTGCAAATCTTATAACCTCCGGAATAATGGCTGGTAATATTTAGAATTCCAGCCCCTCTTATTCTAACTTGGTGGCTGGTAGCTTTTCATTTGTTTTACAGGGACAGTTTAGCTTTAAACTATAAACTAAATTCCTTCCGAAGGCTAGTTCAGACTACGCCCAGGGATGAACAAGGACTGTTCAGAGGTTAGAAGCAAGATGGGCTCAGTTAAGTCTGATATCTTTCACTGTCATAATTTTCTCAGTTATAGTTTTGCAAAGGCAGTTTCCATTATGTGGGACAAATTATTCATTCATGCGCTCAATAAATAGTAAGTACTTGAGGTGTGTCAGGAATTGGGTTAGGTGATAGAGGCGGATTTAACTATGTAGAAGATTATTCCCGCCCCATCTGAGCTGACTTTGAACTAAAAGGGAGAAATGGTTTGAATACACAAACCGTGATGATGCACAGGCATTTTTAGGGCTGTTCACAAATATTCTGGCTCTCCTCCAGGCACATGCTAAGATTGTACTTCCCCACCTGCTTTGAAATTTGAAGAGACCATATGACTTGCTTTGGTCCACAAAGTGTGAGCAGAAGTGATGTGTGTAATTTGCATTTGGAAGGTTTAGGAATGATCCATGATTCACCATGCTGTCTTCCCCCTGCCATGATCAATCTGTTGAGATGAAGCTTGGGTCAGCCTTAGTCCCAAGAGGCTAAGCAGAGCCCCCAGCTGACCTGCAATAGATATGCAATATGATTGAGAAAGAAATCTGTGTAATAAGCCAATAAGAGTTTGGAGTTATTTGTTGTCACAGCAAAAGTAGCCCATCCTGACCGACCTGTAACAAGAGTGAGAACCATGAGCAGTGCTAGGGTCCCTGGGGGAGGGGAGGAACTTTTTTCAGATTGCCTTGTACATTGGTTAATCATTCACCACGTATGGTTTTGGCTTAGCTTGCTCTCTGGATAAGATCAAAGAAAACAGATTAGCTAGGGAGATACAGCAGTGGGCAAAACAGACCACAAGTATCAATCCATCTTTCTAATGCTATCACAACATCTCCTTTCTCCCCCATTGTTTTCAGCATGCACTGCCCCCACCTCTTGGTTTGACTTTAGATGACGGTGAAGTGATCACCACAAGATTGGTGAGGATAGAATAACAGTGGGTGTTTTAAAAATTGTTTCTAACATGATAATGAGAAACAAGAACAGAACTGAAGAAAAGAAATAATCAGAATAGAGATCCACAAGGCCCTGAGGATTTACCATCCAATTTTAAGACTGGTCACAGGTTATTTCAGGGGAATTGATAAGGCTCTAGCTTGGTCTATGAGTCAAATCTACTTGTAGTGGGCAGGAATTCAAGCACAAAACAGCTGAGCTAGCACTTTATAACAAGATGACAGTTTAAAAAAATTTTTTTAAGCTTATAAATGCTTTCTTTTCTTTTTCTTTCTTTTCCTTTTTTTCTTTCTTTTTTTTTTTTTTTCTTTTTGGAACAGTTCTTGCTCTGTCGCCCAGGCTGGAGTGCAGTGGCGCAATCTTGGTTTACTGCAACCTCTGCCTCCTGAGTTCAAGCAATTCTCCTGCTTCAGCCTCCTGAGTAACTGGGATTACAGGCATGCACCATGATACCTGGCTAGTTTTTGTATTTTTGGTAGAGAGGGTTTCACCATATTGGCCAGGGTGGTCTCAAACTCCTGACCTCAAGTGATCCACCTGCCTCGGTCTCCCAAAGTGCTGGGATTACAGGCGTGAGCCACTGTGCCCAGCCCAATGCTTTCTTTTCTAATCATATATTCTGGTCATATATATTTCTGATATATATTCTTTATATATGTAAATATATTTTTTCAGCATTTACATTATACCGTATTTACTATTTGTATATTTTCAACCTTCCTTTTTCTCTTAATATACTAAAAATATTTGTGTATTTAAATATTCTTTTTCTACATGACTTCAAAACAACACATTTGTGTACTTAAAAACAATACATGAAATATTTATTATACAGACACATAAAAGGGAATGTATTGTATATACTGTTTTACATTGGACTTTTTCCGCTTATTACATTGTGAATATCTTTTTACATTATTAATTATTGCTCTAAGACATCATTTTTAGTAACTGCTGTGTTCCATTATACAAGTGTAATTTATTTAGCTAATTCTCAGCTGTAGAAAATTTATGAGGCCAGATGCGGTGGCTCACTCCCGTAATTCCAGCACTTTGGGAGGCCGAGGCGGGTGGACCACAAGGTCAGGAGTTTGAAACCAGCCTGGCCAACATGGTGAAACCCCGTCTCTACTAAAAATACAAAAAGTTAGCCAGGCGTGGTGGCACTTGCCTGTAATCCCAGCTACTCGGGAGCCTGAGGCAGGAGAATCACTTGAACCCGGGAGGTGGAGGTTGCAGTGAGCTGAGACCACGCCACTGCACTCCAGCCTGGGCAGCAGAGTGAGACTCTGTCTCAAAAAAAAAAAAAAAGAAAATTTTTTTCAGGCTGGAGTACTAGAAGTGGAATAGCCAAATCAAAATGAATGCACAATTTTAAGGATTTTGATATGTATTTCCAAAATACCCCATACAAAAGTTATTCCAATAGATGCTGTCACTAATAGCATATTAGAGTAACTTTTCCCTGAAACTTTCCCCACCCTTACAACCCCAGGTATCATTTTTCTCAAGGTCTGGTCTAACAAGTATTAAATGTGGTTTGGTTTTAATTTAAATGTCTTTGGTCGCCAGTGAGGTATGCAGTTTGGAATGATTCCACACTTCCCATGGCACCGTTCTAGGTCTCTGGGCTCTGATCTGCTTGGTGAATCCTTCGCAGTGTTCCTCAGGACAGCTCCGCGCCCTTCTGAGTGCAGGAGGGCAACTCTATCCTGCTCTCAACCCTGGGCTCAGCTACCAACCACTACAGCTTGTGTGGCTGGAGAACCCTTAAAACCCAACCACCAGGGGGCAGAAGAGGTCAGGGTTTATTATGACGGGCATTTATTTGTTTATTGAGACGGAGTCTCGCTCAGTCGCCCAGACTGGAGTGCAGTGGCGTGATCTCAGCTCACTGCAACCTCTGCCTCCCAGGTTCAAGAGATTCTCCTGCCTCAGCCTCTCGAGTAGCTGGGATTACAGGCACGTGTCACCATGCTTGGCTAATTTTTGTATTTTTAGTAGAGACAGGGTTTCACCATGTTGGCCAGGCTGGTCTTGAACTCCTGACCTCAAGTGATGCACCTGCCTCAGCCTCCCAAAGTGCTGGGATTACAGGTGTGAGCCACCTCGCCTATGACGGGCATTTTACTGAAGAAGAAACCAAAGGCTTTCCCAAAGTCACACAGCAATGACTGACAGAACCGAAAATAGAACCCAGGTCTTCTAACTCCACATCTGGTGCCTTTTCAGGACCTCTGAAGTTAGAGACAAATAAAGAAGGTGGGAAGTGGTGGAAACAGTCTCAAGGCATTTCTCCTTTGACAAATATTCAGACAACCATTTTTTATGATCATAAAAGGGTTGAATCTCATTTAACACATATTTATAAAGCTCCTACTACATATCTAGAAGGGCAATGTGGATACAGCAGGGAGCAAGAGCATTCACAATTCCTGCCCCGGTGGAGCTTCTCATAATGCGGCAAGGATACCCGCTTCCAGTGACACAGCTTCTGCGTTCACATCTTGGCTCTATCACACAATAGATATAGGAGGCCGGGCACATCACTTAAAAAGGTCCACTTCTAAATGTCCCCATCTCTGTGGCGGGGACAATAATCATACCTGATAGGTAAAGTTATAGGATTCAGTGAGATGACACATGTAAAAAGCCCGGCATATGTAGTCAGTGCTTGCAAATATTAACCATGATTATTACTGTAATTCTCAAGTGGAACCTCTACAGATGAAACCATTTACATTATTAATAACAATGGCAACTATTATTGAGTGACCATTTATTGAGTGCCTATAAATCAGCGCGGACTTCAATACTTTCCTAAACTTCCTTGATGGTAATAATCCTCTGGGATGCTTTCTCTTTTTTTAAAAGGAAAAATTCCCAGATTCTCCGATCTCTTTGAGTCGGGAGTTCCTCTAGAGGGCCTTGGGAATCTATTTGTTTTTAAATTTATCATTTTAGCCATTTTTAAGTGTACAATTTAGTGGCGTTAAGTACATTCACACTGTGCAGCCACCACCATCCGCCTCCAGAACTCTTTTCATCTTCCCAAACTGAAACTCTGTCCAGATCAAGCACTAACTTCCCGTTTTCTCCTCTCCTCTGCCCTTGGCAACCACCATTCTTTCTGTCTCTATGAATTTCATTACTCTGGGCACCTCATGTAAGTGAAATCATACAGTATTTGTCTTTTTGTGTCTGTCTTATTTCACTTCGCATCATGTCTTCAAGGCTCATCCATGTTGTAGGGTGTGTCAGAATTTCCTTCCCTTTTAAGGCTGGGTGCTATTTCATGGCAGGTATAGACCACATTTGGTTATCTATGCATCTGTTGATGGGCATTTGGGTTGCTTCCACCTCTTGGCGATTTCCCCTCTCACTCTGTACGCCATGGCAGCAGGAAAGCATTCAATGCTTTTCTGGCTCTGCTAGAGACAAGCTGATCAGACAAATGAGGACTCTCTTTGAGCCATTCACACCCACTGATATCACCTGTGAATTCACCAGGTTTAGTGAAGGTTACTAAATTCCAAACAAACACTCTGTTCCCAGTGCACCCAGGTGTTATTGACTGAACCAGTTCTGAAACCTCTCATTTCCTCTTGATGACTTGAGGATCTGCAGCTCACTCCATGCTTGCAGCCACAGGGCGTGCCATACATCTGGGGATACTGTACACCTGGGCATACTGTACACCCGGCCATACTGTACACCTGGGCATGCCATACGCCTGGGCACACCATACACCAGGGCATGCCATACACCTGAGCACACTGTACACCTGGGCATACTGTACTCTTGGGCATGCCGTACACCTGGGCACACTATACACCAGGGCATGCTGTATGCCTGGGCACACCATACACCAGAGCATGCCATACACCTGGGCACACAGTACACCTGGGCATACTGTACCCTTGGGCATGCCATACACCTAGGCATGCTGTATTCCTGGGCATACTATACCCCTGGGCATACTGTATGCCCAAGCATGCAAATAAGGGCAGGTTGGCTGTGTCACTAGCACCCTAGGCTACAAGATCATCTATTTGGGGTGCTATTCATAATTATGCCATATACAAGTAGTAGACAAACTGGATGTATGGTCACTCTATGTGCAGGGATTGTTTCACCTAAATATGTTCTGACTTCTTGCTGCTGCCTGAAGAAGAGTCACCACTTCTCATCGATGAAAGCAGATAGCCGAGGCTGCCTGTGTAAAAAAACCACCACCTTGAATGCCCCCATCAGGGCAGCTTCACTCTCTGCCCCAGTGTTGACTGACTCCTGATTCTAGGGAAGACTCACTGAGGCTAATCCAACAGCAAATGCCTGGTGGCCCAACACTTGGAGCCCCACAAAGCAATCAGTGTCCTTCCATCGATTGAGGAGGTGAAGACGTGAGGAAGCGTGAGGTAGGAGGCCTGTCGTGCCCCTCTCCAGGTGTCTTCTGAAGGACTGTTGTGGAGGAGGCAGCCAGACAAGTTCCCTGTCAGGGGATAAATAGGAAGACTTTGATCTTGTGAAAAGCTAGAAAGTTGTTTTTCCCTCGATGTCACTACTCAAGGTCCAGATGAAGAAAATGTCTTCTTCATCTTATTTCCCTTCTCCTTCCTAACTCCACAAATGAAACTGAGCCATCTATCAGAGATTGTTGGTTGCCTCCCCCTGACCCCAGAGCTGCTATAGCAACAGAAGTTGGAACTGGACACAAGATCATCCCACAAAAGACCACATTTCTTAGCTCCCCATGCAGCTCTGGGTACCTTGTGAGTAGATTCTGGTCAGTGGGAGGTGATTACAAGTGAAAGGAATGTGCAAAGCCTTTTCCTTCCCATTTTTCTATTGGCTGAAACAAGGTTACTTTCTTCTGAGCCACTTTTGACCATGCAGGCAAGAGCAACATACTTAGGGAGTGACGGAGCAATGACATGGAAAGAGCCTGGGTCCCTGAGTGTTCATGTGGAGCAGAGACATCTCCCCTGGATTAGCTTCCTCTGCACTGTTACACAAGAGAAAAATAAATATGTATATTCTTATTTCAGTTATGGAAGCCAAACTGATACTCTAATATGATAGCCTTAAATTACAGAAAAAAGAAAAAAAATAGGAGGGGAGAGGAAGGTCTGGGAAGAGTGGTAAGTAGGAGGTAGGTGCAGGAGAATGTGAAAAAAATACTGGACCGCAGATATTTTATTTACTCCAACCCCAAAAGTACCATCAGTCTCAGCCTTCTACCTTGGGTTTGGAAATTCACACTCAATTTTTCTGTTGATTGTCATGTAAATGTTTGATAAGGAAGCATAAGCATTCATGAGAAGACTATATCTTTTTTCTAAAAGTTCCAATAAAATGCTGCAGTATATCACTTTAAAATGATTAAAGATAAGGCTCAGTCCCTGAATTTGTCTTTCCAAAGTATTATATAATCCACTCCTAATTATTCACTTTCCTTTTACATTTTTGGAAAATGAGACCTATTCCTACAATGATTTATGAAACTCAATTTTGGGCACTATAATCTATTTTGCTATTAGTCTTTGCTGAATACATTTAGAAAAATAAACTGACTAGGATATATAGTATTCTCAAAGCTGACTACAAATAATTTGGAGCTTATTCTTAGAAAAATCTGTTCACTGGCTGCTGTCCAATGAAGTCCTCCCCACTTCCACCTGGATGGCCATCTTAGCTTCCTAAGGAAATGTGGCAGTCTACTATACCTGTGGCCCCAATGAGCCATTCTTCTAGTACTCACACCCTTGTGTAGTCCCCTCCCCTTAATCTGAGTTGGTCCTGTGATTTGACTAAATCAATAGAATTGGGCAGGAAAACCAGGGTGCTAGTTCCCAGTTTCAGCCTGAAGGCTTGGCCGTGTCCACCTTTGAACTGTTGGATGCCCTGAGCAGCCATTTAAGTATTCCAGCCACCTCACTGGAGAGACCATGTGGAGAGGGAGAGGCTCCCTATTTGTGCCTAGACCCAGACAACCCACCACTGAATGCAGCCACATAAGTGCCACTGGCACATCCAACAGAAGCCCAGGTAAATTGCAGATTTGTGAGCAAATATAATGATCATTATTTTAAGCCAGGGAAGTCTTGGGATGGTTTGTACATAGTAATAGATAAACAAATAATTAGCCTTTCTTGAATCACGTGGAGCTCCTACTTAAGTTTCCTAAATGGAATTTTCTCACAATTCCATTTGCCACATCATCTTCTGTTCTAAGTTTTTAACCAGCCAGGGTCACCATATACTGTTGTGTGGGTTGTACACTGTACCCGGGCACCTGCCAAGGGAGCCAGTGGGGACTGCTTACCTGGCCTTCACCTGGAGAGGGCACTTTTTCTAAATTGAGTGAAAATGTCTTATGGGCTCCCAGAGGTCTGATAATAGGCACCTTGTAGAATTAAATCCAAAGTTGTTGAACTGGCCTTTAAGACCCTCCTTTAACTGCCTGTTGCCACCTTCACCCTTCCCTTCCAACTTTCTCCAACCCAGCCTCTCATTACTCATCTCCAAGCTTGGCTTAGCTGGGTTACCCTACCTCCCATTGTCAGATGTGCCCCTTCTGCCTGATGGGCAGCAATGTACACGATGCTCCCAAATTAGGGCCACGCCTTCTAAAGGAGGATATAGTCCCACCACCAGCCCTTTGTGTACTCAAGCACCAGTACATTTTCAGTCTTGTAAACCTCAGAGGATCTAATGTTTGCTTACAAGGCCTTTTTTTGTTTTTTTAGAGGTTTCCAAGCATGTTAAAGTAAGAAGGGATGGTGTAGAGATGTGTTATTCTGCTTTTGGTCTTCATATGTGGAGGGCCGAGCCCAGGGAGATTTGGAGCTGCTCTTTCCCCAGGGAACTGTGCTTCATCTGTCAAAGATCTAAAGCACAGGGCCTTGCTGTCTGAGCCAGGGAAGCTGGTCTCCAGGGAAAATTCTTTCCTCAGAATTCATAGTGCAACCAGAAAGCTAAATGTTCCAATACACTGTGCAAATGGACTTGGACTTCGTGACATGGGATACACGTTGTCGAACTTTGTAATCTTACCCTTCATTCAATATTCAACACATTTATTTGATCTCTTCCTTTTCTCAGCGTCCCCTTCTTCTTCTGTGCTCTTCCTTCGTTCCCCATCACCCCCACCTCCCTGCCTCTGGGAAGGACTGACTCAGAGTCACCTTCCTGTCAGGGGATTGGTCGAGGGGATTTCTAGATGTGCAATTAGGGACCAAGGTGCTGATTGTTTTCTTTGATTTGGGACTCTAGATGAAGTACAGTTGCAGGCTGGTGGGATTAAAGGAACCATGACCTTGAGAGGTGTGTGCCACAGACTATCCCCGGTTACACCATGATACGAGGCAACGTCCCCAACTGTAGGGAGGAAAATGATGGGGTGCTCACCTGAATCCATGCCTGAAAGGGACAGGGTGCCTGGTCAAATGCCCCGTAAGCAGGTGTGCTAGTCACGATAGGGGGAACCAATGAACATCTTAGGGAAACTTAGCACTCTTCAGGATAGTGGGTAAAACTAGCAGTTTCTAGCTGATTATTATTAAGGATGGCCCATTTGAGCCTGTGATCTCTACAAATATTGCAGGATGAAAGGCCCCTTGAATTATAATTGGATTCCAAATATTTGCCTGGAATAATAGCTTGGCAACTATATGCTGGGAACTGTGAAGTAGAAGTAGTAGTAATCATATTTTTGTATTCCTATAAGTAATAATTACTATGATTGAGCAAATATGCATATTAAGTGCTCTCTATTATCTCATTTATTTTTGTTGTTTTTTAATTGTATTTATTTAAGGTATATGCCATGATCTTTTGATATACAAAGTGATATGGTTACTACAGTGAAGCAAATGAACATATCTATCATCCCACATGGTTATCCATCTCCCTCCTTTTTTGACAAGAACACCTAAAACCTATTCTTTTGGCAGAAATCTCAAATACAACACATTATTATTTGATGTACTCCTCATGTTGTAAGTTAGAGTCCTAGACTTGTTCATCCTACATATCTGCACATTGCAGCATTACTCACAATAGCCAAGATACGGAAACAACCAAAGTGTTCACTGATGGATGAATGGATCAAGAAGCTGTCTGTCTGTCTGTCTGTCTGTCTATATGTCTATATCTATCTATCTATCTATCTATCTATCATCTATCTGTAGTCGAATATTATTTAGCTTTAAAAAAGAAGATTCTGCCACTCACCACAAGTGAACCTGGAGGACATTATGATAAGTGAAATAAGCCAGACCCAGAAATAAAAATTCTGTATGATCTCACTATATGTGGAATCTTAAAAAAGAGAAAAAAAAGTCAAATACACAGAGATAGAGAATAAAATGGTATTTACCAGAGGCAGAGTGGGGGTGCAGGGAGGAATGAGAAGATGCAGGTCAAAGGATATAGTATCTCATTTAATCATTACACCAGCCCTATGAAATAGGTGGTATCTAGTTTTGGAGGTGAGAGATCCAGAGTTCAGAGGTTTAAATAACTTTCTTAAGCTGGTAGGTAGTTGATCTGTGATTCAAACTCTGAGTAAGGCCCATACTCTCATTCTCTCCTGCTACCCTGGCCTGCCCTTCCAGTCATGAGCAACACCACAAGACCAGGCTTGTCTAGGAACAGGCAGAGGCTCAGTCAGCTCTTCTACACCTGCTGCCTGTAGCTGCCCCAGCCCAGCACTGCTACATTGCAAATCCTCTGGACTGCTCAGCCATCACTCTGGGGTTCTGCCCTTTACATTTGAGAAATTCTGGAATAAAGCAAGTTTTGTTACACAAGTCACTTTATGCAGATTCTCTGGCCAAGCCTCAAGGCTCTGACACCACCAGGAAGAGGAAATCTGGTCTGAGCCCAGTGAGAAGCACATAGGCAGTGGGGCTGATGTGGAGGGGCTAGGCTGGGGGAGAGGATGCAGGCCCTTCTCTCTCCCTGCTTAGATGTTTGTCCACATTCCACAATGTGTAAAAAGAGTCAAGCCTGGGGGGCCTGATTTGGGGTTTGATGGGCACTTGTAGTTTCTTTGTGATACACTTTGTGGCTAGATATGGTTGCTCACTCCTGTAATCCAGGCACTTTTGGAGGCCGAGGCAGGAGGATTGCTGAGGCCAGGAGTTCAAGACCAGCCTGGGCAACATAGCAAGACCCTGTCTCTACTTGAAACACAAACACACGTACACACACACACACACAAAATACACAATACACTTTGGAAAACCACAAGGTGATTTCACACCTGTTTCTTATAGCTGAGGCTGTGAGAAAATCTAAGTAAGATACGTTAAAGGCAGTCACTATTCTGGATGAATTTCCTCCACCAGCAGAGGTGACGAGTATTTTGTAGGGAGAAAGCATTCTTTCCCCTCACCCAACTCAGTAGGAGCTCCAGGAGGGAGGCGGCTTCAGGACAGGACTGGCGTCGGAGGTGACTGACAGCAGTCAGCTGCTGGGTCATGGCTGCTGCTTAATGTCCTGTCCATTTCGTGTTCACGAAATGTTCTGCAGGTTGATGTCAGTAGAATTTTATCTCAATTTTCTTTCTAGGTCTGACCCTTGGGAAGAATCCAGCACGAGGTAGGAGTGAAGAAAGGAGAATGTAGAGGAAGACAGTTTTATTCCCTTTGTGATCAAGAGGTTAGGTCGCTTGTGGCATTCTGGATATGGATGTAGACTTCATTTTTATTGATTTAAACTCTCTAAATCCATGTAGAATAAGCGTAATTGTAAACCCACTGGCACAAGCTACTGAGAAAGGCTGTGTAGTCATAGCCTGTGGATACCTCTGAGAAGAAGTTCAGTCAGCACTTACCCATCCCGGGTGCTTTGATATTATGCATGAGTCAAGGTAGGGAAGTGGTTTGGAGAGAGACTTCCCCTGGATACCTGGGAACTCGGTGACTTTATGAGTTCATTGCAGTGAGGGGGCATTGGGACCAGCATAATGGGCTGGAAGCTGGACAGTTGGGTCTGAGGACTGGTTCTGCACTCGCCTGATTGAGACCACAGACAAGTCTCATAACCTCTCCAGGGCGCCCCTTCTTCATCTGTGAATTGATGACCACTAAAGATGATAATGGAAATAATGCTTCTCTTCCAAGGAAGCTGCAAATATTAAATAACTTAATATGTGTGGAGATGCTTTATCATCCGTAAAGCATGCTACGACTGTGAAGCTGAAATGCTCCACATGTGAGGGGCTGTGCTACCCCAGTGCTTAGAAGAATGCCACAGGCAGAGGATGCCCTCAACAGGAAAACATTTATAATGATATTTTACAGTCATACAAAGAAAAGTATCATTATTGTTCCGATGCAGGATAGAAACATTTAAAAATGTTTTTATTTGCATCACAGACCTCTGAATATCTGATAAAACCATGAATCTTTTCTTTCTCTTAAAACACACACACACACACACACCCCACACACAGAGCAAACAGCAAAAATAAACCATGCTAATACATTCATTCAGTAATGCTTTACATACAATTTCTGGGGGCTCATACTTTCTCTTAGCTCATAGCTTAAGAAAATGCCTGACCTAGAGACTGGTGCAGGCTTGTACTCTCTGACTGTAGTCTAGGAGAGAAATAGACTGCATAGAAGAATGAACAAAATAACAATGTTTAGCATCTGCCTGAGAAAAATGCTACAGAGAACATCTCTGGAATTCTAATAGATTCCTACAGCCCTCTTGAAAAAACAGTTTATATCTGATGTTAACTAGTCTAAGTTAAAAATGTGCTCAGGCTAAAGAAAGTGTCTGCCCCACACATGTGGCCACCCTTCAGCTCACTGATGCTTTTGTGCAAAAAGTCGTGGTCCGGATATCTGAATCCTCCTCCTGCCTCCACAATGGGCTGCTATCCGGTAACGGCTGTGAGGTCCCATTACCGCAGGGCGAGGCTCTTCCAGGACGCTCAGATGCCTGCTCAGAGCTCAGCTTATCGGGGGGATCTGCGAGCTCCTGTCAACGCCCTGGTGTGTCCACCCTGGCCCATCTTGGGGGACTAGATTTTACCCTGAGCAACACATGATTTTTGGGTAAGGGCTGTCCGTGCTAAGTAGAATTTCATTTTGGATTCAGAGAATTCAGAACCGGAGTCAGCTCAGCCCAGGTGGAAATGTAAAAATTCACACCAAGATCAACTCAAACTCAGTGAGACCATGGCCAGCGATGGAAAGTGAAAAGGAAAGAAAATAACTGAGCAGGCAAAGCTCTGTCCCACTTTCTTCATCCAGCTGGGGCCTTCCACGGGAGAGCACAGAAGGTATTTGCACCCAATGCTTCATAAAGCCAGCCAGGGCACTCATTTTTAAGCTCACAGTGCGCCACCTTCTATCTTCGGGTTGTTTATGGCCTCTTGGTTATAGGATGTAAACATCCCCCATGGGAGATGTGCAGGTTACCCACCTGATCAAGCCAGTACTCCCTGGGATCCCAGAGATCAGAGGCCTCCTGGAAGGCAGATGGTGCGAGGCCTGGATGTCGGCTCCTCTCCCCGCATCTAGATCAAGTGGCGGCAGCACAGGCAGCTGGAAGGTACCCACAGAAAGAAATCGAGCACTATGTTCAGAAAGATCCACTCCATCTTTAACTCCAGCCCACAGAGAAAGACGGCGGCCGAGAGCCCCTTCTACGAAGGAGCCAGCCCTGCAGTGAAGCTGATTCGAAGCAGTTCCATGTATGTGGTCGGGGACCACGGGGAGAAATTCAGCGAGTCCTTAAAGAAGTACAAAAGCACCAGTAGCATGGACACCAGCCTGTACTACCTGCGGCAGGAGGAGGACCGGGCGTGGATGTATTCGCGCACCCAGGACTGCCTGCAGTACCTGCAGGAGCTGCTGGCCTTGCGCAAAAAATATCTCAGCAGCTTCAGTGATCTGAAGCCCCACCGCACCCAGGGGATTTCCTCAACCTCCTCCAAATCCTCCAAGGGAGGGAAAAAGACTCCTGTCCGGTCTACTCCCAAAGAAATAAAGGTAAGTGCTGCTGAGCAGTACAATTTAGATGAGGGTTTTTCTGAGAGCCTTGGGCAACTGTTTGAAAGCTTCTTCCTACCTCTGCATGGCTTAATTAATCTGACACATTCTGAGCCGCGGCGCAATAGTCCTCAGATGCTTTATGCGGCCATATCCCCAGCCTGGGGAAGGGTGGCTAAGCCCATGTTTATTACTCATTTATTTATTATTAACTTTATTTTAGGTTCAGGGGTACACATGCAGGTTTGTTATATAGGTAAACAGTGTGTCACAAGGGTTTGGTGTACAGATTATTTTGTCACCCAGGTAATAAGCATAGTGCCTGATTGGTAGTTTCTTGATCCATGTTAATTTTTAATACCCAGGAAGCAAAAAGGAGCAGGTAATGGTGTCCACAGAGCAGCTCGGTGAGGAAGACATGGGTTTTGGTGTCAGGCGGCACCGTATTTGCATTGCACATCTATCAATTCCTTCCCAGTGTTATAGGTGAGATAATGCTTGCATGGCATTTGGATGACAGCAAATCATTTTTCAACAAATTGTTGGTTTTTAAAAAATTATTGTTGTCACATCTAAAAATCCTGGTGAAAAGTGAAATCATCATATGACTAGATGTTTTCAAATATGGAGGTGCTTAGCCCCACGCAAGCCAAACAACTGGAAAATTCCTCCATCTGTACCTCAGACCAGGCATGTGGTGGCTCAGGCATAGCCACGGAGACAGTCTGTGTCTCTTGGGAGATTCCCGGATGGTTTTGGGCACTGGAGGTCTCCAGACAGTCACAAGCATGAAATGAGTGAAAGAAATAATTTGCATTTATCTCTTTGTTTATGCTTATTGCAGTGTTTTGTATATACCATCTTTTCTTGAGCATCACAATAAAGCCAGTACAGTAGGTGGGGAGGAACTCCTTCAGTATCACAGAAGGGAAAACCGAGGCTCAGTGACCCACCTCTAGGTGCTAGGTCACCTAATTTTAATTATGAGCCGGCGATTCATTCAGTTACTCTTTCCTTTATTTCCTCAGACTTGTATTTATTTAGAGACAAGAGTCTCCTCTGTTGCTCAGGCTGGAGTGCAGTGGCATGATCATAGCTCACTGCAACCTCAACCTCCTGGACTCAAGTGATCCTGCCACCTCAGCTTCCCAAGTAGCTGGGACTACAGGCACCTGCCACCACACGTGGCTAATTAAAATTTTTTTTTTTTGTAGAGATGGGAGTCTTGCTTTGTTGCTCAGGCTGGTCTCAAACTCCTGACCTCAAGCAGTCCTCCCGCCTTGGTCTCCCAAAGTTGCTGGGGTTACAGGTGTGAGTCGCCAAACTCAGCCTGCTTTTATTTATTTCTAATGCCCGTAGGTTAAGGCTGTTTTGTTGTATACTTCCATCAGTCATTTTCCTGATGACCAGATGAGATGTTTGAAGCAGGCCTGTCTCCCACTTCCTTGCTTTCTCCCCAGAGTGTCCTGTAGGCCGTGCAAACTCCATTAATGTTGAATGACTGACTGGCCCACTATCAAATCTCTAGGGCTTGGCCTAACCCAATTGGTTTCAACTGTCTGCATGTTATACCAGGTGGGAGCAGTTTAAATAATCATTTTAACTCTAAAAGTTTGTCAGTGTTGGGGGCCCATAAAAGAGGGTCCTAGTCACGGGTCCTGGTGCTGACTCTGTGGCCAGCCAGCTGTAGATCTGTGGGCCAGCCACCTCTGATGACAGAAGGGGTTGCAGTGGTTTCTGGACTCCTTTCCAGCTTGGATATTCTGGGGTAGTAGGCACTGGCTAGATTTCCTCTAGGTACTACATTTCTCTGCAAATGGAGCTCTCTCTTATAGGACCTACCTCCCTTCCTTGTTGAGCTATCTGAAGATGGAGGGAATAGAAGCAGAGTGACCAGTTCTAGCCCTTTGAATGGCTGTGCAGAGGCACATGGGCCTGATATAATGTAGGGATCTCCTTCGGAGATGCCTCTCACCACAGCGCAATCAGGAAAGAGTTTTGAAAGGACACTGAAGTCAATCAGACCAAGATTTGAATTTTAGTTCTGCTATTTACCAGCTGTGTGCCTTTGTTAAGGGAAGTTCACCTCTCTGGGTCTGTTTTTCTGTCAGGTAGTAATGGAAATGATAATGTGAGGAGTAGGCTCCTGCACGTAATTGTTCCCAGCACATACCAGGTACTTACTCCAGCGTTCACTGACTCTGAAATGTTGGATACAGCAGGCTCTTAGCAGTCTTTTCAGCTGCTGTCTTTCCCCATGGCTCTGACAGAAACAGCTGTATGCTGGGCCTGCCTGTGAAATGATGGGTTCAGGCTTCATGGCTGGTGGGGTGGCCCATGGCTGCCTGGGTCTCTGTGCATTGCCGGGACAGGGGACCAGAAGGAATCCTTTGCCCTGGAATGCCGTTACCCCATGCTTTGGGAGAAAGCTCTGCTGACATTCCAGGTTTAGGGAAAACACCATTCTTTCCCCTGACTACCTACTATGAGTTGAACTGTATCTCCTCAAAATGTATATGTGGAAGTCCTAACCCCCAGTACCACAGATAGTGACCTCAGTTAGAAACTAGGTGATTGCAGATGTAATTAGTTACGATGAGGTCATGCTGGGTAGGGTGGGCCCCTAATCCCATAGGACTGGTGTTTTCATAAGAAGATGGCCATGTGAGGACACAGAGATGCAGGGAGAATGCCACGGACAAAAGCCAAGGACCTACCAGAAGCCAGGAGAAAGGCCTGGAACAGACCCTTCACCAGCACCTTCAGAGGGAGCATGGCCCTGCGGACAGCTTCTGGCCTCCAGAACTGTGAGATCTATAGCTCTAAGCTACAGAAGCTACCCAGTTTGTGGTGCTTTGTTACAATGGCCCTAGGAAATGAATATACCCCTCTATAGAATTAGCCTCTTCTCTTCTCCAGCATTGGTCTGAACACACCTCTATTTTAGCTTTCATCACATCCTACTGTGGTTTGTTAAAATGTGTGTCTCCCCTGGTGGACTGCAGTGAACTTGGTGAGCTTGAAGCTGAAACAGTATCTTTCTCATTTTTCTATCTCCAGAGCATAAAAGTGAATACTATCAATCATTTGTAGATGCTTTATAGCCTTTAAAAGTCTGATGTCTTTTGTGCCACACAGAGGGGAGAGCCGGCCTCCATATAGGGAGGGAGCAGTGTTCTCTGTGACTCCAGGGCACCATGGCAGGCCCTTTCTGCTGCCCTCCCTCCCTCCATCCAGATGCAAGCCCCTGGCCTGGCCACAGGACCTAAGTTCCCTTGTCTGTCCCTCTTTGTGGTAAGATAGTGGCTTTTAAACTATTTTGATTAGAATCCATTGCAGTAAGAAACATATTTTGGATATTGACCCAGTTTACCCAAACACACAAACGAAACAAAAGTTTTATGAAATAGACTTACTCCTGTTCCTTGCTTAGCACTCTGATGTTTTCCAAAGCATTCTATGCTATTCTAATTTTTTTTAAAAAAAATTGTTGTGACACAATAACTTGATTTCACAAGCCATTACTGGATCAAGACATATGGCTTTCATGCTCTGGAATGAGGCTTTCTAACGGGTCCCATTGACATGTGAATGGCATCCAAGGCCAGGGTACCAAATGGTCTGTTACCCCAGCCCCCTGGAGATGCCCAGAGCCTAGAACACCACCCATGTGGGTCGATGGGAGGAGGAAGTCAGGACACACTAGAAGCGAGGTGAGCCTCGGGTGGGGCTGGGAGCCCCTCCTGGGACCCTGCATGGTGGGAGTCTCTGCCAGGCCCTGTGGCAATGTACGCCTCCCTCAGAATAGGTCATTATAAAAATGAATGAATGAAATACACTTTTTGCAACATTTAAAAATCAAAACAACAACAAAAATCCGTATGTGAGGGTTTTTGTGTCAGTGTTGGGAAAGAGCTGCAGTTTGGGACTCATTGTTTAGGTGCTAAAAGGTTAGAATTTCTAACCCAGGGCATAATGTGTGTGGCAGAAGGATGGCATGTTTGAACTGTGTCTTGTCAAGGAATGTAGAGTCTCTGAACCAACAGGACAAGCCTCCTCCTGCTCTGGGCACCTTGGGTGTTTCTTGCCAGTCAGGAGGAGCAACGATGTTCTCCTCTACACCCACTTCCCCTGCTCCCATGCAATCAGCTGTATTCCTGACTTCTAATCACCCTCCAAACCTGACCTGTTGGCTATTAGCCTCATTCTATAAAGGAGAAAACTGGGGCTTGGGGTCGTTAAGAGATTTGTGTAAGGCCATGCTCCTGACGAAGAGAAAGCCAGGATTTGATCCCAATCTGTATCGTGCCAGAACTCACACCCTTGTCAATGTATCCACTTTGACTGGAAAACATGTTTTGATCTTGTATAACATAGAAGATGCAAGAGTGTGCACCTTAGGATGTACTGCAAAGGCTGTTTTATCCTGCACACCTGGGCCAGGGAGAGTCATTAGGGAGGCAGCTGCATCATACTGCACGTGGATTCTGTGTAGGGTGAAGCCCTCCCAAAGTGGGAGAGACTGGGCTTCTTTTCTTCAAGAGAAACCTGGCTGAAAGGAAGTGGCCAGAAGGTATGCTTTAAATTGTTTTCTTTCCACAATCCGTGGATGGAATTTATCTCCATCTTGACTTCTTTTCACATGGCTACCTGTGATTCCAGTTTTACTCTAGGTCTCCATAGCATTGAAATATTGAGTTTATATATCATCTACTTTTGCACTTCTCAGTACACACTAGGAAAAGAACTGAGGAAACAGTGCAAGCACAGCTACAATCGGAACTTCATGATGGGTAGGTATTATGTCCTGAAATCATTTTTCAACAAGATACTTTCATATCTCCCAGCTCATTCTACAAAATATCTGAGATGAAGAATCTATGGCAGCTGAATTAGCTTCTGTGTAGCTGAATTAGCTTCTGTATCATGTCAGAACTCATACTGTCAATATATCTACAGCATCTTTTGACTGGAAAATGTATTTTGATCTTGTATAACATACAAGATTCAAGAGCATACAGAATTGTTAAGTAACACCAGAAATTGGAAAATCAGGAGAGAAAAAAAATCATAGAAAATCAAGACCACTCAAAATAATATGCAGATCATAGAAGCTAATTCAGCTGCCATAGATGAGCCTTAGATTTGGCTCTGTCCTTGCTGGAAGCTAAGATAAAAAGAGCTGGACTTGTTTCAAAATTCTGATGATCTGAGAAGAACCATACCCATTGCTTAGGGGAGTGAGATTTTTCCCCTGGCTTTGAATTTCAAAATATCTCATATGGCACTTGACTTAGGGAGTCTTGTGTGATGTGGTTAGTGATGCCCTTAATAATATTTTAGTAACAGTTTATTAATATATCACTCACTTGTCCCTTAACACATATTGATTGAGCACATACTATGTGTCAGGAGCTGTTCTAGATGCTGGTGAAGAAGACAAAGTCCTTGTCCTCATGGGGGTAGTCGGTCTTGCGAGAGAGCAAGACCAGAATTCCTATGGTGATTTCTCAGAGCCCCAGCTGTAACCACACAGGGTGTGGTCCTGAACTGCATCTTAGTGAGAGACTATGGATTGGCAGCTTAGCTGAGCTCAGTAGCTTCTGCCAGCCCCTTCTGAGCCCAGGGAAGAATTCAAATGCCAGAGGTATGGATACATCACACACCCTTCCAATGGCCTTTGTCAAAATCCTCTGAAGAATTGGTTCACCCCAGGAGAGAAAAATGTCTGTGAAAAGTAACAAGTTGTCCTGCTGTGTTTTTTGCTATTTCCACTCCACCCTGCATCCTAGCATGTTAGACAGCCGATTGCTCCCTGTGGAGTTTGTTCCAGGGTCACGTATGGGATGTGACTGGCTTCGGCCTCTGTGTGTGCCTGTCTCACTTGCTTGTTCTTGTTGATTTCTTCAAGCTGCAGCCTTCTCCTGCTATGACGAGCCCTGGGTTATTTTACTTCTCTCTTTTCTCACCTACTCATAAACATCACTTTTCTTAGCTTGGCTTTTTAATTTTTTTAAATATAATAGCTTTAATTCACATACATAAAACTCACTCTTTCACAGTGTACAAGTCAGTGGTTTTTAGTCGATTCAGTATTGTGTAATCTTCACCACCATCTAATTTGGAAACATTTTCATTATGAATTTAAGCTTTATTTTAGTGTTGTACAATAAATGTAACATAACTTTTACCATTTTCACACAGCACTTCATGGTTCCTGAAATGAGTGCTTTTTAGTGTCTTCAGATTATGGGTAATGAAATCTATTACAGTTAACAAATTCTTAAGAAATTAAATACTCTTCTCGAACTCCTGGACTCAGGCAATCCGCCCACCTCAGCCTCCCAGAGTGCTGGGATTACAGGTGTGAGCCACCACGCTCCATGTACTAAATGCTTTTCTTTGAATGACTTTGTATCAATTTTTTTAAAAGTAAAAGTGCGTACTACTAGATATCCTTCAAAATGTTAATAGCCAGACAATAACCAGGGTCTTTCACACTAGTCTCCCATGAGCTTTTCCAAATTATCATTTATATAAATGTATAATAATTCATCCAAAGGATTATTAAGCCCTAATTAATGTATTTTTAGGACACTTTATTAAAGTATTGTTAGTAGTACCCTAGAATATGAATTCCTTAAAAGATCATGGATCCTCTCAAAGTACCTCATTTAGAAATCAGGAGAATGTTTTTATAAAAGGTTTGACAATTATTTCTTTAAATATGAAACAGTCTTTTAAAGTAAAATATTTTAATATTACCATTTTAACTATTTTAAAGCGTACAATGCAGTGGCATTAAGTACATTCACAATGTTGTGTAGTGATCACTACCATCCATCTCCACAACTTTTTCATTCCAAACAGAAACTGCACCCATCGAACACGAACTCCTCATTTCCCCCTTTCCCCAGTCCATGGTAGTCTCTGTTCTACTTTCTGTCTCTGTGAATTTGCCCATTTTAGTACCTGACATAAGTGGAATCATACTCATTCTTCTGTGTCTGGCTTATGGCACTTAGCACAACGTCTTCAAGGCTTGTCTGGGTTGTTGCTTGTGTCAGAGCTTCCTTTCTTTCTTTTTTTTGAGACAGAGTCTTGCACTGTGGCCAGCGCTGGTATGCAGTGGCGCGATCTTGGCTTGCTGCAACCTCTGCCTCCTGGGTTCAAGTGATTCTCCTGCTTCAGCCTCCTGAATAGCTGGGACTACAGGCGCTCACCACCACACCTGGCTAATTTTTGTATTTTTAGTAGAGACGGGGTTTCACTATGTTGGCCAGGCTGGTCTCGAACTCCTGGCCTCATGATCCACCCGCCTCGGCCTCCCAAAGTGCTGGGATTACAGGTGTGAGCCACCGCGCCTGGCCCAGAACTTCCTTTCTTTCTATGACTGATCAGTCTGGGTTTCAATGGGAGGTGAAGAGGAAAAGTTGAAGCCTGTGCTCTGCATCTGACTAGAGTGCTTGCTGGCATTTGGGGTCCTCCCTGAGGACAGCTCCCCACACTTTTAGGGCCAGAGAAACAGCAACAACCACAGGCCACTTTGAGAAATGGGTCATCTAAGTGGACCCAAGCCTGACTAGATCACAGAGAAGAGGCTCGGGAGGCTGGTGACAGAGCCAGGCTGCTGCTTTGGGGTTGGCAGCAGAACCCTATGGAACCCCATGGCTCCCACGCAGTCCAGATGGTTCACATTGGACATTTTCTCAGGCGGGGTTACTTGTTGATATGACTTGACTAGGTGTCTCCACCCAAATCTCATCTCAAATTGTAATCCCCACGTGTCAAGGGAGGGAGGCGATTGGATTATGGGGGCGGTTTACCCCATGCTGTCATGATAGGGAGGGAGTTCTCATGGGATCAGGTCGTTTTAAAGGTGTGGCACTTCCTCTCCCGCTTGCTCTTCTCTTTCCTGACACCGTATGAAGAAGGTACTTGCTTCTCCTTCATCTTCTGCCATGATTGTAAGTTTCCTGAGGCTTCCCCAGCCATGTGGAACTGTGAGTCAATTAATCTCTTTCCTTGATAAATTACCCAGTCTCAGGTATTTCTTTAATAGCAGTGTGAACATGGACTAATATACTGGTCACTCACCACAGTCAGAGGAAACCTCATTAATTCTCTCATGGATCCCTGAGTAGCTTGGATTTCTGATAATGTCTGCCTGAATGAACTAGTTGCAAAATATACACCCCTCCCTGATCCTCAACTAATGAAAGTCACCTGTTATAAGAATGGTTTAAAAAGAACCCATTGAATTCCGAAGAATACCTGTCAAAAGTGATTGATTTTTAGTGAAAATAGTTTTATTCTGAAAATAGTTAGCTTTCAGAATAATTTTCTATTAAGGCCACTCAGCCTTGGTTCATAAAATGAGACCACATCAACAGCCTGTAGAGGCTCTTTCTCCTCTATGGCAGGAGGGTCTGAATCCAATTCATCTAAAAAGACTCCAAATTGTCTGTATATTAATTGCATATGGGATAGGAAGCAGGTTCTTGATCTGTTTTACACCGTTGATAATTATTTTTCAGATCTGTTGAGAATTTCTGCAAACACAGTGATATTAAAATGCAGGTTTTCTGTGAGCATCAGTTACTGGCGGGGGCTGGGGAGCTGTCTGTATCACTTGGCCAGTGTCTGGTTTACATAGTTGAAAGGCAGTAAAAATTCAATATGAACTGCAAAAAATTTCCTATTATGCTTGGCAGAGTTCTCCGCAAGATGGCAGACAGTATAATAATGATTGATAACTGTGCATATGATTCCTGCAGTCCCTCTCAGTCAAGCTGCAAGACGTGTAATTATATTCCTAATCTATCCTCTGAGCACAAGCTGTTTGCTCTGCCTAGAAACAATACTTCCTCCTCCCTTTTTTCTCTCCCCCACACCACCTTGTTCACCTGGCTAACTTCTTGTCCTTTGAGACAGCAGAGACAGCACTTCCTGGGAAGCCTTTTCTCACATCCACAATTCAACACAGTGGATTTCCCTCCTCCCTGCGTCTGAGCCTTGTTTTAGCACTCAGCACACTGTAATTGTCTGTTCTTTTGCTTATCTATGCCACTAACTGTGAGCTCATTGAGCAGAGGCATTATATCTTATTTATCTTTTTAACTCCGACCTTTAGCACGGTTTTAGGCACATGATAGATGCTCAGTAAACCAATTACCTGAAAAACTCCAATTGTAATTTAAGAAGGAAACTGTTATAAACTTTGATGGAAGATCTGGAAAAGTCATAGGTGTGTGGTTTTGATGCCTTTTCTTTTTTTTAGTGGAATAGAATATAGTTTGCGTATATTCATGTGGAATCATATCCTAATAATTAAAATAGCCATTATGTAATTGATTAGAGCCCACCATCAAAAACACACACTATACATTTTTTTCTGATAATAAAGTTATATTTGCTTATAAGATGAAATTCATAACACACAGAAAAGTGTAGGGAAGAAAATAAAAATATCTTAGAATCCTACCATCTAGATAGAGGTACTCACTGTATAATTTTTAGGTATATTTTCTTTTAGTCATATTTTCCTGTGTATTTGCACATATGTGCATTGGGGCTGTAAGATAAAATGAAGACTGCCTAGCAAAAATTAGAATTTTTTAGTATAAGGATGTCCCATGTAATATTTGGCATGTATTTATATGAAAAATTATTCATTGTTTATCTGAAATTAGTCTTCAACTGCCATGCTTTATTTTAATTTCTTAAACCTGGCAAACCTCATGTCCATATATGTATAAATGTACTAAATTTGGTTCATACCATATGTACATCTTTGTATTATTTTCTCAGTTAATGTTATATACTGTGAGTTCTTTTCCATCTCATTAACTACTTTTTGAAAACAAAAGCTTAAAAGGCAAATTTAACAACTCACCTTCTTTAAACAATTGCTAAACGTTATAAATAAACACATTTTACTCTATGTCTGTAAGGCATTTTTTAGCAGAGATTCCTAAAGTGTGATGAATGGGTTGAAGGCCAAAGGTCATTATTTTTTAGGGATTCTTTTACGTATTACTTTCCAGAAACATTTTACCAATTTATGCTTTTCATTGACAGTGGGTTTCTAATAAGCTCTTCTATTTGCATTTTATCAGCATCAAGTACTGTCATTAATTTTAAAAGTTTGCCAATTTGATAGATAAATTGCAGTACCTTAAGGTACTTTTATTATTGCTTGCATAATGACCTTTGCAAAGGGTCATTGAAGAATGACCTTTATCGTCATAAAAATGCATACTTCTTATTTAGTGGATAGTTCATTCATGTCTTTATACATTTTCTTTTGGCTGTATTAAAGTTTTGTTATTTATTTATAGGGACACTTCTTATATTTTGTTACTTACAGGGATTTTTGAGGATATTAGTGCATTGTCTTCCATATATGTTCAAATATTTTTTCCAAGTTATTATACATCTTTTCATTTATTTGATGTTTTCTGATGTGCAGATGCTACTTATTTTTGTGTCTTCAATTTTTGTCTGTAATTTCTTCCATTGCTTTCATGCTTAGAAAGTCCTTCCATGTTCCAAGGTCAATTGCATATTTGCCATATTATCCTTTTTTTAATAGTTCCGTTTTTCTTTTTTTTTTAAACCAATCCCTTTGTCTATCAGCAATTTATTTGGATATGTAGTAGGAACTGAGAACACAACTTGAATTTTCCTGAATAGCAAAGTTTTCCAACACTATTTATTGACAACTGGCATGTATATAAAAGTGTACATTCCTTCTCTTAGTGGATTGTGACATTTCACTTACTGTATGTGAAGATTTTACACTATGCTTTAAGTCTGTTAATTCAGTTCTATCAGTTAGGCTTCTAACAGTTTGATATATATGAGCAACATTTTATTAACTTAGTGTTTTGTTAAAGCCAAATGATCATTTACATGACATATAAGGCCAGGAGTTACAAGGGGCTGACAAAATAAGTAATGGCTTTAAGATTATAAAGCTGGGCCAGGTGAGGTGGCTCATCCCTATAATCCCAGCACTTTGGAAAACTGAGGTAGGAGGATTGCTTGAGGCCAGGAGTTCGAGGCCACTGTGAACGATGGTCACGGCACTGCACTCCAGCCTGAGTGACAGAGAGATATTCTGCCTTTAAACAAACAAAAACAAACATTATAAAGCTGGGGAAAAAGTAAGCCTAAAACTGTTAGTTGGATCCAGTGAATCTACAACCTCTGTTACCAGAAACAAAAGATATGCAGCTGTTCTCCCAAAACTATTTTAATATTTAGTTATAATAGATAATACCATGGTTTAGTTATACTAGAGGTTCTGACAAGCTTCTTATTTTTATCTCTTTGTGATAATTTTCTCAGCTCAGTTGTCTATTTCACTGATTTTTTTCTTCAGCCCTGGCAAGTTGACTATTTAGCTCATCTATTGAAAATTTGTATGTGGCTATGTATTTAAATTTCAGTGATGATACTTTTTTCTAAGTTTTTTTCTTCCTAGTCTACAGTTCTTGTTTCATAAACTCCCATTCTTTTTCCATAAAACTCTATTCAATTATGAGCATACATTTCCTTGGGTGCTGTAATATAAAAGAAATAGGTAAGTATCACTTTTGACTTGGTCCTGTACCTCCATCCCAAGGATAGCAAAAGGCAAAAAAGAGGCACTAGATGAAACTTTTAAGGTTTAAAACCAGAAAAACCTTATTTGGTAATATTAAATTGCTTGTGGGTAAATTTGACTTGTTTTGCATTTAATTTCACCCAGTTGAATGATCCAAGTGTAAAATGACCTTCTCAATCAGGACCAATTCCACGTTTTACCCTGGAAATTTCATCACCAATATTGACATTCAGATACCTAGGTACGATTATCCCAAAGAAGTATTATTAGTACCACACAGAAATCGAAAGTAGAGTTCCTAAAATTTGCCAAATTAAGTCCCAAAGTATAAATTAGCAACATATAAATTGGTTGGAAAATATAATTAGGTAATGGCATGTATATAATGGTGTACATTCCTTCACTCAACAAATAGTTATTTCAGTGCATCAGGCACTGAAATAGATGCTCGATGTTCATACATAAAGACAATATATTTGCCCTAATGCAGCCCATAGCTTGAGGCAGCAACTCTCAGTGTCACTGTTTGAACCACACTGGTGTGTTGACGTGCCTTGGATGAGAAACAGGTGGAATTACAACCAGAACATTGGGAGTTGTGAATATCCTACAACCTGTCTCATGTATGCAGCAGCTGGCAGTGTGCATTTATCAATAGGGGTATGTCATATTTGTGAGTGTTATTTGCCAAAGTCATCTCACAGAAGAGGTTGAGGATCATTGGTCCAGTATGAATTAATACAGTGTGCGATGTGGATGTATCCAATGCGATAGAAAATGAGCATAGAAAATATGTGCCTGGGTCTGTCTGTGGCAATTGGTGAAAGCTTCAGAGAGGAGATGACACATGAGTTGACCCTCTGAGGAGTTGAGGGGAATTGCCAAGTAGAAGAGGTGAGAGGGGGCTGGATGCTTAGCAGTGGTCTCCTTGGCATTGGCTGGGTTCTCCTTTCTGACACAATGTTGCTGTTTACAACTGGAAGTTTATTTTGTAGAATTTAGATCTCTTGCAGAAAAATACTGACAGAGCCCAGAAGAAAATGAACAGACTGGGGAAGGGAGCATCTCAGGTACCCGGAGGGTGGTGAAGCCAAGCAGGATGGCAAACTGATATGAAATGAAAAAAAAGATAAATAATATAAAAGTAGAAACGGCCCTCAAGGAATTGGAAATTGAAATGAGAAACACAAAGGAGTTTTGTTTGGAAAGTGCAAAGGATTCCATCTGAGAAAAGTAATCCGAGGCTCAGGCCTGGGGTAGGGAGATGGAGCAGGGAAGACTCGGAAAATGATAATCCTAAGGCCGTGGAGGGTTAAATGTGAAAGGCAAACTGGAGTGGAGCTGTCAATAAGATACAGATGCTCTTAGAGAAAGCTTTGTCTCCCTGGGCTACTTCAGGGCTGATGGCAAAGGGACATGGACCCTGTGAAACTCAGCCGGGAAGGCTGCAGCAGGAAACAGCCTGCATTACATTTGGCATTTCCAAAGACCAAAAGGTCTGGGCTAGGAAAAAAAAAAAAAATCAAGATTGGGAGGGAAGCAATCCACTTTTGCTTGGAGTTGTGAGTTCAGGGAGGGAAGACTTTTGGGTTTCACCTAGGGGTATTGATGACTGAAATCTCATTTTGCACAACCACCTCTTTGTAAAGTAGATTTTCCTGTGACAATAGCCTGAGCCCTGAAGGAATCTCTGCGGGAATGTCATAGTGTAGGTTAGAAAGCCCCATGGAAAGTGTGAGAAGGCAGAAAAAGCTGAGCTCAGCATGAGTTCAATCCAGAAACAGAAAAGGCTCAGCCCCTGACTGGTAGTTTAGACTTGGTACTTAGAAAATCATCATAGAATCCATTTGGTGACCTTTAAAAGTATAATTTATAAAAGGACAATAGAAGCTCTATTAACCAAACCCTACTTAACTAACTTGCCAGATTACTTGATGCTCACCATTCCCTCATTAAGACACCCAGAACAAGCTGGGTATTTGTAAATGGAAGCCTATCTCTAACTATAGTATTACAGGCAAAATACAAAACGACATATGACAAGACTTTTCATTGCTGCACTAATAGCAAAAGATTGCAAACTACCCAAAGATCTATCAATAAGAGATTGTTGTTTGCATCTATGCATGTCTGTACAATGGAGAACAGCTATTAAAAGGGATGAGGAGGATCTCTATTTACTGCTATAGAGTGATCCTCAGGATACATTGAGTGAAGAAAGCAATACTCACAGGTGTACATGGTATGCTCCTTTTTGTTTTTTTAAAAAGCAGTAAATACAAATATGCTTGCTTGTATTTTCGAAGAAATGATAGATAAACAAAATACTAAAGCAAAGATAGAGGAAATGAGGAGAAGGGACAGACATGAAAGCAAGCCCTCTCTTGAATGTTTGTTATAGTTTTGGTTTTGGAGCCATGCATATTATTTACATAGTTTTAAAATATTAAAGCAAAAAGAAAAAAGCAATCCTTAAACATGAAACTCAACTGAAGCATAGGAATCTAACAAATTACCAAGTCAAAAGCATAATCACACAGAAAAGCATTATTTCAAGAGACTTTAAAACAGAATTTTGGTTTATACAGTCCAAGGACAAAACACACACACACGCAGATGCACACACACATCTTAAACTGCATTCAGTGGGCTTACTATTGGAATGTTGAAGTTACTATTTTGAAATGATTATATATAGTAGGGTAAAATAAATAAATAATCTTGTTAATGTTGCATGGAACCAAGATATTCAGTTTAATAGAGATACAAATATGAACTAAAGAAGTTAAGTGTGAAACCTCTACTATTCAATTTGAATTAGAGAGACTGTCAGTTTCTGCTCAGGATGTGGAGAGCAGGAAAGAATGTCACTCTCAACCTTACAAGGCCATGGAGAAGGCCACATCCCCAGGGACACAGCACCTGCCTGAGACCGTGGCTTTATCAGAAAACAGTGAATGCCCTCTTGTCTCTCACCACCATCCTAACAAGCATCAGGTAGAAACTGACAGTGGAATACTGCTAACAGAGGGGCAAAAGTGAGGAGGGAAACCCTCTCTTTAGGAAAGCAGAAAGGAAAGACCTAAAGCTGAGGATGCAGCAGACATTGAGGACAAACTCTCTGGAAAATTAGCCTGTACTTTAAACACAAGGTGTTTCTAGAGAGATTTAAAATCTGTGATGTATTTCGAGTAACCATAGCAACAACAGGCCCAGTCCCAGCTAAAATCTTATCTAGATTGACTCAAAACCAAACTAAAGGCCTAGCCAAAGGAAAGACCATTTGCAGGCATAAAAACCTCAGTGTCTACTGACCTACATAAAATGCCTGGCTTTCAACAAAAAAATTATGAATTATGTGAAAAAGCAAGAAAAGAACAATGCAGTACCAAGCAACAAAGCAACTGATAGAACCAGACTCAGATATGACACGAACATTGGAACTATCAGACAGGAAAATTTTAAAAAATTATAATTAATATGTTAAAAGCCCTAATGGAACAGGTGGAAAACACACAAGATCAGATGGATAATTCCAGCAGAAAGATGGAAACCATAAGAAAGAACCAAATGAAAAGACCGGAAATGAGCAGCACAGAACAGAGATGAAGAATGCCTTTGCTGGGCTCATCAGTAGACTTGATACAGCTATGGAAAAAATCAGCAGACTTGAAGATGGGTCCAAAGAGATGACCAAAACTAACACAAAAAGAAGATATAGTTAGAAAAAAAACCAAATAAGTAAATAAATAAAAAACAGAGCATCCAAGAACTATGGGACAACATCAAGGGGTCTAATATAAGTATAGCTGGAATCCCAGAGAAGAAGAAATAGAGAGGGGGGTATGAGAAATATTTGAGGGAACAATGGCTGAGATTTTCCCCCAAATTAATGACATATACTAAACCACAGATCTAAGAAGTTAAGAAAAACCAAGCAGGATCAATAACAACAACAACAGCAACAACAGTGATAAAACCTACATATATCATAATAAAATTGCTTAAAGGACAAAGAGAAAAATGACACATTACACAGCATAACTAACATAAAAATTACAATAAATTTCTCATCAGAGATGATGCAAGCCAGGAAACAATGGAGTTGTATTAGTCTGTTCTCACACTGCTAATGAAGACATACCTAAGACTGGGTAATTTATAAAAGAAAGAGGTTTAATGGACTCACAGTTCCACATGGCTGGGGAGGCCTCATAATCATGGTGGAAGGCAAAGGAGAAACAAAGGCACATCTTACATGACAGCAAGCAAGAGAGCATGTGCAGGAGAACTCCCCTTTATAAAACCATCAGATCTCAAGAGACTCAGTATCATGAAAACAGCACGGGAAAGACACACCCCCATGATTCCATTATCTCCCACAGAGTCCTTCCCATAACACATGGGAATTATGGGAGCTACAATTCAAGATGAGATTTGGGTGGGGACACAGCCAAACCATATTAAAAGTGGTATCTTTAAAGTGCTGAAAGAAAGAAAAATAATAGTCATCAACAGAGTTCTATACTCAGTGGAAATATCTTTTAAAACATGAAAGCAAAAGAAGTATTTGTTAGACAAGCAAAAACTGTGAGAATTCATTTTTCAGCAGACCTGTAGTACAATAAATATTAAGGATACTTTTTGAAGAGTAAATGTGGTACCAGATAGAAACTTAGATCCACACAAAGAGGTGAGGAGGACTGGGAAAAGGTAAAAATACAATTTGTGGGTTTAAAACATTTTAAAATTCTCTAAATTATAACTAATTGTCTAAAGCAAAGAGGGTAGCAATATATTGTGTGTTTACAACATAATTAAAAGTGAAATGTATTGTAGCAATAATACAAAGTGTGGGAAGAGGAACCGTGAACACACCGCTTTAGTTTGAGTTGCAAATATCAGTATGAACTCAAGATTTTTTTATTTCTAAAAGATTAGTATTTCCTCATTTATTGCACTGAAAAGGCCTACAAGTAATGACAACCCTGTAGCAATAAAATCCGTAACATGTATATTGTGCTGTCTAAATGCCACTTCCAACTAAAAATTAAGTTTTCTTTGGAGAAGTAACAGAATCCAGGTCTGGAGTAGAAAATGTACAAGATGAATATTGGGCATTTGTTATGTCTAAAAGTTCAGAGGTTCTCAAAGATACCAGGATTGTGTCAAAGAGACTCCGGATCCACCATGAAAGAGTTCTTGATGTCAAAATGCAGGACAGTGTGAGCATCAAAAAGAATAATTACAACTGATGACAAGACATCAAATATGTTAAAAATACATGAATTTTAAATAATCCCCCCCCAAAACAAGCAAGTGAACCTTATTGGTTACCTCGAAAACTTTCTAGGGTATCAATTTATTATATGGGAAAAAAAGAGCAAGTATTCTGCCATTCCTAAACAGACTATGTGGTTGATGAGGGAAAGTTATTCATACCAAAAGCACAGTTAATAAATGCAGGAAGGTTGAAGAACTGGAAAAGCAACATTTTGCAACTAGTAGTAAAATAATGAATCTAGACAATGATTGCTAAAAGCATTAAGTAAAAGGTAGATGGCAAATTTTCTAGTAGATGGATCAAGCCAACATCACATAAACCCCCAATCGATGTCAACATTGCACGAAACAGGAAAATATGCACTGTGTGCCTCCTGGTGTGTGATACACAGCACCACTAACCTTATTATTAAAAAAATTAAATCTGAATTGAATTAAACCTTTAAATCTGAACTTTGCAATTCAGTAGCCACCAGTCACATATGGCTATTTAAATTTAAATTTAATAATTAAAAGTTCAGTTCCTCAATCACGGTAGCCACTTTGCAAGTACTCAATAGCCACTCACATGGCTAGTGGCTACCATATTGGACAGTGCAGATGTAGAACATTCCCAGCACTACAGAAAGTCCTACTGGACAGCCCTGCTCCAGATCTGAGGACCAGTTATAGGGAATTTGAGGAAGAGAGAAATGTGAACCAATACCCAGAAGAAGGAGTCAGTCAAATCCAGAATGTGAGAAAGTCTATGGAACAAGAGATGCACATTCTTCAATTAAATCACCTGCATAAATCATTAAAGAGACTTAAACAGGTAGCAACTAAATGTGGACCTTGTTTGGATCCTAACTTGAACAAACCAACTTGCACAAGACATTTTTGAGTCAGTCAAGAAAAATAGAACATAAACTAGGTACTTCCTGATATTAAGAAATTATCAGTTTTGTTGAGTATAATAATATTGTGGATAATGTTGCTGAAAACTCTTATCTGTTAAAGATACATTTTGAAGTATTTATGAGTAAAATTATCTTTTTTTAGGATTAGCTTTCAGAAAAAAAAGTGAGAGGTTGATAGAGGAACAAAAATGGCAGAAAGGTGATGGTTGTTGCTGATGATGAGTATATGGGGTTCACAGTTCTATTTTCTATAGTTTTTGTATTGAAAAATTTTTTATAATAAAACATTTTTAAAACTAGGATATGCCTATGTACTTCTCAGCTTCACAAGTTGAATGACTTGCTTATTAAAATTAAGTTATATTTGTTCCCAAACTGGTTTATATAATTTGGACTTCTTATAATTTATAATCGTGTATTTTAATTAAATATAATATATGAATGATAAAATATAATTTCTTTTATGGAAACTAAGTTGAGTGTATTAGAAAGATTCACTAATAGAGAATTGCTTTTTAAAAAGCAACAAAATGAGGTTTGGACAAAGCAAATGTGACAGATTTGAAAAAAATTATAAATTATAAAGAACTAGAAGGATTTTACACTCAAGTTTTTTTCTCAGGTGCCTAGATCACTTTAAATAAACCAAATCCAGAAATTTTAGATGAGATATTGTGGATAAGATTTAGGTGAAAACAAATGAATAACTCAAATGAATAAATCCTATTCAAAAGATTGGTGATCAAAAAACATGGATTAAAGTGAAGAATTTAGGAAAATGTTATGCATATTTACAGTAACTTGATAATAAAATGCAGCTTATCGCAGGTGGTAACAGACTTGGGGGAGGTGGCACAACTTGTGGTTTATATGATAAAGGACCAGGTAATTTATCCCCCAACTAGGGACACGTTGGAGAGTGAAAAGAGGTACTATGCATAATCCCACTGGGATAACAGGCATAAACTGGGATGATTCCTGAGCACGCCAGGATGTTTTGTCCCCTGAACAATAAGAGATAGGATCAGAATCCCAAGCCGTTTTTAACACATTAGAGCAGCAGCTGTTTCTAGCCAGAATGAAGTCTGGCAGGGATGAATGCCAAACATTAATTCAGGAAGCAAACAAAACTGCATGAATACAAGCAGAGGAAACGTCTGCCCAGGAGGTGGCTTAGGTAAAGTTTGGGAATGGTAAAGTGCGCCCCTGTGGGTGAGATGTTCTCATACTTTGGGCCAATAGGAGAGAGCAGCAGGGGATGGATGGAGTCTCGTTACCTGGGCCTCTCTGTGTGCTAAGCCATAGGAAGGACACAAAGACATGAGGAGTCTGGGCCCCTTAACCCAGAGTTTTGTTCTCGTCCCTCAATGACCTGTATCCTGTCCCCTTGTGTCATGTCCCCTGTGTTCTTGTCATCATGGTGACACTCCTGTCTGCTCTTGCAAACCCAGGGAGTATAAGCAGGATTTGAGGTTTTCCACTCTAAACCAGTCATTGAGGTAGAGATCGTGGGCCCCTTTGCTGTCTCCCCTATGTTCGGGTCCCTGTAGAGTGATGATTCAGCCACTGTGTATTAGAATCACTTAATTGTCTAAATTAATTGGTTTAGGAAAAGGGCAGCATAGATATTCTTTAAAAGCACCCCAGGAGAGTCTAACAACCACTGGGATTAGGTACCACTGTTACAGAGTCACCCTGACACTGATGGGGGATAGCATTATCACTCTCAGGACTGGGATCTCAGACTGGGTCAAGGGGCAGGGAAAGCAGGCAGGGAAGGCAGGCAGGGCTAAGTAGGAGAATAAAGCAATTTGTTTATTCACTTACATTTGTTTATGCCCCTGCCTTATCCCATGAAGGATTTAGGGCAAGGCAGTGGGGGGACTAATGAAGATAATTGGACAAGTGGAGGAAAGCCCTCTTTTGTGATGAGAGTTAGTCACACAGGCACATATGGGTCAGCCACAAATAATGTCACCAGTGTGCCGCCACTGACTCACTCCCCAGCCACAGCAGGATCCAAAAGATCTTTCGATCTTTTATAACGAGTTTTATAATGACCATGTATTGACTGGGCCAGCAGAGCCCGGGAAGTGGGACCTGGAAGAACAGGCTCTTCAGTGTCAGCCAAGGAGCTCACTTGTCAGTGTTTCAGAGTGATCCTGGGAGGGTAATTGCTGCTGAGCTTAGCAGAAATGGCAAGGTGTGGGAAAGTGACACAAGTCTTGAATCCTAAAGCTGAAATTTTGGAAATAGGCGACATGTTTGAATATTTGGCATCTCACTTCTAGCAAAGGTGCAGCTGAAAGGGCTATTGTCCACTAGCTTGGATGACAGAGAGTTCAGTGGCTGAGGTGGTGATTTCTATGCTAATGTTTTCTTTTTTTTAGTTTATAAATGTTATCCTCAGAGGATAATACTTGAGGAGATTCAGGAGATTCACAACAAGACAACATTCATATTAAGCTAGCCAATGGCCGGATGCTTTCTTAGCCTTTAATAGCTAAGACACCAACATTGACTCTTTTCCTAACTCTTTAACAATTAACAGCAACTGACTGAGGCTGCTTTGAGCTGCTAGCCAAACCCTCCCTCCAGAGACACTTAGGACTGAGTCACTTAAATCAAATAATAGGGTAACCCAGATAAAAAAGAATATGATGAACACAAACAAGATTGAGACCTTTGCATTAAGCTAAATGCTGATGACAGTTGCCTTCTGAAGACTTGGAGATGTGTTCTCCATGTGGAGGTGGGTTTTGAGGTGCAAAACCACCATGGACCTTGCATTACTATTAAATAATACCCATCCTTCCTCAGGGGTCAGGCTGGGTCAGCCAAAGAATGGCTTTGTCCATTCTTTGTTTCTCTCTCCTCCACTTCACCAAAAATCTCTAAAGTGATATCTGTCATCATATACTTAGGTTAGGTAATGAGACCCATGGGAACCTAGAGGATGGAAACTTAGCCCAGGAGAGGGGTAGCCTTCCTGGAGAAGGAGCAGTTCCAGCCAAGATTCAATGGATGAATTCGGAGTCAGCCAATGAGAACATCCAAGGCAAAGGAAGCAGCAAGAGAAAATGCAGGGAGAATAAACAAGTGTGGACCTACCTCCAGGTGTGAGCCTTCTGTCACCTGCCTTCAAGAAGGATGCCTGGCAGCTGGGCCTGCTGCACTAAGAGACTGAGCCTCCTGGTTTTTTAGTCTCATCCCATGCCCAGCCCTTATTGTGCCTGGTGTCACCCAGTCTAGAGCGTCTCCACTTCCTGAAGGTTGAATTGTCCCTCTTCTCAGCTGCCACCCCACCCATGATGTTCTGGGACCTGGTCCTCCTGCTCCATCACATTGGTCACCTCTCCATCTGCTTTCCAACTGGCAGAAGCTTTTGGAAATTTCTCTTCCATGGATGGCCTTTCTCTTGTTCTCTTTGTTCTTGAGGTTTCTACTTTTCCTCTCCTCAGTTTCATTTTAAAAGAGAAAGGCCATCTGTGGAAGAGAGATTTCCAAAAGCTTCTGCCAGTCAGAAAGCAGGTGGAGAGGTGACCAATGTGATGGAGCAGAAGCACCAGGAGACACTGCTATAAGGATCCTACCCAAGACTGGGTAATTTGTAAAAAAAAGAGGTTTAATTGACTCACAGTTCCACATGGCTGGGGAGGCCTCAGGAAACTTACAATCATGGTGGAAGGTGAAGGGAGAGTAGGCAGCTTCTTCACAAGGCAGCAGGAGAGAGAGGGCGAGCAAAGGGGAGGTGCCACACTTTTAAACCATCAGATCTCATGAGAACTCACTATCATGAGAACAGCAAGGAGGAAACCGCCCCCATGATCCAATCACCTCCCACCAGGTCTCTCCCTTGACATGTGGGGATTACAATTCAGAATGAGATTTGGGTAGGGACACAGAGCCAAATCATATCAAGGTGTATATTGTGGTCCTTCAACATCTTCCTCTAAGAAAGCTCTTAGAGCTTTCCTTTGATATTTTGCAAGTATAAAAGGAAAATCCTCCTATTTAAAAATGTTTCTTAGTAGTACAAAGTGCATACACTTAATAAACATCTTGTACACATAGAGATGCTGTTTTCTTTCCTGACACACCAGTCTATAACTAAATCATATTCACTTTTAATACCATCCTATTTTCAAAATGCCCATATAAAATAACTCTACATTGAATCAAAATGCTCATGTTAACACATCTGTCCCTTTTTTCCTCTCCTCAAGTCTTCTTATTTCCTAAATTCCTCAGAGAGTTTTTTATTACTACACGTATTGATTTAGTCAGTTCTAGAGACCATGAGTTCTCCACTGAAACCCATCTTGGATCTTGAACTTCCATGGTATCAGTCACTCATGACGGGATTGTTGTGAAGATCATGAAGGGAACAGTCAGGAAAGAGCCTGGAACCTCGTAAGCTACTGAATAGATTCTTGAAACTCTCTATTTTATTATTCCTTGTACTTTTCAAACAACCATACTAATTTTAATTTATTCCACGATTTGAGTGTAAATTTGGTTCCTTTAGAAACTGAAAACATCTTTATTTAAAAAAATTTTTATTTTTAATTTTTGTGGGTACATAGTAGGTATATATTTATGGGGTACATGAGATGTTTTGAGACAGGCATGCAATGTGAAATAATCACATCATGGAAAACATGGTATCCATCCCCTCAAGCATTTATCCTTTGTGTTTCAAAAAATCCAATTATACTCTTTCAGCTATTTAAAAATGTACAATTGAGTTATTATAGAAACTGACAACTGTTAGAGCATTTTCAACATATCTGGAGATCTATCATCTCTTTCCTGTGGTGAGCGTCTCACCACCTACTTAAGGAACTGTACAATCTCCTAATTGGGTGTTTATCAGCAAGGAACAAGGCTAAAAGAAGACATTATTTTGCCTAATGTCTGACAGCAAATCTGTGATGAAGAAAGAAGTAGATCTTGTTGTCCTTTCACTCTCCCTTCTTGAGACAATTAGAAATCCATTGACCTACAGCAATTATGGACCTGGAGTATCTACCTTCCTTCCACAGGGCACTTATTCATAGTTACCTTTGAAACCTCACAAATCCCTAACCCCATGCGCATTTCGTTTTAGCAACATTTCACCCTTTTCTGAGTCTCTGGCTTACTGGCTCAGGCAACTCTCTCTTCTCCCCTTCACCTCTTGCAGAAAGCAACCCCAAAGAAATACTCACAGTTCAGTGCCGATGTGGCCGAGGCCATTGCCTTCTTTGACTCCATCATTGCAGAGCTGGATACAGAGAGACGACCCCGGGCTGCTGAGGCCAGCCTGCCAAATGAAGATGTGGACTTTGACGGTGAGTGCCAGGAAGGCAGTGGGAAGATGGTGGCTGAAGGCGGGTGGGGCTGTGATGCTGTGAGGATGGGCTGGGGGCTCTAGGGTGGACTTATAGAATAGGCCATCAGGAATCCCACCTCCCTGATTAAAGGGAAACCCTGCACCTCCAAGCTGGAGCCTGGCCCTGAGCCCATCCTCTGTGGGGATCTCTTACTTCAGTTTTCTGTGCTGCCACGGCTCTAGCCTGCCTCTCCAACACTCTGGTGCCATGTTTGGACAATGTTTTCCCTGTGGTCCACTTACCACGGCTGAGACAGGTGGGACTTTCCTAAGACTCCAAGAAGGACAGCAATAGGGAAATGATGAAGGAAGGAGAATCGATGAGGGGTGTCATTTAAAGGGTACACTTTCAGTTTTTTGAGATGAAAAAGTTCCAGAGATCGCTTGCAAAACAACGTGAATATACTGAACATGACTGAATGGCACACTTAAAAAATGGTGATGATGGTAAATTTTATGTTCTGTACACTTCACCACAACTTAAAAAAAAGAAATGAAATGGACAAAGTGTATTTGAGAATCCAGCTTCTGACCATACGTAGGCTAGGTAGTAGGGTGGTGCATAGGGCAGGAGAGGCCCACGGTGGCTGCCCAGACCCAGCCTGGACTGCTGGAGCTGGAGTGGGGTGAGGCTTGAGTTCATGCTTCCCTCCTCACCAAGGCGTGTCCTGGGGCACCCCTCCTGATGGAGAGCAAAGAATCCAAACACATTCATCAGTTGAGCACCCTTTACATTCCATCATGCGACTGTCAGACAGTTTGTTTAATCTTTGACTTGCCCACCATGGTGTAAATTAATGATAGTTTTATTCAGGGGGCTCACTGGCCCCTTATACTAAGGTTAGAGCTTTTGGTACCAATATTAAATAATTCATGAGTGTTTTCTCTAATGCTTGAAAGAAGCTTGTGATTTGTTGTTGTTGTTCTGGCCTTGATAGATGTGTATCTGTGGGATTTGGGGTTTCAAATTGGGTTCTTTGCAGTTTCACGGAAGGTTAACTCTGCTCCCCAAGCTTATTCTTATCCTCCTCCTCTCCCACGCAGCCCCTCCAGTCCCTGACAGACAGCAGCCCTGCCCCTGGGAGTGAGGGGGCTTAGGAAATTCAGGATATTGGTGAAAGGATGACAAAATCCACAAAGGATGCAAGGGTCATTTTCAGAGTTATAATTTTTAATAAAAATGAATGTGACCAAGTCATTTTTATTAAGTTCACGAAATGACCACTTTTCTCCTCTGATAACAAAAAACATACCAAAGCATAAAGAAGAAAGTAAAAAATATGACCTGCAAAACCGCCACCCAGAGATAATCATCACCGTTAACATTTGGGGATATGTCTTTTTGGGTGTGGTTTTAACACACACACACACTCTCTCTCACACACACACTCTCTTTCACACACACACACACACTCACATACACACACAAACTCACAGACTCATTTTAATTTTTTTGCCATAAAACTAGGATGTCCTTTCATTTAACAATTTACAATACATCTTGGGCTACTTTCCAAGCCAATAAATATAGATCTGTGTCTTCTTGTTTTTTTTTTGTTTTTTTTTTTTGAGACAGAGTCTCGCTCCATCGCCCAGGCTGTGTGCAGTGGCACGATCTCAGCTCACTGCAAGCTCTGCCTGCCGGGTTCACGCCATTCTCCTGCCTCAGCCTCCCGAGTAGCTGGGACTACGGGCGCTCACCACCACGCCCGGCTAATTTTTTGTATTTTTCAGTAGAGATGGGGTTTCACCGTGTTAGCCAGGATGGTCTCAATCTCCTAACCTAGTGATCCACACGCCTCAGCCTCCCAAAGTGTTGGGATTACAGGTGTGAGCCACCACGCCTGGCCTTTTTTTTTTTTTTGAGACGGAGTCTCGCTCTGTCATCCAGGCTGGAGTGCAGTGGTACAGTCTCGGCTCATTGCTACCTCTGCCTTCCCAGTAGCTGTGATTTATAGGCGCCTGCCACTACGCCCGGCTAATTTTTGTATTTTTAATAGAGATGGGGTTTCACCATGTTGGCCAGGCTGGTCTCAACTCCTGGCCTCAGGTGACTGGCCTGCCTCGAACTCCCAAAGTGCTGGGATTACAGGCGTGAGCCCCCGCACCCGGCCTATGTCCTCATTTTTAATGGACATATATTCCATTGCATTCCTCCTGCACCACAACTGCAGAGTCAAATCTGCTTTGCTTGGCTATTAGGAACATGGTTGCCTACACCCATTTCCTGTGAGTGTTCAGTCCAATCTGCCCTCTCCTTTGCCTTATGCGCCTCCCAGTGGCAAGCCCTTCCTTCCTGGGTCACATGCTTTTCTCTTCCAGTGGCCACCAGCTCCAGGGAGCACAGCTTGCATTCTAACTGGATCCTGCGGGCACCACGCAGACACTCCGAGGATATCGCTGCCCACACTGTGCATACTGTAGATGGCCAGTTTCGAAGGAGCACTGAGCGCAGGACCGTGGGCACTCAGAGGAGACTCGAGAGGCACCCCATTTATTTGCCCAAGGCTGTGGAAGGGGCCTTCAACACCTGGAAATTTAAGCCCAAAGCCTGCAAAAAAGAGTAAGTGCTTGGGCTAAATAGCATGACCAAGATGTTCTCGTGGCCTCCAGACGCTTGGGGTGATCCTTAAGGTGCCTCGAGCCCCATCTTACATGCCAAATATTATTCATATATATATATATATATATATTTGTTGTTGCTGGTGGTGGTGAGGTCTTAGTTTCAACATTTTTTTTTGGTAGTCTGCACTCTAGCCTGGTGCACTGCTCCTAACTTGCTTCTTCCTGGGTCTGCCTCCCTTTCTTTCTGGCCCACTTAGCCCATGCACTGTGCCATCCACCTTCATGGATTTCCCCCCAGTGCCATTGACGCATGGCATGCTACAGACTTTTAATGAGTTTGAGGTTCAACAGAGCATAGCACCAAGAGGAAACCAACATCAAATGAATCAGATGCCCCTCTCTAAAATGCACCGGGCAGGCTCCGAGATGTAGAACGTCTTGCTGGCCAGGCCCCTCTTGGGCCATCTTACCACCATCTCCTCTGGCCTGTCTCCTTTTAGATCCTCCTCCCCCAGGCCTAGTTACCATCACTAACCGTCAAATTCCTGTTATCCACTCGCTCAGAGCAGTAAGCTCTTTCTGGGTTTGGGCAACCCAGGCCATGCTGCAGGGCCTTGCCTGTCACAACGGAAGGGCCTGTCAAGCCTCATCAGCTGTCTTCCTTTGCTTCTACAAAAGCCACTAAACCCTGTTGGATTTAGGGGCTTTCTAGATAGCATTTCCCTTCCACAGTAACAGACCATGCACTGGACATATTAAAATCACAACCCAGCCCTCACCACCCGTCCTTCCCCTTCAAGGCCAGGCCAAGATCCAGCTGAGGTCCACCCATGGCCCCCATGGCGACACCATTTAGTCCTCCCCAAGACCCAGGACTTGGGCAGCAATCTGAGGGTCTCCATGAGAATGGTGGTCATTGAGCATCCCTTCCCTCTGTGTGGCCGGCCAAGCCGAACTTAAACCTCCTGCCTCATTCCTTCCTTCTAGCCTGGGGAGCTCCAGACAGATCCTTTTCAACTTCTCAGGAGAAGATATGGAGTGGGATGCAGAGCTCTTTGCGTTGGAGCCCCAGTTGTCTCCTGGGGAGGACTACTATGAGACAGAGAACCCCAAAGGACAGTGGCTGCTTCGAGAAAGACTTTGGGAGCGGACGGTGCCCTGACTCCATCTGGATTCCTTGACGTGTCTCAGACTGGGTCCCTGAGAAGCTGTCCGCTTTCAGCGCAGCATGAGGTATTTGGTAGAGTTGAAAATGCAAATTGTAACACAGTCAACCCACTCAGCACACTGCCTGCTGGTGCCATGCTAGTGCCAAACAGACCTGTGGCTTCCCAGGGGACAGGTCTCAGGACACTCTCAGAGCTTGAGTTTCTCTGCGTGGGCTGATGACCAGGGACTTACAGCCTGGCTGGTCTTCAAGAGCTGAAGGAATGGAAGGTCTTGAGTGGAGTGTCTGGGCTCACTCCCCTGACCTCACCTGGCCTGGTCCTCATTCTCCACGTGTCTGTCCAGGTGGCTGCTAGCAATGTGCTCAGTACCAGAAATGAACTCACCTGTAGATTTCTGGGTCAAAGCTTCAAAGAGGTAGCTCCTCTTTCTATGAGGCTCAGAGACATGCTGGATCTGCACTGAGGTTGCCGTCTTGTGTGCAGAATGCAGTTGAGAAAGCAGCTCCCTTTGCTCTAACTCTTTTCAGAGTTTTCCAGAAACTCCTGCTGCATTAAGCTAAGACGAGGCTAATGCCCTGGCAATGGGGTGAGGGAAGGGGTATGTCACGAGCCTGCCTGGGGGCCACACTGTTTCCTCAGGCCCCAAAACTCAGCTCCCCTTCACATAGGCAATTGACAAGAGAAGAAGGGAGATGGGGTGATTCTTTTCTTTTTCTTCTAATTCTTACCTAGAAAAATCTTTTTAAATATCCATGGAACCAGTTTATGACAGGCCACACCTTTCCCTTTCCCCAGTTAAGAGAACAATCAGAATCATTACGTTCTTTTGGTATAGAAAGGATTTCTGTATTTTAGGAACTATCTGAGTCAGAATTACATTTAAAATATATTCTTTGTATTTCTAAATACTTTTTACATTTTTGCAATAGTTGTACCCATTCAAGCTTGAGAACCACTGGTTTGGAGAATATACTGAAATTTATTGTCACTTCTTTTTTTGGCATTTTCTTGTAAACCAGTCTGTGCATGTATAAGAGCCTTTGGGCAGAAGGAAGGGAGAGAGACAAAAAACAGAAAACAAAACAAAACAAAGAAAACCACAATCATTTGAATTAAGCCAAGGATGTTCTAGGCTAAGGTCAGGCTAAGAACTGAACAGAGGCTTCCTTTCTGCCATGCCTGTGGGATGATATTCTTATTGTTCCATTTTTTAGGAAGAACCTTTTGTTTATGCGAACCTGATCATATGAATCTAAGAATATGTAACTCTTAGAAATAAAAAACAGCTAGTAATTATATTGCATTCTTAGAAATTTTATCTCAACATGTTTTCAGAATGAAACCATACTAGAAATGTTTTAATACCTCTCTTTATTATTTTTCGAGTGCCAATGTCAATGTTTGGAAAGTTTCTTTCATTTTGTTGCTTGTACTAACCCAGCTATAGCCAGAAGCTTGACTGGAAAGTAAATGTTTAGGAGATTTGTTTTATAAACTGCATTAAAGCACTGCCATTTATCACCACAGATCTTTTCTTTTCCCTAAATGTGGCCTTGTTTGAAGCCTCATCTATAAAAGTTCATTGTTGGGGATAAACTCAGGATAAAGGTGTTTTTACTCTGCCTCTTATCAAACTACAGTTTATCATAGATCCACCCTGAAATTATGTGGTGAAGATACTGTGTACATTTTGTTTTTAAAGATAAGAAAAAATAAACATGACTGCGAGGATGTTTGGAGTCCTGATTTTTTTAAAAGCATTTATTGCTTATGGCACATGAAGCTGTGCCGTCTTATTTTGCTTTGTTTTGTATGTTTTTTGTCTTTCATGAGACTATACACAGCCTGAAAAATTCCATGATTGGGAAACAGAAGGTTGTCTTGTCTTTGGGGATCATTTTTAGGTGTTTGAAGTTGGTGATAAACCCAAGGATCTGGGCTCTGCCTGGGGAATCTTGAGATGGTGTCTGGTGGGGTTTGAGATAAATCAAATCTGAAACAATAAAAGTCAATTCAGAAAACCCAGTTGAGTTGACAGATTCTTTTCTTCCTTGGATTGGCCAGTTATTCAATGGAATCAAGCTGATCACTGAGGCTATGTTAGATCTCTGGCTTTCCCAGGATTCTCAGTTTTGATACATGAAAATCTACCTATCCCTAGACAGAATGTCAAAAAGAGAGGATGTGCATCCCTGGCATCTGGCTTGTTTTTTAGCCCCTGGTTTCTAGCTCCCGCTACAGACTGTCTTCTGCTTCATGGGGCAAGATGCATGGAGCTGCTAGTTTGATTTGAATCGTGTGTACCCAGCCATGTGCCATGCAACTGAGAGCATTGCTGCCAAGACCGACCTTCCTGGTGCCCATTCTCAGACACAGAGCCCAAAGTGTCTCTAACAGGACACTGTGTTCCTCTCACCACTGTTCGCCTTTGCAGAGAGAATGAGTTTCCTGTTGCTGCTGTAATAAATTACCACAGACTTAAAGGCTTAAAACAATATATATTTATGCTTTTACAGTCTGGAAGTCAGAAGAACCAAAATCAGTTTCACCAGGTTAGGTCAAGATGTTGGCAGGGCTGTGTTCCTTCTGGAAGCTTTAGAGGAGAATCCATTTCCTTGCTTTTTTCAGCTTTCAGGGGCTTCCTGCATTCCTTGGCTGGTGACCCCATCCTTGCATCACTCCAACCTATTGATTCCATCATCACGTCTCTACCTGCTCAGTCTGTGCTCCTGCTTCCCATTTATAAGGATTTTTTTTTTTTTTTTGAGACAGAGTTTTGCTCTTGTTGCCCAGGCTGGAGTGCAATGGGCACGATCTTGGCTCACCACAGCCTCTGCCTCCTGGGTTCAAGTGATTCTCTTGCCTCAGCCTCCTGAGTAGCTGGGATTACAGGCATGTGCCACCATGCCTGGCTAATTTTGTATTTTTAGTAGAGACGGGGTTTCCCCATGTTGGTCAGGCTGGTCTCGAACTCCTGACCTCAGGTGATCTGCCCACCTTGGCCTCCCAAAGTGCTGGGATTACAGGTGTGAGCCTACGTGCCCGGCCCATTTATAAGGATCTTTGTGATCACATCACTCTCACCTGAGCAATTTCTCCATCTCCAAATCCTTAATTTAATCAAATCTGCAAAATATCTTTTGCCATATAAAATGACATTCACAGGTTCTGGGGATTAGGATGGAAACATCTTTGGGAAGCCATTATCTAGCCAACCATACAGCATCACAAGATGTTCTAGTCCTTCTAACAGACCCAGCCCAATTCCCTTTTAAGCTTCATTATAAAAGCCCAATATTGGGAGGAGCCAAGATGGCTGAATAGGAACAGTGCCGGTCTACAGCTCCCAGCGTGAGCGACGCAGAAGACGGGTGATTTCTGCATTTCCATCTGAGGTACCGGGTTCATCTCACTAGGGAGTGCCAGACAGTGGGCGCAGGTCAGTGGGTGCGCGCACCGTGTGCGAGCCGAAGCAGGGCGAGGCATTGCCTCACTTGGGAAGCGCAAGGGGTCAGGGAGTTCCCTTTCCTAGTCAAAGAAAGGGGTGACTGACGGCACCTGGAAAATCGGGTCACTCCCACCCAAATACTGTGCTTTTCCGACGGGCTTAAAAAATGGCGCACCACGAGATTATATCCCACACCTGGCTCGTAGGGTCCTACGCCCACGGAGTCTCGCTGATTGCTAGCACAGCAGTCTGAGATCAAACTGCAAGGCGGCAGCGAGGCTGGGGGAGGGGCGCCCGCCATTGCCCAGGCTTGCTTAGATAAACAAAGCAGCCAGGAAGCTCGAACTGGGTGGAGCCCACCACAGCTCAAGGAGGCCTGCCTGCCTTTGTAGGCTCCACCTCTGGGGGCAGGGCACAGACAAACAAAAAGGCAGCAGTAACCTCTGCAGACTTAAATGTCCCTGTCTGACAGCTTTGAAGAGAGCAGTGGTTCTCCCAGCACGCAGCTGGAGATCTGAGAACCGGCAGACTGCCTCCTCAAGTGGGTCCCTGACCCCTGACCCCCGAGCAGCCTAACTGGGAGGCACCCCCCCAGCAGGGGCACACTGACACCTCACACGGCTGGGTACTCCAACAGACCTGCAGCTGAGGGTCCTGTCTGTTAAAACTAACAAACAGAAAGGACATCCACACCAAAAAACCATCTGTACATCACCATCATCAGAGACCAAAAGTAGATAAAACCACAAAGATGGGGAAAAAACAGAACAGAAAAACTGGAAACTCTAAAAAGCAGAGCGCCTCTCCTCCTCCAAAGGAATGCAGTTCCTCACCAGCAACGGAACAAAGCTGGATGGAGAACGACTTTGACGAGCTGAGAGAAGAAGGCTTCAGACGATCAAATTACTCTGAGCTACGGGAGGACATTCAAACCAAAGGCAAAGAAGTTGAAAACTTTGAAAAAATTTTAGAAGAATGTATAACTAGAATAACCAATACAGAGAAGTGCTTAAAGGAGCTGATGGAGATGAAAACCAAGGCTCGAGAACTATGTGAAGAATGCAGAAGCCTCAGGAGCCGATGCGATCAACTGGAAGAAAGGGTATCAGCAATGGAAGATGAAGTGAATGAAATGAAGCGAGAAGGGAAGTTTAGAGAAAAAAGAATAAAAAGAAATGAGCAAAGCCTCCAAGAAATATCGGACTACGTGAAAAGACCAAATCTACGTCTGATTGGTGTACCTGAAAGTGACAGGGAGAATGGAACCAAGTTGGAAAACACTCTGCAGGATATTATCCAGGAGAACTTCCCCAATCTAGCAAGGCAGGCCAATGTTCAGATTCAGGAAATACAGAGAACACCACAAAGATACTCCTCGAGAAGAGCAACTCCAAGACACGTAATTGTCAGATTCACCAAAGTTGAAATGAAGGAAAAAATGTTACGGGCAGCCAGAGAGAAAGGTCGGGTTACCCTCAAAGGGAAGCCCATCAGACTAACAGCGGATCTCTCGGCAGAAACCCTACAAGCCAGAAGAGAGTGGGGGCCAATATTCAACATTCTTAAAGAAAAGAATTTTCAACCCAGAATTTCTTTTTTTTTTTTTAACATTGATAAAATACTATTATCTAAACCACAATCCCTATATACAGAGTTCATCCATTGTCTCAATGATGCCCTTTGTAAGTAATTATTATTCTGGTTCAGGATCTATCATCACTCAGTACATTTAGTTGTCCTCTTTAGATTTATTTAATCTCAAGTATTTCTTTTTTTTTTTTTTAATTGATCATTCTTGGGTGTTTCTCGCAGAGGGGGATTTGGCAGGGTCATAGGACAATAGTGGAGGGAAGGTCAGCAGATAAACAAGTGAACAAAGGTCTCTGGTTTTCCTAGGCAGAGGACCCTGCGGCCTTCCGCAGTGTTTGTGTCCCTGGGTACTTGAGATTAGGGAGTGGTGATGACTCTTAACGAGCATGCTGCCTTCAAGCCTCTGTTTAACAAAGCACATCTTGCACCGCCCTTAATCCATTTAACCCTGAGTGGACACAGCACGTTTCAGAGAGCACAGGGTTGGGGGTAAGGTCACAGATCAACAGGATCCCAAGGCAGAAGAATTTTTCTTAGTACAGAAGAAAATGAAAAGTCTCCCATGTCTACTTCTTTCTACACAGACACGGCAACCATCCGATTTCTCAATCTTTTCCCCACCTTTCCCCACTTTCTATTCCACAAAACCGCCACTGTCATCATGGCCCGTTCTCAATGAGCCACTGGGCACACCTCCCAGACAGGGTGGTGGCCGGGCAGAGGGGCTCCTCACTTCCCAGTAGGGGCTGCCAGGCAGAGGCGCCCCTCACCTCCCGGACAGGGTGGCTGGCCGGGCGGGGGGCTGACCCCTCCACCTCCCTCCCAGATGGGGCGGCTGGCCGGGCGGGGGGCTGACCCCCCCACCTCCCTCCTGGACGGGGCGGCTGGCCGGGCGGGGGGCTGACCCCCCCACCTCCCTCCCGGATGGGGCGGCTGGCCAGGCGGGGGGCTGACCCCCCCACCTCCCTCCTGGACGGGGTGGCTGCTGGGCGGAGGGGCTCCTCACTTCTCAGACGGGGCGGCTGCCGGGCGGAGAGGCTCCTCACTTCTCAGACGGGGCGGCTGCCGGGCGGAGGGGCTCCTCACTTCTCAGACGGGGCGGCCGGGCAGAGACGCTCCTCACCTCCCAGACGGGGTCCCGGCCGGGCAGAGGCGCTCCTCACATCCCAGATGGGGCGGCGGGGCAGAGGCGCTCCCCACATCTCAGATGATGGGCGGCCGGGCAGAGACGCTCCTCACTTCCTAGATGGGATGGCGGCCAGGAAGAGGCGCTCCTCACTTCCTAGATGGGATGGCGGCTGGGCAGAGACGCTCCTCACTTTCCAGACTGGGCAGCCAGGCAGAGGGGCTCCTCACATCCCAGACGATGGGCGGCCAGGCAGAGACGCTCCTCACTTCCCAGATGGGGTGGCGGCCGGGCAGAGGCTGCAATCTCGGCACTTTGGGAGGCCAAGGCAGATGGCTGGGAGGTGGAGGTTGTAGCGAGCCGAGATCACGCCACTGCACTCCAGCCTGGGCACCATTGAGCACTGAGTGAACGAGACTCTGTCTGCCATCCTGGCACCTCGGGAAGCCGAGGCTGGTGGATCACTCGCGGTTAGGAGCTGGAGACCAGCCCGGCCAACACAGCGAAACCCCGTCTCCACCAAAAAAATATGAAAACCAGTCAGGCGTGGTGGCACACGCCTGCAATCGCAGGCACTTGGCAGGCTGAGGCAGGAGAATCAGGCAGGGAGGTTGCAGTGAGCCGAGATGGCAGCAGTACAGTCCAGCTTCGGCTCGGCATCAGAGGGAGACCATGGAAAGAGAGGGAGAGGGAGACCGTGGGGAGAGGGAGAAGGAGAGAGAGAGGGAGAGGGTCAACCCAGAATTTCATATCCAGCCAAACTAAGCTTCATAAGTGAAGGAGAAACAAAATCCTTTACAGACAAGTTAATGCTGACAGATTTTGTCACCACTAGGCCTGCCTTGCAAGAGCTCCTGGAGGAAACATTAAACATGGAAAGCAACAACTGGTACCAGCCACTGCAAAAACATGCCAAATTGTAAAGACCATCGACGATATGAAGAAACCGCATCAATTAACAGGTGAAATAACCAGTTAGCATCATAAAGACAGGATCAAATTCACACATAACAATATTAACCTTAAATGTAAATGGACTAAATGCCCCAATTAAAAGACACAGACTGGCAAATTGGATAAAGAGTCAAGACTCATCAGTGTGCTGTATTCAGAGACCCATCTCACATTCAAAGACACACATAGGCTCAAAATAAAGGGATGGAGGAAGATTTACCAAGCAAATGGAAAGCTAAAAGAAAAAAGCAGGGGTTGCAATTCTAGTCTCTGATAAAACAGACTTCAAACCAACAAAGATCAAAAGAGACAAAGAAGGCCATTACATAATGGTAAAGGGATCAATTCGACAAGAGCTAACTATCCTAAATATATATGAACCCAATACAGGAGCACCAAGATTCATAAAGCAAGTTCTTAGAGACCTACAAAGAGACTTAGACTCTCATACAATAATAATGGGAGACTTTAACACCCCACTGTCAACATTAGACAGATCAACAAGACAGAAAATTAACAAGGATATCTGGGACTTGAACTCAGCTCTGGACCAAGCAGACCTAATAGACATCTGCAGAACTCTCCACCCCAAATCAACAGAATAGACATTCTTCTCAGCACCACATTGCACTTATTCTAAAATTCACCACATAATTGGAAGTAAAAACTCCTCAGCAAATGTAAAAGAATAGAAATCACAACAAACTGTCTCTCAGACCATAGTGCAATCAAATTAGAACTCAGGATTAAGAAACTCACTCAAAACTGCACGACTACATGGAAACTGAACAACCTGCTCCTGAGTAATTACTGGGTAAATAACAAAATGAAAGCAGAAATAAAGATGTTCTTTGAAACCAGTGAGAACAAAGACACAACGTACCAGAATATCTGGGACACATTTAAAGCAGTTTGTAGAGAGGAATTTATAGCACTAGATGCCCACAAGAGAAAGCAGGAAAGATCTAAAATTGACACCCTAACATCACAATTAAAAGAACTAGAGAAGCAAGAGCAAACAAATTCAAAAGCTAGCACAGAAAAGAAATAACTAAGATCAGAGCAGAACTGAAGGAGATAGAGACACAAAAAGCCCTTCAAAAAATCAATGAATCCAGGAGCTGGTTTTTTGAAACGATCAACAAAATAGATAGACTGCTAGCAAGACTAATAAGAAAAGAGAAGAATCAAATAAATTGCATAAAAAATGATAAAGGGGATATCACCACAGATCCCACAGAAATACAAACTACTGTCAGAGAATACTATAAACACCTCTACGCAAATAAACTAGAAAATTTAGAAGAAATGGATAAATTCCTGGACACACAACACCCTCCCAAGAATAAACCAGGAAGAAGTTAAATCTCTGAGTAGACCAATAACAGGTTCTGAAATTGAGACAATAATTAATAGCCTACCAACCAAAAAACGTCCAGGACCAGACGGATTCACAGCCGAATTCTACCAGAGGTACAAAGAGGAGCTGGTGTCATTCCCTCTAAAACTATTCCAACCAATAGAAAAAGAGGAAATCCTCCCTAACTCATTTTATGAGGCCAGCATCATCCTGATACCAAAGCCTGGCAAAGACATAACAACAAAAAAGAGACTTTTAGGTCAATAACCCTGATGAACATCGATGTGAAAATCCTCAATAAAATACTGGCAAACTGAATCCAGCAGCACATCAAAAAGCTTATCCACCATGATCAAGTTGGCTTCATCCCTGGGATGCAAGGCTGGTTCAACATATGCAAATCAATAAACGTAATCCAGCATATAAACAGAACCAACAACAAAAACCACATAATTATCTCAATAGATGCAGAAAAGGCCTTGAACAAAAGTCAACAGCCTTTCATGCTAAAAACTCTCAATGAACTAGGTATTGATGGAACGTATTTCAAAATAATAAGAGCTATTTATGGCAAACCCACAGCCAATAGTATACTGAATGGGCAAAAACTGGAAGCATTCCCTTTGAAAACCGGCACAAGACAAGCATGCCCTCTCTCACCACTCCTATTCAACATAGTATTGGAAGTTCTGGCCAGGGCAATCAGGCAAGAGAAAGAAATAAAGGGTATTCAGTTAAATTGTCTCTGACTGTCTACATTCAGTCAAATTGTCTCTGTTTGCAGATGACATTACTGTATATTTAGAAAACCGCATTGTCTCAGCCCAAAGTCTCCTTAAGTGGATAAGCAACTTCAGCAAAGTCTCCGGATACAAAATCAATGTGCAAAAATCACAAGCATTCCTATACAACAACAGACAGAGAGCCAAATCATGAGTGAACTCCCATTCACAGTTACTATAAAGAGAATAAAATACCTAGGAATCCAACTTACAAGGGATGTGAAGGACCTCTTCAAGGAGAACTACAAACCACTGCTCAACGAAATAAAAGAGGACACAAACAAATGGAAGAAAATTCTATACTCATGGATGGGAAGAATCAATATAGTGAAAATGGCCATACTGCCCAAGGTAATTTATAGATTCAATGCTATCCCCATCAAGCTACCACTGACTTTCTTCCCAGAATTGGAAAAAACTACTTTAAAGTTCATATGGAACCAAAAAAGAGCCCGCACAGCCAAGACAATCCTAAGCAAAAAGAACAAAGCTGGAGGCATCATGCTACCTGACTTCAAACTATACTACAAGTCTACAGTAACCAAAACAGCATGGTACTGGTACAAAACAGAGATATAGACAAATGGAATAGAACAGAGGCCTCAGAAATAACACCACACATCTACAGCCACCTGATCTTTGACAAGCCTGACAAAAACAAGGGATGGGGAAAGGATTCCCTATTTAATAAATGGTGCTGGGAAAACTGGCTAGCCATATGTAGAAAGCTGAAACTGGATCCCTTCCTTACACATAATACAAAATTAACTCAAGATGGATTAAAGACTTAAATATAAGACCTAAAACCATAAAAACCCTAGAAGAAAACTTAGGCAATACCATTCAGGACATAGGCATGGGCAAGGACTTCATGACTAAAACACCAAAAGCAATGGCAATGAAAGCCAAAATTGACAAATGGGATCTAATTAAACTAAAGAGCTTCTGCACAGCAAAAGAAACTATCATCAGAGTGAACAGGCAACCTACAGATTGGGAGAAAAATTTTGCAATCTATCCATCTGACAACTGGCTAATATCCAGAATCTACAAAGAACTTAAATTTACAAGAAAAAAACAACCCCATTAAAAAGCGGGCAAAGGATATTAACAGATGCTTCTCAAAAGAAGACATTTATGGAGCCAACAGACATATGAAAAAATGCTCATCATCACTGGTCATTTGAGAAATGCAAATCAAAACCATAATGAGATACCATCTCACGCCAGTTAGAATGGTGATCATTAAAAAGACACAAACAACAGATGCTGGAGAGGATGTGGAGAAATAGGAATGCTCTTACACTGTTGGTGGGAGTGTAAATTAGTTCACCCATTGTGGAAGACAGTGTGGCGATTCCTGAAGGATCTAGAACTAGAAATACCATTAGATCCAGCAATCCCATTACTGGGTATATACCCAAAGGATTTTAAATCATGCTACTATAGAGACACATGCACACATATGTTTGTTGTGGCACTATTCACAACAGCAAAGACTTGTAACCAACCCAAATGTCCATCAATAATAGACTGGATAAAGAAAATGTGGCACATATACACCATGGAATACCAGGCAGTCATAAAAAATGATGAGTTCATGTCCTTTGCAGGGACATAGATGAAGCTGGAAACCATCATTCTTAGCAAAATATCACAAGGACAGAAAACCAAACACTGCTTGTTCTCACTCATGAGTGGGAGTTGAACAATGAGAACACATGGACACAGGGAGGGGAATATCACACACCAGGGCCCGTTGGGGGGTGGGAAGCTTGGGGAGGGATAGCGTTATGAGAAATTCCTAACGTAAATGATGAGCTGATGGGTGCGGCAAACCACCATGACACATGTATACCTATGTAACAACCTACACATTGTGCACATGTACCCTAGAACTTAAAGTACAAAAAAAAAAAAGTCAAGAGCCATGGGCCATGGAGAGAGACTCAGGCCAAGGGAATACCATGGCAAGGCGTCTGTGCTAGAGGGAGTATGGCTCATGCGAGGCAGCTCCAAGATGGCCCTGATTGATCTGTAGTGCATTACTGAGCACCCGTATTTGCCAAGCACTCTTCTAGGCCCTGAAGGCAGAATAGGACCAGATCCCTTCCTTCAGAGATTTTAAATTTGGGGGCAGAGGTGTATAGGCAATAAGTAGTCATCTATGACATGCATATATATTTATGTAGAATAAAGGGCCGGGGGTGAAATGCTGTGAAGTCTGGTGGAGAAAGGCACAGAGCGTAGAGAGGCGGAAGGTGGGGAGTTCAGTCAGTGGAGGCCTCTCAGAGGTGGTGACACTTTAATGGAATGAAATGGGGGATTAATGGGGACCAGAAGGAGAACTGCCCAGGCAAAGGACCAGGAGGAGACCAGGAGGAGAACTGCCTAGGCAAAGGAAGGCTCCATGTGAAATGGCATCAAGGGATCTTGAGGAGAAGGAAGGAAGGTGCCCAGGAGTGCTCGAGGGTTCTGAGCAAGGGAATAACACAATCTGATCACGTTTTTAAAAGATGATTCTGGCTGTTGGGAGAGGTTTTGACTGGGGATGGGGGTGGGGTGGGGACAGCTGTTGAGCAGCTCTGTAGGGTCCTGAGGGAGTAGCTTGATCAGGGTGGGGATAGGGAAGTAACCAAAGACGATTGGATTTAGGATCAACTCTGAAGGAGAACCTTCCAGTATTTAGGTTTGCTGTGAATTCGATATGGAGACATGGGATCGTGATAGAGTTTCCCTTTATTGAGTTGAATGAGGGATGGGCTGATGGGCGGGGGTATTTGGTGGCAAGGGAAATCAAGAGATCTATTTTAGGTATGTTTACTTAGAGCTTTCTGTAGACCTCCAAGTAGAGATGTCAAATGGGAAATTAGATATCTTTGTGTAGAGCTCAGGGGAATGGCTTGGTCTAGGGTGTAATCCTGGGGCCATCCTCGCAGAGGTGGAATTTGAAGCCACAGGGAGGTGAGGTCACCTAGGTGCTGAGTGGAGATGTAAGAGGGAGGAAGCTGACACCTGAGGCCTGGAGTACCCCAGCATGCAGAAGCTAAGCAGAGGAGGAGCAAGCAAGGTTCAAGAAAGAGTGGGCCAATGAGGAGGAAGTGCTCCAAGGGTGCGGACTGAGCCCAGAGGGCGAGAGGGGAAGCGGCATGGGAGACCGGCAGGGTTGGTGGAGCAGGCTTCACAGCCAGGTGAGAAAAACAGTCTCAATTTTGATTCAAAATCGGACTGTCCACATCCCAGAGAGCTCACTAACCCGTCTCATGAGACCCAGCTCTGCACTCCTTCTGACTGTTTCTAAAACTCAAGCCCTGCTGAGAGACAGTTGCCTGTAGCAGAAGCCCACGGGCAGCTGAAGTGTCATTCATGACTTAGGTGCTCCTTTCACTGAGTGGTCTCTGGCCTGCACTGGGTGGGAGTGCGGATGGACTCTGGATCCCGAGTACCCCCTCATGCAAAGAAAAAACTACCCAGCCTCACCCTGTCTCACACGGTCTCATCCAAGCTGCAGGCCTGAGGCCCTGGCTGTGTAAAAGTGGGCAGATGATTTAGGCCCTCTATGCCTTATTTTTCTCAAATGGGAATTGGGCATGATAATAACATTTCTTAACATATAGTGTCATGGTGAAGGTTAAATGAATTTACACCTGTTAAAGTGCCTGGTAGATAGTAACTTTTAACTATTGTCATAATGAAAGAATGTTGATTTGCTATCACTTAGGATATTCAAAAATTGTGCCACACACTCTGAAAGTAGCTGTAAAAGAGAAATTCTCAAAATGTTTCAATTGAAGGAAGTACAGTCTCCTGAGAAAGCTGTTTTGAAGAAGACAGCACTGCACCGACTTGTGATTAAGATTGGGCTCTGTAGGCAGGAGGTCTGGCTTGAATCTTGGTTCCTCCACTCACCGGCTGGATGGCCTTGAATGTGCTACTCGCCTGCTCCCAGCCCCAGCTTCCTAACTGTAAAATGAACAAAGCTCAAGTGCCTACTTCATGGGACCCTCATGAGCACCTGATAGCATAATGCACGTAAAGCCCTTGGCCTGGTGTCTGGCAGAGTAAGCACAATAAATATTCAGTTCATATTATTATTATTATTAGGGCTCTCAAAATACATAAATCTGCAAGTTACATTCAGTTGGTTACAATGTAACAATCCTTTTTTGTCATGCCTCCTTATATATAGTCCCCAGATCACCTGGTTTATTTGCAACTTTTCCTTTATCAAATGGAAGTATAGATTAGGTTAGATTTGAAGATTGTTGACTTTGGTCTTGAGGAGCCCTTACCTCGAGTGCCAGTGTTGCGAGACCTCACCTCCATTCTTGCCTGGGTTCTGTACATAATGTACAAAGTCAGATGTATATTCACTTTGCAGTTCTGGGACCACTGTACCTGGAGAAGGTTGTAGCCTCATTTTACACTGAGGGGCACTATCACTTGGGAAAGACAGAGGACTTTTTCATGATTACTCCAGACCTCAAGTACCAGTTGCAGGGTGAAGACTCAGACTTGAGCCCAGTCCTCTGAGCCATGATCCTCCACCTGGTCAGGATTTGTGGGTCTTCAGAGCCACACACCTCCTGCCTCCCTTCCTGCGGGAATGACTTACACAGCGTCCTGTTGGCATGTGGGGCTTTGGCCACACAGTGGCGCTTTACGCTCAGCAATCCCGCTGGTCCTCTTAATGCATCACTGAAGATTTGAAAATCAAACTGAAAAGGAAAGAGCCCTGCCCTCTAGTTCTTAGAATACACAGATATCATTGTCAACGAGTATGGGGCTGTTAGCAATTGAGGAGGTGAACTGGGTTCACTAGCTGGTTACCACCCTGTAGGAAATGCCTCAGTTCTTGCTGGTTTCATCCATCCTAAGGGGAAATCAAAGGACCTCTTGTTTGAAATCAAAGGATTCAGAATTCCACATTCAGAGCCCATTTTCAGGTGTTTTTCACAACATTGTACTCAACCACATGTGTGAATCAAACCTCACTTTCCAGTGTGGCTGATGAAATAAAATGGGCCCACATAAGCCAGAGTTTTGACATTCCTGGAAAAAGAGATTTTTTTTCTGAAGATATTGTCTGACTCCAAGACAAGCCTAAACCTCTTCCAGAAAAAAGAGAGGGGTTAACAGCAGCTAGTTTTATTCTTCTCTTGAAGGTGATATAGGACATAGGCCTGGTTGTGAATACCAGCTGTGACACTAACTAGTTTTGGAGCCTCAAGGAAGCTACTTCATGTCTCTTCACCTCAATGCTCCCATCAGTCAAGGGTGTTCATGATAATAGGACCTACACTATAGGATTGTGGTAAGGCTGAATTAATATTAAGTAGAACCAAATGCAAGTGGTTCAATTCGTTCAATTCTAAAGTCTTTGACCTGTAAAAAATGGCAATTTCATGTGGCTCATTCTAAAACATGGAAAGTGCTTTGTGCCAGGCATATTGTGAGGCTTGGTGAAAGTGAGTGATTATTATCACAGCTGGCATGAAAAGAGTACAAGCACTTACTATGAACATTTAGGAAAACAAAACGCCCTGTCTTCTGGATATTTTTTTCCTGAAGATTCTTACTGATAGCTGACTCAGTTGTTGCTGCATACTAAAGTTTCTAATACGCAAATATGCCGAAAGAAATCTGGCTCTTTATCATAGCTCCACCTTTAGCCAGGTTATCCCAGCCTCAGGACATCTTTCAATGAGATATTAATCCTACCAAGAGAGAAAACTCAAGGCCATCCCAGTACCACCTGCCACACGAGTAAAGCTGAACTCTTTCATTCTGTGCCTCTGCGGTCCCTAGGTGATGGAGACCTCCCTCTGCAGAGCCTGCCTCTCAGAGAGCACTCTATGCCTTGGACTGATGTGGAAATTGATCCTCTCAGTCCCTCTGAAGCACACACATCAAAGTTGACCTGTTCTATGTCCTTTTCCTTCTTAGGTGAATACTAGCTAATCTGTTTAGCCAAAGGAATATATTTTTATTCTGTCAGAAGTTTCCCAAGTTGTAGCTAAAAGGAATGAGAATTTCAGAGACCTGGCAGGCCTGGGGGGTGGGGGGTGGGGGCGTATTTTTTAACAGACGGGCCTCTGGGAGCCCAGCTTCAGCCACACCCTGTCTTGTGTCCGGGGACACCTTCCTCTGCTGATGTAGGCCCTGGAAAGAAAGCCAGCAGCGGCTCAGAAGCCAGGCAGTCTGAGGTAGACTGGGGGCAACAAAGCAACCACAGGAAAGGCTTCCTACCAGGAATGAGGCAGCTGCGTTCCCAGAAATGCACAAACAAACCACCAAAAACCAGATCAGGGTTCTATCTTCTTCTCAGACACTCTTACCTTGCATTCTCCCTCTAGTTTCTTTCCTTAAATGATAGAGGTTTACTCCAGCGACCTCCCAATGGTATCCCACCCTCCCTGCAAGTCCATGAAAAATAAAATATTTGTGTTTCTCATCGCACATCATACATAGACCACGGGAGATGAGATGTGGCTTATTGGATCTCATCACTTATCACAGGACACGCATCAAGCGAGACTGTGTTTACATACATGTTACTAATTTGGGGAATGGTGTTTGAACCCTTCAATGCACCAAAAGTGAGTTAACAAGTTAAGCCAGGCACAACAGAGAACAGACTGTATTCACGTGAAGTTCAAGAGCAAGCAAAACTAGTCTGTGGCGATAATATGATAGTAATCGGAATAGGGGCAGCTGGGGGTGGTAGGACTGATTGAGAAGGGGTACGGGGGAAATTTCCATGACCACAGAGATGTTCTATACCTTTATTAGGGTGTGAGCTACACAATAGTATACATTTGTCAAAGATCATGAAACTGCGCACTTAATATAGAAAAAGGTAACAGCGAAAAATATCCCTCAAAACAACAGTCACAGTATCGGCAGGGAGGTCCATTATGTCATGGAGGAGAGAAGGGGAATTTCCATATAGTGAAATTTCCTCCCTGGCTGTCTATGCAATTGAAAAACATATAAAACGTCAGCCAATTTTCCAGACAGTTTCAAAATCTAGGGACTTTTTTTTTTTTTTTTTTTTTTTTGGTACAAGCACTGTCTATGTCTTTTCAAATGTTTACAGAGTATTTACAAAAAGTAGTCCGTTGGGTGGCAGTTGTAATTAGGGAAACTGGCAGTGAAAATTAACACATACCATAAAAGAGGGATAATTACTCCACTGTCATATACAATATTATTATCAAATGGTATTCACCCAGGAATCCAATTGGTTCATTCCCACTCAGCCTCGTTGTTACGGGAAAGACCCTCCCTTCCTTGTTACCCTGGTTATGAAGCTGCCACGTTCCACGGGTGATATGCCATATGGTACTTAACATCAGAATCAAAATGAGCTTGTGCTTTTTGTGTGAGATGTTGAAATTTATTAGAAAATCAGAAAGCCTAATTTCCACCAAGTTCCTGAGAACTGCCATCTGCCGCATGAAAAAGAAAATGGAGATTTTTTTTTTAAAACCATTTACTTATTGTGAAATGTGAGGGTGCTGGTGTATGTGTTTGAAAAAGCGGGTTGGGGGCGGGGAGGGGGTTTGTGAGAGAGCGCCAGAGCAAGCCCACTTGGCAGGGCAGAAAGAGTGTCAGCTGAATGGAGGCAAGGGCTTGCGAAGCATAATTATGGAAATCATCTATTCCTGAGCCTTTTTTTTTCTCCTCCTGACCACATGTTCCTTCCACAGAGGAGCAGCACATAGAGTCCAGCTTTTGAGAATAAGTAAAGTCCCCATTTCAGAAAGAAGAGGGGGCTGAAACCAGTCTCTCCAGGTGTCAAGTCCTTCTATGGAGGAGCTGGCGTGAGTTAAGCAGGGAGAGTAAAGGCAAGGGAGCCAGAAAGGCTGAGTGGAAGGAGGACCAGGAAGTCTTTCTAAGGAGAGTGACAGAAAGAAGGGCAGGCAGGATAGGAGAGGGATGCCAACAGGGGAGAGTGAAGGAGTGCCTACTGAGAAGGGAAGAATCTTTCAGCAAACTTCGGATGCCAAGGGAAAGATGCTGAAGTCTTCCAGGAGGGCGTGCGATGCCTGGACGTTCGTTTCAGTGGACGGCCCCAGTCTGTGGCGTTGTGGTCCCCGACAGACTGTCTTAACCATGAGTCACATCCCTCTAGTGCCCCACACCTCCACACTGCCTGGAGGGCTTACCCCAGCCTTTGGTTTTACTAAATGTATTTATTTGTTCTCTGTTTTTACACCAAAGCTAGCATGTGTGTTGGAACAGCTACAGGCAACATTTGTTGGACCTGGTTAGTGGCTGGATTTCTCACCTCTGACCACAAGTAATACTCAGGAAATAGACCTCTGGCAAACAGCCCACCAGAGCCTGAAACAGAACAGTGATGGGGATGGAGGATAAGGCTCAAGGCACCAGGGGACTTCCCATTATGACACTGTAGGGCCAAGTGTTGGTCAAGGCAGGCCGTTCTTGGATGGCATCCAACGTGGTTTAATTAAAGATACACTAAAAAGATCACTCAATAGACAGCCTTATCTACAAGGCAGTCTTCCTACAGGAGCTTAGGGGTGTATGCTTTTCTGTGCTGGCAGAAAGGTGTTCTGTGCCGTTGGCACCTCGGGGAGAAGCTTCAGGTTTCAGGCTGAACTCCTGAGAGCTTAGCATCCGGGGTGTGCACGACTTGGGGTGCCAGGCAGCAGGTCCCACTTGCTCACCAGAGGGGGCGGCCTTATGCTTTACCCCGCAGGTGACTGAGGACCCAACAGTGTGCTCCTTGCTTGGAGGCTAGTGATGAGCTCCTAATTTCACTGTGGACTGCCCAGACTTCTACAAGACAGGCTTCTGGAGACGCTGTGGATTCTCTCCTGAGTGACTAGGGGCTGGCAGGAAGGGCGGGCGCTTGGTGCTGCATCTCAATCCCTGTGGCCCCAGGAGCAGCTGCGGCAGGAACATGGTGAGCAGCTCTCAGCACCCTTGGCCCTGACTTTCCTTCCGCTTCTGTTTGTTGAGCACCTATTGTTCAAAATGCCTGTTATCTAAGAGGCTACAGTTTCCTGAGTGCTTACTATGTGCCAAGTACTTCACACGTATTACCTCATTTAATGCTTACTAAAACCCTATGAGGAAGGGACCATTCTCACCCCCATTTTCCAGATGAGACAACTGAGGGCGAGTAAGATCTGGCCTGAGTCAAACAGCAAATAAGACTTGGGGTCAGCAATGAGCCCTCATGGTCTAACTTCAGAACCGTTACTCTATAACCCCAACAACCATCCTCCAACAGAGCAAACGGTATTATGTCCACTTTAGCTCATGAGCAGACTGGGCTCAGAGAGGTTAGGCAATTTACCCAAAGCTGCACAGCTATAAGTCACAGAAACAGAAACCCTTCTGGCTCCAGAGCCCAAACCCTTTCTCCTAAGCTGTACTCCCTCTCTGGGCTTACTGAGACTGCATTTTATTTTGAAGCCACATTCCCCAGCCAATGCCTGGCAGGCACAGTGAGTAGGACTGGATATGGAATGTGAAAACATCTTTACAGGAGAAAGATGTGGCTAAACCTTAACATTTTCAGACATTTTAATTGCTTCTTTGGAACACAGATGTTTTTTGGGGTGCTGCAGCCATGGCCCAAGTAGCCTCTGAAAGATTTGGGTGTCACCAGCAAATGAGAGTCCCTGCCTGCTTGCTGATCTCACTGGTTGAGCAGCACTGGTTCCAGATGGTTAGAGAACTTTGGTGCTGGCTTGCCATTCTTACTTATTTCAATGAGGCCCTCAAATGTGTAGGGATTGTGTCCTACCAAGTATCCCCCTCCACCTGGGTGTGGGCAGCAAACACCAAGGTCCCCGCATATGCTGGACACATCGTGTGGGATACATTGCCTCTTTTGCTCTCTCCAGGGGCAGAGAAAGTCACCTGATTTCAGTGGACAGGAAAGGGACATGTTTATAATCAGTAGAGGGTGAGGGGGCCACTCTCTGATCTATAAGCTCAAGGTCTCTAAATGATTAACTCTGGTACCAGCTTGGGGAACTGCTGAACACCAAAGACAAATGCTGGACCACATGACTCAATGGCCCTAAATTCATCAAACAGAGGCACACTATCGGGGTGGTCATGACCTAGAAGTAGGTGATGTGGTTATCAACCAGCAGCGGACTTCAAATTCCCCAATGCCTCAGTTTCCCTTGTTACACACTAGAAGTTTGTCTCTAGTGCTCGGGCAGTGGGCATGATGTTTTATTTGATTGGGCATACTTTTGCAAAGATTGCTAAGTTGAACAATTGCTATCTTTGTTTACATTGGATTGATGTTGAATAATGGGTTATTTAAAGATTTTCATGAGACTTGAGGCTTCATTTCAGTACTTCCTTGCTCGATAAGTGTTTGTTAAATACCTCCTGTGTAGCAGACACTGTCTTGGCACTTTAGTCAAAATATAGATAAATGACACTTACTTCCTGACCCTGAGGAGCTTGCAATTTAACAAAGGACAGGAAAAAAATATATATATACATACACACATATGCATTTATATGTGTACATGGCCACATATAAACATACATAATATATATAAGTATATACAAATACATGCACACCCATACATACATGCCTGTGTGTATATATATATGTGTGTGTTGACAGATACAAAACCCGAGCGTGTGCATCTCTGTGGTGTTGAGGACACAGAGGCATCCAGCAGTAAGCCTGACAGGGAATGATGGCTGGGTCTGGCAGAGGGAGAGGAAATGGTTCTGCAGACCAGGCAGTATCCCAGTAGCATCAGAGCCTGGCCTTGCCCTGGGCTGACTGGGTGAGAAAGGAGGAAACTCTATCCATTGAAGAAGTGACATCTCTGTTTGGGGAAGGGTGGTAGGCATTTTGGATGAGCCTAAGGCAGCAGGAGTAGGTGATAAAATGAAACAAATTAAGACAGTTCTAGAGAGTGCTCTGAATGCCAGGCTAGGGTGCAGGCACATATTGGGGAGCGTAGAGGCGGGACAAGATGGAGTAAGGAGTAAGGATGACATTGGTGGTGGGGAACTGGAAATATAGCCCAGTAGGACAAATATTTCCATTTCTGGAAAATAACTACCAGAGTTTAGACACTCTCCTTCCTATTGGCACTGGGCTCTTTCACTTTAAGAAATTCCTATATATATGAAAATCCAAACTTATAAAATAAATCTGGAGCCTGATATTTGTGTGACAAAAGAATTCTTCCCTTCAGGAAGAAATATTTTGAAAGCTGAGCTCACACAGTGCTTTCAAACATAACTCAATCACCCTGCTTGTGTTAGGAGCCCCGAGTTGCGGAAGGCAGGTGGCCTGCCTGGGGCACACTATCCCTCACTAAGCAGAAGTGTTCATGGGTCCTCCTTTTTTTTTTCTGATGGAGGAAGAAGAAAGAGCACAGATTAATGAGCAAACCCAGAAGACAGTTCTTTCTGTTAACCTGGTGCTGTCTTTCTTATTGGAGTTTCCTCCTCTGTTTTCCTGCACTCGTTATATTCTCCACACACACACCCAGGTATAGATTCATTTTTATAAAGAAAAAAAAATCATCCTGTCACTGCCTTTTTGGAATTGACATGAAGTGTGTGCCCTTCCTTTCCGCCAGGTCTAAACACCCCCATGCCACTGGTGTGTTTTCGAATTCTTTGTTCTAACAAACCAGTTCCTTATTTCGGAGAGGATTATAATTGACAGTAAATACGTTCTTTAACTTTCTCTAATTACAATTTGATTTCAAATGTAGTTCATATGTTTTCTATATAGAAATAACCCAAGCGGTGGGGTGCCAGGTTTTTCCTAAGTTGGGAATGAGCAGAGCTATTAAATTAAATCACGAGAAACAAGGAAAAGGTGTAATTAGTTTCTCCAAGAGGATGCCGTTGCACATTTCCTAAAAGACATGAAGATGTGTATGACTGGGGATTTCATGCCTCATAATATATATTTTTCTTCTGGTTTTGTATTCCAGTATGGATTTATCAACACCTGTCTGCAATCTCTTGTGATAGAGAAATTTGGTGAAGAAACATGGGAAAAATGGAAGTAAGTATGTGAAAGGGAAGATGAAGTATCTCTGGAGCAACTGGTAAGCCTCCAGTGTTTTAAAGGTTACAGCTTTTTACTGACCTTTTGATTAAGCCAGTTAGTTGAATGAACCCATCATAAAAGATACAGCTGGTTCTCAAAGAGATTCATTTACCAGGGAGACCAATTCCCGTACCGTAAACATATGAATTAGATACAGGAAACACCTGGTACACCTTATCTGTCTTCGATGAAGGTATCAGTCTTGATTACCAAAATCAGCCTTAAATGGGATCTCACTGTAAATAATACCAACATTATTTTAACTTTTATCTCATGAATGAATTCTCATTTTCTCTTTCTAATCACAGAAGAGAGAGCAACTGCATTATTTCCATTGCACATCAAGGGAGCTGCCAAACAGAAGAGGGGAGATACCTTTTAAGTTTGACCAGAATCACTTCTTAGGTGTTCTTTGGTTAATTCTTAGTTTTTCTCCTCTGCCTCTGTCCAGTAAGCCCTTAATGTCATCATTTATATCTCCATATAGTCTCCTGTCTGACTCTTGCAATCTTGTGCTATCTGTCTGCTTCCCTAGAGGCTCCCAGACCTAAAGTGTTAGAAGCTGGGGATGAAAGTGCCTCAGAAATCACTTGATCCTAGGAAGGGAGAGGAAAACAAAAATATGGAAAAATGATTGGCTTCCTCAGTTCATCAATGCCATGCAAATTAAAACAATTAGGCACTGCTTTGCCTATTAAATCTCCAAAAAATTTAAATGATAATAACCAGTTCTGGTTAAGATGCAGCAAAATGGGTAATTGCTGATGGCATAGTAAATCAGTGCAGCCCCTTTGGAAAGCAATCTGACAACATGTACCAAAAGCTATGCAAATGATCAAATCCTTTGAAGCAGTAAGTCCATTCCCGAGAATCTATTCTCTTAGAAATGCACACCTTTGTGCACACATATATGCATATATATGCAAAAAGATATAATGTAGCTTTATATTGATAAATAATAAAATAAAAATTGTCTTTAGTAGTTAAAAACAAACCAACAAACAAATAGAATGACAAAAGAAATATGCATTATGATATAGTGATTGCAAAGATCATGAAGCAACTTGCAAATTTTTATGACAATACTGTTAAAAAAAATAAGAAAAAAACCAAAAAAGACACAAGTTACATATCTACTAGGTAAATTACACAAATGAAAAAGGGTTAAGAGAAAGACCAAAATAATAACTAATAGTGACTGAATTAGATAAAATGCTGGATGATTTTTTTTCCTAACATCTATTTCCCAAATTTTTTTTCTATTTCCCAAATTTGCTATGTTTTTATTGCTTTTGTAATGTAAAAACAACTTAAAATGCTTAATGCAAACTTTCCCTCCTCTTCCTCCTACCCCCATTTTAAAAATAAAATAAATCGAGCTGAGAGCACAGTGACTTGCCACAGGTAGGTCCTGCCCAGACCCATGGCCCTGCACAGGCCTGTTCACTGCAGCCCACTGCTCACACACAGGACACCATCAACCATCTTATTCTCGGGAAGGCAGCCCAGGGGTAAATCAGCATCTCTGGGGTAAATTGCTTACAGCTCCACAAGTTTAGATGGGAAAAAGGAGCTCTGGCCTCATAGAGGCGAAGAATATTCATTTCCAAATATTTTAAGTAGGAGCACTGAGTAACTATGATCAGAGAAACCTTGGACTCGTGGACCCTTGAGAGATTATTTAGCCCAGATCTTCACAGTTGACAGGTGAGGAAACTGAGGCCCAGAAAGGTTAAGTGACTTGGCCAAGACTGCACAGCAAGGGAGCAACAGGGCCAGGATGCGCTGTCAGAACCTTAAAGTGCTCCTTTTCAGCCCCCTATGCGGCCGTGGGAAGAGAAGCATCTGAAGACTTTTTCATTTTTTTATTTTTTGTAACAGCCACTGCGTTGTAAAGGCTAAACTCAGTAAGAATAGAGGACAGGAAAGAGCAGTCTTCTTATTTTAAGCACTTACTTTCGGCCACGCCTCTTATATAATGGTCTTTTGAAAGCCCAACAAGAACACTGCAAGGCAAGGTATTGCCCTACTTCACCAAAGAGGAAACAGTCCCGGAGAGGATGATGCTGAAGACTGCACAGTGCATAAGGGGGCTGGGGTGGGGACACAAATCCAGGTCGGTAACTGCAAAGACTCCTTTCTATTAGGCCATTCTACCTGGGGAAAGGAAGAGCAACTGGCAACGGGAATTCATTTTCTTTTTTTTTTTTCTTTTTTGGTGAGACGGAGTCTCACTCTGTCACCCAGGCTGGAGTGCAGTGGCGTGATCTCGGCTCACTGCAACCTCCGCCTCCCAGGTTCAAATGATTGTTCTGCCTCAGCCTCCCCAGCAGCTGGGACTATAGGCACCCGCCACCCGCGGGAATTCATTTTCAGGGGCTCTGGGTGAAATAAGAGAGGTGTGTCTTTAAACATGTGTTTACTGAGCTCCCATAGTAGGCCTGGTACTGCGAAAAACACTGGAGGATTGAAGAAGCAAATAAGCCGTTTGGCCTGGATGGCTTTAGAATCTGTGGAAACATTACAGGTATGCCTGGAACACAGGAACTAGGGTGCTGAAGGGCCATGTCAGATGGGAAATTGGGATCGTTTCCTCTGCTACAAACTTGACAGGGGCAGGTCAGCTCCAGCCATGCACACCTGGGCCTTCCAGAGGATCAGCTGCTCCTATGCAGAGGGCAAGCCGTCTTAGGAGGAGGAAGGAGAGATGGCAGGCTCAGCCAAACTGTTGGGTGGTCACTGCATGGTGGGGTGGGGAACCAACTTGGGAAATAGGATACTCATATTCTCAGAAACACGGCATTGTTGCAAGTCCTTAGGAAGCAGTCGTTGGATTCAGCGGGGGCTCTGGGGCTACAATGCTGAACTCAAAGCCCAGAAGCAAGGCCTACAGTCTGTATGACCCTGGCATGGCACTTAACCACTCTGCGACTCAGGTATTTCATCTGAAAAGAAAAATAATAAAAGTAGCTAACCTCATGGGGTTATTGCAAGTGTTAACTGAGATTGATGATACAAACCAGGCACTTAGAAAAAATGAGTGGCCCAGGATGAGCACTCAACAAATGCAAGCTGCTGTTGCATGATGGCTGCTTCAGTGCTTGGTATTGGCTTATTTTCAAGATGCTCGTCCTCACGTGGGTTGGGGGAGAGGTGGGGGGCAGTGGCGTGCGTCCCACTGGACTGGATTTGCATCTGGGCTCTGCTGCTCAGAGCTGTGTGATCTTGAGCGGGTTGCTTCACCTCTCTGAAGCTCTGTTTCCTCATTGATAAAGGGGGAATAATGTACCTATCTTCTAGGGTTAAGGAGAGAATTGAGTGGTGCAATCTACACAGAAGTGCCTAGTAGAAACTCAGTAAGCATCCTTCCTCCTCTCTGAGATATAGGTGCTACATTAAGATTACATTATACTTGACATTATTAGAACCACTTTGCTGCTGGTCAGATAATGATGCTTTCCATCTTGAAGAAGCAGATATTCCTCAAAGGCTTTCTCTTTGCCCAGAGGAGACCTTGCCTCCTAAAGTTAGTGTGATTTGCTGAATGGCTTTATCTCCACTCCTCATTTCAGTCTGATCTCCCTGACGCCTAGTGTGGGCCACTGTCTAGCCCTGCCTTGAGGAACCCTCATAAATGCTAGGGACCAGGCCGTGAAGGGGAGAGATGGATTTTTGTTGATTGATTTTTGACTTACGAATTTTCTACCATGTGATTTCCTGGTTAGGACCTTTAGCCTCAGCTCAGCTGCTGCTTAGAAGAACCTGTCCTGCCTAGGAGAAAGGCCAGGGCTCTGGAAATCATTGAAAATAGCCAGAAATAGCCAGAGCACTTAGACATGAGCAGAGGTAAAATGACATGTTCAGCTCTGCCTACGACAGGCAGCTGAGATGTGTTGTTTAAGGAGGGACTCTCACCCTCCGGGTATGACTGAACACAGATAGCATGGCCAGCTGCTGGAACCTTCATTGGTTGAGATATTCAGCATATCTTTCCAAATCAAGGGGGAAAAAATCTCCAGCTTTCCATGTGTAAGTGGATGGAAGAGACTTTTTCCTTTTTGGATCCTTGGTGCGACCTCTCTGAAAGGCTGGAATGTCATCTCTTTCTTCCTTTAGAAGAGCAGTTCTCATAGCATTCCCAAACAAACAGGAATCCACATGACCTCCAGGGGGATAAAGGACATTTGAATGAGGGTACAAGAATGCAAGGGAACCAGAGAAATATGTCTGGGAATAGAGAACCCAGCAGGGTACATCCTGCGCTTGTGTCATTAGGTTTTATCTCTTTCATCTTGAAGTTTCAATTATCTGCTTAATTGGGTCTCAGGATGTTTGTATACAGAGCACTAGACATCTATACGATTGCATTGGAAATGCATCTTTAAGCCAAAAATAAAGCCAATCTAAGAAGTCCACCAGCTATGAAAATTGCATCATATTAGAATTTACTAAAAAGAAAAAAGAAAAAAAAACTAGTGCAGAAAACTCAGCTTTTAAAGGAGAAATTAAGGTGAGATTATTGGCTGTGCAAAACGATTTGCTTAGGCCACATTTAAACAACAAATTCCCTAATGCTTTTAGAGTAGAATTTCAGCTGAGAAAGAAAAAACCCATCAATTCCTACAGAAATTTTAAGAAGAAATGATTAGGTAAAATGAAGCATGTTTCCAGACCTTATGACATAAATTTTATCTTAACATGAAATAGGAAACAGATGTTTCTCCTCCTTTGCTTGCAGTATTTTCCTCTCTTATAGTCTAGATTTGTAGATTTCTAATTATAAATCACTCTTTTTTTTTTTTTAAGAGACAGGGTCTCACTCTGTCACTCAGGCTGGAGTACAGTGGTACGATCATAGCTCACTGCAGTCTCAAACCCTTGAGCTTAAGTGATCCTTCCACCTCAGCCACCAGAGTAGCTGGGAGTACAGGAATGCACCACCATGTCCAGCTAATTTAAAAAAAAAATTTTTTTTTTAGAGACAAAATCTCTCTATGTTGCCCAGTCTGTTTGTGAACTCCTGGCCTCAAGAGATCCTCCTGCCTCAGCCTCCCAAAGTGCTGGGATTACAGGTGTGAACCACCGTGCCTGGCCTAAATTGCTTGTTTATAATCTTTTGGTTAAAACCTTTATTGAAATTTAACAATGAGAAGGAACTAATGGATTAGGAAGAGTAAGGCCTTTGGAATCAGATACACCTTTACATTTTGCCTGGATCACTTACTTGCTGTTTGACTTGGGCAAATGTATTTATTCAACAAGTATTTAGCTTCTAGAATGTGCTGAACAAAGTTTCAGGCACTGGGAATAGAGGCAAAGGGAATAGGCAAGTGCTGTGTTCCCTGGGAATGTATTCCAATGGGGAGGACAGTAAACAGGCAAATAAACAAATAAATCTCAGGTTGTGCAAAGAGCTAAATTTAGAGTATTTAGTGGTGACTGGGCAGAGAAGATGCCAGTTGCCCTGAGCTGGTTAGAGAAAACCTCTTGGCAAAGGTAATGTTTGAACTGAAAGGAAGGAAGGAGTCAGCCTCAAGACAGAGAAGTTATATGTGTTCCAGAGAAAATGGCAAGTGCAAAGGTCCTGAGGTCAGACTGAACTCAGTGAAGAAAAAAATCTAACATGCTTGGAATATCATATGTGAGGAGTCTGATAGGAGATGAAGGTGGAGAGGGTTTTAGGGATCAGGACATATAAATGTGTAGAAGATGAGAAGGAGTTGAACTTTTCTTCTAATGACAATGGGTTACTGAAGTTTCTGAGCTTTGGTGTGCTCACTTGTGAATGGAAATAATCATGGTGCTCACCTCATCCACTTGTGAGCATAGGTGAGGTGGCTAACATCCCCTTGGCACTTTGTTTGCAGAACTTAGTCCAGGATTTTACTTCCAAGGATCAGCAATCCACTATGTAAGCTAATGTTTAAAGGAGTTACTATAAAGATTCAGAAGACTCTAACAGAACTCAATTGCAGGAAGTACAGATAAATCTCAGAGGAAACAGAAAGTCAGCAGGTCTGTTTCCAACTCTGCATCTCCCTTCACGTTTACTCTATTTTCCTGGTTATCTCTTCTCTCTGCAAGTCTTTTAATTTCTGTTCCTTTTTTTTTTTTTCTGTCACCCAGGCTGGAGTGCAGTGGCATGTTCATAGGTCAGTGCAGCCTCAAATCCTGGGCTCAAGTGATCCTCCTGCCTCAGCCTCCTGAGTAGCTAGGATAAGAGGCACATGGCACTGTGCCTGGTTATCTTATTTTATTTTTTGGTGAGACAGGCTTTTGCTTTGTTGCCCAGGCTGGTCTCAAACTCCTGACTTTAAGTGATCCTCTTGCCTCAGCCTCTCAAAGTGCTGGGATTACAGGTATATGCCACCATGATTGGACTTAATTTCTGTTTCTTCCAAGCTTTTCTATATGCCCTTTGGATTCAAGAGATCACCATCATCAGACTGGCTCAGTTTCTCAGTGCCTCAATTGCAGATGCCTGAGAAAGAGGGTTTGATGGTCTTTGGTCTGGAGTCCATATGTATCCCATTCAGATGGACTTTGGAGGGTGGGGTCTCTAAGAAGAGGTAATGGGTAGAGCCATCAGGACTGACGTATATTCTCCATTGTATAAATAAATACATGAAACCGGAATGAATGATTGGATGATTCATGTGTGTATGAATGGAAGATGAATAAATGAATGAGAGGTGGATGGATGACTACCAAGCCCAACCAACCCATTTAGGAGAGAGGTGGGTGGGATTACATGGCTTCTCTCTATGTCATGGGTTCTTAACCAAAGGTTCATGGATAGGCTTGAGAAAGTCTGAGAACCCTCTGAAGTCATCTATTAAAATGTTGTGTACATGTGACTATATGTATTTTCTGGGGAGAGGGTTCATAGTTTTCATCAGAATCTCTAAGAACTCTACAATCTAAAAAAAATCAAGGAACCCTGATTATGAATCCTTGGGATTTTTGTTCTTGCTAAATAGGAAATGCTGGCCGGACACAGTGGCTCGCGCCTGTAATCCCAGCACTTTGGGAGGCCGAGGCGGGCGGATCATGAGGACAGGAGTTCGAGACTGGCCGGGCCAACATAGTGAAACCCCCGTCTCTACTAAAAATATAAAAAAATTAGCCAGGTGTGGTCCGGCACCTGTAACACCAGCTACTTGGGTGACTGAGGCCAGAGAATCGCTTGAACCTGGGAGGCGGAGGTTGCAGTGAGCCGAGATCACTCCATTGCACTCCAGTCTGGGTGACAGTGTGAGACTCCATCTCAAAAAAAAAAAAAAAAAAAAAAAGGCTGTTAACATTGTGACATCCTGAGAAGCATTCCTTCGAGCCCAGTATATTGCAAAACTAATTGAGCCAGAAAAAGTCAGAATTCATTCATTCCCTTTTCTGCTATCCCTCGTCCATCCAATTGACTCACCAAATTTCTCACCCTCTCTTCAAGACTGAAAACCACTGGCCCTCCATGTTATCTACTTTTCCCATAAATAAAGTCTAGTTAAAAAGTAGCTGAAAGCAGAGAGTTTTTGTTTTTAACTTTGATCCAAAAATGTTGCTTGTCTCCCCACTTCTGTCCCTTTCCTGGCCACAAACATTTTTGCTGGTTCATCTAGCTGCCTGAAACCACAGCCCCTCAGAGCCAGAAGGGCCCTTAGAAATCAATCTGGTCAGAGCATTTCACCTGGAGGACTCAGCCTCCAAAAGATCATATGAGAATATCTGTGGGAAATTCTAAAAATATAGTGAATATTATAATATTAAATATACAAAGCAGAAGTATTTTTTTCTAACAAAAGCTGTCAAAGGTAAAGCTTGAGAAATACTTTTGTTTAGTATGACTATATGGAAGATAAATTTTCTTCTTCCTTTTTTTTTTTTTTGAGATGGAGTCTCGCTCTGTTGCCCAGGCTGAAATGAAGTGACGCGATCTTGGCTCACTGCAACCTCTGCCTCCCAGGGTTCAAGCTATTCTCTTGCCTCAGCCTCCTGAGTAGCTGGGATTACAGGCATATGCCACCACACCTGGCTAATTTTCTTACTTTTAGTGGAGACAAGTTTTCACCATGTTGGCCAGGCTGGTCTCGAACCCCTGACCTCAAGTGATCTGCCCACCTTGGCCTCCCAAAGTGCTGGGATTACTGGCGTGAGCCACTGCGCAGGGCCTGGAAGATAAACTTAGTAGGAGTAGAAACAGATATCACGAGGCCTGAAGCTTATATAATTTGGGAAGCCTCCTTTAAAAAGAATATAATTACCAATAAAAATTTAGCTACAAAAATAAGTACTCTTCTTAGAATTAAGGAAGAAAACTTTAAAGCTGACAGATAACATAAACATCAAAAGCTGGAAACATGTTTTTATTGTTAGTATCATAAATTAACTAACCCTCTTTTATAATACTTTCCTGCATCTTTGGCTGTATTTTGCTTTTTCTGTTCATTGGACAATGATTTTATAGTGTCATTTTCTATAAAGAGGATAGAATGAATATTCTAGCATGGCTGGCTGAAAATTGTATTTATTGTATTTTGTTTTCATTGTTAGCTTAGACAAATTTCTTTATGCACATCCATAACTTTCTCAGCAGTTTCTTGCTGAAGTGTGCTTCTTTCCTGTTGGCAAGTCCTGGGAAAACTCCAGCCTTTGATCTCCCTCGACCTGTTCCACCCATCTCCCCTACTTTTACGCAAGTCCTCTTGGACCAGGCGGTCCCCACTGGGAATGCGCAGCCTCTCTTTCAGATGCCTTTTTGGGGGGTTAGAGTAGAGTCTGGATGTGTGTTGAGTCTACCAGAAGCAAGTGGTCCTGAGGACTGGGTGGTCTGCAGCCCCACCCACAGGCATCCAGGACCACTACCAGGGCATATAAGGTGACCCCTCAGGCTGGGGATGGCTCCAAGCTAGAGGGGGCCAGGTGAGGCTGCTTCCTGCCTGTCCTGGAAACCTCAGCTTCATTAGCTTCCAAAGCAAACCTGAAGCACTCTTGATTTAAATCAGAGGTTCTTAAACACTTTGGTATTCAGAAGCCTTTATACTCTCATAAATTATTGAAGACCCCACAGAGCTTTTGTTTAATCTATGGGTATTTATGGTATTAGAAATTAAAACAAATTAAAAAAACATTTTAAAATTTATCTAAAATAATTATATGTTATAATATATAATTATGCTATAATACATAATATTACATGTTAGTGTAACATTTTTATGATAACTATATTATTCAAATAAATTAATGACAAGATGGCATTACTTTACAGTTCTGGAAATCTCTTTTAATATCTGACTTAACGGAAGTAATGGAAGTGGGATTCCATCTTCCGCAATGTATGTATTCTGTGATATGATTTTGGTTGAAACTTGTGAAGAAAATATGGAAGGAAGAAGAATTTAATACTCTTCTCAGATAATTGTGGCTATTCTTTTAAACCTCACAAAAGCTTGACAAATCGTATTTTCTCAAAGGTCAGTTATAATGTTGAATCTGTAACTGTACTGATGACCTTCTTCGTACTCTTATATTAAAATCTCTGATCTGTGTTACACTTGGATAGAAATTTTTTCGCATCATTTTGTACTAGCTTGCATGAGTTATTTGGAAACTATTAGCTCACTGACTTGTGCTAATCTTACAAATGTTGACATGTTTCACTATACAATATCAAAATTGCATTTGTCAATATCATCATCACCTTAGCCTCTAAGGATTGGGATGCTAATAAGCTTACAGTATAAGATGCAACTTTTTCCCCCAAACTTGAGTTTTGTCATTGGCAACACATTCTGCCAGTTATTTTCCTTGAAGTGACAGGCTAACTTTGTTATTTTCTTAAGAGAATGTGTGCCAAGTATCCAAGTCTGAGTAACCATAGTTCGTCTGTCAGTGGTTTTTTAAGTGGAAATTATGTTCCATTAAAAAAAGTGGCTAATTCATCTCATAACTCAATCGTGTAAGTACTTTTCCTGGAAGTGACCATTCACACTCCTGCATATAGGAGAAGTACTTTATTTGAGTGCGTACTTCCCATTCTGTTACACAAAATATTCAAAAGATGTATACTCAGGGTCAAGATTTCATAACATTAGTAATTTTTACTACCTCAAAATGAACAACCTAAAGTAAAACTGGCATTTTTTTTTACTGCACATATGTGACAATGAGGAATATGATGACTATAAATAATATACTGAAGATTTAAAAAAAGAATATAATAGTTTTGTGCCACTGTCTTGATTCATGCTATAAGGCACCAAGTTTTACTCACCAATGCTTATGTGCCATTAGTGCAAATACCAATCAGTACAAAAGGCAAATAATGTCTTAATTTGGTTTTGAAAATAGTTTGGCCTCATGGATTCCTAAAAACACCTTAGGTATTCGCAGGGGTTCCATGGGTCATACTTTGAGAACTGCTGGCTTAAATGCCTTAAGCATCCTTCTAAGTGAATCAGAGGTCAAGGAAGGAGACATCATTGGTGGCTGAGGGAGAGGAGGGGAGGACCAGACATGACAGTCTTCATGACAATGACCTAGTTGAATACTATCATTGTAAAAATGAAGAAATGGAGGCACAGTGAGATTTGCTCCAAGTCATCCAGCTAGATGGTGGTAGAGCCAGGGTTAACTCCTAGGTCTCCTCCTGACACACAGAGTCTGTGAGCCTCTGTCAAGTTAGGTCTCTCACCGAAATTATCTTACAATTATTTATTGAGTACTTGTTGTGTGCCAGGTACAGGGCTAGGTATTGAAGATATTAAATCAAATGACATTGTCATGATCCTTCAACTTGGTAGTCTAGGAAGCATGCAGATGGGCAAATCAATTCCACTCGCAGTTAGCACGAAGACAGGTGATACAGAGAGCACGGGGGGCTCAGAGCAGGGACGCCCGGATCTGCAAGTGGCTGAGAATGTCCAGAATCGGGATTCTGACACTGAGTTGGGAAGGAAGAATCAAGTTAGCCAGATCAGGGAAAGTGAGAACTTTTCCAGTGGAGCAGAGCCTGTGGGAAGGCAGGGAAGAGAGGAGTTTGAGTAGCTGGAGGAATGGATGTATGGGATAAATGGCTGGAGGTGAGGAGTGGGTGCAGAGGCTGGGTCATGGAGGCTGGGTATGTCCACCTAAGAAGTCTAGATTTTATTAGGAAAGCTGTGGGGAGCCAGACGGGCTAGCTGGAGGACAGGCTAGAAAGACAGTCTGGTGCTTTTTCTAAATTCCAGATGGTTGTGACACCAGGACAAATCTTTTGCCTCTCTGGGCCTCTCTTTCCCCAAGTACACCTTGAGTCACACAGTGCCAGGCAAGTTTATTATATGAATTCCCCACCTACCCTTAAGAGAGCTGTTGAAAAAATGAGTTCCTATGGCTTAAATTGATCCCATTCTCTTGGCCTGAATCTTGCTACAAAGTGCTGTTCATTTTTCCTGTGGGCTTTATGGCTCACCCTGGACTCTGAATAACCATTACATCAGTTTAGTAAGGTTGAACCACGTAAAATGTATCATTTTTAACCTGTTGCCTTGCCAGACTGAATCCTAGAAAGTGTTTCTGTGCAGTGGTTTTCAAACCTGGACAGTCGTCTGAGGTGAGTGGTTAAAAATATATGGATTTTCAGACACTACCTCTTGGGGCTCAGGAATCTGTGTATTTATTTTGCTCTGTGAGTTGCTCTGCTATAGGCAGCCTGGCCCTGATTTTCTGCTCAGATATTTTGGGTATCGCTAGTTGGAACTAACTAAAGAGGAACATATATTGAATGCCTGCTGGTGCCAATTAAACACTGATTCCTTAGTCTCCTGCACATGGATGCATACAAGCACCTATGTGGCTGACATTTTTCATGTTCCATGACAGGTACTCCTCTTTGTGTGAGCTGGAAACATCTAACTTTTACTTCATTTCCCACATTTCTTGCATCTCCAACTCTCGATCTCTTCAAAATGCTTTCCAATAGTCATTTTTCTCTCTTTCTCCTCTGCATATGAGAGGCTCTGTCATCTCATTGGAAGATATCAATTGGTTTATTTATTTAAAAAAAATTCTTGGTGAACATACTGTTTTACTGAAGCAGCTTGAATGACTACATATGCAAGTGTGCACTGGCTCTGTGGGAAATGTTATATGCAGGATCGTGGAGATCAATAAACAAGGCTGAAAATCCCTGTATAATCATAACAGTCTGGGCACGTCTGGCATCCCAGCAATGTGCAACATATATACAAACCCAAATAAATATTTGACACTAAAATATGATCAGTTCAGCCTACAGGAAAGAACAGGCTGCCAGATCCAGAGATTGGTGAATGGGTGGTCCCATCAGAGGGCCGGGGAGCGCCACAGAGTTTGTTACATTTCTGACGGTCCTGGAGGTCACTTAACCCTTTCTAAGGTCTTCAGAACACATTATGACAATGTGTCAAGTTTAAACTGGGGTCATGTCCACGTGTTTCTGTTTTGCTTATAGGTGCAGAAGGAGGGCACATGTTTTCACAGAGACTTGTGGGCCCCTGGGGGTGAGTAAGAGGCAACTCCAACATGGTGGAGAGTGCCCCACTTAGGCAGCAGTGGTGGTGTACAGCACTCCTCTCCCGAGCAGGCCTACAGCCGGTTTCTCTGAACAGCTGCCTCTGAAGATGCTTAGAAAGCACTGTATAAGCATGGGCCAAAACAGGAACTCTTACAGGCGAAGGAGAATTCAAGCAGCTTCTAGTCCTAGAAGCTAGAGTCCTAGATCCTCCACTGCATGCACAAGCGTTTCTGGGGCTATCTGAGAATCCCCAGTGGATGTGTGTGTAGCAGAGAGGTTAAAAAAGATGGAGAAACACGAATCTTGCCCAGTACCTCCTCTATTTTACAGATAAAGAAATCAAGGCCCAGAGGGGGAAAGTGATTTTCCCTCAGAGCTTATTTGTGTAAGGTATAAGCTTGGAACCAAAGTCTCCTAAACCCCAGCCCTGGTCACCTCCTACTCACTACGCAGCCCCTTTGTTCTCATTGTCATCACAGCTCTCCTAGGATCTGCATGGTGGTTCTCACTTTCCCCAAGCTCTTTCAGATTTGTTATCCTGTTTTATCCTTACCAACACTCCTGGCAGATAGGAAGGGCAGGTAATAATAATTGCCACATTTTACAGAGAGGAAGATGAAGTCCAGAAAGATGATAAAGAGATAGTTAAATTTAGTGATGAATAAGGATCTTCAAACATTAGAAGGTTAGGTATCCAGAGGAGGGAGCAGCCCAGTCTGCATTTTCCTAAAGGGTAGAACTAAGGCCAGTGAGTAAATTCCCAGCAGCACAGTACAGGAGTGGTGTGGGCTTTGAAGTTCAGAGCCCAGATCCTTCTCTTGTCAACCGGTGACCATAGCAAGACATTTAATCCCTCTGAGCATCAGCCTTCTCAACAGTACGAGGAATGATAAGTAATAAATTGGTCATCTCTTGGGCCAAAAGCACATGCTTAATAAATAGGAGGTATTATGAGGGCCCAGAAGGGGGTTTCATTTGAACATAAGAAAGACGTTTCCATCAAAGAAAACAGTTGGTAAGTGGAATGTGCTGCCTTGCAAAGGAATGAGGTTGTTGTCACTGGAAGCATTCAAGAAGAAACTGGAAAACCAGCAGTCAGAAATAGCGTGCAGTAAGAAATTGGACATTTAGAAAATTGGACATGTAGAAAATTCCATACTTCTCGCAGTGTCAAGATTCTATGGTGTGCTCTGGATAAGCTTGAATGCTCTGACCCCTCTCTGTTCTTCAAACATGCTCTCTGCTGCCTAGGAGCCTGTTCTCTCTGTCCAGAAGGCTCTTCTTTGCCTTTCCATCCTTCAGTCTCAGCAAAATCTCCCTTTCTTAGAGAAGCATTCCCTGACCAACCTCCTTCCCCCATTTGTTAACTCAGTTGCCAACTACAGTTTGATGGCTCACATAAGGGCCAAGCCAAGGGTGCAAGTCTCAGACTCCCAGGCTAAGCCTCTTTTCAGCAGGCTTGGCTAGCTGTTGAAGACTAAAGTCCATCCATAACTCCTGCAACATAGCCAACTACACTGCAAAACAGTGAGAAACTCAAGCAGCTGCTCTACCATTCAGAGAACAAGACTCTATGACCACTGAGTTCCAGTTTACTACCATATATTAAGTTCTGAACATGTGCTCAGTACAGTGCCACTTGCTGGGGGTTCAAAGATAAAAATAGGTCACAATGCTCATCCTCAAGGAGCCCAGCTAGTGGGTAAGACCAACAATCTTTATATAAGTTGAGGAAATGCATAGCCTATCCTGGGTACTTGAGAAGGGATCTCCGGGCTCAAACTGAGGTCCAGGGAAGGCTTCTTGGAGGAGTTGACACCCAAACACTCCAGTATCTCACATTCCTTATGATCAAGAAGATTATTGTTATATTATATCTTGCTGGGTCAGTGGATATATTCCTGGGGCAAAGCTCCAGCTGATGAGCATTCACTGCACCTCGATTTATCCTCCAGAACTTCTGCAGAAGTACAAGATGCCTTCATGACCTACACGATGTATGATGACGTCATCACCATTAAGCTCATCCAAGAGGCCTGCAACATTCTGGGTAAGTATGAAAGAATTTGTTTTGCTTTCTTAGAGCTGCTGTAACAAAACCCAGTTGATTCTCATTATTTGCATTGGTTATAGTCTATAAAGCTGCTGCAATCCTGAATTAGTGAATACTGCACCATTGTTCCTAGGGGAAATACAGGGTTAGTTTCCTGAAAGTCTCTGATCACAAGATTTTTGCCAACCAATCAATGCATAACTTTGTTTCATGTGTGCTTCTGTGAAAAAAATATGTATTTAATATACATAGTTGATTCATTCACATTGAACTGCTGGCCAACCGTACTGTAACTCATGCCTGAAGGAGGCTAATCTAACACTGCCTGTTCTCTGGAAGGATGTGACAGTCTTCTTGTGCTTAGGGACACTAGATGGCACTTCAGCCTACATTTGGGGGTCATTCTAAACAGCAAAATCACCAACAGAAAAGCAGAAAAATGTGAAAAAGATGACACTAAATAGACTGCAAGAAGGACACTTGGTTATAGTTCAAACTAAAATAAGAACACAGAGCACAGCCTTGTTCTACCTTGGCTAGAAGCATTCATGTTGGCCGGTGGAAATTCTATGTCTGTGAATGACCTTGACAGCTCTGTGAGTATTGATTTCGGGGCTACAGATAAATAAGTAGCCAAATTTGTGAATATGAAATCCTCAAATAATGAGGACCGACTGTATCACAACCTGGGTGGCTTAAAACTACAGAAATTCGTTCTCTGTGGTTCAGGGGACCAGAAGTCCAAAATCAGGTTGCTGGCAGGGCCGTGCTCTCTCTGAAGGCTCTCAGGAAAAATTCTTTCCCTCTTCCAATTTCGGGTGGCCCCAGGCTTTCCTTGGCTAGTGGCGGCATAACTCCAGCCTCTGCTTCTGTCTTCACGTGGCTGTCTTCTCCCTGTATTTGTGTCTCTGTGTCTAAATTTCCATCTTCTCATTAGGACATCAAGCATATTGGATTTAGGGTCCATCCTAAATGACATCATTTTAACTTGATTACCCAATTTCCAAACAATGTCACATTCACAAGTTCCTGGTAGACATGAATTTTGGGGGGCACTCTAACCCAGTACAGGGCTCAGGTATGACCCTTTCCATTTGAGTGGCCTTAGGCTTCTTACAGACAAAAATGATGAGCAGCACCGTCTGCACCACTGCCATCATGTTTGGCTTCGATGTTGGCTTTACAGGTGTTGCAATACCTTTAGAATGGTCTGCTATGATTATCTCTGGGTGTCAGGAGGAACAACATTGAGAATCCGCCTATGCCACCTACACTCGTGCTTACCTGGAAATGGATGTGGGGTGCTCTGCAGCGTGCTGAGGGCCCTTCCCCCATCTGCTCTCCATCGCATATTTTCCCACCTGCCTGGACATGAAAATGCCATTGACAGGGTCATAGGAGGGGGACCATGTGTGGATGGTCCCACTGACAATGTACGTGTCCTCCCAGGATGGTTTTTCCTGTGGATGTATTAGCACTGGATTTTTTTATCTTGTTAATCTGCTCACTCCCCAGGCCCAGAGGGGACAAGGTACAGGACAAAAAAAAAAAAAAAAAAAAAAGAAATTAGCTCTGCCTCTTTCTAGTTTAATGACCGAGGACAAATGACCTAAATAGTCATAGTTTTCTCATTGGTTGAACAAGATATAATCTTCAGAGTTATTTGGAGGATTAAATGAGAAAATATATGTGAAAATATCATATGTGGTATCTGGCATATAATAGGCTTTCAAAAAACATTCCCTCCTTCCCTTCTTCCCTCACTCCCTCCTTCCCTCACTCCCTCCCTCCCTCCCTCCTTCCCTTCCTTTCTTCTTTCTTCCTTCCCTCCCCTTTGTGTTTCCTGGGCTGCTGTAACAAAGTACCAACAACCAGGTGGCTTCAAACAACAAACATCAATTCTCTCCCAGTTCTGGAGGCCAGAAGTGTAAAGCCAAGGTGTTGGCTGGGTTCATTCCCCTGGAAGCTCTAGGGATAACTTGTCTCTTGCTTCTCTCCCAGCTTCTGGCAGTTGCTGGCACCGCTTAGCCTGTAGACACATCTCCCCAATCTCTGTCCCCATCTCCACAGGCCTTCTTCCCTGTGTGTTCACGTGGCCTTCTCATATTGAGAGCAGCCATTGGATTTAGGGCCCACCCTAATCCCTTACGTCCTCACCTTATTTTAACTAGCTACATCTGCTCTCTTTTCAAATAAGGTCACAGTCTGAGGTTCTGGGTGGACATGAATTTGGGGGCACACTATTCAACCCAATACACCCTCCCTTTCTTTATCCTTCCTTCTCACCAGCACTGAGTACACAGTGAGCCAGGGCAGGCCTGAGGGGAGGGAGGGGCAGGCAGCCTCCACCGTCCCAGGCTCCAGGGATCTATGCAGGAAGCCGAAGCCCCCCTCTGTACTTCCAGGATCTTTGATGAGGTTCCTCTTTCCCTTCCCGTTGAACTTCCTTCACCCATTCCTCATAGGCGGTGCTGCCTTGGGTCACTGTGAGAATGTGAGATGGCATTTCAGGATGATCTCACTCAGATGCTGCATCAGGCCTCATGCTTGTCACCTGGCACCGGGTATAGCCCTGTTGGAAGTGTCAGGCTAGGCCCAGTCCCTGGGAGTGTGCAAGCTGGCTCTTATGCAGCCTGCAGAGGGTCTGGCAGCAGGGGCCATGGTTTTGAGTTGCTTTCATGGTGCCTCTGAGGGCCTAGCAAATTGGCTTGCCATTCTCAGGAACAGTTTGTGAAATGATATAGGTTTAAGCCAGTAGCAGGTATCACAGTCATCAGCCCAGCAGGCGTGCCTGAGAACACACCAGGGCAGCTAGCTAATGCTAAGCCCACAGGGACAGGCAGCTTCTCCAGAGCGCAGCAGTGATGTGTAAAGTGCCCGTGTCATGTGAGGTATTGAGCTTATTTCCCTTCCCTTTGGATTTCAGAAAAATTATCTGATGATTAAAAAGATAGTGCCAGCTTTACTTGCAGGCAACTGGATCTGACAGATGAGAGGGCTTTTCCCATGGCTTTCACATGGCGCTGTGACTGATATCTACATCTCTTCTCATGTTCCTGGTCATCTCCTGGATGCAGAAGACCTTCCAGGGATCCGTATCCAGGAGAGGCCCAAAGTCTCTGCCAAGCTGGGAGGGGGAAGTCATTGAGGCTGAGGAAGCTGGATGTGTGTGGTGCTCAGAGTCCTCTCTGGTAACAGGTGGTCACCTGCTTCCCCTGCCCACTCTGGGCCACCTGCTGTCTCATCTCATCATGTTGCTCTCTTGGAGCCACAGAGCCAAGCAGGGGCCAGAGTTGCCAATGAGGCCTGGCAGGTGATGGTGATCATAGCTAGTAGGAATCTGGTGTCCCAACTGGTTGTTAAAACAACTTCCAACCAGATGTATGTTAGCCCCTGGTCACTTCCCACCTGCATCTTTTGATAGAACCAAGGTTGTGTCTGAGGCTGGAAATAAGGCACAAGAAGTGAAACAGTCATTTGCTCCTTCAGCTCCTGGAATTCAGGCGCCAAGAGCAGCAACACCTCCCGGATGCTTCCTAAAGCCAGTTCCCAGCCTGCCACCATGGCAGCACTTAGAGGGAGGACGCAGGCAGCTGGCAGACAGGGCTCAGGTGGCTTCCCAAGAATGACGGCTGGGCCTCTCCCCGAATCCACCAACCAGCTCCGCTCTCCAAAGAAGCTTACAGAGAGAGATTCTAGGCCAAAGCTGGCCCAGGAACTGGGAAGTGTCAGTGATACCTGCAAACCTCACCCCTATCCTGTCCAGCCTGTCTTGGGGGGACTCCCAGGCCCTTTTGTCTCTCCAGCAGCTAACACCAGGGGAGGTTTCTGTGGGGCTGGGTTATCAAAAAGCACACAGCATCAAGCTTTCTGCGCTCGAGTCTGAGAGCGGGATGTGTCCTCTTTACAGCACTGTGCTGCTCCCAGGAGCTGCAGGCCTGGAGACCTGGGTTCTTGACTCAGCTCTGCTCCCCAGCTATGGCCTTTTTGTTCAACAGGTGGCAGCAGCACAGCCACCCCAGAGGGTCACCTGTCAGCCTTTATGCTTGACACACCTGCCAAAGAGATTACCTGTTTTGTTTTCTTAAGCATCACTTTAATTTTTTTTAAAAGTATGCGATTACAATGTTAAATATGCTTTTGCAAACCAGACAGACAGATCTCCTCTTGATCCTAATATGTCCACCCCACATAGGCAAAGCCTAGGTGCTGCCCTTGTGGCTGACAATTCTGCACATCTGTGATCCTAGTGAAGGCAGGAGGTCCACAAGCAAGTCCAGTGGTTTGCAATTACCTCCTTTCTTCTAGCTAAGTAAGAGGAGCATCTAGTAACCTTCCTTCCACAGGAAGAATACAAATCATTAGGTGGAAATTCTGTAATGAGAGATGACTACTTCTGAGCTGAAAATCTGGAGTTTTGACAGAGCTTAGGAAATAAAACGGCAAAAAAGCTTAGAATGGGTAGTGAAATTAAGCCCACCTTTAGTCTTTTCTTGATTTTATTCCAAGGGATCCCAGCAGCAGAAGGACGTAGTGGCTGTATCGTGTAGTCTTGATTTGGTCTGAGCCCTCTGCGAAAGAACATCTCGTTGTTATTCCAGAATGAGAATGGAGGGTGGATTCTTTTCCGTCACACCAGCTGTGTGACCTTGGGCTAGAATTTCACTGAGAGTTGATCTCCTGCAAAAGGAATAATACCTTACAGGGTTGTGGGAAGGAATGAATTAAATCAAATAACAAATGTAAGGCACTTAGCAACATGCATGGCACATACTGGGTGTTTGGTAAATGTCAGCCAAATGTTGAATCTGAAGGAAGGACGGGGGTATTTCTATGTTTTGTAACTCTAGATACTGTCCCTTATAAGAAGACAGGCTTTGCTGTTTACTTCAAATGGCTGTGGTAAAAAATTATGTTCTACATGTACACAGGGAGGGGAACAACACACACTGGGGCCTGTTGTGGGGGTCGGGGGGAAGGAGAGCATTAGGAAAATTAGCTCACGCATGCTGGGCTTAATACCTAGGTGATGGGTTGATCCGTGCAGCAAAGCACCATGACACACATTTATGTATGTAACAAACCTGCACATCCTGCACATGTACCTTGGAACTTAAAAATAATAAAATAAAATAAAATAAATTATGGGCCAGGTGCGGTGGCTCACGCCTGTAATCCCAGCACTTTGGGAGACTGAGGTGGGTGGATCACTTGAGGTCAGGAGTTCAAAACCAGCCTGGGCAACATGGTAAAACCCCATCTCTACTAAAAATGCAAAAAAAGAAAAAAAAAAAAAAAAATTAGCCGGGCGTGGTGGCGTGCCCCTGTAATCCCAGCTATTTAGGAGGCTTAGGCAGGAGAATCACTTGAACCTGGGAGGCGGAGGCTGCAGTGAGCCAAGATTGTGCCACTGCACTCCAGCCTGGGCAACAGAGCAAGGCTCTGTCTCAAAAAAAAAAAAAAAAATTATGTTCTGAGCTCTCTGATTAGTGGTCAGCAAACTACATACAGCTTATGGGCCAGATCTGGGCCCTTGCCTGTTTGTGTAAATCACGTTTTATTGGAACACAGCCGTGCCCCTTTGTTTATACATCGTCCATGGCTGCATTTGTGTTACAGTGGCAGGGCTGAGTAGCTGCGCAGAGACCATATGACCTGCAAAGCCGAAAACATTTATTATTTACTATCTGCCCTTTACAGGAAAAGTTGGTCATTTCATGCTCTCAAGGGTGGATGCAGATCTTTTTCAAGATTCTAAAAATATCTTTTAACCTAAGAACTGCTCTGGACTGAATTGTGCCCCCATGCCCCAAATTCATATTTGGAAATGGGGCCTTTGGGAAATAATTAGGTTGAGATGAACTCATGAGGGTGGGGCCCTCTTGGTAGGATTGGAGCTCTTATAGGAGAGATACCAGAGCACTGGCTCTCTCACTCCCTGTCACATGGGAACATGGTGAGAGGGTGACCCTCTACAAGTCAGGTAATCATGTTATCACCTTGATCTCAGACTTCTGACCTCCAGAACTCTGAGAAAATAAATATCTGTTGTTTAAGCCACCCCATCTATGGCATTTTGTCATGGTGGCCCTAGTGGACTAATGTAAGAACTTGAATCAGCTTGTATATCTCCAGAAAGAAATACTCTGTATATATCATATCACCCCAGTCCATTTTTGTGGCTGTCTGTGCTCATGTACATCAAACAGTGTGGCAGTACCTCCAGCAGTGAGATGCCATCACATACCTGCCCCACTGCCGTCACATTCCCAACCCAACCAACATGTGTAGAGGCAGCAGCCAGTCTATAGACCAATGTGTGGGCTGGCCCACATCACCTTTCCACCGAAAGCCAACGTACATCACTGTGGTTTCTCTCTGCCTAGCTTTGAATGTCAGAAATCTTTTCTTCTTGTCGTTTATTTCCATAACATCTATTGGCCTATATCTATCTGAAAGAGTAAATGAGTATGGTGAATGCATTTTTCAAACAAGAAATTGGGATGCAAAATCGAGTGAACACATGTATGAGATGTGGAATCAGGACAGCCCCAGGAAGCCCGTCGTGATTCTGTATGTCTACAACTCCCATGAGTCTGAGAGAGCAAGACCCATCCAAAGGAAAGGCTACAGGAAGGACATTTTACTCTCTAACAAAATATACTGGTCAGTTGAAAATCCTCCCTTTGACAAAGGAAAAAGTGTGCTTAGTCACCACTAGCGAGGGCTTTGCTTTCCATGTGGGCTTCAGAATGCAATTTCCCTACCTTGAAGCAATTGCTGGGACTTTTCCAGACCGCTCTGCCACTGCATAGCTCTGTGCTTTCCAATTAGCATAATTCAGGAGGGGACCAGATGGCAGGTTGAGCATTGCATAAGGAATTGTTCTGTATATGAATAAGTGCCTACTTAGTGTGTAAGTGGGTTATTAGTGATCTGAAGTGACAAAATTCAAAACAACACACAACAGCCATTTGGCACAGCTGTGTCCGTCTAGACTTTGCTTGCGAAGACACCCATAGTAAAATGTGTTTCAACAGTTAGCTATCAGCAAATGCCAGCAAGCCTCTCTGCACTCACATCTTTAAAACTAAGAACAGCACAAAATTGACAACGTCTTGAAATCAGGCATTATAACGTTTGCTCTTCACTATTCTCCTCTGAGGATGGGACAAGTAACCCAGGCTGTGCAACCAGCCACGAATGGAGACTTGAATTCAGGTCTGCTGATTCCAAGGCTGATGCTTAATCCCACAGACTGGAGGGGAAGTCGACAATGTCTAGAGCAAGGGCTTTGGAATCAGACAGACCTGGGTGAGCCCCCTGGCTACACCGGCTCCTGATAATGTAACCTGGGGTAAATGTTCCCCTGGTAATGCAGCAATGATACCTGTGACGTTTTGCTTACCTTATTTGATTTCTTCTGTAGGACAACAACCCAGGGGGTTTCATCTGTCCTACAGAAGAAATCAAATAAGGTGAGCAAAATGCCTGACACCGAGTGGGTACACAACAAGGTACCTCGCCCTGTCCCTCACCCCTGCTTGCCACCAGATAGACCCCTGGACCTCTGCTGTGGCCCTGGTAGGGCTGACTACTCTGTTCCAAGGTTTGATGGGAACCAGGAGCCTTCTTCTCTACCAGGCTTCAGCAGAATTGCTTCATCCCTGCAGAGCACCACCTTCCTGAGCTGCCTTAATCGACTTCCAGTTTATTTTTTCTCTATGCCTGTATAAACTTACGACTACTTCTGAAACCCAACCCTCCCAATTTAGAGTCTTCTTCCTCCTTGCAAACTACAGCATGGACACGGGCAGATGTTTCTTTCCTTTTCTTAGACTACTCTTTCTCCTACTCCAAAATATTTCCCCATAAACTAACTCATGCCTGACATTAGTGATATCATTGGAGAAAAAGAGTATGTGAGATTATGGCTCTTTTCAGGTATCTGAAGAGTAATCCTTTGGATACCAATGCTTTGGGGGAAAAATTACCCGTTTTCAATGGAAAACTTTGTCAAATGTAGAGCATGTACTTCTCTTTCCTGTTGAAGGGCACATGTTTTGCTGGGTGACTCAGGAAGAGTGCCATGAGGAATAGCTCTTGTTGCCTGTGACTTGGGTGACGGGAGGTGGGCAGGGGTCTTGCAAGTCTGGCCCTGAGTGGGCTGTTTGTCCAGGAGGCTCTGCTTTGGTGGCTGTGGTGTCCCTGCCAGCCTCACTGGGGCTTCAACAGGCGCTCTCTGTCCCCCAGCCCTGGACAGCCCAACTCTACTCTTTCCAGTACCTTGAGCTGAAACCCAGCAAGAAGCAAATGTTTCCCAGTGACAAAGAAGACCCATGCTTGTTAAGTCAGAAAGTTTGAGTTCATGCAACACTCCAATGTAAAAGCTTGTTAGAGGTCTCCACACCTGGGGAACCAAGCATAGAAGCTTTGTGACCATCATTTTCCTCCTGGAAAAAAAGTCTTGGGTGGGTGTTGTAATCCCAGCACTTTGGGAGGTCAAGGTGGGTGGATCACTTGAGCCCAGGAGTTTAAGAACAGCCTGGACAACATGGCAAAACCCCCATCTCTACAAAAAATACAAAAATTAACCAGGCGTGATGGCACACACCTGTAGTCCCAGCTACTTAGGAGGCTGAGGCAGGAGGATCACCTGAGCCTGGGGAGGTTGAAGCTGCGTGAGCCGTGATAGCACCACTGCACTCCAGCCTGGGCAACAGAGTGAGACCCTGTCTCAAAAAAATGAACAAACAAACAAACAAAAAAACAAACAAAAAAAACCAACCAAACAAAAAAAAACAACCAACCAAAAAAAAACTCAACTCCTTTATTTATTTTTAAAAATTGTTTTAATACATACGCAAAAGTAGAGAGAATTGTGTACAGAAGCCCACATACCCTCCACCCAGCTTCACTAATTAACAATATTTTGCCAGTCTTATTTCATCGATCTGATTCCTCCACTCTTTTTCTAGTTTTATTTTTTCTGGAGTGTTTTAAAGCAATTACCAGGTTTCTCACAATTTCATCCATAAATATTTCAGTATTAGTCTCTAACAAGATAAAGACATTAAAAATATACTGATAATGCCCTGATTATAACTAACAAAATTCATAACATTACAGAGGCCTGGGCTGCAGCTGTATTTCAGCTGGCCGTGGATAAACATGGTCTTTACGGTCTTATTATGTAAGATTCCCTATGGGCTTTTCAGAGCAATCAACAGAATCTTTTTTACTTTGACATAATTTCAAACTTGCAAAAGGCTTACAAGAATAGTACAAAGAATTCCCATGTAGTATTTATCCATATTCCCCAAATGTCGACATTTTACCATATAGTGTCTATCCTTCTCTTTATATCTAGATTTATACTTTTTTTCTTGAAATTGTTAGTATATTGCAAATGTGATGCCTTCTTGTCCTTAAAAATTCTCTTAAATAACTACAGTACAACAATCAAACTCAGGAAATGAACATAGATATAGTGCTATTATCTAATCTATAGACCTTATTGAGAGTTTTCCAGTTGACCCAATGATGTCCTTTAGAACAAAAGAAAATCCTGGATCATGTCACTTATCGTGTCTCTTCAGTATTCTTTGGCTTGGAACAGTTTCTGAGTCTCTTTATGTTTTATAAAATTGGTATTTTTGGAAAGTTCTGGTCAGACATTTTGCAAAATGTCCCTCAATTGAGGATTATCTGATATTCCTCATGATATAATTCAGGTTATGCTTTCCTGGCAGGAAGATCACAGACGTGATCTTTTTCCTTCCCAGTTTATCATATCAGGAGGCATATTCCATTCATTGATCTGTCCTATTATTAGTGAGGCTAACTTTGATCACTTGATTTACGTAGAATTTGCCAGCCTTCTCCACTGTAAAGTTACATTTTCCCTTTGTAATTAGTATCTTGTGAGGAGATACTTTCAGATTATGCAAATATCTTGTCGTTTCTCAAACTCCCTCTTTCATAGTTTTAGTATTTATTTGTGATTCTTGTCTGAATTGATACTTATGATGGAAGTCAAATGGTGATTTTCTAAGAATATTATTCCTTTTGTATTTATTCATTGAGTTTCTGTAAGGAAGAATTTCCCCCTCTCCCCCATGTATTTATTTACTTATATCAATGTAGATTTGTGATTCTTATTTTTTAAAAACAGGCTGTAATCCTTTCCTTTTATTATTTATTTTGATGCTCAAATTGTGCAAGAGTTAGCCAGTTAGAGCCACCCTAAACTGGCCCCTGTGTCCTTTTGACATGTCCCCATCATTCTTTGATCACTTCTTTACCTTCTTGCATAACAAGATGTTATAGGCTGATCTCATCCTTTCCCTGCCCCAGCCCTGGAATCTGCCATTTCTCCAAGGCCCTGATTCCTTTTACAGGAGAAGAGCATTTAAAAACTAAGATCTAGACATTAGGCAACCCCACTGCTACTGGGATATCACTGCTTTTAGGCCCTCTTAGTGGACAGTGCTGGAAAATACATGTCATATACACACACCCACACACACACACACATATACACACACATACACACATCCATCTTTCTCTCTCTCTCTATATATCTATATATAATATATAGATATAATCTATAGATATAATATATAGATATAATCTATATCTATCTATATATAGATATAGATATATAAAATATAGATATAGATATAGATATATAAAATATAGATATAGATATAGATATATAAAATATAGATATAGATATATAAAATATAGATAGATATAGATATATAAAATATATATATATAGATATAGATATATAAAATATATATATATCTAAAACCATGATAGATTTCATTGTCTTATTATGTTAGATTTTCTAATCCAGAGGCACAGGGTTCATTCTATTCCTCCCCTTTCCATAATTGTAACTTCATTCTCAGATAGGGAAAAACCTGGCTCCCACTATCCACAATATATTTACTTGTTCAGAACATAGTTTCAGAATTGCTAACCCACACTGCTGTGAAAAGGAAGCCTACTAACTACAGTAAAATATTTGTTTAAAGTTCTTTTTGTTTTTGGCCTGAAGACACAGTAGTGTAAATACTATGTTCAAATATTACTGGGTTAATTTTTTTCCTGGGTGATTATGTTATTCAAAACTGTTCTGTTGAAATGCTGTTCTGTGAATTTGTTTCTGTTTGTACTCCATCTTAGGGGTTTTCTCTATCCTTGTTGATCTTATATTTTATTTATTTTAAGCATATGAAACATTAACATGACTCCCCAAACCAGAACTGTTCAAAAAGTTATGCTCAGAAAAATGTCATTTTCCCCAACTCCACAATTTTTCTAATCTTTCCACCCCATTCCCTACCAATGTCCTGTAGGTAACCAATCTCAATAGATCCAGGTTTATCCTTCTGGTGTTTAATTTTGCACAAATAGGCAGATAGATGATTATTTCCTTGTTTTCCCTTCTTTCTTACATTAAAGAATACTAAGCATAGTATAAAGTCTCCCCTGCACTTTCAAAAAACATTTTAAGGCACCTAAGTTAGTTTAGTTCTTTCTTGCAGTTTCTAACCATTTCCTGTATATCTTGGATCCCCTATGACTTAACGGGTTCTTGGAATCTTAAATACACTGATGTGAAACTGTATAAAAGACTAAAACAGGTGTTGATTTTTTTTTAAAAGCGGCCTTTATTCCCTGCTGGACAAGCATTCTCAACTAAGAATTCTAGAAGAAGCTCCAAACCCATTACAGGTGGAAAACACCACACTCAAACCCAAGATCCTTGTTTGGGAAACAGTTCATCTCTCAGCCAGATGTCCTTTCCTTTTAACAGAGCTGGGCATCCACAAACAAAATAACCAGAGCCTGGAACAAACAGCTTCATGGATTTTTTAAGTTTAAAGATTTGAAAGTCAAACAGGCAGTCTTTTACCCAAAGCTGCCACTCTTACTTGAATATAACTTTGCTTGGCTTACACGCAGCCCAGTCCTCCTGGCAGAGGTTCTTGGGAGAAGGGGGGCCGCTGGGACCCCTGCTTTTCCTGGCAGGTAACAGGATGCACTGCTCAGAGCTCCAGCCTCCATGATGCACAGCACAGCTGTTTTTTCTTAGTCTGAATAAGCTAGATTAGAGGTAACAGAGGGATGGAAGCAGGAGAGCAGAAGGACAATTTCCCATCTGTCTGTTTACCTTTTAGCAGTCCCCCTCCCAGAGACTCAAGCACTGGAAAGGAACTTGGTAGAATTTGTCTCAGATCCCCTAGGGGTTAGCAGGTGGCCCTTGAATTTATACCAGTGTATAGACAAGCCTGCCTGCAGCCGGCCAGGATGCACCCACAAGCAAAGAATCCAACGGAGGCAATTAACACAGGCCATTACCACTGGCTTCTACCATCCCAAGCTTCGTCTAGATTGAGATCCGACTAATCAATTTTTGGAAAATATGTATAACTCATCTTGGAAAATATGAACAACTCATCTCTGACAAAACTAGACCAATTCAGTGGGGACTCTATCCTGCTCAGATTACAGAACAATTATCTGCCCCATGGTCTGGCTGTGGACTATGAGCTGTAGGGAAACCGCTCTTCAGACCATCCTAGGAAGCAAGCAGGGGCTGGAGAGTGCCCAGACCTCCTTGGTCTGTCCTCTGTAGGATTTAGCCCTGGATAGCTCATGAGACCTGGAATGTCCCTTGCTGTGAATTCCAAATCCAGCCAGAGCATCACAGAGTTTTTCAAGGATGCAACCACAGATACTGGTGATGGTGAGCTCTTCAGGCCTTCCATAAACCTGGGCATTACAGACATTTGCCCCAGCCCCCAGGACTTACATGTGTCACAGCCCCATTGTAAATAAGAGGGTGTTTCTCACAGGATCTCCAGACCAGCAGCATGGATGGATGCCCTGTCTCCTGTGTCAATGATGCCAACGCATAAGCAGCGCTTCCCTTGGGGAGACTCCTTGCTTCTCTCATTGCTGCTTCAGAGGCTGGGGGATGTGGTATAAAAAGTGCTAAACTTAGAGTTGGAGCCTCTTCAACAAATCTGGCCTCTGCAACTCTATGTGACTGCAGTCAATTCACATAGATGACTCGGCCCCAACAGGCTCAGCTGTAAAAGGGACATGATAATAAGGTTAGCTACCTTATAAGAGCTGGGCAAACACTGAGTAACAGAACAGTAATTAATGTGTGTTGTCAGAACTATAAAATATTCTTTTAAAATGTTTGCTGTCTTTCCCATAAAGTGGACACTTGCTCACTGTCTATTCCAACAGTGCAGACTGGGGAGCGGGGAGGTGGGCAGCAGCTCCAACTAATGCCGCAAATCTACCTCCAGGTGTTCATCAGGCACCTACGCTGTGTTTAGCACAGAAAACGTGTAGGATCGGGTTGCTTCTCTCCAGAATTACCATGAATTAGGAAGAAAAAAAATGCAACACTTAGGAAGAGAGAATTCAGAGAAATCTTTATGGAGAATGGAACAGGAACACTGGGCCTCACAGGGAGGCCAGGAGAGAAAGGGAAAGACACTGCAAGTATTTGGTATCATCTTTTTGGTAAATCAGGATCCTGTAGCCTTGAAGGCATAGTTTTTTCACTGTGTATTAGTTATTTCTCAGAGGCATCCTTGTATTCTTGTTAGAGACTGACTGTTACATTTAAAGATGTGGGAGGTGTTGGCAGTGTTCGTGGAGGGTCGCGCCCTCCCCCCCCAGAGTGAAGCTTGTTCTGGGCACTGGCTTCAGCAGCTAAGCGGGTACAGCATCTCTGCATCCCCTTCTTGACTTTGAGGAAGTATTTGTCAAGGAGACTTATGTTTCACAAGCACCTACCCAGTGCCAGGCTGCACGGGGCTCCTCCCAAGGGCCCATGACATCAATGTGGTTATTGGCATTTTACCGAGGAGGCAAGTGACTGCTTAGAGAGTAGCTCGATAGTGTCACACAGCCAGGATGTGAACCCTTTGGAAATAAATGAAGACCACACAAAGGACAACACACACCTCCAGGAGATTTTCTTTAGGGGGTATGCTTTGGTTTCTACAGGTGTCTCCATGGAAGCCATCCTGAAACTCTTTGGAGAATACTTCTTTCAATTCTGTAAGATGTCTGGCTATGACAGGATGCTACGGACACTGGGAGGAAATCTCATGGAGTTTATTGAAAACCTGGATGCCCTCCACAGTTACCTGGCACTCTCTTATCAGGTAAGGCCACTTGAGTCTGGTCTTGGCTGCCCAAGAGGAAGCAAATGCTGTGGCAGTCCTGGGCCAGCTCCCCGCCTCCCCCAACAGAGGCGCGGCTGCAGGAGAACCCTCCCATCTGCAGAATCCTTGGTACCTGGTGTTGGTGGGCTCAGGAGTTCTTTTTGGAAGAGAATGAAAAAGAAACACCTGCTGGCCACTTTTATAAACTGGCTCACAAAAACCGAAGGGATGGCCTTTTCAGATAGGGTGTGGTGTTGATTTGGAATTAAATCCTGGAGACTCATTACAATTGGAACAAAGGCTGGAAAACAGTCAGGTTTCAGTGCATTTGCAAAAGCTCTCCTAAGGTTTCCTGGCCAGGATGGAGCTGATAAATTGCATATGCAGCCAGATTCATGTTATTCATGTATCAGAAGGGAAGACTTGACAGGGCTAAGAGCCAGAATCGGAAACCATCCAACTCTGATTAACCCATGGGTGACTGACTGAGGTGTTAGGAAACTAATTTCCCTACTGGGATATATCCTTCTGGAGTTCTTTCCTTGGGTTTCTTGTTTGTAGAGATCACTGGAAATTCAAATGCCTAGATTCTCTTTTATTTTTTAGACAAGAAAAGGTGAAAGAGCATTTATACATATCATAATAATAGCTTATTGCTTTATAGAACATAGTTTAATTTTAGGGCCTTATATATTTCACCGAGATCTTCCTTCACCATTTCTATATTGGTGTTCATATCCACCCTTTCAGGGTTGTCAGGGGACAAAATGGGATTGTGGATGTTAAAAAGCCTCAGCAACCCTTACACCCCCCAATAGACGATAAATGGGAAAAGTATTATTTTCTCCATTTTTCATATAAGGAATCAGAGGCTTGGAAGCCTTAACTGACTTCAATTATGAACCATGAATAGTTGGGCATGAATAGCTGGGCCTGTCCTATTGTTATCATGTGAACTACTCAAGGGTAGAGGGAGTGGAAACAGCCCTGCTTATGGGGTCAGATGGGCCCATGAGACTCTCCCACTGGCTCTACCACTTAACAGCTGTGCGATCCTGGACAAGTTAGTTGCCATCTCTGAATCTCAATTTATTTTATTTAATAATATTTATTGGGTAACTAATATTTATTGAGTGATACTATGTATCAAGTACTTTTTAAGGTATTGGACACAAACAGAGACAAAAAGGAATAAATAGGGAAAAAATAACTTACCTCATAGCAACATGTGGATTACAAGAGATAAGATGTAAAAGTCTAGCATTGTAATCAGCCCAGAAAAATCAGCTTTCCATAAATAAATAATAACTCTATTCCTTCCCCTTTCTTTTCTCTCTGTTCAATATGGCCAGTTTAAGAATTAACGATAATTTGCATGACAACTTCCTTTCAATTTATTAGCTAAAGCACAACAATTAGGATATAAAGAAATAGAGTTAGGCCCTTTTAATATTTTTTATAAGACATATATTTTTTATCCTATGATCTTTTTCCTTTGCTTTTTTATAATTTCAATTTTTAAAAAAAGATTCAGAGGGTACATATGCATGTTTTTTACATGGGTCTATTGCATGATGCTGAGGTTTGGGGTATGATTGACGCTAACACCCAGGTAGTGAGCATAGTACCCAATAGTTTTTCAACCCTCGACCCCTATCCCTTCCTCCCTCCTCTAGTAGTTCCCGCTGTCTGTTGTTGCCATCTTTATGTCTATGTGTATTCAATATTTAGCTCTCACTTATAAGTGATGCTAGAGAAGCAATAGAATAGAACTTATCTGGTGGTATTTGAGGACATTTTGCACATAATGAGATAAATAAAATATTTAAATATTATAATATACAAGTTGGAACAAAATACATGCAATGATACCTAACAGCTATATAGTGCTTTATTCTGGGCAAAGTATTATAGATTGTCCCTTTAGGCAAAAATAACAAAGTAAGATAATGTTCACTTTTTTTGTGTCTATCTAGTAATTTGGCAGTGCCTTTAAGGTATACATTTCTGGTTATAACTGAGCCTTTAATCTTGTTATGCTTTAGCCAAACTTCATTGAGTGCTAATTATGAGGCAGGTGTTGGGCTAAGTAATGTGTCAACATTGACTTACCTTCTTGATGCCATAAGAGTAGGCAGTCTTATTTTTCCTGTTATACAGATGAGAAAACTGAGGTCCGGAAAGTTCAAGTAACTGTCCCCAAATCACCCAGGCATGGTGGCTGAGCTGGACCCAAACCCACACCTGTCTCCAAAGATCCTGCCCTGTGCTGTTCTCATTATTTTTTGGAATAATAAGAACTTTGTCAAAGATCATGTGGCTTTAGGTGTACAGCCTTATTTCTGGGCTTTCTATTCTGTTCTGTAATGATACCTAACGGCTATATAGTGCTTTATTCTGGGCAAAGTATTATAGATTGTCTCTTTAGGCAAAAGCATTTTTTTAATTCTGTTATTCTTTGCCCTAATTCTCCACTTTTAAAAAGCCCTATTTGAAGCAAGAAATAAAAGTGTAATTATATTATTTAGAGACTTAGTGACATTGACCAGAAGAACTAAAAGCATGAACTTTTGGAAGTGTCTCTGGGCAGGGGGTAAGGAGTGAGGGGCATGAAGCAGGATCACTTGGACTTTCTTTCAGCCCTCTGTATTCTGTTACTTTATTTTCACTATGTAGGATTTGGATATAATTTTTAAATTAACTGTTAATTTCCTATTTTATTTATGCTTTTTATATGTGCTGCCTCAACTACTCTTTACATTTTGTCAAGATGTAAACACACATACATACAAATAAATATATGTACTTTCTCTAGGTACATACTTTTGGAATTAGAAAAAAATAGTATTTGAGGGCTGGGCGTGGTGGCTCATGCCTGTAATCTTAGCACTTTTGGAAGCCGAGGTGGACAAGATCATTTATGCCCAGGAGTTTGAGACCAGCCTGGGCAACACAGAAAAGCCACATTTCCACAAACAATACAAAAAAAAAAAAAAAAAGTAGCTGGGCATGGAGGTGGCGTGACTGTAATCCCAGCTACTCAGAAGCCTGAGGTGGGAAGATCATTTGAGCCTAGGAGGCAGAGGCTGCAGTGAGCCGTGACCGTGCCACTGCATTCCAGCCTGGGCAACAGAGCATGACTCTATCTCAAAAAAAAAAAAAAAAAAAAAAAAAAAAAAAAGGATAAAAAAGTATTTGGGGAAAAAAAAGAAACCCATTTTAACTAACAACATTTCACCATGGAAGACGACAAAGATCTTGGAAGGAACCCATCTCCTTTACCTATTCCCTCACTTGGACCAGAAGCTGTGTGTCCAGGGTGCTGAGTTGCCCTCTAACTAGCTAGAGACTCCCCTAGGCAAAATCTCTATCCTTCTTTCCTAGTATACATCTCATTTACTGTGAAATGATAGGTACTTGAATGTCAACATTTCTGGAGAAAGGGGAGGATCTCTTCTGATGTATCCTTGAAGGTTCTACTTTTTTTTTTTTTTTTTTGAGATCGCTCTGTCGCCCAGTCTGGAGTGCAGTGGCGCCATCTCGGCTTATGGCAACATCGGCCTCCTGGGTTGAAGCGATTCTCCTGCCTCAGCCTCCCGAGTAGCTGGGACTACAGGCATGTGCCACTATGCCCGGCTAATTTTTTCGTATTTTTAGTAGAGACGGGGTTTCACCGTGTTAGCCAGGATGGTCTCTATCTTCTGACCTCGTGATCCGCCCGCCTCGCCTCCCAGAGTGCTGGGATTACAGGCATGAGCCACCGCGCCCGGTGGAAGGTTCTACTTTCTAAATGTTCAAATTGATATCACAGAAGACATTATCCTTTCAGAACAAGACATTGATTAATTCTACTTGCAAATTCTCTGATTCTCTGATGTGTTGGAAAGTGAAGATGCCCATGGTCACTTGGTCACGGGCCAAGCGCGGCGGAAACTCACCAAGGCTTCCTGTTACCAGCAGACAGCTGCTTTTGGGAAATGGGTAGAAACAGCATGGCACGGTGCAAAGGCTCATTTGGGAATCAAATGTTGTTCTACCATTAACCTAGGTTTACCTTCCCTGAGCCTCAGTTTCTTCCTCTTAAAATGGAACTAGTACTTGCCATATAGAGTTGTTTAAAGTACAGTAGGTATAGTATAAAATTCCTGACATACAGGAGCAGAAACAGTGGGAGTTTCTATGTGATTGGAGAGAGGGTTGGCATATAGTTCTGTATGATGTAATGGATAAATACTATTGTTTCACAAAGCGTCAAAAGCATAATTTACACAATTTGTGTCCACTGGGATAAATGTGTGTCTTTTAATTAGGAGATGAATGCACCATCGTTTCGTGTGGAGAGAGGAGCAGATGGGAAAATGTTTCTCCATTACTACTCGGATAGAAGTGGTCTGTGCCACATTGTACCAGGTATGGAAATGGCTTAGCTGGCCGCAGAGCTATGGGGCTTCTGAAGTGAGGAAGGTTTCCCCATAGATTCTCCAGGATGGCTAATAACTGGCTACGGGTAAGAAGTTAAAACTCTTAGAATGTGTGACTTCATATCATCTTGACCACTGCTCCCAATGTCCTTGAGCTTTTAAAATAAGTTTCCAAAATTCCACAAAAATGAGTAATTTGTACTTTTCTTTCAACATTTTAAATCATACAGGCTTTTACATAGTTGTGATAATTCTGCGTATATTATTTTGTATCAGCTCTTTATTTGCATTTAGCATTGTAGAAAAAGCATGTTTCCACATAATCTTTAAAACCACATATTAAATGGCCGAATGATATTCCATATTGTAATTATCTTAACTAATCTCCTATTATTAAATTTTCCATTGATACTAATCTTTTGCTTTTGTAAACAATGCTATCATGAACATCTTCATACATGCTTTCCATATATATATTTTTTTTCTTTTTTTTTTTTGAGATGGAGTCTCGCTCTATTGCCCAGGCTGCAGTACAGTGGCGCGATCTTGGCTCACTGCAAGCTCTGCCTCCCGGGTTCATGCCATTCTCCTGCCTCAGCCTCCCAAGTAGCTGGGACTACAGGTGCCCACCACCACACCTTACTAATTTTTTGTATTTTTAGTAGAGACAGGGTTTCACTGTGTTAGCCAGGATCGTCTCGATCTCCTGACCTTGTGATCTGCCTGCCTCAGCCTCCCAAAGTGCTGGGATTACAGGCATGAGCCACCGCGCCCGGCTCTTTCCCTGTATTTTGTATATAACCCTGGGATAGATTCCCAGGGGAACACTTTTTTGAACTTGATCCTTAATGCTTTTACAACTGAATTTTGCTTACATTATCTCTAGGTTTATTTGTTTGTTTAATGAGTTAAATGCCTACCTGAAATAACAAACAAATGAATAGATGCCAAACTAGAAATTAACGTGGCATGGATATATTTGGTATCCAAACATGTATAACTTCAGTCTCTGCATATTTTTATTTAATTGGCTGTCACTGATGTCTGATTTGAAGCAGGGCCTGGGCTTGGTGAACTTCAGAATATTCATCAGAAGTTTTGCAATTTGATTATTTTATGATTTTTGCTGATAAAGTTGCCTTCGGCCATCCCTCGACAATAGGTGTCCTTCTGCTGCAGGTATCATTGAGGCTGTGGCCAAAGACTTCTTTGACATTGATGTAACCATGGACATTCTTGACATGAATGAAGAAGTGGAGAGGACAGGGAAGAAGGAGCATGTTGTGTTTCTGATTGTACAGAAGGCTCACAGGAAGATGAGAAAGACAAAGCCAAAAAGGTTACAAGACAGTCAGGGCATCGAGAGAGACCAAGAGGTACTGGGTTTGCTGTGCCTTTAGAAAGAACAGTTGCACTTAAGTAGAGCTACGAGTCTTGGAAAAATCTATACAAACAACAGAATCAACTGGACCTTTTTGTTTTTGTTTTTGTTTTTTACATTTTCTTTTAAGTTCTGGGTTACATGTTTTGAACGTGCAGGTGTGTTACATAGGTATGCATGTGTCATGGTGGTTTGCTGTACCTATCAACTAGGTTTTAAGCCCCACATGCATTAGGTATTTGTCCTAATGCTCTCCCTCTCCTTGCCCCCTGCCCCCTGACAGGCCCCGGCGTGTGATTCTCCTCTCCCTGTGTCCATGTGTTCTCACTGTTCAACTCAACTCCCACTTACGAGTGTCTACGGCTATACCACCCTGAATGTGACTGATCTCGGAAGTTAAGCAGGGTTGGTCCTGGTTAGTGCTTGGATGGGAGACCAACTGGACCTTCTAATAGTGGAATTAAGGCAGAGTTTCTCAATTTTGGCACTACTGACATTTTGAATCAGATAATTCTTTGGTGTTGATGGGGTATCTTTCATGTTATAGTGTGCTTAGCAGCATCCCTGGTCTTTTCCTACTAGTAGAACCTCATCCCCTCATTTGTGGCAAAACAAAAAAGAAAGAAAGAAAAAGAAATGTCTCCTGGCATTTCCAAGTGTCTGCATAGTGGGGGTAATGGATAAAATCATTCCCAGTTGAGAATTGCTGGGTTAAGGTTAAGTGGATATATACTGGCAAGCATTCTGGGATGTACCTGAGCCTGGACAATTTTTCACCTATAACAATAACCATATGAAGGGTTTGAAATTTGAACTTGATGGCTTTTTTTTTTTCAATCCTCCTCAAATAAATTGATCTTTCCAGTCTTCAGTGCCCACTTCTGCAGCTGGAACCAGTCATAGGTCCTGAGTCAACTCAAGACTCTGTACTTGGCCACCTCAGTTGCAACTGATAGGGTGATCATTACCTGCTTAGGTTACCATGTATGTTAGCTGAACAGCTCTCCATGCACATAGCTTGTGAAAATACCCAGATTAGGATTAGTCTCTGATTCCTTAGAGTATTTTCAAAGTCCATCTCAGAGTCTGTTCACTGCAGAATCTTCAACCACAGGAAGAAATGTTCGTGCATGATTTTCTTGCCAGATATCATCCTAGTTCCCTCTTGAGATTTTCTAAAAAGTTATTGCTTTCTTTGATAGAGAAACAGCATGAGGACTAATTTGATTAAAAAATACCGGGAACGCTAAAGTCTTGGTAGAAGTGATCTTGTAAGCCCTCATGCTGTTCCTCTGGCCATGGATACAGTTCCTTATTTAAAGGTGGACCCCATCGCAGCAAATGGGGTTTGTGCTTCTCCAGTCATGTGACCAGGTACCTGTCTCCCTGCCACCTGCAGGCCCTCCAGGCAGCTTTCCTCAGGATGAAGGAGAAATATTTGAATGTCTCTGCTTGTCCTGTGAAAAAATCCCACTGGGATGTTGTGAGAAGCATAGTCATGTTTGGAAAAAGTAAGTGAGTGATTCTCCCAAGCTCAGCTCTGAGATCAGAAAGATTGCTTGATTCTCAGGAGTAGTGGCCAGTGTACACTGACAGGGCCAAGCCCTCTGCGATTATGTTGGCACTAGTTTCTGCAAAGCTTGGATTTGGTGACCATGGTTTTTAACTTTAAAACGTCAGGCTCTAATTGTCCTTCCATTGCCTCTCATTATTTGTGCCGGGTGACATGGAGACATCGTCTCCCCTGTCCTAAGAAAAAGTTTTTGGAGACACAATTGGAATCACTCCCAACAGGTGATGGGTGGAGAGAAGGAAGATGAGCACTGATGTGCCATCAGGAACAATGAATTTTCCACAGCTCGTCTTCTGCAGTCAGGCCTTCTCCATTTGGACACATTTCTGGACTGGAGATCTGTGGATAACAACCCTAGTCGCCCAGCAAAGGACACTAGATCAAGAGCCAAGAAAGCAAGTTTCTGGCTCTGTGCCTAAGGAGCTGTGTGACCCTGGACAAGAGTCTCCATCTTCTCATTTGCAAAATGCAGGCATTAGGCTTGCTAAGGTACCCCTGTGGGCACTGAGCCCATCTAACGATTAGCACCTAACGCCTGAGTCTGAATAAGGGCTCTGATCCACTGGGAGAAGGGAGTTAGGGTGCTCTGCGTCACGGCTCAATGGGCCAGGTGACACGCATCTGGGAGAAGGTCTGCAGGGCTCAAAGGGCTGCATTTTGCGTCCTTCAAGCCATGGCAAGTGAGTCAAACACGCAATTGACATCCTTTGTCTAGGAGATTTTCATATCAAAAAGGCTCCATTTCGAATCTCTACCCCCTGCCAAATAGGACTGTTGGTTAAATTTTCACGTGCCACCCAAAACTGTCAGTCTAAAAAGCTCCATGGCAAATGTCCCTGATGCTGGGCCCGGAGCACACGCTCTGCTCTGCTAGCTCATTGTCTGGCTGTCACCATTTCAATGCCGACTCTGTGTTCATGGCGAGACATACTCAATTGGCCCAGAAACTCTTCAGCGGCAGGCAGAAACTTGGCAGGGGGCAGGAGGGCTTCTCAACCTGGTAGCAAGTTTTCTGTTTGTTTTAATTTGGAAGAAGAATTGCTGTGGCCATCTGGAGATGCTGAGGGAGTCCATGCAAAAGAAGTGAGATTGCACTTTGCTTGTGAAACACTTAAGATACTATCCCTATCCCGAGCTCTGCTCTGTGCAAGGGTGGAGGCGGGAACTGCTTCTCATCAGCACTTTCTTTTTCTATGTCCAGGGCATCTCATGAACACCTTTGAGCCAATTTATCCTGAGAGACTCTGGATTGAAGAGAAGACATTCTGCAATGCTTTTCCTTTCCACATTGTATTCAATGAATCAGTAAGAGACTCTTCCCTCTGTAGCTTAGAATTGGGGCTAAGCCAGGGAAGTGAGCATGATTTACAGTCCTTCATGAACAGTGGAGATTTTCAAGTCCCTGAGAAATTCCCAGGGCTTGGGAGACTAGGCTTTATCCTGGCAGGACCATTGATTTGCTTTTCATATTGTGGTATCCTCCAGAATCCAGAATGCAGGATCTTCTTGATAGGGTAGAAAGGGAGGTTTGAACTAGTGAATGCATGGGAAAGTTTACCATTAGAAAAAAGGGGAAAAGGAAGTGACACTAAAATTCACTACATAAAGAGACAGCAGAACACAGTCAGTAGCAACAATAGGGTGGAATTCTACCCATGAACTCTTCCCATCCTTGTGAGCACCATGTATGTCTCCATCCCACCCAGCTTCACATTCTGCCTCTTGAACATGGGGAAGGGGTCATGCCAACTCAAGCCACTGCTCTGTAAGAGTTGTGAGCATAACTATTTAAGTTTGATTGTTAATCCATTTCTATGGATAAAATATATGTCAACTGAATTGATTAGGAACTCATTTAAAGGACACCTATTTTACTTCTTCCTTCTGTGTGTTCACTGGAGATAGCAGTGAAAGGTATTCCCCCACCCCCTTGATGGATTTCTTCACCCAGGCCTGGGTGATAGATCCAATGCTATAGAATTTGCTAGTTTCTTCATTAGTAAATGATAGAGAGAGTGAGAGAGAGAGTTGTCTCAGAGAGCAAGGAGGAACTATTAGCCCAACAGAGAGCTGTAACCTCATTTCTCTTTAGTCGGAAATAAGCCTCTGAGCACTCTCGTATTATTCTTTTCTCTTTCAGACATTAGCACAGATTTGATTGTTTCAAAAAAATTTATTACTTCCATGATGTTGATTCCATTACTGACCCCCTTTCCCGATAGTGAGCCACAGAACATGGCTAGAATGTTATTTCCAAGGGGAAGTTTATGGGAAGGGGGGTTGCTTTCTATTCCTCAGCTTATATCTGTCCTCTGTGGATAGCTACAGGTGAAGCAAGCCAGAGTGAACATTCAGAAGTACGTACCAGGACTCCAAACCCAGAATATTCAACTGGATGAGTATTTCTCCATCATTCATCCTCAAGTTACCTTCAACATTTTCAGCATCCGCAGATTTATCAACAGTCAATTTGTCCTGAAGACACGAAGAGAAATGATGCCTGTAGCATGGCAAAGTCAGACTACACTCAAACTTCGAGGTAATCACTCACTCCTTTCCTGTTGCTCCCCACCTGTTCGAGAGATTGATCCGAAAGGGAAGAGGCAGTTTTCCAATTTCCTAAAAAGTAGGGTAGGGGCTACGTTGAGAACACGTTTTCTTTTTTCTGACGTTTCCACTTGACTTGATCTGTAAAGAATATATTTTATTTCCTCAACCATCTCTGGCTTAGACATAAACTATGTATGTAATATAGTTACATACATAATTATACAAGTATATACATTATGTAATTATAAAATTCTGATATGTTACCAAAATTTTCAGGATGCATGAGGTGCTATTGGTATTAAATTAATGTCTGTATTTTATGTAGCAACATGATCATCTAACTCACTATTAGTAAGGCCCACATTTTGTTTTTAATTGTAGTAAAATTTACATAACAAAATTTACCATTTTAATAATTTTCAAATGTACAGTTCATTAGTATTAAGCACATTCACACGTTGTATGTTGTACCTTCACTACCATCCATTTCCAGAACTTTTTTATATTGTGCAAAACTGAAACTCTGCCTATTAAACAATAATTCATTTGTCCTTCCTCAATTCCCTGGTAACCAGCATTCTACCTTCTGTTCCTATGAATTTGACAAGTCTAGGTACCTCATATAAGTGGAATAATACAGTACCTGTCCTTTTGTGACTGGCCTATTTCGATTAGCATAATGTCTTTAAAGTTCATCCATATTGTAGCATGTGTCAGAATTTCCTGCCTTTCTAAGGCTGAATAATATTCCACTGTATGAATATACAACATTTTCTGTATCCATTCACCCATCAATGGACAGTTGGATTTCTTCCACCACTTTGCTATTGCAAATAATACTGCTACAAATGTGGGTGTACAAATCTCTTTGAGTCCCTGCCATCATTTATTTGGAATATATATCCAGAAGTGGCATTGCTGGATTATATGGTAATTCTATTTTTAATTTATTAAAATTAGGAACTTCCATACTGATTTTCATAGTGGCTGCTCTATGTTACATTCCCATCATGGACATCAATGGACAAGTGTTCCAATTTCTCCACCATCCTCATGAACACTTATTATCTGCTTTTTAAAAAACAGTAGCCATCTTAATGGGTGTGAAGTGGTATCTCATTGTGGTTTTGATTTGTATTTCTCTAATGATTAGTGATACTGAGCATCTTTTCATGTGCTTAATGACCATTTCTACTTATTCTTCAGAAAAATGTCTATTCAAGTCTTCTGTCCATTTTTAATTGAGTTGTTTGCTTTTGCAGTTGAGTTGTAGGAATTTCTTGTACATTCTGAATATTAACCTCTTATCAGATATATAATCTGCAAATATATTCTGTATGTTACCTTTTCACTGTTGGTTGTGTCCTTTGATGCACAAAAGATTTTAATTTTGATGAAATCCAATTTATCTATTTTCTTTTTTGTTGCCAGTGATTTTGGTGCCATATCCAAGAAATTGTTGCCAAATCTGATGTTGTGAAACTTTTCTTCTATGTTTTCTTTTAAGAGTTTATGTTTTGGCTCTTACATTTAGGTCTTTGATTCATTTTGAGCAAATTTTTGCATATGCCTTGAAAGGGCACACATTCTGAGCTATCTTTCTATTAGAGGGATGTTTAGTTATTCCAGGGATAAGCACAGGCAGAACTTGGGGGATGTCCGAGGGGAGAATGACATGTTCTGGGAACCCGAGTGAGGTGTAGAGTGGAGTGATGGGAGAGGAGGCTGGCAAGATGAGGACTTGAACTCTATCATGCAGCTGGAAACATGTTGAAGTGTCTGCCATGATCAGATTTGATGTTTAGAATGATGACTCTGGAGGTGTGTGAAGGCTGGGTCAGAGTGTAGAGAAAATGGATCCTGGGAGGCCAGACAGAGGCTGCTTCTGGAGTCCAGGAAAGAAACTCTAAGGTGCTAAACTCCGGCAGTGGCACTGGAGTGGCAGTTGGAGGATAGACTCACGAGATAATTAAGGCAGGACTTGGTGACTGGATGTGGGGGGTGGAAGAGAATCGTTAGGATAATTATTAGCTTCCTTGATTGGGTAACTGGGTGATGAAGGTGCAATTAACTGAAAAAAAGACATAATGTAATGTCCTTGAGGCAGGGATTTTTGCCAGTTTGAGTCACTGCTGTATCCTCAATGCTTAAAACAGTGTGCCTAGCTCATCGTAGGGACTAACTACATACGTAATGAAAGAACTAATAGAAAGAGAAGATTTGTGGAGGGGATCGAAGATGAGTTCAGTGCAGATATCCATGAACAGATACCTAATAGGGAGAACAGAAGAAAAAAAAAACACTGTTCCTGGAGGTATTGATTGTCACAATCATCCTAGAGTGTATTTTGGCAATACGTATCAAAAGCCTTAAAAATGAGCATATTCTTTGTCTAAGTATCCCGTGTCTAAGAATATATCTTTTTAACAAACTAACTAGCCATGATTATACACAAAGACTGCCTCAAGCTTATTCATCACAATGTTGTTTATACAATGATAAGCTAGATAAAATATAATCAATACTAGCTTATTATTTAATAAAAGACAGTATGAGCAAGGTAACCAGCAAAAATTAAGATGAATATCTATATTTAATACTATGAAAGAATATGTTATATATTTTAAGTGAAAAATTCAGATTATGAAAAGAAGATGCCATGTAATCCCTGTTTTTTTGTAAAACAAAGATATACTACAAAATATTAACAGTAATTATCCATGTGGTATGATTATGGGTGATTTTTACTATTTTCTTTCACTTTTTTTGTTTTCTGCAATGAATGTGTACTGCTTTTACAATAACATAACAAACATATCTATTTTTAAAGAAATACACATATTGAGTTCAGGAAGCAAGGTTTCTCTGGAAATTCAGATTCAGTCAGCATGGTGTAGGATGCAGTTGTGTGATGCTAAATGAGAATACCAAGACAGAACCGTCAGGAACACTAACATTTAAGGAATGAGATTAAAATAATGTAAATAAAAATTCAAAGAATTAGGGGACATCTCAGAGAGAAAGCAGTGTCAGAGAAGTCCTAGGAAGTGAGATTTCAGGAAGAAGGGTCTGGTTAACATCATCAAACAGCAGAAAGGCTGAGTAAAGAAAAGGCCAAGGAATTTGTGTTGGCATCAGTAGCATGGAGGCCATTGATAGATGGGAGCCACTTCAATGTAGGCAATGGACACAGCTGCTAGGGACAGAGCGGAGATGAGTGAGGTCTCACAGACCTTGGGTAAAAGAGAAAGAGCGTGACTGTGCAGTGACTAGAAGCACACAGTGTGGGAGATGATTGGTTGTCCAGCGAGCTCGTCTCAGTCCCTACTGGTGACATACTCTACTGTTGCATTTCTCTCCATGATGGCAAGGCCAGATGATCTGGATGGAGTCCATGCGGTGCATGGTGTACCTGTGCTCTCCGAAGCTCCGCAACCTGCAAGAGCTGGAAGAACTCAACATGCATCTTTCTGACCTTGCCCCCCATGACACCACCAGGGATCTCATCCTCCTGAACCAGCAGCGGCTGGCTGAGATAGAGCTGTCCAACCAGCTGGAAAGGAAGAAGGAGGAGCTACGGGTCCTCTCCAAGCACTTGGCCATTGAAAAGAAGAAAACAGAGACCTTACTTTATGCCATGCTGCCCAAACACGTGGCCAACCAGCTGAGGGAGGGCAAAAAGGTGGCTGCAGGTAAGGCACCCTCTCCTCCACAGGGTCCTCTGAGCAGAGCGTGGTATATCTTAGTGGTCAGGGCCACGGGCTTTGAAGCCAGACAGAAGTGGTTTTGAATTCTGGCTCTGTCACTTGTAAGTGACATGATCTTGGGGTAATTACTCCACCTGCATATTCTCAGCTTTGTTCTCTCTACATTGATAATAATAATAATAAAAATAATACAGGAGTGAAACATGAATTATATAAAAATGGTTGTCAACTACATACACATTAAATTCTCTAAGAATTTAAGGATGTGTCCTGAGACTGGCCTCATTACTCAGTGACAATGAGTAGGGTTCTTAACTATAACTAGAAATAATACACTCGCACACTAGTTAAATCATAGGGTTCCTCTGAGGACCATTCTGGGACAGTATACTATTTATGGAGGCAGGGATGCTGTGTTTACCCTGAACTCACTTTCCGTTTGTCATGGGATTGTGTTCATTCACCAGACACGCCTGGTGAACTTACTCTGTGCCAGGGTGCTGTTCTAGATCTGGGGACACAGAGGAGTTTACAGCCTCGTGAGTTTGATAGATATATGCAGAATAAATTAATGGGGGTGGAAATGACCAAAGGAAAAGAAACTAATTTGCATTAAGGAGCAATTATTGTGCCAGGATCCGTGTTAGACATTTTACATGTGCAGTTTCATTAAATTTTCTCAACATTTCTATGAAGGAGGTGTTGTCCATACCATATCGCTGAGCAAATTGACATTCAGCGCAGCTGATAAATGAAAGAGGTGGAAACTAACTGCGTTAAGGCCATCTAACTCCAAAATCCATACTCTTTCCATCACACAAGGTGCTATGGCAACATGGGGACAGGGAAATTAATAATAAATAGATGTCAGGAGATAAGAGATAGGGGGGTGGGTTGGAGTTGTGGAGGCACCTCTCAAAAGTGTGTGACACTTGAGTTGGGCCTTGAGGCTGAATTTCAGCAAGCAAAGAGGAAAAAGGCATTTTTGGAGAATGGGCTAGTAAGAGCAAAGTTAAGGCAATGTGCAAACAAATACCATGGGGCATGTTCCCAGTGCATGGGGTATGTGGAAAAGTGGGGTCTGGTGATGCTGAGTGGGTAGGGTGGGGTTCAGGTGATGCAGTGATGAATTTGGACTATTAAGGAAAAGGAAATTGTCTTTTATTTTGTAGGCAGTGAGAATTCATCGAAGTTTCTTCTTTTATTATGGAAGTGACAGGATGAGTTTTATAAATCCGATTTTGGCTGCAGTGTAATGAATGCATGAGAGGGGGCTGAAAGACCATAAGGGCACAGCTGATTGATGGTAGAGGCCTAAACTAGGGCAGCCTGAGGAAGAATCAGCAGGATTTCCTCACTGACCAGATGGGGAAGGTAAGACAGCGGAGGCAGGCATGGGTCTGAGGCTTCTCGCATGGAAAAATGGGATGCTTTATCCTAAGACAGGGCCAGAAAGAAGAGCAGGGTTGGGGGAGAATGATAAGGTCCATTTTAGAACCATTGAGCTGGAGATGTCTGTGGGATACTCCACACAGCATGATCAGTGGTAGGAATCTTAGTGAGAGCTCATAGGAACATTGTGGCATGGAGCTATACATCTGGGAGTTATTGCAGTGTGGGCGGGGTTAATCATAGACTCTGAATGGTGGATAAGATCACCTAGGGGACAGGAAGTGAGAAGAGAGTGGAGTATTACTCTTTAGGGAACATCTAGTGCTTAAGAAGGTTGAGAAGCCAAGGAAAGATATAAAACAAGGAGATCAGAAAGGTAGGAGGAATATGAAGAGAGGATGATAGGCCAGAAGCCAAGGAGAAGGGAAAGTTCCACAAAGGGGAAATTACCATCAGAGGCTTAACTAACAAAGAAGGCACCCGGCTGCATTCAAGGAGTCATTGATTCACTCACTCAATATTTATTGAGCATTTACTATGTGCCAGGCCCTGCTTTAGGTGCTTGGGATATGGCAGAGATCTAAACTGACAGTCTCCCGTCTCATGGAGCTTTGTATTCCAATGGGGTGGTAGACAATAACCAAATAAACCATTCCATACAAAATATCAGGCCGGGCATGGTGGCTTACGCCTGTAATCCCAGCACTTTGGGAGGCTGGGTGGGCAGATTGCCTCTGCTCAGGAGTTCGAGACCAGCCTGGACAACACGGTGAAACCCTGTCTCTACTAAAACTACAAAAAATTAGCTAGGCATGGCGGCGTGTGCCTGTAGTCCCAGCTACTCGGGAGGCTGAGGCAGGAGAAATGCTTGAACCCAAGAGGTGGAGGTGGCAGTGAGCCGAGATCATGCCACTGCACTCTAGCCTGGGTGACAGAGTGAGACTCTATCTCAAAAAAAAAAAAAAAAATATATATATATATATATATATATATATATATATGTATGTATATACATATAATGTCACGTGTAAGGAGTGGGTGGAAGGCAATCAAGCTAAAAGGATAGCCAGTCTAGGGGCTATTTTATACAGGGTGGTCAGGAGAGTTCTCACTGAGTTGGTTACATTTGAAATGTGAGTAACAGGCCCTGTAGATATTTGAGAAAAGTGTCAGGCAGAGGAAACACCTCTTTTTTTAAGTGTAGAAGCCTGAAGGCAGGAGGCACTTGGCATGCTGGAGAAACCCCATGAGGCCAGTGTGGCCAGAGTGGAGGGAGTCGGAGGGACATGGGGTCAGAGAGGTGGCAGGGACAGAGGTGGGGGGTCCCCTCTGTAGGCCATGGTCAGGACTTTGGGTTGCATTCTAAGTGTGATGGAAGTCATGAAAGATTTGAGATTGAAGAATGGGAGATTTGACTTAAACAGGGCATCTGGCTGCTATGTGGAAGTTAGCATGAATGGGGGCCAAGGTGGAATCAGGGGCATGATTTAGGAGCAAGTGTTCAGGACAAGGTAGGTTTCCTGCCATTCAAAGACAGGGACCCATCACTTCACAGTGACCAGTCTCTGTCAGCCCTGTCCCCAGGTCTCCTGTAGCTCAGGCTTTGCTTGGCCCACTTGCTAGGGGCCCTTTCTGTCCTCCCACAGCACTGGTCACATCTTACTGGAAGGATTTGTTCCCTTTTATGTCTCCTTCATTAGACTGGGGGCTCCTTGGGGGCGAGGGCCTGGTCTGCTTGCCCCCTGTGATATGATTCTCCTACTATGACTAGCTTGCAGCGGGCACTCAGTAAACGTGTGCTGGGTGATGCTGAATGGGGAATGGCATCCAGCTACTTTTCCCACAAGGCACAGGGCAGGTTTGATTCTCACAGGGCCTCTTAATCCAGAATTCATGGACTTATTAGTCGATCTCCTTGTTTCTCACTGATACCTGGTTTCTGTTGTAGGAGAATTTAAAAGCTGCACGATTCTTTTCAGCGATGTAGTGACATTTACTAACATCTGTACTGCCTGTGAACCTATACAAATAGTGAACATGCTGAATTCCATGTACTCCAAGTTTGACAGATTAACCAGTGTGCACGCAGTCTATAAAGTAAGTGTCTGTGCAGTGTGGGGTGTTTCACGGTGTGCTCACGCAGGGCGAGTGCTTGATTCTAAGTCTCCCTTTGCCTCTGTCTGCACTGGTCTGGGGTTTGGTGTGGATGAGTGTGGGGTCAGAATAAAAGCTGAAAGGGAATTGGAAGTATTTTAGGAATTCTAGTTTTTAGAAATTCTTTTTACAATGCTCAGTGCTAAGATGGCACTCTGGTGCCCTTGAGGGGCACCTAGATGTCAGATGTTTTCATAGAGTGTAGTTCTCCTACTCCTAAATTCAGCAGAAAATTGAATCTAAACAATGTGTTATCTCATATATAGCATCACATGACTACCCCAGGAGCTTCCTCTTTTCTGGGATTTGTTTCCACCAAAAGCAGAAAGGCCTTTTGGCTCTCTCATGGTTGTTTCCTGAGTCCTTTTCTTTCTCACCTCCTCCCTCATGCTCCTCATACCCTCAGCAAAGAATCAATTACCAGCTTTAGTATAGTCCCTTTGTCTATATATGGAAAATGAAAAAAAGTGTAGTGACATGTTTAGTGCATGAAGGAATCCCTCTGAATACCTATTTTTTTTTCCCTGACAGGTAGAAACAATAGGAGATGCTTATATGGTGGTAGGAGGTGTACCAGTGCCTATTGGAAACCATGCTCAAAGAGTGGCTAATTTTGCCTTGGGGATGAGAATTTCTGCAAAGGAAGTGATGAATCCTGTTACTGGAGAACCCATCCAGGTAGAGAGCAACTGAGTACTTGGCTTAATGCCAAACATCTCACACACTAAAGTAGAATTCTGCTTATGTGCTTAGGTGATTACTGGGTAAGTTGCTGTCATTAAAATGGGTAATGTATCCTAGCCCTTTTCTTCTCTTGCATATGTCTCTAATAGAGATATTCCTAAGGCTCCTATAGTCTCAACTTTTCTCAAATTTCAGAGGAGGCTGCGGTGCTCAAGGTTTTCCTACGATTGACTGCAAGCTTCCTTTGTTGGTAATTCAGGACAGTGCTGAGCAGTTCTTGCTATTTACCTAGCAGAGCTCAATCCATCTTAAACACCAGCTCATTTATAATTCCTGCTTTTTTGTTCAAGCATTTCAACAAGTGGTTCAGGTTTAATGAGCAGCCAACTTTTCCTGCTTAGGAAATTGTGTCTCCAACATGCCATCTGACAGGTTCAGAACTCAGGCTGAGGTGTGAAGCTGCCTGCAGTCAGCAGGCCAGGCACCGTGATGCCGTAAGATATTCAGAATGGCTTTCCTTCCACCAAGTGGCCACTAGCGAGACATCTGCTCGCCTTTCTCACAGAAAAGTACGCTTCCAAGTCTGGAAGTTTGTTCACACTCTAAAAGTTGAACAGTTTTGGAGATGAAAAATGAATGTCCTCCTCCGCTGGCTCAGCAGATCCTAATGCTCCTGGGATGGCTGAGAGTGGCGTCTCTCTGCCTTTGATTTCTAGATCCTTCCTCTGCTAATATCAGTCAGAAATTCAAAATAAACGAAATAGTCAATTCAAAATAAACAAAGCCAATTATAAGATGGAATGTGATTTTTCCACATTATAACCTTTTTACAGGAGATTCTGAAAATGTGCTGCACTCACTCTGACCATGGTGAGTTAGAAGCTGAGAAACAGTGCAGATCATGGCTACAGCATCCACCGTAGTCTTCTAAGTAAAAGCTGGCCTTAGATAGTCACAAGAACAAGATAGCTGCCATAATGACTCATTGTAAACACAGTGTGCATCAGTAGAATAAAAATCCAATGTAAGAAATAAAAAATCAGGATGAGAGGTAATGAGGGAAGAGATATAAGAAGGTTAGATAAGAGATAAATGTTTCAGTTAAAGGACGCTTGTGTAAGTCACTGGTGAAAAAATAAAAATGGAAAGCATAGTGTGCGTGTGTGTGTGTGTGTGTGTGTGTGCATGTGTGTATGAAAGGGGCATAGCGCCAGAGATGAAAATAATGCTACACCAATAAGAATGAAATTAGACAATGAATTGTGGGAAACTCTCAAGGTGGATTTACCAAGAAAAAAATAGGAAAGGATGTTAGCAATTCCAAGGTAAGACTATGGACATAATTAGGAGCATCATTAAATATCCACCAGAAACAGCATATCATATGGGTTTATTCAAGGATGTAGGGGAGAGAACTGGAAACACTTTCTCTCTTAAAAGAATTGTGGAATTATTTTGCACTGAGATATTCTATTATTTTATTCATATAGCTTTAATGTACATTTACTGAGATCCATCCATGTATGAGACAGTATTACTAGGTGCTTTGAAGGGTTCAGAGAATCCTGTTTTCCTAGAGAAATTATAATTTTATTTCAAGGAGAAGAAAATCTAGCAAGTAAAAACAACAAGCAATCTGATTAGGATGTAGAAAGCTGTAAGAGACTGTTATTCCCATGCTAGCAGTTTTTTTTCCCCCACCAGAAAGCAAAGGAATCAAAATAAACTAAATTCCAGGAAGTGACAAACCTTTCAAAGAGAAGACACCCATAATTGCATTCAATCCTGGCAGGGCAGCAGAAGAAGTAATCCACCAGAGGTGAGGGTAGGGATAAGCCCGTCTAAATTTTAGTGGACTTTTAATGGTCACAGGGCTGAAACAACAGGTTAGAATGCCAAAGAGTCCCAGCCACAGAGTCTGTACCCATCTACCAACTCTTCCTCATAGGCCAAGTGCAGGGGATTAGTCAGCCAAAAACTAGGACAGGAGAGGAGAGCTGAGAGAACTCTCGAGTCCCTGAGGTGTTTGGGGCCTTTCCCAAATGCAAAGCAGTGGCCCATTAAAGGCTAATGTTAGAGTAAGAGAACTGAGAGAAATCCAACTGAAGTACTCTTCGTCTTCACCAAGTACACTACGATGACCTTTTGAAGTATGAGGGCAAGGAGGAATGGCAGAGAAAATTTTCCCAAGGTGCAGAGAGCCAGGGTGGGACTGAAGAGCACAGAGACTTCTGAAAATCTCACTGTTGGGCTGTAATGCAGGAAGAGATCTCCTACAACTCCAAAAGCTGTGGATTGGCTGTACAGCATTCAAGGTCCTCAGAGCCTTGCTGGTGCTCAGATTCTAAGCTCTGCTGTACTGAAAGTTCTGATTCAGCCTTCATAATATTTGAAACCAGTGGTGCATGGAATCTACCAATATTTCTGGAAAAGCCCTGACCCAACTCAAATATGGATTAGATTTACTTACTGCCCATTCCGGCAGCCTAATTCTGTAGGGATGTAACATTTTCTGGTGGATAAATATTATCTACTTCAGTCTCTACTGTATTTTCACACACAATATGGGTCATTCAATTAGATAATGAAAAATATGAGATGCAAGAAGAAACAAGGAAATAGTAATATAGTGGATAGCCAATAGAGAAAATAGTCAATAGAAGCAGGTCCAGAAATAGCCTAGATGTTGGAATTATCAGATAGGATCTTTAAAATTAGTCTGATAAATATTTTAAAGGGTCTATAAGAAAAGGGGCAAAACAAGTGTGAAGATATGGGAAATACGTACATACTGTCTATATTTACATCTATATCTATATCTAACAGAAAACTATGATATCAGAAATCAGAAATAAAGAATTAATTTTATGGGCTTAACAAAGACTAGACACAATAGAGAAAAAAATCAGGGAATTTGAAGACAGAGAAATAGAAATCACCCAAACTGAAATGCAAAGAAGAAAACAGGGTTAAAAAAGGGAACAAGACACTCTATATCTGTAGGACAATATCAAATGGACTCCCATATATGTAACTGAAATGCTAGAATGAGAACAGAGTGAGAATGGGTAAGAAGAAATATTTGAAGAGATAATAGTTGAGAATTTTTCAACATGAAGGATATCAATGCACACATCCAGAGCTCAGCAAACCCAAGCAGAATAAATACAAAGACAACCACTTCTAGTTAAAGCATACCAAAAACCCTACCCAGTGAACTAAGGCAAGAAGAAGAAATATAAGACATTAAGTTTGGAAATGAATGAAGAAATAAAATTATCATTATTCACAGAACAAATAATGGTGCACCTAGAAACTCTTATACAAACTACGGGAAACTACAAGATCTAATAAATGAGTTTAGCAAGGTCATAGCATAAATACAGGAAAATTAATTAAATTTTTATATGTTAAGGACAAAAAATTGAAAATGAAATAAAAAGAAAATAAACTTAATTAAATTTCTAGGAGTAAATCTAACAAAAGATACACATGACCTCTATGCTTAAAACTACAAGGTATTGCTTAGGGAAATTAAAGAGGACCTAATTAAATAGAGAGATATACCATATTCATTGGAAAACTCAATATATTTAAGCTGTCCATTTTCCCCAAATTGATGTATAGAGTCAGTAGAATACCAATCAAAATCCCTGCAGGCTTCTTAGAAAATATTCACAAGCTGATTTTAAAATTTATATGGAAATGTAAAGAATCTAGACTAACCCGAACACTCTTAGAAAATAACAAAATTGGAGGATGAACACAACTAATTTTAAGACTTATTCTAAAGCAACAGTAAAAAAAAATACAGAGTGAGATTGGGAGAAGAATAGACAAAGAGACCACTGGAGCAGCACAGAGTGTCCAGACATAGACTCCATGTTTAGTCCATTGATTTTTGACCAAGGCACCAAATAATTGAGTGGGGAAGGCAACCTCTTTTTAAAAAATGATTCTGTTACCATTGAATATCATGTGGAAAGAAAAAATGTACCTCAGTTCTACCTTACCCCATATACAAAAAAAAATTTGATATATATCACAAATCGAAACATAAAATCTAGAATCATAAAGCTTCTTGATGGAAATAAAGAATAGCATCATGACTTTGGGGCAAACAATGATTTTTTTTTTTTTTTTTTTTTTAGATAGGACACAAAAAGCACTGACCATGAAGGGAAAAAAATGATAAACTTCATTGTTACGGGCTGAATTGTGTCTTGCCCAAAATTCTTATTTTGAAACTCTAGTACTCACTACCTCAGAACATGACTGTCTTTGGAGCTAGAGGCTTTACTGAGTAAAATGAAACCTTAAGAGTAAGCCCTCATCCAACGTGCCTGATGTCCTTATAAAAATATGAAATTTGGACATAAAGAGACACTAAGAATGCATGTGCACAGAGGAAGGACCACGTGAGGACACAGCAAAAAGGTGGACATCTACAAGCCAAGCAGAGAGGCCTCAGGAGAAACCAACCCTGCCCACAGCTTGATCTTGGCCTTCCAGGCTCCAGAATTGTGAGAAATAATTTCCATTGTTTAAGCTACACAGCCTGTGGTATTTTGCTATGGCAGCCTAAGCAGATGAATACTTTCATCAAAATTAAAACATTCTGCTTATTAAAGAAAATAAATACACAAACCCACAGACTGATAAAAATATTTGTAATACATACATATTACATATCCAAATATGTGTACAACTCATACACATTAACAATAAAAGACAAACAGCTCAATTTTTAAAACAGGCAAAAAATTGAACAGACTTTTTACAAAAGAAAATATATGAATGGCCAATGTGTGTGTGACAGTGTGCCTAACATCATTAGTTACCAATTTAACGCAAATTAAAACCACAGTGAGATATCATTTCACACCCACGAGAAGACCAAATGATGGTGAAAATGGGAGCAACTGAAAGTGTCACGTTGCTGATAGAAATGTAAAACAGTAAAACAACTTTGGAGAATTGCTGGGTAGTTTTTTGGCTTGTTTTGTTAAAAAATAAAATTAAATGTGTATCTACCTTGGGACTCAGAAATTCCACTTCTAGGTATTTACTTAAGAGAAAGGAAAACATGTCTACAAAAATATCTGTACAGAAATGTTTATAGCAGCCTTAATTTTAACAGATTCAAACTGAAAAATAATCTAAATGTTCATGAAAAGGAGACTGGATAATGAATGTGGTGTATTCTTACAATAGAATGCTATTCAGTGATAAAAATAACTACTGATATGTAAGACAATATAGATGAATCTCAAAAACATTATGTTGAGTAAATGAAACCAGATATAAAACAGTATATACTATAAGATTGTACATATGTGATGTTCTGGAACAGGCAAATCATTCTTTGGTAAAAGAAATAAAAAAGGCCAGGCGCAGTGGCTCATGCCTATTATCCCAGCACTTTGGGAGGCTGAGGCAGGTGGATCGCCTGAGTTCCAGAGTTCGAGACCAGCTTGGCCAGCTGGCCAACATGGTGAAACCCTGTCTCTAATAAAAATACAAAAATTAGTCGGGCGTGGTGGTGGGGGGGTGCCTGTAATCTCAGCTACTCTGGAGGCTGAGGCAGGAGAATCACTTGAACCCAGGAGGCAGAGGTTGCAGTGAGCTGAGATCACACTGCACTCCAGCCTGGGCAACAAGAGTGAAACTCCATCTCAAAAAAAAAAAAGAAGAAGAAATGAGAATGTAGTTATCTCTGCTGAAGAAGATGGGGAGAGAGCTTAACTAGAAGGGGCACAAGATAATTTTTTAAGGTAATGGAACTAGTTTACATTTTATTTTGGGTGGTGGTTACAGGGATGTAAGCACTTGTCAAAACTCATGGAGCTAAACACTTTAATATCTGTTTTTTTATTTTATGTAAATTATATCTCAACTTACAAATAAAATCAAGAGTATTAGATGGTCTCTTTTCAGTGATGCTGTCTCTGTACAGCTCAGAGTGGGGATCCATACTGGACCAGTCTTAGCAGATGTTGTAGGAGACAAGATGCCACAGTACTGCTTGTTTGGTGACACTGTGAACACAGCTTCTAGGATGGAAAGTCATGGGCTTCCCAACAAAGTGCACCTCAGTCCCACAGCCTACAGGTAGCCTTCCATTTATTCATGCCTTCCTTTGTCCCTCCCTCTTTCTAGAATGTACAGAGTGCCTAGCAGCCATGGGTTGGGGTAGTGCAGGAAACTCATGTTTTTTCTTCCACGTCTCAATGGCTTACAGAAGATATTGTGGCAGCTAATAAATTTAGTTGAGCTTCTAACTGTAGCATAGTTTTTACTGTCAAGGAGCATATAGTTTAGTTCAGGGAACAGCAAAGTATAACCCCACAGACCAAATCTAGTCTGCTGCTCATTTTTGTAAATAAAGTTTTATTGGAACACAGCCATGCACTTTCATTTACATATAGTCTATGGCTGATGTCATGCTACAAAGGCAGAGTTGAATCACTGCAACAAAGACCATATGATACACAAAGTCTAAAATATTTACTATCTGGTCTTTATTTATATAAAAAGCGTGCTGACCTTTGGTCTAGCAGAAGAAAAAAGAAAAGTTGTAGTTGATTATTTTTAAAGTGAGATAAGTACAATGATAAATATGTGCATAAAACAATACTTATAGTTTCTTGAGCACTTAAAATAGGCCACATTCTATTCTAAATTCTTTTATATGTTAATTCATTTACAGTTGCAACAGCTCTGTGAAGATACATTATTATTATTATTTACATGAAAGAAAAGGCACAAAAAGGTTAATCATTTGCCTCAGGACCAGGTAGGCTAGGAAGGAGAATAGCCCAGATGCAGCCCACAGAGTCAGAGTTCAGTGTCCCCCCTTTAACTGCTGCACTCTTATCCTCAAGGTAGTCACCGGGGGTGTCATGAGAGCCCAGGGTAAGAGTGCTTGACCCAGTAAAAAAGGGCTTCATGGAGGAGATTCCTGAGCTGAATCTTGAGCAAGGAGTTCCAGAGTAAAATTTAGCCAAAATTGGGGTATTGGGAGTAAAAAGTGGGTAGAGGCTCACATGTAGAATAGGTGCAGAGAACTATAAACACCCGAGGTTTTCTGTATTGGAAAATATGAGGCAGGAGCAGTGAGAGCTGCACATGCCTTACTGAAGGGCAAGAGCCCTATGCCGTAGGTGAGGAAAAGCCCCTAACAAATGTGAGATTGAAGACAGTGACAGGGTCAGGGTCCTATTTGACACTGACCACTCTAGAGACCCTGAAAGGGCATATTTGAGAACCAGAAAATGAGACAGATGAGACCTGTTAGGAGTTTGGTCTGAATCAGAACATTAGTGGTGGGAATATGGGGGAAAATAAAACCAGCTAAAGTAGTTAGAAATGGGGGATGAGAAGAAGGGAGGAGCCCGGGTCTCCATTCTGGGTGACTAGGGCTTGAATGGTGGCCTGGCCATCTGCAATGGGACAAATGAGAAGTATCCCAGATCATAGGGGCAGACAATGAGTTTAGGTTGGACACACTGGGTTCAAAGGAACTGTGGAACATTCAGCTAGAGGTGCCATAAAATGGATGGAGTTGAGTTATTGAAGATCCAGACTTGGAGTAAGCAACATATAGGTGGTAATAACAGTCATGAGAGTTGATGAGATCAACCCAGGGAAGGATGCAGTGTGCAAAGAACAGTGGGAAAAGAATGGAATCCTGTGCAGAACCAATATTTAAGTGGCACAGAAGGAAGAGGAGCCCAGGGAAGAGACAGAAGAAATACTCAGAAAGGACCAGGAGAGTTGAGGGTGAGAAGCACTCTTGTGGATGACTTTAGGAAGGAGGAATTGAACAAAAATGTCAAATGTAGTAATAAGGACTGAAAAATACTCACTAGAGGTTTTGGGGACATTCTCAAAAGTGGTTGTAGTAGAATGGTGGGATAGACGTTGGGCTGAAGAATAAAAAGAGGAGAAAATTTGTATGAGATTAAAGCAGGTGAGAGGCTGTTTTGTTTGCTTCTGTTTAGGATGGAAGAGACATAAGCACACTGAAAAGCAGAAGGAGAAAGGCAAATGGAATGGGCGATGAAGATAAGCGTGGAGTGGCCAATGGAGCAAGGCCCAGAGGTGGTGGGAAGGGGGTGAGGGTGAGGAGACCCTGGACAAGAAATATACCTCATCCTCGGAGATTGGGGGACAGGATGGTGTGGTCATGGGGTGAGAAGTCACAGGCTCTCACCTGTAATCAATGTAATTTTGTAGATGAATCAGGGCATAAAGTAGGAGGCACAGCCACCAGCGTATGAGTGAGGGGAGCAGATGCCAAATGGAGGCCCATGAGGAGTGTGGTGAAGGTCTGAACTCTCTACCAACCTGGCCAAGGGCAAGGGAAGGCTCGATGGAGTGCCGAGGCAGGTGGTCATGAATTTGAATCCTCATTGGTCTGAGTGGTTCTTTGGCTTTTCTCCAACATCACTTGGTGGCTAGTAAATAAATAAACAGGGAAACGTTTTGTAATTACCCCATAGCTCTGTCTCTTTTCATGGTTCCTTCCCTATAGTCCTCCTCTTCAGTTCCTTGGCAGACAGAAATTATGGTGGAGAAAGCTTGGGTAGTTAGGATGAGCATAGTAGCAAGCATGGGGTATATGGTGCACTTGGGGAAGATGGAATAAGAGTGTTGATACCCAAGAGTCTTACGTGGCAGAAACATGAAAGGTGGTGTCCACATGGGCACTGACAGCATGGTGTGTAGAAACGTGAGAGATGCCCATATGAGGGTTGAGCTGGAGGGAGGAAAATTGGTGGCAGGGTTGGGAGGGTTTTGATGGGTCCCTGTGTTCTCTTTTGGCCTTTGGCATCCTGTTCAGAATATCTCATCCTCACTTTCCCCACGGCCTCTGTCCTGCTTCAGCAGGCAGATGTCTGGGATCTTCCCTCCCCTGCTGTTGTGTGTCCTGTGTCCTGGACTTTTCCTCTTGAGTAGCCCTTTGCATTGTAGCCAACTCTTGAGTTACAGACCCACAATCTTTGATATCTGATGCACTTTTTTTCTCTGTGCAGAGCCTTGAAAAATCAAGGGTTTAAAATCATTGAGAGGGGTGAAATTGAAGTGAAAGGTAAAGGGAGAATGACCACATACTTTTTGATCCAGAACTTGAATGCCACAGAGGATGAGATCATGGGGAGATCTAAAACCCCAGTTGATCACAAGGGTAAGCAAAAAAGAGAAGCTTTGTCATTAGTGTTGAGTAGTTTTTCCACTAACCACTTCAGATATGTTTATTATTTGCAGGGTCAACACAGAAAGCGTCCTTGCCCACCACCAAGCTCCAGGGCTCAGTTCAACCATCTTGCCCTGAACACTCTTCTCTTGCATCCTGGTTATTATGATGTTCTTTGAGCTGGGCCGATAGATCCAGCTGAAGAGTTCTACATACATTAGTCTTCAAGGTTCTTCTCTGGGCGTTTCCCATGCAGCTCTCTGGTAGCTGGGGAATGATTTGTGAGTGCTTCCTCTGCTCCACAGCCTCAGAGGCTCCAGCGCAGGCTTCCCTCGCGTGCTGGAACCTTTTTCACATTTTGTTCTAGCTTCCAAAACTGGGATGAGGGACAAAATTTGTGACTCACCCAGCTCCAGGAATGACAAGAGGGTGGGAGTTTAGGGTAAAAAAACCCAGTACTAAGCTGGACCAGGGATTACTGTTTGGCTCATGGTACCCCCAAAAAGAAGCTGGAATCCAATGGCGAGCTCTCCATCAGCTGCAAGGCTGATCAGTCCCACACACTCAGGGTCCCTTAGCTACAGCCTGGCTAAGACGGAAGTGCTGTCCTGAAGGGGAAACCCGGTAACAGGAGGCAAGCCTTTCTGAACCTCCAAGAAGGGAATGAATTCCTTCTGACAGGAACTAATCTTTAGCCACTCCAGAGGCCCACAAGGGGAATCTCAAAGTCCAGAGGTTCCTTATTTACACAGCTATTACACGCAGTATGTTTCTTTGGGACATGTGGATTATGATGACTATTTTTTAAAGTGGGGCTATCCCAAAGAAAAGATGGATTATTTGAAGAATTTTTAAAATTGTTGTCATAATGCTTTCATTCTAATATCAGCTCACCGTAGTATCCCTGTGAGCTATAGTTGGTTTAGGCCACATTTTACTGTTGTAGACACTGAGATACAAATATCTAAATAAAAAACAAGAAATAACTTTGGTAATAAGGACCAGGAGCAGTCCTCATTAGAGGTTTTAGCCCCAGAATTTCCAGGCTCTGGGCACCTCATCCACTGCTATCTCCCACTCCCTCCCACCCACCATCATGCCAGCCCCACAGTACAGAGGGTTTCTAGAGAGAAGGCAAACAAACTTCCCCCCCTTTTCTCTTCTTCGTTGTCAAGAAATGGACAAAGTAAAGTGGGGAGGGGGCATCATATCACGTGATCACTGGAGAGGGGAAGGCAGGGCTGGAGGCTTTGGCACAGGACAGGGCAGATGGGTCTCAGCTGTGCCTGGCTCTAACCCCACACTGCTCTCTCCCACTCGTTCGCTGAGGGTTCCCACACTTCTTAGAGAAACAGTATTCCGGAGCAAGGTCTGAGTCAGTAGAATCAAACCCACTTTCAGTTCTGAGCTAGGGAAAAGCAACCCTGAGGAGAAAGTGAGGAAGGGTGTCTCAACCGGGAGCCCTCAGAATGGAGCCTGAGAAAGAGGAGGGAGGGTAGGTGTGAAAGGAGGGCAGGGGATAGCAGCCCCCATCCCCCGAGGGATGCTTTCCAATCAGTCTCTCTGTGCAAATTAAGAACAAAGACCCCTTTGTGGGCTATGGGGTCGACAGCCCCCAGACATGGCTTATCATAGAGGAAAATGGCAACCTCTGTGTGGGCTGAGGTCAGTCCTCACCCTGAACCCCTTGGCCAGGTGCCTCCATGTAGAGAAAACTGCACAAACATATATGTGGTCCCAGGAAGGAAGGATCCCAACCCTTTTCATGCTTCTGTGCATTTCCCAGTCCCCTCTCCCTTTCCCCAGCAGCCTTGGATTTCCTGCTGTGAGCCTCAGCCACCAGGCTCTGGGGGAGGGTGAGACTGTCTCTCCCTGCCTGCCTTCATCTGCAGCATGGGGGCTCCAGCAGGAAGGCCAGGAACTCTCAGGGGAGACCTCACGCAGATACTGCTTCCTAAGGAACCCCATTAACTTCCGGGGTCCAGGGTGTTTTCTCCCAGTGACCACTGACATCTCCATGAGGCAAGATAGAGCCTCTCAAAGACAGTGATGGGGGAGGGGCATGGAAACACTGTTATGTTCACTGATACTCTTTTCACATGGGTCTATTCCCTCAGATTATCTCCCATGGGACACACACGATTTTTTTGGGGGGGGTTACTTAGGGAGGAGCAGCAGCGAGGGCACTTCAGTGATTCTAGTGTGCAGTCAGCATTAAGAACTATGTCTAAGACAAAGCAATGCAGAAGAAAGGGCCCTGCAGGGTCTTTCTTGTGCCCCACTCCACCCTAGCACAAAAAGACCCAGAAGGTGACAGAAACAAGAAAGGATAGTGTCCAGGAGAGCTCTTCCTCAAATGAGCCTCCTCTCCTCCACTTCGTTCTCAAGACAGTGCATTTCCTCGTTCTAGGTAATGAGTACATGAAACACGTTAAATGTCCTTCAGCCTCCCTACCACGACATCCAACAGCTGGAACTTCCATCCAGTCTTTCACATGATGGGCACCTGTGGGAAACCTGCCAGGGGCAGCCGATGTTCAGAGGCATCCAAAAAAAGTCTCCCACTTCGGCAGCCATGAAGCCCACTCATACAACCGTCCTCACTTTTCCTTCCTCTCACGGTTTTTTGCAGAAGCAAGTGCTCAGGGAAATGAAGACAGGAGAACTGCTGCCGTCATGAGCTATGCCGACAGTCAGCAGCTGATCCCCGACAGAGACGCAGCAGATGCAGACGGTGAGTGCAGCAGGCCTGGTCTAAAATACTTCCAGCCTTGCATTGCTCATAAAGACAATCGGACACTTCAGAGGTCACTTCATAGGCAGTGAGAAAGAGCCGGGAAGGGATAGCACAGGTGGAGTTTGGTGTCCCGGGGCAGGACGCTACTGACTTGCTTGCTGTATTTTGAATAAACTGTTGTTTTGAGCACCCCTATCCCAGGTGTCCCAAGGGCTCTCATTCTGGCAGGGCCATCTATACTCGCTTCCAAAAGAATCTCTAATACCAGAAAAACGTATTACTTTCTGTGCATCCACAAAACAAAGTTTCTCTGGACAGCGTGGCCCTCAGTAGCTTGCCTTGTCTTGCTAAGGAGAGCTGAGACTTCCTCTTCCTGCATTATCTGGTGCTTTACAGAGACCTCAGGGCATTGACACTTCCACAGAGTAGCCCAGTTACTCTCTTCTCCACTTTGTCCTGAGGGTCGTAGGGACAGGAGGGTTTGCTTAATTCATGCTTATTCTGGACGGCCTTGGCAGTCATTCAGCTCCCTCAGAGCCAGAGCCATTCTCAGGACTGACAAGGCTTGGTTTTTGAGTATGGAGTCACAAAGGAATAATGAAGAACCAGGGATGGGTGGACAACACGAACCCCTGTAGCAGCAGCTCCCCCATCTTTTTCTAGAACCCTCATGCTAGGTGATCCGTGTGGAGTTAAAAGCGGCACGGCCACAGTATATGTTTGTTAGAGGGGATCACATCTCATGCATTTTCTAAAAACCGTCTCTGGTCACTGAGACAATTTCTTAAGACAAATGAAATGATCCATGTGATGAGTTAGAACAGCTTAATAATCCATACAAAAAGTCTAGCTCTCATTATCTTTATTAGACAATATCTCTAAAGTTGAGTGTTGCTTGAGCCCTTGGCATTGGCACTGCCCTGATGCCCGAAGGCTTCCCTCTAGCTTGATCCTAGAACCTGAGGTTGAGGGAATGAATAGCAGCCTCCTGTTCATTTCAGGTGAGAGGAGACAGAGCAAAACTTCTCTCACTCTGATCCTGGGGTCAGATGGACATTTGCATTCTGGGACATGAGAAGCTCAAAGCAAAGTTTTTGCCATTGCCTGGAGGCATTTCCCTCCCATCCCCACTCCTCTCCTTCCTGGAGTTGCATGTTTCTGGCAGTGCCCAAAACCCTGAATAGTTGTCCAACTTATTACAGGATAGAATTATAACACTCACAGGTCCATTTGATAGTGTTCCTTGGAAAACTGTTGCTGCTGCAGGAATGGACAAAGCGTCTAGTCACTGTCCTGGGATCTGCAATGCTCACTGAACTAAACACATGAGATTCCTGCCTTTGGGCAGCTTGTGGTTTAGTAGAGGGAAACAGACAATTAACATGTAACTAAACAAATAAGATCATTGGGGTAGTGATGAATGTTAAGAAAAAAATAAAACTCAGTAGAGGGCCAGTGAAGTCTTCTGAGAGGGAGCAGCATTTCAGCTGAGACTTGGATGAAGGAAGAACCCCCATGTGGCTACCTGGGTAGGGGCTTCCAGGCAGCGCTGTGCCCAAGGCAGAAACAGCCTTGGCAAGTTCACAGGAGACAAGAAGACCAGTGTGCCTGGAAAGGGCTGCAAGAGGAAGGGAGACATAGGGATGAAATCAGACAGGTGTGTCGGGGCCTGGGACAGTCTTGGCCTTGAGACTGCTTATCAACGTGCAAAAAAGCATGAGCATGAAATAAGGGGTAGGTGAGGAGGTGCTGGGGCTCCCGGAGACCTTCAGAGGGAGAATGGCTCTGCCATTTGAATTCCTAAATGGCGGTTCCATAAACAGTTCAGAAGGGAAGGTCTAAAAAACTCTTTATGCTCCAGGAAGATGAGTAGGTTAGTTTTTCAAACTTCTGCTGCGTGGGAGATGGGGAGGTCCTGCCACAGGGACCAGGAGGGCTGGATGTCTTGCTCAGAGGTGAGAGATAGAAATTTCACAGCACCTCTTCTAACTGTGGCTTTCCTGGACAAAAAGCAACACTGAACTAGAGAAGGAAAAATTGAGGCCACCTCAGTTTTGGGGGGAAACTCGAGGGGTGAACTGGCATTTTTTTGGCAACTACTTTGTGCCAGGCATTTTACCCACATTATCTTATTTACACAACAGTTATATAAGGTCCCACAACTAGTAAGTGGAAGAAATAGCATTTGATCTTCATTTCAGACTTGTTTGTCTAGGGCAGATCACGTCCCTGTGAGTTCGTTTTGAGCATCAGACCAAGACAATTCCATAGTTTCCCTAAGTGGTGGCCACTGCACTTGAACTGCTTGGGTTGACAATGGCCCAGCCATTTGTCTCTCAGATCCTCTGGGCCCCATCTGAACAGATCTCTGATTGTTCGGTGTGATTAGCAGGTGTATTAATGAGGAAGCACTCCCACACTGTGGGTTCATGACAGACTGGTGTGCACCAGGAGTGCCACTGGACCCAAAGCTACCCACACCGAGACGTACTGAACCAGAAACTGCCCTTTCACAATGTGCCCCAGTAATTTGAGTTTGGGTTTACCACTGACATGGGCTTCTTCCTCATCTTTGACAGTTGGCAGCAGACATAGAATTTAGCAGTGGAGGACTCATGCCACCTGCTCATGGGAGCTGCCTCTTCACTGTGGTTCGGGTCCCGGTTCTTATGGGTTTTCAGGTCCAGCTAGGTCTCCTATATCATGCTTAGCTCTGAAGTCAGTGAAGGCTGCCAGAGGGTCACTGTGGGAGCCCCCACCCTCGTCACTACCCCTGGGCCATCCTGCCCGGCCCCTATGTGGGCATCGCGATGGGGAAATGTCTGCATCAGTAGCCATGACCTGTCAGGACTCCTCAGAGACCAACCTGCTTCTCAGGCTCCAGGCAGCTGGGCGGACGTTCAAGACTTGCTTCATTCATCATCTCTGCCACCAATCTCACCAGGTGGTCACCTGGCTGCCAAACATGATGGCTCTTCAGTGGCACACCATTCCATCTGACTTGGCCCTCTTGGGTGGGAAACGGGCACTCCTGGCTCCCTCTCCCCGGAGAGGACCGTGGATCCTGACAAAGTATCTCAGAGTCTTGGTAGCCTGTGCAGCTGCAGCGCACCTAGACTTCTCTCTGCTGGCCAGCTGAGGCCTGGGGCTCACGCGTATCTCGACCCTCTTTAAAAAGGGGGCCACAGGGAGTCCCTGCAAGGCCCAACCACCTTCTGCCAGGGCAGTAGGGAGCGCTCAGCGGGACCCAGGCCTGCAGGCTGCATGGAGGACCTCATTTGCACTTCAATAACATGCTTTTCTTTCACTTAACTATGTATCTTGGTGTTAGATTTGTCAGTGGAGAGACTCCCCAGTGCAATTAAACGGGAGTATTGAGCCGGAGAGAAATCAGTGTGTGTTGACTCAGATATTTAAGCAACCACCTTTCAGTATTGACTCAGAAATTGGCCTTCCAGCTGTCCCTGCTGGCAGACTCTTCTGGCATCTCGTCAGGCCCCTGTTAATGTGTTTTTCAAATTTCAACTTGCTTCAACTTGTCTCCTAACTGATCCTCCTGTTGATGACAATAATGGTTTCCAGGCTGACCTGCACACAGCACTTAGGCAAGTAGCCCAGGCCCCTCTCTGGAGGCGACCCCTTCCTTATAAATCACAGTCAGAGGGCGTCTGCTTGCTGGGTTCATGGCAGGTTAAGTCAGCTTGGGGGACTTCTCAAGCAACTCCTAATTGTTCCTCTGGAGAACTTGAGTGGTGAGGGTCTCTCTCCTGATGGGGTTAGACTTTAGCGGTCTGCTGCTGGAGGGGGTGGGTTGCTGATTCCCTCCAAATTTCACTCACTCTTCCAAACAGGAAGAACTTTTCCACCATTTGCAGTCTCCCTGATGAGTAATTATTGGATGGGTTTGTGGTCACTTAATTGCCAGGGCCCTTGCCCCTTGCTTTACAGAGTCGTGACTATACGAGCACCTTTCCCAGACGTGGCCAATTAGGGGGGGCCCAGCTGGTTTGGAGCCAGGCTTCTAAGGAATGCTGGGTCCCTGTTCTCAGCTCCGAGGCCTTTCTGCAGCCTCTCTCAGTCCTTCCTAAGTGTGGCTGTCAAACTTTGCTGACCTTTCCCCCTTGGGGCTAATGAGTGTCACAGCTATTTTTAACCTTGGGTTTTCTAGAAGTTGAGCCGTTAACCTAGCTCCTACAGAAGGAGGATCCTGGGAGGTATAAATGAACTCTTCACACACAAGGAGGTGACTAATGGAGGAACATAGGATTTTCAGTGTCAGGGCTAGCCTTGAAGTTTTGTGTTGACACCCTTGATAGCATCGACCAGATGTCAAATCAGAGCTGGTCAGCACAGGCGGCATGGGTGGGAGGGCAGCCAGACCATCTGTGGAACAACCTGTTGATAGTATAGACGGCTGAGCCTCACCTGAGAGGGATTTGGCAAGTCTGCAGTAGGGCTGTGACTGGTTCGTTAACCAACTTTATAGGGGATTCTGATGAGCCAACCGGCTTGGGGATCACCATTGTGATGGAAAGGGCAATAGACTGAAATCAGAATTCCAGGTCCTGGCAGTCAGCGACCTGTGTGTTACTTCGGGCAAGTCCTCTTCAAGCCATTTTTCTCATCCTGAAGGCAGGGGTAATGGAGGGCCTTCTTCACAGGGTTGCTTTGAGAAATAGATGACATAGTATGTAGCACCTGAAAACAGCAGAGTGTCAGGTGTGCGGACTGCTGAGTCACTTGGGCATTCATTCGCTTAACAAATATATGGGTCTTAACACAAAACTGTAAGAGGTACTGCAGAGGTTTTTTTTTTTTTTTTTTTTTTTTTTTTTTTTTAAGTACGATCTGTTGTGTGCGAAGAGCTTCAGACAAATGGAACAGAGGAATCCACATGGGAAGTCAGGCTCCCAGCCTTGTGCAGGGCGCTCCAGCATGACAGTGTGCACAAGTGATGCTGAAACACACACTGAGATTTGGAAAACCTCTTAGACAAGGTGCATGCAACAGCAAACAAGAATAGGCAAGGATCTGCTCTGGTCTCTGGAAAATGTGGGGACTTCTGGAAGCTGGGAATTTATTTCCTGCACGGCATGGCCTCTTTTGTTCATGGATGGAAAGAGGCAACCAGGCAGCGTGATCCTAGAACAGCCACCCCTTCCCTCATCCTGGAAATGCCACTGCACTCTTTGTATCGCTAGGGTAGAAGTATATACTCACTGGTAGAATTTCCCCTAAAATTTCATTTTTGGAATTTGTGTCTCTTTTGTCTGTTCACACATCCCCTGCTCTTCCTCTAGGATGAGGGTGAACGCTGGGAAAACTGAGATGGAAGCAAGTGGGAGCGGTACAGGGCTCTGCACAAGTGGAGACCACACAGAGCAAAGGCCAGTCCAGGGTGGGGAGAGAGGTGGGACGGTGGCACAGGCCCTGTGCTGTCAAGGACCAGGATGGGGTGAAGTGGTGAATGGGGTGAAGCGGTGAATGGGGTGAAGCCGTGGTGGTGCAGGGCCCTGGAGAAGACTGAGTGCCTGATTTCAGGCTCAGGCCAAACCCTCCACCCCAGTCGTGGAGAATCAGTGTTGAAACCAAGATGTGGTCTTCCATATCTTATTCTGTTTAGAAGGTTAGAAACAGATGCAGAAATGCTATGAAGTGATTATCTTAATGGCAAATGTAAGAATCCTTCTTGTAACCCCATATCATATCGTGTATGACTCATAGAGCCTGCCTGTGATAACAGGTGATGATCCACATCCCACCTCTATTCCCCAAGGCAACAGCATTTCCTCACATTCCATGCTGCTATCGCTGCAGCCACTACCACCCCCAACTCCCCAGCCTCCAAGTTTGTGTTTGACAATCTCACGTGATAGGTGTTTTCCAAATGGGAAGATTTCTTCTGCAACCATTCTTTTCATTTAATCTGTTCTTGATCTACATTGAGATTGATTTCTGTGCTGATTTTAATACTGAGCTATGTGATTTTTCCAATTAAAGACTATTTGTTTATTTGTATTATAGAAGAAATATTTAATTTTTAATAAGTATGGATAAACCAAAAGAAGAAAACCAAAGCACCTATAATTACATCATTCAGAGAGACTACTATTAAAATATGGGTCATATCTTCCCTGACTTTTATATGGGAGGCTGTGTGTATGTGTATACAGAGATGCTTTTTCTTACAAAAATGGAATTGTCATGTATATACTGTTTTGTAATCTGGCAGGGCATGAATTTCTTTCCTTTGAACATTTAAACACTTAATAATACTGAGGAGGAAAACTTTAAAAAGATATAATGTGCTTCACATGGTACCCTTATTTCCCATGTGACTTGTGCTATTACATACCCCCAAACCACTTTTACATTGTACCAAATGAAAATCCCAATTATCTTATACTACCCACATCTACAACACACTTTGGTACCCTTGATGTTCCACGAGTCCTGAAGTTTCCTCTAAATTTTCCAAGAAAGACTAAACTTGTTCAAGTTAGCTTTGGTGCTTAGAGTATCCCAGGTGTCTAGATGTCAGCAACACATGGAAGATGTACCTTGTAATTTCTATTAATTGGAAAATGTAATTAACCAGAAGGCTACATTTCCCAACTGTGCACAACAATGAGCATTAACTGTAACAAAATGATGGTACTCATAGGCAGTCCTTGGGGGTTGTGAGCAATGGTTTTGTGGGAGCGAAAGATGATGGACGAGAATCCATCTCAAGTAAACAAAATTCTTCCAGCATCTGGATTGTGGAACTGAATTGGAGTAGAATGTCAAACATATATGTGTGAAAATTCCAAGACAGCCTGCAGTTCTGCGCTGACCAAGTCTTGTTTGAATTGTCAGAGGCATCAACCCAAATTGATGGAGTCAGGTTTGGCTTGTCCAACTTTCACTGTGCTGTTTCAGTTCATTTTCTCAGCACAGTCCTAGCTGATTGTCCTTTCTGTCTGTTGTCTGTTCACTCTTTAGGGAGAGAAAAGGGAAAGAAGAAAATGAATTTAAAGGAAATAGGAGTAGAAATGGAGGAGATGGAAGATCCAGTTAAGATACAAGTGAGAAAAATGAAAAATGGTCAGGCTAGAAGAGAGAAAAATGTGCTATGAGGCAGGAGAGATGAATCAACGCTGAAAAGCTACATTTCTGAGAAGAGAAATTGCAAGGGGAAAAAATTAGAGTGTTGAATAAAAAGGAGATGAAGAGATCTGTAAAATATTGTTTCCTAGTGTTGAGCTTACTTCCAAAATACCTTATGAGAGGTTAGGCCAGAAAATAGATTATTCCTCTTGGTTACAAAGAAATCATGGTGCTCTCAGGAAGCAAGAGCAGATCATGAACACAGCCTGACACAGCTGGGTACAGGGAATGGTTTCCTTTACCGCATTTCCGCTCATTTTAGCAATTCCAGCCCTTTCCAGCTCAGTTTTCATTTTCACTAGAGTGACCTCCACTTTTCATACAATTACAAACATACAAAACAAATAAGTTCTGGGATCACAACACTTTTGTGGATATTTTTTTCTCTCAAAGATTCTTATAACATTTCTTTGAGTTGAGGGGGAGACAGATGTGTTGTGTGGTGTTGTTTTACATCTGGAGAAACTGGGGCACAGAGGAGTATTGGGGGAGAGTTCAGCTGCTCTTTGTAGTGCTGTTGGGTGGTGATGGATGTGGAGGCAGATGACCAGGTCTTCTCAACAGAAAAAAATTACACTTCCATCTGTAATCAACTCATTTTTTCTCTATTTGCTCTGATGACAAAACAAAACGGAACCCAAATTTCACAAATACACTATTTTTATCATTTAACCTGCATGTTTCCATTTTTGAAAAATTTAGTTCTAATTATAATAGTTTTTACATCTCAAAAAATGCAATACTGCAATAAACTCCATAATTCAAAATGAAAGAGATGAGGGTATTGGGAATAATAAAATTAGTAGAGAATCAGCAAAAAGCAAAAACAAAACACCCTGTATCTGAATAAGTAACAGTTTCCAAAGAGCATAAAATACTGCTGAATATAATTCAGTCATGTGTGTGTGTGCGTGTGTGTGTGTGCGTGTGTGTGTGTGTGTATGTGTGTGTCAGAGAGAGAGAATATGTAATAGCAATCAAATGAACATATAGCTAATGATATCTGTACTTAGCTAACTCTGGTTGCGCCATACCCTATAAAATGTCACAGTTGAGAGTTTCATGAGCCTTGATTCCTTTTCAGATTGGCCCCAATATATGCATGAGCTAAACGCTTCCTGTAAATCATTGCTGGAAGTTGCCTCAGTGACATGGCCCTACATGTCCCAGGAACCCCCCTTTCTCTGCTCCAGGGCCCTCTCTCCAATTTTCACCTCATTGTGGGCCTGAAACTGAGATGAGACTGGGGAGAGGTCTGGTAGCCCCAAATTTTCCACATGTATGTCATCACTGACATTCCTCAATGAGCAGTGCATTAGCGAATGGAGCCTGTTTCAGTCTCATTGTTTGTGCTCTTAGGATCTTAAAACAAAACCGATCACTAATCCAGGTTCAGGATGAAGTCTGAGGTGCTAACAGCCTCTAATAGTGAAAAAAAAAAGTCATCCATTATTTTGGGAAGAGAAGGCCGAAGACAGGAGCCCCTCTTGATTTCCCGCTTTCTATAACACTAGATGTACATGAGCCTCAGACCTAATACATGCGCCTTTCTGAACTTGAATGTCTCTGGGACAATGATTTATATTTTTAAAAAAGGAAATGGCAATGATATATGACTTTAAAATCTCAGACGCTGCCCTTCCAAATGAAACTGCAGGGAACGCGGGAGGAGATAGATTCAGTGTCCTCCACCCGGCCTCCATCCCATTCCTTCTCTGATCCCACTCTCTCTCTTGCTTGGCTCACAGTCCCAGAGGCAGTTTTTCTCCAGGGCCTTCTCCCAGGGCTCCCTCCCATGCTTAGAAATACTAATTGGCATCTTTGAGTTTGTGCTCTGTGGGGCGTTGCGTGACTCACTTGGTATAAATCATCTAGTTTAATGATCATAACAACCCTGGAAGGCAGGTGTTATTTCTCCATTTTTCATATGAGGAAAACTGAGGCCCAGAGAGCTTCAGTGACTCATCCAGGGTTACAGGTCAAGTAGTGGCAATGCTGGCTCTGACCTTCAGCCTCCGTGTCTGCTGCTCAGAAGTCACAGACAGCCACAGGCCGGAAGACAAGGAGACTTGGTGCTATTGTGCGAGTTATGCAGAAGCAAAGATGTGGGTGTGACCAAAAAGATGGCACAGGGCAGTTCAAAGAAATCATATAGCCACAAGGCAGTGGTCTGTCCGGGCTGTTTGGCCTTGGCTGTGAAGAATTCTTCCTGTCCAGGATCACACTGAGTAGAAAAGGAGGCCCGTAGTGTCCACATGTGTTCCCCAGGGTCTGGCCCAGACAGACAGTCTGAGGCTCGATCACTTGCTCACCCCTCTGTGTTCTTTCAGCTCCTGATGAAATCATCCCTGTGGGGAGTGCAGGGCCAGATGGGGACTCCATGGAGACAGCCGACCGGCGACAGCCTTCAGCTCCGACAAAGACACATCACCTTGCAAATGACACTTTGCCGTCTGGTTTCTGTGTTTTGTTGTAACAGGTTAAATGAACCCCTGGGCTTTATTTTCCCCCTACTTAGTTCTGTGGCAGCAAAGAAAAGTGACTTCTTTTCATTTCTCAGCTCAAAACTTCTTAAGCCGTGTCTCTTCCTCATCATCCCTTTGAGAATAAAAGTCTAGAAATGAAACACAATCCTGACAAGTTTGGAAAATGTGCTTTTATATTCTTAGTTCAAAGCCAACCCTAAACTTTGAGATTTTGGGTCAAATTTGTTCTCAGAGACGTAAGTTCGGCCTTGAGGCCTATTTCTGTCTTCTTCTAACAGGAATGAATGGCTTCAAGCTCTCATCACTATGGTTCCACTGAACCTTTGCCTGAACAAGAGCCCCAGTGGCTGACACCCTGACTCTGGAGGCTCACCTTGTTTTAAAGGGTGGTGGGAAGGAGAAAGGGAGGAGGAGGGGAAGGCGGAGGGGGAGGGGGAGGGGGGAGGAGGAGGAGGAAGAGGAGGAAGAGGAGGAGGAAAGAGACCCAGCCTCTGCAGTTTATAAATCACCCCAGAACACAGCCGGGCTGTGAAAGGCACTCAGCCAGAAGTTGTGAAAGCAAATAATTTTCATTCCCTGCCCTGGGAATTACGTGAAGCAACAGAACAAAAGCTGCATTCCCCAGAGATTTTCTGAAAGTAAAATGAAAGGGAAAACATAAAAATCACCGGAAAGGCAGAGTTAGGAAAGCTAAGGAAAGAAGGCAGAGCACAGCCAAGACACCTTTGGCCGGTTCCTCTCCTGCTTCCAGCTGTAGGTGCAGAATACCTTCTGCAAAGAAGAGTGTTGGAAATGTTCTCAGAGGCCATCCCAACTAGGAGAAGCGAGGCATGAGATGGGGCTATGCATCTGCATTTCGTGATGATAAGAAAATAAGTATTTTTTTTGACCTAGACATTAACGAAAATCTTAAGGGCACACAGGAGCTTGTGATCCATTTAAGCTAGTACCTTACTTGTCCCAAGAGGCATTAACTGTCTCAGCAATTCCCAGGAGGGCACAGGCAGGACCTGGCTCTGTCTTCAGCCAATCCCAGGGCCTGGAGACAAAGGGAAAGTGACAAGAGTTGAATTCCTTGCTCCAATCTTTCTAGACAGCAACTGTGTTTGGTGTCTAGAAATGGACAGGTGTGACCTGCAGTCCAGCAGGAAACAGCAAGCTCAGATTAGACAAAGTGCAGAGTCAAGAGATGGGGGTTCTTGCCCAAGCTTTACCACCTGATACACCAGCTATAAAATGGGGTTAGTGACAGCTGCCCCACCTACCTCATAGTTTTATGTGTGCATGTGTGTGTGTGAGAATTCAGTGAAATCTAAGAGCACAAAGATAATGACAATGCTCACAGTAGTAATAACCACAGATGCTCCTCCACTTACGATGAGGGTTCTGTCCAGATAAACCCATTGTAAGCTGAAAACACAAAAATGCATCAGGTTTATATCCTGATAAAATGTTTATATCCCGATAAACCCATGGTAAAGTTGAAACTGTAAATCAAACTAGCTTAACTCAGATGCTCCTTGACACACGACAGGATTACTTCTCAACAAACCCACTGTAGAGTTGAAAAACTGTTAAATCAAACCATCAGCGGACCATCTGTACTAACATTTATGGAGCCTCAAACATGTGCCAGGCACTGGCCCTGCATGCATGTATGTTACACATTACTTCTGCTCCTGACAGCAACCCTATAAGACCACTATTCAGGTCCTTACTTGACAGACAAGGAAATGGGAACTCAGGGAGACTTAGTAGCCCAAGATGGCACCACTGGTGAGCAGCCAAAATAGGGAGCCTAAAGCTCAGTTATTACACCATCAAAAGAGGTGGGAAAGCCTGGTGGTATGGACCCGGGACTAGCTGTGCAACTTTGGCAAAGTTGCTTAACATCTCTGGGACTTGGCATCCTATTTGTAAAATAAGGGTAATCAGAGAACCTGCTGCATAGGGTTGTCATGAAGATTACATGAAATGTCCACAAAACGCTTAGAGGCAGGGCCGACACTTTGGTAAGTGCTCCTTAAATGCTAGCATTTTAAAATTTTCTTAAATGCTCCTATTGAGTGACTGATCTCCCTGCTTAAGTGGAGGCAAGGAACGATGTTGGAGCTCACGCTCTTGTTACTTTAGTGATACGGTTTCCTTTGAAATCCTTAGCTCTGCTGTGAGTGAGAATCCCATACAGAACGAGGAACCCTGTTATGTGGTAGCATTGCCTGGGAGATAAAGAGCAAAACAGTTGGTGGGGTGGTGGCTTTCTGTTTCATTTTTAGAAAGAAGAAAAGCCAGAGCCTGTGGTTTTAGCCCCCAGCTGGCGGCTTGCTTTGCTTCCTTGGCCCTGATAGAATATGCCAGCTTAATGTTCATTTGTACCGACAACTGCCAGGAATTGTGAAGCAGGTGCCCTCATCCTGGGCTGAAAATGAAGAGAATTTTGCTCAATATTTATTAGGAGTAAAATAATAGTTTCCAGCTTTAAAGGAATGACTACATCTCCCCGCATTTGGTGTCACCCTGGAAACTATTTATTCTTTTGAGTAAACACTGCTGGAGACAAGCTTCAGGTGCCCAAGCAACCTAGCCAGGCTGACGAAGTGCTCTGTGAGCCCCCAGCACTCACTCCCACGGGCACCTTCATTCTCTCTTAGTCTGCTTCTCTGGGTTGGAGGCCTCAGGAGCCCTGGTACCAAGCTGGGTGTGTGAACACTCACTAAGAGGGCAGATTCACTTGAAGGAGGCCTGCACCTCTGCACACATCTGCAAGTGCTAGGCTCTAACACCAGCATCTGGTGGTCTGTCTGATGTCCACCAACCCCCACATGTGGCTGTCACTCCAGACAACAGACTTGTTTATGAGCAGTGAATGCTTTGCTCAGCAGAGCAGGCAGAATGACCCCAGACCAAGCCCCTCTCAGCCTCAGAATCTTCAAGGATAGGAGCCCTCCCACACCTACAACCTGTCAGTTTCATTTGACTGCCCCCTTACTCCAGCTGCCTCCATCTCAGGCACCTGTTCAGGAGCATGGCAGACCAGGATCCCAGCAGATGGCTGGTCCTGCAGGCTGAGGACTGACAGACTCATTCGCCTGTGGCCCACAGAGACAGGCAGACATTGTCATTAGGAAGAATTGAAAACATTGTTCACTGCCCCTTTCCAGTGGGGCACAGAACTTAATCCCATGGCCTCTACAGCAGCCTGCGCCCCTCCTCTCAGCCTCTACACATCAAGCCTTCCAGGCAACATTGGATCGTGGAGGTGAAGTTCACGGATGTGTGTGGAGGAGATAACAATGTGTCGGGTGTCCCCTCTGTCTCCCTGTCTTCTCCTTTGTGGACATCTGGAGACAGTTCTTGAACGCTCAGGGCTGGCCAAGGCCTGGAGTCTCACTCTTCCTCTGGGCTACGAGGACCTGCTTGTTCTTTACAATCACCCGTTCTCCCCCGCCCTTTCTTTTTCACCCTTTCTCTCTTTTCCAACTTCCCTTCAGCTCGAGTTGTGTGTGAGAGAAAGAAGGCGGCTCACGTGCCTGGCTGAGGAATGAGATCATTTCTCTCCCCGTGTAGCGGGCTTGCTGTCTGCTGGTCAGGGTTACTGGGAGAAAGCAGGACAGCTCGCTCTCCACAGAGAGCCATCTGGCTCCAACAGACTCACGCGGATGCTAATCTATTGGTTTCTTTTTCTTTTATTCTTTCATTCTTTCTTTTTGTTTGCTCCCAAGGAACACTTCATCTGCAGCTGTAAATTCAGACCTGGCCCCGTGAAGGCGAGCGTTCATTCATGCACTTATTTATTCCTGCATTATGCCCCCTCGCCCCCTCTCCTCTGGTAGGTGTCAGGAAGCCATTGTTATCATTGGTGGGTCTATGTCATTTTAATGTCAGGGCTGTACTTTCAAATGGAAATCAGGCAATTATGCTCCACATGGAGAAATCTGACAGATGCAGAGGTTTTACACCACTGGCCGTGTGGCAGGGACAAAGGCGACCAGGGCTCCCAGGGGACGGTTAAATAAATAGAATATGTTTCAAGAGTGCAGAAAAATTCAAGAATAATTAACTGCCTGATGAGAGTTCATAGATCCTGTGGCTGTTTATCTTCAGAATGTGATAATGATATGTCAACGAACCACTTAACTCATCCTTGTAAAGGCAGCGTTAGAAAACTGATTACAATGTGCATTTACACAGAGGCAGACTGCTCTGTGCATCTGTTTTCCGGTTTCTAAATGCAAAGCTCTACAGTATTTTAACTTGCTCTGTCTCCCCCTCGCAGGGGTTCTGGTTGGAGAAATATGGAGGCATGTTCCAAGTCTGATGTCTACCTGATGAAGCACTGTCATGTCTACATTCACTGTTAGCTAACCACAGTGGTATCTACAGATACCAATGGTGTGTAATATCAGTGTTATCTAATATCAGTGGTATCCACCTGGGAACTCAAGCTGAAAAACATGGTGACAATATCATTGTGGCTATTGTTGGTTGATGCTTGTTTTGCATCAAGCACCCAGCTAATTATTCTCCATAGGTGGCCTCTTATAGTCCCATGAGTGTGACGTATATAGTATTATTATCCTTGTTTCACAGAAGGGAAACTGAGGCATGGGGCTAAGTGGAAGAAGTGGCCTTCAGACCTAGCTCTGCCTAACTCTGACCTTAGCTCTCAGCCACTGGGCCCCAGTCCTCTCCAATGTTCTAACAGGAAGAAAGGTAACTACTCACTCACACCCTGTATAAAGCACTCTCATTATGTCAGACACATATAGTTGGAGTGAACTAAACAGGAGAGATCTAATAAAAGTTAAAACTTGATTTTTTTCCCTGACATATCCAGCTGTTTAAACAGACAGTTCATTTGGAGCCTGAAAAAGGGTCATTATTCAATGTGTCCAAAGCTGGGTTTACGTTAGTTTATTTTATAAAAAAGTAAAGTGCCTCCAACTACTGGTCATTGCTCTCTTCTATTGTGGAGGAGTCAGGGAGCAGGCGAGGGTGTGTTTGGACTTCAGCGCCCCCTGCACTTCCTCACTAAGCAGCTGCCTTGAAATACACGGAAGCTGATGCCAATTAGTACACAGAAAAAAGGGAGGACGTTTTATCCCTCAGGAAAAGTATGTTTTAAACCAAACAAATGATAAAATAAATACAACAGGTTTATGTACGAATCTCCAATGCTTTCTCCGATGAATGAGTGCCATCCTGAAAGTCCATGAGGCCCCTCTGCAGTGAGCAAACATGAATCAAAGCCAGAGGTATCAGGAGACAAAACATCTACTAATTTGCTAGGGACTAATAAACATCAGTCACACCCACAACACCCTCCATTATAACTTGTTTTACCTTGTCCAAGGGTAAAGACATAAGTAAGGAGACTCACAACCTTTTAGAGCATTAGCTTTGTCTTAGGTGAGGAAAAAAAATAAACATGCTTATGGAGGAATTAGTTTTCTTTTTTCATCTCTATTGAACACATTGGTTTGAAAGCATTAGCATAATAAACTTGCGTTACAAAAACAAAAAGTACTATTAAAGTATCCTCTCCAATAAACACCTTAATTAAAAGGATTCAAATACTAGGGAAACGCACGAAAGAGACAAAGTCATAGCTCACTCAAGAATGGATTACTCGAGAGCTCAAGAAAACAACAGGAACATCATGCCATGGGAGGGCTGATGCAAGGTCTGGGATAGTCAGAATGAACAACTCTTGTTCCACAGAGACCAAACACTAAAGAATGAAGAGAATCAAAACAGAGAGAAGAAAATGGGAAAACCAATTCAAGGCCAGCATTAAAAAATCTGAAGAGGATGGGCGCGGTGGCTCACGCCTGTAATCCCAGCACTTTGGGAGGCCGAGGCGGGCAGATCACCTGAAGTTGGGAGTTTGAGACCAGCCTGACCAACATGGAGAAACCCCATCTCTACTAAAAATACAAAAAATTAGCCGGGCATGGTGGCACATGCCTGTAATCCCAGCTACCCGGGAGTCTGAGGCAGGAGAAACGCTTGAACCCGGGAGTGGAGGTTGCGGTGAGCCGAGATCGCATCATTGCACTCCAGCCTGGGTGACAAGAGCAAAACTCCGTCTCAAAAAAAAAAAAAAAAAAATCTGAAGAACAAAAATCGAGGTCAACGGTCCTCAAAATACATGTCATAGCTGATGTCATTCAATTGGTTAATGTCCATAATCAATTATTTTCACATAATAGCTTTCCACAAATAAATTTGGTTAACATCTTCATGACAAGTTTTTTACATATCAAAAAGTATTTTAAATTAAGCATTAAACAAAAAGTAAGATTCATTTACAGAGGAATCTTGAATACTTCCCCAGATTCAACAAGTGCTATTTTGAAGTTCAAGATGCACAATTGCAGAGATGATTTATTAATTAAACAGAACCTGAGGTGTCTACTAATTTACCTGTGATTAATGAACATCAGAAACAGACACACAATCATTAGTCAGTTTAACTTCCCAAGTAGAGAAAATCATTTAGAAAGCCATTCAAAAGCTTTTGGTCATCAACTTATTTTAGGAAATAAAATTTTAATAATTTTCTCTGATTAAAATAATCTTGTGATTATGACTTTTAAAAAAATGTTTGTGATTGGCAAAATCAAAATTGATTTTGATCCAGCTCTTCAAAAAAGAAAAAAATGTATATGTATGTGCATTATGTGTGTTTATGTGTGTGTGTATTTTAATATTAGCTCACTTCTCAGGTGACATATGCACTGTGACAATACAGGTGACTATGTATGCCTATCACCATAATACCTCAGTATCTTAAGAAAAGTAAAGCAAGTGGCTGGCCAGAGAGGGTACAGGTAAATCAGTAGGGTTGCAACAGTATGGGAAGGCTTTCCATTAATAATAAATACAAATCAAACTTCTTCACACCTGATCATGGACAACGTGAACTTTGAAAAACCATGTCATTTATTAGAAGGAGATTAAAACAGCACAATGGACAGACCACATGAAAAACAGGTGGAACTTTTCAGATGACACCTTCATACCCCTAAGAAAAATCATTTCAGAGTGAGCCCCAGTTCCTAAGGAAAAAAGAGTCACAGAACTCAGATGGACCGGATTGGAGAAATGGTAGAAAGCTGCTGATTTAGATTAAAATATTAAGAGTGGTCATATTTAGGAACAAGAATTATGGGTCACTTTATTTTTCTTCTTCATTCTTTTCTGAGTTTTCCGAAGAATAGTGTGATGGCTTTTCAGCCTGATTCTGCAGCTCCTTGGCTCGTGCAAACCATTTCTTGCCTTTGGACCCTGGAAGTCCTTTCTGTGGGAGGGAAACTATCATAGTGCCTACTTCAAAAAGTTGTTACAATGAAGAGTGACATGGCACTGGCAAAGCATATAGTGCTTTGCACATGTAACTCTGCAATAAATGTTAACTAAGAGAAAAATTCCCTCTACAGATGAAGTCTGTAAGGGTTCTTACAGAATAAGTAGAAGTCCTAAATCTTATTGATGAAGTCAATATGCCTTCCTAATGCCACATTGCCTGGTCACCTGGTCTAAGCGAGAAGCCCCTCTAATTCCTTCTCTGTGCTTTGTCGTCTTTCAGGATTAAAGTTTCCTGATATACGTATGGAATATTTCTTAGATTTATTTCTGGTTATTTTAGCTTTTTTGTTGTTCTTGAAAGTGTAAAAGGGTCTTTTCTTCCATGACATCTATCCAGCAGTTGCTTAAATGTATAAAAGCTTTTGATATTTATATATTGATTTTACATTAAGCTACCTTACTGAATTATCATTTTTATAATCTTTTTCAGATGATTCTCTTGGGTTATTCAAATATAAAATCTGCAAGTAATGATAATTTTACTTCTTTTCAATTTGTATATGTCTATTTTCTCTCTCTTATCTGTTTAGAACATTCTTATCATACTCCTGACTTTAATGGTAACGCTACTGATATTTCTCCACTAAACATAATGTTGACTTTTATTTTGTATATATTAGGGAAGTACACATCTATTCCTATTTCACTGAATTATTTTGAGATCAATAATGGAAGTTGAATTTTACCAGGTATCTTTTTTTTTTAATATAGGAAGGGGTTTAATTGACTCACAGTTCCACAGGGCTAGGGAGGCCTCAGGAAACTTACAATCATGATGGAAGGGGAAGCAAACATGTCCTTCTTCACATGGTGACAAGAAGAAGTGCTACCAAGTATCTTTTAAGTATCTAAGGAGATTAATAATACCTTATTTCTTTCTTAGATAACTAATATGGTAAGACTTCTTAATATCGAACCATCTTTATATTATGAATAAACCCCAATTTGTCACATTGTATTATTCTTTTAATGAATTGTTTGAGTCTATTTGGTAATATTTTATTTAATATTTTTGCATTAATATTTACAAGTAAGCTTGTTTTTTTGAACTCTACAATCACCAGGTTTTAAAAAATCAGTATTTTGCTCACCTTTTTGTCCTGTTTAATAAGTCTTTCCTGTACCCAAATCAATTTCATTTTGCTTGGTTTTCTTATTTTTAACCTCTAAGCTCTTGTGCTATTATTATTGTCTATCTTCCTTCAAACACATCTTTGTTTCTTTGATGGTTTACTTTTTCCCCCATGCCTACCCTGTAGTGCGCCAGCTCAAACAACATCACTTGTCTTTCTGTCACTTCCATGATTCTTCCCTCTCTACTTTGTGCCCAGACTTCATAGAGGTAATTGTTTAAGTATTTTATGTTTGTAGTAAAATACTTTTTACTATTTTTATCTGCTCTTTGGCAACACTTTATCTGCCATTTACTTTTTCTGGTCTTTTTTTTTTTTCTTGTTTTATGTTTCGTATCTTTGAAATAACTTGGGTTTGTTCTTTTTGGTTTCTCATCTTTGAGGCACAAGAGTTTTCCTTGGGCCAAATATTTACAGGGCCTCATCCCAGCCTAGTAGGAATTTTCTTTATAAACCAGGGTTTTGCATGCAAGTTTTAGTTCTATTTCTCCCTGATCAATAAAGACAGGTAGCTATGGGGATTTTTAAAAAGCAACGTCCCTCTTCTTTCCCTCTGCCACCGAGATAGATAGTTCCTGCAAATGTGATGTGGATGTGTGATTTTTTTTTTTTTAACTCCATCACCTCTTCATTTCACAACTAAATTGGGTCTTGGAGAGTTCTTGCTGTTCTGGTGTGTATACTGGTTCCTTCTGTCATAAACATGTGACTTAGACTTTATTCCTCACCTCTGTCCTCTCTGTTTACAAATGTATTTTTGCTGACTCAGTCTCATTTCCACAGCCATGAACTCTTCCTTCCTCTTTCTCCTGGAAGCTCCCCTGCTTTTTGCAGTCCTTCCATCTATTTGTTGTTCATAGTTTAAAATACCTCCTAGTTTTGCTGAAAATTGATTTTTTGGTTTCCATTTCTTATTTTCCTTTTGCTTTGGATGATTTCAAAGAAGAGATTGGGGGTGGGAGGTGGGGACAGAGGATGATCTTCCCACCTCCATCTTCAAATCAGAAACATTAGTATTTCAAAACTTTAGTGTGAGTAATCTAAAGGGTAAAAGGCAGCTATTTCTGAAAATCTTTTAAGGAAAAACAATATGGGATTCACTTTATAGAGCACATAGACATTGAAGCCTCAAGGTGGATTTAAAGCGTTCGGGGTATTTTCTTAGCTTATCACTTGGGAAAGTCATCTAATCTTTCTAGGCCCCATTTTTCCAATGAAGGGGTTTGACAAGAAGATTCCTAGAGCCTGAAGACAGAGCAGACTAGCCTTGAAGCCCAGTGTTCTCTCCTAGAGAAATATACAGAGGCATGCAAGCCTGTCCTGCCTGAGATTCATGGGCTGGTTACACTCCAGCCACCGCTGCCTCTGTCACCCTGCCTTCTACTCTAGCTCCATGGCAAATATTTAAAAACCAGACCTTTTCATATGCATCATACTGATTTAGTCTCTAATCATGAATCCAACCAAAATATCTGGATCCTCTCTGCCATCAGTCCATGGTGACCAGATCTGGGCTGTGTTAGGGGTCATTGCATTCAGCCTGTACTCTGGAAATTACACTCCAAACATTCATTTACTAAAGCTTTAACAAAATTATTCAGACAAACTATCCATTTAAAAAGTAGACTGAGTAGGTATCTTTGAAGACCCAAGGAATCTTTACCCAAGATTAATAAGAAAAAACAAACCGAAAAAAAAAATTGGTGATTTTGTTCACATTAAAAAAAAAATGCTGCATGTTAACCATCTGTCATGGTTTACTAATTAAATCACTGCAACTAATCTTGTATTAATATTTTTTTAAAGTTAAAAGTGAGTTTCCTGAAAATGCTTAGAATTTCTGTGGAATTGCTTAGAAAGTCTTTTTACTTTTTGAACTTCCTTGGCCTTATAAAACTGTCAGCAGAGCAAAGTAAGGGCCAGTTTTCTGCAGCCATAACTCCCCCATCTCTTTTACAAGTCTTTATTCTTTGGAAATATAAAGGGTTGTGTTGAAAAGCATTAACTGGGACAATAAATGAGCAGCAAAATTATCAGTTTCCATTCAGTGATTAGTTGCCTCTGGTCTGCTTGTTAACAATGGAAAGCCTTTGAAGGCTGACGCCTTTCTTTGCACCTGGGTAAATGAAGTCACCTGACTTTGCCCTCACCTTGCCTGGGCCTGTCCAACCCTAGGGCCCCCAGATAGCTGCTGGCCCTCTAGGCTGTGCCCCCACTGGCCTGTTAGCCAGCCCTTACAGTTCTAAGAACAACTTATCTTGGAATTTCCACTGCCAGCTTTAGACTCTAGCACCAGGCAGAGAAAAAGTGAAATTATATCCCAAAGAGATTCTTCAAACCCAAAGAGCTAAGACTACTTCCTTGCTGAATTCTCACTGCTTCTGATTCTGAAGACAGGGAAGGTGGGACTATGACGCGTTGTCAATTCCTTTCTTTCCCTTGGGCCTTGCCTTGGGCTGCACCTGCCTGAATCCCATTCATTCCAGCTCAGTTCCACCTTCTCCATAAGAGACTCCCATCTACACCTGGCAACCCTGTAGCTCCCTTTTTATGGCTCTTTATTCTGTTTGAGAACCTACATTTCCATCCCTTCAAAGCCAAACTCCTCTGTCTGAATTCAAGACATGAATAGCCTTACCTCACACTGCTTCTAGACACAGATTCCATTCCCTGAGCAATCTCCCTGGGTGTTACAAAGGAAAGATAAATCACAGCTCTGCCAATTAACAGCTCTTGCATCTCATGGTCTGCTGTCTTGTCTAGAGAAGGGTTAAAAAATGGCAGATGGATAGATTTACATTTAGTGGAGGAAGGAGCTTCCCAATATAGGAAATAACATACACCTCCTCATCACTGATGATGAACTGTTAACAAATAATCAAAATAAAGTTAATTCACATCATCTTATATGTAAAGTGACACATGTATTTCTTAGTGGGCAACTGGTGGTGTAGACTACTGGTCATTATTAAAAACTATCTCCTGAACTCTGTTCTGCACCCCAGCCACGTCCTTAGGAGTGACCCAATCCGCCATAGTCCTGATTTGTATAGTTTCGAGTTCCACTTGCTTGTCTTAGTTGCTCCAATCTTCTCATGTGGTTGAGGCAAAAGGTCTTATTTCTTCCCCTTATCAGTGTGCCTGCTAATTGGCTGTGAGTTCGAAAACCAGAAACCAGAAATTTTAAGAAGCATTTACAAAATAAGAATTCACTTTGGTGGAAGGATGGACCTTGTGAAATCTGATTGTCAAAGGGGATGTGTTGGGGAGGAAGGAAAGGAGAGTGTGGTGTCAGAAGAGGCTGCACATTAAAATCCCGGTGCCTGGACCATACCTCAGACTGATTATTTGCAGCATCTGTAGGAGTGGGTCCCGCATCAGTATTTCTTAAAGCTTCCCAGGTGATTCCAATGTGCAGCCAACGTTGAGAAGCTCTTGCTCCCCTGATGCTGAGGCGTCACTCTCCGTGACAGGCTGGCCAACAATCTAAACACACAGTAAAGAGGGCAGAGATGGTGAAGCCAGCAGAACAACATCAGGGCCTGAGAGGAGCTGCTGGCTCATCTCTGCCCTGCTGCCACTTCAGATACAGAAAATTCATCTTCATGAGAAAACAATTCAAACGGGCTTTGACCGGGCAAAATTTCCTGAATCATTTTTTATTCTGCCTTTTCCAGAAAGATGTGCCTTCTCTATTTGGGTCATTAGGATATAGTTGATAAATCATAAAATTCCTTAGTTCTTTTGAGAATTTCCACAGGATAGACTTAGTCCTAGTCCTCTGAGGTCATTTTCATTTTCATTAAAAAAATTATGTATTAAGCAATTCATTAAATGTCAAATACTGAGCAAGATTCTGGGGATACCATGGTGAGTTGAGAGTCCCCAAGACACCCCCATGTTTGAGTATTTGCAATGAAGACTCACAGGAGTTGGCATATAGCCATATTCACAGCTAGGACTTATGACAGTGGTGTGGTGAGGATACACAGCCAATCCAGGAAAAAAGACATGGGCAGAGTCTGCAGAAATCCACGTACAGGAATACTTATGCTCTCTCCCTCCCATGTGGGGTCACATGGGGTGCACCTCAGCGATGGAAATGCAGCTCCACACTTGCAGCAATTCTGCCTAGGGAAGTCCATTACCGATTCCATGACTAATGTTGGGGCTGGTCACGTGGCTTCCTCTGCTTGGCGTGTATCAAACTCCCGACCCCCGGAAAGAAAGTTGCATGTTCAACATAAAGCACATGCTTCTACCCACAGTTTAGGCACGGCCAGCCCCTCTGATCCTATCTGCGTCTCATACCAGTGTAAGGAACCATTTACCACTCAAGCTCCTAGATGCCAGCCAAAGGCCAACCTTGCAAGCAGGCCGTTCTAAGCATAGCAGTCTCAGGCTTGCCGTGTTAACTCTTTGCACGAGTGGTTAGTGGTTAGTTAAATGGTCTCTACCTTCACAAAGCTCTGTGTAATCCAAGAGATAAACATTAACGTGATTATTAGGCCTACAAATATAAAATTGTCTCTGTGATAGTTCCATGAAGGGGAGGTCAAGGGCACCGTGACAGCTGTGATGGGAAGATCTGACCTGCTCTAGGGGTCAGGGGAGCCTTCCTAAGGCTTCCCTGTGGCTGACCATGGTAGATCAGATCTGAGGGAAGATCAGGACTTAGGTAACCAGAGGAAGCTGGCAGATCATTTCAGGTGAGGAGACAGCACAGCTAAAGGCCACATAGCCAGAGTAAGCATGGCACGACTGAGGGTCTGCAGAGGAAGTGTGGCTGCAGAGGGAAGGGCTTCAGCTGTGGCATGCAAGGCCTTGCAGGTCATGATGTGGGGCTTCATCCAAAGAGCAATGAAAACTTTAGCGTGGAGCTGGGTATGTGCAAGGTCATGGGAGAGGCAGGGATGATAGTGAACTTTGTGAGAGGCAGGGATGATAGTGAACTTTGTGTTTGAAAGGCATGGAGAATGCACAGAAGGGTTCTAGAGTTGGATGCTGGTCCTCCAGGTAGGGAGGACACAGTTGTGCTCTGGGAGATGACAGTGGTTTGAACCAGCAGGAAGGTGACAGGAATGGAGCAAAGCATCTGGCTTGGTGAGATTTTTACAGGATAAACTGAAAGACCATGCATGGGGTGTCAAGGTTACAATAGCGACGCGGGGTCAAGGGTGACTCTAAGATTTGCAGCTTGTATCAACAGGTAAAGCTAGGAAAAACTCTGTCCGCCATGTTTGGTTTTAAACACTTTCCTTCTCTTATTTCCTTTTCTATTTTCTTATCTCCTTCCTTCCTTTCCTCTTTTCCTTTCTTCCCCTTCTTTCCTTCCTTAATTCCTTCCTTCCTTCCTTCCCTCCCTTTCCTTTCCTTCCTTCCCTCCCTCCTTCCCTCCCTTCCTTCCTCCCTACGTCCCTCCCTCCTTTTTCTTTTTCCTTCCCTTTATTCCTTTTTCTTTTTCAATCAAGGAGAAGATCATGAGTTGAGATAGTCCTTAAGATACTCAAGTGTGACTGTGATGTCAAAGGACCACTAGACATTCAAGCACGGAGCTCAGATGGGAAATCTGGATGGAGGTCTACATTTGTGGAGTAGTTGAGTCTTGAGACTTTGAAATAGTAATGAAAAGGTGGTATTCAGCCTGGATAACCTTCTAGAAAAAATATTTAATACCTTCATAGATAACATTTAATCAAATAGAACTGGGTTTTCCAAAGGCTGGTGATATTAAATTCTTAACAGCTGTATCGTGATGGATCGAAATGATGTAAGCATGAACAAGTGAACAAACAAATGTAAAACAACACAAAACCCAAACAATAAACACACACCCAAGGGTTCCTAGATGGATAGGATTCCAGAACAGGATTCATCTGGAAGGCCTTCCTGCCTTAATTTTTAGGTTAAAGCTCGGGTGATATGCAGGGGAGGGCATCAGTACCACTAGACTGGCAATCTGGCTAGACTGTTCTACGGTCTGTGCTGTGCTATTTTATTTATGTTAAATATTGTGGATAACATTCTTGCTATAAAGTGACTAAAGAAGGTGCAAGGAAAAGTACCAAAGGAGTTTTATGAAACAGCAGTTTATTGAGATGCTATATGGGAAAAATAGAGTGGTAAAATATATCTGGGAATATTGAAAACTGAATGCATCTCTAGTTTTACAAGGTACATGAAGATATGTGCTCCAAAATCGGTCAGGAGAGAAGCCTGTCAAATTCGGTATAACCTACTTATTTTGCCACAAAATGCTGTTCTTTCTCCTAGGTAATAAGTAGCAATATCTAACCTCTTTTAGCAACAATGATGCAAAGAAAAATGTGTCTCAATTTTCTAAAAAAGGCCTCAGCAATATCAAATTTTTATAGTTCCCTTCATTATATTATCAAATCACATAAAAACTGAGGGAGAAATGAAACATTAAGTTAGGATCATACAATTTTACATATTTCTGGAAGTGGCCTAAGTAACTTTAAAACCATTAAAAGTATAGTAGCAATTAATTTATCCCTATAAAGTTCTTTTGAAAAGCCAGTTACGCGCATTCAGAAATTGAGTCTCTAAAGTTATTTCTGTGAAGTTGAGCAATTTGGTTACAATCTGCTAGGGCAAAAAAACAGCAAAAACTGCACGTCACCAAGTGTGAAACATTCACTGGCTTCTGTGTTCTGCTCATTCAGTAGTGTGTTTTTCTCTCTCCCCTTAGTTTTGTAGACAGAAACAGTAATTATCAGTCCTGGTTGTGATATACTCCAGAGCATTTGCAATTATTTCTAGGGCTCTTAGGAAATCTTCAAAGCAAAATTAATTAATTTCAGCATGTGTGTACATGCCCCAAACACACAATTCCAAGCAAATCATCTATCTTTGACTGGGTTGGGAAGTCAAGGAAGTGGATAGCAGAGACCTGAAACTCTAAAGGTGTGGGGATGGAAGAAGGGCAATTATTTGATTACTGGTAGGATTTGCTAAGATCTACTTGAATGCTAAGCAAAAAATGGTGAAACATATATAGTATGGTTCTTCCTCCAAGAAACTTACTAAATGAGACACAAAAATTTTAAAAGAGATTATAATCTGGAGAGGAAAATTATGAGGGACTAATGGTATAAAATAACCAACTGTGTAGTTTTATTTTTGTATTAGCATAATAGTAACATGTTTATCTAGAAAAATTTCTAAAAAAGGGAGACAAGGAGAAAGGAAAAAAAGAAGGAGAGAAAAGAAGGAAAGAAGGAAGAGGCGAAAGAGAGAGAAAAAGAGATATTACTTATACTTGCAGTACAAATTTGTTTGTTGTTGTTGTTGTTGTTGTTGTTGTTGTTGTTGTTGTTTTTGAGGCAGAGTCTTGCTCTGTTACCCAGGCTGGAGTGCAGTAGTGTGATCAATAGCTCATCGCAGCCTCGACCTCCCAGACTCAAACCATTCTTCCACCTCAACCTCCCAAGTACCTGAGACTATAAGCACATGCCACCATGACCAGCTAATTTTTCTTTTAATTTTTATTTTTTCTAGAGATGGGAGTCTCATTATGTTGCCCAGGCTGGTCTCAAACTCCTAGGCACATGTGAGCCTCTCACCTTGGCCTCCCAAAGTGCTGGGATTACAGGCAAGAGCCGCCACACACAGCCCAGTAAAAATGTTTAAAAAATAATTTCAGCCTTCTAATTTAGTTTTTTTCCAATTACTTACTATTTAAACAGAACCACAGTGAATATTCTTGTAGCTAAATCTTTGCACATATTCATGATTATTTCCTAAGGCTGTATTTCTAACAATGGATATTGCTGAAACAAAGAAAATGCAACAAATTCAGGCTTTTCATATTTATTTCCAAGTTAGCCTCCAAAAGTTGTACCATTTTCTATTCTTACCAGCAAGGCCCACTTCCCACCTCCTCTCTAGCTCTGAGCATGGCTGTTTTCTAAAAGTCCTTGACAACTTGATAGGGAAGGAGTATGTCACCTTGTGTGTCAGTGACTCATGCGCTGAGTGGGGGATACATGCGGCATGCTCAGTGCTATCTTGGTGTTCTTAGCACCGCGGGTGTGTCTCTATTTGAGACATGGCCCATATGGTCTCTGCCCTCAAGAGAACAGCCTTATGCTTGGTGGCAGTGGGCATGAAGACGAAAGGGCTAGCCGGGCATGGTGGCTCACGCCTGTAATCCCAGCACTTTGGGAGACTGAAGTGGGTAGATCACTTGCGGTCAGGAGTTCGAGACCAGCCTGGCTAACATGGTGAAACCCCGTCTCTACTAAAAATAATTTTTAAAAAAATTAGCCAGGCTTGGTGGTGCGTGCCTGTAATCCCAGCTACTTGGGAGGCTGAGGCAGAAGAATCGCTTGAACCTGGAGGCAGAGGCTGCAGTGAGCCAAGATTGCACCACCGTACTCCAATCTGGGCAACAGAGCAAGACTCTGTCTCAAAAAATAATAATAATAATAATAAGAGCTATCTATGACAAACCCACAGCCAATATCATACTGAATGGGCAAAAACTGGAAGCATTCCCTTTGAAAACTGGCACAAGACAGGGATGCCCTCTCTCACCACTCCTATTCAACATAGTGTTGGAAGTTCAGGCCAGGGCAATTAGGCAGGAGAAGGAAATAAAGGGTATTCAATTAGGAAAAGAGGAAGTCAAATTGTCCCTGTTTGCAGATGACATGATTGTATATCTAGAAAACCCCATTGTCTCAGCCCAAAATCTCCTTAAGCTGATAAGCAACTTCAGCAAAGTCTCAGGATACAAAATCAATGTGCAAAAATCACAAGCATTCCTATACACCAACAACAGACAAACAGAGAGCCAAATCATGAGTGAACTCCCATTCACAATTGCTTCAAAGAGAATAAAATACCTAGGAATCCAACTTATAAGGGATGTGAAGGACCTCTTCAAGGGGAACTACAAACTGCTGCTCAAGGAAATAAAAGAGGATACAAACAAATGGAAGAACATTCCATGCTCACGGGTAAGAAGAATCAATATCGTGAAAATGACCATACTGCCCAAGGTAATTTACAGATTCAATGCCATCCCCATCAAGCTACCAATGACTTGCTTCACAGAATTGGAAAAAAACTACTTTAAAGTTCATATGGAACCAAAAAAGAGCCTGCATCACCAAGTCAATCCTAAGCCAAAAGAACAAAGCTGGAGGCATCACACTACCTGACTTCAAACTATACTACAAGGCTATAGTAACCAAAACAGCATGGTACTGGTACCAAAACAGAGATATAGATCAATGGAACAGAACAGAGCCCTCAGAAATAACGCCACATATCTACAACTATCTGATCTTTGACAAACCTGAGAAAAACAAGAAATGGGGAAAGGATTCCCTATTTAATAAATGGTGCTGGGAAAACTGGCTAGCCATATGTAGAAAGCTGAAACTGGATCCCTTCCTTACACCTTATACAAAAATCAATTCAAGATGGATTAAAGACTTAAACGTTAGACCTAAAACTATAAAAACCCTAGAAGAAAACCTAGGCATTACCATTCAGGACATAGGCATGGGCAAGGACTTCATGTCTAAGACACCAAAAGCAATGGCAACAAAAGACAAAATTGGCAAATGGGATCTAATTAAACTAAAGAGCTTCTGCACAGCAAAAGAAACTACCATCAGAGTGAACAGGCAACCTACAAAATGGGAGAAAATTTTTGCAACCTACTCATCTGACAAAGGGCTAATATCCAGAATCTACAATGAACTCAAACAAATTTACAAGAAAAAAACAAACAACCCCATCAAAAAGTGGGCAAAGGACATGAACAGACACTTCTCAAAAGAAGACATTTATGCAGCCAAAAAACACATGAAAAAATGCTCACCATCACTGGCCATCAGAGAAATGCAAATCAAAACCACAATGAGATACCATCTCACACCAGTTAGAATGGCAATCATTAAAAAGTCAGGAAACAATAGGTGCTGGAGAGGATGTGGAGAAATAGGAACACTTTTACACTGTTGGTGGGACTGTAAACTAGTTCAACCCTTGCGGAAGTCAGTGTGGCAATTCCTCAGGGATCTAGAACTAGAAATACCATTTGACCCAGCCATCCCATTACTGGGTATATACCCAAAGGACTATAAATCATGCTACTATAAAGACACATGCACACGTATGTTTATTGCGGCATTATTCACAATAGCAAAGACTTGGAACCAACCCAAATGTCCAACAATGATAGACTGGATTAAGAAAATGTGGCACATATACACCATGGAATACTATGCAGCCATAAAAAATGATGAGTTCATGTCCTTTGTAGGGACATGGATGAAGCTGGAAATCATCATTCTCAGTAAACTATCTCAAGAACAAAAAACCAAACACCGCATATTCTCACTCATAGGTGGGAACTGAACAATGAGATCACCTGGACACAGGAAGGGGAACATCACACTCTGGGGACTGTTGTGGGGTGGGGGGAGGGGGGAGGGATAGCATTGGGAGATATACCTAATGCTAGATGACGAGTTAGTGGGTGCAGCACACCAGCATGGCACATGTATACGTATGTAACTAACCTGCACAATGTGCACATGTACCCTAAAACTTAAAGTATAATAAATAAATAAATAAATAAATTTCATTTAAAAAAATAAAAAAATAAAAAAGAGAAAAGGGCTTATTCAAGTGCTGGAGTTTTCTATTTCTTGATTTGTCTTAATTTTAATTTTCCCATGAGGTATTTCTGAAGGAGAGCTCAATAGGATTGGATTCTTAGATGAAATGGATTGCATGAACAGTGACTGTAGGGCTGCTCGGGCTGCAAGGAAAAAGATAGAAACTGGAAATGGGAAACTGGATAACTAAGAAACATGCTTGATTCAGGGTCAAGGATGCAGTCACCCAGGGGAGCCTGAGTAGTGCTGGCAGTGGGAGGTGGGGATCACTTCTGCCTTCTCTTTTTGTGACAATGTATCATGAATTACTTGTGAAAAGAAAAAAAACAACCCAATGAAATCTTGTAATGTTAGGTGTTTGAATTTAAAGTGTTGGAACAGAAACTTGGGGCACAGGTAAGATAGCAGGGTTTCTAGTGACAAACTTGGACATTATCAGTATCTAGTGGCTTTGGTTTTTGCAGAGGGAAGATTCACTTTTCCACTACAGAAGGGCAGGAATTTTTAAAGTCCTTTGAGGTTAACAAAAATTTCTACATGTGAAGGGAGGTGTGGAAAAGTGGTAGACTACTTCCCAGAACTAGGATCTAATTATTAATACTCCTTGTAGTCAGAGATTCGGAAACAAAATTATTTCCTGAAGAAGCAGATTGGGGTCCTGTGTGAATGCGGGAAGATCAGCTGAGCAGCACCCACACATTCCTCTTGCATGTCAAGTGGACAAGCCAGCTCAAATCCACAGACATTTTTGCACAAAACCTCCCACTGCCTGCTAAAACATATTCACTACGCACCAGATTCCCCACCAAATCACTTTTTGGCATCTACTTCCAACCTTCCCTCATCTCCTATGTCCTTACTCTGAAAAATAAAATAATACACATACTGGACAGATCTTCTAAAAAGGAAGAAATGTTTAATAACTCCTGGAGAGATAAAATGCCAACATTTAGGTACATTTATGAATTAGAAGCTTCCAAATTGATATGGAGTAAAGCAGTGTCAGATTTTTAAAGTAAGGGTTGAAACTTGGTTTGCCAAAGCTTTCAGGGTGAAATCAAGACAATCAAGTACTTTAAGTCACCACATCCATACCTAAAACATGCTGGCTTGACCCAAGCTTGAGGTCCTCAGACTGAACAGGTGCACTGCTGGGATGCTTTCAAGCTCCTGGACGGAACCGCCTAGCTGAGTGCTCCAGGGAGGAATGCCGCTGCCCACATAGACTAGTGGTACTAATCAAAGAAATAAAGCATTTTACAGTCAGCGCTTTAAAATACACCTTTTGGCACCTGGCGATTTTCCAAAAAAGTGCAGAAGAAAAAGTCCGAGTCCTCTGGGAGTGTCTGAAGTTGCAGGGAAAACCGCCAAGCCTTGCGTGGAGCCACCACCATCACTTGCCCCTTTTCTGTCTTTGTGCTGCCATCTAGAGAGGAAAGGAAAACATGTGGTGTGTCCTGGTGAGGAGAAACAGTCACCTGAAATCCCAAGCACCATCTGCAGCTCCTAGAACAGAACGCAGGGCTGGTGGGTTTGGTCCTGAGGGCAGCTGAGCATTTTCGCTTCTAAGAGATGACCTCAGACACAGGAAGGGATTCCCATCGTGGCCAGCCTCCGAGATCTCATACTAGGGTTCATAGCAGGCTCCTCGAGAGCACACCAAGAAGTATGTTTTTCTTTGAATGTTCAAAGGGAGTGAAATATAACGTTGGGGTGGCCCAAACTTACGGGATGGGCACCATCTTATAGGAAAAAAAATAAAATACAAGAAATACATGAAAGTAACGTTCTGAGATGAGTAATTCTTAAACCATTTTTCTTTTCTTTTTTTTGTAAAGAGGCAGTTCCTTTTATAAAAAGCAGGAAGCCTTGTGTAGACTCCAATGTATAAAAAATAGATAAGCATATACTTGTTGCTGATAGAAGTAGTAGCACCTAATGTCCCTGTGAAGAATGTACTGAACAAGTTTAATTACTACAAGTTGATTTTTTATTGAGTGCAAAGTTAAAAATAACTTATTCTGGAGCTATATGTTACAAAAAAAAAAAAAACCATGTACATGGAAATCAAATTTCTATGCCAGAATGTGGATGAGAAGGAAGCAATGCCTTCCCTGACCACCCACTCCCCAGAACTCAGTGCCCTGCCTGGTCAGCTTTTTCCATAGGCCCTGGCACTATCTGAGATATCATCTGTCTACTCGCTCTAGAATGGAAATTCTTGAGGGCAGGTTATTTTTGCCTGCCATGTTGATATCCGCATTTCCTCTATCTACAACATGTCTAGCACACAGCAGGTGCTCAGTACATGCTCTTAAAGGAACAAATAAATCTAAGTTGATTCCTTAGCCTCTTTTGCTTGTTTATGCAAGAACTAACAACATGTCTAACTTTAATTTTACAAGTATTCTGATTCAAACACGTGTAAAGTAACAATTATTTTAAAGTCCATGAAGAAGCTCTGATTTCTCTGTAAATTTCATTTGGTGCCGTCCCCCATTTCAAATAGTCTTGATTAGCCTGAGACCATCAAAATAACATTTATTAATGAAAGTACAGTAAATGCTAAAACACTGACAGCTGAATTAAAGATTTGACATGCAAATGTACCAGCTAAGTAGAAGCTTTACTTAAATTCTGGCTTGCCATCGTTGAGGATAAATTGACCTGCAGAATTCATTATGAATAAAGCAAGAAGATGCAGCAGAATAAATGTGATTTTTTTCCTTTCTTAAAATAAAATTTGCAATTAAAACAGATTATTTAAGGCTAAATGGTCATACAATGGTATGAATAGGAACCTTGGGTAAACAAAAGGAACGAGGCCTAGGCTTGGCATCTGGGCTTGGCCACCTACTGTCTGTATGACCTCACACAGACCATCAATAAAATAAGGATACCACCTCTTTCTGGTCTACCTTGGAGGGTTGTTGTAAAGATTAATTTATTTTATTTTACTTTTTTAAGAGACAGGGTCTTGCTCTGTCACCCAAGCTGAAGTGGAGTGTTATAATCATAGTCCACTGTAACCTTGAATTCCTAGCCTCAAGCAATTCTCCCTCCTCAGCCTCCCAAGTAGCTAGAATTACAGGTGTGTGCCACCACACCTGGCTAATTTTTTATTTTATTTTTTTGTAGAAACAGTCTTGCTATGTTGTCCAGGCTGGACTTAAACTTCTGGCCTCAGCTTCCCAAAGTACTGGGATTACAGAAGTGAGTGACTGTGCCCAGCTAAGGTCAATTTAAATACTGATAAGTGATTGCTGTGAGAACTGTAAAAATACTATGAAACATAGGGACGAACCCTTTTGGTCAGTCTAATGGCTCTGGGGAATATATAAACCTCAGGACTGTGTAATCTCCAAGTGTATACCAAGGTGTAAAAATCAAATCATATCTTCTGATTATTCAGATGAGGACAAAGCTCATAAACATTTTCTAAGTACACTTGGAAAACACCCTCCAACTTGCTTCTCTAGACCTGGAGCTCTTTGTCTTCCAAGAGATCTGACTATGACATAGCTAACTCCCAAGATTGCCAAATTTTGGATTCGTCCTAGAGAAAGGGGTGTTTGGGAGAAAATATGTAATACAAGGCAGCTAGTCAAGTTAGATCAGCTTTAAGAACAGAGAAAGTCAACTCCTAAACTATGTGAAAAGGTTGTCTTTCATATCTGGTAAAGAGGTGATGTTCTAGGATGTAACAGAGTCAAAGTTAGAGCCACTGGGGAAAGGGAATTTGATGTGGTAGAGTCTGGATGTGAGAGGTCCTGAATTCAAGTTCTGGCTCAGTTATTCATTAGCTGTGTGATGTTGGGAAAATGAGCTGACCTTCCCTTGTTCAACTGCAAAACAAGAGAAATAATACCCTTTGTGCCATATGGCTCCTGGAAAGATTAAACACATAAATTCATGTCAAAATTGCTTTAAAAATCACAATGCGCTTTGCCAGTCTTTGTTATTACTTTCCAACAATTGTGTTCTTTGTATTTCTTTCTATGGCAAAGTGAAATAATCTTTGAAAAATGAAGAAAAGAAATATACATATACACATATCATGGGCACCCCAAAACCCAGTATGAGCATTTTGTTGTATTTTCTTCCAGACTTTCTTCCAGCAAAACACATGAGCTGGTTCAACTAAAGAGTTTAGGGGAGTGCCTAGTGCATGGTAAGCACTGCATGAAAGATAACTCTAAAAGCACTTTCCTCCCAGGTGTAAAGGAGACATGGCTCCCCAAGCACCAGCGGCTGGAGGGAAAGACATAAAAAATCTTGATGATATAGTCCCATTTCATGCTGAGAAGTGACTGGGGGCCAGAGATGCCAATGACTTCCTCCATGGCTCACAGAATTAAGGCGGAACTGAGACTACAACCAGGAACAATCCTGCCATGTTGTATTAATTAGTCTGTTTAGTACTGAAACATGGTTGATGTGAAGTCCTTTTTTCACTTTATTTATATTTTTAAAGATTAAGATATCTGTTCACTGTTGTCAGAAGTTTGCATACAATATAAACAACACTGTACATTTAGTAAGAAAACAGGTACACTTTAGGTTCTCACTTAGAGCTTGCCTTTGTGTCTTGCTAAGGCCCCAAATAAGAGAAATATGATTTTGGGAATGGACAGCAGCACAATATGAAACAGATTCGAACAAACAAAAGACAATTCCACTTGACATCCAATTTAAGCCTTACAGAGGAGAGTCTCTTTGGCAATGCAGAACCGAGAAGCACAAACCTTGAAAGATGACAGGGTCTGAGAGTACAAGGTAAATTTAAATTGAAGATAAACTAGAAATAAAAAAGAATGTTGGTAACCTGTGATCAGTTTCAGAAAAAAAAAATATATGGCTTGATGAAAAAGATGGAGGCTTTTGTCTATGTAGCCAAGTGGTTTTGCAGTTTGTGGAAATGTTGTGAAGCTTTCCCAAACTTGGCACATTAATCAAAGAGAAAAATGATGTAAGTAAGAGAAGCAAAGGGCCAAAGGATTCAAGTAGGCTAGCGTATCCTAATGTTTAGTACAAGAGTCTAAAAAGGCTCTAGTCTGAAATTCCTTAAAGAATTCTAAAGGACAGGCTATGTAGATTTAAGTCTGTATCTGTGCCATATGTGGGTATGCATTTATGTTTGTGTGTACTTATGTGTATATATGTGTGTTTATGTGTGTTATGTGTGTATATGAACATTTTATGTATAACTATAAACCCACATGGATTTATTCCTAATATTATTCCCCAAAATGGCACCTGGTATGTGTAATACCTTTTGTTTTTCACTTTTCAATTATTATTCAGCTCAGTTATGTTGTACATTGCCAGTGAGATCTTCAACTTGGCATCAAAGGTAAAGTGAAACAGGCAAGAAAACAAAATTGCCAGTTTACCAAATTCCCAAATAATTTGTAGCTAAATCATAACATGAGCTCCTATTCAAGCCTCTGTGAATACAAAGAGTTTATAAAAACCACATATATTCTCAAACTGCAATAATTTAGGTTGTGGGCTTAATATAAATAATCTCTAAATGCTATGTAAAATGACTCCAGTAAGTGCAGTTCAATCAACTGACAGAAGAAAATTCACAGCCCTTTATCCGGAGAGATTAAAGACTGTATCTATTTCATTTATTACCAGCAACATTAACACACAAATTTAAGGCCCATACAAGTTTATGAGTGAGTTTATGAATAAGTCCCTGGACTTCAAATACTAATGCATCACAGAAAACTCATTCTCAGAACGACTCTTGAAGTTCAAGGTTTAGCCACAAGGCTGTCAAGGACTCCAACACTGTATTGCTGAACACCTGTCTGGGGTGTCCAGGATGGATTGATGTATTGGTTGGTTGGTTAATTCTCTCATGCAACAAACATCTGTTGAAGGTCTACTGTATGCAACCCCAAGTTAGGTGCTGTGTATGTACAGTCATGTGTTGCTTAATGATGGGATACGTTATGGGAAAAGTGTTGCTAAGCAATTTCGTTGTTGTGTGAACATCACAGAGTGTACTTATACAACTTATACAGACCTATGGTGTAGTCTGCTACACACCTTGGCTATATGGTACAGCCTACTGCCCAGGAGCACCTGGGCTACAAACCTGTATAGCATGTTAGTGTACTGAATACTGTAGGCAACTGTAAAACAATAGTAAGTACTTGTATATCTAAACTTATTTAAACATATAAAAGGTAATGCAATGTGCTACAACCTTATGTTATGATGGCTACAACTCACTAGGTGATAGGAATTTTTCAGCTCTGTGTTATAGTCTCATGGGACCACCATCGCATATGCAGTCTGCCATCAATCAAACCATTGCTGTGCCGGGCATGACTATATGTGAAGCAGTCAGGCAAGGTCCTATGCAGAGAGTAAGGCAGGAAAATGGTATGGAGAGTACTGAGTAGGAGCTGGGTGGGGGTAGGGGAGGAAGGTCAAGGATTGGGTCTCTGGAAAAGTGATTAAGATAAGTGATAATAACAAGATGGAGCCAGTCCTGTGAAGATTCAGAAAAAGGCACATAGAGACAAACCAGTCATACAAAGGCACCAGTGTGGAAACAGCTTGGCATATTCAAGGACCCAAAAGAAACCCAGAAAACAGCTTAGGCACTTTAAAGGTAGACAAAGATCCCTACTTTGCTGGAAAAAACAATCAAGTCTCAATTAGTGAGAATATTGCTGAGATTATTCAACCTGTCTGACTATCATGTACTCATCCTTTACCAATTGCATACTGTGTGCTCGGCACCGTGCAAGACACAAGCTTGAATGGTACAGAGTTCCTATTGTGAAGAAGCTAACTTTCAACAGGGATAATAATCCAAGTGTTTAAGCAGCTTCTCCTCTCATCTTTTGAGCTTTGGGTGGGTGTCACTATTCTGGCTCGTATGGCACTCTATGATTATAATTTTTGTAGGGATTAAATGAGTTATTATATGTAAAGTGCTTAGATCAATGCCAAGCACATAAATGCTATACAGTGTTTGTCAGTATTATTAGTTAGTAGTATAGTGAAATGATCGTGAAAGAAATAGGATATTAACATAGTTTCAAAGTATCTCAAAAATTAAGGGGCATTTATAAAAAAACTGGCTACTACTCTCAAAAGTGTCAAGGTCATTGAAAGACAAAGGAATACTGAGGGACTCTTTTTTTTATTTTGAGATGGAGTTTCCTCTTACTGCCCAGGCTGGAGTGCAGTGGTGTGATCTCGGCTCACTGCAACCTCCACCTCCTGGGTTCAAGTGATTCTCCTGCCTCAGCCTCCCGAGTAGCTGGGATTACAGGCATGTGCCACCATGCCTGGCTAATGTTTTGTATTTTTAGTAGAGATGGGGTTTCTCCATGTTGGTCAGGCTTATCTCAAACTCCTGACCTCAGGTGATCTGCCCGCCCTGGCCTCCCAAAGTGCTGGGATTACAGGCGTGAGCCAATGCACCCGGCCGGGACTCTTACAAATTAGAAAACACTGAAGAGATGTGGCAGCTAAATGCAATGTACCATCACAGACTGAATTCTGAAATTAAAAAAGTATCAGTGGAAAGATAGGTGAAAGTATAATAAGGTAAATTTTCTGGTTTTGATCTTTGTAGTATGGTTATGTATGCTAATACTGAGGGAAGCTGGGTGAACATCATATCTAAACTCTACTATTTTTGTGACTTTTCTAGAAAAGTATAAAATTATTTCAACATAAAGTAAAAGAGAGAGGAGAAAAATAGACCTAGAAGATAGAAAATAACAAAGATAATAGAACTAGCAAATGAGGACATTTAAGTAGCTATTTTAACTATATTGAAGTATTTAAAGAAAACTGAAAGCATAATAAGAAGAGATACGGGAAGACATAAAGAAGAACCAAATGGAACGTCTAGAACTAAAAATTACAATATTTAAGGCCGGGCGTGGTGGCTCAGGCCTGTAATCCCAGCACTTTGGGAGGCTGAGGTGGGTGGATCACCTGAGGTCAGGAGTTCAAGACCAGCCTGACCAACATGGAGAAACCCCATCTCTACTAAAAATACAAAATTAGCCAGGTCTGGTGACGCATGACTGTAATCCCAGCTACTCGGGAGGCTGAGGCAGGCGAATCACTTGAACCCGGGAGGCGGAAGTTGCAGTGAGCTGAGATCGTGCCATTGCACTCCAGCCTGGGCAACAAGAGCAAAACTCCATCTCAAAAATAAATAAATAAATAAGTAAAATTACAATATTTAAAGTAAAAATTAAATAACTAAGGTTAACAGAAGATGAAATGCTATAAATCAAAGTAAACTTGAAGATACACCTAGAAACTGTCTAAAAATGGAACATAAAAAAACAAACAAACAAAACAGAAACTCAGTGATAGGACCTGGAGGACAATACCAAGTGTTCCAGCATACATGAAATTGGAGGCCAGAAGCTGAGGGGATAGGGAGAAAAGGGAGGAAAGAATGGAAAAAAGTATTTAAAGAAATATTGGCCAGAAATTTTCCATATTTGATGAAAATTAAAAACTCAAAAGTTCAAGGAGCTTAATAAACTCCCAAATGAGATAAACAAAAAGAAAACCACATCAACACATCATAGTCAACTTGCTGAAAACTAGTAATAAAGAAGAAAATCTTAAAAGAACGCATGAGGAGGAGACACATTATGTAAAGGAGAAGAAATATAAGAAATATCATAGATGTCTCATCAGAGATTATGCAAGCCAGAAGACAATGATTCTTTGAAAGGATCAATGAAATTGACAAACCTTTAGCTATACTAACAGAGAAAGCAAAAAGAAGACACAGATGACCAACATCAGGTATGAAAAAGGGAATATCACTACAGATCCACAGACATTAAAAGGATAATAAAAATGTGATGAACAACTTATGCCAATAAATTTGACAACCTAGATCAAATGGATACATTTCTTGAAAGACATAAATTACCAAAACTGGCACAAGAAAAAAAAAGAAAATTAGAATAGCTCTTCATCTATTATAGAAATTGAATTAGTAATTTAAAAGTTTCCCCCAAAGAAAATTCCAGGTCCAAATGGCTTCACTGGTGAATTGTGTCCGACATATAAGGAAGCAACAACACCAACCTCACACAAACTCTTTCAGAAAATAAGTGATGAAAGAATACTTCCCAACTCATTTTATAAGCCCAGTTTTACTCTGACATCAAAATCAGACAAAATCATTACAAGTAAAGAAAGCCACAGACCAATATCCCTCATGAACAGAGATACAAAAAAACCCCATACTACATATAAAAAGAATAATATACTGTGACCAAGTAGGGATTATCTCAAGAATGCAAAATTAGCTTAACATTCAAAAATCAATCATTATAATTCATATATTAAAAGACATTCCTCTATTAAAAAGAAAACTACTTGATCATCTCAGTAGATACAAATTATTTGACAATATCCACATATGATAAATACCTATATATAAAAACTCTCAGTGAACTAGGAACAGAAGGAAACTTTCTCAGCCTGATAAAGGGAATCTACAAAAAACCACACACATAGATAAATACTGATAGATACATGGATAGATTTAGAAATGTTGATACGAGTATATAGTGTATATATGTGTGTGTACATGTTGTACACACACACACATTTCCTAGCTTTGGCTCCTAAGCAATGACATACCAATAGCAATGAGCATACCTACTGCCTAGATCTTGGTTTCTAAATACCATTCTTCACTGAAAGGAACCAGGGTTCTTTGAAAAAAAGGTGGATTCAGGGCTTGCACAGGACAAGAGGCTGAAACTCCAGTCACAGAAGCAGGAATGTATTAAAGAATGATAGAAACATACCCAAAAGATACACAAGTCAGCTTGAAGGGTCTCCCACTAGCTCTTCTGAAACAACATGAGCATTAAAATTAATAATAATAATGCAATATAGCCCACTGGATAAAATAAAAATCTATAAATCCATACTGTTAAGAATTCATAAATGAGGGAAGAAGCAAGGAAAAGGGAAAGTTCTTCCTTACAGAAGAATGCCAACTGATAAATATAGAAGAAATGAAAGTTAGAAAATCATCAGATCCTAAAAGTAGTGGGCAAACATCTGATAAGAAATAGGATACTTACAAAGTCCCAGAATACTTACCCACAAATTACTTATTAATTATAAAAATAATCAACAATAATTCACAATGAAAATTGTAGGCAGCACCTTAATCAAGTGATCAAAGTCAACAACACTGATATTGGGATAGACTGTGATTCCTGCCATGGTGTACTGAGAAAGACATATTACTCCTGGAGGTGCCCTAAGAGTATGACTTGAATTTAATCAAAAAGAAATATTAGAATGAGAAATATTCCAGCAAATATTTACCCTGTACTCAAAAATGTCAAGTAAGACAAAGAACAGATGAGAAACTCTTGCAGATTAAAGAAAACTATAACAACAAAAAGGCTCCAGTGCTAGATAGTTTTACCTCTAAGATTCTTAAACATTTTCCAGCAATAGAATATAATAATGCAAAATGAATCCTTCCAGAACATTGGAAAAAATGGAAAGCTAGCCTAATTCTAACGCTAAAGCCTAACAGCAGCATTGCTTATGAATATGTCTGCAAAATTCCTTAATAAAAGTGTAGAAAGTCTAATTGAAAACTATATTTGACAAAGGTTAAGAAAGATAGGATGTATCCATTATGCTATTGATCCTTTATCTACTGCCAGGGTGAGTTTATTAGACATTTGGGTACAGTTTGATAGTAAGTAGTAAAAACTTTATAGACACCTCAATAGATGCCAAAAAGCTTTCTGATAACAACCAACACCAATTATTAATTTAAACCTTAAGGAAACTAAGTATAAAAGGATGGATAGTCTTTATCATATTAGCAACAGCTAGTGTCAGAATTAATGGTAAAGCACATCAATAAAATCACCAATTAGACAAAGACGGCTATTATTACTCTTTAATACTGTTCTGGATATTCTAGCCCATGTAATATAATGTAAAATATATAATAAAAGAGGTGTAACTATTAGAAAGAATTGCATGCAATTTTTAAAAACTAAATTACATACTATATTATGTATAAAACCCAAAATAAATAAAATGGAAAATTTTTCCATTAATAGTTTAGTAAACTGGTTATTTAAAAGATAAATATATAAAAATATAAAACTTTACCACAAAATGACCAGTTGGTAGACCTAGCTGGAAAAAAACAGATTTCATTAATAGCAATGAAAATATCTACACATACTCGTACAAAGATATGTCTAGAACCTATTGAAGATGAAGAACCGAACATTAGTGAAAGGTATTCTTAAGACTTGAGTAACTAAAAAGAAATACTATATTCCCAAATAAGAATATTTAAGTTTGTAAAGATGTTTGTTTTCCCAAAGTAAGTTATGCATCTAACAAAATCTCAGTAAAAATCCCATTGGAACTTACTCTTAGAACTTGACAAAATAATCCTACAGATTAAATGAAAAACTAAACTGGTGAGAAAATAATTAAATTAACAGCTTTACCTCACAGCATATTTAAACATAATTACACATTCTCTAGATGATTTAAGTAATTAAATATAAAACAAAAATAGGCCAGGCGTGGTGGCTCACACCTGTAATCCCAGCACTTTGGGAGGCCAAGGCGGATGGATCACCTGAGGTTGGGAGTTCAAGACTAGCCTGACCAACATGGAGAAACCCCGTCTCTACTAAAAATACAAAATTAGCTGGGCGTGGTGGCACATGTCTGTAATCTCAGCTACTCGGGAGGCTGAGGCAGGAGAATCACTTGAACCCTGAAGGCGGAGGTTGTGGTGAGCTGAGATCACGCCATTGTACTCCAGCCTGGGCAACAAGAGCGAAACTCCATCTAAAAAAAAAAAACAAAAAAGAACCAAAAACATAACTATTAAAAAATCAGAAGAAAATAAAAGTGTCTGGTTAAATTTCCTGTAAAATGAAATATCTTTCTAAGTACAATATCTGTGTAAAGGAAAAGTTTATGTATATATGTCTACATAAAAACTAAAAACACCTGCATGTCAAAAATCATAAGCAAAATTAAAGGCAAAGTATAAACCAAGAAAGGAAATTTACAACAAACACAGTAGAAATAATTAATGTCCTTAAGTTATAGAATACTTTTAGTCAATAAGAAAAATATTGATACTCTAATAATTTAGCAAAGCATATAAAAGACAATTCTCTATAAGATGACAATTGATTAGTAAGTATGAAAAAATGTTCAAAATCACTACTAATCAGGGAAATATGAATTAAAACCACAATAAAATGTTTTTACACTTATTTCCAAAGGTAACAACCAATGCTAACAAGGTGGCATTAAGCTTTCACACCCACTGTTTGTTAGAGTGCAAGACCATTAAAATAAGCCTAGAGTGCAAAAGCTTATAAACTTTCCATGAAATATATTCCCATAAATATATATTTGAAAATCCAATAAGCCCACATCTAAAAATCCATTACAAGGAAACAATAAAATATGTGGACAAATATTTACTTATAATCTGATTCTTCAAATAGTGAACATTTGTGAATAATCCAAATGTCCAAACAGGATCATGGTTATTAAATAATCCAAATAATCAAAAATTATACTGTCATTAAAAAACATATTTATGAAGAACAGTTAGTAGTCTGGGAAAATAGTAACAAAATAATGTTTATAAAAAGGTAACTAATGTGATTTTTCACAGAATTAGAAAATAACTATTCTAAAATTCATATGGAACCAAAAAAAAGCTTGGATAGCCAAAGCAATCCTAAGCAAAAAGAACAAAGCCAGAGGTATCACATTACCCAACTGCAAACTATACTACAAGGCTACAGTAATCAAGACAATATAGTACTGATACAAAAACAGACACATAGGCCAAAGAAAGAGAATAGAGAACCCAGAAATAAAGCCACACACCTATAGCTATCTGATCTTCAACAAAGTCAACAAAAATAAGCAATGGGGAAAGGACTCCCTGTTCAATAAATGATGCTGGGATAACTGACCAGCCATATGCAGAGGAATAAAACTGGACTCCTACCTATCACCATATACAAAAATTAACTAAAGATGGATTAAAGAATTAACTGTAAGACCTCAAGCTATAAAAATCCTAGAAGAAAACCTAGGAAATACCCTTCTCAACATCAGCCTTGGCAAACAATTTATGACTAAGTGCTCAAAAGCAATTGCAACAAAAATAAAAATTGACAAGTGGGGGCCTTATTAAACTAAAGAGCTTCTGCACAGCAAAATAAAGTATCAACAGAGTAAACAGACAACCTAGAGTGAGAGAAACTATGCAACTGACAAAAGACTAACATCCAGAATCTATAAGGAACTTACACAAATCAATAAGATACAAATAACCCCATTAAAAGGTAGGCAAAAGATATAAACAGACACTTCTCAAAAGAAGACATACAAGTGATCACAAACATATTAAAAAATGCCCATCATCACTAATCATCAGAGCAAAGCAAACGAAAACCACAATGAGATACCATCTCCTACCAGTCAGAGCAGGTATTATTTAAAAGTAAAAAAATAACAGATGATGTTGGCAGGGCTGCAGAGAAAAGGGAACACTTTTGGTGAGAATGTAAATTAGTTCAGCCACTATGGAAAGCAGTTTGGAGAGTTCTCAAAGAACTAAAAACAGAACTACCATTCGATCCAGAAATCCCACTATTGGCCACTATTGGCTATGTACTCAAAGGAAAATAAATTATTCTACCAAAAAGATACATGCACCTGTATGTTCATCACAGCACTCCTTACAATAGCAAAGATATGGGATCAACCCAGGAGCCCATCAACAGTGGAATGGATAAAGAAAACATGGCATATATACACCATGGAATACTACACAGCCATAAAAGAGAATGAAATCATGTCCTTTGCAGCAAAATGGATGCAGCTGGAGGCCATTATCCTGAGCGAATTAATGCAAAAAAACCAGAAAACCAAATACCACATGTTCTCACTTATAAGTAAGAGCTAAACATTGGGTACAAATGGACTTAAAGATGGCAATAATAGACACTGGGGACTTCAAGGGGAGGGAGAGTGGGAGAGCAAGGCTTGAAAAATTACCCATTGGGTACTATGCTCACTACCTGGGTGACAGGTTCAATTACATCCCAAACCTCAGCATCACACAGTATCCTTCTGTAACAAACCTGCATATGTACCCCCTGAGTCTAAAATAAAAGTTGAAAAAAAAAAAAGGTTACAAAGTAACTGTAATTCCTTTCTAAAAATTATTATAAGAAAATATATTATCTCTGGGTAATGAAGAAATGGGAGATTGAAATTCTTATTATTTCCTCTATTTTCTAAAAAGTGAGCCGAGATTGCGCCACTGCACTCCAGCCTGGGTGACAGCGAGACTCCGTGTCAAAAAAAAAAAAAAAAATTTACCAAAAACTAAAGTCTTTTTTAAAGTAACAATTTACCTCACAGTTTTGTAATCCAGTTTCTCTCAGTATATTGAAAATATTATTACTAAACCTACTGAATGCAAAGTTGCATTAAAAAGCAGTCATACACTCTAACATTGTCACACATCAGTTTATTGAGAAAATCATGATGCTATATGTTAATTCTCTTCAAGTGATTACTTTTCATTATGTCAGATGAGACTCCAAAAGGCCATAGCCATGAAGTTAGACACTTTCCCATATTTTGTTCAGGAACACAAAAACCAAATGCAAAGAAATGTTTAAGAGAACATGAAATTGGCCTCTTCCTTCCCCCCACCAAAGGTAGTCATTAACAGTCAGGAAGGACAAACTGAAACATGTAAAAAGCAAATATTTTTGCTAGATTTTATTTTCAAAGTTTCAAACCTTTCCAATTTTTTTTTTTATTTTTTACACCAAAAAAGGTGTCAATACTTTTCATTCCACTCTTGTCAACTTTAGCCAAAGCCTTCTGAGCTGCAGTCATTTTGCTATTTTTCTGTTAATGAAAATAAGAGAGAAAAATTGTTATGAATGTAACATTTATTAATCATATATGGAAATCAAAGAAGACTGCATGTCTCAAGTTTCATTAAGGAAGGTAAGCATCCCCCACTAACATGCTTCATAAGGGAGTGAAAAAGTTCTGATTTCTATTCAGAATTCAGACCTAAGAGACAGAATATGTTAAAAGAGGCGGAAGACAAAACTGCTGCCTTCTAAGAAGCAGAATGTTCCAACCAATGGTTTACACTGGGGAGGGGGTAGATAATTCTGGAGGGTGCATAAAGTACAATAACACAAACAATGGAACTGACACAGGCCGCAATTGTCAGAGGTAGGAATTACAGCCTTGTATTACCACATGATGAATAATTCACACCAATTTACCATCTGATTTTATTCATTTGCTCCATGGGAAACCAAGGACAACCCTATGATATTCAAAAGATGACTTGTGTTGCAAAGCATCCCAGACCAGCAGGATAGCTGCCTTATTTTCCCTCCAACAAAGCAATACTTTCCAAAAAGCTGACTCCAAATAATTCTGCCCTGTACATTTCTATCTCTCTCTGGTCACTGAATTTTTTTCTTCCATGTCTTATATAAAGCACTTGCAGAAGGTAAATAGCAGCTGATTTAACTTTGATGCAGATGCACCACAAATTGTTCAGAAGAAGCATAAATGATGGGAATCAAAAAACAAAAAATCACCTGTCTCCCTGGGAACTGTAAGACAAAGTCATTGACAAAGTATTTTTTAGAGGCACAGTATATGATTCCCACAATTCTGCTTTTCACATTCTGTCACTTATAATTTAGTAGGCTTATTTTTGACTCAATGGTGCAAAGCAACAGTCTGTTTCAGACTTATCTCGTGCATTTAAGACATTCTCCATGCTGTGCCCAAGTGGATACAATAAGTGGCACTCCCACAGAAGGGCGGGGCACAAAGATTTCTCTCAGAGAAACTGACAATGTCCCTGTTGACACAGCATCGAGATAACTAGCTATTTGGGCAGATCTTAAATCGAACTATCCCCAGTATCATATGCCCAAATAAATTACATATTGATTCAAGAATAACAGTTCTAAAAAAACATTAAACTCAAAGGGCAGTTAGTATTTTTAAAATCTAAGTGAAAGTTAACTTATCTTGAGATGGGCAAGGCCTTCCTAAGCATAAAAACAATGGAAAAATCATAAAGGGAAACAATTTCTGTACTTAATACTCAGAAAAATTTAACACTGTTAAAAAATCAAATGAAAAAGTTAAAACAAGTTTGTATCCTATATTTCATGAAAAGTGTTAATAGCCTTAATTTAGAATGAGCTCATACAAAGCAACAGAGAAACATTACTATCTCAACATAAAAACAGGCAAGCGACAGGAACCAACAATTTGCAAAAATGCAAATGGGCCATAAGCATTTGGAAAAACAACCTTTCTAGTTAAAGAAATGTAGCCTAATTTGACAGGCAACAATGTTCAAGAATAAAAGCAATACTCAATGTCGTCAAAAATGCAAGATAAATACTCATTGGCAATAATGTTTGGAAGCACAACTTTCTCCATTTTTGAAAAGCACTTTAGCTATATATATTTCAATTATGAAAGAATTCATGTTCTCCAAGCTCTTAGTCTTAGTTCAAAATTGTGTCTAATGAAATGATTGGAGATACAGACTGTAAATAAGAATGTCTATCACTTCAATAAAAACAAAAAATAAAAAAATCAGAAGTAACCTATATGTCCAAATATAGGGAAATGATTAAATTACATTCCATATGGTGAAACAAACACCCATGACTCAATATCATAAAAACATGAATATTTTTTCAAAGAATGTTTAATGATATGTGAACATTTTCACAATTTAATGTTAAATAAAAAGCCCAGAACTGAGTATTATAATGCCAATGTTAAAGGCCACATATGTATTTATAATGCATGTATAAAACTCAGTAAGGACTGTTACCAAAATGCCATTTGCCAGGGTGAATGCTGAATGGTGAAGTTATTAATTTTTATCATCATAATTTCTGCTTCTGGGCAGCAGGGTTGACAAAAAATTACCTGTAGAGCTTCCTCCCTCCTTTCCCACCCTATCACTCTATGAATACATAGCAAAATTTAGGCACACTCTTGATAAGTAGTATATTGTTTTTCTCTGACTAATAATAAGTCTTAGTTGCTTAACATTTTCATTGTCATATGCAATTCTTAATTATTAAGTCACAGAAATGCAAGTTAATAATTCTTCCTGGTCAAAACTGTAATCACAATCAAGCGTGCAACTGTTCCGCATGTATTCATGCACATCACGCACTGAGTATGAACGATACACCACTACACCTGAACCCACATACCTTTTCAGTCTTCAAATCTTTAGTATTAAACTTAGTGTAATCTTCTTTTGCTTCTACAGGCTCATCTGATAACTTTATTTTCTGCAACATTAGAGCAGTGAAGTGGTGTCAAATGTCACTTTGACACAACATCAATCCATTATTAAAAAACCCAACATGTATAATTTAGACCTCTACAGAGGCGAATGGAACAGCAGACCCAGCAAAGGGCTTACTTTTTACAGGCTCCTTTACATTTTGCCAATCATCTAGGGAATTGAGCCACACATCACTCCTAAGAAGCAGCCTTGGTGATGGTGGATATGATTGGGTAAGTACATGGCTGAGCCCCTTAGCTGGTCCAGCAAACACAGGCTTTGTAGGTGCCAGGTATGGTGGGCATGAGGGGATTGCTAATTACCAGATGAATGCAAGGCAAAGAAGTCAAAATGAGAATAGTCTCTTGAAGGGGGCCAGGTGTCCAGCCAGAATCCCTATTTCATTTACCTCCTGGGCCAGTTTAATGCCCACTTATGAATGAAGGGACAATATTTATCTTACTTTATCCATGCAAGAACAACCTTGCACAAGCAAGCAGCCAGTAAGAGAGGGAAGCACAGAGAGGCTAAATGAATAGCTTAAGGTCACCAAGTAGAGGACTTTGGCCAAGATTTCAATTCTGATACAGTGTTCTTTCCATTAGGCCCAATGCAACTAAGTCAGACCTTTACTTAATATTTTCTCCTTTCACATGAACATTTTACACCAGTGAATGTGAGAATCTTGTCAAGGCCTTAATGATCACAATATGGAAGAAATCATGCCACACTTATTATGTAAAAGGTACAAAAGCAGGGAAGACAAGTCTTGCTGTTGAACATGGAGAATTGACTGCATGGTGATCACAACCCAGATTTTTATAATTTTCAGGCTGTTTATGGAGACACCAGGTTGACCAGACCCAACATGGATCTAACCTAGGAAACAGACTTCTTCCCAGCTTCATTCTTCATGCCCCTGCTTTGCTAAACAAAGAACGGGTAGAGTTGGTGCTAAAAGATTCCACAGCCCATGGTGTTTTATCCCATAACCCAAGAGGATAAAACACCATGTCTTAAAATTGTTTGCTGTAAAAAAACGGAGGCTCATCCTGGGAATATACCACACACTATAGGAAAACCTCTTGGCCACACAGCAACCTCTAGCAAATGAATCATTAAAAGAAAAAGACTAATCCATCACAAATGAACCACCTATCAGCACCAAGTGAATGTATATTTGCAACTTTGTTAAGAATATATGTTTCAGCTTGGTGCAGTGACTCATGCCTGTAATCCCAGCACTTTGGGAGGCCGAGGTGGGCGGTCACTTGAGGCCAGGAGTTCGAGATCAGCCTGGCCAACATGGCAAAACCCCATCTCTAATAAAAATATAAAAATTAGCTGTGCATGGTGGCATGTGCCTGTAGTCCCAGCTACTCCGGAGACTGAGGCACAAGAATTGCTTGAACCTGAGAAGCAGAGACTGCAGTAAGCTGAGATTGTGCCACTGCACTCCAGCCTAGATGACACGGCAAGACTCTGTCTCAAAAAAAAAAAATACATGTTTCTATTTAAATTAAGACAGGAAAGGGTGTTTAGGTGATGCACATTTTTTACTAGAAAGGTATCTTCAGCTAGGAGGGTGGAACTCACAGCTAATAATGCTGAAGGCCAAGATATTTTCAAAACACAAAAAGCTTGAAGTTATGAGGATGCTTGTGTTCCTTCTCTATGGCAAAATGTTCCTAACACAGATGTCATTATAAACACTTAGACATTATTCCCTTTTTTTCTTTAGAGACAGGGTTTCACTGTGTTGCCCAGGCTGGAGTGCGGTGGCTATTCATAGTTGCGATCATCATATACTACAGCCTTGAACTCCTGGGCTCAAGCGACCTTCTGCCTTAGCCTCCTGAGTAGCTAAGACTACAAGTGTGTGCCACTGCACTGATGAGGTTCACTTTTCATTGATAATTCAAATAAAAAGTGTTCATTACAAGAACTTAAGATGAAAGGTACTTTTGTATGGACATAAAATGTTTAATTGGAGAAATGACTTGTTCAGGTGTTTTAATAGCTCACAACAAAACAAGATACCAGTTACAAGTGTTTAAAAAAAGAAAATGATTGTGGTAGCCTCTACATATAACCAAATTTTTTTGTTATTCCCAGTGCACTGTTGAATATATTGGGAAAAAAGATGATTGAAGCATTTACTAAAATTTTTGTTATTTCAAAGACCAAATCCCTATGGATTTGGGAGATTGTTTCAGCAGAGAAGTGGCTCAGAAAGACAGTAACAAAGGCTATGACTAAATGGATACAGTTCTGGAGAGAGAACAAACTGCAGAGTACCACAGGGATAATGTTAGGCCTTCTTACAAATGATTTGCAAGAAGGAACTCGGGAACATCTCCAAACCCACTGGTTGCATTCAACTCTGCTTGCTGACAGTGACAAATTGAAAAGACTGGAGCAAGTGAGGGTTGGAAGCTGAGTTTCAACAAAGGCAGACATATGATAGTAAAGGAAAATAATATAAAACATATTAAAGATGACAGGCTCCACGCTATCGATTACAACATAGATACAAAGATACCTAATGACTACTGGAATATATTTCCTGGAAACAGTCAACTATATTACTGTAAAAATCAATCAAATCCTGGATACAGACAGGAAAGCTAGCAGAAGATATGTTCTACGCTTGTTTAAACGATGGTACATCATCTAGTATAGTTTGTCATGTGTACACTGGAACCCCAGAAAGACACAGAGTAGAAGACCTCGAAAAGCAACTCAAATAATATAGAAGACAAGGCTGGGGTTTAGGAAGAGCAAGATGCCAAAATCAAAATCAGGGCTTGGCAAATGATGGCCCAGGGGCCAAATCCAGCTGGCTGCCTGCTTTTATAAATGAAGTTTTACTGGAACACAGCCATGCTCATTCGTTTATGTATTATCTGTGGCTGTTTTCACAATACAACAGCAGAGTTGAGTAGCTGCAATAGAGTCCATCTGCTTCATGGAGCCTAAAATATTTACTATCTGGCTTTAGAAGAAAAGGTTTGCTGATCCCTGATCTAAATCATAAATGATGAAGTCACAAACAACTTAAATTCTGAAAATTAAAATAAGAAAACAGAAATCAGGAGCAGAGAAGAATAAAGTTATGAAACATATTACTCCAAAAGGTATCCAAGGTTAAAGCTTTCAAGAATAGGTTTAGATCAATTCATGAATGATCTCTAAGTTACTAAGGAAGATAGATATTTGGGAGAAAAAAATCTGCTTCATTTTTGGATGAAGAAAAATAAGAAGCACTCTGAGAACCTACCCTCTTAGTTTCAGCAAGACAACTGTGCCTCTCTAGGTCCTCTAGAGCTACTGTCAGAGATTAACTACCGGAATGAAAGATGCATGGGTCTGGCCTAGAGCAGTCCTTAGATCTTACAGCAACAGACTTCTGTCCAGTGCTATTCTCCAAGAGAGTAAAACATGCATTTTTTTTTTGACAACATGCTGAACATAGGCCCAAACAAACACTGCTGTACTTTCAATTTTCTGTCCTTTTCTAAGGACAATGTCTTTGGAGCCACCACCACCTTTATACAGGGAATGACATAAAAAATTATGAGCATTTTAGCTACCTTGAAGGCCAAGAAACGAATGCAAGGGAGAAGGAAAGTTTGTAACATCCACAATATGTCCATTTTACATTCTCAAGGCATCCATTACTTTGCTGGCTGAAGAAATGACCTCACTGACAAGCTGGTGCACATGTTTATTTCCCTGTCTTGGAGCAGAGTTTAACTCATCTGAGATCTGGCCTGGGCTGAAGGAATGCTGCAATTTGCAGTCAGGTGTGGTTTATGATTGGCTTCTCCATTCTCTGGATCTAGGAGATAAACATACCAGCTGCAGAGGAGCTGTGGGTAGCAGCCTGAGAATGAATGAGGAAAGATTTTCCACTAACAAAGATTACACGTAAATTCATCAATCATTTCAAATTCAGAAAAAAAGTGATCATCTTTGCTCAAAGGATTCTTTGTATTATGGAAATTGTTTTCTGTTCACCTTTGTGCCAGTGACAATTAGATTTGGCAAAATGAGTTTTAGTTATATATAGAGTATGCTTAGTGATTACTAAATTTAATTAAGTGATCTAACTAATGCAGGAAGATTTAATTTTAACTATATGTCTTTAATATTTTCACAGGGGTACCTTGCTAATACCAACTCTTCTTGGGTTTTCATGGCACTTTATTTACCATTCAGGTGGAATCCACAAAAATAAAAAATAGTGATGGAGAGCCCAGTACAATCTTTATTCCACATGGCATCACTCCATGCAAAATGGATTTAGTACACCTTAAAATATATTAGAACCAACTAAACTCATGTGGTAAGAGTGTAATATTTTTCTAAGTCCCCCAAAGATATCTTAGTCACAGCTTCTTACCTTTGATGGAGGATTTGGCAATGAGGCTGAAGGTTCTGGAAGCCTAAGAAAGTTAAAAATAACAATCAAAGTCATGGTTTTTCATAGACAAACAAACAGAAAGACAGGGCCAACTTAAGACTTAGTAAGTCCTACTTTTCAACTTACAGCTTTACCTCCATATATCTTCCTGTTCAATCAACTCAGTGTAAAGAATGAAAGTTTTCTCAATAAATGAGTCTTTATTTTGATATGTAAGTCCTTGTTTTGGTGTTGTCTGAACTAAAAAATAAAATTAGAACCCATCTGTTGGAACAGAGTTCCTTTTCTTTAGCCTCTATAAATTTGTGTTTCGGTGTTGAAGTATTTTTTCTTCATAGTGAAGATGCTAACATATATTTAAAGGTGAAAATCATTTTAACTGTTCACAAAAAGCCACATAAATTTCAACTTTTCTTCCATTAGAAAGCAGTTTAATTGGCATACCTTTCTTCTGAACTCTTCAACCAAAACTTAAAAATGTTAGTGGAAAGAAAGGAATCTATACAAACAATGGAGTACAAAGACATGAGGTCTCTAACAAGACAAGCAGCATAGAAATCTGGGGATATATTAAGCAGAAGGATATGATTATCAATTTGAAGCAGGCTTTCAGCACACTTTAACTATTATAGAAACCAGTTTCCAATCATTGTTTTTTAAAGTAGGACCTCTGGAATTTGCTAAAACCAACAACTATATCTATTAAAAAGTCATTTTATCTTCATGACTCAGAGGATAAAAAGGATTTATAAGGATCAGGAAAAGCTATTAAATCATCACACACATAAAATCTTAACAACAAAATTAAGTAGCGATTTTGCAAAAATCTAGAAAATAAACACTTCTAACACTTCTTTTTCAACTTAAAGTCTAAATGTATAAGCTCTTTATAAAGAAAGGAACATACATTAAACCATTCTTAAAACCCTTCTTCTGCCCCTCAAAGACACAGATTGTGTTTCATATTACTTTGACTTCCAAGTCTTGGGCATAAAGTCCCTTTAGTGAACATCTAGTGATAATAGTGAAAATGATATAAATATTTTGTAAATTAAAAAAAAAGTCTATATTCCATCTACTCTTTCCATCCCTCCTTTCTTCCTCTTAAAACGATCACAAAGAACCAAATTAGTTAAGTATAATTGAGGATAAAATTTTAACATAGTTAATCCTCTAAAATCAGACCAAGCCATAAATCCAATCTTGACATTCACTAGTTCCTGCAATCCGTATCCATCAAATCAGTTCATTCCAATCATCCATTAAAAATCACCCCCAAAGCACAAAGTATATGACATAGCTGAAGAATAATCTTGTATCATAAACAGTGATATGATAAGCCATAAGGAAACCCCACTGCTGGGGAAACCAAGAAGCAAATGGTACTTCATTATGACTGAAGATAATCAATACTCACTTTAAGTATTTAGATAAGTCATCACTTAATTCTTTAGGGATGTAGTCAGATATCAGACCATGGGCATAACGAATATAATCCTCTGAAAGAAACAGAAGGAGGAGTGAAAGCAAAAAAAAAAAAAAAGTAATTATGGTGGTTTTATAGTCAAATTGACCTGAATTCAAATTCTGACCCTATCTGGATAAAGGGAACTCACTTAAGCTCTAGCCTCAGTTTTCTCATTTGTAAAATGGGGATAGTAATATCTATCAGTCAGACTAGTGGGAAGATATGAGGGATGAGATATGACATGTGATGATACCAAAGATATAAGATAAAACAAGTATAATACAGTAGATGCTCCCTAAATGACATTAAAAACAAAAACTCAGGGTTGCTTTCTTATTTGAAACCACTGAATACAAATAAAGTTTAAAAATCATCTACAACAATATGAAATAGTCATGTCTTTTTTAAAAGGGTAATCTTTTCTAAGCCTGCTTCAATAAAGAATAAATCTAATTATTCAACAGTAATGAGTGTACTCATTTAAGAGAAATAAAATACCATGTCTCTACTACTAGGTATTTGCTTTATAAGAACCCTGAAATATATATGTATAGTTCTATACATACATATTGTTCTATATACATAGTTCTACATACACACACACACACACACACACACACATACACACTCCCAAACTAATAAAATACTTAAACTTAAACAACTAACTCAGCAGAATTTATCATCATTAATTCTAAAGCATTTGGATTCTCAGTACTAAAATGCAGCTCTGGCAGCAATTAGAAATACAGTTACATAAGAAGACAATAAAATGTTTCAAAACTCTGTTCCCGAATTCAGTATTTTATGTAGAATACAAGCAGATAATCAAACTTAATCATAAGATGGGATAACCACGTGGGGATATAAAGCACCAAAAGCAGACCCCAGGTTTGCTGCTGGGATATTCATTCACTTCCTTTTTTCCATTCTCCTCTGCTCTCAAGTCAAAGTAACAATTTGCCTCAGTATTACATAGAAAATGACTGCCGTCTGGGGACCACCTGATGTCAAAAAGTCTTCAGTAAGAGATTTTCATTGTCAATGGAGAACTGAAAGTTATCATTTGACCCTTCTTAAAATTGCTCATGGATCTGGGATAGTCATTATCCAATGAGTCATGACTAGACAAAGAAAACTATTTTAAGAAAGTCAACATATAGTTCATTTGCTGCTTCTGGTACCAAACCAACCTAAATATCTAAAAAATGAAATAATGTAAAATATGTAAAATTTACTTTATGGTCAGGACACTAAATGGCAATATAGCCAAGCCCAGAACCTTAATATGTAGAGTACTGGTAAAAGCACTAGACTTAGAACAGAAGATCTTGAGGATAAGTTACCTACCTCTCCATTTAAAAAATGAGATGATCTGTCTAAATAACCTCTAACATCCCTTCTCCTACTTTTAAAACAAAATCTATGGTTCCATCCATCCATCCATGGATGCATCTATCCACCCACCTATCTATCCATTAATCATCTATCTCAATCCCTCATCTTCTATTGTTAAAGCCAATTAAAGACACTGACGGCTGGTAACTCAGTATGGCAAAGGTGCTGTCCACCACTCCCAGAATGGCAGTAGCCAACTACCTATACATGCAAGGTAGATTCCTGCAAATCAGATTGCCTGAATTACTATCAATCACAAACAGGCCACTATTCCTAGTTTTTATTTATGTAATGACTAAAGCCATATGTATACCCTGAATAAGGGAACAATGAATTGGAGTTTAACGTCAGAATAATTTCTGTCTCACCATTTGAGATTGTTAACTACATTATATAGCTGTTCTTATTCAACTATACATATAAAAATAAGAGGACTCTACTTGGAAAAGAAAATAATATACCTTTTTTAGATTATAAAAGAATAACCTAAAAGAAAAATTGCCAAGTAAATCAATTTTCATCTAAAATCAAAATATATTGATCCCTGTATCAGGAAACATGCATCTTGAGAAGAAAATGCAAACAGATGCAGCCACTGGAACAGTACAACTGTGCCACAGGAACAGTATCACAAAAAGATTACGAGTGTGGGCTTCAGAGACAAGCTCCATAAGTAGCTCAGCTTTGGCATTTACTAGTTGTGAGACTTTGCACAGGGCCTCAAGATGCTCATTATGAAATTTACTGGGAGGGTTGGATGAGATCATGTTTGTATAGTGGCAACTTAGCAAAGGGCCTGGCACACAATACACCCTCAATAAATGATAGCCAGGGTTGTTACTACTATCAGTGTAAAAGAAATATTTGCTGAATAAATAACTTAAGTATCAATGAATGACAGAAGTAATCTATGGTAGAAATATTCTTTGCTTCTGAAATAAGATGCACACCTGCCACAATGTGTATGAGGCATTGGTAGGAATATGAGGCTTCTGTGATATTAAGATTTTTAAATCCTAAGATAGGCATTTACACATAAGCAACTTACTCCAGACAAAAATCTTTTCTGATAAAATGCTTTACTTACCTTCCTTGTCAGTGGAAGCTTGGTCACCAGAGAAAAATGCAGTTGACTGTACCCGGGAACTGACATTCACATTATTGGTTTTTAATGCTGCCACAGTTTGATTAACCTATGAAGCAACCAAGAGGGGAAAGGCAGGGTATTTTCAACTTAACTTTAGAAATCTATGAATTCATAGGTGGCCTTCAGACCATTTAAGAGATCTGCAAAGAAGTATTTGAGAACCTAGAAGTATCTTCACCAGACACCAGAAGATGAGAAATGGTTGCCCATTTGAAGAAAGGCTGAGTGGCAGCAATATCTGGATGATCTCAATACATGGACTTCCATGGCCTACACAATATGAGAAGGCAACATATTGTGATAACTGAGAGCTGACTCTGGAGTCAGGCTGCTGGGCTTGGCTCTGTAACCACGGCTAGTTACTTAACCTTTCTGTGGCTCTATCTGTGAAATGGGGGGAAAAAATAGCATTCACCTCATAAGACTACTGTGAAAATTAAATGAGGTAATATATGTAAATAAAGCCCTTACAATAGAACCTGGCACAAAATTTATATGTAATAACTTCCTAAATAGAATAATATAAATTTCCCACTTCCTAGGAAATATAATCAGTAAGTATAAACTCCTCTTCGCTATTCATGTCATTTTCCTTGGCTAAGAGCAAAAGTAAACATCAAGGATTCTGCTCCGCATTTATTCTCATTCTTCGCCTACATGGAATACTACTACTACTATATCACACATGAAAAGTGAAACATGGCACTCTAAATCTTTCCACTACTTTGCACATTAGGAGCCTGATTATTCTACTGGACTCATTTCCAGCTTCCCAGGCTTCCAATGAGCCTGGTAACATGGTATGACAAATAAACACAATTTATTTATTATTTATTATTATTTATCTTTATTTATTATACTTTAAGTTCTGGGATACATGTGCAGAACATGCAGGTTTGTCATACAGGTATACATGTACCACAGTGGTTTGCTGCACCCATCAACCCATCATCTAGGTTTTAAGCCCCACATGTATTAGATATTTGTCCTAATGCTCTCCCTCCCCTTGCCCCTAACCCCCGAAACAGCCCCGGTGTGTGATGTTCCCCTCCCTGTGTTCATGTGTTCTTACTGTTCAACTCCCACTTATGAGAGAGAACATGCAGACAAACACGATTTTTCACACAAAAGATGGAAGAGAATCTTAGGAAACAGTACTACAACTACTGGTATTCACTGATCTTGCAAAAACTTTATCATTATTCTATATGGTTTAGCGAGATTCTTAATCAATGTGAAAGTACATATTATCCTTAGACCAGTGGCTTTCAAAGTTTTTTTTTTTTTATCACAACCCATAGTAAGAAATATACAGCAACCCAATACTTAAACACATATAAATACATTTCACAGAGCCATACTTAATACCTGCCCTTCCTCTGCTATATTTTAACCCATCCCATCCCATCCCGTCCCATCCCGTCCCGTCCCATCACGTCCCGTCCGTCCCGTCCCATCCCGTCCCGTCCTGTCCCGTCCCATCCCATCACAATCTGTTTCATTCCAAGAGAAATACTGGTTGTTACCTACTAAACTGATTTGAAATTCACTGCCCCAGTCCATCCATTAGGTCAAGATTCTTAGAATCACTAAGATACAGGGTTTGCCTGTAAGATGACCCCTCATTAGTGTCCAGACCCTGAGAGCAGGACATACTTCCTCTAAACCTGAACATCTTTGCCTGGCTGTGTCCCTGGGTCCCTTTGCCTGGCTGTGTGTAAGCATCACCCTTGGAGACACCTGCAGGACTGACAGTGGCCAACAAGTGCCAAGCCTGGTATCCTCTTACTTGGAAGACTCAAATCTACACCAACAAATTATTTCATTCCGTAGTAGGATCAGGGAGAAGCGAGAATGCAGGTCACAAGAAAACATAAAGCTAACTTCAGAGATACAGAAGTTAGGGAGGATTAAAAAGTCAAAGCCTTCTTCTCATACTTGGTATCTCTACACAATTTTCCTCTTTTCACTGAATATACAAGATGGTCTCCGGATTCAGACTTACTGCCTTCTCTGAAAATTTCTTAGAGAACTGAATTTTTACTTTTACCACAAGGCACTAGAGAGGAACTATACCTTTTTTTCCAGCCACTTTAATGTCTTCTCTTTGCTGTACTTGTAATATTTCTTGTTGTCTATTTCTGGATTACCTTAAAAGAAAAAAAAGACTCAGCACAATGAATTAAAAAAAAATAAACTCCTAAGGTTGTATCATATACAAGTTAACCATTTAAAGAATATTTTGTAAGTTTAAATTCTTGAAAAGCTTAATTTACAAACCTGAGAACATACTTGAAATGTTTTTTTAAATGTTAGTAGTAATTTGGCTACCTCAGGAGTCATCAACCACTAAATGAGTAAGAATTTAAGAAAACCTTCAAATTATACAAACAACTCTGTAGAAAAGGTAATTTTAAAACCTCAGCAAACTAATGTGAAAGGAAAATAATCTTGTTGATAGGGACAGGAGGCAGGGAAATTCTGGGCAGAAGAGGGCGGGTCCCTAGCAATGGCCCCACACTCAAGCCAGACTAAATTGTGTATTCAGTGGAAGGCTGATCAAAAGAATGCAACCTTTTGTCTCCTATCTATGTCTAACGTGGAAACCCCCACTTTGAGTTGTTGCTGCCTTACTGGACTAAACCAATGTACATCTTACACATATTGATTGATGTCTCATGTCTCCCTGAAATACATAAAAGCAAACTGTACCCCCAACCACCGTGGGGCACATGTCTCAGGACTTCCTGAGGCTGTGTCATGGGTGCATCTTTAACTTTGGTAAAATAAACTTTCTAAATTGACTGAGACCTGTCTCAGATATTTTGTGTTCACATTAGCATACTAAGCAGTCTTAACTGTTCTGAATAATTTTAAGCTCACCTCAATGTTTTCAATGAAACACTTTTTTTCTTAAAATAAAAATGAAAATCCCAATAAAGAAAATTGAAACTAAATGCAGGTATCTATGAAGTTCACTACATACATTCAGGAAAAAAATCTTGTTAACTACTCAGTAGTGGCCTGGTATTGGGGATTGGGGGAGCATTAAAAAAAGATCTATCTATCTTTTAACATATTACCAACATAATCATAGCTATTTGAGAAGATTTAGATTTATGGTAGGCTCAATCTGGCCCTTTATGGAGATAAAAGTTTCACCTCTTATAAATTACACTTAACTTCCCCACAATCCACCCAGCCTTATATACCATGACATTAAACCATGATTTCCTCTGCAACCCTTTTCATTCATGGGATTTCTTCTGTCTGTGCAATTAGCAAGGGCAGCACTTCTACTCCAGCCTCCTCTGTCCATGCACGATTTATCTTTATGACCACTGGCAACTCTTGGGCCTGATGTGAATTTACCACCTCTGAGTTATATAGAATGAGGCTCTTTCTCCCTCCCACCTTGTGATGGGAAATGAAAACTGCCCATTCAGGGTTCATTTTCTGCAGTCTGTTAAACTGTATGGGAGAGAGGTTGGGAGGTCCCTGGCCTTAGTTCCTGTGAATTTCCTCTCTGTTTCAGCCTATGGTTGTCAATGCTGCAGGCAAGATGAGGCAGGATGGATTGGGGGCTGGACATCTGCAGCCATCTTCTCAGGACATGCCACTATAGTAACAAAAAAGAGGGACAGGTGCAAAAGCATTGTCAGGAGTGTCAGAATTCCAAGGTGCAATGTCTGCTGTTTTGGAGCCAGGACTACCTGGGCAAACAGCCTACTGTAAGCCAAAGCCAATGAGACTGGACTCAATTTCCCTGGAGACCATGTCCCAACCGATGTACAAACCAGGGGAATTTTAAGAGCATACAGCAATCACTAAATAAATATATGATGTTGAATGGCTTTTAGAAGTTATGTTCATTGCCTGAGGAAAAAAAAACTCCAAAAGAAGCTCACTGCTCAAGGTTCTCCTGAAAATCCTACCCTGATCTGGCATCTCACTTCTTTCTTGCCTCTACCTCCAAATTTTCTCAAAGAATGTCTACCATCTGCTGCTGTTTTCCTTCCTGTCTCCCACTCCCTGAGCCCCACTAGGAGGCTTCTCCTCTACCTCTGGGAATTATTCTCTAAGAAGGGGCAGAGAGCACAGACTGAGCCATGCTACCAGGGCTCATGCATACCCCAGCACATGCTGTCTCCTTGGGAAGCTGCCTCGTGCTCAAAGCCTGTTCCCCCATGTGTAAAGAGAGGTTTTTTTCTCACTGGGCTATTCTGAGCATGAAATGTGATAATCCATACAAATCCTAGAGCACAACACCTGCCACTTAGCAAATACATAATATTAGCTAAGATATCGTGATGAAAAAGATGATTTGTTAATAAAACATAAGAAACTAATGTTTATTCAGGTCTGTGCTAGGCACATTTTATACATTTTCTTATTGAATGATCAGAATGAATCTCAGAATCAATTAATAAACCATGATTTGTCCCCATCTTCGAAGACTGGCTCTGAGTGACATGAAGTAAACTCTCCTAAGTCACTGAGGAAGTAGGCAAGAGCACCCAACTCCCAACCATGCTGACATCAAAGCTGTGGATCTGATGTTCTCTTTACCAAGATCACTAGGTCTACACTTTCCTCAGTACCTCCTAACAACCTCTCCTCCATGGCATATGTAAAATTGCTTTCTATTTTTTTATGTCTCTAATGACTTATCTGATTCTTTTCCCAGCTCTGCTTCACCCTCCTCCAAAGCCAACTGTATCCTTTCATCTGGTGTGATCTCCTCCTAGATCAACAAGACTAAACAAACTAACCGGGAAGCCCAAAGCCCTGAACTAAGCCTCCATGTGTCTAAAACCCAGTGGTTCATCTTCCTCCTACACCACTCTCCTGAATATCGAGGCCTAAACCTCAGAGCCAGTATATACTTTTATATATATATAAAAGTATATATATATATATGCCTAATTTTTAAACTTTCTGTAGAAATGGGGTTTTGCTACTTTGCTCAGGCTGTTCTCGAACTCTCAGCCTCAAGCAATCCTCCTGCTTCGGCCTCCCAAACCGCTAGGATTACAGGCATGAGTCATTGTGCCTGACCCCCACATTTTCTTGATTATAGTAAGTCTTTAATTCAGTTTGTGTAAGTTCTCCAAATTCTTCTTTTTCAAAATTGTTTTGAATATTATACGTCCTTTACATCAGGGCTCCCCAGTCCCCAAGCCATGTACTGGTACCAATCCATGGCCTGTGAGGAACTGGGCCACACAGCAGGAATGAGTGTCAGGCAAGTGAGCATTACTGGCTGAGCTCTGCCTCCTGTCAGATCAGTGATGGCATTAGATTTTCATAGGAGTGCGAACCCTATTGTCAACTGCACATGCGAGGGATCTAGGTTGTGTGCTCCTTATGAGAATCGAATGCCTGATGATCTGAGGTGGAACAGTTTCACCCCAAAGCCATCCCCCTCCCTGCCCCATCCATGGAAAAATTGTCTTCCTCAAAACCAGTTCCTGCTGCCAAAATTAGGTTGGAGACTGCTGCTTCTGCTGCTTTACATAGTCATATAAATTCTAGAATCAGTTTATCAATACCTACCAAAAAAAAAAAGAAAAAAAAATGGAGCTGGCTAAGTATTACACTGAATCTATAGTGTAATTATATAGTGTAATTATAGTGTAATTTGGGGAAAATAGATACCTTAAAAATATTGAGTCTTCCAATCCACAAACATGGCCTATTTCTCCATTTATTTAATTTTTCTTTAATTTCTCTCAGCAATATTTTGTAATGTTCAGCATATCGGTCTTGCACATATTGTGTTACATTTAGCACTAGAATGTTATTTTTAATAGTAGTATAAATGGTATGTTTTTATTCCATTATCCAATTGTTCAATGACAGTATATAGAAACACAACTAATATTTGTATATTGAACTTGTATCCTGAAACTTTGCTTATCAATTCTAGTAACTTCTTTTGTAGATTCTTTTGGATTTTTTCATACATGACAATATTGTCTATGAATAAAGACAGTTGTACTACTGACTTTCCAATCTGTATGCCTTTTTCTTGTCTTATTGCACATGCTAGGACATCCACCACATGGTGAATAGAAGTGGTAAGAGCAGGCATCCTTCTCTTGTATCCAGTCTTGGGGGAAGATTGTGTTCAGTCTTTTACAATGAAGATGATGTTAGCTGTTTAAGTTTGCCATAGATGCCCTTGGAAGTTCCCTTTTATTCTTCATTTGCTGATAATATATATCATGACTGAATTTTATCAAATACCTTTTCTGTGTCTTTTGAGATAATCATACAATTTTGTAATGCATAAATATGGTAAATTATGGTAAATGCTCAACCAATTATGAATTCTTGCAATAAAGCCCGCTTAGGTTTTATATATTTAATTTTTAGATATTTGATTTTCCAATATCTTCTTAAGGATGAGGCATTTGAGAATCTTACGTATTTTTCCCCCCATTTAAAAATCTTTTTGAGAATGGGCATGGTGACTCACACCTATAATCTCGGCACTTTAGGAGGCTGAGGCGGGAGGTTCCCTTGAGCCCAGGAGTTCAAGACCAGCCTGGGTAACATAGAGAGACCCCCTCATCTCTCCAAAAAAAATGAAAAAGTTAGCCAGGTGTGGTGGCTTGTACCTGTGGTCTTAGCTACTCAGGAGGCTGAGGTAGGAAGATTGCTTGAGCCCCAGAGATTGAGGCTGCAGTGAGCCGTGATTGTGCCACTGCATTCCATCCTGGGCAACAGAGCAAGACCTTGTCTTAAAAAAAATAAATAAATAAATAAAAATAAAAATAAAAATCTTTTTCGTTCTGTTTTTAAAACTTCCATTATTTTGAGATTCACAGGCTGCAGCTTATTAAGGGAAGAATTTGATAAAAAGAAACTGCCAAACCTCTAGAGATTGAATACATCTTTTACTGTGTGAAATTTATTCTAAAGTATTTTATGTTTTGCCCATCACTTAAAAATAAAGAAAAAAATTGAGGCCTAGGGTTTTTGAAATCTGGCAAATATAAAGGCTAATAATATAGCTACTTTGAAAATGGAAGTGCAGAACTTCCAAAAGTTAGGCAATATTGAGAAGCAAAGGAGACTAAGACAGAAGTTCAGATAATGATGCAATAAATGGTCAGGAGTTCGGTGTACAAGAGGGAAGGGATGAGACAGAGAGAGCCTCTTGCTCTCAGCTGCAGACTGTAAGGAAACAAATGCTGAGGCACTAACATTGTTTCTAAATCCGGATTTCTGGGTTTTAAGATGATTGTTCTTATACAGCTAATAGCAGAATTCTGGACAATGAGTTAACTGCATTTTCAGCTTGCATTAAGTTGACAAAAATTAACATGGCTTAATTAAATTATTCTTCATTACTTTATCTTTTAAAAGTGGTTATGGGCTAATTCAGGTCACCCACAAAAAGACTGCTGTCTTCTGCCAAACTCAGCATCAGGGAATGTCTTTAATGGAACTGCTTTGATAAAACCCTGGCACCATATACCCCTCAGTTCCAAACTGGAGCTCCAAGTGTGGCCAAGTATGAATTTACTGGACCCCTTAAACATAAAATGCAATCAATAAGGTTCTTCTCTTTCCCACTGTAAGCTTACACTTCTTGGAATCACCACTTTCTTGGTCCCAGAAGAACTGTCATAGTTGGCCAAACCATCTATGACCCAAACAGCCACAACTTATCAGCCTGATGCTCTGGTTCCCACACTTTGTTTCCATATTAACCCTGAAACTACTTGGATGATTTTTTAAGACACCAAAGCCAAGTTTTTATACTATTTCTAACCTGTCAAAACACATTCACACACACTGCCTTACTTTTCCCTCTGAAAAATTAAATGAATGATAGCGAAAACGCATCTCTTCATTACCCTATCCTGCTCCTCCAGCCCATGTTCCCTGTGTCCAGGATCCCACCACTACACATCCTTTGGGTCAGGCACAAACCCAGAAGTCACTCTTGACTCCTCCTTCTCCTTGACCACCACCCAACAACCAGATGCAGTTGGGTCCATCTCTAAATGGCTACTTTCTTCTTGTTCTATCTCCTAAGATCAAGGCCACCATTATCTCCTGTCTGGATCACTGCAACAGCCTTGGTGGACCTGGCTTCTCCAATATACTCTCCACACTGCAGACTGCCATGCTTAAAACTTCACAGACACTCCACTACCATTAAGCAAAGTCCAAACACACACAGGGCCCTTTACCATCTGGACCCATGCCCAGCATTCCCGCCTCATTCCTTACCAACCTACATCCTTCCCCAGAATCCTATACTTTGAACTCCTTGGAACTTCCTGAACCTGACAAACTTTTCCATACATCTGAGCCTCTGTTACACTGCTTCTCTGACTATCCTTCAGGACTCCATAAAGAGGTCATTTCCCCCAGGAAAGCAACACAACATCTACCCACCTACATTCCCCACCCAACCCCGCCAGATTAGAAACCTGTCCTGTGCATCCCCAGTAAATTCAGAGTTCACTTCCGTTACACTGTGCGGTCACTGCTCAGCTTGTCATTGACCCCCATCAGACTGGGCGCAAAGTGAAGAAAAGGACAATGTCTTATTCATAAGTATCTAGAGCTTAGCACTAATGTGCAACATATGCTTTTTGGAAGGTGCTCGATAAATGCTTCCATCTATTAAGGTACAGGTTTTACGTAATTTTACAATGAGACATCTGAGGCAGAAAGCAGCTGAGTGACTTGCCTGATGTCACAGAACTAGTTCAAAGAAGAAGTGAGACTGAAGCCACACCTTGTGATTCCTGCCCTGTGGACGTAGGCCCTAGACTGCCATGGTTGTAGTTCCAAAGACTAAACACTCCAAAGCAATAGAGGAACAGTGCTGGCAGTGTTAGCAAATCTGAATGATAGTTTTCCCTATGGTGGACACAGAATAAGCCTTACATTCAGTGGGTCTGTAAGCAGCCACGTTCTTGGGCAAGGTCCATCCTTTCTACCAGCCATAAGCCTTTAAGTTATACCATACCTTTTTCCTCTGTCACATGATGAAGTAACTTCTCAAGTCCAGGAAGTTTCAGCAACAAGATGCAATTTGGAAACACGTTATCCACCACAACTTGATCAAGGGGCTGAAACTTCCCCTGAAAAAACAGTTAGTTGGAAAGCAAGCATTTCATTCAACAAAGACATTCAGAAAAAAAGAGAAAAAGACACATTAACTCATGGCTGGGCCTTTAAACTTAGTGCAGGAGCCACCTATTCCATCTAAGGAATCCCTACAATGGGACAGGCTCTAGGACGGACCCCAGCTCCCTTCAGGAAGCTCCTGTGAGCACTGGAGTCCCACACAGCACACCATCTACCTTGGGTGTACAGTCCCCAAATGAAATGGGGAACAAAATCAATCTACAAAAGCACTGGAAGCCACAGAAGCTTGCAAAGATGGTGGAGACTGCCTGGGGATGGTCCAACCCATTCAATTTGAAGAACCAGCTGTGGTCACAGAGCAAGAGTCCTGACTGTCACATTGGAACAAGCCCAGACCAGGCCCAGACATACATCTGCCTCCCCATCATCACTCTAGGGATGATGAAAGAAGCACCCGCCACAAAAAGAAAATACAAAAGTGAATCTACCCCTGTCAAAGCTGCCTCACAATGCTTCCAAATTTAGACCAGAATAAAAGAAAAGACAGCCAGAGGGAGAAGTCATGGGAAGCTGCAGGCAGGCTAAATCAGGCTCAGCCAGAGAAGTTTATATGGCCTGGTTGCCAGTGGGCCAGAAGTGCAGACCATATGGATTCACAACATCATTCTTTGGAATTAGGTCTAGTTTTTCGTAACTGTACTAGTAGCAAGTAGAGGTGAAGTTTGTCTAAATTAAGGTATTAGCCCCGCCCCCTGATTTGGGGACACCGGACTGTACCAGATGTATGGCCTTGCCCATGACCCACTTCTAGCTCGCTCTACCTCTCGTGTACTGACAACTCCTCCTGAAGACACAAAAACTGCATCTGATCAATTTCTGCAAATGCAGCTTTCTTGGGTTTTAAGGGTAAAATCTTCTCAATCATTTAAGAACACGTGATAGCTTGCCATACTTTCTCTTAGGTTAACTAGTGCCATGAACTATCTCAATTTAAATGTTCTTTTTCCTTCAAATAGTAAGAATAATGCACAGATTTTTCCCAAGTCTTACTGTCTTTAGATTTCTACCTTAAATCTATAGTCTTCCATGATCAATCAATATCTTAAATATTTGACTACTCTAAAACAATATTTATATGTAATGGACTACCATACAATCATGATATAAAATAATTTTGTAATTAACTAGTGTTTCATTCTTATTTTTATTTACCATATATACATTGAAGGAAATGCAATAAGCAACCTGCCTTGACTATAAAGCTAGTAGCAGTGGGATACCTAGAAAAAAAGTTATTTTTACTGATGTTAAAATAAAGTTTAAAAGAACAGGTCACATTTCAAAAGTGTGTATCAATAATTTTTAACTAAATAGGAAATGATCATGTCTAAAATGTAGGGAAGGAAATACCTAAACATCTCAAATGTTACTTTAAAGGGCATTTTTGGCACTTGGGAAGACGTGTTTGGGAAGTACGACGGTTTAAAATGAAAGCCAAAGGCCACCCTGAACAGCATTTCTGCTTCATTCTGCACTTGTCAACGTGAGCTCGCCATAGCACCCTGGAGGTGCCCAGAGTGCCAAGACAGGGTTAATCCCCCAGAGTCATGGTCCTAATGGGAGATGGAGAAATGCTATCAAAAAGGGGAGGGGGAGCCTTAAGTGCAGATCAATACATTTGCTGAGGCTGGTTGGTGTCTTTCTGCTCATTAATTTATCCTAGAAAACACCACATAGGTGAGCCACTGAGGTTTACAAATTCCTCCCTGAATATTCCCCAGGGCCTTCCTGGTGGTGATTAGGACCATTTCTGTTCCTTAAAGACACGAGGCTTACCAGCCTCACAGCTTGTGTGCCCTCGTTATACTGGCCATCACAGTAGCTTCCAGATAATGGGACACATGATTAAACGAAGGGATAAAACTTCACTAATCCACAGTGAAGGGCGGAGGGCAGGGAAGGAGGAGGCTAAAAGAGGCTAAGCTGCATCAAGAGAAAACATGCATTGATACTTTATGACTTTCAGTATTTACAGCAACTTAAATTAATTTACCTACCAAATGGAGGTTTCAGGAATTTGATCTAAGGATTAAGTAAGAAATTTATAAGTGTTCAAACTTTATGCAAACATGAGAGTCCAAAAAAACCAGATTCTTCTAAGCAGTTTGAGTAACACTTATCACTCAAAGTTATTAATTAAAAGATTTTCCAACTATGGTTGATGGATCCCTGGGTCATGAAGTACCTAAGCTCAAAGCTATTTTCCTAATACTGCTAAGACGCTATCTGCATTTTCACTGTGTGGACATCTGCACAGATGATTCAAATGCAATGGTGGGTAAAACTGCTGGCTCTTTAGCACGAGTCTGGTGGTGGCACCAGACTGTCCTAGTCATCATTTGGATCCTCACCGCCATTTATGTGCAGTTTAAAAAATGCCAGTTTCACTTAAGAATATCCTTGAGCAAGTAGTAAAAGCAATTAATTTTACTTAAATCTTGGCCCTTGAACACAAGTCTTGTAAATTATCTGTGATGAAAGTGAGGTGGCTAAAGGCCTTTGGCTGCTTAACCAAAGATAAGCTGATTACCAGGAAGAGCATGTTCTCCTGGGGCTGGCTGAGTTGCAAGCAGAACCAGCTGCTTTTTCATGGATACCATTTTTATTTGAAAAACCCACTATGAATTACGGTGATTCAGACCCCGGTATTAGGCAGAATATGAACGAAGTGAGCCTGTCATTTCACGGGAAAGATTGACAATATTTGCGGCCAATAATAAAATTTGAGCTTTCAAGCAAAAATTAGAATTGTAGAAAATTTCTATCTGCCACTATGACAGCTTCTCAATACCTAAAGAGCTTTCTGATGAGATCAGTGGTAATATTAACAAAAGGGAGTGTGTGTGTGTGTGTGTGTGTGTGTGTGTAAAATGAGATGTGTCAACATTTGGAAGATATGCATAACTCAGCAAATCAATATTTTCCAAATGACCAAAGCATGATGTTACAAAATCATACACTGGTAAAAAGATCCATTTTAAGTGCAAGATAGACCAATGCATTTTAATGTAACAGAGCATAGAAAGTTAACTGACAAAGTTTCACATTTCACATTGCAACTAAACTTTAAAAAACTACTTGTTGATTTTTTAGGCAGTATTAAAGAAGAATATCCACAATAATCTAAAAAGGCTGTAACATTATTTCTTCCTTTTCTAACTACAAAGATGTATGGGGCCGCATATTTTTCATATAATCCTACCAAAATAACATACGGAAACAGACTGAATGCAGAATCAGATATAAGAATCCAGTTGTCTTCTAGTTAAGCCAAACACTAAAGAGATTTGCAAAAATGTAAAACAATGCCACACGCCTCATTAAATTTGGTTGTTTGTTTCAATAAAAATGTGTTATTTATGTTAACATGTAATGGCCTTATTATTTTTAACTTTTAAATAAATAATTTTTAAATCTCTCAGTTTTAATTTCTAAGAGTATTGCTAGAACCCACAGAAACATAAGCTCTTTAGAACCCTTAATAATTTTAATTGTAAATGTATCCTGAGACCAGAATATTACAGAACTTCTGGCTAAAATTATTACTATTAGTAAGCTGTGTCTTTATTTCTATTCCAAAGGTAAATTTTATCCATCTGGGATTCCTTAAGTCTCAACTAGCACATCACCATTAATGAGCTTCTATTGGACCCGCTCCAGTTTACCTATTCCACAGTCTCTCACTAAAGAAGAGACTCTTTAAGACATGTGGTCAATTTTTAAATACCTGTTTTGTATTTCAAGTGTAAGGAATACTTAATGATAAAGGAGTGTTAGCTGTCAGGCTTTGTCAAGCAGTAAGGTGCACAGCACAGTGAGTCAGGCAAGTCAGAGGTCACAAGCAAGCCAGGGTCAGACTGGATCAAGAGTAAGGTGCTGCTTCTCTGGCCTGTGCAGTAGTGCTCTGTCCTGCACTGGCCCATATGATTCATGTTTTCTCCAGTCACTATAATAGATCTGAAGGTAGAATCCACCTTTGGATCATTAAAAGGAGAGAGAGGAGATCAAACAAAAATAGTTGATTCTGTTTCCTCACTGTGGATGCTCCGAGCTGGAAACTCACCTCCTTATCAGCCTTTATGAGGTAGTGCAGAAGCAGAAATAGAGGATCCACAGGTGTGGCAAAATGGAGAAGACCTCCTGCAGATTACAAAAAGGATGAAGGGAATTAAACGTCTTGGAAAGACAATGTGGCTATTTCACCTTAATCTCAAAGTGAAAAACAGTGTTGAAAAATATATGTGAAATTCCAAATTCAAATCTCTTCTTATACAGGCCTCAGAGTCTATGTGATTCTCTCAAAAGGCAGAATGTGCTCTATGAGATTTTACTCCAAAGAGCTTCAAATCCCTGTGTGGAGAGGAGAACCAAGACCCTGAAATTGATCTTTAACTTTCCATTTCTTCTTTAGAAATCATTTTTAACACAGCCTCCCAACCCCCTGAAAAACGAGGGGTTAGGAGGAAGCACAGACAGAATGAGAAGACGGCAATGTTAGGGAACCTGTATTGTCAGTCTATCTATAAAGCTGCAGTAAAATGTAATTTCCTGTGCTTTTGAGGACAAAGCCATGGGAAAGCAGTGCCATTCTCTCTATACACAGTCCCTTCCGTGGTCTGTGGGCAGGGGGATGTAGGATTCTTTGAATAGCCACTGACTGCCCCCACCCCAGAACATGAGGCAGAACAGTTCCGTTGGCCTACTCTTCCTTTAGTCAGCACTGCCCCCAAATTAAGCGAACACCACAAGAAACAGAACTTTGGTGCTGGGGGGTGTATGTGTGTATGGGGGTGGGGGAGCAGGTGGGCAGGCAGGTATATGACAAAGCATTTTAAAGAAACTTTGTTATGCTCTAGCCTATGTTAGAAGCCATATCAGTATCCAGTTTCAAGGAAATAACATGTTAAAAACACAAAGATCCTCAAAAGAGTTTCTAATCAACACAATATGTGCCCCATGTACAAATCTAACTTCTAACTCAGGATGTGTCACTGTTTTAGGAGACAAATCAGAGTTGCTAGTTTAAAACTTCCTACCGTCTAAGACACACAGGAGATGACTTAACCTTAGTGCTCAAATGATCTTTCCTTTCTCCTTGATTAAACCTGCTCTCATGCCAAGGAAGGCTAAACCAGTGACCAGACTCCAAACCCGGTGACAGACCCACAACCCCACGTGTGAAGAATGGAAAAGCTGGAGTATGTGTTTAGTTATTGGAAATGCTTACACTAGTCACCTACCTGATTGAACTGATTGATTTATAAACCAAGAATGGTGTTTTTCCTTGAAAACTTTTACTTCAAACAGCTGCTGTAGACACATATTGAACAAGTAAATGGCTCCTTCTCCTGTTAAGACAAATCTGTCTTTTATTTGTAAGTTTTCACACACACACACAAACACACACACACCCCAAAAGACTATCCAGTATCTCTGACGAATGTTCCTAATATGAACATAAACATACACAGGTCTATTCTAAAAAACTGATTCCAAGGAAAGCTTACAGCTATTATACATAGATGGTAGTTTTCCAGCTCCATAATCCTCACTGGACTTAAACCAAAAAATTAGAAAGTGCAAGTCATTTATCTTAACTAATACAAAGCCTGTCCTTAAATCCTCCATCAGATCAAGAGGGAATATCCATTCCTAAACTATCAAAACACAACAGTTCAGCCATATGACATGAGCTGGCACGTGGGTCCCTGCCTCTGGGCAGTGTGTGGCTCTCCCCACACAGGGTCGGACAGGGACCAAGCCACAGGCCAACCCTAAGTGAGAAAGACAGACATGCTTGAAGCCATAGGGAGTGAGTAAAGCTTTATTCAACTGAATGAATTTTTTTTCCTTTCCTTTCTTAACCAAAAAAAAAAAAAAAAAAGGGAGGAGGCACAAGAGGGTGAAGACTGTGCACATCTGCATGTTTTATCACTTCAACTAATGAAAAAAAAATTTTTTTTTTAACCATAGCACAATCTCTGGAGACAAGGATGCTGACTTTAACTCTATCTCCACCATATGCTGGGCACGTGCCCTTGGAGAAGTTACATAAACCTTCCTGTGGCTGTTTCCACATCTGTAAAATGGGGATAATACTGAACCTCCTCATAGGGTTTTTATAAGAATTAAAAAAAAGAACACATGTAAATTTCCTAAACCAATACTTGGCACATAGTAAGAACTCAGCAAATGTTAGCCTTTACTTTCCCACTGCCAATGTAGCAAATAAAAACATTTGTTCCTCTGTTGTCTATGAGCATTTAGATAAAACAGAAATTTTAAAAGAGGGCTGGCTTTCTTCTGTACCTGTACTTTTCTTAAATGCTTTAGAACCTTTACTGCTACCTAAAACTTCTCTTGAAGAAATATTTCTCACGTCAACTTAGTCTGATATATAACTAAGATTTCTAAATATAGCTGACCAATTACAGTCAATTTCATTTTGAAGAAAAGAACACTGGAGAAAGTCAGGAATGTGTTTCTTCTCTTGTTGCTTCTATTTACATGTCTCTATAACAACAAGGCACTACTCAGTAGCCCTCCCATACTTTTACTATTCCATATTACTGTCACCAGGAGAAACCTCTAATATGGCAAGTATCAGGTGTCTACACAAAACCTTATAAATTAATGGAAAAACAATTACACACAGAGATAAACACTATCACCCATATTACTCAATATTTAGAATACATTTTAATATTTTTGCCTAAAAAATATGAAGACAAAACTGAAAATGCACTGAATATAAAGTTAAAATAAAATTTTTTCAATAAAATATGAATCCCTTCAATAAACAATGCTTATCATTAAAAAAAAAAAGTCCCCTGACAGAGAAAAAAAGTACTACTTTTTGGTCAGAAGAAAATAGGGAAGTATAGCTAAAACTGAACCTAATCAAAATCTTGGCATGTCAAGTAAAAGCCTTCTGTTTTTGTTTTTGTTTTTTTAAATTCTGGTTGTTTATTTTACTTTATAAGATAAAATGAATATAAATGGAGGCTAATGTTGAATAATTAAGAAAAGTTGGCTTAAGGAAGCCAAAGAAAATTAATCTGTTTTTAAAGAGAACTCAAACATGCTACTTTTTTGTTTTGCCCGTATTTCTGATGGCTGAACAGTTCTGTGAATTAAAATTATGAGAAGAAATTTTTAAAATGTTTAAGTCAAATGAATTATCTGGGAAGACTAGTAATGTCATCACCTTGTTTTCTTCTCCTCACGGTGCCATCTTAACTTTAAAAGCTATTCAGAAAGAGCAAGGACACAAAGACATAAAAGTGTATATACTCATTAGCCACAACATTTAAGAACATTCAAGTTATGAGAAGAGAACTTACCTGAACAGGGGTTAACCAGTTTTACAAACATTAGCCCATTTTTCATCTTCTTTGAAGCATCTTTTAAATATTCTGAAAATAAACCGTGAATATCTAAAATTAAAACACACAGCTGCTTTGTTGCTCACCTTACTTTACCCTGTTTTCCTTTCTTCTACTTATATGACTTTTGTAAGATTTTTAACTCAATTTATCACTTACAAATTTTGTGATCTTGAGCAAATTACCAATTTCTCTGCAAGTTGCAGTTGAATTTCAGGTAGTTTGAATGTATTTCTATGAGGAATGATGAGAAGCAGGGGTCTAGAATCAGAAGGCCTGGGTGATAATCTTGGCTTAGCCACTTGGATAGCTTTGTCACCCTGGGCAAGGGTCTTAATCTCCTGTCTCAAATGCCATTTATAAACTGACAATAATAGTATACTTGTTTTTCAAAGTATCATATTAGCCAATCTACTGAAAACATTAACGTAATCAAGCAAATAGAAACATGAAATAAATGATAGCTATTATTATGAGTATTATCATTTGTAATTGTTACTATTATGAAGTACAGCATTGTAAACATATTTACCTGAAACCTATATTTTTTACACAACTATCCTTTGCCTAATTTCCCAGTGGGATATTTGGCTTTTTTTTTTTTTTACTACTTTGTGAGGTATCTTTATATACTAAGGATATCGACTATGTTTTTAATCCTGCTCATAATGATTTTTGCCATATAAAAGATATAAAATCTTCATGTAATCATATTGATCTTTTTCATTATGGTTGTATCCTTTGTATCACACTTAGAAAGACCTTTTCTTAAGATTCTGTGAATTGCCTATATTTTCATTTAATATTTAGAAATTATATTTTTAACCTATCTGGACTATATCTGGGTATAAGATATTAAGAGGAAATCCAATCTAAATATTTTTTTCGAGAAGTTAACCAGTTGTACCAAAACCATCAAGTTTTTATCACATAGATTAAAACATAAAGACCATGACAATTTTATTGGTAACACTCTTCATATATTTTGAGTGGCATATTCATAGAACTCTTAAAATGTTCCTATTACCAAAAAGAACAATGGGGCTCTGATTAGTAAGGGGGCATAGCAACAATTTACCAAAAGAGCAAAAGAGAAAGAATGAAAGAAGGGAGATTTTACTCTCTTTTATTTTTCTATGGCCCCCACTCCCTTTACTCTACTTCAGATCTTCATAAGCTTAAATAGAGCAGACATATTTTAGAAGTTGGCTTACCCATGAATGGTTAAAATACGATCATTTTTTCTTAAACTAATAGTGACATTAAGTATCTACAGAAAAAAAAAATTGAGATTTCTACTTTCCACCAAGATGGAATAACAGGAATTCAATTAACCCTCTGAAACAACAACAACAACAACAACAAAAACCCACAAAACACCAGACAAAATATATGAAACAACTATTCTCAAGGCACTGCACACAAGCCATGCAGGACCGTAGTCCCTGAGAGATGGTAAACAAATGAGATGAGCCCTGTGATTGCCCAGCTTACTGCTTTAAAAGAGCTTCCAGGCCACAGTGCAGAAAGGGAGAACCCAGTAAAGCCTAGCTGACTCGCTGAATTGAAGAGATGATGCTAAGAATTCCAGAGACACCAAGGTGGTTAGGGTTCACAGGTCAGCACACAGGAAAGGAGAGGGCTAAAAAGAAATAAGACCCCAGAGATCTGCAGAGGGTCCTACTTAAGTAGGATCAGTGCATGCATGTGATGAAACTACCCAAAAGCCAGGAGAAAACCCATCTAAACAGATTCGAGGGAGCAGTACCTCATACTTCCTCAGGGTCTTGAATTGTGCCTACTCCCAGACAGACTGTAAAACCTCACAATTCATGGAGCTTTAGGCATAGTACTCAAAAGGGTCCTCAGTTGTAGGGAAGAGTCAGCCCTAACTATTTGCTGGACTGGTCCTACCAAACTAATTATAAAAGCAAGACCTAAAAGTATCCAATTCTTTCAAAGTAACTGTGTCCAAGAATGAAGTTCAAGGATATTTTATAGAAATACAAAATACTCATCACCCAAAAGGACAAAATTCGCAATGTCTGCCATCTAATCAAATACTATGAGGCATTCAAAGAAGCAGAAAAATATGGCCCATAATGAGTAAACAAAATCAATTACTGAAAGAGGGGTATTAATATACAAGATAATAGAATTGATAGACAAAGGCTTTAAAAACAACAATCCTCATGGACAAGTTAATTAGAGACATAGAAGATTGCAAAAAAAAATACCTAAATTGAATTTCTAAAGATGAAAAATACACTGGATAAAATTAATAGCTGAAGAAAAGATTAATGAACTTGAAGACACAGTAATAGAAACTATCTAAAATGGGAACACAGAGAAAAAAATTGAAGAAAAAAGAGTATTAGTAAACTACGGGACAACTTTATGCATTTTAATATATGTATAACTGGAGTTTCCAAAAGGAGAAGAGGGAACAAAAAAAAAACTTGAAGAAAGTAAGTCTGAAACGTTCCAAATTTGATGAAAACTACAAATCCAAGAAGCTCAATGAACTCAAAGCATAAGAAACAGGAATAAAACTATACATCACAATAATACTTTGAAATCAGTAATTAAAAGAAAATCTTGGCTGGGCATGGTGGTGCATGCCTGTACTCCAGCACTTTGGGAGGCCAAGGTGGACAGATTGCTTGAGCCCAGGAGTTCAAGACAAGCCTGGGCAACGGGGTGAAACCCTGTCTCTACAAAAAATACACATGTGGTGGCATGTGCCCGTAGTCCCAGCTACTCGGGAGGCTAAGGTGGGAGGATCACTTGAGCCCAGGAAGTTAAAGCTGCAGTGAGCTGTGACTGCACCACTGTACTCCAGCCTGGGTGACAGACTGAGACTCTTTCTCTAAAAAAAACACTGTTATTGTTCAATTGTCTATATCTCCCTTCAGTTCTGTCAGTTTTTGGTTCATGTAATTTGGGGCTCTGTCATTGGGTGCATGTATGTTATAATTATGATATCTTCCCAATAGACTGTTATGTGTCTAGTAATAATTTTTATCATAAAGTTGATTTCATGTGATATTAGTATTGCCACTCCAGCTCTCCTTCAGTTACTGTTTGTATTGTATATCTTTTCCCATTCATTTATTTTCAAACTATTTTTGTTGTTAAATTTAAAGTGTGTGTCAGTGTGTCTAGTAGATAGGATATAATTGGGTCAGGAGTTTTCCTCCCTCCATTCTGCCAATCTCTGCCTTTTAATAGAAGTGCTTAGTGCGTTTATATTTAATATAATTATGGATAAGGTAGGATAAGGTAGGATTTACATCTGCCATTTAGCTCTGTTTTCTGTATGTCATATTCCTTTGGATTCCCCTATTACTGTCTTATTTTGAGTTAAATAGATGTTTTCTAGGGTACCATTTTTGATACCTTGTTGTTTCTTTTATTTAAAGGAGTTATTTTCTTAGTGGTTATCCTGGGAATTACAATTAGTATCTTAACTCACAATGTAGTTCAGATTAATATTAACTGAGTTTCAAGAGTAGTAAGTTTTCTGCACATATTCCTTTTCCTCTCCTCTCCTTTGTGCTACTGTCATACAAATTACATCTTTACATATTATAAGCCTGTTAACACAGTTCATAATTATTGCTTTATGTAGTTATCTATCACCCAAAAGAGTTACAAAAATATATTTGTGCTTTTATGTTTATTTCTGTGTTTATCTTTACTAGTGCTCTTTATTCTTCTTGTGGATTCAAGTTATCATCTAGCGCCTTATCCTTTCAATCTGAAGGACTCCCTTCATAATTTTTGTGGGACAGGTCTGCTACTGACACATTCTTTTTTCCTTTATCTGAGAATGTCTTGGTTCCTTCCTAATTTTTGAAAGGTAATTTTAACAGATATAGAATTCTTTGTTGAGACTCTCTTTATTTCAGCACCTTAAATATGTCATCCCACTCACTTCCAGCCACCATGGCTTCTAATGAGAAGTCAGCTGTTAATTTTATTGAGGATCCCTTTTATTTGATGAGTCATTTTTCTTTTACTGCTTTCAAGATTCTCTTTGTCTTTTCACAGTTTGACTATGACACACACACAGGTATGGATCTCCTTGAGTTTATCCTATTTAGAGTTTCCTGCACTCATTAGTTGTGCAGACAAGTATTTTTTAAATCAAATTTGGGAAGTATTTGGCTATTATTTCTTCAAATATTCCTCTTCCACCCTTCTCTTCTCATCTGGGATTCCCATAATGCATATAATAGTAGGCTTGATGGTGTCCTACAGGTCTCTGGGACTAGGTTCAGGTTCAGTTTTCTTTATTCTTTTTCTTTATGTTCCTCACCCTGGATAATCTCAATTGGCCTGTCTTTGAGTTTTCTAATTCTTTCCTCTGCCAGCTCAAATCTGCTGCTGAGCTCATGAGTGAATTTTTCATTTGTTATTATACTTTTCAAATCCAGACTTTAGATCCTTTTACAATTTCTCTATTGATATTCTCTATCTGGTGAAACTTCATTGTCATACTTTCCTTTCATTCTTTAGACATGATGTTCTTTAGTTCTTTGACTATGTTGATAGTAGCTGAATAAAATCTTTGTGGAATAAATCCAACATCTCAGCCCCTTCAGAGACAGGTTTCTATTGACTACTTTCCCTATTGTGTATGGGTCATACTGTCTTGTTTGTGTATGTATGTCTCATGCTTTTTGTTAAAAAAAAAACAAAACTGAGCACTTCAGATAATAACAAATGTGGCAATTCTGGAAATCAGACTCTCCTCTCCCAACTCCCCAGGATTTGTTGTTGCTGTTTTTTGTAGTTATTGCAGTTGTTGCTGTTTGTTTGTTTAGTGACTTTTCTGGACTAATTCTGTAAAGTCTGTATTTCTTGCGGTGTGCAGCCACTGATGTCTCTGTTTAGTTAGCTTAGTGGTTAGCTGATGCTGTGAACCAATAAGTGATCCAATCTTTGCTGAAGGGTCCTGTGTGTGTGTGTTGAGGCATACCTTCAACAGTTGGGCACTTTAATCTTCTGCCTTAGCTTGTATTTATTGCCTTCTCCGGACCTCATACTCAGTCAGAGGTGAGACACTGAGGCCCTCTCAGGTCCTTCTGAGCATGCACATAGCCCTGCATATGTGTGTAGCCTTCTAATCCTCTAGGAATATGTCAAAAGAGTTTTTTAAAAGCCTCTTATGGACATCTTATTCCTCACATCTTACCCGTAAGTTTTTGGCCAGGTTTTTATTTGCGCAACTGGTATTGACCCCTCAGAAGCTACGATGTTAAACGATTGTCACTGATTGTTTTTGACAAATACCCTGAAGATAGGGCTCTGTGGGAACAGAGCAAGCTCTGAGCTCCAAGGTAGGTCAAATAACAACTATGCCCTGCAAATGAGACTTTTCCAAGGAGCTGTGAGAAAAGTCAAATAGGGACAATGCTCTGGGAATGGGACTTCTTGAGGATCTTCCATCCAGGCCTATCCTAGCCAATGGTTGAAGGCTGTTGGTTTTTACAAGTACCGTGTTTGCAAGACTGCTGGTTTTCAAGGCTATTGCAGAGCTGAGGAGAGGAAATGGGAGTAGTTCAAGTTACAATCCCACAAACCCTGCTGTTCCTAATAAGATTCAGAAGATTTTCTTGAATAAACACTTCTCAAACTATTGGAAGCCTTTGGCTAATCTCAGGGGTTCTGAAAAAGTTGCTTTTTGCTATCTTTGCTAGTGTTTTCATTGCTTTTATGGGAGGGTGGATTTACCCTCACTGAACTTTGAAGATTTGGTATGAGAAAAAGGGCTCATTTACTATAATATTTCTGATAAATTCCTTAGTCTATACCTGGTATTAGGCACACAAAATTACTTGTAACTATAAATTAACTCTATCAAAGTTAAAGATTTTCCAAAATCCTGGGTCATTTCATGGACCAGCCTCTCACCCAACAGGTTTGGAGGCTCCACCCTTTTTCTAACTTCTGCTGTCTTTTACTTGCATCTAGCACAGGTGAAGAATAGCTAAATTAATTAGAGAAGAAAACCCTGCTTTTACAGCAATGGGAAAGAATTAGAAAAGAGAGAGGGAGTGTGAGGAAGGGTCATGATCTATAAACCTACTTTTAACTTATGTCTATTTCTTCAATGATGTCAGCATGGAAAGAACATTGGACCCAGAATCAGAAGGGTCCATACTCCAATCTCAGCTCCTCTCCTCACTCAGCAGTGTGACTCTGTGCAAGATACTCAACCTCTCTGTGGTTCGTTGTGTCATCTATAAAATGGGTATAATAATAATTTTACATATTTCTGTTAGATTGAAATGAAATGTATGTGAAAGTGCCTAGAACACATAATAAATAATCAATTAACAATCAGTAACCCTTCCCTCAACTACGTGGAAAAAGTCGAGAACACGTAGGGAATAATAAGATCAAAATATGAAAGTCACGAAATCTAAGCACAGAGTTACATAACGGCTTAACAATTAGTCTTCCAAGAAAATATTAAATTAAAACCAGTGTATCTTGTTTAAAAGCCAGAACACAATGCATTTTATATGTAAAAATCAAGGCAATGTAAAGTACCCAGTAGTGTTTCTGGCACATGAGATATACTCAATAAACATAACATAAATGAATTGTTCAAGTTTAGAAAAAACTCAATAAAAAATTATAAAAGCAAGTTTTGATACTAAAAGAGCCAAATTTCACTTGTCTAGAAAATTGACTCATGTGAGACACCTTCTTCCAAAACTATGCTTTCAACTCTATTTTTAAAAGAGTAGCTATACACTTTGTCTTTTTTACTCTTTTCTCTCATCTGAGAGATGACATAAGTCATGCTGGCTAAAAAAGTATTTTCACAAAAAAAGAAAAAACTCAGACAACTGAGAAGCAGCTATCAGTCTTGCTGGCCATTTTAGGTTTAATAATATGTTAAACTTCCCAATTATCTCAAGCTCTGCCCCTGTGGTTCCTTAAAACTAACTGATTCCAGAGTAGTTATCTCATGGTCTCTATATTCTCTGTAAAGATTCAATTGTATATCCCACCGGTCACCATTAACTCTAGCAGCAAATCTTCCATCTGCTGGGCTTCCACAGGCTAGGCACGGTGGCTCACACTTGTAATCTCAGTATTGTGAAATCAGGCTGAGGCGGGCAGATCACTTGAGGCCAGGAGTTAGAGACCAGACCGGCCAACATGGTGAAACCCTGTCTGTCTCTACTAAAAATACAAAAATTAGCCGGGTGTGGTGGCACATGCCTGTAATCCCAGCTACTTGGGAGGCTGAGGCATGAGAATCGCTTGATAAGAATCACTTGAACCCAGAAGGCAGTTAGAGTGAGCCGAGATCACGCCACTGCACTCCAGCCTGGGCGACAGAGCAAGACTCTGTCAAAACAAAACAAAACAAAACAAAACACCCTCAACAAACAAGGAATCTCTGATTGCTACTTTCCTGACATCTGTACTTTAAAGAAAACATACCAGTGACAAAGAGACAATTGTGTCTAATGAATGTAAAATCGAAAATAACAGCTAATATGTATTGGCCATTTACGGTCTACCAGGCACTGTTTAAGTCCTCTATATTGGTCACATAATAAGTGCTATGTTAATTTCCACTTTTTTGGATGAAAAACCTGCCTGAAGGTCAGAGTGCAAGTCAACTATAGAGCCAGGATTTAAACTCAGTCAACTATTATCCAGAGCCAACGTTTTAAACTATAATACTGTAAAGAAACTCTTAATCTGAAGTCCCACACCTCTTAACTTAAAAAGCACAAACTGCAGCTTGGAAACACAATGATTCTGACATGACTATTCTCCTATGATATAAACATTTAAAATTTTCCCTCTCTTGTCCTGTCCTCCTCATCCTCAAAAACCAGCAGAGTCATCTAACCAGCTGCAATCCAGCTATTGCAATCCAGCCAGTAGACCACACAGCCAGGGGGCAGAAGGAAGAGAAAGGAGGGAGAGCTGTGTATATTCTGTACATAGCTGCATATACTTCTCCCCACCACCCCCAGATATCTGTGACATTATAATGCTGAAAAGTTAGGTTACACAGCACGTATTAATGCACAGACTTAACCATTCCGTATTTTTTAAAGTTAGCCACAAAGTATTGTACAAGCCAAAATGGTACATGATTTTTCATCTACAGACTATATAGTACAGGTTGTTGTACAGTTGGTATGAAGTTATTTATCAGCAGGTTTTTCAAACTTGGCAGCTCTTTCTTATCCCTCTCTTGGTTAAGACAAGTTTTTTCACTGCATTTAAAGTTCAAAGACACAAGACAAGTGATTTTTGCCAATTGTTCTTATGACTTGGAAGCAATGGACACTTGTTCCTGAGCCTCTCTGATTTTTGGCACACAGGAGATAAACTCTGAGAAACATACACCCACTGTTACATGGAGGAGAAAGTACAGACATCAAAGCACCATTTACTTTATTTTTAGATATCATATCAAGGCTATTCAGGTTTCTTAAGAAGATCCAACAGAAAAAAGAAAAAGAGAGATGAGATTATCACTCTCATGCTTATGCAATACGGTGTCCTAAACAGGTTCCAGTTCATTTTCTTTAGACTTCAGCCATCAGAATATATTCAGACCCTCCCCCTCCCGCTGCCCCGGCACCCTCCTGCCTGTTTGCCAGATACTTCCTTGGAAACACTTTGGTAGGACACAAATACAATGCATGCAAGACCAATCAGCATAATTTTCAAGTAACTTGCAGCTTCCAGGAACACTAATTTCAGTAATAACTATATGCCTTCACTTCCCAAAACATTAGCACTGCTGTCAAAGAGATCTGGGTCATTTTCCTGGCTTTGAAGCTCTTTGTTTCTTCAAAGACTACAAGAGGCAAACCAAGAAAGCAAGAGAGACATGCACCAGGAAAATTATGTGATTACTGAAGTAATAGATTCCTCTAAGTGTAACTTTCTTTTGAAGCTTTGGAGAAAAAAATAAAAATTAGAGGCCGGGCGCAGTGGCTCACGCCTGTAATCCCAGCACTTTGGGAGGTCGAGGCGGGCGGATCACGACGTCAGGAGATCGAGACCATCCTGGTTAACACAGTGAAACCCCGTGTCTACTAAAAATACAAAAAATTAGCTGGGCATGGTGGCGGGTGCCTGTAGTCCCAGCTACTCGGGAGGCTGAGGCAGGAGAATGGCGTGAACCTGGGAGGCGGAGCTTGCAGTGAGCCGAGATCGCGCCACTGCACTCCAGCCTGGGCGACAGAGTGAGACTCTGTCTCTAAATAAATAAATAAATATAAAAATTAGAAACTAGCCTTCAGCAGGACCATAGAAGACAAAATCTCCATTCTTTCAGGGCTGTCCCTATCAACAACCATGTTTCTAGGAACAGCCTGTGCACTGGTAAAGAAGCTAGTAAAAAAATTCAGGTTCACAGCCAACTCAGAGCCACAAAGACCAGCAAACATACTGAGATGGAGCATGGATGGAGCATGAACTATGTGGGAAGCAGGAAAAATTGTGGAGTGCTAGAAAAGACAGACCTGATTGGGGTGACTGACAGCAACCAGGTTTGGTTCCAGGGAAGGAGGTATGTCTGGTTCCCAGTCATCAAACTGAGAGCAGTTTGAGACCAGCCTTTCCTGGTCCTCTGGCCTCTCCCACAGTGGTGAGGTATCATTATTCAGTCAGCAGAGTGGCCTCTGGCACATGCAGGAGTCCTGGAAAAGGACTTGAGAGAGCTGACAGTCTCTGCCACTGGATTTCTATTGTATGTTGACAGATTATTTGACTTCTCTGAGTCTTGGTTTCCTGATATGCAAAATGGTGATAATAAAGCCTGCCTTAACTGCTTCCCAAGGTCATCAAGAGGGTCAAATACAATTATATGAAAGTGTTTTGCAAAGTTATAACAGCTAGAAGTTGCAGGCCTAGAAGCTGGGCTTCCTAAAAATTATACAAACTTTGACTAAATGAAGGCAAGTACAAGTTACAACTAGAACCCAATTCTCCATACAAATAAACCTCTGCTATACCTATATACAAGCCAGTCAAACAGACTACCAGCAACTGAGAAACCCCTAATGTTGGCCATAGGCAAGACAGCTCATGAGTGGCTGAGGTTTCTGGCCAGAGCTCAGAGTCCCACTGGTGAAATGACTTGGTAGCTAGTTCCTCTGCTATCTATCCTGTACCCTTTCCTTCTTCCAGAAAAGCACTCTTTAGCCTCAAGTGCCCACTTTGTCCTCCTCCTCTCCCACCTTGTGCTTACAGCCTGCCCCTCCCTGGCTACAATAGGTGGTGGAGGGTGGGACTGCATGTGACCACAGCAGGACCAGTCAGAAGGCTGTTTTGAAAGGTTTCAAACTGGAACTAAGAGGAGAGACCCCTCCCAGCAGACACTGGGGGGATCTGCAGCTTGGGAATCACGTGAAACCAGTTTTCCACTAAATGCAGGAAGTTAGTTTGAGAAGAGGAAGTTAACACTCAGAGAGGCAGAAACCCTGGACTCCTGCTGCTGCAACACCCTAGGGCCAGATGTCCTATGCTCTCCACCACACCACCACCCCTGCTCCTTCCTGGGAAGATGTGAACCTGCTAAGGAACTCCCAAAGAAGTTCATGTCTGATTTTGTAACACACAACCCAGGTGCACTGACCCCACATTAAAAAATGGCAATTTCCATACTAAGGCAGACTCACAGGCTATTCAAACCAGTATCCAGTTTCAGGAAAGCACACCAAGGGATGTTTGCAGGAGGCTATGGTTGTCCTCAAAAATGTAACCTGCTTTGAATGACTTTTGAAACATCCTAGTTTGCCATTGGGTCCAATACAGCTCTGTAAATGTATCTTTACCTCTTTTGCACCTATTTGTATTTTCAATCTTTATCCACTTTCAAAGATAACCCATTCCAAATATGTACTGTCTACTGTCTGAAGCAATAAGTATTACACCTCTTCAATGTTCAAAGCCTAAAATACAAATTCTCTTTGTCAACTTGTTTCATATCACTGTGTGAGTTTCTGTCCTTATCAAAATTAAGAGGAAAAAAACAGCCCCTACCTCTATTAAATCAACTGAACTGTCTTTCTCCAATTTTATGTAGAACAGCACCATATAAACTTTTATGTAACCCCAATCTCCCTGAGTGTTTTAGTGTTACATTAAATAAGTAGTAAGGGTAAACAATGAAATAAAGGCAAAAATAGAAAAATAAGAAAAAAAAATTTAAGAAGATTGGAATTCATTTTGTAATGTAAACAACATGAAAAAACTGGAAAGAAATATCTCCAAAATTTTTATTTTGGGTGAGGATGATGGACAAATTATTTTATTCTTTATTTTTTCCCCATATTACTAGAATTTCTATACTGGGTAAGTATTATTATTCTAATTATTTAAAGTTATCAAAAAAAAAACCACTGTGAGAAAAACGTGTAAATGTAGAGTTAACTGGTCAAAAGAAGGTTAAAAGGCAACAACAATAACAAAAAATCTTTAAAAACAATCAGGCAAAGGTAGCCAATCATGCAGGAGAGCCTTACCAAATATTGAGACCTAGGCCCTCGGAGGAGTAAGCCAGCCTCCAGCTTAGCTGTTTCGGGGACAGATAATGAAACAGGGACTAGAACATGCAGCCCCAAATCCCTTACATCCCCTTGCCACGGGGTGGCCCATTCTGCTTTAGCAAACAGTCATCCTTAGACAAGGAAGTCATAAAGGTAGCTCTGAACAAAGGCCTGGAAATCCTACGTGACATGCTCTACTGTTTGGAGGTTGTGCTCTGAAGCTGAAGGCTGAGGTGCCCACACTGAGAAGCGAAATGGCCACTCAGGGAAAACACACCTGGACTCTCTCTAGCTCCTGGCATGTATTAGGTGTTCAATACATATTTATATAAAAATGGCACTTAAATGAATAATCATGATGAAATGTGTAGGTGGTCAAAGAGGTACCACGAACCTGGGCAGTAACAAAAGGAGAGACCCATGGGAAGGCTTCCTGGTAGAGGTGATACTTGAGCTGGGTTTAAAGGATAAGTAGGAATTTGCCAGGTAGATAAAGTGAAGAGCAGGCAGGATTCCAGGCAGACACAAAGTCAAGACGGAGAAGCTGAGCTGGAGCAAATGGCTTAGCTTTGTGGAAAATAAAGTTGAATGGAACCTTGAGGAAAGGGTAGAATTTGGATAGAAGTAGAAGGGGAGGAAAAAGCAGAATAAGCAAAGACATTGCAGGAAGAAATGGAATGTGAGACTTTTATTCGTTCAGTAAATATTTATTGAAATATCTACTCTGTCCCAGGCCCAGGGCTAAAAGCTTGAGGTGTAAGAAAGCTTATGAGTAACTCAAACCACAGATAACAACCCCATGAGACTGGTACTGTTCTCCCCACTGTGGAGATGACAAAAGTGAGGCTTTATAGTGAGGAGGTAAACCACCCAATGACACAGAGCTAATAAATAGCATAAATCTAGCTTTTAAGTCTGTGTTATTATAGCCAGGCTTTGGAGCACACTGACTGAGTTGTTTGTTTTTTAAAATCACAGTTAAAGCTCAGAGGATGTGGGAGAATCCATGCAGTCCCTATTCTGTTATTCAAATAAAAAATCATGAACACAGCTTGCTTTCCTTTTATGAATTTTTTTCTGACCTGGAGGATAAATATGTGGGAGTCATGAGTTCTTACTTATAAATGTCCCAAGTATTTTGGAACAGTTACTAAAGGGACAAGATCAGACTCTGGAAACAGCCTGATTACACCAACTGGCAACTGAAGTCCATCCACTTCAGAACGTGCTCAGATAGATAGCAAGGGGAGCAGATCCAGTGGCCATCTGAGAAAGGTCAGTCGGGTCCCACCAAAACACATTTTGCTAAAACAAAGCCAGACTGAGATTCGTGTGGAAAATGTTAAACACGCTCTATGCTGGAAAACTCTGAGACTCCTACATTGCTGACTGCCTGCAGTAGACTATTCGGTAAATGACACATCTTCCAAAAAGCTGAGCTTAATTATTCCGAGGTTGTCTAAAATCAGCACTTGAATTGGCCAGGTTCTCTATCATGTGCCAAGTGAAGTTCATCTCTTCTGAAAATAAGGAAGCTTTCGGCCCTCATGTATATTTCTAAACACAAACATATACATACATACCGTTTTGACAAAGAACAAAAATCCTGCTTAACTTTTTCTTCTGAGATTAACCATGAGCCATTAGGTAAAGAAGGGAAAAGAGTGTTTTTTAGTGTCACTGAAAAGTCAATTAAATCTATAGTAGTTCTTCCTTTGCCATACACTTTAAACCTTTACTTTTTTTCCTCCCCCAAAACAAGAGGCATTTCTTTGGACTTATAAAAAGCTACAATTATGCCAGTTGGTGGACCAAAAAAAAAAAAAAAAAAAAAATCTTCAAGACTGTAATCAGAAATAACATTAATATAAATTTTCTCCATCATTAAATAAGAAAATTAGTTTTTCCTTTTAAATTTAGTTTATTTTTTAAATCCTTTAATTAGAACATAGTTCTAATGCAGGAATTTATACAATCCTTCCACATCTATTTTTGCATTCCAATTGGAAAGATAGCTCTGGTATAATCATTTGTGATTATCATGATGCCTCACATAAAAAGCTGTTATTGTATTTGAAATGTCTAAGGTAGACAGGGATTCTTATCTCCCAAAAAGCAACCCATCCTCTACCTCCATGAAACTGCTTTCTGTGGAGAAATAAATAATAAGTGCAATCTTTCCTAAAATACTTTTTAACATGTATATTCATGAAATAAAGGGGGATAACTTTATTGCAAAACTTGTCTCTAACTGAAAATTCGAGTTGAGGTGCAGTTTCACCTCAGGACTGTTTAATCAGGGGGCTGATTAAGGAATATTTTAATCAGCCTAAGTGAACCCAAATGAGTTTTGTTTTAACAGGCCTGAAATGATTTTTCTTCTTTTTTTTTTTTTTTCAATACACAATGTTAGGGTTTCCCAATTAACATTTCCTTGGAGATGAACCCAATTAATTGTTCAGCCCCCAACAGCAATAAATGCAGTCTTCTAAACACAATGAATCAGGTGACCTCTCACACCTGGGTACATCCCAACTTAGTAGCATTAACAAGAAAAATGGACTTAAGAAAAACATTAAAAATATGACTCAAACATTTACTTTTAGGGCAGAAAAAGAGGGATGGAAACTTATACTACTTTCCAAAAAGTAAAGATGTTAATGGCCTCTTATAGAAATTAAAACTGCAAACAGGCTAGTATTCCCAGGCCATTTTACAGAAACATTTAAGACCATCCCAAACTAAAAGAAATGCTTGCCTTGCTGAAATGGGAAATGGTTCTGTCTTCACCAGCCTATGAAAACCAACGTCCCAAGTCTGCATATCTCACAGTATCTCTTCCAAGTTCCAGATTTGTTTATCTGAGATAGCCAGCTTCTCCAAACAAACTGAAAACTAGAGGCAAAGATACCTAAATCAAACATTTAAATATGTCCTTCAAGATATAACACAGTGCTGTGGCAGGCAACTCGATGAACAGCATGAATTAAATGTTGGAAAAAAGTATCATTGCAAGGTTAGGCATCTTTACCCTTGTCTCATGGATAAATCCCTTTAAAGTTCTGTTGGCCTGTGGGTTCATGTGCTCACTTTTCAGTACACAAAGTAAGTTCTTCAGATCCCAAGTTTTCTAAAACCGAATACAAGCCGCCTCCGCCAAATACTTTTGAAAAATGTTTAATAATCTTTGTTTTCTTTATTAAGGGCCCAGCTTTACTGGAGTATGGTGCTCCCTCAGCCAGGGGCATATCGTTTCCAACTCCCGAATGGGTAACTAAGCAGGCTGATTTCTCATCTTCTGGAAAAGAAGACAACTACATCTGGGAAGATGAGCCTCACACTCTGCACTTACATGCACTTCCTTGACCATATAAATTCTGGCCCAGCACAAAGAGGGCCAAACATGAGGCTTGTCATTCTTATATCCCAATCTAGTTCCCAAAGTCTTTACTGCAGTGGTTCCTGGGGTGGGGGCAGTGGTTTCCGGACCAGCAGCATCAGTATCTCTTGGGAACTTGTTACCAATGCACATTCTCTGGCCCCAGCCCAGGACCTACTGAACCAGCACCTCTGGGAACTGAGGCCCAGCTCCCCAGGTAAATGATGCCCTCAAGTTTGAGAACTAGTGTTGCACTGCAGTCGCTGTCAAACCTTGTTGTACCCTCAGAGCCTGCAGGTGGCGCTAAAGGCCAGAAGGAAGAATTGCAGGAGCTGGTAGCTCAAGTTTTTAACTGTTAAGAGTTCCTGCCCCCCTGACCACACAGCTCTTTCTAGCAGTCCCAACAGCTGCTCAGCCTCCCCCAATGCCTTAAAAGGTCACAGTAGATCTCAGCTCTGAACAGAAACTCAACTGAAACTCTTCCCACAACCCAGCAGTAGATATATTAAAACCTACAATTTTCAGGGATACAATCAATATTTAATTCTTTTGAGGGTTTTGTGTTTAATACAAGGACACAAACACACGTATAAAATGACGATGTCAATACTGATTAAACAGAACAACAAAATAAGAAGCTCAAATTATCATCAGCTATTGTGTATATCTGAAATAACAATAATGCACTTGATTCTGAAAGAATGATTAGAGTTCCTACTCTGAAAATCTAATTGTCTTGATGTGACGAAGTGAGAAGAAAGGATGATTTTTCTAATGAAAAGCATGTATACGGGTAGCCCTTTGCGAGATTCTGTCAAAACCCTGAATTTTGCATTAGCTGTTTTACCACCCAAACGTTTTTACTGAGGATGTGCAGCAATGGGAACTCTCATACACTGCTTGTGGGAATATAAATCAGTATAACCACTTTGGAAAACCATTTAACATTGTCAACTACAGCTCTACACACAAGTACTAGAACCAGCCATTCCACTCCAGCGTATGCACCCTAGAGATATGAGTGCCCATGTCTACCAAAAGCCGCCTAAAGGAATGCTCTGAGAAGTGTAACTTGTAATAGTTGCAAACTGGAAACAACCCAAATGTCCATCCACAGTAGAGATACACAGTATGGATACTCATACAATTAAACAGAAACAGCAATGAAAAAACTAACCAACCAACCAAACAACTGCTACAACATGAATGAATTTCACAACAAGGATGAATCTTTCAGAGTGAAAGAAGCCAGACACAAAGGGGTACACTCTTATTCAAACAGGCAAAACTAATCTCTGGTGACAGAGGTCAGCATAGAGGTTCCTGGGGCTATCTAGGAACAGGCATGAGGCGTTATTGGAAACAGACTACATCTTGAACTGGGGGATGGTTACTAGGGTGGTGTATACGTATGAAAAGTTCAGTGAGTTGCATACTTAAAATCCGTACACTTTATGTATGTTTTATTTTTAGAGGCAAAAAATATTATTGACAGCCTGTCATGCAAACATTTTCAATAACCATCATAAAACTCTAAATTCCTGGGAAAGAATATTGTTATCAGAGTATATTTACTGCAACAAACACTGCATTTGCTGAGCTAAACTCAAAACTTAATACAGGGAACAGGAGATGTTCCTTTTTTCCAATGTTACATATATAAAAAGACCAAACCTTTCTGGCTTGCACTCCCTAGGCCAAATTCCTTTAGCTGTGTCATTTAATCGGTCCTTCCTTGTGTGGCACTGGCTGTCCACTGTCCCAAGCCCTCGCATGTCCTGGATGGCCGGTCATCATCCACACGGGGGCTGAAAGGCCCGGCTCCAGCACTCCTGTGGTCATCATCCTGCTGAATCACTTTGAACTACCCTTGGCCTAACCGCGACTCCCATCCCGCTTCCCTCCTGCCTCGCCACTGCAGGCCTGTCCCTTTGCTTTCTTAAAACTGCGCACCGTCTGAGGCCACTTCGAGCCTACTGGATCCCTGGTTCCGACCCAGTAGGATCACAGAAGCAGGGCCAGCTGCCAGGTAGGGGACACCAAGGGCAGAAACCTCCGGGGCCCGCAGCGCACCGGTGACCGCGAACCCGCGTGGCTCCCCTCAGGCTGAGTCGGCTTCCACCCTCCCACCCGAGCCACCGGGGATCAGGGCCCGGGAAACACGCTCGGTCCTTTTCGGCGCCTCCGGGTTTGAAAACCGCGGCTTGCTATGACGTGTGACCAAAATGCGGGGCCAGCTGTCCCAGAGAGAATCCCATCCCGCGCCGGGCCGGGTAGTGGGAGCCACCGGGGTGGGGGGCGGCGCGCCCGGGGTCGCGGGCCGCTCCGCCAGTTCTTGGGCCGCCCCTGCCGCCCGGGCGCGCGTGTTTACCTGGAACCAGGAACACGTGCTGCCGGGCGCCAACCCCGTCCCCGCAGTCCACGCCAGCGGCCATGCCGCCCGCCTCTTCCGGGGCGCCGCAGGCTCAGCGCCGCGGGCCTCAGTCTCCCAGCCCCGCCGAAAATGGCGGGAGAGGGGTCTGTTCCGGGTGGCGCGGCGCGCTGAGGGACCGGCAGGGACCGGCAGCGCCCGGGAGGAGGCCCAGGGACCGAGTTTCGTTTCGTTTCCGAGACCAGCCTGCTGCTCGTGTTACGTTTTTAAATTTAGCGCCAGGCGAGGGGCTCTGAATGCCGGCCCGTGGCCGCAGGCAACGGGAAGGGGCCGCGGCCTCTCCCTCGCGGCTCCGCTAGTGGTAGGTGCTCATCGCGCGCCGCAGGGCGCCGAGTGACGCGGAGCGGGGCGGGGTCGCCGGGGCCCCGCGCTCTGTGGCTGCACCCAGCGGCCCTCCATGGTCTAGCCAGCGGGCTAGGATTGGGTCTGCGGGGTGTGTGCCCGGACAACGGGTGACGCCCGCCACACCCCCGGGGCCGGGGGACTCACCTGGAGCTAGTCCGTGTTAAGGACAATAGCAGTCACATCGGAATCCGAATGCAACTCTTAGCCATGGTCCTCAATTATTTGTGAATATATATTGGTCATCAGTTGCATTCTATGTTGCTATTGATGTGAGAATATGTGTGCATTGTGAGCTATAAGGGATGTCCTCAATTTGGACTCCGTCCTCATCACTAAAAGAGGTGCACAGTTTTGGGCTCAGAATATGAATTTGTTGTTTTGGAGAACGCTGTATACTGAGTTAAAAACTTAGACATTTATTTAAAAAGTGATGTTTAAAAAGTTAGAGCCATGAAATTTGGGGATTTAAACTTTTAAAAATAACATTTTAATTGAAAAGTGCTGTTTGGTACATGGTTTTTAAGAAGAAAGTACATATTCCTTTCATACTTTAGAGAAAAGCACGGGCCAGGCGCAGTGGCTCAGGCCTGTAATCCCAGCACTTTGGGAGGCCGAGGCGGGCGGATCGCCTGAGGTCAGGAGCTGGAGACCAGCCTGACCAACAAAGTGAAACTCCGTCTCTACTGCAAATACAAAAATTAGCTGGGTGCGGTGGTGCACATCTGTAATCCCAGCTACTACGGAGGCTGAGGCACAAGAATCACTTGAACCCAGGAGATGGAGGTTGCAGTGAACCGAGATCCCACCACTGCACTCTGGCCTGGGCTACAGAGCTGGACTCTGTCAAAAAAACAAAAACAAAAAAATCCACAAAAACCTATTTTTTTTTTTTTTAAAGAAAAGCATGATGTATCTCTTTTATCCCAGATCCCAGGGGTAACTGTTAACATTTCTTCTCTATTCTTGCAGAATTTTTCCATGCAAAAACAAGTTAATGTCTTATTTTTGCACAATTGAAAGAATAATATACATAACTCATGCACTTTGCTTTTCAAGTTTAATCTTGAAGATAGTTAAATTTAGCAGCACTAAATTTATCTCGGCCCTCTGAAAAGGTTTTTAACTTCAAACCTGTTTCCCATGGGGTGAGACCAATACAGCTGCAGTTGATTGCAGGACACAGCTGGTGGAGAAGAGGCCTTTCTGGCTGAGGAAAGGCGCCTCTTGCCAGTTTTGGGGCAAGGAGCAGCAGATTGGTACTGCTCTGATCTTCCCTCTCCCCGAAAACGACTGTAGAAGATGCTGTGGTGTATAGCACAAATCCCCAGGCACACCATCGTCTTACTAACAGCTACAGGAGCACCCCATTATTCCTGTAGGATGGGATCCAAAACCCCCAGTGAAGGCCTAAAACCGCAAATAGTACCAAACCCTAATATACTGTTTTTTCCTTTGCATGTATATCTGTGATAAAGTTTAATTTGAAAATTAGGCCCAGTAAGAGATGAACAACAATAATAATAAAATAGAACAATTCTCACAGTATGCCAGCATCACTACTCTTGCAGCTACCAAGTGACTCATAAGGAGGGGACCTTCTGCAGTGTGGATCCGCTGGACAAAGGTAGAATTCAGGTCCTTTGCAGGACGAAGCTGGATGGTGCAAGATTTCTTCACACCACTCAGAACACTGTACACTTTAAAACTTACGAATTGTTTCTGGAATTTTTCGTGTAATATTTTTGGACCAAGTTCGACTGGGGGTAACTGACACCTTGGAAAGTGAAACTTCGAATAGGGGGAGCTACTGTACATGAGAAATGTTACCCATGATTCCCTTGCTCAGACATACATACCTGTTTCATTTTTCTCTGATCCTTTCTAGCCCTTGGCTGTATTAATGTATATTTTTGTGGTTGTTGTCACAATTTAGACTGTTTTGTCTGCTTTTCTCACTTAACATTGTCATAAGCATGTGCCCCTTCATATCGAGAAGTATCATTGTTAATGAAGGCATGATATTTAACACAGCTGGTGTACTAGGGTTAGTTATCCATTCCCTAGTGTGCAGTATTTAGGTTATTTCAAACTGTTATTATAAATAATGCTACAATGTGTATTGTATATGGGCTATGTATACAGCAGTTTGACACAGTGATTGGTGTACATATACAAACAGATGCTTTGTATCTAAAGAAAAAAATTTAGATGCAGGAAATTATTTTTAGCAGAATACCATGTAGGTAAATTTAAAAGGCACAAAGAACAACACGATGTAATTTACAAGGATACATGCATATTTAAGGCCATGTCAAGCACATAAAGAAATGGGTGTCTTTACATACATGTGGCCAACAAACATATGAAAAAAGTTCAACATCACTGATCATTAGAGAAATGGAAATCAAAACCACAATGATATACCATCTCATGGCAGTCAAAATGGTGGTTATTAAAAAGTCAAGAAACAACAGATGAGGCCGGGCACGGTGGATCACGCCTGTAATCCCAGCACTTTGGGAGGCCGAGGTGGGCGGATCACCTGAGGTCAGGAGTTCAAGACCAGCCTGACCAACATGGAGAAACCCCATCTCTACTAAAAATACAAAAAATATTAGCCAGGCGTGGTGGCGCGTGTCTGTAATCCCAGCTACTCGGGAGGCTGAGGCAGGAGAATTGCTTGAACCTGGGAGGCAGAGGTTGCAGTGAGCCAAGATCGCGCTATTGCACTCCAGCCTGGGCAACGAGAGCAAAACTCCGTCTCAAAAAAAAAAAAAAAAAAAAGAAAGAAAAAAAAAGAAACAACAGATACTGGCAAGACTGGGGAGAAATAGGAACTCTTTTACACTGTTGGTGGGAATGTAAATTAATTCAACCATTGTGGAAGACAGTGTGGTGATTCCTCAAAGATTTAGAGCTGGAAATACCATTTGACCCAGCGATCCCATTACTGGGTATATACCTAAAGGAATATAAATCATTTTATTATAAAGATACATGCATGTGTATGTTCATTGCAGCACTATTCACAATAGCAAAGACATGGAATCAACCCAAATGCCCATCGATGATAGACTGGATAAAGAAAATGTACATATACACCACAGAATACCATGCAGCCATAAAAAGGAATGAGATCATGTCCTTTGCAGAGACATGGATGAAGCTGGAGGTCATTATCCTCAGCAAACGAATGCAGACGCAGAAAACCAAACACCGCATGTTCTAACTTATAAGTGGGAGCTGAACAATGAGAACACATGGACACAGGGAGGGGAACAACACACACTGGGGCCTGTAAGCGGAGGGTGGTCGGGGAGGAGATCATTAGAGAAAAGAGCTAATGCATACTGAGTTTAATGCTTAGGTGATGGGGTGATAGGTGAAGCAAACTGCCATGGCACACGTTTACCTATGGAACAAACCTGCACATCCTGTCCATATACTCTGGGACTTAAATAAAATATGGGTGTCTTTAATATGGAGAGGAATGGGAGAAAGCATGGGTAAGGAATGAGGGGCAGGAGAAATTAAATGAGAGGCCCAGGCTCATACGGGTAATGGTTGCTATACTCTGTGAATGAGAAAACAATGAACTCTGCCCTTTCTGTAAATAATTTCCTTTATCATTAAAAAAAATTATGTAAGTACCTTTTTGAAAAGGGTACCATTACTGATAGGCTGACTCCAGATCCCTGTTGTCTTCAAGGTAAAGTCTAAGGTGCTAAGCTTTGAACACATGGCCCGTGAGATCCGGTCCTGGCTGGACTCCCCAGCTACAGTTCCCACCACCTATGTCGCTCTCCACCCAGTCCACAGTGTGGCCACAAGGAACTGCCTGTGGTTCTCTTCTCTGTCACATCTAGCACTTGGTATTGTGTCCCCAATGCTGAGACCATCCTGTTCTCCACAAGCATCATTCCTTCCCTTCTCCCTTACCCTTTACCACTGCCAGGACAACTCTCACTCATCCATCAGGTCTTACTAAGTGCCTTCTCTTCCTGCCTCCTAATACTCTTCCCAAGAATAAGTGAGATGCCTCCAATTTCACCAGTGAGAGGAACCAGTCAGTTCCTTGAGGGAAGAATAGCATCTAGTAATTCACCACTATCTTGTCAAAAAATAACAATGGCTTCACTGAGTATTAACTATGCTGAGCACTGCACTAAGCAGTTAACTCGAATGACCTCTTTCAGCCCTCCCACAGCATTAAGGGTAAGTATTATTTAGTCACCCACATTTTACAGAGGAAGAATGTAGAGTCGAGAGAGATCAAGTACCTGCCTATGATGACATGACTAGCAAGTGGCTGAGCAGGAATTCCAACCCAGGCCTTAGGACTCCAGAGATTGGGCTCTTCACCTTCCTTCCCTCCCTGGTGTCCCCATGCCTGGGACAAAATAATATGGAAACATAGCATGTGCTCAGCAAATATTTTTTGAGTAAATATTTATGCGGATAGCTAAGCTGTCGTGGCTTGTGGTATTCCCAATTTTATAAATCAAAACAAATTGATTACATCTAGTATATCATAAAACAGTCTGTGAATTACTTGCAGTACTAGTCTGTACTAGTTCTGTACAAAGAATAAGAAGGGAGCAGCAACTTTAACACCTCTTGAGTAGAAAATTTGAGACTCTTCTAAATGCTGGAAACAATAGATGTTTGGTTTTTAGTAAAAAGAGAAAAAAGAAAAAAAAAACTGGGTGGGGCACGGGAGAAGAATTCAGTGCCAAATAACCTTTAGCAATGCTTAGTGGTAATTAGAGCAGACAGACATTGTATTAAAGGTAGTGGAAGAATATTTTCTCCTCTATATTATTAAAAATCTATAAGATTGCTTCTTTCAAAACAAAATTAAAATTAAAATCCATGTTTATCATCATTTTTCTCAGGAGAAAAAGTTGTTCTCTTCTACCAAATTTTCCTGCCATCAAATGCTCATCGAGTGACAATAGAGAAAGCACCATCATCCTCAAGCATCAGATTGGGAGAAAAGTCCGCTCTCGAGAGCATCAACTATGTAGAAAGGGGACCAGTGAGTATGAGTAGCACTGAATCATTCTTTCTGGGAAGAATATTCCCTTTCTGTTCTCTTGTAACCAACCCAACCTAAAATTGAACTGTACTTGGCAGTGTGAAAAAAAGGCACACATAAACTTGTGAGATCTGCCCATCGTAGCATAAGAATGACTGAAGCTATTGAGGAAGGAAAAAGGGCAGCACCTGACACCCAGAAGCTGGCCTGGCTCTCATAGGCAGACCCTGCGATTCTCCCGTTAGACATGAACCATCTCACAGAAAACCAGCCTCTGACCGGGCTATTTTGAGACCATGATTAAATAAGACCATTCATAATTTTGTGTGAGCACAGACAAAAGCAAGTCACTTTGCCACCCATGAAGTACCAAACATCCTATCTCTTGGCCAAAATGAGTGCTCCTTCTTTACCAATGACAACTTTATTCTCACTATAGTTTCCCCTTCCTATAAGAGTAAGTGAGATCTCCCATTACAGAATTGCTCCACTTTCTAACAGCATCCAATCTAGAGGGAATCCCCGCTGCCTTAGACTCTACCTCAAATCACTCAATCAAAGCCCAAATCCTATAAGGTCCTTTCTAACACCCTCTTACTGAAACACCCATGATTTCCGTGATGTGTGTTCTTCCTTGCTGCAACAAGTAATGAACCAAACTTGTTCAACTACAGGTGACTTCCTGGCTTCCTTGGCTGAAGAGTATTGATGCTATGTTTACACATTTCCGTATGTGTATGTGTGTGTATATAGTTATAAGTGTTACATATATTTATATAAAATCAAGGTAGCTAGAAATTCAGGTAATTCAAGCTCCAAAGTATACTTTTCTGGCTGAAGTATCTGTAGAGATAGACTACTAGAATTAAATAAATCAGATAATCAGATAATTACACATTTTGCTGCCTGGCACCCTAGCAACCATCACACAATTCATATAATTTTAATAACTTGATGTCCTAGTTATCATCACCTAATTTGCTTTTACATATGCTATTAATATTTTCTACAATGCAGTGTGTTTGAGATTTTTTTCAAGCTATGCATTTTTTAACATGATAATAAATGGGGAAACCAAAATTTTAAAAAATTGTTTTTTGAAGCAGGATATAAACTTTTATAGAAAATATGATCACAGTTAAAAAGAATAATAAGAATAAAAGGGTGGTTACTAAAGTCTAACCATAGCTGCACTTGAATCACTTCAACTGTGATATATTTTCTAAAATTTTTAGTATTTTGAATTTGATGGTGGAAATACTATTAATTTCTGGTTTCATTTTACCCTGTTCTTCCTCTTAGGTGCCTAAACAATGATATCCTGATTCTCTTTTGGTAAATCTTAATTACTTTTACCAACAGTCTCTACAATTAAGAGGCTTAAGGAGACACATTACTAAAATCAAAGCTGTTCATATCTGCTGCTTTCTCACTATAAGTAAAATACTCTTCAAATAGTAACAAGATATTTTATTAATTCAGTCTAACAAAACATCTGTAAAACAGGAAATGCAAGTACTAAACATGGTTTGTTGCTTGCCAAAGATTAACAAATTTTTCTGGTAATGTGAGCATTTCACCCAATGTTTTGCTTAAGAGCAAAAATAGGTAATATTGACTGAGTATTTAAAGAGAAAGTGTTGTAACTTCCACAGAATAATGTCAATTTCATGTTGACTTTTGCAATTATATTGATCATACAAAAGCAACATTTCTGAAAACTTAGTCTTCTTCATTTGTTCACTAAATATCTCTAATTCTTTGATAATGTAATTCAATTAATAAACAGATTATCCTTTAAAAGTGCTTATAATTTCTCTATTTTTAGCATAAACATGCAGCACATTCTAAAAAATACCTTTATCAAAACTTTTAGGCAGAGTAAATGAGTCTTTTGTATTTCTTATTAAGATTATACTAGAGGTGAAGATTGTAACAAAGCAAGCATCCTTTGTTCTGGATTTGGGAAGAAACCAGAGATTTAAAAAGGATTTAATATTGAGTTAAAATGTAAAAGGATTGCTCTGTACTTAAAGACTACAATATTCATTCTGTAGTAATTTCCATAGTAATGGCAGTAATTGATTAAATTGTGACTAAATTGACAAAAAAGTGGCATGCCTATAACGAAATAGACTCTGTCACCTTCTTGTGGATGGGCACTCTCCAGACATATTGCTATCTACTTAAAATGTGGATTAAGATTTAAAAGATTAAGAAGTATGAACAAGCTATGGTGCAACATTTCTGGTTTCAGAGTTAAACACTGAGTTAAAAGGAGCTTTATAGCTGAATTGATGTTCACATTGCTCAGACCATAAGTATAGATTGGGAGAAAGAAGGTAAAAATTTGGGGATAGAAGAAAAAATACTTTTTTTGCTTTTTACATAATCTGAACAGTATTTTAAATAAATAACAGATGTTAGGACAATGATTAAAAGGAGTGGCCAAATCTTTAGACACCCCTTGCTGAGCTTTTGTGCATTTTTTGTTTGCTTGCTTGCTATTTTATGATGTCAATGTATTTGAAGTTGCCTCCGTTTCTTATTTCTAACATCAGGTGTGTCTTCAGTGAGCAAACATCCAAATGACATTCCTGTGGTAACCATGTACAACTCAGAAGTGACTTTCTACCATTTTTTCCAGAAATGATTTATTTAATAATAATCTAACTCTTGCAAAACAGAAGCTACTTTACATATGCTTCATATAACAATGTCCAGATCAAGCTATCATTTTTGGAGTCAGTACACAAAGGCATTGTTGACTTCATTAGGTGCAAGTAGCAGCCTGTCTTTCTGGCTATGTTGGAAATTTTCAGGCGGGAAATGAATGAGATGGCCCAAGTACATAACACTCCTGCCTCAGCAGCAGAGCCAACTCCACAGTTTAGTTTATTCACTAAATGTGGTAACTCCAGCAGGGGCGGGGGAAACTGGGCCCATTGCACTGATCCTGTTACTTTTCTTCCTTAGTTTTATGTTGTAAACCAACTATCCCCAAGATTTATTTTCTGACCGTTTTTTACTATTTTATTTTCCATGTTGGATAAATAAGTTCAGCAGAAGCACATGTTTTGATGATTTTGCCTAGATTAGTTATATTAAGACTATAAATTGTAAACAGAGACTCCTTTTTTTTTTTGACTTTCAATACACTCTTCTGGATGAATTCCTAGAAGTTAGTAGAAGCTGTTGCTCTAATATCTTGTAGAGCCAGATGGGAATGGGCCCTATAAGGAGAAAATGTAAAAAGAATAGCTACTTCAAAGGAGAGTTAGAAGTTTCTCATAAAAGACAGGACATAACTTAAGAATGCACTAGAATCTCCTGTAAATTTGTATCTGATGCTTGGCCACTCTCTTTTTCTCTCTCTCTCATGATCTGGACCAATCTGAATTAGCTCATCAATATTTATTGATACCTACTTTGTGCCAGACACTGTTCTAGTTGCTTGAATTAAATTCATAAATAAAACATACTAAAATACCTACCCTCCTGGAGTTTATGTCTAGTAGAGGGAGACAGACAAACAATACACATAATAAATACATTCTACAATGTGATAGAAGGTGGCTGGTGCTGTGGAGGAAAGAAATATGGCAGAAAAAGGAGGTCTGTGAGAAAAAAGAGGAGGGTTGCTATTTTAAATAACGTGGTCACAGTGGGCTTCATAAAGGAGCTAACATTTGAGCAAAGACTTGAAGGAAGAAAAGGAGGTAGGCGTGTGAATACCAGAGTGAAGAGTGTTCCAGGCAGAGGGAACAGACAGTGGAAAGGCACTGCAGCTGCAGCCTGCACGGCACGTTCAAGGACAGCAAAGGAGGCTATGGACTGAACAAGAGGGAAAGGGCAGTAAGAGGTAAAGCTGGAGAAGTGAGGACCTCACATGCCATTGGCAGGGATGAAATGGGCTCCACCAAAGGGCTGGCCAAGGGGTGGTAAGAAAGCATAAGTGTGTATAAGGGAATGACTTCAATCATTACACAGCCAAGGGCCAAAGCTAGAACAACTTCAGTTGCAATAAAAACCTGAAAGAAGCTTAGGGTTTCTAAAAATGTTTTTACTGTAATCCACGGTCAGAAATACATTTTATAGGATGACTTTGCAGTCACACAAAAGATACACACATTATTAAAACAAAGGTTTCATAAACCTACACACATTGTACTCAAGGTATGCTAATATCTTTGGTATATTCTAATCTATTAGGTTTCTTTTCTTTATTCAACCCTAATAAAATATATTAAGTTGATTTTATAACCTAGTAATGGCACTTCAAAAAGCATTGCTATAGGCAATGTGATCATTTTGGCTATACCCTAACTGGATAACATAATCACATCATTGTCAACTCTGAGCACACTTTGGCTAAAAACCACATTGGGGGCTAATTACTTTAAACAGAGAACCATCATTAGCTCATTAATCAAAATACAATGTATATATAAGATATTCTGCTTTCCTGACAGCTGTCATTATATAAAAATATTGTGTGGGCTGGGTTACCATGAGGAAATGTAAAACGTGAAATTCGGGTACATCATTTCTGACAGGCAGCCAATATTTATGGTAGTTGGCTAAAGAGATTTTACTTCAAATAAACAAATGTTTAATGTTTTCATAAACACATAGACATGACCCTAATTAGTAAATTTACTAATAGATTTTTGTTCATTATCTCCAGACCAATCTTTAGATATATTTATTTTTAGAAAACAGTGAAAACTTTACAACTGTGTCTCAAAATATTTTGAGACTTTCTTAAAATGTTTGAAAGCAGCATGATTTTATGAGTGTATAAGCATTGGTACTTTTCCAAACTGTTAAATTGCCCTTTCAAAACTCAAAATTCATTTTTAACTAGATTCTGGTTTTAGATATTTTTTTCTGCTGCGGAAAGTTCTTAGATTTACCATAGGATGGGTTCAAGTTTTATAATACAGTCATGTACTGCGTAATGACATTTCATCAACAACAAACTTCATATATGACAGCAGTCCTGAAGAATATAATATTGTATTTTTACTGTACCTTTTCTATGTTTGATATGTTTAGATACACAAAGACCATTGTGTTTCAATTGCCTACAGTATTCAGTATAGTAACATGCTATACAGGTTTGTAGCCTAGATACAATAGGCTACACCATACAGCCTAGGTATGTAGTAGGCTACACTATTTGGGTTTGTGTAAGTACACTCTGTGGTAATCACACAATGGTAAAATCGCCTAATGATGCATTTCTCAGAATGTGTCCCTGTTGTTAAGTAACACATTACTGTAGATGCATAAGTGAAATCTTAAGAACATACTAAGTCTTAAGTATAAGAAAGTTCCAGAGTGATACATATACTGTGGTATGATTTACATAAAGAATATGAACACTTAAAAATGGTGCATATTGTATATGGAATTTATGTAGATATCCCATGACATAAACATGTATATGATATATATGTGTATATGAGATATGTTCATTATATATATTTCTGTGAATATACATATATATTATTTTTAAACTTGCCAGGAAAAAAAATGTCCCTGAATAGTCATCACTCTTTGGAAGGGAAAACAGGCAGTGGTACAAAGGCATCATTCACCTATATCTATAATAGTTCAAATTTTAAAATAAAATATTTAAAGCAAATGTGACAAAATTTGTCTCTACTTTCTGTATGTTTGAAGAAGAGCTTACTTCCTTATAGCCTGTACTCTAGATGGCCATTTATTTTCAAACAGAGGCCAGATATAAAACACAACACCATGTCCTTAACTTGTAAAGAAGATAAGCTGGGAATACATCTTTTTAAAAATAGCTATATGGTGTGGACACAGTTTTCAGCAAAGAAAGCCCTAGTTCCTGTTTTCACTTAGGGTTGTGATAAAGGGAAGAGACTTGAGTGGCAGACAGAGATTTAGATTAGATATTAGAAATAACTTCATATCTCTGCAAGACACCTAAGATTGCCTGGGGATTTTGAGAACAAGAACTTTGCTGAAACAGCTTATGCTCTACCCTACTTGGAACCAGAAGAGATTATCAACATCCTAGTTGTCCTTTAAAATTTGAGATTCTGTCTGCCATTTCTATAGGCAGGAAGATCTTAACTGATCTACTCAGAATCTACAGCAAGGCAGAAAGAATGCAGTGGAAGAGAACAAAAACAAACAAACAAAACTTGGTCCTCAGCCATCAAGAGCCTGTTCTAACATTGGAAGTTAATGGTACTCTAACAGGACAGTGGCAGTGAAGGCCCTGGAGAGGGGAGGAAGGCAAAGAGGGCACCACTTCACTTGTACTCTAGTTATTTCTATCCATCAATCAATAAGCTTGTAGAGGAGCTTTCAACTTCCATATGTGCAAGATGCTCTGTAGAATGCATGTAAGAAAGAAAAACATCATTGCTTATTCTTTAACAGCTTACAATCAAATTTGAAAAAATCCACACATGAAATATTAAAAAAAAACCATAACACAACAATCGGTAGCACAGTTGTGAAAGCAAGAAAAGGTCAGGACAATCAGTATGGGCTGGACTCATCATGAATGAGAAGGCATTTATAAAGAGCCCCATAGGATGAATGGAACTTGAACTGTCATGGAAGAGTTGGTTGAGAGGGCATTTCAGGTATAGGGTAAACACAGGCTGAAACCTGAGGGAGGAATACTCCCGAATACCATAGCATGTTGTTAAATGGAAGTTTCTGGCTATAGTGCAGATGTTTCAGAGAATACAGGAGGTGATGAAGTGAAATAGCTGAATAATTGGTGGTCACGGATTGCTTTTTATTTATTTATTTTTAAATTTTTAATTTTCGTGGGTACATAAGTGTATATATTTATGGGGTATTTTGATACAGGCATGCAATGTGTAATAATCACATCAAAGTAAATGGAGTATCTATCACCTCAAGCATTTATCCTTTGTGCTACAAACAATCCAATCATCCTCTTTCAGTTGTTTTTAAATGTACAATAAAATCATTATTGACTATAGTCATGCTGTTGTGCTGTCAAAATACTAGGTTTTATTCATTCTTTCCAACCATTTTTTTTGTACCCATTAACCATCACCACTCCCTGCCACCTCCACCACTACTCTTCACAGCCTCTAGTAGCCATCCTTCTACTCTCTATCTCCATGAGTTCAATGATTTTAATTTTTAGCTCCCACAAATAAGTGAGAACATGCAAAGTTGGTCTTTCTGTGTCTGGCTTATTTCACTTAACATAATGACCTCTGGTTCCATCCATGTTGTTGCAAATGACAGGATCTCATTCTTTTTTATGGTTGAATAATGCTCCATTGTGTGCATGTACCACGTTTTCTTTATCTATTCATCTGTCTATGGACACTTAGGTTGCTTCCAAATCCTGGCTATTGTGAATTGTGTTGCAATAAATATGGGAGTGCAGATATCTCTTTGATATACTGGTTTCCTTTCTTTTGGGTCTATACTCAGCAGTGAGATTGCTGGATCATATGGCAGCTTTATTTATAGCTTTTTTTAGGAACCTCCAAGCTGTTCTCCACAGTGGTTGTACTAATTTACATTCCCACCAACAGTGTGTAAGTGTTCTCTTTTCTGCACATCCTCGCCAGCATTTGTTATTGCCTGTGTTTTGGATAAAAGCCACTTTAACTGGGGTGAAATGATATCTCATTGTAGTTTTGATTTGCATGTCTCTAATGATCATGATGTTGAGCACCTTTTCATACACCTGTTTGCCATTTGCATGTCTTCTTTGGAGAAGTGTCTATTCAGATCTTTTGTCTATTTTTAAATTGGGTTATTAGATTTTTTTCCTGTAAAGTTGTTTGAGCGCCTTACATTTCCTGGTTATGAATTCCTTGTCAGTTGGGTAGTTTGCAAATATTTCTGTGGGTTTTCTCTTCATTCTGTTGATTGTTTTCTTTGCTGTGCAGAAGCTTTTTAACTTGATGTGATCTACAAAATGCTTTAAAAATCAGCCAGAGATTTCTAAATTTGAGGATGGAGAAAAGAAACAAGTGTCTGTTCTTAAGTAGGTCAAGGATATATTGAAAATGACATTTCAAAGACTTCTTTAGCAGCAACGTTCATAATTAAGTATTTAATATGGATTCTTTATAAAATAAAAGTTCATCTTGCTATTTATGCTTTTTTATATTAAAATATAGGGTGTTTTGTTAACTGATTACTTGATTATTTTAGAACACGCTTAAGAAGCCTAAGTATAATCAGATAACCTCAACATCAGTAGGACAACTGATGCCGAACCTTAACTTGGAGCTCTAAACTCTTTTCCAAATGGTTTGTCCTTTAGATTTTCACTGCATCTAAGCACTGTGAGCTAGTTATTTCTCAGAAAACACCAATAACAGTAATAACAGCTAATATGGCAAAAATGAAAAATTCAGACGACTTAACTATAGACTCTTAACAGTTTTATTTCAGATTCCCAATACAGTGTTTATATAATGTTCATGTGCCATTGAGAAGGGGTGCTGGAAATGAGTTTTCAGCCTCAGTGTACCAGGACAGCAGGTCGAGCACAGAACTGAAGCCTTGGGCTCTGTCCTATCTCTAGGTCTAGTCTATTGCTTTCTTAGTCAAGTCATTTCCCCATTGTAGGTTTACCTAAAAAGAGGGGATTAAGCTGAATAAACTAAAAGAAAAAAAAACCACAACATTTTTTTCAGCTCAAACTTTATAAAACTACATTTGTTCATGTTTTGGGAGTTCCAGCATGAGCCTAGCTTGACATCGTAGGGTATAACAGGGCCTATTTTTCAGGTGGGTAGGAAAAGTCTAGTTGCATAATGATAGAATTATCTTGGGAGAATAACCCACTAAAAGAAGCTCACACCCTTGGGTCAACCACAGTGGTCTAGCACTGGAAAAAGAGGACAACATTGAGTTATATTGTTTACTACTTAGAGCTTCTTCTGGCCCAGTCCCTGGGATTAGTAGTTAAATTCTAGGAAAATTTCAGAGACATTGGAGTACAAATTACTCATAAGACCACTTAAATTAATTAAGTAGTTTCACCTACGAGGAATCAAAATACCTGACTCAAGCTTGTGTATGCAATAAGAACATTTATCTACATAACTGGATTTCAAAGGTAGGGCAGCATTAGTTTCATCCTAAGACTGGTTCTCCTTGTGCTCGCAATATGGCTGCCAGTGGCCATGGGGGATATATACTTCCTGGTATGCAATGTAACATGAAATATGAGTCCTTGTTTTTATTCTGCTTATTTCATCTCGGATTATGGTGCCCATCCCTGTACTAATCTCAGGGGATGGAAGACTGCCATTGGCTTCACCTAATTAGGTTCTATCACCAGTGATCCAGATATGGTCAGTTTCCTCTGAGGTATTTGGAAAATAGGTAGTTTTCTGAAAATTACTTTGGTTCTCCAAAGTACTAATGAATATTTTGCAGAAAATGAACACCTTCCATGACTCTGACCCACTGGTGTCTGGGCTGGTGGGACAAGAGAGCATCTGCTGTTTGATGAAATAAATTTATGTTGAGGTCATCAGAGCAGGAGGTTGTTGACAAGCACGGGTGTCTATAATGGTCTTGTAAGAGCTGAAAGTGTTACTGGCGGTGAATCTGTATAGGTCTGCAGCAACAATTCTTACCTTCTCAGAAGAATTTGGCTCAGGGGCATAAGGCAGAGTGAGAGACTGAGGCAAGTTTTAGAGCAGTGGTGAAAGTTTATTAAAAAGCTTTAGAGCAGGAATGAAAGGGAGTAAAGTACACTTGGAAGAGGGCCAAGCAAGCAACTTGGGAGATCAAGTACACAGTTTGACCTTTTGACTTTGAGTTTTATGTGCTGACATACTTACAGGGTCTTGGGTCCCCTCTCCCCTGATTCTTCCCTTGGGGTGGGCTGACCACTTGTGTGCTAGTGCTTGGGAGGGGCCACATGCGCAGTGTGTTTACTGGAGTTGTACACATGCTTACTTGAAGCGCTCTTCTCTTACCAGTTGATTGCTCCTAGAAGGTCATATACCAGTCAAACTCTGCCATTTTGCCTCTTAGTGTGCATGCTTGAACCCACTGGCCCGACTCCTGAGATCTTATCCGGAAGCTGCTGATCACCAGTTTCAGGTGTTTTCTATCTATTGGGAGGCTGCCTTTCCCTGGCATCTGGGTTTCTCATTCACTGCTATTGACTTGGGCTGAAATTACATGTTCCATGCAGCTGGAAGGAAGTTGCCTAAGAAAAGCTATCAAACACTTGTGAGGATTGGAGACTACAGCAAATCCACAAGTGATGAACCTGCTGGCTAGTTCAAGAAAATTCAAGAAATATATTTGGACAGACCTCTAGAGATTTGGCTAAAATAAAGAAGAGCAGACACTTAAAAAAGTATTTTTTCTTTGATTCGTGGTATAATTTTAAATCATGAATCTAACCCATTTCTTGATAGGTGGGTTTGAACTACAGAAATTCTAGTTCAACTTTTACTTCTTCTGAAGGCATCATTTTAATGTTAATGCATGTTGATATATGTCTCCTTTCTTTAGCAATAGGACTTCCTTGAGCTGATTAGAGTAGCTGTGCCATCTGCAAAAACTCTACCTTAATGCATCTACTTTAAAACCTTAAAAACCTTAATGCATCTACTTTGCATGTAAACAGGGAGCATGGCTGTGGCCTAACTGAATTTCAATGCCTGTAAGTGTGGTTTCCTGAAAAAGAAAATGAAACCCTGTCTCCATGTCTTTACAGCATGCATGCCTTTTTTTTTTTTTTTAAACTGTGCATCTGAGTCACACTGAACAACTGTCTTTCTACTCCAAAGGGGGAAAATAAGTTAAATTTACGTTTCATGCCTGTAAGGCATTTTAAAGTTAATCGGGCCCTTTGGGCCTAATTTAATTTGTGTAAGATTGCTGTTGATGATTAGAATAGCTATTTAAGATTTTTGTTAACAGTGTGTTATGTGGACTTAATGGAAGCACTCCAAAAGCAGTCTGTTCACTTTCCCCTGTCAAATTCAGGTTACAGAGCCTTCACAGATGTGAGTAGACATCAATACGAAAAGGGGATAGAACACAAATTAAAATCAGAAGTGTACTCAAACTGCCAGTGTTGAGCTTTGGTTAAAAACATCTGTCACATAAAAGCAAACACTCAGAGCCGTTAGGTCTTGTAACAGTTGTCTTTATTTTTCATATCTTTGGCATTTTCATCATTTCATGTTAGTGCTGTCTTTGGAATTTTTCATACAAGTGATTGCTTTTTTAACATCACTGATTTCTCTACACAAACATTTGTAAGGCTTTTGTCTCAACACTACAAAGAGAGAGAATACCAAGCAGAGCTGGAATTTGAATGGTCTCGTAGAATCTGAAAAATGCTAAATGACGAGTTAATGGGTGCAGCACACCAGCATGGCACATGTATACATATGTAACTCACCTGCACATTGTGCACATGTACCCTAAAACTTAAAGTATAATAATAATAAAAAAAGATTTTACTTTAAAAAAAAAAAGAAAAAAAAAAGAAAAATCGGCTGACCAACGCAGAGCACTTTAGCGAAGTGAATGTATTTGACTCATTCTGGCCAACATTAGATCAAACTCTCCCTTTGATTCCTGCTACAAGGTTATTTTTCATCGTTTCAAAATTTACAGCTACCATTCTTATTTTACAGATGTCAGTGATCATAAGAAGCCCAGGTCTCCCTTCGGTACTATCAAGGAGATTTCAGGATGCTCTTGAGTCACTCTCCTGATATTTGTCATAAATCACATCTATTTTTTTCAGAGTTAAGATTTAATTCTCTCATTACTTTGTTTCATAGCTTTTACAATTTCATTCCTTTATTCTGTTTTCATTTTCTGTTTTCCAGGCGTTGTATTTCAAAACCATGGCCCTTCTATTTCCTCTTTCTTATTGTTTTTCTCTTCCATGTTCACTTCTGCCTTCCTTAATTTTCTTTCCCTTCCTTTACTCTCATTTCTTTCACAGAGTGAGTGATTTCTGTGAAAGCAAGGTAAGTGTCTCATGGGGTCCAGCTAAGGATGCAACCACCAAAGGCAAGATCAAGAGACAAATGAGCTCCACCTCCCCCAGCGCCATGTTCCCCTGCCCAGGAAACACCACCTGCTTCCTATGTGGCTGGAGGGGTGGGGGCTGTGCACAGCAGTGAAGATGCTAGGAGATTACAGGCAGATATTTTGCAAATAATCTCTTCTAAAGTTATTGATTCATATAAGTGGAATATAAGATTTACGTTAATCCTGTTCCTTAAATCAGAAATGTCTAATGTTATACTGTTTTATGCAGTGGGTAATTTACATTAAGAAAAAGGATAAAAAAAAAACTAATAGGAAAGCTTGTGGATCATCCCACCCCACCCCACTTTTTTTCTGGTCACCCCTGGCTGGTCACCTCAACCTTCTGCTTTCTTATGCTGCCATTTGCACCAAGCATGACATTATATCAGCTCTCTCTTTCTCTTTGTTCAGAACAAAATCCTTTTTATAGCAAAGTGGAGAAAATTCTCGATGCCATGAATGCTGAATGAGACTTAAATACAAAGGCCCTGCAATCACATTTCACCCCATAATTAATTATGTAATTATAAAGCTTTGTCAAGCCATTGTATTCCCCCTCAAATATATTTTAAAGAATTTTAAAGCTTTTGTTTCTACACCCCTGACAATAATGATAAAACACCCTTACCTCTCCCATTTCCACGTGTCTATCACCTTTTTAATAATACTCTTGAGAAAAACATGAGATCACTGGTATTAAAGTAGAAAGGTCTTGCAGCTTTTTTTCTAGTTACTTAGATTTGTGGAGCTCTAATTTGATTGTGGGCATCCTTTATAAGGCTTGTTCCACCTTCTCCTGTGGAGCTATACCAGCTGTGACTCCTGTTTTAAGAACTATGTTCTCTTCTCTGTTGCAGACCTATGTTATATCTGCCTTAGTGCATGGGCTGCTGGTCAATGCTAATAGCTGGCTCTCAGGGAAAAAAGAAAAACCATCTGTGGCATCTGCCAATTTCTGTGGTGTAAATACTCTGAGCTCTGCCAATTTCAAGCCATCCATCTGACATTGCTGAACCCAAAGTTGGCAAGGGATGTGCACAATTGCCTTTTGCAAGCAAGTAAGAGCTGTCTTGGGGATTATTAAGCTACTCAAGAAGCATCTGCCTACTGGCACCCACTGCTTTTTTAATGTACTCTGGGAGGAGAGGGCATATAAAATAGTGTTCTTGGCTTAAGGGGTTTACAGTCTAGCCGGAGAGAAAGAGCCCAAAGCAATGACCAGAGAAAGCAGAGTGCAACAGTGATCCACAAACTCCACTGAAGGGATTCAGAGCAAAGCCCTCAAGAAAGGCACTTTAGCAAAGAAAGTGTGTTTAAAGGATGCAGAGGGTTTCATGACATGGAGGAAAAGGGAAAACGCATTCCAGGCAAGGGAAGGCTGGAAGGTTGGAATAGGCATGGAGTGTTCTTAGAAAAGACAAAACAGAATCTCAGACTGTCTGATGACCCAAACGGGAAATTTTTGGTACTATGACAGAATATTCACTTCCCTCTTTACCAGGTACTTTTACACACGTTTCTTTTGATCCTTCCTATAACTGTAGGAGATTGGTAAAATACAATAGGTGTTATTATTACTATTATTATATTCACTTAGCAAAAAAGTATACTTAGAAAAGTCAGAAAACTAAGGGAAGTTAAGGGCCCTTGTGGACCCCTTTAAGCCAGACCCAGAATGCTCTCTCCCCAGCTTATCATACCCCAGTGTTATTGCACCGCAGTCTGCTCTGAGGAGCCTCATTAGGCAGTCCTCCCATACAGTAGCCTCTCAAACTGCAAGACTTTTCATTGCATGAGCAAGATCCATTTTTCCTTGCAACGAAACTGAAGAACTGCCTCAATGGCTTTACAAAGAAAAGCAAAGTCTATTTCTTTTTTAATGTCTGTCCTGAAAAGGGCTTTGGGGGCATGGTGCAGTGGAAAAGTCACTGAGCTGGGTATCAGAAGAGCTAGATTCAGGTTTGGGATCTGATTCAGGTTTGGGATGTGATGGAGAGCTGTGTGATATTAGGCAGATGGCTTAACACTTCTGGGTTTCCGTATGTCATACAGGAACTGATGAGTTTACTTGCATGGCCTCAAATGTTCCTTTTATCTATGAAAGGCAGCACTTCTAGATATACTAAATTGCCAGTCTAGAACTATATCATTACATGGGCCTCCAGAGAATCCGGGGAGCCTAGAGGAGTTGAGTGTGTTGAAGGTTGAAGCACAATTACCTTAAAAAATAATGTAATTGAAGTTCTTGGATATTACTTCCTGAAGATGGCCAAGATGGCTTTTTTTTTTTTTTTTTTTTTTTTTGCCTGGGCTAGAATGCAGTGACATGAACACGGCTCACTGCAGCCTCAACCTCCCAGGCTCAAGCAATCTTTCCACCTCACCCTCCTGAGTAGCTAGGACTATAGGCATGTGCCACCACACCCAGCTAATTTTTTCTTTAAATTTTTTTGTAGAGAGAGGGTCTCCCTATGTTGCCCAGGCTCAAGATGGCCTTCTAATGGAGCCAATATCTATCTATTCATTCAACATATTGCAAATAAACTTTGGAAATAAACCAGTTATATGAAATAAAGAAGTAAATAAATTATTAAATAAATGGCCTTACTTTATTCTGTCTCCTCTGCAGGCTTCTGCAAAAGACTTGAGACAGCTCACAATGAAGTACTCTGTATTAGGCAGGGTAATATTGATTGCAAGTGACAGAAACCCAATCAGAAACTCACTGGAGTCATGAGGAACACTTATTGGCTCAGGTAACCTAACCCTTGAATGGGCAGGGATGTATCTGGTTTGGGAGGAAATAGTAGTACCAGGTGCTGAAAGTAGCTGTCTCAGACTCTGGTCTGTCTGTCTTTCTGTGTCACATTCTTTCACACCTTGGAGGTTGTGGTCATCTGGCTTATCACTGGTCAAGAAGATGCCTCCTTCATTAGTTCCTTGATTTCAATTTGAAATAATGCTGGTCAAAGACTCTGGCCTTCAGCAAAGACCATGGCAATGGTCTGAGAGTGGCAGAAGGCAGAGGTTGACTGCATTACTAAAATGACAAGGTTGGAGTTGGGACAGGTGGGGAGAAGGGTTTATCTAAAAGAAGGTGCTGCTGCTATCAGAAGAGGGAGTGTTTGGGCTGGGGGGACAAAATAAAATATGTCCACAACAGATACATCAATAGAATCATTAAATAAAGCTGGATGGGATGGAAATGAGCAGGGTTCGTTGTGTAAGAAAACCTACATTAATTATGGTAGCTTCAGTTTAGCTCTCACATATGTGAAAGTCAAGGTAACATAGAGAAACATATCATTTATAAACAAAAGGAAGCAATCATTTTCCTATGTGTAAACTCTACTATGATACTTAAATAGGTTTACAGGAGTCATTCAGTGGACAACATCTTCCATAGTGATTTTCAAAAAAGATGCAAACAATTTTTATTCTGTCATATCTTATATCAAAAATTATATTTAGAGCATATTACCTCATATTTCTTTTAGGTCTTCATGGTGTATTTAGGATGATAAATAAGGTGTATCTGGGGAGATAAATCCAGGTATATAGCTTTCAGATGATCAAATCTATTAGCATAACATCCAATTAATGGACTATTAATGATACCATATTTTTGTCAATGTGTAAAGGTTATGTTTGCTCCCATTTTGAACTTTTTGTTCAGTGTAGATGACTGGAATGATCATATTATGTGACACTGTGTTGAAGAGAGTCACTGAGAAAGAGGTAATGTCAAGTAACAGGGAAAGTAAGAAATGACTGGAACACACTGGGACTTTGCCATAAACATAAGAGACAGGCAGTCAGAACAGTAAAGAATTGTACTCAAGTTGTTTGAGTACAAACTGTGTGACACTGTGACACTGTGATAGGGAAACCAAATAGTGTATTCATTGGCAATGTCTTTTATGGATACCAGGAGATATTGTTAGTCAGCTGTAGTGCAATTATTGTTGATTGGTATATTCTTAATTCACTGAATCCTTTGAATTGTGCTACTCCAAGTTCTAGTAAATACTAGAAAGTATTTACTACTCAAGTATTCTAGTAAACACTAGAAAGCATCCAGCATATTCCAAAAGACCGAGAGTCGTTGACTTAGTAGACAATGAAAATTGTTACCTTAATTGAACTAACTTCAAACTGTATGTGCTGTATCTCTGGGGGCAGAGGGGAGAAGAGTGACTCCATCACAGTCAGGTAGTTCCAAATGTATCTGTTGTGCATATTTGACTTGTCCATAATTGCCTTTTAAAAGAAATTGTCTTTAACCCAAAACAAAACACCTTGAAAATCAGTCTTAGACTGTTGCTTTTAATTTTCTAATATCTCTTAGTATTCCTAGACTTTCAAAATTGTTCTATTAAGGAAATTCTCAAACATCCAAAAGTAGAAAGACAGTATAATGAACCCCATCGACACGATATTCAAATTCAACAATTTTTAACATTTTTCTTGGTTTTTAAAAAATATTTCACATAACTGATCCAAAGGAATTTTTTTACACATAATGTCGCCATAGAATGTTAGACTCTTTTTATTTAAAAAAAAAAACTGATTATAAATATTTGCACATTTATAAGAGGAGTTTTCAGGAATTTGACAGGGCACACCTAGAACCACCGGGGTGGTGCTCAGGACCCACCAGGTACACCAAGAACCCACCAAGCACAGGTCCAGCCCCAGTTGTCCATTTTGCTTTATCTATTATTCACCTTTTTTGATGTCATATTGTTTTATCCATAATTAAGTCAGTAGTATATAAATCGAGCAGACGAGCATTTTTAAAAACCACAAACCCACCATTCCATTATCATACCTGACAAAATTAACATTAATTCTATTATTTCACCTATTACGCAGTCCGTGTTCAAATGTCCCCAATTTTCTCAAATATATTTTACAGTCCTGTTGAAATCACAGAGTAAAGTCCACAAATTGCATTTGGTTGAAATGTCTCTTAGGTATTTTCTAATCTATGAAAGTTCCCACTTCCCCATTTTTAGCCATTTTTTTGTTTGTTGAAGACATTGGTTCATTTGTCCTGTAGAATATCCGGCATGCCAGATTTTGCTGATCGCATTCTCATTCAACCCATTAATCTAATAACTTGTTCCTTTGTATTTTTCATGAGCTTGCTGCCTGAGTGTGAAGCTTGCTTAAATTCAGATGCATTTATTTTGGCAAATACTCCATAGGTACTATCGTGTGTTTCCGATTGCCTTCCATCAGGCGGCACATGAGGTCTCGTGGTCCCATTTGTAGTATTGTTAACACTGATCAAGGGTTAAGTGTTGTCATCTAATCTACCCTTTCACTAGTGTTTTCCTGAGCCTCTGACAGATGCTTCATTGAAAATGAGGTCTGGCGTGCCCATCCAGTGGAAGCATTTTGAGTTTTTTATTGATTCTTAAATGTCCTTTCTCATGGAAGCCTTCCATGTCAGCCAATTAAAATGGCAACTCCTCACTCTCTATTGGCTTTCTCTGCTTTTTTCCTTCCTCCATGGAATGTATTAGTATTTCCATCTTCTATAAACACATTACTTATTTCCCCCAACCATTGTGTATGCTCCACAAAGACAAGGATTCTTTTTTTAATTAGTAGACTTTATTTTTTAGATCAGTTTTAATTTTAGAGAAAAATTGAGTAGAAAGTACATAGAGTTTCCTTAATGCCCTTTCCCATCTCACCCTAACCCCCCTAAATTTCCCTTGTTATTAATATCTTGCATTAGTGTGGTACATTTGCTACAACTGATGAACTAATCTTTATGCATTATTATTAACGTAAGTTTACTCTTTGTTTCGTACAGTCTTATGGGTTTTGGCAAATGTATAATGTCATGTATCCATATTACAGGATCACATAGGTGATCCTAAAAAATCCCCTGTGCTCCACCTATTCATCTCTCTTCCCTCCATCCCTGAACCACTGGCAACTTCTGATCTTTTCACTGTCTCTATAGTTTTGCCTTTTCTAGAATGTCTTACAGTTGGAATCATACAGCATGTTGTCTTTTCAGACAGGCTTCTTTCACTTAGCAATATGCCTTTAAGTTTCCTCCACATCTTTTTGTGGCTTGACAGCTAATTTCTTTTCATTACCACATCATATTGTATTGTCTGGATATATCACAATTTAGTTATTCATTCACCTACTGAAGCCATCTTGGTTGCCTCTAAGTTTTGGTAATGATGAATAAAGCTGCTATAAACATTTGTGTGCAGGGTTTTTTGTGGACACACATTTTCAACTCATTTGGATAGACACCAAAGAGTGTAATTGCTGGATTGTATGGTAAGACTACGCTTAGCTTGTAAGAAACTGCTAGACTGTTTTCCAAAGTGGCTGTACCATTTTGCACTTCTACCAGCAATGAATAAGAGTTCCTGCTGCTCCACATCCTCACCACCTTTAGTGAAGTTTCTGTTTTGATCTTTTGCCCATTTTTAAGTTGCATCGTTTGCTTTCTTAATGCTGTTTTAAGAGTTCTCTTCATATTTTTGATATAAGTCCTTTATCAGATGTGTTTTGTAAATATTGTCTTCCACTCTGTGACTTGTCTTTTCATTCTTTTAACAGGGAAAGTAGAACTTTTTAAAAATCTGTTTTGTTTTCTGTCTTATCTCGAGTGCCTAGAACAGTGCCTAGTTTATAATAGCTGGTCAATCTAGTGAATGCTTGCTGAAAGTGGTCTATATGCCTTAGGTACAGCTAAGAACAAAGTTGACACTTGATTGTAAAAACTAAAGAGCTGATCCAATTGGAGGACTATTTCACTCTTCACAGAATTAAAGCTTTCATTGACCAACAGCTGTGATTTTATCAAAACATTCATAAAATTGAAAGTCTTTCTTCCAAATTGGAGGTAGTCTTAAAATAATCTAATTTATTTTACAGTTAAGACCCTGAGCCCTATTCACAGAATGTCAATCTCTGCTCTCCCAATGACCACTTAAGGCCTAACAGAATGACTCTCAAGTTCTTATTTCTCTGAGACATATTCTCTAATATTTTCTTTTAGGGTTAAATAATGAAGTATTCAGACATAGAAAAGTACAAAAATAATCACATATTCCTATCTTCACCGTATCGTAATATTGAACTGATTTTTATATTTTGTCATGTTTGTTTTAACTCTCTCTCCTCCTCCCATCTTTCTTGGAATAAATATTAAAGGAATGGCTGAAGCCTCAGATACCTCATCCCTACCTCCGTCTCTACCTCCATTTTCCCTCATTAGTACCCATGATGGTGAAATTGATGTATAATTCCCATACAAGTGTTTGCAATTTTTAATGTATTTATATATACATAACTAGCATATTGCTTTTTGTGTGTTTATAAAATGACACAAATATTATATTAATACTAATCAGATCATTCTGGGTGGTAGACACTGTGGCATGGCCCACCAGATCTTCAGGACAAGGCACTTGCTCCCTCATTTGGAGATGTAAGCTTAGAATAGCTTCCAGTTGAATCTCTCACCAAGAATTCCCTTTGGCCATAAGCCTTGCCCAAAGTCACACACCCTCCCTACAAGCATCCACTGACCATTGACTGGGAGAGGGGATAGGGCATTTATGACATTGGAGTAGGGAAGTATTTATTAAATAAGATTTTAAAATATAAATCACAAAACAAAAATGAACTTGAATATCTTAAAATTTAAAAAATACCTCTGCACAATAAATGAAATTATATAGTGAAAAAGCAAGATACAAACCAGTATATTTGCATAGCACATACAGTTATTAGTAAATAAACAATTCCTATTCCTTCTTCAATAGGAAGATCTGGCCTTCTTGCCTCAACTCAGGGCTACTCTAAAGGGAGATCCCAGCTCCAGAGCTCCCCACAGGCTTGACTGAAGCCTCTGCTGCAACTGCACTGTGGTTTAACTTCTCCCTCTGCCAGTCTCGCTTTCCTCACTCCTTGCAGGGTTTTGTTTTGTCATTGTTCTTGTTGTTTTGTTTTGTTGTTGTTGTTGAGACAAGGTCTTTCTCTGTCACCTAGGCTGGAGTGTACTGGTGCAATCTCAACTTACTGCAACCTCCACCTCTCAGGCTCAAGCAATCCTCCCACCTCAACTTCCCAAGTAGCTGGGACCACAAGCGTTTGGCACCATGCAATGGCTAGTTTTAAATTTTTTGTAGAGATGTAGTTGCACAGTATTGCCAGGCTTGTTTCAAACTCCTGGGCTCAAGCTATTCACCCACCTCAGCCTCCTAAGGTGCTGGGATTACAGTCATGAGCCACTGTGCCCAGCTCCTTGCAGGTGTTAATCCTGAAGACACTCCCTAATAAACTTTCTGTATGCTTCTCATGGTCACAGGGTCTGTTTCCTAGGGAATCTGAGCAGTGGCATTCTGCAACTTGCTTTTAACACAGATCATTTTCTAAAGATTCTTCCATGTTGACTTGTATCCAGTACCCTTATTCTAACTGCTACATGGTATTCTATTCTATGGTAAGCCACACTTTATTTATCTAGTCACTCATCAAGTTAGGTTGTTAGTCCTTTTATATACTTACAAAAGTGGTACAATGAATGCCTGTGTCTATTTCCATTTTACACATACTGGAGACATTCTCCAGGATCTGTAACTAGAAGTGGAACAACCTAGATTGTATGTTATGTGTGTTATCATCTTTATTAAGTGATGCTAAATTGTTTGCCAAAGTGATTATAGAAATTTACTCTTTACTAATGATTTTTAAGAGCTCTTCTTCTCCCACATTCTCACCAATATTCTGTGTTGTCAGATTGAAATGTTTTCTTTGCCAAGCCAATGAGTGTAAAGTGTCAACTTAATGTTGTTTTAGTTTTATCTGACAGCTAATGAGATTAACCAATTTTTCACGTTTATTGGTTATTCAAGTTTCTCCCATAAATTGCCTACTCATATTATTTGCTCATTTAAAAAATTAGGTTATTACATTTTCTCATTAATTTGTTGGAATTGTTTATATACTAATAATTGTATGTGCTATGTAATATGCAAATATACTAGTTTGTATCTTGCTTTTTTACTATATGATTTCATTTATTGTGCAGAGGTATGCTTTAAATTTTAAGATACTCAAGTTCCTTTTCTTTTTGTGGTTTATGTTTTAAAATCTTATGTAATAAGTACTTCCCCACTCCAATGTCATAAAGATATTATTTTCTTTCTTCTGAACTTTTACAATATTGGTTTTTTTTTTTTTTTTACATTTAGGTCTTTTATCTATCTGAATAGCCCATTTATCCAAGACTACTAATTTCTTTTTTTTTTTTTTTTTTTTTAGACAGAGTCTCGCTTTGTCATCCAGGCTGGTGTTCAGTGGCGCAATCTGGGCTAACTGCAAACTCCGCCTCCTGGGTTCTAGCAATTCTCCTGCCTCAGCCTCTCAAGTAGCTGGGATTCTAGGCATGCACCACCACACTCAACTAATTTTTGTAATTTTTAGTAGAGACAAGATTTCCCTATATTGGCCAGGCTGGTCTTGAACTCCTGGCCTCAAGTAATCTGCCTGCCTTGGCCTCCCAAAGTGCCGAAATTACAGGTGTGAGCCACCACACTTGGCTAAGACTACTAATTTCTAATGCTGCTTCTGTCATATACCACATGTGTATGTATTAAAGTTGTTAAGTTTCTAGACTTGTCTTTGGTGTTCTGAAGTTTCACTATATGTCTAGCTATGATCTTTTTTTTTGTTGTTGTTCAAGAGTAAAGGCATGGACCTTCAGAGAAATAAAGTCTGGGAAATTGACTAGATCCTCACTGAAAGAACTACTAAAGGATGTACTTATGGAAGAAGAAAATTACAAAGTGAAAGAACTGGGATGCAAGAAGTAATGGTGAGCATGGAATTTGGCAAAGATTCAAGTAAAACAAAGCAAGGAGTGAATATATAAAATCATAATCATAACAAATTTTGACTATTATATGTAACAGCCAATCTCTTAACTGGGTCATAATAAGAAAGTGAAAGGCAGAAAAAATGACAAAAAGAATAATTAGAATGTTAATAAGAAGAGTAACAAGATTTTGAAAAATTTGTGCTGGTTGATATCAACTTTTGGCACTTTTCTCTTTTTCTATACTGTTAACATAATTAATGAAAAAATAATAATTCATACTTCAAAAAATTTAAGAAGTTGCACATATTTTCATTTGAAATAGTATAAGCATTTTACAAATGTTATTTTAAGCTTTAAAAAGTGAGTAAAATTAATAACCAAATGGTGGAAGCAACCCAAGTATCCATCAATAGATGAATGAATAAACGAAAGGTAGTATGTTTATACAATGGAATATTATTCAGCCTTAAAAAGGAAATTATGACACAGGCTACAACATGGGTGAGCCTTAAGGACATTATGCTAAGTGAACTAGACCAGTCATAAAAGGGCAAATACTATAGGATCCACTTATATGAGGTAACTACAGTAATGAAATCATCGAGACAGAAAGTAGAATGGTGGTTGCCAGGAGCAGGGGTAGGGGAAAATGAGAGTTATTGTTTAGTAGGTACAGAGTTACAGTTTTGCAAGATGAAAAAGTTCTGGAAATGGATGGTTGTGATTGGTGCACGACAATGTAAATGTACTTAATGTCACTGAACTGTACACTTAAAAATGGTTAAGGCGGTTCTTTTTTTTGTTATATGTATTTTAACTTTAAAAATAATACTTTTAAAATGTGAGAAAAATTATCCTTGAATCTGTTTTATGTTAGTGAGTGAAAGCATCTCTAAGAAGAGAGTCAATTACTTTGTCAAGGCAGTCCCCAGCCTTTTTGGCACCAGGGACCTGTTTCGTGGAAGACAATTTTTTCATGGATTGGGTGGGGGGTGGCGGTTTTGGGATGAAACTGTTCCATGTCAGATTAGATCATCAGGCATTAGATGAGAGCACAACCTAGACCCCTCACATGAGCAGTTCACAATAGGGTTCATGCTCCTCTGAGAATTTAATGCTGCCCTTGATCTGACAGGAGGCAGAACTCAGGTGGTAATGTTCACTCACCTGCCACTCACTTGCTGCTGTGCAGTCTGGTTCCTAACAGGCTGTGAACCAGCGGTACTAGTCAATAGCCTAAGAGTTGCGGACCCCTGCTCCAAGACACCAAGCCCACAGCACATCTGGTGGGGTCAGACATGACCCTTACCCTTCCCTCCCACACCCCTGTCCCCAGCTTCTCATTTCATGGGCCCTATTCACTGGAGCCAGTTTGTCTAATAACTCCAGAATCTGTGCTCCCTCTCAATTAGCACTCCAAGTTTTGGGTCAGGCCCTCATCATTTCTTACTTTGATCAACACATTAAAATCCTGGCCAGTCTCCCTTTTACCATCTATCCTCCACTCTGCAAGCTGAATGATCATTCAAAAGCATGAATCTGTTAAAAAGAAATCAAAAGAAGGAAAGAGGAAGAGATAGTGGTTAGTGACGTGAAATGAAGCAGAATAGTCAAGGAGAAAACGTAGCCTAGAAACACTTATGGATTGGCGTCTTTCAGGAGAAAAGTTAGTAAAGTTGTGGAGACGGAGAAGCCAGATAACAAGGAGTGAGAAGAAAGTGAAGAAACTAATATAAAATTGCCTGTTTTCCTGGCATTATCTTCCCCATTTGTTTGCCTGGCAAACATTTAGTCTTTAAAATCCAACCCAATGTCATCTTCTCCACAGAGTCTTCTTTAATATCTGCAGGCAAAGTTAAGAGCTTCCCTTGCAATACACCAGCGTGCCTTGTTCATGCTTTTACTACGGAATTTATTACATTTCTCTAATTATTTGTTTTCATCATTTTCTGTCACTAGACTGTGAGCCACTGGGGAAATACATTATTTTCTATTTCTCTTTGTACCCCCAGTTCCCAACATGATGTGAACAACATCTGTGCTGGTTGAATGAATGAGTGGTGTTGAAAGCATCTACATCAGGGGTGTCCAATCTTTCAGCTTCCCTGGGCTACACTGGAAGAAGAATAATTTTCTTGCACCACATATAAAATACACTAACACTACTGATAGCTGATGAGCTAAAAAAAATCACAAAAAAATCTCATGTTTTAAGAAAGTTTATGAATTTGTGTTGGGCCACATCCAAAGCCATCCTGGGCTGCATGCAGCCTGAGGCCATGGGTTGGACAAGCTTGACTACAGCTTTAAAGTGATCTTAATCTAATCAATTCTTCCCCATTCAGAAGAAACCTACTACATCAGAGTCTATTGAGAATCTATCTCCCTAATCACCCTCAGGCACAGGGTTATTATGTATTGATATCATACACACTAAAAAATTCCATCATACAGGTCTAGAAATACTTCCATAATACAGTAATATTTTAATAGAGTCATAACACACAGACAGCCACCCATTCTGCCTGTAGCCAGTCATGGAGCAATACATTTTGTACATAACCTGTAATTTCTTCTGGAGAGTGTAATTACAATGCCAATATGACATTTTATTTTTATTATTATTATTTAGTTAGTTAGTCAGTTATTTTTTGAGACAGAGTCTCACTCTGTCACCAGGCTGGAGTGCAGTGGTGCGATCTCGGCTCACTGCAACCTCTGCCTCCCAGGTTCAAGTGATTCTTCTGCCTTAGCCTCCCGAGTAGCTGGGACTATGGGTGCCCACCACCACACCTGGCTAATTTTTGTATTTTTAGTAGAGACGGGGTTTCACCATGTTAGCCAGGATGGTCTAGGGGTTGATAAACTACAGTGCACAGGCCAAATCTGGTTTACTGCCTGATTTTGTAAATAAAGTTTTATTGGAACACAGCCTTGCCCATTTATTTACTTATTGTCTCTGACTGCTTTCATGCTACAATAGAGTAGTTGCAACAGAAACTATAGTCTGCAAAGCCTAAACTATTTACAACCTGGACCTTTAGAGAAAGTTTGCTGACTCTTTTTTTAATGGATAAACTAAAAGTATGTAAGTAAACATGATTTCATGTCTTATGATATGTCAGGTGAATGGTACAATCCTTTGGTTTAAGTTCTTAGTATTATACCTAAAGTATATCTACCATGAAATGCATTTTCCACCTTTCATAGTCTCAGCTGGTTAATCAAAATAAATGGATTCTACGGCATAATTCAGGATGTTACCATTTTTGCTTTTTAGATCAGCTCTTCACCCACTGTTTTCCTGTCATACACATGGTGTTCTTAAAATTGTAAATGAGAACTCATTTGAACTTACATTAGTAACTTCTGTTAAATTATACTGGATTGCTTATTAAGTAAGCATTATTATCCACATTAAATCTGTCACAGATGAAAAAATTACACATAAAGGAAACTGCTTGAGGCCCCAGGGCATGCTGTAATATACATAGAGGCTCCTGAATACTTGGTTTTCCATGTGGATCTCTGATTTTGCTGAAAGAAGTCTATAAACTGATGTAGTCAGACAGCTCCCCACTGGCTACACATCTCTATAGAATTTAGAAGCATTGTTTATTTCAGCAGAGGTCTGGAATGAATTTTCCTTATAATTTAACTCCTGAAATGACTGTTTCAAAAGGTCAACTGTGGTGAACTTGCATATGTGACTTGCAGTCACAGCTAAGTCACGATCCCTTAGTTTTTCCAGAAGTCCACTAGAACGTTAGCTCCATGGCACTGTTATCTTGCATCTCCAGGTCCTGAAACAGCCCTTAGTGCATACTAGGTATTCAATAACTTTTTTTTGAATAAATGTTTTATGTAAATTCCATCACAAATATGGAGGATCTTAGGGGGGATTTTTGAAAACCAAAGAAAGTTGAAACTCCTTCACATGGAGTTTGGATGTTGAACTTAGAGGCTTGACTTAGCCATTTTTAAAAAACGAAATGTGTGTGTATGTTTATTTAAGGTACCTTAGTGACAGGTACAACCTACAGCCCAAGGACAATGTACAAAACCCAATGAGGGGACAAGCCTCCACTCTTTTATAAGATGCAGAAATTTGCAGGAGTCTATCACTCTTACCCTAACCATGAGAACAGGCCAGAAGCACTACAAATGACAGTTTTATTTGTTGTTGCTTTCATTTGCATGTTTCACACTCATCAGAGAACCCAGGAGCCAAAAAAAAAAAAAAAAAAGAAAGAAAAAATCCCTCAAATTAACTACATTTCCAAAAGGATCAAGCTCTTCCTAGAGAGAAGAGTCCCACAGCTGCTTTTGTTCCTAGGGACATGTTGGAAGGAGCACAGAAGAGGAAGGGAGAAACCACCCTATCTTTAAACAAATTTTGGATGATTGTATATGGGTTGGCATAACAGAGTAGAATCACAAGGTACCCCACGAATAGAACTAGTCTGTACCCACCCAGCCTCCATTGAGTGGATGGGAGTCGTACACTGAAAGCTGGTGCCAGGGTAGGAGAACTGAGAAATACCCTCCCCAGGTACACCAGGTCTTCCCAAAGTACAAGAAAGTAGCCCACTGAGCACAGGAAGCAAGGCAGGAGAAGCGAGAGGGATTCTCCACGGCATGTGAGGTTCATCCATTGCAAGGCAGTCCCCATTACACACTGGAGGTAAGGCAGGAAAGCTGAAAGAAATCCCCTCCTAGAAAGCACGAGGCTTTCACCAAATGCAAGGCAGCAGCCTGCAGTCGCCAGAGGCAAAGCAGGAGAACTGAGAGAAATAGATGCTCCCCCAAACCCTTTCAACTCTCCAATCCCCTCAACCCTACCCACCCACCTCACCCCTACCTCCACCCTCCCTACACAAGGTCTCTACTGAGTACATTGTAGCCACCTATTGAATGCCGGAGGAAGAGCTATCTTTTTTTTTTTTTTTTCTTCTTTTTTTTTTTTTATTATACTTTAAGTTTTAGGGTACATGTGCACATTGTGCAGGTTAGTTACATATGTATACATGTGCCATGCTGGTGCGCTGCACCCACTAACTCGTCATCTAGCATTAGGTATATCTCCCAATGCTATCCCTCCCTCCTCCCCCAACCCCACCACAGTCCCCAGAGTGTGATATTCCCCTTCCTGTGTCCATGTGATCTCATTGTTCAATTCCCACCTATGAGTGAGAATATGCGGTGTTTGGTTTTTTGTTCTTGCGATAGTTTACTGAGAATGATGATTTCCAATTTCATCCATGTCCCTACAAAGGACACGAACTCATCATTTTTTACGGAAGAGCTATCTTAAGGCTCTGAGATGTGGAGGCAGAGTTTAGGCAAAGAAAAGGCCCCAGCAACCCAAGAAGTTGGTGGCTGGGCTGTAAGGCATAAAGAGAACTCCCACAGTTTGGAAAGTTGGGGGCTGGGCTGTGTGAAGCTTGGAGAACTTTCCAGAGTCTTACTGTCTCTAGGATTCCAAGATACACTGAGAGAAAAGTACTGATTCTACTTTTCAGATATTAAAACCAGCCATGAACTGAATCCCAATAAGCTGTGACAAAGCTCAGACCCAGCCCAACTACACAGAGATCAGATGGGCCCTGTCTCCAATCACAGGGGACTGACAGAACCAGGGCTTTGCCATTTTATAGGCATCAGTATTATTTGCTTCAGTCACTATCGTTGTTTCTACATGAAATGGTCAGCATACAACAAAACGTGTATATGTATCAGCAGTGTTTGATTGTTTTAACAATGTTTATAGATAGATGATAGATAAATAGTTACTAATACCATGTTCATGGGTGAAAGATTTAATATTATTAAGACATCGGTTGTCTCCAAATTGATAGATTCATCGCAGTCCAAATCAAAATCCCAACAGGCTTTTTTTGTTTGTTTGTTTTTGTAGGAAATGACAAGCTAACTCTAAAGTTCATAGGAATGAAAAGCACGTAAAATAGGCAAATTCATTTTGAAAAAGAAGAACAAAGTTGGAGGGCTAAGACGACCTGATTTCAAAGTGCAAGGCTTCAATAATCAAGACAGTTTGATACTGGCACGAAGATACACAAAGAGATAATGACACAGACATTAGGTCCAGAAGACAGTCCAGTAATAGACTTTCACATATATGGACAACAAATTTTTGACAGTGCCAAGGCAATTCAGTAGAGAAAGGATAGTTTTGCAACAATGGTGCTGGAACATTTACATATCTGTATACAAAAAAACCCCAACTTTGATCTATACCTTCCTTCATATGCAACAATTAACTAAAAATGAATCTCATATATAAATGTAAAATGTAAATCTAGGCCGGGCGCGGTGGCTCACGCCTGTAATCGCAGCACTTTGGGAGGCCGAGGTGGGTGGATCACGAGGTCAGGAGATCAAGACCATCCTGGCTAAGACGGTGAAACCCCATCTCTACTAAAAATACAAAAAAAAAAAAAAAAAAAAAAATTAGCCGGGCGTGGTGGCGGGCACCTGTTACTCGGGAGGCCAGCTACTCGGGAGGCTGAGGCGGGAGAATGGCGTGAACCTGGGAGGCAGAGCTTGCAGTGAGCTGAGATCGCGCCACTGCACTCCAACCTGGGCAACAGAGCAAGACTCCGTCTCAAAAAAAAAAAAAAGTAAATCTATAAAACTTCTAGACAAAACATAGGAGAACATTTTTGTTACATTGGGTTAGGCAAAAATTTCTGAGATGCAACAACAAAAGCATAGTCCATAAAAAAAAAAAAAGACAAATTGAACTACATCAAAATCTAAAACTTCTATTCTTGGAGAGACACAATTAAGAGAATGAAACGAGAAGCTGCAAACTGGCAGAAAATATTTCTAAAGCCTATATATGATAAAGGACTTATAGCCAAAATATGTAAAGAACTTTTAAAACTCAATAATAAGAAAAGAAACAACACAATTAAAAATCAGGCAAAAAATCTGAACAGACACTTTACCAAAGGACATACACAGATAGCAAACAAATACAGGAAGATGTGCTCAACATCATTATTCATCAGGAAAATGCAAATTAAAACCACAATGAGATAACACTCCACACTTATTAGAATGACTAAAATTAAAAAGACTGACTATAGCAGGTGTTGGTAAAATGTGTAGGAAATACACCTCTCATATGCTACTGGTGGGAATGTAAAATTGTCCACGTGCTTTGGAAACATTTTTATAGTTTCTTAAAAAGGCAAACATACACCTACCACCTGACCCATCCATTCCACTCTGTGATGGTTAATTTTATGTGTTAAGCTGACCAGATCTTGGGTTGCCCAGGTATTTGGCAAGGTATTATTTTGAGTGTGTCTGTGAGGGTGTTTCTGGATGAGAATAATATTTGAATCTGTAGACCGAGTAAAGCAGATTGCTGTCCCCAGTGTGGGTGAGCCCCATTCAATTTGTTTGAGGTCTGAATAGAATTAAAAGCTGAGTAATAAAGAATTCTTTCTCTGCCTGTCTTCAGACGTGGACATGGGTCTTCTCAGATTAGAACTTACACCCTTGGCTCTCCTGAGTTTCCAGCTTGGCAACTGCAGATCTTGAACTTCTCAGCCCCAGTAATCACATGAGCCAATTCCTTATAGTAAATATTAATATATATGTACATACACACATATCTATATATTTTACATTTATGTACATATATGTTTACTATAAGAAATTAGCCTGAACATGCGCTCATGCATGCGCGCGCGCGCACACACACCCCCACCCCCCGCAACAAGGTCCAATAAGCATTTCCCTTGAGCATGACCTTTGAGCATTACATTAGGGCTCATAAAGTTTTGGATTTTGGAGCATTTCAGATTTTGGATTTTCAGATTAGATATACTCAATCTGCATCTCCTATTGCTTCTGTTCCTCTGGAAAGCCTAGACTATTACACACTCCTAGGTGTTTATGTCCCCAAAAATGAAAACATCTGTCTACACAAATACTTATAGACAAATGATCATAGCAGATTTATTCATAATAGTAAAGAACTAGAAATAACCCAAATGTTTCAGCAGGTAAATGGATAAACAGAATGTGGGTTATCCAGTGCAGCCATACAATTAAATACAATTCAGCAATAAAAAGAAGGGAACAATTTATGTATATATATATATATCTCCACATGGATGAATCTCAAAACTATAATGATGGGTAAAAGAAGCTAGATAGAAAAGACTATATATATGTATATACTGTATAATTCCATTTATATAAATTTCTAGAAAAAAATTAATCTATAGTAACAAAAAATTGATTAGAGGAGGGAGCATTGGACTGCAAAGGGACATGAACACACTTTTGGGGGTAATGGGAGGGTTCTGCTTGGATTATGATGAGGTTTACTGGAATGTACATCTGCCAAACTCATGAAATTATACACTTAAAATTGATGTAGATTATTGTACTGTATTGTAGGTTATATTTCAATGAAGTCATTTTTACAAAATGGAAATATACTGTTATACATATGCAAATATGGAACAAATGGTTTGGACGATCACTTCTGTATAAGAACTTTACATTTTCCTTTATATAGTTCCAGATTTTAAAAATGTGCTACAAAGTATATCAATGTATTTCTTGAAAGAACTTAAATATAAAAAAAATCCAGTTTTATGACAAAGACTGGGGAAGTTGACAAAGATTCTCTGATTGGCCAAACTTTAGTCAGTCTCCTGAAACTTCCCCTAGCCCCATCTGGGCACTTCCTTGTAAAATCCAGTTTTAGAAAAGAGCCCTGCTCAGTTGGTTTAGCAAGTGGTCCCATCCTCAATATCTGATCACCCTTGATATCTGATCGGGTTCCTCATCCTATACCATTCCCCTAACCACCCTGGGTGATGTCTGATCACCCTGGCCTGTCTTCAGCAAAAATCACATTACATTGGGTTAGCCAGAATTCCCCTTACCCCTGATAATTCCTCCTGGTAATTTTCCATCCACTGACCCCCACCCTGCTGCTTGGCTATAAATTCCCACTTGCCCATGCCATATTTGGTATTGAGCACACATCTCTCTGTCTCACTGCAAGACTCTGTTGCCATGGTTCCTATACCTTCACAATGCTCCTGAATAAAGTCTGCCTTACTGTGCTTTAACAAGTATCATCAGATAATTTTTTCCTTAACAAAGTACGAAAACCTTTAAGAAAAATTACAGATTACTCATAATCTCATCACTCAGGAAGAGCCTTCTTAACATGTTTACTTAACTTAAATTACTTACATGTGTGTATGTGCTTGGGAACATGACTGTATAGATGCACATAAAATTGAGATCATTCTGTATGTAATTTTTGTATCATGATTTTTTATTGAAGATTATAGAATGAGCATTACCAAATGTCTTTACTTATTGTTTGAAAACATGATTTTTATGGAGCATATGGAATATAGTTTCCACTATATGAAAACACCATAATTTACTTAACTTATTCCTTATGGTTGGATATGTAGATTATTTTGAAAATTATAAACAATGCCCCAATAAATATATATATATGGTAATCTTTTTATGCATCCCTATTTGTTTTCTCAAAATAGATTTCTAGAGGTAGAATTTTTGGATCTAAAGCAATACAGACACTCCTCATTTTGCACAGTTCTGATATCATTGAGTTTCTGAAAAACATGGCATCATGCAAAGAAAGAGCTGCCTGCATGTAAAGGCTATTGATGCCTACGACCATATTGCTCTTCCAAAAATAGTGCCAGTTTACATTTCCACCGGCAATCTACACTATACCCCAGCCAAATCTGGATAATGTCACTTTTAAAAGTCTTTGATAACTTGAGAGGTAAAAACATGGCATTTAATTCTTAGTTTATTTTTCTTTATTATTAGAATGGTTTAACTTTTGTCATATTTATTGGTCATTTGTATTTCTCCCTTTGTGAACTGTACCCTGCTTTAAATCTTGAAGCAAAATGCTCTGCAAAGGCAAAATGGAATTTTCAAGCTTTCTATCTCTATAACAATTCCTCTACTCTTTCTGTAAAACTTTTAAATCTTTAGAATCACTAACATAAAATATTTAAAACTTATCTAGGATAATATCAGGAAGTATAGAAGCAGTGAATAAATGATCCATAGTAGACAAATGCTGCTGGAAGAGAAAAAGTGAAACAGAAATCTAAACCTATCTTCCCTTAGCTTAATTAAAAGTTTTCAACCCCATAAAGTTTGAGTGGGCTCAGTATTCTCAATAAAACCATACCTTAGATACACAATTTTCCATTTCCTGTAAAAAAAAAAGCTATAGTTTGTTTCAAACTGTAGTTGTTGGAAATACAAATGTTTCAGGTTCAATGTATATTTATAATATGTAACTTTCTACAATCAATGTCATAAAGACATGTTTATTTATATTTATTTATTTTTAATTTTTTTTACTTTTTTTTTCTTTTTTTTCTTTTTTATTGTCCCTGGGTACTTGAGATTAGGGAGTGGTGATGACTCTTAACGAACATGCTGCCTTCAAGCATCTGTTTAACAAAGCACATCTTGCACCGCCCTTAATCCATTCAACCCTGAGTGGATACAGCACATGTTTCAGAGAGCACAGGGTTGGGGGTAAGGTCACAGATCAACAGGATCCCAAGGCAGAAGAATTTTTCTTAGTACAGAACAAAATGAAAAGTCTCCCATGTCTACCTCTTTCTACACAGACACAGCAACCATCCGATTTCTCAATCTTTTCCCCACCTTTCCCCCCTTTCTATTCCACAAAACCGCCATTGTCTTCATGGCCCGTTCTCAATGAGCTGTTGAGTACACCTCCCAGATGGGGTGGTGGCCGGGCAGAGGAGCTCCTCACTTCCCAGTAGGGGCGGCCGGGCAGAAGCGCCCCTCACCTCCTGGACGGGGCGGCTGGCCGGGCGGGGGGCTGACCCCCCCCACCTCCCTCCCGGAAGGGGCGGCTGGCCGGGCGGGGGGCTGACCCCCCACCTCCCTCCCGGACAGGGTGGCTGGCCGGGCAGAGGGGCTCCTCACTTCCCAGTAGGGGCGGCCGGGCAGAGGCGCCCCTCACTTCCCCGACGGGGCGGCTGGCCCGGCGGGGGGCTGACCCCCCCACCTCCCTCCCGGAGGGGGCGGCTGGCCGGGCGGGGGGCTGACCCCCCCACCTCCCTCCCGGACGGGGCGGCTGGCCGGGCGGGGGGCTGAACCCCCCACCTCCCTCCCGGAGGGGGTGGCTGGCCGGGTGGGGGGCTGACCCCCCCACCTCCCTCCCGGAGGGGGCGTTTTTTTTTTTCTTGAGATGGAGTCTAGCTCTGTTGCCCAGGCTGGAATGCAGAGGCACGATCTTGGCTCATGGTGACCTTGCCTCCCAGGTTCAAGCGATTCTCCTGTCTCAGCCTCCCCGAGTAGCTGGGATTACAGGCACACACCGCCACACCCAGTTAATTTTTGTATTTTTAGTGGAGATGGGGTTTCACCATGTCGGCCAGGATGGTCTCGAACTCCTGACCTCAGGTGATCTGCCCGCCTTGGCCTCCCAAAGTGCTGGGATTACAGGCGTGAGCCACCGCGCCTGGCCAGAAGACGTGTTTGAAATGATGAAGTTTATCATTAAAAGGACTATGTCTGGTCTGAAGCACATCTGTTAAGATAGGACAGAGAATGTCAAACCCAAATGGTCTTTCAGTTTCAGGGCTCAGCAAGGGCCAGGGGCATAGTAGGCACTCAACAATTAAGTGCATCAACTAGAGTAAAGGATGTCTAAGTATATACTATTCCTACATTCTTAGGATTTTTGTTTTCATTTTTTAATGAGGCGATTTACAGACTACATAATTCACAGGAATTACATATTCAGTCTAATAAGTTTCGACAATTATTTACTGCTATAAATACTGATATTATCTCTGTGGCTCTGAATAAAATCTTCCTCACCATGCTTTCCCAGATATCATTGAACGCTTTTTACCACCAAAACCAAAATATGCTTTCATCATCTCAGAAAGTTCCTTTGTGTCCCTTTTCAATTAATTACCTACCTCCTAAACCCAGAGGCAACTGGGTTTCTGATTTCTGTCACCATGTAGTTAGGTTTTATTGTTTATTGACTTAAATAAACTGAATCAGCAGTATGTATTTTTGTGTGGGGGGGGGATTATTTTGCTGAATATGATATTTTAAAGTTTCATCTCTGTTGCTCTGGGTATCATTCCTTTTTACCACTGAGTTGTATTTAACTGTATGGATATCCTACAATTTGCTTATCCAATCTCCTAATGATGGATATCAGGTTATTTTCCGTTTGAGGCCATTATGGACAAGGCTGCCATGAACATTGCTGCATGCTTTTTTATGGACCTAAGTTTTTGCTTTTCTTAGATAAATTCCTATGAGTGGAATTGCTGAGTTATGGCGGGAATGTATATTTACCTTTATAAAAAATTGCCAAGCACTTCTCCACACTGGTTTTATCATTCTAAACTCTCACTAGCAGTGCATGAAAGTTTGAGTTTCTCTTCATCCATGTCAACATTTATTGTCAGTCTTTTTTATTTTATCCATTCTTGTGGGTGTATTGTGGTGTCTCATCATATGTGTGTGTGTTTTAATGAAGATATAAAGTTTAATGAGTTTTTGACAATTGTATAAAACCAGGTAATCACCATGTAAAACAATATACAGAGCATTTCGATTATCTCAGAAATTTCCTTCTTTTACTTGGTTTTCTTCTTTGGGAGGCAACTGCTTTCTAACTTCTATCATCATAGAGTTTTATCTCTTTTAGTAATTTAAATAAATGGAAAAATACAGTGTGTTAGTTACCTATTTCTGCATAACCAATTGCCACAAACTTAGGCTTAAAACAACAGCCATTTATTTTATTTTCTTATTTATTTATGTATTTATTTATTTATTTTTGAGACAGAGTCTCGCTCTGTCACCCAGGCTGGAGTGCAGTGGCACGATCTCGGCTCACTGCAAGCTCCGCCTCCTGGGTTCACGCTATTCTCTTGCCTCAGCCTCCTGAGTAGCTGGGAATACAGGCACTCGCCACCACACAGGGCTAATTTTTTGTATTTTTAGTAGAGACGGGGTTTCACCGTCGTAGCCAGGATAGTCTCGATCTCCTGACCTCATGATCCACCCGCCTTGGCCTCCCAAAGTGCTGGGATTACAGGCGTGAGCTTCCGCGCCCGGCCAACAACAACCATTTATTATCTTACATTTCCATAGGTCAGAAATCCAGCAGAGCATGGCTGAATTCTCTGTTCAGGGTTTCACGAGGCCAAAACGAAGGTGCTGGCTGAGCTAAGAATCTCATCTGGTTTTCTTTCAAGCACCGATTGTCAACAGAATTCCTTTTCTTCTCATCCTTTCCACTCGGACCCCTCTTTCCTCAAGCTAGTCTGAGTTCTTCTCAAGCTCTGAATTCCTCTGCCTTCCCCTTCGGTCTCTGCTTTTAAGATTTCCTGTGATTAATTGGTTCTACTAGGAAAATCCTGAATAATCTCCCTATCTTAAGGTCAACTGATGAGTAACCATAATTACATCCACAAAGTCCCTTTTGCCACATAATGTAACATATTCATGAATATAACAGCATCATGAAGGTCATAGGAGCCCAAATTTTGAAACCTAAATACTCCTTTTTTGTTGTTCATTTGCTGCAATCAGATTAATATCTGATTGCAAGATTCAAGCATATTTTTGCAGTTATCAGTAGTAAAAAAAAAGTTTTGAGAAGTATTCTATTATGTGAATATATGATAGTTTGTTTAATCATTCTCTTCGTGGATTGATAGGTGTTTTTCCAATTTTTGGCTTTTGTAAATAAGAATGCTAGGAATATTCTTTTGCAAGTTCTTTGTTAACATATGTTTGCATTTCTCTTGGGGACTACCTAGAAATGTAACTGTTGAGTCATAAGGGATATATATGTTGAATTTTATAAGAAACTCCCAAACATTTCTCCAAATTGCTTTCACCATTTTTTTACACACCCACCAGCAATGTTTAAGATTTTCAACTGCTCATATTCTCTCTACATTTGTTGTTGTCAGTTTTTTCATTTTTTAAAATCATTCTAGTGGCTGTAAAATTATATCACATTGTGGTTTTAATTTGCATTTTCCAGATGACAAATGAAATTCACCCACCATTCTTGTGCTTGTTGGCCATTCATATGTCTTCTATTGTCAAGTTTTTTGCCCATTTAAAAAATGAAATTTTAAAATTATTATTTGTATATATCATAAGTACTTCATCAGATATGTACTGTGGATATGTTCTCCAGTTTGTGACTTGCCTATTCATTTTCTCAATGATGGCTCTTGAATAACAAAATAATAATAATTATAGTTTTCATAAAGTCCAATTTATCAATATTTTTGTTAGTATGATTAGTGTTTTTGTAGTTCTAAGAATACTTACCTATCTTCCTAGAAGCTGTATATAGGTTATAGATTATTTACTTTTAAGGCTATGATACATCTCATATTAATTTTTCTGCTACAGAATGACATAGGGGTTGAAGCTGCCTGATTACGGCATATAAAAAGTCTCGATATCAACTTCGCCCTTCTTCAAAGCTGTTTTGGAAGTTATAGGTCCTGTGCATTTCCATATGAGTTTTATTGCCAGCTTGTCAATTATGCAAGAAAAGCCTGCCGACATTTTGAATAAGGTTGTGTCGAATCAATTTATTCATTTAGGAAAAAATTGACATCTTGACAATATTTGATGCCTTTGATCAATGAACACAGAATATCTCTCCATCGATTTGGGACTTCTTTAATTTCTTTCAGCAATGTTTTGTCATTTTCAGTGTACAGGTCTTGCACATCTTTTGTCAAATTTATCCCTAATTATTTCTTGCTTTTTGATGTATTGTAAATGGCACTTCTTTTACAATTTCAATTTCTAATTGTTTGTTGCCAATATAGTAAAAAAAATTGATTTTGGGTATTGACTTCTATCCTGTGAATATGCTGTACTTATTTATTAGTCCTAGTGATTTTTTTTTGTAGATTCTCATTCGATTTTCTACATAGATGGTCATGTTGTATGCAAATAAAGATAGTTTCACATCTTCCTTTCCGATCCATATACCTTTTATTTATTTTTCTTGACTTATTACACTGATTAGAATCTCCTAGAATAACGTGAATAGAAGTTTAATAGAAGGATGATAGTGGACATCCTTGACTTGTTTCCAACCTTAGGGGAAAAAAAAATCTTTACCATTAGCATGGTGTAGCTATAAGTTTTTCATAAAGGCACTTTGTCCACCTGAGAAAGTTTCTTTCTATTCCTAATTTCCAGCAAGTTTTTTTGTTTTTGTTTTTATCAGAAATATATGTAAAATTTTGTCAAATACCTTTTCTGTATTTGGTGATATGATGATAGTTTGTTTTAGACCACTAATATAATGTATTTCATTGAAATACTGTTCATTTTTCTTCAGCATTTTTTCTGCTTGTTTTGGCTTGGGTAGGTTCTATTTATCTACTTCCCCCTTACAATTTCCAATCTGTCGTTAAGCCCATCGGTTAAATTTAAGTTTCAGTTTTTGTAGTTTTTACTTCTAGAAATTCTATTTTTTAGAGTGTTCATTTCTATGTAGATATACCCTATTCTATTATTCACTGATACCATATTTTCCTTTAGAACTTTAAATCTCTTTATAATTGCTGTTTGTAGCCTTTGTTTGCAAATTCCAATATCTGAACCAGCTTGGAGTCAAATTCTATATAGATTGCCTTTATTTTCTTAGTATGGTCACACTTTTCTGTTTCTATGCATGTTCAGTATTTTTTGTTTAGAGACTGGACATTGTATTTAATACATTGTGGTAACTGGATTTTGTGATGTTCTTCTGAGGATGACAGGTTTTTATTCTATGAGACAGTTGATGTGTGTGAATTCCAGCTGCTAATTTTCCTCTTTCACATGCGCTGCTGAGATTGTGCTCAGTTCTCAGGGTGCTCCTTTGCTGCTCTCTGGACTTGCCACTGCATTATTTGTCAGTCAGTCATGTCTTTGGGCATAGATGGGGCTCACCCTCTCAGTGGTTTCTTTGTTTCTAGGTATCCCCCTCGTTTCCAGCTGCTCTGCTGTTCTTTATTCTTTATTCTGTTCTCTATTTTTCAGGGCCATAATGATTCACCTTCCTGCAGCCCAAGTTGTTGCATGGTTGGGAATGTGCTTAGAGAAAGAAAAGAAAAGGAAAGGGAAGGGAGAAAGGATGGAGGGAAGGAAGGAAGGAAGAAAGGAAGGAGGGAGAAAGGAAAGAAAGAAAGGAAGGAAGAAAGAAAGAAGCAGGAAGGAAGAAAGGAAAAGAAAAGAGAAGAGAAGAAAAGAAAAGAAAGGAAAGGAAAGGAAAAGAAAAGAAAGGAAAAGAAAAAGAAAAGAAAAGAAAAAAGAAAAGAAGAGACAGCGAAGCCATAGATCTGGCCTCATGTAATTTTGTCTTTCAGGACTAGACTTTTTTCTGCATGCTTATTTTGTGGACCACTAGGGTCTCCTCCATGCCTTTGGAGTTTGGCTGTTAGTCAGGGATTTGGGCAGAGTTTATGTTCAGAACTTGGGTTTCACTTTTTCCCTTACTCTTTCCCTGCCAGGATTGTCCCTTTAAATTTCCAGCTGCTTTTCCACCCCTCAACTCTTATCTCTGGCACCTTTAACTAATAAAGATGTGGTTTTCTTCCACAATTTTCTGTAGCCGTAGACACAGGGATTGGGCCATGCCCTTGGGCCAGAAAGCCACAAACTCATTTTACCCCTTCTAATTGCAGGTTTTTGTACTTAAACTCTCCTGCAGCTTCAGTCAGATCCAGTTTTAAAACAGACTCACTGTCTTAAAATCTTTTTATTTTATTTTACCCAGTTTTTATAAATGTTATTTGAAGGGTGGGTTCATGTGACCCACCCTGTTTACTCCTCTGCTATTACCAGCAGTAGCGATTGGTAACTATCTTCTTGTACCATTTAAAAAATATAACTGGAATCATTGTATACAAGTTCTGTGACTTTTAAAAAATACGTCATACCTAGACAATTTTTCCATGTCAGTATGGTAAGTCCTCACTTAACATCGTGGATAGATTTTTAGAAACTGCCTGTGACTTTAAGGAAACCAATGTGTAATGAAACTAATTTTACCAGAGGCTGATTGATATAAATAAGAGTTAAGTTTCTATGGCATATTTCTGGTCAGAAAAACCAACAAACTTCTAAATAAAGACCAAAACACTTTCCATATTAAAATTTGAAATAAAGGTAAACGATATACACATTTAAGAAAGATTAATAAAAGCAAGCTAATTATATTATTTACCTGCTTATTCCATTTTACGGTCCAGACTGGCTGGAGCCTCTCCAGGCAGCGCAGAGTCAAGGCAGGAACCAGCCCTGGACAGGACACCATCCCATTGCAGGATGCACTGTCATACACCCATACTCACCCAGACCGGGACACTTCAGACACGCCAACTCACCTAATGCGCGGCTCTCTGGGAGGTGAGAGGAAACTGGAGTACCCAGGGAAAACCCATGCAGACATAGGCAGAATGTGCAAACTCCACATGGTCAGTGGTCCCAGCCAGGAAGTGATTTCTTTTTTTCTCATCAACATGATAACAAAACAATGTTGAACAAAATGGCATTATTTGAGGACCTGCTGTACTTACATTGTTCTTTTTAATGGTTTCAGTGTATTTCTTAGTATGATATACTCTAAATTATTTATTCATCCCTCTAATTATGTAGATGAGGCTAAAGAAATGAGCTTAACAAAATAAATTATCAAATGACCAAGGCTTAAACCAATTAATAGTTTGGCATTTACATAATATAAAGCTGACTCTTGAGCAACATGAGTTTGAACTGCATGGGTTCACTTATGTGCGGAGTTTTCTTTCTTTTCTTTTTCTTATTTATGTATTTTTTTTTTTTTTTTTTTTGAAGTCTCACTCTGTCGCTCAGGCTGGAGTGCAGTGGTGCGATCTTGGCTCACGTCAACGTCTGCCTCCCATATTCAAGCGATTCTCCTGCCTCAGCCTCCTGAGTAGCTGGGATTATAGGCAACTGCCACCACGTCCAGCTAATTTTCGTATTTTTAGTAGAAACGGGGTTTCACCATGTTGGCCAGGCTGGTCTCGAACTCCTGACCTCAAATGATCGGCCCGCCTCAGCCTCCCAAAGTGTTGGGATTACAAGCGTGAGCCACTGCACCCGGCCATGTGTGGATTTTTCAACCAAACCTGGATCAAAAATACAGTATTCCCAAGTATATAAAGAGGGCTGGCTTTTCCTGTACTTGGATTCTGCAGGGCCCCTGCAGGACTTGAGTATGCTTGGATTTTGGCATATATGGACGTTCTGGAACCAATCCCCTAATGATACAGAGGGACAACTGTACTGACAACAAATACACACAGCATGCCTAGATATACCCATGCCTGTGTTTGTATATGAAATATAGCTTCGTTGTCAAAAGGATGGGCTTTTTGTACCCAAATCAATTGCTTCTCAACGGATCCTGTTGTCTTTCTGTTTCCTAGGGCTGCTTCTGTGCCATGAGGAGTAAGGGAGATGGCTCACAGCTGGTCTCTACACATGTTAGCTATTTGCCTTATTACACTCACAGATAGGGCAGCTTAGAGTGCAGTAAGTTTCTCTATTCTACATCAATTCTTTGCCACATACACCTATGTCTTTTTCTTCTTTTAGCAATGACTATTACTTTTCTCTGATACCTTTTTAAGCTATATAATGCCGAACATTCTATCTTAAGCAAAATACTTAGCCACACATCTTTAAAACAGCAAAGACCTACTAAAATTTTAAGCTGTCACTAAAATTTTGTAACTAAATGCACCTCATATCCCTACAGATCCAACATGCCATAATATCAACATCCCTGAAGCTGAAATTTGTGCCATACTCCCATGGTGCTTTCAAAGTTCCTGGGGCTGTTAAAAGGCCCTGCAGCTGTTGTTTCCATTAGCACCTGAAGTGCATAGGAGGTGCTCTGACAGTATTTGTCAATCATCATCTACTGCCTCAAAATGATGCCAAATACAAACTTTCCCACAAAGGAAATTGTGTCAAAGTTAATTCTTCAACAGTAGCTCTTAATGCACCAAAGAAAATTTACTTGTATTTGGCTTATCTTCTTTTGAATGTCATGAGTGATATATAATTTGATTAAAAAATTGCTTCTCCCCATTCTACTTTTTCTTTTTGTTTTTTTGAGGGGAGGTTTTATTATTATTATTACTGTGAAAAAACACATAACATAAAATTTAACATCTTAACCTTTTTTTTTGTTTTTTTGAGGAGTCTCACTGTGTTGCCTAGGCTGGAGTGCAGTGGTGCCATCTCTGCTCACTGCAATCTCCGACTCCTGGGTTCAAGTGATTCTCCTGCCTCAGCCTCCCAAGTAGCTGGGATTACAGGCGTGCGCCACCCCGCCCAGCTAATTTTTGTATTTTTAGTAGAGATGGAGTTTTGCCATGTTGGCCAGGCTGGTCTTGAACTCCTGATCTCAAATGATCTGCCCGCCTCAGCCTCCCAAAGTGCTGGGATTAAAGGCATAAGCCACCACGCCCGGCCCATCTTAACCATTTTTAAGTGGCATTAAGTACATTCACATTGTCGTGAAACAGATCTCCAGAACTTTTTTATCTCGCAAAACTGAAACTCTATGCCCATTAAAAAAATCCTCATTTTCTTTTGCTTCCAGCCCCTGGTAACCACCATTCTGCTTTCTGTCTCTATGAATTCGACTACTTTAGATACCTCATGTAAGCAGAATCGCAGTATTTGTCTTTTTGTTAACTGGCTTATTTTACTTAGCATAATGTCCTCATGGTTCATCTATGTTGCAGCATGTGACAGAACTTTCTTACTTTTTAAGGTTGAATAATATTCCATTTTATGAATTTACTACATTTTATCCATTCATGTCAATGGACATTTGTGTTGCTTGTAGCTCTTGACTATAGAGAATCATGCTGCTCTGAACATGAATGTACAAATATCTCTTCAATATACTGACTTCAAATTATTTGGATATATATCCAGAAGTGGAATTGCTGGATCATATGGTAGTTCTATTTTTAATATTTTGAGGAACCTCTATACTGTTTTCCATAGCAGCTGCACAATTTTACAGTCCCACCAATTATGCATAAAGGTTCCAATTTCTCCACCTCCTCAACACTCGATATTTTATGTTTATTGTTTTTTTTTTTTTTTTTTTAGAGTAACCATCCTAAGAGTGTGAGGTAATATCTCATTGTAGTTTTGATTTGCATTTCTCTGATAAATAGTAACATTGAGCAGCTTTTCATACGCTTGTTGACCATTTGTATCTCTTTGGAGAAAGGCTTATTTAATTCATTTGCCTATTTTTTAATTGGTTCATTTGATTTTTTGTGGTTGAGTTGTAGAAGTTTTTATGTATTCTGGATATTAACCCCTTATCACATATATGATTTGCAAATATTTTATTCCATTCTGTAGGTTGCCTTGTCACTTTGTTGATTGCTTCCTTTGATGAACAAGAATTGTTTAAATTTGATATAATACCATTCGTCTATTTTATCTTTTTTTGCCTGTGCTATTGGTGTTGTATTCAAGAAATCATTGCCAAGTCCAATGTCATGGAGCTTTTCCCCTAGGTTTTCTTCCAGGGGTTTTATAGTTTTGGGTTTTTCATTTGGTCTTTAATCCATTTTGAGCTAGCTTTTGTGTATGGTATAAGAGAAGGGTCCATCTTTACTCTTTTGCATGTGGCTATTCAATTTTCCCAACACTATTTGTTGAAGAGGCTGCTCTTCTCTCACTAAGTGGTGTTGGTATCCTTGTTGAAGATCACTTGACCATATATGTGAGGGTTTATTTCTGAGTTCTCACCTCCGTTCCATTGGTCTGTATATCTTTCTTTATCCCAGTATGACACTGTTTTGATTACTGTAGTTTTGTAATATATTTTGAAATCAGAAAGTATGTATCCTCCAACTTTGTTCTTTTTCCAAATTGTTTTGGCTATTCAGGGTACCTTGAGATTCCATATGGATTTTAGGATAAATTTTTCTGTTTCTAAAAAAAAATGCCATTGGAATTTTGATAGAAATTGCATTAAATCTGTAATCACTTTGGGTAGTATGGACATATTAACAATATTAAGTCTTCCAGTCCATGAACATGAGGTATTTTTCAATTTATTCACATCTTCTTAATTTCTTTCAGCAATGTTTTATAATTTTTAGTGTATGCGTCTTTCACATTTTTGTTTAGGTTTATTCCTAAATGTGTTATTTATTTTGATGCTAGTATAAGCAAAATTGTTTCCTTAATTTTCTTTTCAGATTGTTCATTGTTAATATACAGAAACCACTGTTTCTTCACAGTATTAAAGACATATGTGTCACATAAACACAGAACCATCAGCTCAAGGTTTTTTATAGATTAGTGTAGTTTTTATTTTATAAGATAATGTTGCAATGTATAACATTAAAATTTAAAGTGTTCAATTATGTTATTGTCAAATGCCATCATTTTTTAATGACAAACTTCCCTCCATCTTTTTACATTGTATAATTATATGTAAACAGATCACCTGAGTTCAAATTAAATCTTTTTTTTCAACTTTTATTTTAAGTTCAGGGGTACATGTGCAGGATGTGCAGGTTAGTTACATAGGTAAATGTGTGCCATGGTGGTTTGCTGGATCATCCCATCACCTAGGTATTAAGCCCAGCATGTGTTAGCTGTTCTTCCTGATGCTCTCCCACCCCTTACCCGCTGACAGGCCCTAATATGTGTTGTTCCCTGCCATGTGTCCATGGGTTCTCATCATTCAGCTCCCACTTATAAATGAGAACATGTGGTGTTTAGCTTTCTGTTCCTGCATTAGTTTGCTGAGGATAATGGCTTCCAACTCCATCTGTGTCCCAAAGGACATGATCTCATTCCTTTTTATGGCTGCATAGTATTCCATGGTATATATGTACCACATTTTCTTTATCCAGTCTATCACTGATGGGCATTTATGTTGATTCCATGTCTTTGCTATTGTGTATAGTGCTGCAGTGAACATGCACATGCATGTATCTTTATAACAGGATGATTTATATTCCTTTGGGTATATACCCAGTAATGGGATTGCTGGGTCAAATGGTATTTCTGCCTCTAGGTCTTTGAGGAATCACCATACTGTCTTCCACAATGGTTGAACTAATTTACATTCCCACCAACAGTGTAAAAGGATTCCTTTTTCTCTGCAACCTCACCAGCATTTGTTGTTTGTTGACTTTTTAGTAATTGCCATTCTAACAGGTGTGAGATGGGATCTCACTGTGGTTTTGATTTGCATTTCTCTAATGATCACTGATGTTGAGCTTTTTTTGTTTGATGGCGGCATGTATGTCTTCTTTTGAGAAGTGTCTGTTCATGTCCTTTGCCCACTTTTTAATGGGGTTGTTTTCTTCTTGTAAATTTGCTTAAGTTCCTGGTAGACTCTGGATATTAGACCTTTGTTAGATAGATAGATTGGAAAAATTTTCTTCCATTCTGTAGGTTGTCTGTTCACTCTGATGATAGTTTTCTTTGCTGTGCAGAAGCTCTTTAATTTAATTAGATCCCATTTAAATGATCCCATTTGTCAATTTTGCTTTTGTTGCAATTGCTTTTGGCATTTTTGTCATGAAATCTTTGCCCGTGCCTATGTCCTGAATGGTATTCCCTGGATTTTCTTCTAGAGTTTTTATAGTTTTGGGTTTTACATTTAAGTCTTTAATCCATCTTGAGTTAATTTTCATGTATGGTGTAAGGAAGGGGTCCAGTGTCAATTTCTGCATATAGTTAGCCAGTTCTCCCAGCACCATTTATTACATAGGGAATCATTTCCTCATTGCTTGTTTTTGTCAGGTTGTTGAAGATCAGATGGTTGTAGGTGTGTGGTCTTGTTTCTGAGTTTTCTATTCTGTTCCATTGGTCTATGTGTCTGTTCTTGTACCATTACCATGTTGTTTTGGTTACTGTGACCTTGTAGTATAGTTTGAGGTCGGGTAGCATGGTGCCTCTAGCTTTGTTCTTTTTGCTTAGGATTGTCTTGGCTATTCAGGCTATTTTTTCATTTCATATGAATTTTAAAATAGTTTTTTTTCTAATTCTGTGAAGAAGTCAATGGTAGTTTAATAGGAATAGCATTGAATCTATAAATTACTTTGGGCAGTATGGCTATTTTCATGATATTGGTTCTTCCTATTTATGAGCATGGAATTTTTTTCATTTGTTTGTGTCGTCTCTTCTTTTCTTGAGCAGTAGTTTGTAGTTCTCCTTGAAGAGGTCCTTCACATCCCTTGTTAGCTGTATTCCTAGGTATTTTATTCTCTTTGTAGTAATTGTGAATGAGAGTTCTTTCATGATTTGGCTGTCTGCTTGCCTGTTGTTGGTGTATAGGAATGCTACCAATTTTTGCACATTTAGTTTGTATCCTGAGACTTTGCTGAAGATGCTTATCAGCTTAAGAAACTTTTGGGCTGAGACGATAGGATTTTCTAGATATAAGAATAAAGACAATTTGACTTCCTTTCTGCATATTTGAATACGCTTTATTTCTTTCTCTTGTCTGATTGCCCTGGCCAGAATTTCCAATACTATGTTGAATAGGAGTGGCGAGAGAGGGCATCCTGTCTTGTGACTATTTTCAAGGGGAATGCTTTCGGCTTTGGCCCACTCAGTATGATACTGGTGTAGGTTTGTCATATATGGCTTATTATTTTGAGTTATGTCCCTTCAATACTTGGTTTATTGAGAGTTTTTAACATGAAGGGATGTTGAATTTTATCAAAGGCCTTTTCTGCATTTATTGAGATAATCCTGTGGTTTTTGTCTTTAGTTCTGTTTCTGTGACAAATCACATTTATTGATTTGTGTATATTCAACCTTGCATCCTAGGGATGAAGCTAACTTGATTGTGATGGATAAGCTTTTTGATGTGCTGCTGCATTTGGTTTGCCAGTATTTTGTTGAAAATTTTTGCATCAATGTCCATCAAGGATACTGGCCTGAAGTTTTCTTTTTTTGTTGTATTTCTGTCAGGTTTTGGTATCAGGATGATGCTAGCCTCATAGAAAAAGTTAGGGAGGAGTCCTTTCTTTTCAAATTTTTGGAATAGTTTCAGTAGAAATGGGGGTAGCTCTTCTTTGTACCTCTGGTAGAATTCAGCTTTGAATCCATCTGGTCCTGGGCTTTTTTTTGGTTGGTAGGCTATTTATTACTGCCTCAATTTCAGAACTCATTATTGGTCTGTTCAGGGATTCAATTTCTTCCTGGTTCAGTCTTGGAAGGGTGTGTGTGTCCAGGAATTTATCCATTTCTTCTAGATTTTCTAGATTATGTGCATAGAGGTGTTTATAGTATTCTTTGATGGTTGTTTGTATTTCTGTGGAGTCAGTGCTGATATCCCCCTTATCATTTCTGATTGTGTTTATTTGATTCTTTTCTCTTTTTTTCTTTATTAGTCTAGCTAGTGGTTTATCTATTTTATTAATTTTTTCAAAAAACCAGTTCCTGAATTCATTGATTTTTTGAAGGGTTTTTTGTGTCTCTATTTTCTTCAGTTCCACTCTGATCTTGGTTACTTCTTGTCTTCTGCTAACTTTGGTGTTTGTTTGCTCTTGGTTCTGTAGTTCTTTTAGCTGTGATTTAGGTTGTTAACTTGAGATCTTTATAGCTTTTTGATGTAGGCATTAAGTGATATAAATTTCCCTCTTAACACTGCTTTACCTCCATCCCAGAAACTCTGGTATGTCGTCTCTTTGTTCTCATTAGTTTCAAAAAACTTATGAGTTTTAAGGCATTAGTTTCTGCCTTATTTACTCAAGAGTCATTCAGGAGCAGGTTGTTCAATTTCCATGTAGTTGTGTGGTTTTGAGTGAATTTCTTAATCTTGAGTTCTAATTTGATTGCACTGTGGCCTGAGAGACTACTAGGATTTCAGTTCTTTTGTATTTTTGGAGAACTGTTTTACTTTTGTTAATGTGAACAATTTTAGAGTAAGTACTGTGTGGCAATGATAAGAAGGTATATTCTGTTGTTTTTTGGTGGAGAGTTCTGTAGACATCTATCAGGTTCTCTTGATCCACAATTGAGTTCAGGTCCTGAATATCTTTGCAAATTTTCTGTTTTGATGATCTAATATTGTCAGTGGGGTGTTAAAGTCTCCCACTATCGTTATGTGGGAGTCTAAGTCTCTTTGTAGGTCTCTAAGGACTTGCTGTATGAATCTGGGTGCTCCTGTATTGGGTGGATATATATTTAGGATAGTTGGCTCTCCTTGTTGAATTTAACCATTTACCATTATGTAATGCCCTTCTTTGTCTTTTTTTTTTTTTAAACTTTGTTTGTTTAAAGTCCATTTTGTTAGAAACTAGGATTGTAACCCCTGCTTTTTTCTGTTTTCCATTTGCATGGTAAATTTTCCTCCATCCCTTTATTTTGAGCCTATATGTGTCTTTGCATGTGAGATGAGTCTCTTGAAGACAGCATACTGATGGGTCTTGGCTCATTATACAGCTTGCCATTCTGTGCCTTTTAATTGGGGCATTTAGCCCATTTACATTTAAGGTTACTATTGTGATGTATGAATTTGATCCTGTCATCATGATGCTAGCTGGTTATTTTGCAGACTTGTTTATGTGGTTGCTTGATAGTGTCACTGGTCTGTGTACATCAGTTTGTTTTTGTCACGACTGGTAATGGTTTTTCCTTTCCATGTTTAGTGCTTACTTCATGAGCTCTTCCAAGGAAGGCCTGGTGGTTACAAATTCCCTTAGAATTTGTTTGTCTGAAAAGGATATTATTTCTTCTTTGCTTATGAAGCTTAGTTTGGCTGGATATGAAATTCTGGGTTGGAAATTCTTTTCTTTAAGAATGTTGAATATTGGCCCCCAGTCTTTTCTGCCTTGTAGGGTTTCTGCTGAGAGGTTTGCCGTTAGTCTGATTGGCTTCCCTTTGAAGAGGACCTCACCTTTCTCTCTGGCTGCTCTTAAAATTTTTTCTTTCATTTCAACCTTGGAGAATCCAATGATTATGTGTTTTGGAATTGATCTTCTTGTGGAGTATCTTACTAGGGTTCTCTGCAGTTCCTGAATTTGAATGTTGGCCTGTCTTGCTGGGTTGGGGAAGTTCTCCTAGATGATAACCTGAAGTATGTTTTCTAACTTCATTCCATTTTCCCTGTCTCTTTCAGGTACCCTAATCAGTTGTAGGTTCAGTGTCTTTACACAATCCCATATTTCTTGGAGGTTTTGTTCATTTCTTTTTCTTTTTGTTCTTTTTTTATTTATTCTCATTTGCCTGTCTTATTTCAGAAAGCTAGTCTTAAGCTCTGAGATTCTTTCCTCTGCTTGGTCTATTCTGCTATTGATACTTGTGATTGCATTGTGAAGTTCTCATGTTGTGTTTTTCTGCTCCATCAGGTCAATTATGTTCCTCTCTAAACTGGCTATTCTGGCTGTCAGCTCCTGTATTGTCTTATCATGATGCTTAGCTTCTTTGCATTGGGTTACAACATGTTCCTTTAGCTCAGCGAAGTTCTTTATTATCCATCTTCTGAAGCCTACTTCTGTCAATTCAGGTATCTCAGCCTCAGCCCAGTTCTGTGCCCTCCTGGAGAGGTGTTGTGGTCATTTTGAGGAGATAAGGCACTCTGGCTTTTTGAGTTTTCAGCATTTTTGTGTTGATTCTTTCTCATCTCTGTGGGCTCATCTACCTTTGATCTTTGAGGTTGTTGGCCTTTGAATGGAGTTTTTGTGAGGTCTTTTTTGTTGATGTTTTTGTTGTTTTCTGTTTGTTCTTCTTTAAGCAGTCAGGCCACTCTTCTGTAGGGCTGCTGTGGTTTGCTGGGAGTCTGCTCCAGGCCCTAGTTGCCTTGGTATCACTAGTGAAGCCTGCAAAATGGCAAAGATGGCAGCCTGCTCCTTCCTCTGGAAGTTCTGTCCCAGGGTGGTACTGACCTGTTGCCAGCCTGAGCTGTACCTGTAGGAGGTGGCTGGAGACCCCTGTTGGGAGGTCTCACCCAGTCAGGAGGAATGAGATCAGGGGCCCACTTAAAGAAGTAGTCTGGCTGCTTTTTGGTAGCACAGCTATGCTGCATGGTGGAGGACCCTTCCTCATCCAGTCTGGACTCTCCAAAGCAAGTGGACCGGAATAGCTGAGTTGATCAAACTGCAAAGATAGTGGCCACCACTCCACCTGGGAACTCAATCCATCTTAGGCAGACTTCAACCTGTCACCACTGGCTGGCTGGAATTCCAAGCCAGCAGGTCTTAACTTGTGAGGTGCTGTGGAAGTGGGGCCCACAGAACAAGACTGCTTGGCTCCCTGGATTCAGCCCCTTTACCTAGGGATGGATCTCCCACCTTGCAAGGAAACCTGGGGCTGGAGTATGCAAAACTCCTGGGTCTCTGTGTGTGGCCGACTGGCTGCTCTGCTGGGACTCCACAAAGCTTATGAGGGGATCTCTGGATATGCTGATTGCAAAGACCCATGGGAGAAGCATGGTTTCCCAGGTGGGATCACATAATCACTACCTGCTTCCCTCGGCTGGGGGTAGGAGTTCCTTTGGCTCTGTGCTGCTCCTGGGTGGGCCATAGCCCCACCCTGCTTTTCTTTGTTCTCTGTGTGTTGGGCTATTTGCCTAGTCTGTCCCAATGCAAGAATCTGGATATTTCAGTTGAAGGTGCCAAATTCACTCACCCCTTTCATTCCTCTCTGAGAGTGCTGCAGACCGCAGCTGCTTCTAATCAGCCATCTTGGCCCCCTCCCCAGCATACGTTTAAAAGAAATCAGGCAAAGCCATAGCAGTCTTATCAACCAAGTACCTTGCCTTTCTAACCTATCTTGTGTAATGCTTATGGGAATTCATACAGAAAATATGTGAGGAGCTGTAGAAGCCAGATATGCAGATGTTGGGGCTAGAGAAACAGATCTTGGATTTAAGGTGAACATGAGAGGCTAAAAATTGAACTGGTGGATCCGGTGATATTTTAAAAGACATAATAATAACCAATGCTTATGGAGAATTGCTACATAGCAGGCACTGTTCTCAGACTCCTAACTATCTTAACTAATTCAATTCTTACAATAATGCTGTGAGTGAGCTAGTTTCTGATTCTTGTAAATTTCCAACAGTCCATTTTTCACTGGCCATTTTATGAGAGCAGGACCCAACTAAGGCACACATATCAGAAGCTACTCATAATCAAATTTGATTGAACCAAACGAGCATATACTTTAAGCTTTGAGTCTAGAGATAATACTTCATATTTTTCCCTAGAAATGCCAGATGTTTTTAAAGTTTAACATTTTATTCTTAACTTTTAATTTTTTGTACTATTTTAAAATGTATACAAAATAAGGGAGAATAGTATAAGGAATCCCTAAATATTCCATTTCCCAGATTCTGAAATTTTTACAACTTTGTCACTCTTGCTTTATCGATTCTTTTCTTTTCCTCTCTTCCTCCTCCTTACCTTCCTCTTTCCTCTTCCTTTCCTTCCTCTTCTGCCCTTCTGTCTGTCTCTCTCTCTCTCTACTAAAGATTTTAAAATCAAATGACAGATAGTAAGTCAGTTTCCTTATACAGAATTCAGCATGCCCCTCTACTATGAGGATATTTAAAAATATAACCACAACAATATTATTGCACCTAACAAAATATCCATGTGTCCTTGTTATCATCTAATATCCAGTCCATACTTAGTTTTCCCAAGTTATCTGAAAAATTTATTCTTTTGTAGTCAGATTATTAGAAAAAGGAACTGAAGAAATGCTATATACAGTATTTGGATATTATATCTGTTACATCTCTTTCAATAAAATTTTGCATATTTATCAAAACCTATATGGAAATTTATTTATTATAAGGGGAAAAAACACCTCTCAAGTCTAAACATGGTATACAACTACTCCCTCTACTTTCAAAACCTTTCCATAGATGCTAATAGAATAAGTGGATCTTTTACTAAGAAAGACATTTCAACAAGATTGAAAACAAAGAGAAAATATATAAAACATGTAAGAATGTAAAGTGGTTGGAGAGATTGAGAAGATGACTATCCTAGAAATCCTAGCATGAGAAAGCCCTCTGATTTTAGCAGAAAACATTATTTTGAATGTTTGACAGCAAAAGCAGAGAGGGAAAGTGATGGACAACATGACTTCATAGTAGTTGGTCAGGAGAGGCAAAGTTTTAAAGCTCTAAGCTCCATCAGAAATTTGCAGTGTGGATGAACCTCTGTATAATGAATGTTGAGGTACAACATGGATAATGTTAATAGCAGTGTATTAGTCTGTTCTTGCACCCCTATACAGAAATACCTGAGACTGGGTAATCTATAAAGAAAAGAGGTTTAATTGGCTCACAGTTCTGCAGGCTGTACAGGAAGCACAGCATCAGCATGTGCTTCTTGGGAGCCTCAAGGAGCTTTTACTCATGGCAGAAGGCAAAGGGTAGACAGCACTTCACAAGGCCGGAGCAGGAGGAAGAGACAGGGGAGGTGCCATACACTTTCAAACAACCAGATCTCATGAGAACTCACTATCACAATGACAGCACCAAGGGGGATGGTGTTAAAGTATGGGAAACCATCCCCATGTTCCAGTCACCTCCCACCAGGCCCCGCCTCTAACATTGGGGTTTACAATCGAACATGAGATTTGGGTGGGGACACAGATCCAAATCATATCAGGCAGTCTTTCTGAAACACCATGGAAATGTTCTAGATACAATCTTTGCTTAACCCCACACTCAAAGGCAGAGGAAAACTGACATTTAAGGGCCAAAGAGAAAAAGGATCTGACAAGGAAGGACCAGCCAGAGAACTGGGAGAAAAAAAAATAGACAAAGATAGCAGAAGCCACGAGAAAAGAAATGCTTTTTCAAGAAATGGTTAAGAGACTGACAAAGGGTCACTGAAGTTATAAAAATGTTGACTGGCTCTTAGGAAGGGCTCTGCTCTGGGAGTGGAGGAGGGCTGGAATGGAATTAGAAGTGAGGAAGTAAAAACAGGGCAAACAGGGAGGCCTTCCAAGGAGTTTGCTTCTGAATGGAGGATGGAAGTAAGCTGGATTGACAGAAGATGGGATTTTTAAGCAGCAAAAAATAACCAGCGTATTTGATGAAAAGAAGCCAGTGTAAAGAGTGCATTTGGAAACTTATGAGATGAATAAACTTAAAATAAAAAAGGATTTAGTGATGCTTTATGGGCTACATTAAAAAATATTTTCTTATTTAATTCATAAATATTAATATTATCCCCAGTTTACAGATAAGGAACTTGAATTTCAGAGAGTTTAAGAAAATCACTCCATTTACATAGTAATAAGGGTTGTGGGGCTGCATCTGTGTCTATCTGATTCCAGACCTTGTTTGTGTGTGTGTGTGTGTGTGTGTGTGTGTTTAAAATGCCTTTTAAAAATTACACAGACAATTCAAGGACGTACTTTTTTTTGATAAAATATCTAAACAATGTAGAAATCCACTGTTAGTCATTTGGTTTAGATCCTGCCAGACTCATGTGTAATTTCTTTAAAACATCAGAATCACACTATTACCCTCCAGTGGCTTCCAGTCATTTAAAATCCAAAGTCCTTGGAACCACAGAATCAAAGTTTACTGGGGAAACTGAATATTCACACAGTCTCAAAATATCCCTCATAAATGATTTATTAGTTGCAAAGCAGCAAATGTACCTATGCAGGGGAAACCATTTTAAATGAGTGATCAAAAGTTTACACCACCACCAACGAGATATTAATAGAATGACATCTGGGGTCTCCTAAAGTATGCACTGAGGTCACAGTATTTATGTAACATTATTGCCAAAAATGCAAATGAATTTAATTGTGAGGGAATTTTTATACAAGCAGGAATTGAGGGAAAGCCTACAAAAAAACTTACCTGTACTATTAAAAAATATTAATGTTATGAAAGACAAAGAAAGGCTGAGGAATGGTTCTAGCTTAAAGGAAACAAGGAAACAAAAGACACATGACAATTAAATGCAATCCTGGATCAGAACGAAAAGGAGAGAGGGGTCCTATGAAGGGCATTGTTGGGGGCATTTAGTGAAATTTGAATGTATTAGACGGTAGTAGCTTGTCAACGTTCAATTTCCTGAGTTTGATAATCATACCATTATTATGTAAGAGTATGCCCTTGTATTTAGGAGATTGATAAAAAGTATTTGGGGATTAAGGGTCATGATGTATGCAACTAACTCTCAAATATGTTTTAAAAAATGTTTGCTGAAAGAGATTGATGGAGAAATGAAGCAAACGTGGCAAAATGCTAACAACTGATCAGCTTCTAAAGAGTATATGGGAGTCCTTTGTTGTATTCTTACAATGTTTTCTCAAAATAAAGAGTTAAGAAAAAAGTCTATGTCCTTATAGAAGGCCCTCTGAGGTCCCAGCGCTCTTCTATTCCATCGAGTCCCCAGCATGCACTCTATTCCATCCCTTATGGTCAGAGATTTCAGTTATTTACATTTTCCCTTTTCTTAAATTACACATACTGTACATACAACTGTGTACACATGTGAATATTTCTGTAGGACAAACCCGCTTCAAAGAGGCTACATCTGTATTGTCCCCCACATGGCTAGCATATGACGCTAGCCATTACCCTGCATTGTTGGTGAACTGTGTATTAACAAACTTTTATTTCTGCCAGTGAGGGGTTGGGGGTGGGGGGATCATATCAACAATGGTGATCTCATTTGCATTTTCCTGATTACTCATGAGGTTGATGATCTTTTCATATGTTTGTCAGACCTTGAATTTTCTCTATTACCCTTCACCTATATTCAATCAAAGTCTATGCCATTAAAAAATTTGTGGTTGCTCTTTGTATATTAATTCATTAATTCTTTGTTTTTTACATTGCAAATATGTTTTCTCAGCCTTCCACTGGTTTTAAAATGTTATTTATAGTGTCTTTTATCAAATTAAGGTTTTAATATTTTATGTAATAAAATTTACCCAGTTTTTTCTTTATGACATCTTGACATCTGGCTATTGTGTCTTATTTCAAAATGTCTTCCCCATTTAATGCTTGTCAATATATCTAATAGTATATTCTTTGAAAAAAAGTTTATTTTTAACTTTTATGAATACACAATAATTGTACACATTAATGGGGTATATGTGACATTTTGATACAAGCATGCAATGTATAATGATCAAATCAGTATAGCTGGGATATTCATCACCTCAAATATCTAACATTTCTTTGTGTTGGAAACATACCAAATCTACTTCTCTAGTACACAATACATTATTGTTAACTATACTTGCTCTATTGTGCTACTAATTACTAGATCTTATCCCTTCTGTAATAACTGTAGTTTTGTACCCATTAACCAACCTGTTTTTATCCCCTTCCCCCAACACACTCTTCCCAGTCTCTGGTCTCTATCATTCTACTCTGCACCTACATGAGAGCAACATTTTTAGCTTCCACGTGAGTGAGAATACACAATTGTCTTTCTTGCCTTAATTCTTATTTGTCTTTCTAGCTTATTTCGCTTAAGAAATGTCCTCCAGCTCCACCTATGTTGTTACAAATAACAGGATTTTATTCTTTTTTATGGCTGAATAATATCCTGTTGTGTATATGTACCACTTTTTTTTTTTTTCTTTTTGAGACTGAGTCTCACTCCGTGTCCCAGGCTGGAGTGCAGTGATGTGATCTCGGCTCACCGCAACCTCCACCTCCCAGGTTCAAGCGATTCTCCTGCCTCAGCCTCCCACCACATTTTCTTTATCCATTCATCCACTAATGGACACTTAGGTTGAATCTGTATCTTGGCTATTGTGAATAGTGCTGCAATAAACATAGGAGTGCAGACATCTCTATGATATACTGATTTTCTTTCTTTTGGATATATACCCAGCCGCGAGATTGCTGGATGTTATGGTAGTTCTATTTTTAGTTGTTTTGAGGAACTTCCATACTGTTATTCCTAGTGGCTGTACTAATTTACACTCCCACCAACAGTGTATGAGGGTTCCTCTTTCTTCATATCCTCACTAGCATCCATTATTATTAGTCTTTTTGCTCTGTTTTTCTGTTTGTTTGTTTGTTTGTCTGTTTGTTTTTGCTCCTGCTTGAAGTCTCTCATGATCAAGGTAGACTATAATATACATGATGGATTCATCATATGTATTATATATTTTACCCTGTCATGGAATAATAATTACTCAAAATTCTTTAAAAATAAGCCACTGTTAAATAGATTGTACATTAAAATGAACATAGAGAAAGTATTCGATTTTTGTTCTTAGCAAAAGTGAGTAGGACATTAAGAATCACCTTCAATGCTTCTTTAACAAATTACCTATCATTAACTAGAAATGATCCATCAAGTCTATGATTTAAACTTTTGAGAAAGTTTAGATTTTTGAACAGAGGCATTTAAGATCCTTATGAATGTGGTTTCAATTTTCAAATGGAAAGTACAGATAAAATAAAATGTACATATGATTTTTTGAACAAAAGCTTGAAATTTGATTATTTCTGTGGACCATTTGCATTTTACGGTCAAATCAGCATCTTTAAGATCCACTTGCTAATTAAGAGTGAATATTAGAGAAACAGATGATGATAATTTAAAAAGAGATATACTTTATGCTAAAATATATATCATATTTTTATGTAAACATATTTTAAAATATTTTATATTTTTTCCTCCAAGAAAAAGAGTCAATTCAATCATGTTCAAGTATTTATTTTAAAAACATATTTTACCTATTTCAACTCTTCTGACCATTCTTAACAATATTTTGAAACAAAAGTGATCAAAATGATCAAACAAATAAAATAAACACATCTGTTGGCTTCTCTTGTTTTCCTAGCACAGACAGACAATGTGGGAAGGCTGTAGTCCAGTTTTCAAAACTAGTTTAGTTCTCCCTTGCTGCACTCAGGGTTTAAGAGTTGGAGATTACATTGAACCTCCCCAGATGAAGTTTTGACTTCATGAATATACCCATAGTGATCTTGTAACAAAAGCTAAGCAAAAGAACCATGTGGCCCCTCAACCCCCTCTCCTTGCCCCTTTTTTTCATGGTAATTACCATAGGAAAGGAAGCTTTGGAAAAACAGACAGAAGAGAGGAGCAGATGAAAGAGTAGATAAAACTCCAATGTCTGCTCAGCCATAAAGCCTGCCAGAAAAGAACTTGGAGAACAAGAGTAGAAAATTCCTTAGAGGAAAAGAAGTGTGTAAGGGAATGAGGATGAATATAAGGAAAGGTACAGAGAAGATTTTTTTTAAAATTTAAATATAACACCGGGTGTGGTGGCTCACACCTGTAATCTCAACACTTTGGGAGGCTAAGGTGGGCATGGGCAGGTCACTTGAGGTCAGGAGTCTGAGTCCAGCCTGGCCAACATGATGAAAACCCACCTCTATTAAAAATACAAAAATTAGCTGGGTGTGGTGGTGCACATCCATAATCCCAGCTATCCAGGAGGCTGAGGCAGGAGAATTGCTTGAACCCGGGAGGCAGAGGTTGCGATGAGCTGAGATTGTGCCACTGCACTCCAGCCTGCCCGACAGAGCAAGACTCTGTCTCAAAAATAAATAAATAAATAAAAATAAAAAATAAAAATAAATTTAAATATATAGACCCAAGTCAAGCATTTCTTTCCATCACAGTAAAAGGGTACCTACTGAAACTTGAAAATACAGGATGATCCTGGAAAGTGATAAAGGTGGTCACATTTTTTTCATTAAGGATCCTAGAATTTAGTTGGCAAAATCACTGAAACTCACCTGACCTTTCTCTTCTCCATTTTTATCACTACTACTCTTTCTGCCACCTCATTTCAATACTATAAGCCATATCTACACAGATAATCAAAATAGTTCAGGAAACCAAGAAGCTTTCTTGGTTTTCTCTCCAAGTGAAATTTTTCCAAGTAAATTTTTCTCTCCAAGTGAAAGGATGTTCCGCAGGGGTTAGATTTTATAATCCAAAATGGAGGGGGAAATCCAGCAAGGTTGTCTTACTGAAATGTAGGCAGCATGAAAATTCATGGCATTCCGTCACTCTTAAACTTGAAATCATCCACCAAAGCTACGATAGTTAGAAAAAATTATATTGACTTTTAAAAAATCCACTTTTGATTTTTTTCTGCCAATATCAATAATTCTCCTTGGAAATAAACTAACTGATTACTAAGCCGAAACCAAATAACTGATTATTAAGACAGAACCAAGCACAATGATTTGTATGTCCAGAAAGAAATGCATTTTGTGTTGACAAATTGCAAAGGCGCAAATGTACATCAGATGACATCTGGACTGGCAGGTGAGAGTTAACATTTTTAACTTATTTTCTTTCCCTTTACCCACTCTTGTCTATTTTTCTTCTCTAGCTTCATTAAACTTCACCAGCTTCACAAGGTCTGGGAAGGTAGTGCATATGATGTTCTGAAAGCACACCATCCTATGTAAACAATTGTTTTTGGCAATTCAGAGACTTCAGGGCGGTATTGCATCTTTGTTTTATCCACCAAAATCAAATGTTTAGGCCAAAGTTAGAAGGGCACGTGCATTTACTTTTATAACTTGGCATATTCAAACATTACAATGGTACGTTTAAAAAAAAGAATTTGGTCTTTTTTGCTCTTTCTTTCTTTCTTGGGCCTACACCTTGTCCTAGTTCCATTGTTTTCTCTTTCACAGTACATTTTCATATCTTGGTGTATCTCTTCAGCATCTGTTTCTCCTCAATCATAATTTTCATTCACGAATAATAACTCTTTGGTCTCTTTGGACATGTTTTGTTCTGACCTCACCTATGAACTTCACCAGGGTGCGCTGAAGGTTAACAGCTCTATTTCTGGAATTCTCTTGGATCCTTTTTGAGGAAAAATGCCAAAGAATATAAACAGGGCTCAAATGTATCTGGGCTCTGCCAAGTCCTTTGAGGACAGCTCCACAGAACTGTACCTTCTGCCAGCTCCCTTCAGTTCTCATTGTGCCCGGCTTCTCCACGATTCCACATAGGAACCTGCATCTTTTGCTCATGCAGGAAAGGAAACTTTGGATTAATAGAAGTGCCAGAATATTCATTTATCTAACAACACTCTACCTTGCCCATTAACAGGTAGAAAACTGCTTCTCACTTCACTGAGCTTTCTACCCTCTTCTGTTTTCCATCCCACAGGGTGCTGAATGTTTCCAGTGCTCATTTAAAAATGCTCCCATCAGAGTTACCCAAAGAGCTTTTCCCACAATCGTTGAGACTGTAGAAAGGTTAGGTGAATGGCATAAGCACTGCTAGAAGTAGTTGGTTGGAGGGACCTTCTGGCAGTGCCTTGCCTAAGGGGCACTGGGTCACAGGGTCACTCCATGAACATGCCATCTTTCCTATAACATATGTCAGGCTATTTGCTTCAGCTGTGACTCCTTCTGTTGCAGTAGGCAGTAAATCCAATCCAAAGAGGCTTAAGCAAAAAGAGACTTCATCGGCTCGTATAACTGAAAAGCTCAGAGGTGGGGCTGACTTCCTGTGCTGCTAAATGTGGACCTCAAATGCTGCTATACAGCCACGGTTTCTCTCTATACATCTGTTGGCTTTTGTTTCATGAATGTCTTCTCTCCATGAGTGCTGGCTCATTCATAGGCGGGCTGTCCCCATCAAACTCACAAGATGGCTGCAGAGGCTCCAGAACTTGTATCTTCTCAGCTTTACTTGCACAGGGGTCACTGAAGTCAGATATTTGACAGTAGAAAGATCAGCCTCATGAAACTGGACTTGCTGTGTATTGATAAAGAGAAGCAGCCCTGGAAATCTGATATATTCTTTACCTGGAAACCCCTGCAAAATCCTCATTGTTCTCTGTTGCCATTGCTGATGCTTGGTAACAAAACCTTGCTTCATATCAAGTAGTTTTCATCCTCCCTCCACCAATTGCTTTGAGAGAGGCTAGGCTCAGCCCCAACTCCTACACTGAATTCTAGTTCACCTTAGACTCTCATGGTAGCCTCTTTCCTCTTGACTGTGATTAATTAGGCAAGAACATGTGACACAATTCTGGTCAAGGAGATGTGAGAGGAAGCCAGCTGAAGGCTTTTGAGAAGTGTTTCCTTGCTCTTGAGAAGGAATACACAGGAAAAGATGGCCTTTTCTTCTAGTTATTGTTGTCTAGACATGATGCCAGCAGTTGCTAGTAGCCATAGGAGAACTAGCCCAAAAATTAAGGACAAAGCTGATGTGCTGGGAATGGCATGGCGGAAGGAACAAAGGGCTTTGATGACACTGAGGAGCTGCTATATTAACCAACTCTGGAGCCACTCTGCCTTTGGACTTCTTGTGATGTGAGACAATAAATTATTCTTATTGATTAAACTATGTTATGTTGAGTTTTCTGGTTTAAAGGGAATTTGATCTTTTGCTGTTTCATCTCTTGGCCTACACTTCTTTTTTGGCCTGTACTCTTTGCATCTGTTGTTTTCTCTTTTACAGTGCATTCAGCTGAAAGCATCCTAAAAGATACTGTCTCGTTGGCTCTAGCTGGGTCATGTGCCCATTCCTGACCATGCACTGTGGGGATGTGATGTGTGATGGGACTTAGGCTAGATGATCCAGTACCCTTCTGCAGTGAGATGGGCTCATCCCATCTGACTTCACGGGCAGAGTGTGGAGGAAAAGGCATATCTACTGAGAAATGAGGGTATGATTTCTATAAAATAGTGAAATATATGTTGTGAAACAAACATATCAGATATCTAATACTTTGTCCTTTTGAATGTGCCCTTTATTACAGAATGGCCTCAAATTGTGAGTACAGTGGGTAAGAAGTAGGCTATCTGTTACTTCGTCTGGTAGCCCAGCAAACGTAACTACGGAGGTGTTTTAGACCAAAGGTAGATCTGCTATGCTATTGACTCATCTAAATAGACTATGAAAATTTTTCCTGAGTTAGGCTCTCATATCTCTAGCTTTGGAATACAAGCCATTTTGAGATCATAGCAAAACACAGTGCGACCCATAGCCAAAACAGACAAAACACTCAGTTGCCAGATGATCCAGGGCTTCCTAAGAATACTAGAAAAAGCAGGCAGCAATTTAAGCAGCACGTGCCATCCCTCAGGCCCCAAGGTTTTCTGGCACCCTTCTGTCATGCCCCCTGAGGTTCAGTTGGTCTCATGGCTCTGACTCAGTGTGGTATGTAGAAGAGTGGGGCCTCAGGTCAGCCTGTGTCTAGTGATTTCAATTCTGCTCTTGGCTGCAATTCCAACTGTCAAGAAAGTTTTGCAGTCAGCCATTTGATAGTGGAAGGGTTAGCCCATGAAACTGAATTTCCTGTGTATCTGGAAAGAGAGGCAGCCCTAGAGATCTGACATGCTCTGTGAAAATTAGGGGTTCATTTTTGCTATTGCTGGTTAGTCTCTGCTGAACCTAATATATTTCAACATTTGAAGATTTTTTTTAAAAAGAAAAATTTTTCTTTCTATTTTTTATTATGAACTTAAGTAACTTCATGGCAAGAAAATCTAATCAACATTAAACTATTTACTTCCCTCCAAAGTAATTTCCTCTCTGTCAATGCACAGACGTGCATTTTTACTTAGTTATAATTAGTGTGAACATACTCGTTTTTGTTTAAGAAAGGTTTTCTTTACCTTGGCATTCAGATTCGTTTTCATAGGCGAAGAAAGCACTGGGAAGGAGAAGGAACCTTTGCTGGCAAGTTGGGAGGATTATATGGGGTCATACTATCCCAGAGTTAAGGAAACCTTAAAGGACCCAACATCCCTCTCCATATCTCTTCTGATGATCCTTTTGTGCTCACAGACTAACCAGTGTGGCCTTTTCACTCAAAGGCCTCTCCAGATCTGCACAGCACCAAGGGTGCAGTCTGGCTCCTAAAGGAGTAATGCAATTCCATCCTCAGGTCTGCCAGGGCCCACCTGTCTGTCGTGGGCATGCACCATTGCCCTGGCTTTACTGGGCTGTTGGGTTGTCTAGTGGTTTTCCTTGCAGAAAGCAAGCAGGAACAATGCTGCTCCGGACTGGTTTTCCATACCACTCCTCTCAAATATCTTCTATTTTCTTAAGTGTGATCACACACCCATGGTTTCCAATCTATCAAAGCATAACATTGCTAGTCGCTTTTTTCTAAGTTAAGGAAGTAGCCATGTTGGGTTTAATTAAAAACAGCAACTATTTGTACAGCTGTCCCTAAGTTCATGGCTCATAAAAGGATTAACTTCAACCTTGCTGCCTAAGTCTTTTGGGAGTGTCACAAAAAAACATTTAGGCTTTTCTGGGCAGTGCCAGGCCTGGGCCTTGAGGCTTGCTGATGCTAGTTCAGCCACCAGGCTCTCGGTGCTCAAGTGGCACCCAGCAAAGCAGAGAAGAGCAGAACTTCCAGATACACAACTCCTCCTTCTTTTGTTTGGGGGATGCAAGGCCTTGAAGGCTGCTTCAACAAGTTTCTGAAAATTCCCCTCGGGTTGGGAAAGGCACAGTCTTCCTTTTGCAAGTTTTTCTAGAGCCCTTCGTACTTTTGCCCTAGAGTGGGTCTTTTGCACCCCCACCTCCCAGACCTCAGTGGTCATTGGCAGGCATCCTTCGAAGGAGGTGGGGGCGGGGTATCCCCGCCGATGGATGCGCCCGCACAAAGCAGCACGTTTTCTCATCAAAGCCCTGGAGAGAGGGAAGAAGCAACGCTCAGCATTTCGCTGATTTTCAAGTGCACACCGAGCAGCGCTTCAGGCAGCTTTGGGTCAGAACACGCCTGATTCGGACTTCAGGCGAAGGCAGAGGCCAGCACGGGTCACCGATTCAGAGCCGGAGGCGGGGCCGACCACACACGCTGTGAGACCCAGAGGCCGAGGAGCCGCGGGTTAGAAAATGTGACCTTGGCGACCCCAACGCCCCCGCCTCCCTCGCTGCTGCTCCACCTGCACGCGGAGCGCGCCGAGCCGCCAGCGGAGGCGATGGCCAGCCCTGCGCCCTTAGTGGCCTCCATCAGCCACCAAATGGTGGCTCTGCAGACCTTGCAGCTGCTGCAGCAGGAGTGGGGCTGGGGGGACGGTCCAGTCGCCCCCGGGAACCCGCGGGACCCAGACCACGTGTCCACCGCTCCAGCCCGTCGCTCAGGCCCGCCGCGGGCCCGGCCGGGGCCCGGGCGCGAGGAGCGGGGCGGGGGCGTGGGGACCAGGAGTCGGCGGACCGCGGCGCGGGCGAACTCCCCAGAGGAGGAGGTAGTGCGAGGCGCTGAGGGGGGCGCCGAGTTGCTGCCCTTCCCCCGGGACCGCGGGCCCTGCACCCTGGCCCAGATGGCGATGCGCAGCGCGCTGGCCCGCGTGGTGGACTCGACTTCGGAGCTGGTCAGCGTGGAGCAGACGCTGCTGGGGCCCCTCCAGCAGGAGCGGTCCTTTCCCATTCACCTGAAGGTAAGTCTGGCCCCCGCCATCCCCTCTGGCGTGCAGGGTAACCTCCCATCCTCCAAGGGTGGGGCTGCTGGGATGGCGATGGGTGGATCGCAGGATCCCAAACACTGCTGCCCACTGTGATTCAGCCCCGGTGGGAGAAGGAAGGGGGCGGGGGACACTCTGGGGACTCAGCAGGAGGGGCAGGGAGCCCCAGACCCACCTGAGGCCCGCCTGGCTGGCACAACCGAGATGTGGGGACTGCCTTGCCAAAACCTCCCCCTGGAACTCCTTCCTCTCTCACATAAATCAGCTTCCTGCGCTAGAAAGGCCCTTTCCACACGTGCAGCTTGTAGGGATAGAGGACAGCTCCCCCCACCCACTTTCCAAATTAATAACGCGTCCTCCAGAGCCTTAAATACACTTACTAAGTCCCTTCTGCCTTTTGTATGATGAAATCATCTACATTTATTTAAAGTTCCTTCACATTCATGAATCACTATTATTTTTTGCATAAATCCAATTCCCCACAGAGCTAAGGGGTCTTACAGAGTCAACCTACATTCTCATAAAGTGGGGTGAGAGCCGGGTGGGTCCCGGGTGTTAAAGCGTGAATACTAAATGCTAAACTCTTGCTAAGTCACCCAGCTCATATAGGTAGGGCACATTTCCTCTTAAGGTACCAAACTGTGTTAGCCAATTTAGCCCGGGAAGGGAGCAGCTGTCTCCCGGGCTGAGTGAGATTGCGGAAATCTGGGGGTCTGGGTTTCAGTCCTGGACTTGCCATTAACTAACCTAATTGGTTTAAGGTCACGAATCTCTCTGAGACATTCTGGCTTTCAGATTTTGACCAGGAGCATTGCTGTATTTTATTTCCCTGGGGCATCTAGCAGAAGGAGTTGGGGAGGGGTGATGAGGAGAGCTTAGAATATGTCTCAAGAGTTGCTATTCTGTACAAGCCAAGGTTTGGAAAAAGTTGCTATACATTAAGTTGTACTATACACTGTAAAAGATTTATTTAAAAATCAAACATAATAAAGCCTATTATATACCCAAATAGGTATTGTTTCTCTACGTAGGGGTTTCTCAATCTCTGTACTATTCACATTTTGACCTGGCTAATTCTTTGTTGTCGGGGGTTGTCCTGTGTATTATAGGATGTTTAGCAGCATCTCTCGCCTCTACCTGTTAGATGCCAGCAGCATATTCCTCGCCGCAAGTTGATACAGCCAAAAATGTCTCCAGACACTGCCAAAGGTGGCGGGGGCGGTGGGGTGGGAGGCAAGATGAGAAGCACTCCTACACTCACTTTAGAAAGTTAGAAAATGAAGCTGCATTTCACCAAATGCTCTCCAATGTAAGATGTACTTTTTTTTGGTATCACCAAAATTTTTTTTAATCCTGTCATTAAACTATGATACACCATTGATTATAAGTTACATGCTAATTTGAGGGATTTTTTTTTTTTTATTTTGAGACAAGGTCTGCCTGTGTTGCCAAGGCTGCAGTGTGGTAGCCATTCACAGGTGCGAACATAACACTACAGCCTCGAGCCCTGGGCTCAAGTGATCCTCCTGCCTCAGCCTCCTGAGTAGCTGCAACTACAAACATGTACTACCACATCTGGCTGATTTCAGGGATTTTTAAAAAATGTGAATAAAAGTGCATTTTAAAATAGATGAAATATGAAGTGACTTGTGATGTCAGTAGCACATACAGGGCATAGGTAAGGCTGGCAAAAAGAGAGACTGACAATCAGTTTTACCTAAGGTGACCCTGGAAGGCTTCTCAGAGGAGGCAGCCTTTAAAAAAAAAAAAACATGTTATTTCCCAGACATTAAAGGGAAAAATATTTCAGGAGAATCCTTTGGTTAAGGCCCAGCAGCACTGAAAGGGCCTGAGGCTCTGGAGGAACTACAGTGAAGTTCAATATGGCAGAAGGCAAAAACTGATGCTGGAGACACAAATGGGGGCCAGTTAGGGAAAGGCCTGTGTGTCATGCTGAGGACCTTGGATTGTCTTGCAAGCAGAGGGTAGGTAAATCACAGAAGCCTGGATAGATCACAGAAGGGTAGGTTTCAGTTTGAAAGTCAGGTCAGAAGACAGCTGTCTAAGGGCTTGACCCAACTCAGTGGCAATGGACTAAACCCCGGGTCCTCTGCTCTGGAAGCAGTCCACTATAAACTATGCCATTTTAGCTTAATGCCACAGTCACTTCTACTTGGAAATCCTTTTAGTCCTTTCTAATTGACTTTTGATTCTAAACATTTTCCATCCTCCTCAAGCCTTCTTCATCCAAACCTCAACCCTCTCACACCTTTTCTGAGAAAATAGAGGCCAGTGGACAGAAATATCTTTCTACCTAAAAAATTGCATTTCTACTCATCTTCATTTTTGTTTCTAAAATTCAAGTGCTGCCCCCCATCCCCATGTATATTCATGTTAATTCCACTGGAGCAAATCTTTCACTTGCTCCTGGACCTGTTTCTATCAATTTTCTCTCTCCTTACATTTTCTACTGCCCCCTCTTTGCTGACCCTCTTGGTCCATAACACTCTTTACTTACCCACCCCTTGAGTCCCCATCCTTCCCTTCCTTGTCATGAGCAAACTTTGAAAACATTTAGATGTATTGCTTCCACTTTCTAGAAGTATACAACTACTGGAGTCTGCTGTTCACCCGCAGGGGGATAATGAGTTTTAGGGCCCCTGGGAACAGCCAGGCTTTTGAGAGAAGCAGAGAGCAGTTTCTCTGCATGATTTGTTCCCTTGGGAGCACCTAGGAATTTTGCTTGGCTTGCTGTTTGCAGAATAGGTAATATCTCCACTTGGTTTGTAGAGTAATGATTACACAGCACTTAGACTTGAGGAGATGGCATTCTGTCTTTCCAGGGGGCTGGTTATGCAGACTTAGCTTCCTTAATACTAGTGTTAATTCAAATGACTTGGAAGGGTGTTTTGTATATTTTTAAATTAGGAACATACAGATTTCATACAATAGAATGATTTCAGAAATCCTTGCAGGAGGGTTTCCGGGAATGGAAATAACTATTTTGTATCACCTAGAAGTACGTGGGAACCTCCCCAACATCAGATCTCTTTGGTGGTGTTACTTACCACAGAAGGTAGGAGGAAGACTCACTTGAACTAAAGCCCATGGCGCAGATGACAGGCATTAGAGATCCTGCAGTGGAGAGAGCATAGCACAGCAGTCAAGTCCCATGGAGCATTTCAAACCTACTCTTCCACTTCCTGTCATTGGCCCTTGGGTAAGTTATTTAGCCTTTCTGTCCCTCAGTTTCCTCCCTGTATAGTGAGGACAATGGTATCTAACCTAAAGGGTTACTGAGATAATGCATTTAGTCAGTGGCTTCCCAAAGTTAATCTCCATCTATTCGAGCTATTATGATTATCATTATTATTACTGTTAAGAGGTTGATGCCTCATGAATACTTATTGACTGTTATTTTTGTGAATTCTATTCTTGATATTAATGAATATGATCCATGAACTCTGTGTCTACTTTTCTGGAACTATTGACAAAAACAGACTTAGGATGACCCAAAGAGATTTCCAGGAAGCCTACACTATCTAGAGGTCAGCTTTAGCCTCATGCCTAGTGACAGGCTTAGAGGTGTCACCAGTGAGTGACTCACTGATCAATCCACCAGAAGGTTAAGGCAGTGAAATCTGCAGGCATGGAGGCAGAAAAATTCTCACCACAATGATAACAGACATTTAAAAATAGGATTTTACTCTCTAATTAAAGAAACCAACGCAATACTCCTTTTGAACACTTAGAAATGATCATACACATGCAAACACCTATGCAGTGAGTTTCTTCATGGTGGATGACAAATGCTTAACAGTACCAAGTCTTATTAAATTTGCTGCAGAGACTAGATTTAACCAGCTTAACAAACATTTATAACAGGAGGAAACTGAGGCTTGGAGGAATTGAGGACTTTGCTCAAGACCCTGCAGCTAAGAAGTGATGGGTTTTATCTAACTTATTCTCCTACATTACAGTGCTTGCCCTTAGGGGCGTTATGAACATCATGCTGAAATTGTGTATGTGAGAGATCTTAGGGGCCGTAGTTGTACATGCTGTGCACTGTGTACACTGCTTGGACTACAACAGTCACATCGTAGCCTGGCAGCTCTGCTTGCCATAGCAAAATACCAAAGACGGGGTGACTTAAATAACAGACATTTATATTCTCCCTGTTCTGGAGGTTGGAAGTCCAAAATCATGGTGCCAACAAATTCCATTTCTAGTAAGAGCTTCCTTCCTGGCTTGCAGACAGCTGCCTTCTCGCTGCGTCCTCACATGGCCCGTCCACAGTGCGTGCAAGCAGAGAGAGAAAGCTTTGCATGTCTTTGGTGTCTCTTCTTATAAGAACACCAGTCCTATCAGATTCAAGCCACCTTGTAACTTCAATTTATCTTAATTACCTCACTAAGACCATATCTCCAAATACAGTCACATTGGGGGTTGAACATATGAATGAGGGGACCACACAATTTAGTCCATAACACTGGATGATCTCTGTACCTCCTTCCATCATGGCCACCTGATATAGTGACAGAAAGCACTAGGTAAACTCAGGACATCACTATCAAACTAGTAATACTAGCAGGAATGCATTTAACATTTGCCACCCAAAGGGAGCATAGAAGTGTGCAGGACACCAGGAGGAAGCTAGTCTAGGATTTTTTAAACTGCTGAACATGACTAATTCACATAGGGACCGTTAGCCAAGCCAATTATGAAGTTACTCTGATTGAGTTTTGTCTATCTTCATTTGAGAATTAAAAACATTTATAGTTTCCAAGAGTTCTGTTCTAAAGCAAGTTTCATGGAAATTGTGGCGGAAGCTAACTTTCAGAGGCAGAGGAACGTTTTTGCCCTTGCAGATGAAACCTGCCTGTGAGCTCACCCGTTTCAATGAGTGCATTCTGGTACCAATTATTCCCTCATGTTTGATAGTCCTTGCTGGTTTTCTCATTCTGTGGTGCAAGAGCAGCAGTCATAAAACTGCTGGCTTTGGCTTCGCAGTCATTGCAAACTGCAAGTATGAATATTGACTTGTTCAGAGGAAGACATTGATGATGAGTGCTTTTTTTCCCATTGGTAAAAAAAAATAATAAGCAAATCTTTCACTTGCCCCTGGACCTGTTTCTATCAATTTTCTCTCTCCTTATATTTTCTACTGCCCCCTTTCTGCTGACCCTTTTGGTCCATAAACATGCTCAAAGCTTTCTCTCAGTACCCAGCCCCATGAGTTCGCAACCTTCCCTTCCTTGTCATTAGCAAACTTTGAAAACATTTGAATGTGTCCCTGCCATTTTCCAGAAGTATCTATATTTGTTAATATCAAGAACAGAATTCACAAAAATAACAGTCAGTACGAATTCATGAGGCATCAGCCTTTTAACGGTAATAATAATAATCAAATCTTTTTCCTATTGGCGAGAAAAGCACTCATCATCAATGTCTTCCTCTGAACAAGTGAAGCCAGCTTCTGCAAATTTGAGATTTGTGTCTTCAAAGATTACTAACATACTATTGAAGACATAAATGCTCACGGTTATATAATCAGTAGCCATAGCCAAGGTGGTGCTCATTATCTGTGACAAAATCATGCTTTTATATTAGAAAAAAGGTGCAGTGATGAGTCACAGAATTTCGGTTATTCTCTCCCCCTAAGCCACGGATACGGTGACTGCTCTAGAAGTAGCTTATGTATAGCTTTGCAATTTCTTATAATATGAATGATATGAAAATCAGGACATAAAAGCTTTCTGAAATGAACATTTAGGGAAAGATACTTCAGGAAAGGCCTAAAACAAAACTACTTATGTTTGACATCTTGGTGAAAATGTTACAGTGTTTTATTTTACAATTTTTGGGTTTGCCTGGTGAGCATCCCTGAATCAAGTGCTTATACCCATCACAAAAGTGCTTTTCACTGGATTTTCAGCTGGAAATGGTGTGGTACCCAAAGCAAATGCATCAGGAGCCTTAGTTATTTGTGTGCATTTCCAGTAGGTACAACACAAGTAAAAATGTTTAATTTCCTGTGGATGATAGACTTTTTAATGGTGACTGGCTAATACTTTGGTTCTTCATTGGGTGTTTTATTAATACACAGTTACACATCTATTGAGACTGACCTTGGGTTCAGGTGATGGATGACTGCTCTGGGCCCTGTGATTCGTAGTTCAAAGCCAGATGTTGATGAACCAAATGAAGTTGGGGCAAATCATAATTCATGATAGTATGTTTTCCACAACATCCTATTAAAACAGAAAACATCACTCCCCTTTTATGTAGACATCCAGTGTAGAGGGTGCTAATGGGTCTGGAGAAGGGATTTGTGTTCTTTTGTTGGGCCCAGCACTGGACTGCTTTAATGGAGAGCAACTTGCTGGCCAGGCAGAAGTTTATTAAGGACAGCCCTCAACACAGACTTCTTCCTTCCTTGCCTCCTTCCTTTCTCTCTTTCTTTTTTTCTTTCCTTTTTTTTTTTCTTTTGAGATGGAGTCTTGCTCTGTCGCCCAGGCTGGAGTGCAGTGGCATGATCTCGGCTCACTGCAAGCTCTGCCTCCCGGGTTCACACCATTCTCCTGCCTCAGCCTCCCGAGTAGCTGGGACTACAGGCGCCCGCCACCACGCCCGGCTAACTTTTTGTATTTATAGTAGAGACAGGGTTTCACCATATTAGCCAGGATGGTCTCGATCTCCTGACCTCGTGATCCACCTGCCTCAGCCTCCCAAAGTGCTGGGATTACAGGGATGAGCCACCGTGCCCGGCCTCTTTTTTTCTTTCTTTTTCTCTCTCTTTCTTCTTTCCCTCCTCTCTCTTTCCTTCTCTTTCTTCTCTTCTGTTCTCTTTCTCACTGCCCTCCCACCCCCATATCTCCATCTCTTTCCTTCCTGCTCTCTGTAGAGGACATGAAGGCTTCAGGGAGAGCTAGAGGGGGAAATGTGAGAAGAAACAAGCTTGTGGAGGCCAGTGTAAGAGAATAAAGCTCAAGGTATCTCAAGAGGTGACTGTTTTGAAAAGAGCCAACTTGTTGTAGAGCTGGTGGTTAAGTGAGTATGAGCTGATTTACAATTTACGTAGATTTAGGAGTGATTTTGAAGGTGACATGGTAGGAGAAAAAAGCACAATCCTTGTGGATTGTTTAAATGTTATCTGCATTTTAGAGTCTATTAAGTCATACTGGGTTTTTGACTTTATTATCCACTGGTGTTGGTTTCAGAAAACAGGCTTTCAAATTGACTCACACTGCTAGATTCTTCTTGTCTTCAAGACTCCAGTTATGATGAGAGTGTTTATTTTCAGTACCAAGCTTTAAAAACAGGCTTAACTTGTCTTCCGTTTTAAGATTTTGCAGGTGCATTTTCAGTTGTTCAAGAATTCCAGATGTGTGCATTCCTAATAAATGCACAATGCAGAATGCAGAAAAGTACACAGTGTGGCGGTTTTTCCGAGAGACATCCCTCACAGTGGGTAGGAGAGAACAGAGCTGAGGAAAGGAAACCTCCAGCTGGGCAGTCTCTGATTAGCTCAGGGTTGGTTTTACATGGGGTGTAGAAGGTTCGATGCCTTGAATATCTTTCAAATAGCCAAGCCCTCTCAATTACGCTGCAGGGAGGAGGGATGGGCCAACAGGCCAGTCTTCCATTTGGATGTGATCCTTGCCAATTTTTGAGCTTCGTACCACTCATAACACTCAGTCAACCTTAAGAAAAATAGTGTGAAGATGGCCAAAAAAGAAACATGAAACGATTCACTTGTAGGCATTTTGTTCCATCCCCAAAACTGGTTTAGTGCTTCTCCCACTTGCTTTCAAGAAGCCCCTGTCACCCCACCGGAGCAGCTACAGCTCTATAATTCCTGCCAGTCTTGTCTCCCACACTACATGGCTGAGCTTGGCTCTGTGAGCCATTACTGCACCTGGCATCATTTGGGATCTGGGGCGAGTCTGATGAGTGAGTTCTGAAATAGAGGAGTGAATTTTTTTTATTATACTTTAAGTTCTGTGCAGAACGTGCAGGTTTGTTACATAGGTATACACGTGCCATGGTGGTTTGCTGCATCCATCAACCCATCATCTACATTAGGTATTTCTCCTAATGCTATCCCTCCCCTAGCCCCCCACCCCCCTACAGGCCCCGGTATGTGATATGCCCCTCCCTGTGTACATGTGGTCTCATTGTTCAACTCCCACTTATGAGTGAGAACATGCAGTGTTTGGTTTTCTGTTCCTGTGTTAGTTTGCTAACAATGATGGCTTCATGGCTTCATCCATGTCCCTGCAAAGGACATGAACTCATCCTTTTTTATGGCTGCATAGTATTCCATGGTGTATATGTGCCACATTTTCTTTATCCAGTCTATCATTGATGGGCATTTGGGTTGGTTCCAAGTCTTTGCTATTGTGAATAGTGCTGCAATAAACATACATGTGCATATGTGTTTATAGTAGAATGACCTATAATCCTTTGGGTGTATAACCAGTAATGGGATTGCTGGGTCTAATGGTATTTCTGGTTCTAGATCCTTGAGGAATCACCACACTGTCTTCCACAATGGTTGAACTAATTTACACTCCCACCAACAGTGTAAAAGCCTTCCTATTTCTCCACATACTCTCCCGCATATGTTGTTTCCTGACTTTTTAATGATCTCCGTTCTAACTGGCATGAGATGGTATTTCATTATGGTTTTGATTTGCGTTTCTCTAATGACCAGTGATGATGAGTTTTTTTTTTTGCATATGTTTGTTGGCCACACAAATGTCTTCTTTTGAGAAGTGTCTGTTCATATCCTTTTCCCACTTTTTGATGGGGTTGTTTTTTTCTTGTAAATTTGTTTAAGTTCCTTGTAGATTCTGGATATTAGCCCTTTGTTGGATGGATAGATTGCAAAAATTTTCTCCCATTTGTAGGTTGCCTGTTCACTCTGATGATAGTTTCTTTTGCTGTGCAGAAGCTCTTTAGTTTAATTAGATCCTATTTATCAATTTTGGCTTTTGTTGCCATTGTTTTTGGTGTTTTAGTCATGAAGTCTTTGCCCATGCCTATCTCCTGGATGGTATTGTCTAGGTTTTCTTCTAAGGTTTTTATGGTTTTAGGTCTTACATTTAAGTCTTTAATCCATCTTGAGGTAATTTTTGTATAAGCTGTAAGGAAGGGGTCCAGTTTCAGTTTTTGGCATATGGCTAGTCAGTTTTCCCAACACTATTTTTTAAATAGGGAATCCTTTCCCCATTGTTTGTTTTTGTCAGGTTTGTCAAAGATCAGATGGTTGTAGATGTGTGGCATTATTTCTGAGGCCTCTGTTCTGTTCCATTTGTCTATATATCTGTTTTGGTACAGTACCATGCTGTTTTGATTACTGTAGCCTTGTAGAATAGTTTGAAGTCAGGTAGCGTGATGCCTCCAGCTTTGTTCTTTTGGCTTAGGATTGTCTTGGCTATGAAGGCTCTTTTTGGTTCCATATGAAATTTAAAGTAGATTTTTCTAATTCTGTGAAGAAAGTCAATGGTAGCTTGATGGGAATAGCATTGAATCTATAAATTACCTTGGGCAGTATGACCATTTTCACAATATTCATTCTTCCTATCCATGAGCATGGAATGTTTTTCCATTTCTTTATGTCCTCTCTTATTTCCTTGAGCAGTGGTTTGTAGTTCTCGTTGAAGAGGTCCTTCACATCCCTTGTAATTTGTATTCCTTGGTATTTTATTCTCTTTGTTGCAATTGTGAATGGGAGTTCACTCATGATTTGGCTCTCTGTTATTGGTGTATAAGAATGCTTGTGATTTTTGCACATTGATTTTGTATCCTGAGACTTTGCTGAAGTTGCTTATCAGCTTAAGGAGATTTTGGGCTGAGATGATGGGGTTTTCTAAATATACAATCATGTCATCTGCAAACAGAGGCAATTTGACTTCCTCTCTTCCTGTTTGAATACGCTTTATTTCTTTCTCTTGTGTGATTGCCCTGGCCAGAACTTCCAATACTATGTTGAATAGGAGTGGTGAGAGAGGGTGTCCTTGTCTTGTGCTGGTTTTCAAAGGGAATGCTTCCAGCTTTTGCCCATTCAGTATGATACTGGCTGTGGGTTTGTCATAAATAGCTCTTATAATTTTGAGATATGTTTTATCAATACCTAGTTTCTTAAGAGTTTTTAGCATGAAGGCCTGTTGAATTTTATCGAAGGACTTTTGTGCATCTATTGAGATAATCATGTGGTTTTTGCCATTGGTTCTGTTTGTGTATGGATTACATTTATTGATTTGCATATGTTGAACACTCCTTAGCAAATGCAAAAGAATGGAAATCATACAGTCTCTCAGACCACAGTGCAATCAAATTACAACTCAGGATTAAGAAACTCACTCAGAACCGCACAACTACATGGAAACTGAACAACTGGCTCCTGAATGACTGCTGGGTAAATAACGAAATTAAGGCAGAAATAAATAAGTTCTTTGAAACCAATGAGAACAAAGATACAATGTACCAGAATCTCTGGGACACAGCTAAAGTAGTGTTTAGAGGGAAATTTATAGCACTAAATGCCCACAGGAGAAAGTGGGAAAGATCTAATATCGACACCCTAATATCACAATTAAAAGAACTAGAGAAGCAAGAGCAAACAACTTCAAAAGCTAGCAGAAGATAGTAAATAACTACAATTAGAGCAGAACTGAAGGAGATAGAGACATGAAAAACCTTTCAAAAAATCAATGAATCCAGGAGCTGGTTTTTTGAAAAGATTAACAAAATAGACTGCTAGCCAGATTAATAAAGGAGAAAAGAGAGAAGAATCAAATAGACACAATAAAAATGATAAAGGGGCTATCACCACTGATCCCAAAGAAATACAAACTACCATCAGAGAATACTATAAACACCTCTGTGCAAATAAGCTAGAAATTCTAGAAGAAAATTGATAAATTCCTAGACACATATACCCTCCCAAGACCAAACCATGAAGAAGTCGAATCCCTGAAAAGATCAATATTAAGTTCTGAAATTGAGGCAGTAATTAATAACCTACCAACTAAAAAAAGCCCAGGACCAGATGGATTCACAGTTGAATTCCACCAGAGGTACAAAGAGGAGCTGGTACCATTCCTTCTGTAACTATTCCAAATGGTAGAAAAAGAGAGACTCCTCCTAACTCATTTTATGAGGCCAGCATCATCCTGATACCAAAACCTGGCAGAGACACAAGAAAAAAAGAAAATTTCAGGCCAATATCCCTGATGAACATCAATGCGAAAATCCTCAGTAAAATACTGGCAAACTGAATCCAGTAGCACATCAAAAAGTTTACCCACCACGATCAATTCTGCTTCAACCCTGGCAGAAGTTAATTTTAACTCTGTCACTAACTTGCTGTGTTACTTAGCTACATCACGTACTCTCCCCAAGCCACATTTCTTTTCATCTATCATGGATTGTGGTGAGCACTGAGTGAGACAAAGTATAGAATGAGTCAAGCTTGCAGTCTGGTGCTGAGTAGGTGCTCAGGCGTGTGGGCCAGACCAGTGTTCTTCAAAAGCTGGTTTGCATGTTATCCAATGATTGGAAGTGTTCAGGGACTTTACTCTGACATTCAAGGCCTTCCACGATTCTGACACAATCATGTCCTCATATTCAACACAAAATTCTATTCTTTTCAGACTAATGTTCTCCTTCTCCCTGACCCAGCCCCTTCTTGACTCCACACTTTGGCTTCTGTTATTTATTTTGGTTACAGGGGCCTATAAGCCAAATAATGCTTTCCTCCATACCACCTATCTATCTTGTAGTATCTAATGTAGTCCTTCCCACCTACCACTTCTCTGATACTTCATGCAAGCCTCCATTCCCCTCTTCTGCAAAAAGCTTACTGATGGCCTCCACTTTTGTTGTTGAACCTTAATCTTATTTTTGTGACATTCCTACTGAACAATTGCAAATAGATTTCATCTCACCAATTAGATTCTAAGTTTCTACAAGGCAGATTTTTTTCTTTTCTTTCTCTTTTCTTTTCTTTTCCCTTCCCCTTTCTTTTTCCCTCTCCCCCGCCCTCCCCTCCCCTCTCCTCTCCTCTCCTCCTCCTTACTGATCTCCCAACATCTAACAGAGTCCACTATAAGTTTAGTTATTAATGTAAAGGACCACTTAAAAAATAGAAAGAGCTTCCATATCCATGAGCTAATTTGACTTTTGAAACCCCTCAATGTGGTAGCTATTATTGTTTCCATTTTACAGATGAGAAAACTGAGTGTTCCATAGGCATAATAGCCATAATAGCTTGGCCAAAGGGGTAGAACCAGCATTCAGATGGCAAGTCCACTGCTCTTGAAGGAATGAACTGTGTCTCCATCCCCTGGGTCTTTGTAATGACTTGGAGAGCTTCCCATTCTAAGTAACATCTGCAAAGTCCCTGTGCCATGTGGGGTAACATACAGGTACTGAAAGGCTATTATTCTGCCTACCTCAGGGCAGATATGTGCTAAAAATTAATAAGCCATATTGTAAAAACTAGAGCTATTTCTTTGATTGGATTGCCTCCTAAGCACACGAATTTCTCTAGTGTGTCCAAATGAATTTTGAACAATAAAAACCCAGCACTCTATAGGAAGGAGTCACATGACAGCATGAGCTTTGCATGAACCCTGTGCTGTGCTTAAATTATGATTGTATACATGTCTATTCTTCCATAGAATTGGGGTTTTGTGTTTTTACCATAGCCCTCATCATACTGCAATGGACATTTGCTATATGATCTATGTGTCTCATTTCCCTCTAGTAGGTTATAAGCTCTTTATAGATCAAGTACCATATCTTATTGCCTTTTATCCAGTCATGTGGTGGAGGCTTGATACACATTTGAAATAAATTTAACTAATTCATTTAGCTGAGTTAAACAGGCCAAGGCCATTACCCCAATAGATCAGTTGAGTTACATGAGAGTATCTCAACTGGCTTAAAAATGTAAATGCTGGCCATCAATTTGGACTGCTGTAGTAATCAATACATTTCATATCCAGAGTCTGAAATTACACAAGGCTTTAGAAGTTTCAAAACCTGCTTTTAGATTGCTCAACCATGTAGTTCTAATTCTGGCAAAGTACTCAAAGCATCGTGTAGGATATTACATCATTTCTGGGAGCATCTGGGATTTGCTAAATAAAAGCGGCTGGGAGGATAGGCTTTGTTGTTGAATGGAAAGCATCCTAAGTGAAATCATCACCAATATTGATCATGTGAGTTTCTACTGAAAGCCCATGAGCCATTTAATATACTATTGCCTTAATGCTGTGACTTGTGACCCCTACCTTCCATTGCAGACTCAGCAGAAGTTTGGTCGAAGGCAATGATTATTGGATCCAGAGTCGGCCTTCAGACCTTCTGGAATGGTAGAGAAGCACACACCTGTTTTATTTTTCCCTACCCTGGCTTAAGAGTCCCACGGAAAGCCTATTCCTATTAATTTGTTTTCTTTGCTAATATATTTGAGAAAGGATAAAAAGGAAATACTGTACTAGAATAGTAAAATAAAGTGAGTTTGCAAAGCTTGCCAGAGATCTGAAGTTTGCCCAGGGCCTCAGGGACCAGTACAGCCCAGCCGTCGAATTTTATTGTACATGTAATTTCCCCAAGCAACACCTTCTTTGATTCTTTACAGTAAAACATGAAATTGACTTCAGGTTTTCGGCCCACAACTATATTTTTAAAGGCATTTTAGTCTTCTTTGGGTGATGAATTCCTTTGCATACTGGCTAAAAGGCACATGTCAGCACACGTTTTAGTGGTTCCTTCTATTTTGAATTTCCCCTTGCATGTTTTCTTTGATCCTTATACTTTGTAGTTAGTATTGGATTACTTCTATAAAGCAATCGGACAATTTTCCTTGATGTGGATCTTGAGGAAATAGTCCAGAGTGATTTTTCTCTCCTACTTTCCCATTCCCTAGCAGTATGCTTCAGCACACAGGCCACCCCATAAGCTATGGGACAGGTCATCTACAGCAGGGATGTCCAATTTTTTGGCTTCCCTGGGCCACATTAGAAGAATTGTCTTGGGCCACACATAAAATACACTAACACTACTGATAGCTGATGAGCTAAATTTTTTTTAAAAATCACAAAAAAAATCTTACAGTGTTTTAAGAAAATTTACAAATTTGTGTTGGGCTGCATTCAATGCCATCTTGAGCCACAGGTTGGACAGGCTTGATCTAAACAGCTCTTTGACACCTTCTGGGCAGAAATGAGCAACACACAAAGGTAGGGAAGCAAGAATGCTTTAAAGAGAAAAGAACAAAAAGTATGGTAGCTTGCGAATCCTTGAGCATGGTATGGTTCTGTCCTGGCACCTAGCTCGCAGGTGGTCCTGCTGCCACTGTTTGCTAAGTTGAAATGAACATTGGTTTTGTTTCTGGGGGATGTTTTCTAATAAGCACTTTGTCAGAAACCCAGGTCCTTCTCGGTCAAAAAACAGGGTTTTTCATAGGGAGAAGAATAGTTTCCCCTTATAGACAGAATTAGGAAGGAATCTCTGGTCCCTCATCAAACTTTGGTTCAACTTTTAGTTCTTCCTTCCATTTTTTTTGAGTGACAGTATCTGTTTCTCTTTTCCTACATTATTGAGTTGAATTTTTAGCTCATGGATTTTCAGGGATTATTCTTTATTTACATAATCATTTAAGTCAAAGTGTTTCTCACTGTGGCTACATCCCACAAATTTGTGATATAGTTCAGTATAAAGTATTTGAAATTTTCAATTATTTTTTCACTGATCCATGAATTATTTAGAAGTGGGTTTTCTAAGTCACACATGTTTTGCGAAGGGTGTCTATGTTATTGATTTCTCATTTATTTGCATTGTGATTTGCATGATAGAGTCTTTCTGATATTTGTTGAGATTTGCTTTGTGACATTATAATATAGTCAGCTTTATAAATAGTCCACATATGTTTGACAATAATGTATATTTTCTTATTTCCATTGGCTCAAGCTTGTGATTAGTGTTTTTCAGTCTTTCTCTGTTTTGTTGTTTGATCTATCTAGTTTCAGAGGAAGCTAGGTTAAAATCAGCTTGTATGTGTGTAGACTGAATGTATGTTATGATTATCATATTAGGGACATACAGGTACAAAATTGTGACATCTGCTTGGGGAATCATTCATTTTTTTAGTCATAGTGTATTTCATCCCAAATAATGATTTTTTTTGGTTTTATTTTGGCTTCTCTTTGCTTGGCATATATTTAAATATCCATTCACTTTCAATCTTTATGTGGTTTTAGATTTAAATGTGTTTCATGTAAACAGCATATAAAACCAATATAGTAATCATTATCTTCCAAAAGGTGAGTTTATTGCTTTGCTCTTGTTGTGCTTTCTGATATGTGTAGGCTTACTACTATCTTTTTTAGTGCTTTCTGTTTACCTTGCCTTATGTTTGTATCTTTATTTCTCAAGTTTACTTTCTATATACATAAGGTCAATAATCTGTTTTTTCTTTTTCTTTGAGACAGGGTCTCGCTCTGTTGCCCAGGCTGGAGAGCAATGGCGTGATCATTGCTCACTGCAGCCTTGACCTCCTGGGTTCAATGTGATCCTCCCACCTCAGCCTCCTGAGTAGCTGGGACCACAGGTGCATGCCCTCTTGCCCAGATAATTTTTGCATTTTTTTTTTTTTATAGAGACAGGGTTTTGCCATGTAGCCCAGGCTGGTCTCGAACTCCTGGAGTCAAGCAATCTGCTTGCCTTAGCCTCCCAAAGTGTTGGGATTACAGGCATGAGCCACTGTGCCCAGCCAATAAAATTTTAATTCATCTTTTCCCTCTGCTGATTTTGAAGTTTTATGTATTATTTCTCTACTTTTAATAATAACTCTTACATTTTTCACACATGTACCTAACAAGTCTGATATTTATGAGCTTGCCACCTTTCTCTTGAATAATACAGTGCTTAGAGTGCCACTCCATTCGACATGTCACTGCTGTTCAGCATTTGAGAAACATCTTGCTCAGATGGTTCTAAAATGAACCGTCATTCATTTACCACATTTAGATGTCCTAAACTCCACGTTCGTTTTTATAATTTTTGTTTTGAACAATGAATTCTTTAGATTTATACCATGTGTTTGAGTTTCTTTGTTCACTGTTGCATCCTGAATCTCAACCATTTTCAGTTGAATTTCCTCTCAGAATTATGTCTTCAGAAATATCTAACTGTGAGAGTCTATTAGTGGTAATTCTGCCCTTTTAAATGAGAGCATATTTATTTTTCCCTGAGTTTTAAATGATAGTTTGGTAGGAATAAAAAAAAAATTCTAGGTTGACAGTTATTTGAAGCTATTATTCCATTGTCTTCTCTATTGTTGTGGTGAGAAATCAGCTGCTGTCTTGTCATTCGTTGAAGTCCATCTGTATTTTTCTGATTGCCTTTAAGAGTAATTTTGCCTCGATGAGTTTAGATTTGGATTTCACTTAACTTGTTCTCCCTATGACATATTTTACTTCCTTAATATAAAGATTTCTGTTTTGGATCTACTCTGTATAATTCTAATCCATTGTTCTCTTTGAATATTGCCTCTTTCTCATTCTGTCTGTTGTTCTCCTAGAAGTGTTCATTGGACTTTCTCATTCTGTCATCCATGTTGTTCAACTTCTCATTCATATTTCCCACATCTTCAACTTGTAATCTTGCATTCTAAGGTATTTTTTTCATATTTATTATCTGGTTTCCTCATCCTCACTTTATATATATTTAATCAGGTGTTTAAGCTGTCAATTAAGTTTTAAATTTCTACTATAATTATCATTTTTTAGAAGTGGATGGGCTTCTTTTGCAAGCCTGTTTTTTCTTAAAACGCTTTTCTGATTTCTTCTTCTATATCTTTAATCACTTAAGGCACAGGTCCCTAACCCCTGGGCCATGAACAGGAACTGGTCTGTGGCCTGTTAGGAACCACACCGCACAGTCGGAGATAAGCAGTAGGTTAGCAAGCATTATCACCTGAGCTCCTCCTCCTGTTGTATCAGCAGCAGCATTAGATTCTCATAGGAGCACAAACCCTATTGTGAATTGAGCATGAGAAGGATCTAGGTTGTGTGCTCCTTCTCACAGGTGGGAATTGAACAATGAGAACACCTGGACACCGGGTGGGGAACATCACACATCGGGGCCTGTCGTGGGGTCGGGGGAGGGGGGAGGGATAGCATTAGGAGATATACCTAATGTAAATGACGAGTTAATGGGTGCAGCACACCAACATGGCACATGTATACATATGTAACAAACCTGCACGTTGTGCACATGTACCCTAGAACTTAAAGTATAATAAAAAATAATAATCTTAGTTCAATTTGTTGTTAAGAAAAGCACTAGGTGTTCCTGTTAATATCTGCAAGAATGATTGCACTTAAATATTATTGTAAAACTAGGGCTAAGAGAATGAAGATTTAACAGAGAAATTCCAGCCACTCATCATCAGATAATAGGTGGCTAATACAACAAGTAAAATATTAGAAATTTTTAGAGTAAATAAGAAGGCCTTATCGAAGCTACCAAATTCACACCACACAACTGGATATTTGGCAGTACTTTAGCAGCAAATTTTCTTTCTTCTAATTCTCGGTTTTATTAATTAAATTACAGAATATTTTCTGAAACTATACCTGACAGTATCCAGTATGATCAGGAAGTAATTATTGAGATGATTTTTTTCAAGAATAATATGTATTCATCCAATCATTCATTCAATCACTGAACACTTGTGGGCCATCTACTATATGCCAGCCAGAATAAGGTGACACATGAGTATTAAGGTGACACATAAGTATTAGAAATTAGTTTCTTTTCAAAGTACAAATGTACTGCATTTTCTCCTTTGTTCACCTTCAGTTTATTATGAAATAGTCAGCATGTTGTGATCTGCCTTTCAGGAAAAAGATTGTGATTTTTTAAGGTGCATACTGGGTTTATTTTATAATTGGTAACAAGAAAATTTTGCCAATCATAAAATAATTTTTATTTGATAAAGCATGCAGAAATACTTAAGGATGACTAATTATTTGACTAAAATAAAAAAAATTATCATCTCATCTCTTAAAAAAAAAGAGAGAATCTAATGCCTGATGATCAGAGGTGAACAGTTTCACAGTTTCATCTCGACACCATTTGCCACCACCAGCCATGGAAAAAAATTGTCTTCCGCAAAACCGGTCCCTGATGCCAAAATGTTGGAGACTGCTGATTTAAAACATATTTTATAGTCTCTATTTTAAATTCTTAGAGTTTAATCTTGTCCCACATTGCATCTGCTATATCACGGTAGATTGTATTTTAAATTTCATATTTTGACTCCATCTTCAACATAGGCATTATGCAAATACTATTGTAGGGCAATGGTTGCAGACACGTTTCCCTGGAATAGGTTTTTGTTTGTTTTTGCTATGTGTTCATGGCTATTTCAGCCCAGTTCAAAATTTTAAGTTAATTTCTTAGCATGAGTGTTCCCAGGATGTTCATCTAGTACAGAGGGCAATTCCAAAGTCAAATGACTGTGTGATACAGGTCCTCTATTACACATTCTCAGGGACAACTTTACTCTCCATCCCAAACCCAGCCCAAGAGAGACTAACTTTCATTTCTTCATAGTATTGGTAGGCAGCTAAAATAATCTTTAAAAAATTTTTGGCTTCTGAGAGATTTCTCTTATTTTCTTGCAAGCTCAGAAAGGATGTTTACCCTATTTTTATTTAGAATTTTAGGAATTCAGTAGCAAAGAGAATTCCTTAGGAAAACTAAGTTATAGTTTTGTTGCCAGACCCAGAAGTCCAGGGGATGTCATTTCCCTATACTGAAAAGAGATCTTATATTCAACATTATCTTTGATGTGGAATCATCCAAATGTACCATTTATTTGCAATGGATTTTAGAAAATAAATCATTTAGGGATTAAAAATATAGAATTACCTCCTTCTTTTAAACTACCTGGGAACTGTTCTTTCTAAATTGGCATTTGGGGATTTCTTGAGACCATGTCCATTAAATAACAAATTCTGTATTGGAATACTGAACTACTGAACACAGTGAGTATGGGATAATAGAAACACAGGCTATTTGTGTATTTGTCACAGTTCTTTTAGCAACAAGTAACAGAAACTCAAGTCCAACTGGGTTAAGTAAAAAAGTGATATTTATTGACCCAGATGGCCAAAAAATCTTGGGGTTTATTGTTCAAGTATAGCTAGAGCCACATACTCAGAAAGTATTAGATTAGAATCTGGCTCTTTTAATCTCTTGGTTCTCCTTTCTTCTGTGTTGGCTGCATTCTCATTTGGATGCTATCCTTATGGTGGCAAGATATTTTCCAATAGCCTCAGTTAAAGAGGATAGCAGATCCTCTTTAGGTCTTGTCTAGCAGATATTCTGGGCCTGTGGCCTATTGGCCTTGGCTTAGATCAGCTGTCCATTCTGATCAGTCCACGCTGTGATTGGCCTGGGCCCTGGAGTTGTGATCAGCTTTGGTCCAACTGCATAGGCTAAGAATGGGGTGTAGTTTTCCAAGAAAAAAAAAAACCAGAGTGCTGTCACCAGAAGAGAAAAGAATGGAAGCTGGGTAAGCAAAGTACAACAATTGTCCCCCATAACCTATCTAATTTCTTGTTTGTGTTTGTTGTTCATTTCAGGATAGTGTTGAGTTTAGAAACATCTGCAGTCATTTGGCTCTACAGATTGAAGGACAGCAGTTTGACAGAGACTTGAATGCTGCCCACCAGTGTTTGAAGACAATAGTCAAGAAGCTGATTCAGTCACTTGCTAATTTTCCTTCAGATGCCCACATGGTAGCCTGTGCTTCCTTGAGACAGATCTTACAGAATCTCCCAGACATATGAGTGTTAAAGGCATCGGGAGTAAAACCACAGCCAGCACTGTTAAGAGAACCAGATACCTTACCTTCCTAATTGAGTCAGCAGACAATGGATATTTTTATATCCAAAGGGGAAAGACTTGATGGTACGTGGAGCAGTCTGACCAGTGGCATCTGTAGCCTTCAGGATTATAGCATGTTAATGAAATTTTTTTAAAGCAGTAGTTCATATTTTTAAGTATATTGACCTATTTGCTGACTTTCTGATTGAAATACATTCTACTTTGTGAAGCTGATTTGATTATGTATGTATATATTTATTCATATTATTAGTTTTTATTGAATGATACCTTAATTTGTATTCATATTAATGTAGGTCTAAAGGGTTTAATGTGGTTATTTATATAATTAAAGTTCCATGGTTCTTAAAATTACCTTGAATGAATGAGATATTTGATAATTGCTTTGTTCTATTAATACTTACTGGACACTTCCTTTTATAAGAACGATCTTTGTAGGACTATATGTGTCAGTAATTATGAGCTTCAATCCTGACATTAATAACTTACTGTTGAGCAGAGAAGAGTTGCTTCTAAACCTTGTGCTTTTATATACTAATTTAAAAACTTAAAGTGATAGTGAGCTATGAAGTGCCAATCATGTATGATATGTAAATACAAAGCACAGTATTATTAAAGTCTCATGTGGAAAAGTCTAGCTTTTACTGTTTCTAAATATTCTGATTGAAGTAGGAAATTATTTAAAAAAAGGAAAGGAGTGGATCTACTGGCAGGTTTCCCAAACCGTTTACAGCCGGGAAGAGAGAAGGTGATTTTTTTTTTTTTTTTTCAACAACAGTCCACACATACTTAGGAAAAACTAAATTTCTTGTTGTTCAATGATGACTGTGTTGAGAGCCAAAGTAAAATGCTATTTTTTCCCTTAAAATTTTAATATAAACAGCAACAGATTTAGAAAAAAAGGATTATAGTGATTATGTGCAGCTTGTTTTCTAAAAGAATCATCAACTGGGTCTGCGTGGTGGGAGTACAGTATATTTCTAAGGTGTTAATAGTAATCAAAGCCTTTTTAATCTCACCCACTCTAATCCTAGTTGGTTCTAAATGTTTTCTTCCAGAATCTGAGAATGAAAGGTAAACATATTGCTTCTCTTTGGACGTAACTGACCATTTCCAGAGAAGGGAACTAAGTATATGATACTGAATTCTAAAGGAAAGGCAGATGCTCTGTGTGTCTGTGTGCATGCGTGTGTGTGTGTGTGTGTGCTCATGTGTGTATATGTGCATGAGTGTGTGTAGGGGTGAGGTGGGCCAGAAATAAAGGGCATTTATTTCTTCACTTGATCTTAGCCAAAAGGCTGAGAAGCGGTGGGCATTTATTTCTTGAGAATAATCTTTGCCACTCAGTTTTCCCACACCTAAGAAACATTGTATTCTGGGGGGATGCCTTTCTTTTATGATGAGGTCTTTCTTCCCCCAGGGAAATTAGCTCTGTGCTTTTCTTTCAAGACCCATCATTATTTATATGCTGCCTACCCTATTGTAATTAATGATTCCCTCAATGAATATTAAGTTTTTTTTACCTTACCCAACGAAATAGTGAACATTTTTAATTTTCTGTCTGTGCTTGTGCTTTTTCCTCACTTTGTACCATGCTTCCTATATGCTGACAAAAATCCTATTCATCCTTCAAGATCTGACTTACCCACCACCATGAACCCTCATGGGCCATCCTAGCCAGAGGTGAACTCTTCCTCTTCTAAACTCCCATAGAACACATTTTGTGCTACTTTTCTGGTGTTTATCACATGACATCTTAATAGCATAGCTGTTGGTAAATCTGCTGTCAAGATTAGCTTGCTGAAGACAGGGATTATCTAGACATCTTTGTATGTTACATAGCATCTACAGTTCTTAAAGTTCTATGATGCTACCAGAACTTTGGTTGCCCCTACCACCTTTTTACACCCCTCCCCCACCCCATGCTAACTTTGGTGTCTTATGTTCTATGGTCAGTCTGCATAATCAATTGGTGCCACATGCCACCAGTTCCCTTCCCTTTTTTCCCTTTCGTTGAATGCTGCTTGCAAAACTCAATCCCTGGTCAAGTCCAACTCTCTGCCTACTCAACGTCTGTAGAGGAGCTCTGAATATGGCTGGAGAAAAACACCCAGCCATACCAATCTCACTTCAGCTCGTGGCTCCCAGTCTCCAGGGACCCTTGGCATTCTCCATTAGCCCTACTTCATTTCCTAGACCTGCAATGTTCAGTATGGTAGCACTGGCCGCACGTGGCTACTGAGCACTTAAAATGTGGCTCATCTGAATTGAGATGTGCTGAAAATGTAAAATGCACACTGGCTTTTGAAAACTTATTACTAAAAAAAAAGAATCTAAAATATCTTGATACTGTTTATACTGATTACATGTTGAAATGATAATATTTTGAATATGTTGGGTTAAGTAAAATATACCATTAAAATTAATTGTACCTATTTCTTTTCATGTTTTCAATATGGGTACTCTAGAAAACTTAATATTCCATGGATGGTTTGCATTATATTTCTATGAGATAGCGCTGTTCTGGAAAATCCACTAGATAATTCACTGCTGGCCTTAACAATTCACTCTCTGAAGGCTCTTCCACACCTTTTCAAACTTTACCCTTGTTTACTCTTCTCATTCTCAGCTGATGAACTTGCTTCTGATTGCACAGGGACAATGGAAGCCATCAGAAGAGCATGTTCCTCGTCTCCCTAGCAGATCTACCTACCCTGAATCTGTACACAGGTACTCTGAGTTTGTTTCTGTTATAAGGAGGACTGCCCTGCTCCTGTGCAAGGCTGGTTGGCCACTAAGGCTCTGGACTCTGTCCCTTCTCACTCACATTCATTCTCTTGCTTGCATTATCAATTTTTGCCTCTCATAATATCATTGAGTCAGCATGATATTATGTTATAGTATCTCCAATTCAAAAAAAAATTCCTCTGGCTACTGTTTTGGTTTTTTTGCTCCCCTTAACAGCAAAACTCATTGGAATAATTGTCCAAATTAGTTACTTACAATTCTTTTTGTCCGATTCCCTTTTGAATCCACTCCAAATGGATTTGTGCCCACAATGCTATCAAAACTTCTCTTGTCAAGACTCCTGATGACTGTCTCACTGATAAATTCCATGGTAGATTCACAATCCTCATATTACTTGATCTATCATCAGCTTTTGATGCGGTTGACTATTCCCTCCTTGAGTCACTTTCTTATTTGTTTTCCAGGTCAGCAGACTTTCATGGTTTTACTTCTTCACTGGCTTACTTTCCAGACCTTTGTCCTGGTTCTTCCACATCTCTTGATTTCTTAATTGTGTAGTGCTTTGGGGCTCAGTTTTGGTCCTTTTCTCTAACTACACCTAATAGTTGGTGATTTACAATACTGGCTATTCACTAATGATGCCCAATGTATGTCTTTCACCCTGAGCTCCAGACTTCTGTGTTCAACTGACTACAGAATATCTCTACTTGGATGCCGAAAGTCATTTCAAATTCCAAAATGGAATTATGGATTCCCAAGACTGCTTCTCTGCCATCTTTCAAATTTCAGTTGGCTATGGCTCTTATCCTTCCAGTCACACAGGCAAAAAACATTAGCGACATCCTTGACTTCCCTATTAGTCTCACCTAAATTCACTCAATCAGCAAATCCTGTTGGGTCAACCTTCAAAACATGTCTCAAATCAGATCACTTCTCACTACTTCCATAGCCACTATTCTGGTCCTAGGCACTATTGTCTCCTGTCTGGAATATTGCAGTACCTCTCTGAGGGGTCATAGTATTTCTCTGCTCTCTATAGTCTATTCTCCACACATCAGCCACAGTATAAAACGTTAGATCAATTATGTCTCTGCTCTACCAATAGCTTCCCTTTTTACTCAGAATAAAATCCAAATTCTGCCTTTTGGAACCATCTCCTACTACACACCTAAGACACGAGTCTCTTTACCACTCACCTCTTCAAATACGACAACGATTAATCCTATGGCCTTTGCACTTGCTCTTCCCTCTGCCAGAACAACGTTTCTCATCTATTTCAAGGAGGTCTCTGCTCCAAAGCCTCCACATTAGGGAGGCCCTCTCTAGCTCCCTCAGCAAAAATAGCATCCCCTTTTACTCTCTTATCCCTATTCCCTGCTTTGTTTTCTTTGTTGCTCTCACAATGGCCTGAATTTGTTTATGTTTTTATTGCCTGTTGTAGTGGCTAACTGGTGGCCCGAAAAGTTATGTTTATCTTAATCAAAGGGACCTGTGAATATTATCATATATTGCAATAAAGTGAATATTACCTTAGATGGTAACAGATGTGATTACATTAGGGATATTGTGGTGAAATTGTTTGGGATTATCTGGGTGGACCCCAAATGCCATCACAAATGTGCTTATAAGAAGAAGGCAAAGGGAGAGAACACAGGCAGAAAAGGAGGAAGCAATGTGCCCATGGGAACAGAGTACAGTGACGGGCCCACAGTCAGGGAATGCTGACAGCTACCAGAAGCTGAAAGAGGCCAGGTGCAAATTCTCTAGCGCCTTCAGAGGGAGTGCTGCACTGGGGCCATCTTGATTTGGGGCTTCTGGTCTTCAGAACCATAAGAGAATACATTTCCATTGTTAGAAGCCACCCAGTTTGCCGTAATCTGTTGCAGCAGCCATAAGAAATGAACATACCTGTTTTTCCTCTCTAGAACGAAAGCGCCAGGGATGTTGTTCACAGCTGTATTCTCAGTACAGCAGCAGTGCCTAGAAAAGGTTAACAGCTCAATAAATATTTGATGAATTAAGTCATGTGGTTAGTCACTTACATTTTTTGGTAAATATCTAAACCCAAAAAAAGTGAAAAGAATCATTTTAAGGATTAAATTGATCAGTGCATTTTAGGCGGATGTTGAGTTAAAAACAATCATGTAGCAATCACTCAATAAATGATTAATAATTGTGATGGTCATCCTAACAATGACTGGGCCAGCCTGGGCCATTCTGAGTGGCCTTTTCTCCTCAATTTTCCCATGTAGTGCTTTTCCTTTTCTCTCTCACTTCAAAGTCAGACTGTGTTTTTTAAATTTAAGACCATGTAGTACCTTGGGTAATGTGTGACACGTGCATAAAGACAGGTTGTGGATGTCCTTTTATAACTCTGAAAAAAGTCACATCATCTGATGTTTTCTCCATTGAATTTCCTTAACTGTTTCACCCTCCTATTTCCTTTAATTCTTATTTTTAGATGATCTATAGTAATGAATTTCTGGATGGTGGAAACACATTTTCTTATAGAATAAAAGTTGGGGACATACTGGTGATCTTTTAATTAGAGCTGGATACAGGAGTGACAAGATGGCACTTGTCCCCTTCTCTTGTCTTGAGATGCTCTCCTCACTGTATTCTGTAATTTCCTGGGAGCTCCAAGAGCTCCCAGATCAGCTTATCTTACATCCTTTTGACTGCCTGCCTTACATTGATTGAGGAACTATCTTCAGGTTCCTTTGGCTGTTTTCCATTTCTTGATTTAAATGAAGGCCTTTGGAGGGTAGGAAGCCATCTGGACACTTGCTTCTGACAGAACATAGGACTGCAAGAACCAAATCTTCCACATCTTAAAATTCCCTCCAACAGTTGGCTCCATTTTCCATTTTTCCTTCATGCTCTGGTGCCAGATCCTCATGCAGTAAATCTATCTGAGAGGAGTACAAATCTTGTAGATCCGTGAGTTTCAAGACACATTTAATTCAGCAGAACTTCAACTAGCAGTGTTCCATATCATCTGGGTGTCCTCATCAGGGATCCCAGTGTTCCATTCTACAGCCAAGAAATTACCACAGTCCTGGTTTCACTTAGCTACATACCAGAACCAAAGGTCTAGGCTGTCACAGCCCTAGTATGTGTTACCAGAGAGCTTTACCTTTGTTGGATGTGACATGTTTACTGCTTTGCTCAATAGAAATGGTATTTGAAGCTGAACCATAGTTTATAAATTTCTCTCTTTGCAGACAAGTTCATATCTGCTCCATGCATACAGTCATAATTCAGGAGACACTTCCAAGGTTGGCAGAAATCTTTCCTGGCACAGAAGTACCAATAATTTGTTCCCCTTGACTTGGTGGAGACTTTGATAATAATCACGGCTTTATTTTCTTTTTCCTTAAAAAAAACCATTACAAAATGCCTATGGAGCATAAGGGTATCTGGCAGAAAAACCAATTCACAGGGATCCTAGAAACAAGTTGGAGAAGACAATGTTGGCTTAGATTGGTACAAAAGGGAGAGAGGAGGTTCTGCAAAGACCTCTGCCTCCCTGCACCTATATTCCAGCTCTGAATGGAGCTTGAGAGTACAGGAGAACAGCAAAGCTTGGCGCCGTGTGTGTGTGTGGCGGGGGTAGTGCAGATGGAGGGAGGAGAGGGGAAGAGGTACACTAAGCCTGATGCTGTAATCCCAAACATGAAGAAAGCAGTGGGATAATCTGGAAAATTAATGTCCTTGGGATATCCACAGATCCACCTTAAAGAATTCCTCAAATGCACTTGGTTTGTTGATTTGCCCAAATGAAAAAATATAGTGCTCCTCACAAATGACACTTTTCATAACGTCTGGGAAGTGCTGATGCTCTTTTATACACAGCCTCATTCAGTCCTCTGAGTTTGTCTTTGATACCCTCTTGTCTCTCATTCTTTAATCTTATCTCAGCCCCTCTCTGTCTTGGGCCACATTCCACAGAATTGTGGCAAAGGCATTTAGAAGGCTATTAATGGCATTATGTTTTTATGGCTAACTATTCTTTTATACATAAATAAAGTTAACAGATGTTGGTCTTTCTTTTCCTTCCATTTTTTATATATTCCCTTGCCTCTCTTCCAGTCTCAGTTTACATGATACTTGTTAGACACCTATTTCCTGTGTAACTCAGAATGGAAGTATATGAGTGTATAGCAGGATTACTGTTTACACTCACATTGCATTAATTGGCATACTCAGAGGGAATAGAAATAAGCTATTCTATCCATTTTCTTGCCTTGCAGCAAGTTTAATTGAAGGATGAAAGGGAGAGAATGAGATAAAAGTTATCTCATTCTGTTAACTTTATTTATGTATAAAAGAACAGTCATATAAACCATAATGGAATTAATAGCCTTCTAACTGCCTTTGCCACAATTACGTGGAATGTGGCCCAAGACAGAGAGGGGCTGAGATGAGATTAATGAATGAGAGACAAGAGGGTATTGAAGACAAACTCAGAACACATTTGATGTAATTGACCTCACACTTTTGCTTAATTAAATTTAAATGTTTACTATGATACCCACTTTATATTATAAAATTGTACTTTTCTGCAGCCCCCCCTCAAGAATATTTCCTGTTCTTGAAGCAAATTTTTGAATTTTTCATAAAAAAGTGGGGTAGTTTTGTTGTTTAGTAGTATCAGAAGCTCTAAAGTTAATGGGGCTGGAATTACTGCATAGTCATGAGGTTGCACTAAAAGTTGTTTTGCTCCTGTTTTCTGGGACTTGCTTCTTTAGGGAAAATGTTGTACCATTAAATCACAAAACATTCACAAATTCACATGCACCATAAGTGGGCCTGTGGGACAGTCTACTTCAAGTTCATCTAGAGCATTTAGAAGCAAACATTCCTACATTTCTTGGGCCTAGCTCAAATGCAAGCCACCCTCTAGTCTGCTTGCAGAATACAGCTAGTCCATTGTTTCCAGGTGTTTTAATGAATGAACCTGCTCAATAGTTGATCTAGTCAGTATAGAAATAATTGAAAAAGAATTGAGAAGAAATCCAATAAACTCAGTAAGGCTCTGTATGTGTGCGTATATGTGTGTGTAATTTTTTGTATCAATAAACACATGATTTACAGGTGTTCCCTCTCATTTTCTTCCCCTCATTTCAGTAGACTGATATATAGGTTTAAAAGATCTTTGAGTGTAGAGATTTTTCTGTCGACAATGAGTATTCAAAGAAGTGAGAAATTTCAGAATGACATGCAATTGTAAGTAATGATTACGTATCTAACATGCTCCCAAATGGACTTCTATGCATTAATTATCATTACATTACAATTTCCAAGATGTCTTTTAGCTACAGGTTTTAAACACTGTTGATAACAAATAAAATGAGTTCTTGGCGGGGGAAAAAGAGGGAGACTCTTAGCAAACCTGTGTCACAAGTGAAAAATAGTTTGCCAAATAAATAACTCAGACACTTTAATATTTGTCTAGATAACTATATCTCCATTTTTTACCTTTTATTTAAATAGAATTATAGATTTATAGATTCTGTTCATAAATTATTCACAGATTATAGATTCATAGTGGCAAAATCTAGTACATGGAGTCTGATGAATTCTTCACCCAATCCAAATGATGATAACTTGTATGACTGTAGTACAATAGCAAAACCAGGAAACTTACATTGGTACAGTACTGTTAACTGGATTGGTACAGTACATACACAGGATTAAATTGCATAGAACTACACACACACACACACACACACACTCACATGAATACATGTAAAAACTGATGAAAACTGTTTTCATCAGTTTTCATGCGAGTGTGTGTGTGTGTGTGTGTGTAGTTCTATGTAGTGTATAGATTTGTATAACTACCACCACAATCAAGATACAGAACCTTGATTCCCCACAGCCATGTTGGTTGGCCCAATTGGGTTCTTTATGTTCTTTTTGTTTCTTTGTCTAATGTTAGACATGTAATCATTACTTACAATTGGATTGTAACTATCCAAACTATCAATATGCTAGGTATTATTGTTCATTATTATTAGTTTGTTGTTGAAACAACATAATTTATATAAATAAACTAAAACTCAACTTAGTCACAGGAACTAGACTTTTTAGTTTCTCTAAAAATATGAGTGAGTGAGTGGACGGCTGGCTGGCTGGCTGCCTGGGTGAATGGATAGATGGATGCATGGATGGATGGGTGGATAGATGATTCGTCTGGGTTGCTCAGCATTTTATCAGCATTGATTCTGGCTTCTGGACTGAGACTGGATTACCTTGTAGAGGAGAGCTAAGGAATCATGGAGTCAACTTCTATTTTTTTCACTTTCTTCTTTCCAAAGTTCATTTCCTAAATAAAACTGTTTTTGTGAAATCTGTTGGCAATGTTCATACCTGAATAATGCCATGAAGTTGGTAAGCTCTATATTAAAAAATGACTATTATCAAAATCTTCATCTAAGTGGTTGAAGTGAAAGCAAGCATTCTCTCACCTTGGTCTGACAGAATGAACGTCTATATGTGGACTTCTCTTTCCCAAACCCATATCACAAATGGCATGAGCTGAATATTTCCAAGTGTGGGTCTGACTTTTAAGTGATTTCCCACATTTTCACTTCACAAGACATCCCTTAAAATATTGTAGTGGTGACAATGACTTCACTCAAATAGACACAGAACCAGCCTTTCACATTTCTAATGCATTTTTCTGGAGTTCAGACTAAAATATACTGCTTATTTGATCTATCAGGTGAGATTGGTAATCCCTCACTAATTTAAAAATTACCATGTTGAATTTGATCCAATTTAAAAAATATATATTGCTTAAAATGCCATTTTTGTGATTTCTTTTTTGTTATTCTAGCCATGAAATATGGAAGCTCAGTCTCCTTAATATAAATGAGTTAATTATTTCAAAGATCAAAAAATGACATTTGCTCTTTATTTTTAAAGTAGATAATAATGCTTTTATGGAAAAAATCTCCTAGAATCTCTATTTCAATCTAATCAGAGGGAAATTTGTATAATTTATAAGAAATAAATACACTGTGGAAAACAGAACTATTGAAAAATAATGCATGGTATTTCCTAAGCTGAGCCATAAAACATAGCACTTGTTTATTTTACCATATAATTCCAGGGTTATCACTTCGATGTTTAAAGCAAAGACCTCTATCAGTTATCTAAGTGTATATATATTGGATATAAAAAGTCTCAAACAAATTACAGAGTTTTTTAGTGATGTAAGGAAGGAAATTTAAACTCTCAGTCATCCTTCCTGAAGCTTACAGCATTTTAGTGAAACTCACATAGATCAATGTAAGCATATATTTCATATGACACAGCTCTCAAACTAGACACCAAAGAGTTCTGGTATCCATGCATTAGTCAGAAAAATCTTAGTCTACCGCCCTACCACCTTGAACGTGTCTGGTTCCATCTGATCTTGAAAGCTAAGCTGGGGCGGGCCTGGTTAGTATTTGAATAAGGGATCACGTGGGAATAACGGGTGCTGTGGGCTTAAAAGAAATTTATTTGGTGTTTTATCTTTTCGGACCATTTGGGTCTTCAAAGGCAACAGCTCAAATCAAACCTTAAGCAGAAGTTTTCATTTTTAGAGTTTTTTTTTTTTCTGTCATTCTACAGTCTTTGCTACTTTCATGTTAAGAATTTCCTCCATTACTTTAAATATTTATTTACCTATGGCTTTACTGAGAAGACTTATACATATACATACGTATGTATAACTGGATTTATACATATATAGCTATATGTAACTATTTATACATATATAGCTATATGTAACTATTCACATATATCAACAGGTAACACCCTGAATCCTAATTGTGATTGATGTAAAGCTGTTTGTTTTTATAGACTGAAGTTTATGCCCCTCTGCAGACATAACTGTGGTAGGGGCTGTGCTACACCTCAGATGCATGGAGACAGGACCTTTATAACTGCTTTTCTTGGGCTTAGTTTTGAGTAAACTGTTGATCTTGTCATGGCCTTTCTTGCCTTTACCCTACATACAGACTAAAACTCCCCTTTGAAAATGTTAACCACATGTGCACACCCAAGTGGGATTTCTGTAGCACTAGCCCTGAGTCAGCAGATGTGAGGGCTGGAAGAATGTCAGTCAAACCCGAAATGCATCTTCGCCTGAGGTCTCAAGAGGAGTTTCTCAGAGCGGTTGGGATCAGCAGTGTCCACGGGGGCCCCTCAGGTCTGAGATCCAGTGTCCACTCCTGCAGCCCCTTCTACACACCATCAAGCTGCTTCTATATTTATGCATTTATATTGATTTTCAAATCGTGTTTCTATTGAAAATAGGTTCTGCTACTGAAAAAAATACCGTAAATCAGTGAATAAAATAAAACAAAACACCCCACTGATATTCACCAACTTTCTTCATCTTACAGATTTTTTTTTTTTTTTTTTTTTTTGAGATGGAATCTCGCTCTGTCACCCAGGCTGGAGTGCAATGGTATGATCTTGGCTCACTGCAGCTGCTGCCTCCTGGGTTCAAGTGATTCTCCTACCTCAGCCTCTGGAGTAGCTGGGATTATAGGAGTCTGCCACCATGCCCAGCTGATTTTTTGTATTTTTAGTAGAGATGGGGTTTCGCCATGTTGGCCAGGCTGGTCTCCAACTCCTGACCTCAAGTGATCCGCCTGCCTTGGCCTCCTGAAGTGATGTGATTACAGGCATGAGCCACCATGCCCAGACATCTTACAGATATTTAAATATGAAGACAAGTCCAGTTCTTCTAACTCCTGATCCAGGCTTCCCTCTGTAAGGCCCTAAAGCTAAAACACATCAGGTTGTCGGGGCAGCTAGGCTTTCCTACTTAGCATCCGCAGGCCATGTGGCTAGTGCTGGAAGGCTGGCAATGGCTAGGAAGGGAGCCTCAATGCTAAACCCATTTGATGGGTCCATTTTCTTCCTGGACTGAGCCACAGAAGTTCTGCCAGGAACGTTTCACAGGTGAGCAGACTTCCCTCTCAGAAATGCCCATCATCACAATCCTTTCTGGGACAGGAGGTTTTAGCCAATTTTACGCATGTCTATTTAATAGATAGGAGTACTATATAGAGGAGAAAGCTCTCAGTAAAGCCATGGATTGTTGGAGGCCTGAGGACTCCTTTTAAGAAGGCTGGCATATATGAGCACTCCTTCTTCTTGGTGTTCTTCCTCTCACCTCTCTGGTTACTTCTCTTTCTAAAGGCTTTCCCTCGGTTCTTAACTTTCAGTTTCTGCCTAAACTGTTCTAATTTGCACTTCCCTTTTCTGGTTAGATGTTTTCTCAAAAGGACCAAAAGTGACCTTTATAGTTTGCCAATTTAAGTCAGAGCAATAAGTTGCAGTTTTCTGGGGCCCTGACAAACAAAAGTAGGGCTCTCCCTGGTAGGTGCTTCCAGCTGCCACGCACGCACACACATGCAAACAGATGCAGGCACACACATGCATACCCATACAAGCACACACATACACACTTTCCTGCATAAAACCCCTAGGAAGTCTGTGTATGTTCACTGGTATCACAAGTTATCCTGAAAATGTTCAGAACACTTTCTATCTCTGTAACACTACTTTTAAAAATGAATTTCTGGGGTCAAGGTCATTAAAAGGAAAACATCATTAAGCTCTTTGAAATTCCACTGGGCTTTAAAGATTTAAGAATCCAGGGATGTATAATATAAATTTTGCCAAACTTTAAAATAAACTAAAAAATTCACAACAGTTGAATTCCTTCCAAGGCCCCTTTACAACACTTATAGATTGCTGAGATACGGGTATGATGAACAGCTATGGGTATGACAGCTCTGCATGAACCACACACAACAAAACACCTCTGTGTTCTACAGCCCTTGGCACAAGACATTCCCCGTGGCCTTTCCCCTAATGCGGTGATTTCCAAATGCCCGTCTGTGGACCAGGGCCACTTACTGATATAGTCTTCAACTTTCAATAGCTAAATGAGAAGGATTGGGCTTTATCCTTTATTTTGAGGCTTTTATCCTTGCTTTTCTTACCTTTCCCTTTTGGTATTAAAACATTCATATCTTATAGAAAGCAAAGGTAATAATAGATGGTAGAAACATATTGTTTTGTTTAGATGACCTTTCTTTGTAAAATTAAAAGATGGAAACTCTGTATTGGGTTTAAAACCAATTTTAACTCTCCATGAAATTTAAAGTCTGGAAAACATTTCTGTAAGGCTGGGCCAAATCCCAAACCTGGGGGAAAAATAGCTTCAGGAGTGAATGCCTACAACCACTGAAATTCTTAAGAGAATTTAGCTTTTTAGCTTTTTTTTTTTTTTTTTTTTTCAGAATTTCTTTTCCAGAAAGTATAGAGAATGAGGATGGTAGAGGACTCATCACTATAGTTTCCTCTCTTTCCCCAACATCCACAGACGTATCAATGGTCTGAATGTAATGTCCTCTTAAAATATGAAGCAGAAAATGGGTTAGGTTAAAAAAAAAGTGCTACCCCAAGCATCATGAGAAAGCTGCTTCTGTTGTTGATCTATTCTTGTCCCTGCTGGCTCAAAGGATCATGTGTGACACTGTGTCACAAACAGAGTCCCTAACGTGTTTACTTTTCCCTGACAAATACTATAAATTTTCTTCTTGTAGTGAATGAACATTGTTTATGCAGCTGTGTTCCTTAAATCAATACTGACTTTCTGTCCCACTGTATCCTTTTTGCAAAGACACTTAAGGAGAACTTTCTCCTGGCATTTGGGGAGAACTTTTCAAGTCAGACCTCCTAATTAGGAACAATCATTGTGCACTGGATCCACCAAAAAGAAAAAAATGTTTTTGGCCTGGTTAAGTGTTTCCATCTTGGGTTACAGCCTTCATCTAAAGCAGCTTCTCCCTTGGCCTGAATGGGCTTTTCCGTGGAGACAGAAGGTAAGATTGCATGCTGGCTGACCCAACAGAGATCCAGAACAAACTCTCAGGTTCAACCCCTCAGGCAGTTGAATTCTCACTCCTCTGAGACCAGCTGAGGTTATTTTACTTCATTTAACTAGCCAGATGATAGGTTGACTGATGGGGCCATTATGTCCGGCGTTAAGTAATTTTAGAATGAAAATTATGCAATAGGTTAGACCACAGCTCAATTTTTATCACCCCAATTGCATACAACGTCCCTAATGTGATTGCCTTTGGGCTAAGATGGAAAGAAATGTTCAGTCCCAAAGTGGCTATATTTTCTGGAATAGATTGAGTGAAACGTCTCTTTTTTTCAACCAAAACACATGGAAATAAATTTCTTCGGTTTTACTTTCTAAATATCTGGTACAAGGTAAAAACTGCAGTGATTAATATGTCCTATGGGGCTGCCGGTTGGTGAGGAAAGGTTGTCAAACTTTAGATAACTCCACCAAGTTGCTATTATCATTTTTAGGCCTGGGTCAGTCAAGTAGGTAGACAAGCTTCTTGACATGTGGAATTGACTGGGACACTGGTAATTGATCCTATTTAAGAAAATGTCCTCAACACAATGATTTTGCTTAAGTAGCTTCTTATTTTAAATGTACCCCAGGACACCATAGTTGTTTCTCTCTGTGGCTTTTTAATTTCCCTTTTTGTTCCAACTGACCTTTCTAAGTTTTTTTTTCCTTCTGAAATAAAGAATTCTAAACTCATGATTTTATAGAAAAGCTCAGTATGCAAGAATATCAGCAATTTCTTATTTAAATATCTTCTACTATACCCAATTGCTAGAGCATAACTCTTGGCTCCTAAACCCCGTTTATAAATCAGTCATCCTTTCCACCCCTACTCACCCCAAATTTGTTCTTCTTCCTGGTGTTGCTGTCTTATTTCTTGGCACCCTCATCTACTCAACAGCAGCAGAAGAAAAGAAGAAACTTCATAGTTGGAGGATCTTCCTTCTATCTATTTATTCATCCATTCACTCAACACATATCTGTGTCAGATACTGCTCCAGGTACTAGAGACAAGCATGTACAGGACAGATATGGAACTCTGTTCTCACAGTGATTATACAGCGATTATATTCAAGTACATTTCTTCTAGAAACACTTGGTACTTCTTGCAGGGACCCCCAACCTCATATAAGTATATATACTTAAATATGTCTAACAGATCTTGATATATTACATATTTAAGTAAATAATAATAGAAAATGAATATTCTTACATGGATGCCCCAATTTCTTTCAGCTGCCTCAGATACTCACTGGATAGTGATAGCCAATGATATGCCAGACTTGATATTGATTGATAATGTTATGGCCCCACCAGGGAAGGTTAGAAGAATGGAAGCTGCTTATTTCAAATTTGAATGAGCAATCAAACATTCCTGTTCTGATTAATGTTTTTTTGCCTTGATGCACATATAAGAACTGGGACTAGCAGAAAGGGTTTAGCTTAGGACTGTGGAGAAATGCTTTTCTTCATTTCTGATAAAGCTCCATTTGCTGTTTGATCCTGTCTTCTTGATCTCCCAAGTTCCTGATAAGTCTACAAAGCTAAAACACTCACAGTTTGATCATTAGTAGTGTAGATCTTCCTCTCATTCAATGGAAGTCTTCTCTTGGAGGTCAGCAGTAAATGTCTCATTGCCGTGACCCACTGGTCAGTCCTTATGCCTCTTCATCTTTGCACATGCTGATCCCTTTCTCAGAAAGAAAGTCCCTTTAGCCAGGCATCATCTCCTTTGAGAAGCTTTCGCTGACCTCAGACTGGAGAACTCTATTATAGCATTTGACACTCCCCGCAAAGGGGAGAACAGTAAGTTGCAGTCTGATGAAGTCATATGATGCCCGGGCTGGCTTATGAGTAAAGAGGTGAGAAGGTCTCCTACTGAAACAGATTTTCCCTCTTTCTTCCCCTTAGAATAGCCTTTCAAAGTTCTTGAAATGTCCATTAAGGAATTCCTATACTTTACTTTTGATTTCACAATTTCTCAGTCAAAAGCTCAGTATCATTGCATAGGATAATACATTACCTTAAAAAAAAAAAACACCAAAAAAACCTCAACACTCAAAGATTAAATTTGTGTTTGGAAAAGGCTTTATAGGCAGTGGTACCTGGAAACTGGTGCTTGAGAGAAGCAGGAGGAGGGAGGGGAGATGTCAAATACCATCTTTTAAAAAATTTGTTTGTTTTTGATGACCATCTTTAAGAGATTTTTAAATGCCATGCATGAATTCAAGAAAGAGAATAAAGCAGGATTCTATGAAATAATAGAAAGCTTCTTAAGGAAGCTGGTATAGTATCATTTTATATCTCTGATATTTCTGCTCATCTACTAAAGCTCATTAAAACCTATTAATGATTAGGAAATACTTCTGTTTTATGAAATTTATAAAAAAATTTAAAGATAATCTAAACTCTCTTTAAAAATTAATTTTTATATATATCTTAACACCATTTAACACACTTAATTTTAGTACTTCTTTACTAAAGTTTGCAGAGGCAGACTACTCTTAAAAGTAGGAAAACAAAAGGCAGAGGAGCAGACCGACTTTTTTTTTTTTTTTGAGAGGGAGTCTAGCTCTGTCACCCAGGCTAGAGTGCAGTGAGTCTAGCTCTGTCACCCAGGCTGGCGTGCAATGGTGCGATCTCTGCTCATTGCCACCTCCACTTCCCAGGCTCAAGCAATTCTCCTGCCTCAGCCTCCCGAGTAGCTGGGATTACAGACTTCTGAAATTCTGGATAGTATAAATACAACTGGAATTACACTTTATTTTTAAATATACATTTCTAGGTAAAAACATAATTAAAGATCAAATAATTTTGGTTAAATTTTAAAATAAGCCCAATATGTAACTAAATAAGTCTTAGCAGAAAAATGTGAGGATAAAGTTGAGATTGCTCCTATTTTTTAATATTTATAGCATTTATTTATTTGTAATTACTTGTGAAGTTTCAAGTATTAAATATTACTCCGAACTGTCTAATATGAGTCAGAATTTAGGGCAATAGAAAATATAAAACAAATTTTTCCTTACTAATACATGTTTTTTAAAAAGTTGTGTTTATGTTCTTCATTGAGAACTAATCACTAAAAGAATTGCAGAAGTCATAAAATCATTAAATTAAGGAGAGAAAATCTCTATATATTCAGGATAAAGATATTTAGTATGCTAAGATCTCTATCCAATGGTCAAAAAACAACCAACCAAAGATGAAAATAAAAAATAATTTCTTGGAATATTATCTGAGGACTTCCAATTTTAACATGCAGAGCTAAGTGAGTATTTTCTTATTCATATCTCAGAAAAACCAACCAAAACATCAAGGGAATCAAGAAAAACAGGAATGCAAAGCTTATCCTTTGTAAAACTAGGAAACAACAGAGATTTTTAAATGAGAGAGAGAGAAGACTTAGTGGCATAGGACATAGGAAGTACCAGAGTGAAGATGCCTGTGGATTCTGAGCTTCAAGAAAGTCATAAAAGCACAATTCTAAGTGATACATACTGAAATGTAAATGGAGGTTTTTACAATAGAGGGCAACAAACCGCTTCTTATACAACCAAATAGTAAATATTTTAGAATTTCTGGGCCATATGGTCTCTGCCATAACTATCAAATTCTGCCATTGTAGTGCTGAAGCAACCATGTACAATAAACAAATGGGCATATCTATATTCCAATAAAACTTTACTTATAAAAAAAGAAAGCTAGCCAATGGGCTATAGTTTGCTGATATTTGTTCTCTAGCAATAAGGGTGTGTCAGCTTGACTGAGTGCTTCCCTGGGCCTCAAAGTGGCGAGGTTTCTAGAAAAAGGAAAGGCGATAAAACTGAATGAGAAGTGGTAGGAAACTGCACAAAGAAGACAGGGCATTGCTGAAAGCATGGCTAGACATGTGGAAGACAGAATTAGAAAAAAATGAGTAAAAAGAATAAATAAAAAAGATATTTAAAAGGGTTATATGATAGATGCAAAATATATAAAAAATAAATCAAACATATGCATAATTGGTGTTCTTGAAGAAGAAAATCAAAATAATAAAACAATAACTGTTAGGATTATTACACAAAAATTATGAATATAAAGCATTATTATACAAAATCCAGTTACACATTAAAAAACTAACACACCATGAGCAATTATATTTATTCTGGAATGCAAGGATGGTTCAATATTAGGAAATCTGTTAATATATTTCTACCACACTAATAGATTAAAAATCATGTTTCTAGATGCTGAGAGACATTTGATAAACTCCAACATCCATTCTTACTAAACAAGCAAATAAACAACAAAACAAAACTGTCAATAAATGGCAATAGATACTTCCTTAACCTAGTGCAATATACTAATCTCAATCTAAAAGCTAGTGCTATAATCTATAAGGAAACTCAGAAATATTTATATTAATGTCAGGAACAAGACAAGAATGTCTACTACCACAACTATTTATAGACGTTGATCTAGACATCCTAAGCAATGCAGTTTTACAAGAGAGAAATAAAGTGTATACAAATTAGAAAAGAAAAAGACAAATAATAATTGCTTGTAGATTATAAAAGTAAAAATTTTATTATATAAAAAGTGAGCCAACTGAAAAAAAATATTAGAACAATAGTGGAATTCAGTTAGGTCTTTGGTTATAAAGTAAACATATACAATCATCATCCTTCCTATATTAAAATAAAAAAGGCATAATAGAAGAAAATACTTCATTTTTGATAGCAATATCACTAGAAAATATTTAGAATAAATTTGTCAGATGCGAAAACCTATGTAAAGAAATCTTTAACTGGCTGGACGTGGTGGCTCCTACCTGCAATCCCAGCACTTTGAGAGGCGTAGGCTGGCGGATCACCTGAGGTCAGGAGTTCGAGACCAGCCTGACCAACATGGTGAAATCCCATCTCTAATAAAAATTTTTAAAAAATAGCTGGGTGTGGTGGTGCATGCCTGTGGTTGCAGCTACTCAGGAGGCTGAGGCGGGAGAATCACTTGAACCCAGGAGGCAGAGACTGCAGTGAGCTGAGATCATGCCACTGCACTCCACACTCCAGCCTGGGTGACAGAGTGAGACTCTGTCTCAAAAACAAAAACAACAACAACAACAGAAAAAAAACCCCCATAAAACGAACAACATTACACTGTCTCTTGTGGACACAAAAGAACACTTGAACAGATATAAAAGTATATTATATTCTTGGTGAGGGAAACTCAGTATCAGACAGTTTTCAATTCTCTCTAAAAAAAAATAAACATTTAATACAGCTCCTATAAGAATATCAATAAAATTTGGGAGTCTATATATGATTCTAAAGTTCATATAAAGGAAAAAAACAAGCAGGAATAACCAGGAAAATTCAGGGGAAAAAATAGAAAACACATGGTACTAGCCCTACCTGACATTAAAATATTTAGGATGTGATGACATTTCAATTAGTAGGAAAAGGGTGAAATTAATAACTGTTGTTTATTCTAGCCCTCTAAAAAATTAATATTGGATTCTAACCTCAGACCTTACATCAAAATGATTTCCCGATGAATCAAATATTTCTATGTTAATAAAAATATAAAAATACTAGGACCCACCATGGAAAAGTTTTAAAAGTATTGTAGTAAGCAAGACCTCTTTAAGTCCATTACAGATCTCAGAAGTCATAACAAAAAACTGATGAATCTGACAATATAAAAATAAACTGGGCAAAAAATTTGCAGCTCACATAGTAGACTAGCACTGTCAATGGAAATACAATGTAAGCTACATGTGTAATTCTAAATTTTCTAGCAGTTAGTGTAAAAAGTAAAAAGAAGTCTGTTTTTAAAGAAATGCATCACCTTTTTTCTTTAAAGAAATTAATTTTAGTAATATGTTTTATTTAATTTGTCATATCCAAAATAATTTTATTTCAATAAGTAATCAATATAAAATATTATAAATAAGATATTTCTATTCCTTTTTGTTCCAAGAAATCTGGTGTGTATTTTATAATTACTGTGCATCACAATTGGAACTAACCACATTTCAAGTGTTCAAGAGCCACATGGGGCTGGTGGCTACCATATTTGACACACTTTAATGGGTTAATTTTATTAATGTAGAATATTCTAATATAGAGAGAATTATATCAATAAGGAAATGTCTAACAACCTAATAAAAAAGGGCAAAGCATTATTAATTCACTAAAGTTGAGAGAATTTCAAGTTAAATTATCAGAAAATATTACTTCACATCAGATTGACAATGATCAACACATTCTATAACATGCTGAGTCCACGAGGAAGGGGAGAGTGAGTCGTTTCACACACTGATGGTTAAAGTATAAATTCATACAATCTTAGTTGAGGGAAATTTGTCAATATCTATCAAAATCACAAATGCACATACCTTTGACCTAGCAATTCCAATTTGAGGAATGTTTCCTACAGATGTATTTGCAAATGTGTGAAATGATTTATGTACCAATGACCTGTTAGGCTATTGGTTATACATGTAAAAATCTGAAACTGCCTAAATGTTATCAATAGGGAACAGGTTAAATAAATTATGAAACATTACACAATGAAGTGCTGTGTGATAAAAACTAATAAGAAAATATATTATGTAATAATGTAGAAGCCTATTTAAGCTCTATTGTTATGTGGATAAAAAGACAAGGCACAGATAAGTATAAATAGCGTGGTCCCAACTGTGTAAAAAAGTACATGTACATGTATGATATACACATGTACAGACATATAAAACGTATCTGGAAATATCCATATATAATTAGTAATTCAGGTCACCTCCCGTGAGGAGAACTGTTTGTCTCAGTGACAGAGATAAGAGGGAGAGTTACTCTTTAGTGTATATCCTTTTGTGCCATCCAAGTTTAGTACCCCAAATATGTATGACCTATTAAAATTAAATAAAATATTTAAATTAGTTTTTGAGGGCATTGAAACAAGAACAACCATGGAGAAAATTTTATTCAATTTTTGATATATATTGCATTTTCTTCATTTCTGCTTAATATTTCTCAACATAGCTGTTGACATAGGCACTGTCACTTTCTAAATGAAGACACCAATATGAAGAACATGGGCTTGCTATCTGAGAATTTCATTTTTGGCTCCAGCTTTCTTGAGAGTCAGGAGCACTAATTAAATGGTTTTGCTTAGTTCTTTCTTTCTGACCTACTCTGTTTAGTGGAACCAAATGGGAGGTATTTCCAAATCATAATCTCTTTCACCAATTGCTCTCTTAACTTGATTGTACCTTCCTGGGTGGAGAAGCATCAGTTGGGTTTCTATTGAAATCAACAAGTGCCCAGTTCCTCAGAGGCCAGCCACTCTGGATTAAACTGCATCAGGCCTGTTCCCAGAAAACTAAACTAATGGGCTTGTGCTTTTTTTTTTTTTTTTTTTTTAGTGTATAGAGGCTCCCTTGTTCATTTTGCCTTGTATCTCTCCTGAAATCCTGGCTGGTTCCAAGTCCTGACTACCCCCATGAGGAGAATCACAGCCCACCTTTAGTGGCACTGATCCAAGCGGGCCTTCCTTGCCCACCTCCAGACAACTAAGGCATTGGCAACACAGCATCTGGCACAGATTCTCTGCAGGCAAGATTATTATACCAATTGAAAATGGGGTTACAATGGCCAATTGGAGTTTGAGGCATTTAAAAGGTAATAATAAATCTATTGGCAATTGAATAGTCATTAATAACACTACCATGGAAACAGATTGACATAGATTTCTCAGATTCTCATGAATTCAACTTTGAACTCCCTAACTTGGTGTAAACAAAATGATGCTGTGGTTTGTGGTGGTACAAGGGCGCGCTGAGGTCTCAATGTTGGATCAGAGTTTTCCAGAATCTACATATATGCTCCTTGGAAGGTAATTTAAAATCATGTAAAATCTCAACCAACAGTGCAGTGCAAGGTGCTGAGGGCTCCCTGTGCACCCCGTGAAAATGGCCAAGGCATTGAACGAAAGGGATTAGGTATTTCCATGCCAACCAGTGGAGGTCAGTGTTGAGTCGTCAATCTCTTGCCTTAACTGGATGCATTATGTTGCCACAGTAGACCGGTCTCTGCTCAGAAAAGGGATACTCAAAAATGAAAATGTGGGGCTGATGACACTTCAAAGTATGAACAACAGCTCCGTGCTGCTAAAGAATGGTCACCTGGAATAGCTGAAAACATCTGAAGCGACCTCAGGAAGGGTTGCTGCACTGGGAGCAGGTGGAAGGAGGTGTGACGGTGTAGTTATGCAGCTTCAGCTACTGAGAGCTCACTTTGCCTTTCAAACCGACTCCCCTCCCAAATTCCTCTCCACTGAGAGGTACTGGGATCCAAGATGAGCATGTTGGTCTCTTTATTAGCTAATCGAGTTTTTAAAAAGCAAGGAGAGGACAGCTAAAGTTGCTTCCCAAGAGTAAAGGGACCTTCTTGTAGACAACAACTTTTTTTGTAGAGTCACAATCCTCATTTCTATGAAATTTGAAAAGCCTCTTCAAACATTCATTCCAAATTGAGAGGCAACCCCACTGCTGGCTTGCTAGTGGTCACTCTCAGAGTGGGCCTTCCTTATTAATCTCTAGATACTGTCCACATGGGGAAACATAAAGTGTGAGGGAAGAGCCTAGCACTGTATGCTGCAAAACTAACCACTAAAACACCAGGAAAACATAAGGAGACAGAAAAGTCCAAGAGGCCATTGAAATCTCTGTACTTTCTTCACCTCGCCTCTCTCTTCTCCCAAAGGGCTGCAAGCTTCCTCTCCATAATTCGAGGATTTAGGGTATAAAGCACTAAGCAGAGTATTTGTCCAAAGCAAATATTTAAGCTCCTGGACATTCATTCAGCACGGTTATTTTGGTCTTCATCATGATTAACGTGATTTGGCTGGAGGGGAGGATGGGCAGAAGTTTTAATGTGCGGGAAAACCCCTGAGGTTCTATTTTTAGATGCTTATGTTCTTCCTCAAAGGGCAGCCTAGGAGGAGTGAAGGCAGCTCTGTTTGTTTAATGCCAGGGGGTATAGGTAGCAATTAGTAACTTAAAATTATCCTCAATGAGGAGGCCTCTTCATTCCTCAGGGTGTGGTTCCTGTTCAAAGCTCAGATATACAGTGTATTTTTTGAAACTGAAGGGGAAGGGGTGCTTTCCCACTTTCTGAATTTGGTATTCTGTTTTACATTTTGTCGGTATTTTTGAATATTTTAAATCTATTTTTTACACTCAGTCAACCGGGCTGAGCATTAGCCATAGATAGGACTCTTCTGATACAAGTACTATGTGCTTTAACTTCCAGATGCCACCTCTGTCCTTTTCATACCATGAGCTTTTATTCTCTTGTGCCCTTTCTTACACTACTTTCTATTTGTCACACTCCTTTCTTTGTGCTTTCTTAATCTGCCACCCTCAGCAGAGGCATCGTACCCAAATGCTGAAATTCTATTTATTCTGCAAACTTAGTTCAAATGTCATCTCCTGCATGAAGCCTTCAATGCCCCTTGCCAATCTTTTTTCACAGGCAAAATTAATCATTCCTTTCCATACCCCCAGAGTTCTGTGTACAGTTTGATAGTGTCTACACACATATATGTGGACATCCAGTAGTTACACAGCAAATCTTCAGCAACGCAGGACAGATAATCTAAAACTTCTACTGTTGCTATTGAGAGAATGAAGACAATGCAATACAGTTAGCAATCACAGAGTAAGACTCCAACGTAAGCAGAGGAAAGAGAAGCATCTAAATAGAAAGTTGTAATTGCTGTCCACAAACAAGAGGGTCCTAATATAATACCACTCCCTTCCATAATAGTGAAGAGAGGAAAAGATATTTTGTAGCAGTCATCTTGTAGAGTCCATTTTAAGGCAGACCCACTAAGTTTCTGCATTTGCCCGAGACCTGCTACTACAGTAGCAACTAGGAATGGAAACTGCTGGTGCTACAGAAATGCTGTTATTAAAGGATCTAGAGTTTAGAATCTAAACTACAATGTCAAAGCTTTTTACAATTGCAGAGACGCACAATTGTCTGTATAAAAATCACTTTGCTACAAGGCAGTTAGTTACTAATCTGACCAACCTGCTGGAGTGAAGGTGAGACATGGACCAAAGTGGAATAGAGAACAGGATCAGCAAATAGCACAAACCCGTGAAATGCAATAGAATACAAGAATCCACACAGGAACAAGGCAAGGGTGTTTTACACGGCCATTTCTGCCGAGGATTGTATCAATGCGTTAATGAAGAAGGGCTTGCAGTGAGTCCAGATTGTGATTATCTCTGTGTTATTTGAAGGTTGTAATATGCATATATGTGTGCATGTGTGTAGGAGGATAAAACTGTTACTTCTTCACCAGTCCACTGCCCTACCCCAACCAAGGCAAAGCGCATTGTTTGTGGTTAGCTGACTCAGGGAGAGGATGTATTCATCAAAAGCAGAGAATAGGGACCCTGTTCTGGCTTTTGAGGTTTCAAAAACATAACCCAGGGAAAGGCAGGGAAAATTCGGAGCAAAGATCCTCACTTCCAGGAGAAAGATAAAGCTTCTCCAGCTTGGGTGAAAGAGGAGAGTTGGAGGAGAAGCAAGAAGCCCTGGACAGTGGCATGCCTTTTCTGCAGGTGGAGTGAGGAGGGAAGGAGGCCCACACAGGTGAGTGGGTCCCAAGAGCTAGGGGGAACCAGGGTTCCAGAATACAGAAGGCTCCAGGAGCAATGGCTGTGTGCACTAGTGCTTTGACAGTCTCCTCGAGGTTCCAGCACTCTGATACAGGGAGTGACCCGCGGAATTGTCCTGCTTATCATTTCTAGAGTGGCCTGGAGGTTGACATGAGACCCGGACAGCCTCGGAGAGTTTCTCTTGCCTCATTGCATGTTGGGAGCAGCCAAATAGCTTGCATGAGCTCAAGAACAGCCCAAATATAGTACAAAGAGTCCCCAGGCTGGACAAGGCCCTGCACACATGATTTAAGGATTGTGGGTGGAGACCCAGAGAGATGGAACAATGGGAGCTGGCATCATCAGGTGAGAAAGGACTAAAGGCATTGGACTCCTAGCCCTGTCCCCATGCCACCTTGAACGTCTATGGCATCACAAATTGCCTAGGTGTCAGTGTATGTCCCACTGGACAAAGGGAACTTAACGTAAAAATTAAAGTAAATAACCAAAAATATTAAAAGTTTAATTTTTTGCACAACTGAGTTTGCAGTCAGGTTTGTGACTGCGCCACCCATATTGTGTTGTACACATATATGTGCTATTTATTTTGAATGAGTTGTAAATATACATTTCATTTCATGTGGGTTAGGTCACTTTCAATGACTTCCTTAGTTATCATATTATGAATATTAATGAGTGGTTGCAGAACCAGGTAGAGTGAATAGACAACTGCCATCAAGGTGTCCAAAATGGCATACCACCTGCAGAATGACATGTGAACCAGGCCTATTTGGTGGTGCCACCTATTACAATGGCATTCTGAAATCTGCTCTTCTGTACAATTGCTTAATTCTTCATCTACCCATCTGTTAGACTGTGAACTTCTTAGTTAATATGTTTCCCTAAGCCAAAACAGTGTGACCCAGAAGAGGGGCTAAATCAACTTTTGCTAAATGAAGAATGTTCCTAATAATAGGGGACAATAATACGTTCTTACAATTCCTCTGTGGCCCCCATTAAATTCTGGCAGATTTGGGAGCACAGAATCTGAGCTCTATACTTGTTAAGTGAATGAACAAATAATAATTTTTAGGCAAGATAAAATATGTGACACCAAAGGGATATGCAGTGTACTCCGCATTTTGCAAACATAAGTGAATCTGCATCTCTGTCCATTTTCCTTAGTTATATGCCTAAAGATCTAAGCAGGAAAACACCCTTAATCTTTTCATATACTTTCCTGCCATGAGAATAAACAATTGCCATTGAGTTCAAGACCTACCAAAACACAAGAATGCTTTTAAACATCACAATGAAGAAACTAACATCTACTCTTTTTCCATTTCCTAGTCCTACTTAAAAAATGTTTTTGATTCTTCTTTAAAATGTAAGGGCTTGTAAAGAAAAAACACTTCTTGTACGTGCTGCTTGGTGATTGAAGCTTTAAAGTGCAATAGAAGGCTCCCGTGTCTGGAACCCTTATTATATTAGCACGTCCCAGAAAAAGATTAGATTTCTCTCAAGATTGACTTTGGCTGAGTTTCCTCCCTTATGTCGTACTCCCTCAGTGTCTGAGCTTCCTGCCTTGGACTCCAGGCTGTGATTCTTACCACTGGGCCCCAGTTTCCTGGAGGATGAATCCCAGCACGCTTTTTCATGCCAACTACTTCCCTTGGGTTGAATCCAGGTTCTAGACCTACTCTCTGCACTCACGTTCCTACCCTATTTGTCCCAGAACAACCAACTCCATCCAATGTACTCCACGTTCGGATCTTACATCCTCTCAAATCTGATCATGCATCAAGTCTGTTTCAAAACCTGTGATACATCTTCATTTTCAATTGCAGAATTTTCCTTCTGCTTGTCTATAGCACATTTTATTCAATGTATTAGTTAGAGTGTGTTAACTGCATTAACAAACAACCCCACATTTGTAGTGGCTTAACACAAAACATTCTACTTCTTGCTCACAACACAGTTCAATGCAGGTCAGATGGGGTGTTGGGATCCACTCCATGTGGTCTCTCTCAGGGATGCGTTTTCCTTCTATCTGATGCCTCTGCTCTTATTAGGGTCTTCATAAACCTCACCGTTCAGTCAGAGGGTGGGGGAAGAGCAAGGACTGGACATAAGAGGTTTTCATAAGCAGGCCTGGAAGTAGCACACCTCACTTCCTTTCACATTCCATTGGCCAGAGCTCAGTCACATGACTGAGTGGGAGTGGAGTCACATGACCACTTCTAATTGGAATATAGTAGTTCCCACTTATACCTGGTTTCAGTTTCTGAGTTTTTTGTTAACTGTGGCCAACTGCAATTCAAAAAGATTAAATGGAAAATTGCAGAAATGAACAATTCATAAATTTTAAATTGCATGCCATTCTGAGTAGCATGATGAAATCTAACACCATCCTGCCCAGGCCCACCCCAAGACGTTCATCCTCCCTTGGCCTAGCAGATTTGCACTATAGATGCTTCTCACCTGTGAGTCACTTGGAGGCCTTCTTGGTTATCAGACTGACTGTTGTGGGATCACAGTGCTTGTGTTCAAATAACCCTTATTTTACTTAATAATGGTCCCAAAGCATAAGACTAGTGATACTGGCATATTGTTATAATAGTTCCATTTTATTATTAGTTATTATTAATCTGTTACTGTGCCTGATTTATAAGTTAAACTTTATCATAGGTATGTAAGTATAGGAAAAAATATAAAATATATAGAGTTCAGTACTCTAAGGGTTTCAGGCATCCACTAGTGGTCTTGGAACATAGCTCCCTCAGATAAGGGGGGGATATTATATATATCCTGGTGGTATGCTGAGAAAAAAGGGAAAACAGGTACTGGTGAGCAATGGTAAACTGAGTCACAATTGTATAACTTTTGCTATGAAAAGTACGTAGTTCCTAAAACTTTTAGGCCAAAAGTGTCTACTGATGCATAAGAAAAATCATACTCTGACTCAATTGCCCTAACATATTTGCAGTCCCATTTTTTAAACCACAAGGATAGAAAAATGAGTGGGTAGAGATCATTAATATTAATCATACTAATTATCTTTAATTTCCAGTTTATGTACCTAATCTCAATTCTGCAGTTTGCTATAAAAATAATCGCAGTGTGAGTTAACATTTTAGCTTGCTGATAAAAATAATATTAAATAACATTTACTGTTAATTGATAAATTTAATAGAAACACAAATATGTGTAACATACATATATTATTGAATGGTTCAAGGTAGAGAATTTTAATATTTTAACAATCTGAAGTACAGTTTAAATTTAGAAATATTGAAGAAAAACAGGATAAATGTCATACTCCGTACTGTGGCATACAATGTCCTTCCCAATCTAACCTCAGCCTACCTTTTTCACATCATCTCCACTGCTCTCTCAGGGAATAGAACTTGCTGGAATGAAGAGAACCAAGGTCAGGGGCTACATTTCTACTGTCTTCCCCTTTATCATCAACTGCATTTGTTGCCTGAGAGAGTAGGTGAGATACTGGACTACTCTGGAGACGTGCATGGACATGAGTTCAAGGTGAATCTGCTTCTGTCCTTTTGCTATAATCCCTGATCTCACAGGTAAAGTTGGGGAGGAGGCCACTGGAGCCCAAGAGGATCTGTTTGGCTCAAAAAAAATATGACCCCTGACCAGAGGCTACTTTTCCAGGGTTGGCCCCTTCTCTATGAAAGCACTTATAGATCTCCTATAGATAATATGAGCTAGTATACCTCTAGCTTTTGGTTAATCATGGTAATTCCCAAAACAAGCCAAGGATTTCACACCTTGGGGCCATTTTGTGTGTTTTTTGAAGCCAACCCCATCAGTAATAGAATATTTAATTCTTAATTAGATGGAGATCACATGTCAGCCTAGCCATCACCAAGTAATTTTGTTGTAATAATATATAATTACATGTATTTATATAATACATAATATATAATCACATAATTTTATTATTTTATCATGTATGATAACTACATACTTAATTTCCAACCTAGCCAGCCAGCTTCCAAATGTGGACCTTTAATCTCATGTATAAGAGTCATTTGAAGTAAATCTGGGTATAAATCCTGTATTTAACATTGATTGTGAACTTCAGCAAATTAATCATTTGAGCCTCAGTTAAAAGGAACTGCTCAATAATGCCTACATCAAGGGTTATTGTGAAGTTGGATGAGAACACGTAAAGAACACCTGCTCTTCTCTTTTGAGAACAAATCTACTACAACTACTAACGTCTTCCAACTCACAGCACAAGTACAAGTAGCAAGTCAGCCATGATTCTCATATTAAAAAACTTAAATATTTTCACCAGATGCTATTGGCAGCCTGGCAACCTGAAGTAGTAAGTGGAACACAGGAATAGGAGTCAGAAGCCCTGAATTCTATGTCCAATTTGGCTCCAATTCAACTGTGTGGCTTTGGGCAAGTTAATTTTTCAGCTTCCCCTTTTGTAAAATGGGAGGACATAATCCTGCTCTGATGACCTGGACTTGAATGTCACAATGATTGTAATGCCATCATTATTGTGACCAAACACTCCATGTTAAAAAAAAAAAAAGTCTTTTTACTCAACTTTTTAAAAAATGTAAACTCTTACGACAAGGGCCTGGGGTGTGTAACACATTCACTCAACAAATATCTATTGACCTGTGCTTGGCTGGGCATCGTTGAGCTAGGATACAGTGGTGAATACAAAGGGAAAGTCAAAGTGTAAACAATAAGCAAGTAAATAAATCAACTAGATGATTTCAAATACTTACAAGTTGTTTAAAAACTAAACCATGTCTATCCATATGCAGAAGAATAAAACTGCACACCTACCTACCACCATATACAAAAATTAACTCAAGATGGATTAAAAACTTAAACGTAAGACCTCAACCTCTAAAAATCCTAGAAGAAACCTCGGAAATACGCTTCTCCATATCAGCCTTGGCAAAGAATTTATAACTAAGTCCTCAAAGGCAATTGCAACAAAACTAGAAATTGACAAATGGGTCCAAATTAAACTAAAGAGCTTCTGCACAGCAAGAGAAACTATCAAAGAAGTAAACAGACACCCTACAGAATGGGAGAAAAAACTCACTAACTAGGCATCTGGCAAAGGCCTATTATCCAGAATCTATAAGGAACTTAAATAAGTCAATGAGCAAAAAACAAACAATCCCATTAAAAAGTGGGCAAAGGACACGAACAGACACTTCTCAAAAGAAGACGTACAAGCAGCCAACAAACGTAAGAAAAAGTGGTCATCATCACTAATCATCAGAGAAGTGCAAATTAAAACTGTAATGAGATATTTCATACCAGTCAGAATCACTTTTGTTAAAAAGTAAAAAAATAGCAGATGTTAGTGAGGCTGCAGAGAAAAGGGAACCCTAATACACTGTTGGTCAGAATGTAAATTAGTTCAGCCACTGTGGAGAGCAGTTTGGAGATTTCTCAAAGAACTGAGAGTTGAACTATCATTTGACCCAGCAATCTCACTACTGGGTATCTACCCAAAGGAAAATATGTATGTTCACTGCAGCACTATTCACAATAGCAATGGTATGGAATCAACCCAGGTGCTCATCAATAGTGAATTGAATTTTAAAAATGTGGTACATATACACCATGGAATACTACACAGTCATTAAAAAAAGAATGACATCATGTCTTTTGCAGCAACACGGGTGCACCTGGAAATCATTATCCTAAGTGAATTAATTTGGAAGCAAAAAACCAAATATTGCATGTTCTCACTTGTAAGCGGAAGCTAAACATTGGGTACATATAGACACAAAAACAGGAACAATAGATACTGGGAACTACTAGAAATGGGAAGAAGGGATTCAGGGAAGGGTTGAAAAAAACTACCTGTGGGGTATTATATTCAGTACTTGAGTGATGAATTCATTCATATTCCAAACCTCAGCATCACACAATATAATTTGTAAAGAACCTGTGCATGTACACCCTAATTCTAAAATTAAAGTTGGAAAAAAAAAAAAAGAGGAGCAAAGAATGCAAGAAAACCCAAAAACCAGAAGACAAACTAAGCTATGCGAAGAGAGTAAGTAGGGAGGAAAGGGCTGGCTTAAATTGACTGGTTAAGGAAGGCCTTTCTAAGGAGGTGATATTTGAGTGGGGACCCAAAGAACATATTCAGTTCTTGCACACCTTATCAACAGTGGAATGACGTAAAAAACAGTGTGCACACCATTAACAAGTGTGAGTTAAATTTGATTGATTAAGTTCAGTTCCTGGAAGTGAATAGAGAAGTGAATAGAGAAGAAGAGATTGTAGAAGGAAAAAATAGGCCAAGAAAAATAAGACAGTCAGTTAGGACTGCTGTCTCTTTCCAATCTGTCTTCCCCCAGCATACTCCTATCTGTGTGGAGTCATGCTGGGGTGCTGGACATTTTAGGGAATAGCTAAAGGGAAGTTGCATTGGGGATTCATTTTGTTTGGGTTTATGAGGTATGTTTATGAGACTCACAGGCACTTCTCTGTAGTTATTGAGCTAATATATTTCCTATGTAAAAATATCTTCCAGGATGGAATGTTGGACAAAAGTAATGGGTAGATTCTTGAATTATTTGATAATTCAATTAAAGAGAAGGCTAAATCACATGAGCCATTGCAAAGATATTCCTACTGATTTGACACAAAATACTGGCATCGATGAAGAAAACAGAAAACTCATGTTCACCATTACAATAGGATATATAATACACTGGTTCTGAGTGTTATCAATTTAAAGAATATTTAGAAGTTAATATATAAGAAATTGAGTTAATATATAAGAAAACTTGAAAAGTCCTTAAATCCTACAGCTCATGTATGAAAGAAACTTGATAGAGTTTTCCCCAGATTTGACAACAGTCCTAAAAAAATGTAAGACATTGCCAACAAGAAGTTGTGAAGTGGTAAGTTTTCAGCTTGGAAGGAAAGACTGAAGCTCAATTCTATTTCTTTGTGTAAAAAAATGCTGTTACCGTATCACTGTCATAGGAAAAGGTGATCAAAGAGCAGCCAAGAAAATGTGGAAAACATGTAAAGGCGTCAGGCTCTTAACTAATAAAAATACATTTCTGGATTTTGTGATTTTTTTTGGTTTTTGTCAGATCTTTAAAATTGTCATTTGCTGTGGTTTCTTTTCTCATTTTAAATAGATGTTTACATTCAGGCCAATTTGTATTCATAATTTTGGGAGGATTTTTCCTTAAAGATTGAGTCCTTCACTTGGGTAATTTTTAGGTTCCACAAAACTTGGCTCTGACCCTGCAAGCTGGCCTGGTGGAGAGGTGAGGGGAGATGGGGATGTTTCCAGAGTGATGTCCTAGGTAAGGGGAGATTCTGGATGTTCCTAGAGTGGCCCAGAACATGTACACACTGTCACCAACACATACACGTGTCCTACTCTACCCTGTTCCGACTGCTCCCCAGAAGGCCACCAAGGTGGCTTTTCTCACCCACCTGCAGCTGCTGAAGGCCCAAGTCTCACCACCCACATCCCTGAACCTCACATGGTCACCTCCTGTCAGGGGCATGAAGTTTGTGGGAGAGCACTGGGCAGGTGTTGGGTGTGTAAGCAGGAGAAAGCATAGGTGCCCCTGCATGTGTACAACCCTGCCTGGCCCTGCACATTTCTCAGAGGAGAGCCCAGCCAAGCCCAGGGGACACATCTATGCAGCAATGGTTTCTCCTGGAACCTGATGGTATTCATAGGTTGCTTTAATGAGTGTGATTAACAGGTCCACAGGTTGGATGCATGATGGTGAATTTTGGCACTGGAACCCCAGGGCCAAAGCCCCTGGACTCTTCCTTTGTGTCCTCCCTCCCTCCCTCGCCCACTCGGTCTTCTTACAAGCCACCGTCCAGAATCACCTCATTCTGCTCTGAGAGAAGGTAGCCATGTCCCCTTTCCTGCCACTTTTTCTGCCTTCTTTGGGTATAGCCGAAGTGAGCTTATTCAGGTTGGGCAATAACATGCTAAACTTTTTTTGAGGAAGGAACACCTTTTTCTAAAGAGCACAAAGCCTCAGCCCTGGTTGTTCTTCGGGAATGCACCAGGACCTCGAGAGAGCATCCGTGGCTAATCTCTACAGGAAGCCTGACTGGCTTCTATTGTCTCACCTGGAAAATGGAGTTATTGACAGTTTATACAGCATTGGGTTGAACAGAGTCCTCTTCCTACCCCAGCCAGCACGTTGCCCGCCCACCCCACACTCCTCGCATCCCACAGACTAACCATCCCAGCTTGGCTGTTCCAAACTTTCCCCAGACATGCCTCCTTTCCACCAGTGTGTGTGAGAGACCAAGGATTCCTCAGAGCTGTCTCTGAACAAGAATGATGGTCAGACTCCATGGAGAATGCCTCAAAGATAACATGAAAAAGCAGCGGGGGTCTCCTTAAATGGAGAGTGTTACTTTGGTTCACACGATATCCTTGCGGGCCTGAGAGGGCACCTCAAAGTCCACATTGTGTCATGAAAAAAATATAAAAGGATTTGGGAGAAGAAAAACAAACTTCTCTCCCACACAACTCCCTCCCCCTTCAGATCTTTTTATTTTTATTTTTTTTTAACAAAAGAAAGAGATATTGATAGTAATGGGCATACAAATAATCATGTGACAAGATGGCTCTGGGAGGCCGGGTGTGGTGGCTCACGCCTGTAATCTCAACATTTTGGGAGGCCGAGGAGGGTGGATCACTTGAGGCCAGGAGTTCGATACCAGCCTGACCAACATAGTGAAATCCCATCTCTACTAAAAATACAAAAATTAGCTGGCCATGGTGCCACGTGCCTGTAATCCCAGCTACTTGGGAGGCTGAGGCAGGAGAATCACTTGAACCTGGGAGGCGGAGGTTGCAGTGAGCGCCACTGCACTCCAGCCTGGGCAACAGAGCAAGACTCTGTCTCAAAAAAAAAAAAAGAAAGAAAGAAAGAAAGAGAAAAAAGGTGGCTCTGGGAAACAAAGACTTGTGGAAAGACTTGCTGTTTAGTTTCAGTTTACCTGATCAGACCTTAACATTAAGAAAAATTCTATGCAGACATGTTTTGAAGTGGGCAGTAATTTACCTCACTGGGTTTTAGCTTCCTCAGATGCTATGAAAAGTTAGAACAAAATGATTTCCAGGGTCCGTTATAGGGCTGACATTCTATAATTTCATAATGATGATGTATTCTGTTTAGGTAACATGTTGTTCTATATTTTAAAGGTGACTCGCAATCAAGTAGGCATTGATTAAGCACTAACAGGCCATATAACTTAGAAAAGTACTATTCTGTAGAAAACAATTGTGTTCCTGAAAATGTGCACTAAATATATGTGTGTGTATACATATATACATATTTAAATAAATCAACTTCTATTTTATACACACCATGAGTTTCCTGCTCTCAAGAATCTTGTGATGAAGATTTTACAGGGCTTAGTTATCTAGTATGTCAAGTTCAATTTTCTTAAAGAAAAAGAAACATTCACACTGAATGTTTGCATTGTGTATGTCTCATCATCTGGAGAATGGCATTGAGGCACTGAGAGGTTACATGGGTTGTTCAGGAGCACGGGCAGCAGCAGAACCAATATAAGAACTCAGGAACTTAGGCCCACACTCTGACCCCAGTGTCCCACGCGTCCTTTCCTGGTTGCAACTGGAGAATTAACACACTAACCTGCATGTATGCTGTCCACACTCTGCACACACTGAGCTCTGAAACACTGAGCACCCTCTAGCAACGTTTCATGCAGAAAACAGACAACCTTCTGGATGCTGTTGTTGTGTTGTGATGAGGCTCTGTTTGGCAATACGACGATGCTCCAGATGTATGTTTTCCAAAATTGAAGCCATTATTTACAGCCATACAGAGGGAAAATAAACTTCACTCGGCTGTAGACTTCCTAGAAGCTACTCTTTCCTCGATATAACCCAGGCTCCCGCTCTGGGTTTACAGCTGAAAATAAAATGCAGTTGGTGTGGTGGCTACTTTCACAGTCCCAGGGGTGTGAGGGTGAAAGCGTGTCTGTGAGGATGCCAGCTTTTGCTCCCCACTCCCAAACATCACTCACTGTTACGATGAAGTCTTAACCTAGCATCTCTCATCATTTCTGTGGGAGGGATTTTCCTATGAATCATTTCCACATTTGAACATCCCAGGCGAGGGCCCTTGATGCTATTTTCCTCTCAGGAAATATTTATTCCCTTGTAATATTTTCATTTCTTGGCTCCTTGAAGAGTGATAGAGTCTCACTCTGCTTGTCACTCTAGGACACAGAGGACAGAGTGGTTGCTCTGTGTTCTTTCTGAAGCCCTGGAGTTGGAGATGTAGGCAGCCATTGATGGAGGCTCAGTATTTAGAGTGTCCTCAACAATGAGGTTCTTTCTGCTAAGTGCCAGGAATTGTTCTTTTGACTTCAACCTTTTCTTTCACAGCCTTGGTATTATCCGTCAGTGTTTTCACACACACGCACAGGAGGGTCTGGGGGAATGTGTTGGGAGATGTCACAGGCCAGCCCAGAACTGGTGCCCACATTTCCACCCCGTCTCTAAGAGGAGGCTGAGGAATGTGGTCCAGCCATGAGCCCTGAGAGGTGAGGAGATTGGTTTGCTGGGTGTCTAGCCAGGCTCCAACCAGGATAAGTGTTGGAATAAGGCAAGAGAGTTGGTTAAGAGAATACTTACAAGGCTGGGGACAGAGCCTGCACACAGCTAGAGACTGAGAAATGCGAGGTCCAGTGGAACTCAGCCCCTGCCCTCAGGAGTCACAGTTGAGAGATAGAGATGCTATCAGATTATCTAACTGTGGGAGAATCCTATGGTGCTGGGGAAACGCCTGCTGTGCCACGAACAGAGCTGTGAGAGTGGAAAGAAGGGAAATGTAGGCTACTGGCTTGGGCTTAGGGGAGGTTTCACAGCAGAGGATTCATCAGAGTGAGTCAGAGAGGAGTGAATATGGGTTTGTGAAGAGGAGACGTGGACAATGGGTATGAGCAGAGGGAAGGCCCTGAGCTGGGTGGTCCAACATGAGTGGAGAGTGAGGCCACAGAGTCCATCGGGGAGATGGGGGTGGAACTGGTCTGTGGGGATAGATGGCAGGGAGTCTTGGGCGCTGCTATGTAGGTAGTAGGTCATTGTTAAAGGTGGTGGGGAGGGCAGGGGAATGACATGATTGGATCCATGTTTTAGGCAGTAGGTCTCGTGACCAGTGGAGAATGAATGGGAAGTAGGAACAGCAGGGGGCAGGGAGCTCAGTGAGGAAGCTGTTTCCACACCTGGGGCAAGAGGTGTCAGCAAAGATGCAAGGATGGCAAGTGGGAGGTGGTTCAGGTGACTTCTGCAGGGATTTGATATGGCCAGTGAGGGGTGCCGCCCTTTGATTCGCTCCATCTTTGCTATCTCCCTGCCCCCAACACATGCTGGTGTTCCATTTCCCTTTGAGAGTCATGGGATATGAAACCCCAAATGCTACTTTAAGTGTTAGTAATTACAACAGAGAATGCAGACAGTGTTATTCATTTCTCTTCTGATTTAACAGTGGGAGGTCCTCTTGATCGGAGAAGTAATGCTAACAGTAACATTTCTGAGCTTTGTGTTTTAAATCCCCTCCTGGGCATTACTAAGCAGGCCTGACCTCACCAGGAAAACTCATAGTCAGTACAGCATTTACTAAGTAAATGCCAGGCACTGTTTTAAGGACTTTTTGTTATGTTAACCCATTTTATCCTCATAATAAGGAAGATGATGCCAGAAAAATTATCTAAAACTTGGAACAAAGGCTAAAAGGTGAGAGACATGTTCTTTCAATATCATAGGAGAGAAAAGGCCACTCAAGGATTTTCTTGAATAATGTCCTTGATTTACCTCATCACTCAACTTTGATTAAAGTTCCAAGGCTTAAGGAAGTCACTTGTTAATTTGAAGACTTTGGTCCAGCAGATTTACAAATAATTTCTCATCAGGGAAACTGAGAACCTCAGTGATTTATGGCATGTTGGACATTACCCAGATTATATCTAACCTGGCAGTCTTATCCTAATATTTCTCTGTTAAATTTTCTGTAAATATCCTTACTCCTCAGATGCTCTTTGAGAGGGTCATAACATTCATTTTTAACTCACACAAAGAGTTAAAAAATAAAGGATTTTATGTTTTCTAAAAATTCCATTTTGAAAATTATCATTTGCACAGAGAAATTATGGGGTTTGACCAAGGACAGAGAGATTCAGTTGGTAAAGCTGGGATTCTCACTCAGGAAGTCTGGTTCCAGGGAAGTCCTGTATTTACCCACCATGTATTAGTGAGCAATTTTCTCCATTCTTAACTGTTCTGGATTTCTCTTCCTGCTGAATCCTACGAGTATTTATTTCATTTAACAAATATTCACTGAGCTGCTACTATGTGGCAGGTTCTGGATTAACCTACATGGTAAATTGTATTAATGTTGTATAGTACAAGTATACAAATTAGCTCTTGTCTATGTGTTCAGGAACTAAAAAACAAGACAAAACAACCAAAAACCAGGCAAGGAAACTTCTGGGCAATTACATAATTTGCTGTGTCATTTCTTTAGAGTCTTGTGATTATCTATGAATATGGCATATGGTGAACCAAGTTTATTTGCCACACAGGTAGAGAGAGAAACCAGAATGGGTAAAAATCAGGCTCTTTGATGATGGGGTTCAGGCCCATGTAAAGTCCAAGAGTTAGGTATTTTCTAGAACCTTGAACCCATCAAAGTCTTATTAGTAAAACCACACAAGCAAAATGATGTCACACGAAAGTCTCCTTCCGCCAAATCTCTGCCACCATGATCTGCTTCAAAACGATGGCTGCCTTGAGTTTCTCCACCTAATTTTCATCTTAATGCTGGTCCTTTATGCTAGAGTCTGTTCAAGCAATTATGAGTAGTGGTTTCCTTCTATTTTGGCGGCCAGTATGTTCTGTCATTTTAAAGGTGTTGCTGCCTTTAGATAATGAAAGTATAGAATAAAGGGCCTGGAATATCCATGGCCACACCTGTATTTCTATCTCTCTGTTCCCTGAGAACATTTGGCAAGTGTTGGTGATAAATGCTCTATTCTTGGAGAAAACTGGTTCTTCCCATGACATTTTGAAGTGTTTATCTCCAAGTCATGAATGGCAACTTCAAATCCCAAGTCAGGAAATTCAGCTACAGCCCAGAGAAGAAGGAAGTGATGCCACAGGAGTGTTTCCCAGTTAGGCGGTTCAACATTGAGGAAGACAATGCTTAATTTACCATTTAGCTTTGCAGCCTCTTAATCACCCAGTAGTTGGCCAAGTTGCCTTAAGTGATCTTTTTTTATAGCTGAGGATAAGGCTGTAAGGACTATTCAGCACTCAAATTTTCAGATTCCAATTTTCAATTTCCAACGGGTCATATTAACTCCAGGATCAACTACCATATTTGGCTTCTAATACAGCAAAATTCTAGGTGAAAATTGTTCTGTACTCCCCAGGTACTCCTCTCAAAAACAAAATTTAAGAAAATTGTAGTGTTACACTGATTACTATGATTACTGTCACATCTTCTGATTTAATCTAAAATTGCTCTAAGATGTGAAATAACTGAAAGCTAGTGAATGCCTGGCCTCATTCCTGATTCCGGGTGTATCCATCTCTGTGTCTCACTTGTCCCAACCCCAGGTGCCCATTGAATATGGGTTTTCTCCAAATGATTTGATGTCACACCTGGGTAAGTTACTCTTCAGCTTAAGTCAGCAGGAAGGAACATTAACCCAGGCCATCTAGTAGATTATCCATTGGCAAACTCAGGCTTCACAGGACCAACAGTCATGGCACTTCCATAGGGCATGACGTAAGCTGAGGGGTTGTCTCTTCTCCTTATATAAGCAGCCCAAGTAAAAGCCCAATTATGTTAAATCTAGAGAAGAACAAGGAGTCCCCAGACTCTCTTCAGTAAGAAAAAACTAATTTGTACATCTGAAGACAGCTAGTTTCAGGTTGATAACTGACAGCTCTAGGGAAGAACAGTTCACTCAGAGCTGCAGGACAGGTTCCAATATGAATCACTTACTTTTATAAAGCACTTAACTGTTCACACAGATGCAGGGAAGGAGATTGATCACTCCACTACAGATCAGAGAAAGAACCCAGATGGTCCAAGCAGCTTGTCTAAGGTCACCGCTAGGGAGAAGTGGCAGGTCAGGGATGGGAGTCCACGCTTTCAAATGCAGTGGCCATGCAATCTCTCTGTGAGTGTCTCCAGGACAGGTTGCCATTTGTGCCCATAGAAAATGCACTTGAACACTTCTCCTGAGTGTGACATGCTCTGTGGAGGGAAATGGCCATTATCTGGGGGCACAAACATCTTTCTTGGAGAATAATGTGATCGAAAATTCCCATTGCTTCTCCTCCTTTGAGATGGAAACAAGTTGGGGAGAGGTATGCAGTGAACAATTCAGAAGAACCAATAACCAAGCTAAGTTAAGGCAGATATGCAGATGGAATTCCAGTAGGTTTGATTTCCACATGAGATGCCCAGCTGCATTTTTCCATCACTTTTTATGGGCCTCTAAGGAGCTGTGAAAAATACCTGGTCTCTAGGGACCAATGTTCTGAAGTAAGCAGCTAGGAAAAAATCCTTCTTTAATATGTCTTGAAGTGAATTCATGATTGTACCAGAAATATATCTTAATACAACATGAGCACATCAATAACCCAAAAAGCAGAAGTGCTTCCAAAGCACTTCAAGTGGACGTTTGATTAACATCTCATAGCTCTAGACATTTGGAAACTCTCTGCATCCAGGTTGCACAGAAATCCATGTGCCTGGCAAAACACAGGGGGTGGGTCTCTGAACTGAAGCTAGAGCTTATGGCTTTGCAAGAGCAAGGGTTGGCAACCTCTTAAAAACAGGGAGTGGTAAGTCTGTGATCTTTGTTCTGGCAGAGCAGTCACAGCACAGGCCTAGAGGGCCTGGCCATATCTCTATATGTGTTCCTTTGGGCGCAGTATGGGCCAGCATGGGGAGAGCCTATGGCAGGGATCAGGGACTGGTGGCTGGGGATGGGTGTGTAAAAAGTGTCTGTTGCTGGAGTAAATTTCAAAGGACTCACCTCAGCTCACCAGTACGTCTCCAGCACTTTGTGTTGAATTTGTGAGCACCTATTTTCTTTATGTTTTACATTCCTGCCACCTGTTTGTGGCAGATGCTATTGGCTGTCAATCCGTCAGCTATAGCTTGTGCTTTCTTTTGCTCACAGGACTTCACTGCAGTCACCCTCCTCTGAGAGGTTGTATCGGCTGGGTCCCTCCCCATACTAGGGAGGGAAGCTCCACTGGTCTAAGCTAATCATAGTGGTGTCATTCTAAGTGAATGAAACTACAGAATAATTATAACTTGGAGTGAGATGGTTTGGGGATCAACAAGGCTTCCCAGTTGGCCAGAGGGTGGACTCTGTGTGAGATTATGTGTAAGATGTTGTAACCTGAAAATATAGATTAGAATCAAGCTATTGGGGTACTTTGAATGAAAGGCCAGGAAGTTTAGATTTTGTTCATGTCATTGTTTGGTTCAGATAGTTTATTTGGAAGGCCATCTCTGGGGGCACAAGGGAAGAAGTAGGGGAAGTGAGATAGGGAAGGGAGAAACCAATGAAACATTTGTTAAATTAGTGATTTGCTGCTGTGAGCAATGGGAGCTCAGCCCTGCTGGGCCCCCTGAGAAATGGAGAAACACACTTTAGAATCCATCTACCGGAGATAAGGAGACTGAGGAATTCAGCAAGTGATTCCCAACCCCTATTGATTGAGGTTGCCCTCAGCAGTGTTGACTTTTCCCAACTTCTGGGTTATACCTTTTGTAAAACAAGCTCCCTTGATGCTGGAGAAAACTTTTAGGAAGAATAGAAAAGAGACACACGCCTTTGAAGTGGGAAACTGTCTTGGGAGCTCATGTTGTAGGTGAACGCAGGCTGAGGGGAGGTGGACCCAGGCACCAACAGCATCTGCTACATTCAGTAATTAATGGAAGACACAGAAAATGTTTGAATAGGTAAAGGACATGATTAGAAGTTATCCTGAAGAGTTTTTTTTTTTTCTGTAGACAGTGTATATGATGGGTGGGAATTCACATTTTTATTCAAAAGACAATTTTGAGTCCTGTGCAATATGCTAGGAATATGGTAAGGAATAAATCTTCTGACTTCAAGAAGCTCACTATATGGAAACTAGGGCTATTTTGTAGAAGATGAGGAGGCTGTGCTAATGGTCAAGTGTGAAATAATGAGGAAGCAAATTAAAGCCATGGCAAGGGAAGGCAGAAAGGATAAAATGGTTGGAGATAAAATTGCAGAGATCAAATGAAGAGGTCGCAATAGCTTCTTGGACAAGGAGGCTGAGAGTGAGGGAGAATTCATAGATGACTAAAGTTTTGGTTATGGCTATTTGAGAATATCACACTGCCAACAACAGAATCTTAGATGCTGAGAAAAGAGCTATATTGGAGGATGGCACAGAGGCTGGGAAAATGATTACCATGGCAAAGAGACAACATATGCACATGTCTGATTTCCGTTAGCCATTTATTGGAAATGGCTTTTGTTTCAGGAACCATGCCAGTCACTGTACTAAAGTCTAGTTATAAAGACTAATGAAAAATGATTTTTATTCTCAAGGGACTTACAGACCCTTTGTGAGGGAGGTGGTTTTCTAGATATGTGAGGAGTCATGATCAGACCACTAACGGAGGGAAGAGAGTGTTAAGAAAGGCTTCTTGAAATATATGACATTTGAGCCAAGTTTTTTGGGGGTATGGGGGAAAGAGATAGATGAAATGCTTTTATTCTAGAGGGCAGCCACTATGCATATAAATAAAACCACAGTTTGAATACATATGGAGAAGGACATACTAAATGTTAAAAGATATTCATGGCTTACAGAGCCTAAAAGTGTAGTGGGCTCTTGGCATCAAATTTCAAGATTTTCTGACTTCTAACATAAAATCTTAAAATCAAAGCCATCTATTTTTTAATCTCACAAATATTTGCAAATAAAACAATTAAGTAGAATTTTTTTATTTGTTCTATTTCATCTGAGGCAAAATCTTGTCAAAATTATCACAACTTCCTAGTGTTCTGAGCTCAGATGCGAAGGACAGATAGGAGTCTTCCAGGCAAAGACAGGCGTGGTCTAGATCATGGTTGCTATTGACAATTTATGCCACAGATGATAAGGAGCCATAAAAAGGGCTCCAGGTAGGGGAGTGTTACAATCAAATGTGTGTTTTAGGAAGATCCACGAGGCAGTGATGTGGGGAACAAGGGACTGAGGCAGGAAGACCATTTGCAGATGCTCTAGAGCAGCTGTTTTCAAAGTGTCTAGGGATGTTGGCGGTGCTCAAGATTGTCCTGGAGGTCCATGAGTTCAAAACTATTTTCACAGTTACTAAGATGGTATTTGCTTTTTCACTTTCATTCTCTTACTGGTATACAGTGGAGTTTTCCAGAGGCGAAGTGACATGTGATGACAGCATTTCTCTGATGGCTGGTCAAATGTGCTTCGCTATTTTTGTGTGTTTTAAACATTCCTTTCTACTTTCTAGTTAATTTCTAAAGTGGCCTATGTCCAATATGGTAAATATTGATTGGTACAACCCTCATGAACAAAAGCACTTTGAGATTCTCAACAATTACTGAGTGTATAGAGGTTTTAGTACCAACAAGTCTGAGAACCACTGCTTTATAGATATTTACCAACTTGATTTGGAAAAATAGCCATTTAAGGAAGGCAGGCAGAAATGCTCCGGTTATTTGGGTAAGAAAATGCAGGCAGAAAATCAGAAAATGTTTGATTGATTGCTTGAGCAAACCCAAGGATAGATGGACAGATGGATGGATTGGGAACTCATCTGAAGAAAGCCAGTGTTTGAGTGCTGGCTCTGGGAGGGAGGAATGGAAACCTATCTGGCAGAACAGGGGAAACGAGCGGAGACAGGAAGGCGAGATATCACACTTACTGACTCCCAGCCTGTTCTCTGCCTGGCCACAGACTCTGATTGCCCCTTCTGCATTTGCACACTCACAGATTCCATCTCTGTGAGATTGACCACAGGCCTTCTCCACCTCCCTCTGCCCTGTGCCTTACCTCGTTTCTGTGGGAATCCTTTTGTGAAAGGACCAATGATGACTTTACTTTTTGGACTGAGTTTATTTCACTTCAGCAACTATGTAGCCTGAGGATGGTATTCTCCCTCCACCCCAATTCCACATAAGGCAAATGACTGCATTCTCAGAGCGGCAAAGAGCACATATATTTCTCCAGAAACGTAGTAATTGTTAAAGCTGGTTTTATGAGGGCTCCTTAGCTGTAATCTGATTCCCACATGATAATGTGTTGCAAATTACTAGTAAATGCTGTTTTCAGAAGTCTGCAAACTGATATTTGCTCTCAACAAATGAGTCACTAGTAAAAAACAAAATGACCCTTCACATTCGTGAATGCCAATAAATCCAGGTTTTAAATCAAAAAGTCCTTGGTGAAATACATTTGGTGGACTCAATTTGCTACAACGCACAGAGCAGTAATCTGTGGCATGCAGAAACTGCTATCTAGGAATGATTCAGACAGAGGTGTTTTTACTCCTAGGGTGAACTTCTAGACCATACTATCCTGGAATGAGGGGGGCTGCAGCACTGCTCAGGGGCTCCACCATGGCTGTACTCGTAAGCCTACCACCTGAAGACCTTGACCCCCGATCCCCTCTGCCAGCTGTTCTTCCAAATTGACCACAGCCTTAAGCTTTTGCAGGGAAGAACTTGCTACTACTAACACAGAAACTCACAATCTCTGTTAAGATGATAACACATTAATCTCTGTTAAGCTGTTAACACATCTGTTAAGATGTGTTAATGGCTTAATAGGGCATTCTTCAAATGTGTTAGGTAGAACTCTCAGTTCTGGGAGGTTAGAAAAAAAGTGTGTTGTGATAAAATAATTTTTAAAAACTCTCTTTGACGAATCAGAACATATTAGCATTTTAAAGGCTCTGAAGTCCTTCAATAAAGACGCCCATTTAAATTACACTAATTTGATGAGGTGGCAGAGTCTATATGCCTGCTTCCGTTTTCTAAAAAGTTACATTTCCCAGGACTCCCTGGAGGCTGGATGTAGGCATATGACCTAGACAGGACCAATCCATGAGACCTGGGAGAGGAAGTCAGCACATCCAGAAGGAATTGCACCTCTTGATAAGCATGGGGCTGCAGGTATCTGGTTTTCCCGAGGTGGCTGTGATGGAGTGCCTGGCGTCCACTCTCAAAGGCTATGGTTGCTCAGTCGTATGTGATAGCAGTAGTAGTGATGTCTCTGCTACAGATGTACCACAATGCAATTGGGCCTCATTTTCTGCCTGTTTTTGGCCCCAACTGTTTTATCCCTGGCTGTGTAGCACACAAGTCTGGCCTCCCAAGGAATAATAATAATAATAATGAATTCCCTGCTAATTAAGCTAGATAGAGTGAATTCAGATTGCAATTAAACTTTGGTACACTATGGCAGCTATCTAATACTTAAGAATATCCCACAAAATTACTGGTTCATGGAACATAAGTTTGGAAATGCTTTTCTTCAAAAATAGGACTTGGGGAGATTCCGAACCTTAATTCAAGGTAATGAAAGCTCTAAGGGTGGGAATTTCTGCTCCTGTGCTTGGTGATATCTGTCACGCTGGCTGTACAACGTGCTGTGTTTTTTGCTGTCTTTGGATTAGAAGCCTTTGAGGTACTTTCTAAATCTACAATCCCATGAACACGTTAGCTGGACTAAGCACCTGTTCTTTATCTCACACCCTAGCAGGACTTTGTGAGAAAATACAAATGTGTCAATAGTTTGATTGCCTATTGGGACTAACAAGAGGCTAGAGATTTATACATGAAATCATTCCACAATGCAAAAAGATACAAAATTAAGTGCTACATTTTGAAGCTTAATATAGCTAACTTATTAAACACATAAATCAAAAGCAATTTTTTCCATTATTTAAGATTTATTTAAATTCATGGCTCATAGGCCAAATCAGCTTTATCTAAATTGAGTTCATGGACATGTTTTATTTTGCCCAGACAGGGTTTTGTTTAAAGGGAATCAGTGGACATTTGGAAAACTAGGAAATTTGACCTTAAAAGTTAAAAGAGCTGGCACTATGTGTGGAGATCATAATGCTATTCTCTGATACAAAGAATGTTTTTCTTTTTGTCTTTTGATCCCTAAAATTATTCTTCACAAAAAGACAACAGCCAACAGCTATCTGGTTCATTTTTAAGTTCCCCAAATGTAAACATGTCCAGTAGTTCATGAGATGAATAGAAGAGCACCCACCTGATTTCTCATAGCTACGGGATGGAAAGAAGAAGGAGGAAGCAGCAGATGGAGGAAGTCAGAGATGGAGATTGAGAGTCTGGGTTTTAATCTGGTTTGGCTGTGTCCCTACCAAAATCTCACGTCAAATCGTAATCCCCACATGTCAGGGAAGGGACCTGGTAGGAGGTAACTAGATCATGAGGGTGGTTTGCCCTATGCTGTTTTTGTGATAGTGAATGAGTTCTCACCAGATATGATGGTTAAAACTGTGTGCCAGTTCCCCCTTTGCTCTCTCTCTCCCCTGCTACCACGAGAAGACATACCTTGCTTCCCCTTCACTTTCTGCTATGATTGTATAAGTTTCCTGAGACCCCTAAGTCATGCTTCCTGTTAAGGCTGCAGAACTATGAATCAATTAAACCTCTTTTCTTCATAAACTACCCAGTCTCAGGTAGTTCCTTGTAGCAGTGTGAAAATGGACTAATCCAGGTTTGTCACTTGATCTTCCTGAGAGTGAGATATCCAGATGGTAAGAGATAGGTCTGGAAATGGAATGCATTCTGATGCCCACTGCGGTGTTCTGCTTACTTTATCATGCCCCTCCTAATGAAATATAAAGTTAGATATTTCTTAATACAGGGGAGGAAAAAGGTTAGAAAGGTGAGGGCAGGTTTATGGAAAGATGAAATTTACATAAACTAAAGCTCTCTCCTTACCTAGAACTTTGTGACATCTCAATGCTTCTTAGGGACATCTTTGATCTAATCCTGTTAAATAATGAGAGAAAGATATTACTTTAAACAATGGATTGTGGGAATGAACAAAAAAGGCTTCCCAAAAGAAGAAATTCTTCATGTAATGCCATGCATAAAAATGTGATAGAGTCTTATATTCGTGTTCTCTAAAGGGACAGAACTAATAGGATATATTATATATGGGTTTATTAAGGAGTATTAAACTCACATGATCACAAGGTTCCACAACAGGCTGTCTACAAGCTGAGGAGCAAGGAAGCCAGTCCGAGTCCCAAAGCTGAAGAACTCGAGGTCTGATGTTCAAGGGCAGGAAGCATACAGCATAGGAAAAAGATGTAGGTTGGGAGGCTAAGCCAGTCTAGCCTTTTCACGTTTTTCTGCCTGCTTTATGCGGGCCATGCTGGCAGCTGATTAGATGGTGCCCACCCAGATTAAGGGTGGGTCTGCCTTTCCCAGCCCACTGACTCAAATGTTAATCTCCTTTGGCAGCACCCTCACAGACACACCCAGGATCAATATTTTGCATCCTTCAATCCGATCAAGTTGACACTCAGTATTAACTGTGACAAGTCTATTAGTTCAGTGATTAGAAATTTAAATACTTTCCGTAGCCAGGAAAGTAAAGCAGGTTAGTTGTAAGTCTGTAAGGTGCTGTAGTGGCCATGGGAAGCTCTGGAGCATTTATCCCTTTTCAAAGGGGGAAGCCACTACTAAGTTCCAGCTTACTGGTGCCATGGGAGAATGTGGCCTAATATCACCCAAGATGCAAAATTTTCAAGAGAAGATGGAAATCTGGATTTTCGTGTGAAATGTTCAGCTTAAAAAACAAACAAACAAGCAAAACCTATAAGCCACCAATATGTAGTCTCTGTTTAAGACCATTATTTGATTAGGCTACTTACAAACAAACGTAGAAACAGGATTTCTATTCCAGAACATGGCAAAAAAGATAATAGAAACCCTCCCTTAATAACAGATCTAGTAACTATAGATGAGATATGAAAATCAACATTTTAAATGTTTAGCCAAACTCTTTAAAGAGTGAGATAAAGCCCTGGAGTGGTGACCCTATGAGCTGATGGCATGCCTATCCTGGATTTGGGGGTGAGGTAGTTTCCTGTCTTAGTGACCAAGAGACTTGGGTTATAATGACTATTTAGGAATAGGAATTGAGATCTGGGACCCACAAGAGGCTCACAAACCTCCTATGGAGCCATGACTCTTAAATGGTTAATCCCTTGTTAAAAGAAAGAACTATAAATAAAGCCACCCATCAATATAAGGATATGTCAGGGAATTGGCTATTTTAGCCCTGACTGTGGTTGGAAAAGAGCTCACAAAGGTGCAGGAATCCTGAAGCTAAGAAATTAGTGAAAAGTGTGCCCAGGCCAGTGACAGCACTGGGCTATCTGGCAATTCAACACAAAACCTCTTTGGAAGGCAGTACCCTTCACCAAGGACCATAGATCATTTCCACAGATAAAACTCAGCTGCAGATAAATTCAAAATCCAAAACTGAGTCAAAAACTCAAACATACAATGATACCATCGACCAAGAGTAGAAGTCAACTGACTGAATAAATAACTTGATTTGACCCTTGAGGATATACATGTAATACAAGTCCCAGAGAGAGATTATAAAAACAGGTATTGTAAAAATGACTAGGAGCTCACAAACGAATTTAAAATGTAAGAAACAAACAACATCTTCACAGGAATAAAAGGCTGATTTGAAAAAACAGATTTCCTAGAAATAAAAAACACAATTATTGAAAATAAAACTCAATTGATAGATTAAATAGTCACCAAAACAAAGCTAGAGGAAGATTTAATGCATGGAAAGATAAATGTGATGAAATTATCCCGAAGATAACAAAGGGAAAACAGATGAGAATTATAAAAAAGAGACTAATGGCAAAGTGAAAATTTGAATACTTTCCTGCCAATAGCTATTGTAAACTCTAGGAACAAACAATTCGGAGATAAACAAAAGCTAGCAGAAACTGGTGGGGATTTGACCCTTACTGAGTGAAATTCACATTTATACGTTTTTTTCCACTAAAGTTACTTCCCAGTCCATCTACGTGTAGCCCACAGAGCTGAAGCAGAAAGTGGTAGTCTTATGAGACTGAGGAATCAGAATATGGAGTTTGGGGCTATATAGAAATTTCCCTCAAATAATTGGCCGATTCCTAGTCTACACATGCACAGGATGAGACTCCAAGAAACTCAAGAGAAAACAAAAGCTAGAAAGCTGTTGCAGAGATTTCAGTAGCTGCCCAATGCAGGCAGACAGTTTGGAATTCAAGTCCTGATAAGTTAGACAGACTTGAAAAATGCCTCAAACTATTAAAATTAAAACCCAGAAGTTTTACCTTAAGGCTCAGGACTAGGGATTCATCCTAGGCTAGTTGCAAAACTAAAATAAAACCACTCTAACAGCCTAAAACCAAGCTTCATAAATCAAGTTCATCTGCCTGTAATTTAGCTACCTTCTAAAACAAAAGTCAATGTTCTTCAGAGGAAGATAACAGAATCCAGTCTCTATAAAACACCACCTACAATATCTAGTATGAAATTAAAATTTATTAGACTTACAAAGATACAGAAAAGTGTAACACATAGCCCAGAGAATAATAGAAATAGAAAGAGACCTACAGAATAACAAGATGTTGAAATTAACCAGATGTTAACATTGACAAAAATTTTTAATATAGTTATGATAAATATGTTAACGAATTTATAGGAAAGCATGGGTATAATGGGTGAAAAAAAGGAAATTTTCAGAAATGATATGTAAATCGTAAAAAGAAACAAATGGGAGTCGAGTCCTAGAACTGAAAAAGAAAATCTTTAAAAAATTCATTCCCTGGGATTAACAGGACATTTAATACAACAAAAGAAAGGAGTAGTGTCCATGAAGAAAGCCAATAGCAAGCATCTAAACTGAAGGACAGAGAGCAAGAGATTTTTTTTTTTAACTTAGCAGACCCCCAGTGAGCTGTGCAATTGTCTCAAAAGGTCTGACACACATTTAAGGAGAGGAGAGAGAATATGGAGCAAGAAAAAAAATTGCAACTATATTATATGAAAAATTTCTAAATTTGATTGAAAACAGCAACCCACACATTCATGAAACTCTGCAAATCCCAAACAGGGTAAGTGCAAATAAAAATATAACTGTATCATGGTCAAACTGCTGAAAACCAAAGAATAAATCTTAAAAGCATCAAAAGAAAGAAGACATATTATGTAGAAGTGTATAAACATGATGTCTAGTTTCTATAGGAAAAAATGAAGCTAGAAGACATGGAACAATATCTTTAAAATCATGAATGGAGGATCCATTCCAAGATGGCCAAATAAGAACAGCTCCGGTCTGTAGCTCCCAGAATGATCTATGAAGAAGATGGGTGATTTCTGCATTTCCAACTGAAGTAGCTGGTTCATCTCACTGGGACTGGTTGGACAGTGGGTACAGCCTAAGGAGGGTGAGACGAAGCAGAATGGGGTATCACTTCACCCAGGAAGCTCAAGGGGTCGGGGGATTTCCCTTTCCTAGCCAAGGGAAGCTGTGACAGACTGTACCTGGAAAATCAGGTCACTCTAGCCCCAATACTGGGCTTTTCCAACAGTCTTAGCAAATGGCACACCAGGAAATTATACCCTGCGCCTGGCTCGGTGGGTTCCATGCCCACGGAGCCTTGCTCACTGCTAGATCAGCAGTCCCAGATCGAACTGCGGGGCAGCAGCCTGACTGGGGGAGGGGCATCCACCATTGCTGAAGCTTGAGTAGGTAAACAAAGTGGCCTGGAAGCTCAAACTGGTGGAGCCCACCACAGCTCCTGCCTGCCTCTGTAGACTCCATCTCTGGGGGCAGGGCATAGCTGAACAAAAGGCAGCAGAAACTTCTGCAGACTTAAATGTCCCTGTCTGACAGCTCTGAAGAGAGCAGTGGTTCTCCCAGCATGGAGTTTGAGCTCTGAGAACAGGCAGACTGTCTCCTCAAGTGGGTCCCTGACCCCCATGTAGCCTAACTGGGAGAAACCTCCCAGTAGGGGCCCACTGACACTTCATATAGCTGGATGCCCCACTGAGATGAAGCTTCCAGAGGAAGGATCAGGCAGCAATATTTGCTGTTCTGCAGCCTCTGCTGGTGATATCCAGGCAAACAGGGTCTGGAGTGGACCTCCAGCAAACTCCAACAGACCTGCAGTTGAGGGACGTGACTCTTAGAAGGAAAACTAACATACAGAAAGGAATAGCATCAACATCAACAAAAAGGACAACCACACCAAAACTCCATCTGTAGGTCACTATCATCAAAGACCAAAGGTAGATAAAACCACAAAGATGGGGAGAAACCAGAGCAGAAAAGCTGAAAATTCTAAAATCCAGAGAGCCTCTTCTCCTCCAAAGGATCACAGCTCCTTGCCAGCAATGGAACAAAGCTGGATAGAGAATGACTTTGATGGGTTAACAAAAGTAGGCTTCAGAAGGTCGGTAATAACAAACTTCTCCAAGCTAAAGGAGGATGTCTGAACCCATCGCAAGGAAGCTAAAAACCTTGAAAAAAGATTAGACGAATGGCTAACTAGAATAAACAGCATAGAGAAGACCTTAAATGACCTGATGGAGCTGAAAACCATGGCACGAGAACTACGTGACGCATGCACAAGTTTCAGTAGCCAATTTGATCAAGTGGAAGAAAGGGTATCAGTGACAGTAGAACAAATTAATGAAATGAAGCGAGAAGAGAAGTTTAGAGAAAAAAGAGTAAAAAGAAAAGAACAAAGCCTCCAAGACATATGGGACTATGTGATTGGTGTACCTGAAAGTGATGGGGAGAATGGAACCAAGTTGGAAAACACTCTGCAGGATATTATCCAGGAAAACTTCCCCAACCTGGCAAGGCAGGCCAACATTCAAATTCAGGAAATACAGAGAACGCCACAAAGATACTCCTTGAAAAGAGCAACCCCAAGACACATAATCGTCAGATTCACCAAGGCTGAAATGAAGGAAAAAATGTTAAGGGCAGCCAGAGAGAAAGGTCGGGTTACCCACAAAGGGAAGCCCATCAGACTAACAGTGAATCTCTCAGCAGAAACTCTACAAGCCAGAAGAGAGTGGGGGCCAATATTCAACATTCTTAAAGAAAAAAATATTCAACCCAGAATTTCATATCCAGCCAAACTAAGCTTCATAAGTGAAGGAGAAATAAAATCCTTTACAGACAAGCAAATGCTGAGAGATTTTGTCACTACCAGGCCTGCCTTACAAGAGCTCTTGAAGGAAGCACTAAACATGGAAAGGAACAACTGGTATCAGCCACTGAAAAAACATGCCAAATTGTAAAGACCATCGATGCTAGGAAGAAACTGCATCAACTAATGGGCAAAATAACCAGCTAACATCATAAAGACAGGATCAAATTCACACATAACAATATTAACCTTAAATGTAAATGGGCTAAATGCTCCAATTAAAAGACACAGACTGGCAAATTGGATAAAGAGTCAAGACCCATCAGTGTGCTGTATTCAGGAGACCCATCTCATGTGCAGAGACACACATAGGCTCAAAATAAAGGGATGGAGGAAGATCTACCAAGCAAATGGAAAACAACAAAAAAGCAGGGGTTGCAATCCTAGTCTCTGATTAAACAGACTTTAAACCAACAAAGATCAAAAGAGACAAAGAAGGCCATTACATAATGGTAAAGGGATCAATTCAACAAGAAGCGCTAACTATCCTAAATATATATGAACCCAATACAGGAGCACCCAGATTCATAAAGCAAGTCCTTAGAGACCTACAAAGAGACTTACACTCCCACACAATAATAATGAGAGACTTTAATACCCCACTGTCAATATTAGACAGATCAATGAGACAGAAAGTTAACAAGGATACCCAGGACTTGAACTCAGCTCTGCACCAAGCAGACCTAATAGACATCTACAGAACTCTCCACCCCAAATCAACAGAATATACATTCTTTTCTGCACCACATCAGACTTATTCCAAAATTGACCACAGAGATGGAAGTAAAGTTCTCCTCAGCAAATGTAAAAGAATAGAAATCACAACAAACTGTCTCTCAGACCACAGTGCAATCAAATTAGAACTCAGGATTAAGAAACTCACTCAAAACTGCACAACTACATGGAAAATGAACAACCTGCTCCTGAATGACTACTGGGTACATAACAAAATGAAGGCAGAAATAAAGATGTTCTTTGAAACCAATGAGAACAACAACACAACATACCATAATCTCTGGGACAGATTTAAAGCACTGTGTAGAGGGAAATTTATAGCACTAAATGCCCACAAGAGAAAGCAGGGAAGATCTAAAATTGACACCCTAACATCACAATTAAAAGTACTAGAGAAGCAAGAGCAAACAAATTCAAAATCTAGCAGAAGACAATAAATAACTAAGATCAGAGCAGAACTGAAGGAGATAGAGACACAAAAAATCCTTCAAAAAATCAATGAATCCAGGAGCTGGTTTTTTGAAAAGATCAACAAAATTGATAGACCACTAGCAAGACTAATGAAGAAAAGAGAAGAATCAAATAGACACAATAAAAAATGATAAAGGGGGTTATCACCACCAATCCCACATAAATACAAACTACCGTCAGAGAATACTATAAACACCTCTGCACAAATAAACTAGAAAATCTAGAAGAAATGGATAAATTCCTGGACACATACACCCTCCCAAGACTAAACCAGGAAGAAGTTGAATCCCTGAATAGACCAATAACAGGCTCTGAAATTGAGGCAATAATTAATATCCTACCAACAAAAAAAGTCCAGGACCAGACGGATTCACAGCCAAATTTTACCAGAGGTATAAAGAGGAGCTGGTACCATTCCTTCTGAAACTATTCCAATCAATAGAAAAAGAGGGGATCCTCCTTCATTTTATGAGGCCAGCATCATCCTGATACCAAAGCCTGGTAGAGACACAACAAAAAAAGAGAATTTTAGACCAATATCCCTGATGAACATCAATGTGAAAATCCTCAATAAAATACTGGCAAACTGAATCCAGCAGCACATCAAAAAGCTTATCCACCACGATCAAGTTGGCTTCATCCCTGGGATGCAAGGCTGGTTTAACATATGCAAATCAATAAACATAATCTATGACATAAATAGAACCAAAGACAAAAACCACATGATTATCTCAATAGATGCAGAAAATGCCTTTGACAAAATTCAACAGCACTTCATGATAAAAACTCTCAATAAACTAGGTATTGATGGAACATATCTCAAAATAATGAGAGCTATTTATGACAAACCCACAGCCAATATCATACTGAATGGGCAAAACCTGGAAGCATTCCCTTTAGAAAACTGGCACAAGACAGGGATGCCCTCTCTCACCACTCCTATTCAACATAGTGTTGGAAGTTCTAGCCAGGGCAATCAGGCAAGAGAAAGAAATTAAGGGTATTCAATTAAGAAAAGAAGAAGTCAAATTGTCCCTGTTTGCAGATGACATGATTGTATATTTAGAAAACCCCATCGTCTCGGCTCCAAATCTTCTTAAACTGATAAGCAACTTCAGCAAAGTCTCAGGATACAAAATCAATGGGCAAAAATCACAAGCATTCCTATACACCAATAACAGACAAGCAGAGAGCCAAATCATGAGTGAACTCCCATTCACAATTGCTTCAAAGAGAATAAAATACCTAGGAATCCAACTTACAAGGGATGTGAAGGCCCTCTTCAAGGAGAACTACAAACCACTGCTCAACGAAATAAAAGAGGACACAAACAAATGGAAGAACATTCCATGCTTATGGATAGGAAGAATCAATGTCGTGAAAATGGCCATACTGCCCAAGGTAATTTATAGATTCAATGCCATCTCCATCAAGCTACCAATGACTTTCTTCACAGAATTGGAAAAAACTACTTTAAAGTTCATATGGAACCAAAAAAGAGCCCGCATCGCCAAGTCAATCCTAAGCCAAAAGAACAAAGCTGGAGGCATCACACTACCTGACTTCAAACTATACTACAAGGGTACAATAACCAAAACAGCATGGTACTGGTACCAAAACAGAAATATAGACCAATGGAACAGAGCAGAGGCCTCAGAAATAACACCGACATATACAACCATCTGATCTTTGACAAATCTGACAAAAATAAGAAATGGGGAAAGGACTCCCTATTTAATAAATGGTGCTGGGAAAACTGACTAGCCATATGCAGAAAGCTGAAATTGGATCCCTTCCTTACACCTTATACAATAATTAACACAAGATGGATTAAAGACTTAAATGTTAGACCTAAAACCACAAAAACCCTAGAAGAAAACCTAGGCAATACTATTCAGGACATAGCCATGGGCAAGAACTTCTTGACTAAAACACCAAAAGCAATGGCAACAAAAGCTAAAATAGACAAATAGGATCTAATGAAACTAAAGAGCTTCTGCACAGCAAAAGAAACTACCATCAGAGTGAACAGGCAACCTACAGAATGGGAGAAAATTTTTGCAATCTACCCATCTGCCAAAGGGCTAATATTCAGAATCTACAAAGAACTTAAACAAATTTACAACAAAATAATCAAACAATCTCATCAAAAAAATGGGCAAAGAATATGAACAGACACTTCTCAAAAGAAGACATTTATGCAGCCAACAGACACATGAAAAAATGCTCATCATCACTGGTCATCAGAGAAATGCAAATCAAAACCACAATGAGATGCCATCTCACACCAGTTAGAATGGCGATCATTTAAAAGTCAGGAAACAACAGGTGCTGGAGAGGATGTGGAGAAATAGGAATGCTTCTACACTGTTGGTGGGAATGTAAACTAGTTCAGCCATTGTGGAAGATGGTGTGGCAATTCCTCAAGGATCTAGAACTAGAAATACCATTTGACCGAGCCATCCCATTACTGGGTATATACCCAAAGGATTATAAATCATGCTGCTATAAAGACACATGCACACGTATGTTTATTGTGGCACTATTCACAATAGCAAAGACTTGGAACCAACCCAAATGTCCATAAATGATAGACTGGATTAAGAAAATGTAGCACATATATACCATGGACTACTATGCAGCCATAAACAGGGATGAATTTATGTCCTTTGTAGGGACATGGTTGAAGCTGGAAACCATCATTCTGAGCAAACTCTTGCAAGGACAGAAAACCAAACACCGCATATTCTCACTCATAGGTGGGAATTGAACAATGAGAACACTTGGACACAAGGCGGGGAACATCAATACCAGGGCCTGTCATGGGGTGGGGGGAGGGGGGAGGGATAGCATTAGAAGAAATACCTAATGTAAATGACGAGTTAATGGGTGCAGCACACCAACATGGCACATGTATACCTATGTAACAAACCTGCACATTGTGCACAAGTACCCTAGAACTTAAAGTATAATAAATAAAAAATAAAATCATGAATGAAAAAAATACCAACTTGAAATTCTATACAGAGCAAATATATATATGTATATATGTGTATGTACACACACACATACATAATTTAGATAAACAAAACCTGAGAGGATTTGTTGCCAGCAGACCCATATTACCGGAAAGCCTCACAGATGTTCTTTGGCTGAAGAAAAATAATACGAAATAAAAATTCAGAGCTACAGGAAGAAAGGATAAACATTAAAAGTGGTAAATATTTGGGTACATATAAAAGACATATTGGACTTGGTTAAAATTAGCATCTATTCTTCAAAACACACCACTAGGAAAACAAAAGCAAGTCACAGAATGGCAGAAGTGTTTGTCCCGTGGGACTGCTTACATGGTTCTCACTGCTGCCACCCTGGAGGGATTGGCTGGGACTAGTGCTAGAGAACAGCCAGAAGAAAGCATCACGGAGGCTTGACCTTCAGGAGCTGCCTTTCCCGCTATTCAAGCCAGGGCTAAGGGGTGTCTCCTGGAGCTTTCTGTGTGTATGCTGGTCCTGGTCTTACTTCCAGGTTTCCGGCTGCCTTGAGTCTATGCTAGGGGACACTGGAGGAAAAGTGGGAAGCTCACCACCTATTTGGTGATGCCTTGAATTCTGGTCCTATTTTCCAACTTCCAGAGTCCTACAATAGCTGTCCCAGGTGCTAGAGCTCCACTGGGGAAGACAGACAGGGTTCAGTATGCTTCTCCCTCTTGAACCATGGTCCCATGAACTAAGTCTTGAGCATGGTAAGCCTGAGCTTACCATGGACATCCAGGTGGAAATGCATGTCTGGAGTTTTGAAACGAGCTCTGGGCTAGAAATAAACATTTCAGCCTTCAATGTATAGATGTTGTTCTCATTTACGGAAGTGGATGAGAGCCATCAGGGATAGTGTGTAGGATAACAGAAATGGACTGTGAATAGAACCCTGGAAACTAGCAACGTCTAAGTAGTGGGCAAAGGAAAAGGAGCCAATGATGAGGGTTCAGACAGGCAGGAGAAAAACCAGGACACAGACCCAGGGGAGACAAGTCTCCACTCCAGCTGTCTTCTGGCTGTGCACACCAGTGTTGCTCTGTGTGTTTGGCCAGCATTTCCCAGGGTTCTGTATGTACAGCATCTGTATCAGAATCACTGGCAGGGGCAGGGGGTGGGGGGAGGGATGTCAAGTGTGTCGAGTCTTAGGCCATGCTCCAAACTTCTTTAATTATAGGCATAAGCGGTGGGGCCCGCCTGCCTGAGTTTAAACTAGCTGCGCAGGGATTTCTCACGAACAGTTGGAAAGCCAATTCCCTAGGCCTAGGGAATGTAGGGACTCCTGAGCCTGTCACCAGCATAAAGAGAAGGTGCTGAACAGAGGGAAAAGTAAGAGAAGAGGAGGAGAAAGGAGTGATGATGAGGGAAAGAGAGAGATTCCCAAAGTTTGGTAAGTGGTGTGGAAGGAGAAAGAAGAGGAAGGGGAGATTAAGAGGAGGAGAAGGAAGAGAAGGAAGACAAGGAAAGAGACCCTTTATTCTCTTATTCTCATTATTTCAAAGCAGACATACTAGGAGTAGCTGAATCTTGGGTTTATCTTCCATGTTTGCAGTCTGCTAAGAGCCCAGCACGAGCCTGCAGTGCTCCAGGCTGGGTGAGGAGACAAGGAGACGGGTGGAGTGCAGCCACTGCAGCTGTGCTGAACATGATGCTGAACGTGATGGGAGTGAGCAATTTGGGCTGACACTATCCTTCTTTAAACAGCATCCAATGCTCAGTGAGCCCTGTTGCTTTTACATGACTCAATCAACATAGGTTAATTGGTACATTTTGTGCCAAATCCAGTAGTCATGTTTTATGCTGTGTTGCTCTAGCCAGACAACATCTGTTTGGAAGGGGAATGAAACTTGCTGAGGCAAAGCTACACGCATCCTTTTCTCTCCACCCCACCCCCAACCCTCGTACTAAAGAGTACATTTAAGAAATCTTCTGAAAAAGTCCAAAAGCTAAGGTCAAGTAGAAACCACATTAGATGAAATGGGAATTCATCACTAAAAATGCTTAGAGAAAAAGCATTTGACCCCATTTGAGCCTCCAAATAATCCACGCAATGCAAGTTTTCTTGGCCTTCACTTGCTGTCTTCTCAACCTTGGTTCTTCCCTGTGAGTGCCTCCACAACAATGGCCATGTCTCCTTCATCTTCATATTGCTGGCTCCCAGTACAGTGCCTGGCACATGTGAGGGGTTCAAAACTTTTGCTGAACTAAGCTTAACTTTCATTCTAGTGTCATTTTAACATATCTGTGTTCTCGGTGTCTTCTACATTTCTTCTTTCCTCCTTCACATTTCTCCTGGTCTTCTTCTTTTCTATCTGTTTATTTTATTCTCTTCTTTGCCCTTTCTGTCTTTTACTCTTCTCTCCCCCAGGGCCTGATTATTGCCAGAAGAGGACCAAGTTGGGAACCAGAATGTGGAGAAAACAAATTCTTCCAGCCTCTTCCAAACTTCCTTCCCTCCTCTTCTTTCTCCTTCCTCCTCTTCTTTCTCCTTCCTCCTCATTTTCTCTTCCCTTGTCTTCTTCCATTTATCTTCCTTTTTCCTTCCCCTGTCTGCACCCTTCAGGCTTCGCTTTCTAAAGTCCTCCATGTAGAAACATCTTATTAATGTGAAGGATGCAGTGCTATTTGAGTCATTGGAGTAAAAGCCGTTTTTCATTTCCTAATAATACCCTGTCTTTAGTGATTCTTAATTTTGAATAAATTCTCCTCTACATCACAAACACAAATTCATTCTAAGGTGCAACATGGCAGTGGCTCATGCCTGTAATCTCAGGACTTTGGGAGGCTGAGATAGGTGGATCACCTGAGGTCAGGAGTTAGAGACCAGCCTGACCAACAAGGTGAAACCCTGTTTCTACTAAAGATACAAAAATTTACCAGGCATGATGGTGCGTGCCTGTAATCCCAGCTACTTTGGAGGCTGTGGCAGAAGAATTGCTTGAACACAGGATGCAGAAGTTGCAGTGAGCCGAGATTGCCCCACTGCAGTCCAGCCTGGGCAACAGAGTGAGACTCTGTCTCAAACAAAACAAAACAAAACAAAACAAAACAAAACAACCCAAAAAAGGTGCAACATGACCCATTTAATATACTTCATTCTTCAGTATTCTTAATCAGTGAACACTCTAACTTTATGGATAATTATTATATCTTCATCAGCATTTCATGGACTATCTGATGGAGTGAGCACTCAAGGGATTTGACTCAAGTTCCCTGAACAAGCTAAATGGAATAGTACACTGCCCCTTCATCTCCAAGACAATCCATTGTGTTAATTTGTTCAATCTTCTATGAAAGATGATCAAATGCTTATGAATAACAACTGTGCCAGAAATGACTAAGATTAGGGGTTTATAGATAAGTGTTTTAAGCAACACTTAAAGCCTCTGAACTTATTTAATTCCATTATTCTTTTGACTCACTGCGTTCTCATTGGTAATTCACAGCTTTCTGTATAGCCTAGGTCCTTCGGCCATCCAGAGGTTTTGTTCGTTGATAGTTAACGACTCCTGGAAATGAGAGGAAGAACACAAAACTTCAGACCAGTTCAGAAAAGATGAGCTTCTGGTGGAACTATATTATTTTTCAGGAAGAAATAATATAGGAGTGGAAGAAGGAAACCAAGACTGTTGAACTCCTTTTATGGAGTTCACAGAAGCAACTATGAATGATTATATGTTATGATGCAACTTGTAATGTGTTAACTCTTTAATTCTCACAAAACACTGTAAGGGAGGAATTATTATATTATAGATGAAGGAATGGAGACTCAGAGGGGTGAGTGGACTTGTTCAAGATCACAGAGCGCGACAGTGGTGAAACCAGGATTCAAACCCAGGTCTGGCCAAGTCCAAAGCCCATGTGCGTTCTAGTACACTCTACCTGCAGTGCCTTAAATGCAGTGCGGGACTATAAACACAGCCTTTCCGCCTGTCTCTTCTCTAATATTGTCTCTTACTTTGTTTCATCAGTAACAGCACCTCCCATTTTATGGTGCTTTACAGACATTTATCAGGTGTTTTCACTGACACTGTCTCACTTAGTCCCCACAGCAATCCTGGGAAATACTAGTGTTGTTTGCAGTTTACAGATGTGGAAACTGGGATCTGGAGTGATGATGGGGTTGGCTTCTGGTCAGACAGCAAGTCAGTGACGGGGCTGATTCTGAAAGGAAGATGGGGCTGGGCCAGGTCACTGGGAAGCCTGCAGGGCAGATCCGGGAGCTAGGATTGGTAAAAGACAGGTCAAAAGGGTCAGGGCAGGAAGGGCAGTGTGGCTGGCTGAGTATTTAATTCAGAGGTGAACTCTATTTTCTGTGAATTGCAGAATTTTCTGACAGTTCTGTTTCCCACTTTGCTGTTTAGGGCAGTTACATGATCTCCCTAACTCCTGACTCTGAACATTCTTGCTTCACCCAGGGTCTTGCACTTTTCTTTCTATGTTCATCTTCTTAAAGCATGGTTCATTTTCTTCTTCCATCTGCACAGGCTTGATTTCTGATGCAGGCCCTCATCATGTCTTACTTGAATAACTGCAGAGCAGTCTTCTGATAGGGCTTCCTGTCTTCAGCCAGCTCTCCTGCCCTGCTGTTCACACTAGACTGATTTTCCTAAAATGCAAATGTGATCATAGTTCTCTGCTTAACATTTGTTAGTGGTTCCCAATCTCTTTTAGGACTAGATCCAGCCTCCTTATTACAATGAATGGGATCCTTCATAACTCGAGCCCTCCCCAGCCTCCCCAGGACATCCGTGCCACAGCAGTACCAAGCTGCTGCTTGATCTCACACCCCTCTGCATCTCACACATCATTGTCCCTCTGCGTGCAGTTGATGATCTCTCCTGCTCTCCTTTAATTAACTGCCAGGCAGCTGCCTTCCCACCTCTCTGGTGTTGTCTCCTTTCCTAAAGACCCAAGCAGACCTAGGGCTACCATTACATATGCACTTGTGGGTCTGCAGGGCACTTTCTCTCCACCAGTTGGAGGCACACTGGTGGGAAGAACTTTATCTTTTCACCTGTGATTCTTTCTCTCCCTGCAACATCCCTTCCTGGATGCAGATCTTTCCTGGATGCAGGGGGACTTTTTGTAATCTTGGGGAGGTGGCTGTTGCTTTTTTTTTTTTTTTTTTTTTTAGCACAATAAAGGGCAGGAGATTAACCTCTTCAGTGTGAGAGTGTGTTTTTGTTGTTTTGTTGTTTTGTTTTGTGGGGTGGCCTGGGGTAGGGAGAGTTCCATTCTTAAACCACCTTGGTGGCACCTTCTCCTTTAATCCCTGCCTTCAAGATGTATACAGCTTCTTTCTTTCTCCTCCATTTAATGTGTTGACACTCATAAAAGTTGTGAAAAGAATGCAAGCTTCCATCAAGTTCAAAGTTACTGGATTTAGATGAAAAAGACACTTGCAGGCCTTGAGAGGCAAAGAAATGCCACCCATAATAGTGAGGCAGCAGCCAGGATAGGTTCCGACCTGGGCTTTACCCTGTTCCGTGAGCACAGCAGGGATATGAGCTGTCTAGATTCTGAGAATGATAAGTCTGTATTTTAATTATAATGCTCCAGGAGTAGGCATTAATTCATACAGTCAGCATCCTGGCTAAAATCCCTGCTTGTGATAGTCGTAATCCCCAAACATTGCATAGTCAGAAACCCTGGGAAGACACAGAACTAAACATATAAGTCTTTTAGAGAATCAAAAACTGTATCACTGATATTTTCTTTTCTTTTCTTTTTTTTTTTTTTTTTTTTTTTGAGACGAGTCTCGCTCTGTCACCCAGGCTGGAGTGCAGTGGTGCGATCTTGGCTCACTGCAACCTCCGCCTCCCGGGCTCAAGCAATTCTCTGCCTCAGCCTCCCGAGTAGCTGGGATTACAGGTGCCCACCACCACGCCCAGCTAATTTTTTTTGTATTTTTAGTAGAGATGGGGTTTCACCATCTTGGCCAGGCAGGTCTTGAACTCCTGACCTTGTGATCCACCCACTTCGGCCTCCCAAAGTGCTGGGATTACAGGCCTGAGCCACCATGCCCGGCTCAATATTTTCAAGTTAAGAATCTCTACTTATTTGGTATATTTCATTAATGTTTTAAAGAAATTGCCTATTAGAATAACAGGTCAGCTTTTAGAGGCATAATTGAATACTTTTTGATTTAGACTTGTGGTTTTAGATAAAACTTTAATGTGTCAAAGAGAATTCAGCCTCACCAGATACCTCTGGCAGTCAGATTGGGGCCCATGATTCATTTGGGGCAATGAAAACTTGTGGTACTTCCAAGTAGAAGCAGTCAAGTGCAGGCATGTCTCCTCCATCTCTCCTTTCCTCGTGTAAGCGACCTGGTTGGTGCGAGCATTGGATGGGAGAGGCCATGTGATCCACACTGTATTTGCCTGAAGGAGAAACACACCTGGATCATGTTGTGAGACAGCATGAAAGACTGAATTGTCCACTAGGGATCCCACATGTCCTTGCCCCAACAGCTGGGTTTCCTCTTCCCTCTTTTTTTTGCACATGACATTAGCCCCTAACTGTTCCACTCCACCCCTTTTGATAAAATTCAGATCACTCAAACCATCACTGCTAATTCACTAAAACAATTCATCCCCCTTCTCAAACTCTTTTGACAAACCACTGCTGCTGATGGCTGAACTTCAGCTGACACCTTCTTGCTAAAGCCCTATAAAACATTCTGCCCTCCTTCCCCAAGTTACAACTCCCCTTTGGATCCTTCTCATGCCTGGCATTTTTGAATAAAAGCTGATATGAATGGTGCTCTGGTTGATTTTTTCCGAGCAAGGACGGGATCCCCAGTGGACAATTCAGTCTTTCATGGTCCCTCACAACACAATCTAGGTGTGCTTCTCCTTCAGGCAAATACAGTGTGGACCACATGGCCTCCCCCACCCAGTGGCTGCACCATCCAAGTCACTTCCACAAGAAAAGGAGAGATGGAGGAGACATGCTGTTCTTGACTGCTTCTACTTGGAAATACCACAAATTTTCATTGCCCCAAATGAATCATAGGCCCCACTCTGACTGCCAGGGGTATCTGATGGGGCTGAATTCTCTTTGACACATTTAAGCCATCAAGATTTCAGGCTTATTTGCTATCATACCATAGCCTAACCTATACTGGCTAATGTATTTACTAAATTTATAAACAATATATGAACATTTTCTTAAATTTAAGATTCATCACATTTAGAAATTTGCTTGATTAAATTTTCAGTAAATACTTACATGCATGGGAAGTTTTACTATTAGAAAATTGGGCCAGGCACAGTGGCTCACGCCTGTAATCCCAACACTTGGGAAGCCACGGCAGAAGGATCACTTGAGGCCAGGAGTTTGAGACCAGCCTGGTCAACAGAGCGAGACCCTCATCTCTACAAAAAATACAAAAGTTAGCCAGGCCCGGTGGCACATGCCTGTAATCCTAGCGACTTGTGAGGCTGAGGCAGGAGGATTGCTTGAGCCCACGAGTTTGAGGCTGCTGTGAACTATGATCATGCCAGTGAACTCCAGCCTGGGCAACAGAGTGAGACCCTGTCCCTGCCCTCCCATTGCCCCCAGCTCCCACCAAAAAAATGAATACTGAAGTACTTAAAAGTACTTATATTTGTAAGTGTAATTGAAAGTATTCAAAGATGTTTAATTAGCTTGCTTTATAAAATGAGACCAAATATTATTCAAGGGATCCTTAACTGTGATTGCTAAAATTTGCCAGAAGTTTTTATTTTACAAGTAAAATAGGGTTTATAAGATGAGCACAAAAGCCTAAAGAAGAATTGCATTTTTAAATATAGAACTTGAATAAATCTAACATTGCTGTCTAAAAACCAGACCAAACTCCTGAATGATCTTTTCTATGCGTAAAGTGTATACTCAAGAATACGTAAAAGACCTCATATTTAGCAATTTGCTATGGAACCAGGTAGAGCTGACACTGACTGATGAGCTACATGGGGGGTCACTATCCAAGGAATAGTAGGATCTCAGAAGGAAGGGTCCAAAGGATGGAAGGTGGCTGGCAGAGGGAAGAGAGAATTTGCAGGACTGGGCTCCAGGAGAGAAGTTCTTGCTGTGGAGGGGTGGCCAAAGAGTGTACGTGGAGATCCAGGGTAACTCAGAGAAGTCACAGAAGCCCCCTGAGTTCTTAGCACACTGAGAATCTAAAATAGGTCCAATATTTCCCTCACGGGTCACTTCCTCCACTGGGTCACTTCCTCTGCTGAATCCCTTCCTGGTGTTTTTCCACTGGGAAAGAATGGATCTAAGAGAGTGACACTGGGGGCCACCTGACTAGCTGAATAAGAAGACTACTATTACTACTGTGCCCTTCTGCCCTGATCTATTCATGATAAGGGCTAAATAAGAATAAGCCCTTACATGTGCATAGGACTTTAGAGTGTACAAAGTGCTTCATAAAACTCCCAAAACTTATTCATTTAACTTTCACTATAGACCTCTGAAGTCTTTATTTCTGCCACACATTTAGTTTCATCCCCAGTTTACACACATGGAATCAAAATCTCATAAACTTCTAAATCTGTGGGAGGCTTAAGAGATCACTGGGATCAAGCCATTCTTCCAGTAGATGAAGGAACCAAGACCCATAATAGTTAAGTGATTTTACTGAAGCCATACAGCCAGTATGTATGTCAGTCAGATATTTTTGTGTTTGTTTCTTTGTTCCTTCCAGATATCTCTAAATGAAGCTGATAGACTAGGCTTAAAATGGAAAATATGTATATGGGGGGAGTGGAAAAGGAGGTTACAAAGATGAGGAATAAATCAACCCCTGTCTAAGGGAATGTGTTTGCAAATTGGATGAACTAGTTTGAAATGAATTTTCAAAGGAATTCCGATTTTCTTGTGGTAGCTAATGATTGAAGAATCTCAGTGACACTAGTTCAAGACATTCTCCATTGAGGATTACACATTAAAATATTTGGAAATGGGGGCTGTGGTAAGCCTAAGGTGTGCTCCAATTATCCTTGCTTCCTTCTGCAATCTTCTCCCCTTGAATGTGGGCTGGACATAGTGACTCACTTCCAGTGAATAGAAAACAATAGCTAAGTAAAGGAGTGCCACTCCTGAGATTTAGTCATAAAAAGACTATGGCTTCTTTCTTGAGTATCCTCTTTCTCCTTCTCTCTCATCCCTCACTCTGGAGAAAGCCAGTTGTGTTTATAGTCAGCCCTGTGGAGAGGTTCATGTGACAAGGAACTGAGGGAGGCCTTCAGCCAACAGTGGGAAATAGAGCCCTCTGTCCAACTGCCCATGAGGCCTGGCAACCAGCAGGTAAGTGGGCTTAGAGCTGGCTTCCCCCGGTGGAGTCTTCAGTGGAGACCACAGCCCCAGCCCTAAGTGACTGCTTAACTGCAGCTTCATGAAAGCCACTGAGCCAGAGGCACCCAGCTGAGAAATACTGGGATTCCTGACTCACGGAAACTGTGAATATTGTGAAACTGACATAATAAATTTTTTTTACACTGCTCACTTTGGGGGCCATTTGTTATGCAGCAGTGGATAACTAATACAAGAGTGAAGTAAGGACAAAAGAAACCTTAATTAACTGGTTATCTTCTCACTTTGATCAATGTGTACCACAGTCTTAAAGACACATTTTGGAGTGTTTTTAATGTTTCTTTAGCACTGTTAACAATAAGCTTCCAAATCACAAAATTCAAAAATTATCTATTTTCCCCATTAAACATGTTGCTTGCTCCAATTATGGTTAAAAATACATCTTGGGGCCAGGTGTAGTGACTCACACCTGTAATTCTACCACTTTGGGAGGCTGAGGTAGGAGGATTGCTTGAGGCCAGCAATTTGAGACCAACCTGGGCAACATAGCTAAACCTCATCTCAAAAAAAAAAAAAAAAAAAAAAAAAAATCTTGGTAATGAAAATAATACTGGGGACCAAGTTAGGTATAAAATATATTTCACACTTACCATATTTAGATGCAAGGTCTAGAAGAATTGTTCTGAAGATATGACAGAGTTGGTATTTTAGGTGTAAATCACTGCCTGAATCAGAGTGCTTCTCTCTTTCCTGGAGGCCACTCCTCAGCAGCTGGTTAGCCCTGGAAAGTTCTCAAGGAGCCCCTGCACTTTTGCTAACATCACATTGCTTATTTGAAGAGCTGTGGATATGCCTGAAAAAGATATAACAAATTCCTATTTTATAATCACATTTAGAAAGAGAAACATTTCCATATTCTATCCCCTACCCATCCACTCAGCCTGTGATCAAGTTCAGCCTGAAAGATGGAGGTTTAGAGGAAAATAGAAATCGATTGCAGTAATAAGCATGACGAATAGTGTGCCAGGAGAAACAAACCTAGACTGAAGGTGTGAGTGCTTGAGTTTACAAAGTCAAATTTTGCATTGGTTTGGCTGGTGGGGAAACTCCAGAATGCCATGCAGCAGAAATGAAAAAGTAACATCTCAGAATCTCTGATCATTTTGGATGTCTATCAATAAACCTAGCATGGCAGATTAGCGGAGAATAAGTCAAGAAGAATTATGACCAGAGAAGATTAATTGAAGTCAAGGTTCCTATGACTAAATTTGTTTATATCTGGGTGCTGAGTTAGAAGCCCAACTAGTTCGTCTGCCTCACTTTTGTGTTGCTAATTTCTTTAAAAAAACAACAACAACAAAAGATCATCATGGCAGATGGGAGGCAGGACTAGATTGCAGCTCTGACTCAGATGGACAGAGCAGTGTGCAGAGGCTTGCATCGTGAATTTTAGCTCCAGAATGACAAGAATAAACCAGAAATCCTGAGAGGATCCACAGACCCTCTGAAAGAAGCGGACTGCTCCTGCAGGACCTGGAAGACACTGTAAATACTGTGAGTGCCCAAACTGCAGAAGTGGGAAAGGGAAACCCTCCGCTCCTGAACACACACCCTCACTGGAGTAAATAAATGAAGGTTTAATTTGCGGGAGAAGTTTCCAACCTTACCTGGAGCTGAGCCAATTTAGAGAGCCCAGCAAAATACAGGGGTAGAGGAAGCAGCGGGAAAGGCCCCAGGAGCTCGCTGGGTCCCCAAGCAGGCTATTCCTGCCTGGCATGACAGGGATCCTTCGGGAGGGCAGCCAGAGGTATGGGGGAAAACACCACAGGAAGAAGGAAGTCTCCAGCTGAAATTTGAAAAAATTTGAACCCAGAAAGAAGCTTCCTGGCCGGAAATCAGGGGAGGGTGCAAATCTGGTGTGCAGACTCCACAGGCAGGGGAAGAACAAAAGCTGTGTTCTTTCACAGCTGGGAGGCAGGTAGCCTGGGGCAAGTTCTCAAGCCCTGCTCGGCCCACTGCCTGGAAACAGCCTCAGGGTTGTTAGCGGGTCACAGTGAGAGGGAGACCGGCCCTCTGAATTGTGTGGGAGCTGAGTGAGGCCTGTGACTGTCGGCTTTCCCCCACTTCCCTGACAACCTGCATGACTCAGCAGAGGCAGCCATAATCTTTCTAGGTACACAACTCCATTGACCTGGGAACCTCACCCTCATCTCCCACAGCAGCCACAGCAAGACCCATCGAAGGAGAGTCTGAGCTCAGACACGCCTAGTCCTGCCCCTACCTGATGGGCCTTCCCTATTCACTCTGGCAGCTGAAGACAAAGGGCGTATACTCTTGGGAGTTCTAGGGCCCCGCCCACCACCTGTTTCTCTCCATACTACCACAGCTGATGCTCTCTGGAAAGTGCCACTTCCTGGCAGGAGGCCAACCAGCACAAAAATAGAACATTAACCACCAAAAAGCTAAGAACCCTCACAGAGTCCATTTCACCCCCCTGCAACCTCCACCAGAACAGGTGCTGGTATCCGTGGCTGAGAGACCCATAGACAGTTCACATCACAGGACTCTGTGCAGACAACCCCCAGTACCAGCCTGGAGGTGGGGAGACTTGCTGGGTGGCTAGACCCAGAAGAGAGATAACAATCATTGCAGCTTGGCTCACAAAAAGCCACATCCATAGGAAAAGGGGGAGAGTACTGCATCAAGGGAACACCCCATGGGACAAAAGAATCTGAACAACAGCCTTCAGCCCTAGACCTTGCCTCTGACGGAGCCTACCTAAATGAAAAGGAAGCAGAAAAACAACACTGGTAATATGGCAAAACAAAATACAAAGTTCTTTAATACCGTGCCCCCCCCTCAAAAAAAAATCACATTAGCTCACCAGCAATGGATACAAACCAAGAAGAAATCCCTGATTTACCTGGAAAAGAATTCAGGAGGTTAGTTATTAAGCTAATTGGGGAGGCACCAGAGAAAGGCGAAGCCCAATGCAAGGACATCTGAAAAGTGATACAAGAAGTGAAGGGAGAAATATTAAAGGAAATAGATAGCATAAAAAAAAACAATAAAAACTTCAGGAAACATTGGACACGTTTATAGAAATACAAAATGTTCTGGAAAGCCTCTACAATAGAATTGAACAAGTAGAAGAACGAAACTCAGAGCTTAAAGACAAGGTCTTCGAATTAACCCAATATAACAAAGACAAAGAAAAAAGAATAAGAAAATATGAACAAAGCCTCCAAGAAGTCTGGGATTATGTTAAACAACCAAACCTAAGAATAATCGGTGTTCTTGAGGGAGAAGAGAAATCTAAAAGTTTGGAAAACATATTTGGGGGAATAATAGAGTAAAACTTTCCCAGCCTTGCTAGAGACATAGACATCCAAATACAAGAAGCACAAAGAACCCCTGGGAAATTCATCACAAAAAGATCATCACCTACACACATTGTCATCAGGGTATCTAAAGTTAAGACGAAGGAAGGAATCTTAAGAGCTATGAGACAAAGGCACCAGTTAACCTATAAAGGAAAACCTATCAGACTAACAGCAGATTTCTCAACAGAAACCTTGCAAGCTAGAAGAGATTGGGGCCCTATCTTCAGCCTCCTCAAGCAAAACAATTTTCAGCCAAGAATTTTGTATCCAGCGAAGATAAGAATCACATATGAAGGAAAGATACAGTCTTTTTCAGACAAACAAATGCTGAGAGAATTCGCCACTACCAAACCACTACAACAAGAACTGCTAAAAGGAGCTCTAAATCTTAAAGCAAATCCTGGAAACACATCAAAACAGAACCTCTTTAAGGTATAAATCACACAGGACCTATAATACAAAAATACAATTTAAAAAGCAAAAACAAAAAAACCAAGGTACACAGCCAACAAATAGCACAATGAATGCAATGGTACTTCATATCTCAATACTAACACTGGATGTTAATGGCTTAAATGCTCCACTTAAAAGATACAGAACTGCAGAATAGATAAGAACTCACTGACCAACTATCTGCTGCCTTCAGGAGACTCACCTAACACATAAGGACTCACATAAACTTAAAGTAAAGGGGTGGAAAAAGGCATTTTATGCAAATGGACACCAAAAGGGAGCAGAGATAGCTATTCTTATTTCAGACAAAACAAACTTTGAAGCAGCAGCAGTTAAAAGAGACAAAGAGGGATATTATATAATGGTAAAAGGCCTTGTCCAACAGGAAAATATCACAATCCTAAACATATATGCATCTAACACTGGAGCTCCCAAATTTATAAAACAATTACTAATAGACCTAAGAAATGAGATAGACAGCAACACAATAATAGTGGGGGACTTCAATACTCCACTGATAGCACTAGACAGGTCGTCAAGACAGAAACTCAACAAGGAAACAATGGATTTAAACTACCTTGGAACAAATGGACTTAACAGATATATACAGAACATTTCATCCAATAATCGCAAATACACATTCTATTTAACAGCATATGGAACCTTCTTTAAGATAGACCATATGATAGGCCATAAAATAAGCTGGAATAAATTTAAGAAAATTGAAATTATATCAAGCACTCTCTCAGACCACAGTGGGAAAAAACTGGAAATCAACTCCAAAAGGAACCTTCAAAACCATGCAAATATATGGAAATTAAATAACCTGCTCCTGAATGAGCACTGGGTCAAAAAATGAAATCAAGATGGAAATTAAAAAATTCTTCAAACTGAACGACAATAATGACACTGAGAGGTGACAGCGTGCTGGCAGCCCTTGCAGCCCTCGCTCGCTCTTGGTGCCTCTGCCTGGGCTCCCACTTTGGCGGCACTTGAGGAGCCTTTCAGCCTACCGCTGCACTGTGGGAGCCCCTTTCTGGGCTGGTCAAGGCCGGAGCTGGCTCCCTCAGCTTGCAGGGAGGTGTGGAGGGAGAAGCCTGAGTGGGAACTGGGGCTGCACACGGTGCTTGCGGGCCAGTGCGAGTTCCGGGTGGGCGTGGGCTCGGGGGACTCCACTTGGAGCAGCCGGCCTGCCCTGCTGTCCCCGGGCAATGAGGGGCTTAGCACCCGGGCCAGCAGCTGCGGAGGATGTACTGGGTCCCCCAGCAGTGCCGGCCCACCAGTGCTGTGCTCAATTTCTCGCCAGGCCTTAGCTGCCTTCCCGCGGGGCAGGGCTCAGGGCCTGCAGCCCGCCATGCCTGAGCCTCCCACCCCCTCCGTGTGCTCCTGTGCAGCCCGAGCCTCCCCAACGAGCGCCGCCTCCTGCTCCAGGGCGCCCAGTCCCATTGACCACCCAAGGGCTGAGGAGTGCAGGTGCATGGCGCGGGACTGGCAGGCAGCTCCACCTGCAGCCCTGGTGCGGGATCCACTGGGTGAATCCAGCTGGGCTCCTGAGTCTGGTGGGGATGTGGAGAACCTTTATGTCTAGCTAAGGGATTGTAAATACAACAATCGGCACTCTGTATCTAGCTCAAGGTTTGTAAACACACCAATCAGCACTCTGTGTCTAGCTCAGGGTTTGTGAATGCACCAATCGACACTCTGTATCTAGGTACTGTGGTGGGGACTTGGAGAAACTTTGTGTCAACACTCTTTATGTAGCTAATCTGGTGGGGACGAGGAGAACCTTTGTGTCTAGCTCAGGGATTGTAAAGGCACCAATCAGTGCCCTGTCAAAACAGATCACTTGGCTCTACCAATCAGCAGGATGTGGGTGGGGCCAGATAAGAGAATAAAAGCAGGCTGCCTGAGCCAGCAGTGGCAACCCGCTTGGGTCCCCTTCCACACTGTGGAAGCTTTGTTCTTTCACTCTTTGCAATAAATCTTGTTGCTGCTCACTCTTTGGGTCCACACTGCCTTTATGAGCTATAACACTCACCACGAAGGTCTGCAGCTTCACTCCTGAAGCCAGCGAGACCACGAACCCACCGGCAGGAATGAACAACTCCAGACGCACCGCCTTAAGAGCTGTAACACTCACCGTGAAGGTCGGCAGCTTCACTCCTGAGCCAGTGAGACCACGAACCCCACCAGAAGGAAGAAACTCTGAACACATCCGAACATCAGAAGGAACAAACTCTGGACACGCCACCTTTAAGAACTGTAACACTCACCGCGAGGGTCCACGGCTTCATTCTTGAAGTCAGTGAGACCAAGAACCCATCAATTCCGGACACAACACAACCTATCAAAACCTCTGGGATACAGCAAAGGTGGTGCTAAGCGGAAAGTTCGTAGCCCTAAACGCCTACATCAAAAAGACTGAAAAAGGCCTGGCACGGTGGCTCACACCTGAAATCCCAGCACTTTGGGAGGCCGAGATGGGTGGATCACGAGGTCAGGAGATTGAGACCATCCTGGCTAACATGGTGAAACCCCGTCTCTACTAAAAATACAAAAAATTAGCCAGGAGTAGTGGTGGGCGCCTGTAGTCCCAGCTACTAGGGAGGCTGAGGCAGGAGAATGGCCTGAACCTGGGAGGCAGAGCTTGCAATGAGCCGAGATTGTGCCACTGCACTCCAGCCTGGGCAAAAGAGCAAGACTCCATCTCAAAAAAAAAAAAAAAAAAAAAAGACTGAAAGAGCACAAACTGACACAAGGTCACACCTCAAGGAACTAGAGAAACAAGAACAAACCAAACCAAAATGCAGCAGAAGAAAGGAAGTAACCAAGATCAGAGCAGAACTAAATGAAATTGAAACAACAACAAAAATACAAAAGATAAATGAAACAAAAAGCTGGTTCTTTGAAAAGATAAATAAAATTGATAGACCATTACCAAGGTTAACCAAGAAAAGAAGAGAGAAAATCCACATAACCTCAGTAAGAAACGAAATGGGAGATATTATAACTGACATCGCTGAAATACAAAAAATCATTCAAGGCTACTATGAACACCTTTATGCATATAAACTAGCAAACCTAGAAGTGATGGATAAACTTCTGGAAAAATAGAGCCCTCCTAGCTTAATTCAGGAGGAATTAGTTACTGTGAACAGACCAATAACAAGCAGTGAGATTCAAACAGTAATTTAAAAATTACCAACAAAGAAAGTCCAGGACCAGGCGGATTCATAGCAGAATTCTACCAGACATTCAAAGAAGAATTGGTACCAATCCTTTTGATGACACTATTCCACAAGATAGAGAAAGAGGGAACCCTCTCTAATTCATTCTATGAGGCCAGCATCACCCTAATACCAAAACCAGGAAAGGACATAACCAAAAAAGAAAACTACAGACTGATACGCCTGATGAACATAGATGCTAAAATCCTTAGCAAAATACTAGCTAACTGAATCCAACAACATATCAAAAAGATAATCCACCACGATCAAGTGGGTTTCATACCAGGGATGCAGGGATGGTTTAACATATGAAAGTCAATAAATATGATACACCACATAAACAGAATTAAAAACAAAAATCACGTGATATCTCAATAGACGTGGAAAAAGCTTTTGGCAAAATCCAGTATCCCTTTGTGATTAAAGCTCTCAGCAAAATTGGCATAGAAGGGACATACCTCAATGTAATACTGTCTATGACAAACCCACAGCCAACATAATACTGAATGGGGAAAAGTTGAAAGCATTCCCTCTGAGAGCTGGAGCAAGAGTAGGATGCCCACTCTCACCACTTCTCTTCAATATGGTACTGAAAGTCCTAGCCAGAGCAATCAGACAAGAGAAAGAAGTAAAGGGCATCCAAATCAGTAAAGAGGAAGTCAGACTGTCCTGTTTGCTGATGATACGATTGTTTACCTCGAAAACCCTAAAGACTCCTCCAGAAAGCTCCTAGAACTAATAATTCAGCAAAGTCTCTGGATACAAGGTTAATATACACAAATCTGTAGCTCTTCTATACACCACAGTTACCAAGAAAAGAATCAAATCAAGAACTCAACCCCTTTTACAATAGCTGCAAAAAAACAAACAAACAAACAAAAAACATAGGAATATACCTAACCAAGGAGGTGAAAGACCACTACAAGGAAAACTACAAAATGCTTTTGAAAGAAATCATAGATAACACAAATGAGAACACATCCCATGCTCATGAATGGGTTGAATCAATATTGTGAAAATGACCATACTGCCAAAAGCAATCTACAAATTCAACACAATCTCCACCAAAATATCACCATCATTCTTCACCGAATTAGAAAAAAAAAATTCTAAAATTCATATGGAACCAAAAAAGAGCCTGCATAGCCAAAGCAAGACTAAGCAAAAGGAACATATCTGGAGGCATCACACTACCTGATTTCAAACTATACTATAAGGCTATAGTCACCAAAACAGCATGGTACTGGTATAAAAATAGGCACATAGACCAATGGAACAGAATAGAGAACCTAGAAATAAATCCAAGTACTTATAGCCAATTGATCTTCAACAAAGCAAACAAAAACATAAAATGGGGAAAAGATACTCTTTTCAACAAATGGGGCTGGGATAATTGGCTAGCCACATATAGGAGAATGAAACTGGTTCCTCATCTCTCACATTATACAAAAATCAACTCAAGATGGATTAAGGACTTAAATCTAAGACCTGAAACTATAAAAATTCTAGAAGATAACACTGAAAAAACCCTTTTAGACATTGGCTTAGGCAAGCATTTCATGACCAAGAACCCAAAAGCAAATGCAATAAAAACAAAGATAAATAGTTGGGACTTAATTAAACTAAAGAGCTTTTGCATGGCAAAAGGAACAGTCAGAGTAAACAGACAACCCACAGAGTTGGAGAAAATCTTCACAATCTATACATCTGACAGAGGACTAATATCCAGAATCTACAACGAACTCAAATCAGTAAGAAATAAAACAATCCCATCCAAAAGTGAGCTAAAGACATGAATAGCCAATTCTCAAAAGAAGATATACTAATGGCCAAACAAATGTATGAAAAAATGCTCAACATTACTAATGATCAGGAAAATGCAAATCAAAACCACAATGTGATACCACCTTACTCCTGCAAGAATGGCCATAATAAAAAAAATCAAAAAACCGTAGATGTTGGCATGGATGCAGTGATCAGGGAACATGTCTACATGCTGGTAGGAATGCAAACTAGTACAGCCACTATGGAAAACAGTGTGGAGATGCCTTAAAGAAGTAAAAGTAGAACTTCCATTTGATCCAGCAATCCCCCTACTGGGTATCTACACAGAGGAAAAGAAGTCATTATACAAAAAAGATACTTGCACATGCATGTTTATAGCAACACAATTTGCAGTTGCAAAATTGTGGAAAGAACCCAAATGCCCATCAATCAAAGAGTGGATAAAGAAACTGTGAGATATATATCTATATCTATATAGATATATAAAAATAGATATATAAATATATGTATATATGATGGAATACTACTCGGCCATAAAAAGGAATGAATTAATGGCATTTGCAGATACCTAGGTGAGACTGGAGACTATTATTCTAAGTAAAGTAACTCAGGAATGGAAAATCAAACATCATATGCTCTCGCTGATATGTGGGAGCTAAGCTATGAGGACACAAAGGTATAAGAATGGTACAATGGATTTTGGGGACTTGGGGGGAAGGGTGGGAGGGGGTGAGGGATAAAAGACTACAAATAGGGTACAATGTATACTGCTCGGGTGATGGGTGCACCAAAATCTCACAAATCACCACTAAAGAACTTACTCATGTAACCAAATACCACCCGTACCCCAATAACCTATGGGGAAAAAAAAGCATGTAGATTGACTTGACTGAAGACATGAAAGAGGAGACTGCTACAGCCTCATGAAGCATAGACAATCAGCATACTGAAGAATATCTAGATATTTCGCCTCTCTTTTCTCCAATTCTCTCTTCTTTTTCTTCTCCTTCTCCTTCCACTTCTTCTCTCTTGCTTTCTCTCTGTCTCCCTGTCTCTCATTCTCTCTTCCTCATTTTCTTCTTCAAAAACATTCAGACTCTTAGACCAGCCTCCTTGGGCTCTATAATAAGGAAGCAAACAATCCTTTAAAAAAGGTGGGACTAGGGACCCGAGGTAGGACCGTCACCTGAGGACACCCGCATGGCTTGTGACTCTTTCCATCTTTATTTGTTCCAAAAGCCATATTTATCCTTTAAAAAAAATTAGAGACTCTATTTCTAGACATGGACTTTTAAAAATTTATGTTCCTCTCTAGTAGAGTCAAACCATTAGACTCATGTCCTTTATAATCAAGGAATAGAATATTTATATTTTTAAAAGTATAATTTACCAATGACCCGGGGTGGCTTCTAAATATAGAAATGCTATTGGGGCCCTGTCCTGTGAAAGCAGCAGTCAAGATCCCTGTCCTGGCCAGCTGTGAAACCTGTGATTGATTTCTGAACAACCTATACAAAAAAAAAAAAAAAAAAGTTTAAGAAGTCTGTGTAAGAAGTAAAAGAAATAAATTGAACACACATGTGTAATCATTATTCATATGAGCGTTCTCTGTATTACTTCATAACACAGCTGTGTACACACAAAAAAACTTTGCTTCTTTCTCTTGGAGTCTTATTAATTTCTGTTTAATGAAACACAAATGTTTGTGCGCTTGATTTTGAGGAGCATGGTCTAGTTGGGTGTTTGTTAAGCACTAGCCAGGATGGCTATGCCCACCTAATACAAATGTCTTTAGGCCTTTCAGAGCCCCTGACAGGGCATCTTTTGAGCATGCCAGTTGCCATGGTCACCAGTATGCCCATTTGCAAAAAAATTGGAAGCCATGCTCATTGTGTCAACAACTACATTGGGGGATAAAAAGAGCATGTTTGCTTCAAGAGTTGGCAATTGGTTGTTTGTTAGCCTCCCCGCCCACATACTTCCATCAAACAATGTCTCATTCAACTGCATAAGTCAAAGTTTACAACTCCCATCTTTCTCGTTGGGATAGGCTGGGGGAGTGTGGATGCAAAATCATCACTTACAGAAACAACCCAGGCTCACAGGCTGACAAGGACACTAGAGGGGCATCAGATGAGTGGCGGAATGGGAAGTGGTGACAACCTGTGTTCTGTGACTGGCTCCAACTAGATGTTTGACCTGGCTGTGAAATTTTGGGCTTCTCCATCTATGAAAGGAGGTGAGGGAGAGAGAGCATCTGCACAGTCCCTCTCATCTTCCAAATTTTGTGATCCTAAAACACATTCTTTGTGCTTATTCATCCATCTTATGTGCCCCCCAAACACACACACACAAATGCGCACACACGCCCACTTTCTCCCTCTCTCTCTGTCACACACACACACACACACACACACACACACACACACACAGTTTTTCTTTTCTTTTTAAAATATGTATTGTTTGGAGAGCATAAATGGAATGCCTCATATTTTTACATGAGTTTTACACACAAAGTCCACTCCTTTCCCCAATATAGTTTCCCAACCTGCAGACAGATTACAGCCACAGTAACTTGAGAATTAACCTCAGAAAGCATTGATTTAATCATCTATGATTGCTTTTACTTAACAGTAACAATTCTAACCCATTCAGAAATTATCAAAATTCTATCTTTCATGAATTCTGGTTCTTATTATCATTACCTTTTGGTTATATTGCACGAAAATTTATGTCTGTGGGTAATTTTAGGGTTTATTTTTCACAAAGATGCTTATATTCACTATATATGTGTGTGTGTGTGTGTGTACGTTCCACAAGCAGATGCTTATAATAATTACATAACAATATGTATGTATGTATGTGGAGAAAACTGTGGTTAGAAGAAGCCAGATAACTCACCCAAGGCCTTGCAGCTCAGTGACAAGGCTTGGGTTTGAATGTTGATCCTTTTTTGGTGTCAAAATTCATTTCTGTCCTATCTACTAGGCTGCCTCTCTTCATCTTTCTGTCATCTTCACCTAGAAGGCTCTGAAAAACAGTGTGGAAGTAGAAAAGTGTATTATAAAGGGATAAATCTAGGAAAAATTCATGGGGCTGAAATAGAACTTGCCCAGAAAAAGTACAATTGCACCAATGAAAGCAGTGTATATGTGTACATGTATAATACTGAAAAGTGATTCATACTCAGAGGGGAAGGTATTAGTCAAAAATGCCCAAATGTTCAAAATGTCTTTATTTTATTGATTCAATTTAAATAAAAATGACTGAATTTTGATAGCTTACCTATGCTATCAGGAAATTAAATTTATCCATTGACACCTGTGATGGAAGAATAAGGCCACAGGATAGCTGATTTGGAAGTAAAGGAAAGTAAGGCTCAGCAAGGATTAAATCACATTGCCTTAGCTGAACTAGGCAACAGTTATTTTTTAGCATTTCTTGAGCTATTTTCCTTTCATTGTAGGACTGTTTAAGAATCAAAAGAGTTAATGGACATGAAATTAGGTTGTAAAAAATACCTAGCCAACATTAATTGCTATTAAATAAATATGTATTTGTTTGTTTTAACAAATGCTTGCACAGAACTTACTGTGTGCCAGGTACTACTCTAAGAGCTTGATTCTGCTAAAGACCTTAGGAAGTATTGATTGCTATTATCTCCATTGTGTGAATAAGGAAACCGAAGCAGACAGATCAGTAATAAGTTGATGGAGCACAGCTGTCTATGGCCTTGGTCTAGAACACAGTTATTAGGCATTACGGTTCCCTAAATATACAGTAGAGTTGGCTTCATCATGGTTTTCAAAATATTTATTAAATTGTTTCAGTTTCCATCTGAAAAATTTGCCTTGCTATGACTATAATTAAACTTTTGGTTTCCTTTCCCTTGTTCTAATTTGAATTCCCTTTGAATATATATCCTGTCTTTCCTATTAAATAGACTGAAAGAATCAGGAAATTCACTGCCATTCAGAGAGTACCCACCAGAGGCATAAATACCCATCCCAAAGAGGATGGAAAAAAGAGACCAGGAAGATAAATTTCCTTTCAGTGCTGTCACTCGGTTTCATTTCAGCTTGTCATGACTTCTTTCAGCATTTTAAATTTGAGGCCTGGATATTTGACAAGATAATCCATCTAACAAGGATATTATAGGAAGAACAACCACAAATGTGTATATATTTTTTCTTTTTTATATTGTAAAATATACATAAAATTTACTACCTCTAAGTGTATGGCTTGATGGCATTAAGTGTATTCACATTATCACCACTATCTATCTCCAGAACTTCTTCCACCTCCCAAAACTGAAACTCTGTACCCGTTAAACAGTAACTCCCCATTTCCCAAACCTCCCAGCCCCTGATAACCATCATTCTACTTTCTGTCAGCAAATCTGACTATGTTAACTTCCTCATATAAGTAGAATGAAACAGTATTTGTTTTTCTGTGACCAGTTTATTTCACTTAACATAATGTCCTCAATGTTCATCCATGGTGCAGTGTCAGAATTTTCTTCTTTCTTAAGGCTGAATAATATCACTTTTTATGTATATGCCACATTTTGTTTATTCATTCATCTGTGGACATTTGGGTAGCTTTCTTCTTTTGCCGCTTGTGAATAATGCTGCTGTGAACATAGGTGTACAAGCATCTGTAGAGTTGCTGCTTTCAACTCTGTTGGGTATACACCTAGGAGTGAAATTACTGGGTCATATGGCAATTCTATTTTTGCCTTTTTTGAGGAACCACCACATTGTTTTCCATAATGGCTGCACCATTTTACATTTCCATTATCAGTGGACAAGGGTCCCAACTTCTCCACATACTCTCTAACACTTTTTAGTCTCTATTTATGGATAATAGGCATCCTAATAGGTGTGAAGTGGTCCAACATTGTTTTGATCTGCATTTCCGTAATGATTAGTGATGTTGAGCATCTTTTTATGTGCTTTTTGGACCTTGGCATATCTTCTTTGGAGAAATGTCTATTCAAGTACTTTGTTCATTTTTTAATTGGATTGTTTGTTGTTGCTGTTGCTGAATCGTAGGAGTTCTTTATATATTTTGCAAATTAATTCATTATTAGATATATAATTTGTAAATATTTTCTCCATTTCCATGAATTGCCTCTTCACTCTGCCTATCTATAAACTGGCTTTTTATTTTCACAGTGTTGTACCTTTAAAAGATTTCGTCTCTTGTCTAAAGCGTTCACCCACAAAAGTATGCTTACTGAGCCTATTCCTTGTGATACAGAATTTGCGAAATTGCTAATAGACCTTTGTGAGTTAACGTTTAACACTTACACAGTCAAAATCCAGTCAGGAGTTAGAAACCACACCAATAACCTTAACAGAGTGAATTTAATATAAGGAACCATTAAGCAGGTGCTAGAGAACCGAAAAGACAAATGAAAGAAAACTTAGATAACATAGAGATAGTAACTGTAGAAAGTCGCTACCATCCTTAGGGCTGGAGGAATCCAGTTAAGAGGTTGGGATTTATAAAATTTAGAATGTGGGAGAGAGGGCTTGTGGGGTTGACTCAGACCTTTGCTCATACATCAGAGATCAGCGCTGAGTGGGTCTAAGAGTGTGGAAACACTGCAAGTAAATTGCTGCTGCCAGGGTGAAGAAGCCTTCTGGTGGTCATGCTGACATGACACAAAGCAAATGGGAACAGAAGCAAATATCCCTTCTCCTTCCTCTAGCCTTCCAGTCTCCCTTATACACCCATTGGCAGAGCCTGATAGGGTACAGCTGGCAAATGAGAAAAGCAGTTTTCTGAGTATCATTCCCAGCATCACCAAGCAGTGTATGGAAGGATGAGTTTGCAGCTCAAAAAGACAATAGCTTCATAACAAGCACAGCCACCAAAGCACTTTTAACTTTCTATCCTCAGAAGTGAGGAAACTTTATTGATTTTGGTAACCCCAGCAGAGTGCCAGGAATATAATAGGTGCTTCAGAAACATTTGCTGAATGAAACAATGAACAAACCTTGAAAACAAAATTCTAGAAAGGAAGTATAATGCATGAGCTTATTGCTTTGTTCTTCACTCTCTTAGAACCTTAATCATATTTTAATTCTTAGTTGCTCTCAATACAAATTTCCTGCTCAAAATCTAATTAATTACAGTGGTTTCCATTTACTGGGCCTCTATGTTATGTTAAAGGTTCAACATACTTTTTATTCCTTTTAAACATCCTGCAAGGTAGGGTATCCTTACTCACATTTTACAGATGAGAAAACTAAGGCTTGAAGGTTGAGCGACATGCTCAAGACCTAACAGCTGTAAAGAATAGAGCCAGGATTTAAATCTTAGGTCTGTTTGTCTCCAGAGCCTATACTCTTAACTACTAACCTCACATGCTCACAGTCCTTTCCACAGTATTGACCACTGTTTATAAAGACATTCACAGGGACACTCTAGCCTTTTCTTCTGTTTAGATGCCCTGTCAGCAAACCTGCTTGGTCCCACAGGCCTGTGCACATAGAACCTGTCCACCAGAATATATTCATTTCCTTGGATAACCTAGCCAGCCAGCCTGCCTGCCTGCCTGCCTGCCTGCCTGCCTTTTTCTTTCTCTTTCATTCTCTCTCTCTCTCTTTTTCTTACAGATTCCATTAATGATTCAGCCACATGGCTATTTAAAGGGAAGAAAGAATTATTCACTATGAAAAGCAACAGCACTGATCACTCAATACATAACCCTTTCAGTAAGAACTTTTTGCCACCTTTTAGGAAGAGTGACTCTCCTCTGGAGGGGTGCATCCTGTATTGCCCTGAATTCCAGACATGAGTTTTATCAGTGCTAGACTCTTTCTCATCCCACGAAAAGGGTTTTTTATACTCTATATGGGACGTCAGCAAACTTCAGCCCATGGGTCACCTGTTTTTGTAAGTTATGTTTTATTGGGAAACAGTCTCATTCTTGTATGTACTGTCTCTGGCTGCTTTCACAAAACATCAGAGTTGAGTAGTTACAACCAAGACTGTTTAACCCCAAAAGCCAAATATATTTCCTATCTGGCCCTTTACAGTTAGTTTTCTGGCCCCTGCTACCAGAACAATGACCCAGATGATCTCCCATCCACCTCATCAGTGTTTGCAACTACTTCATCTTGGTGCCTTGGGGTTGAGAGTTTCTCTTCAGTCATCACCTTCATAAAGAAAACAGGGCTGCAAACCACATTAAATACAAATCATAAACCTTGAACCCTGAGTGTGGCTTCCTGTGTTAGCCTTAAAATGGTGTTCCCTACTCCAAGAAATCTACACTCCTTGGGTAAGTGGAAGGTGTTGCCTGATTTCTAAAGAACTTGGGTCAATTATGCCATTTTAGGGTTTCTTTAAACATAAAAAGGAAGAAAGAAGCATAGTCTTCAATTTCGAAGAGTACACATAAGAGGACAATAAACTTTCCACCAAATGCTCTTACATAAAAAAGCAAGTAATTTTTAATTTTGCTCTTTTATTGATTCATTGATTGCATTCCTTTTTTTCAGAAAATTGGAAAACACAAATATATCTGTATACTATTACTCTTGTTCCAAAACCTTAAAAATCTCTTGTACCTAAACTTCCCTGTCAATCTTACAGACTTGTCCCATTCTGGGACAAGCAATTTTAAGTAATATTAGAAAAATTTTTTTGAATATCTTAGGGCAAAATAAATGTGGCTTAAATTTATTTAACTGAGTAGAGGTACTCATGGAATTGTTGAAAGTGAACATCTATATGTGAGATCATTTCCAATTTTGAAGAAAGTAAATTTGGCTGCAATACATAATAAAATCATAGTAATGTACTGAAGAGCATACTAAGTTTGACAATTTGCATGTACTGTGCATTTGGCCCTCCCATGCAAAAACTGAATGAAAAGTCTGTAAAATGGACAAAGGCCAATGAGTTACTGTGTTTTTGGATTCTTACTTAATTCATATTTAATTTAAATATCTGATTAATGCCCACTTCATTGAATTATCATGGTTTCTAGTGAGAAATGCTATTTGTTTTATGATATTAATTGAGAAAGCTCTCCTCAAATGTAAAATTATTAAAAAGCTAAGGTAGGAACAGCTATGGGGAATTCTTAAAATATGAGATATGGTCTTGGCTTTCAGGCAGTTTATAATCTGGCTGGGAAACAGCAATAAAACAGGAAAAGTGTAAATGTTGATGTAGATAGAGGTACTGAGCCTTTACTTTGAAACAGTTGTCCTGAAATTTATTTTTGTATAAGAACTCCCCTGGTCAGAGTAGGAAAGCTTGATGAATTGCACATTCCTGGGGCCCAGCCCAAGAGATTTAGATTTTTAGTTTGAGGAAAGAGCTCAATCATCTGCATGTTTCCCAAATACCCATGGCTTTCTGATTTAGGTGGTTCATGAGCCATATCTTCAGAATAGATGTTCCAGGTATTTTAATAGATGTATATAAAGCTGGCATTTGAGGAGGAGGATTAGGCATACATCTTAAGGGAATAATTTAGGGGAACTGAGAAGGCCCTTCTCCCCTGCTGCTTCTTCCAAATAACTTTCTAACTCTTCTAATTGGAAAACAAAATAATTCTACAAGTAGAAATGCATCCCTTCTGTTAGGAGCATTGTTCCTAATACAGTAGAAATACGTTGAGAAGAGAAGATTGTTTAGATGTTAGCTTTCAGCTGTACCTCAGTTTGGCTGACTTTATTAGATCTTCTCTGAGACAGATTTTGATGGGGAAGCAGGTGGTGGTAGGGACACAGTTGCCCACAGTGTAGAGAGGAGAGGGGCCCAGGATGAACAAGGCTGTTCCAAGCGTTTCTATGAGTTCAGGAAGAATTGAGGATGTAAGGAGGATAATGGAAAAGAAAAGTGTGGCGTACAGAAGGCTTTTCACTTATAAGCAGGAACAGTCCAAAAAGGTTGGGGGTTTCATTTACTCATAAGATCAAAGTAATACTATTAAAATAAGGGTTTTTAATAGAATGGATGCATTTTTGCTTTGGTTCATTTGTTTGCATCTGTGAAAGTTCTTAAGTTGAGAGCTTGTAAATTTATATGTTTCTATATTTGAGACTATCGCCTCATATAGGCTTGGTTTAGAACCATAGACTTCAGAGATTAGCGATAAAAAGGCTTGGGGACCTCTTTGTTCCAGGACAGCAAATAGATTTCAGCTCATGTGTAGTCTTGAGTGGAATGGTAGTGACTGCCTGGTATACTGTTTTGTGAAGTTTTCTGTAAGTGATTAGCAATGCCTGTTCTATCTGTCATGGGAGTAGGCAGAACTCCATTAGTCTAATATCCTAATTTTATGCACACCAGGAAATTGAAATTCAGGTTTAGTCACAGAGAAACTTCAGAAAAGATTAAAAGAAATAAGCCTATGGTTTGTAAATCTTTGTGTGGACATGGATTTAAATTGACTTGATTTTCTTATTAGGAAAGTTGCCCACAGGACTCCAGATGTTGAAAGAATGGTTTACTGTTACACTATTATGGTTTGGGGTTGTCGTGCATACTGTTTCAGTTTTCATCCTTTTCCTATTTGCCCATCATTAGGATGGAATGTACCAAGGGATCAATAAATAGAAGCCTAAATACTGCAGGAAAAAAATGTGTAAGCACCTTTTTGGAATAAAGCTTTTCAAACATTTTCAGGCTTAAAAGAACTTGAAACATTTAAATTCCTGTCAGGACTAAGGAAATGGAGCAGAAATCAATGAACTAGTGTGTGGTCTCGACAACAAGGCAGGGATCAACTCTCTACACATTCTCTCTCTATATGCCCTACCATTCATTAACCCATTTCTGATTTAATAAAAAAAAAATCTAGGCATCTAGAATCATTTCTTTGGGAAGCTTTACATGCCCCCAACAGGGAGTCTAGTGTCATTATGTATCTAAGCATTTGGCCAAAAGGGACTAGGTAGGGTTGGACTGTGCTGATAAGAAAGTGAGAATTCTCAGGGATCTGGCCACATCCCAGTTTTGGTCTCTTTGGTGTTGTGAGATGTAGCAGAAAAAGAACATTCCCTAGAAACTTTAATTAGAGATATGGCTGGTGAGAGAATTTTTGCAGATTCTCTCTCGTTCCTCTAATCCACCTATTTTTTACAAAAGGTAGTTCATGTCTGGTCCCCTCCAGGATAAGCACAAAAGCCTCTTGAGAGTTAAAAAATCAGTCTCAGAAAGTACCTAACACCCATGTCTCTGTTTCTCTTCTCATTCCTTCCCCGTCTGGGTTTTGGCTCAAGGTTTGCCTGTCTCCAGATGGCACTTGCCTTCATCTCCATTCATAACTGAGTGTTAAAGGCCTGCCCTTTGTTCATTCATGGATTCACCTACTAGGCCATGAAGGTCTATTCAGTCAACAAATATTTATTGAATGCCTACTGGGTTACTGTTGGAAACAAGTCAAATTTGGTTCCATATGACGCAGATCTTCTAATCTGGACCACAATGAAATTTACACAGAAACGGTACAGTAACAGTTGTGTTCTGTGTCCCAAAGAAGAAAAAAAGGGAAGCAACCCAGCCTGAGAGGTCTGAGAAGAATTTACTGAGAAAGCAGTCTTGTATCTAACTGCTGAAGAATGAGTAGGATTGAGCTAGGTGGGAGGAGAGGAGGAAATAAAGGAAGAGCATTCCTGGTAGGGTAGGTCCCTGGTAAAGCCGCAAGGCAGGAAAGAACATGATAAGAAGAACAGAAATCAGGCCAGTGTGGCCAGTGTTTGTGTGTGCGCGTGTGTGCGTGTGTGTGTGTGTGTATTGTTTTTTAGGGGCTACTCACTGGGAGATGTCAAGAATGAGGATAGAGAGGTAGAAAGGGACCAGATCACCTAAGAACTTGTAGACCATGTTAAGAATTTTGAACTTAAGCTTATGAACATCGCATGAGTTTAAGTAGCCAACACAGTACACCTCAGATTCTATCTCTTCCAAGAAACTTTCCCCCATTTTCTTCCAGCATGTTATTTGAAAATACATAATATTCATCTTGTATCACAAATATATAAGTATGGATCTGTCTCCACTATACTATGATCTCATTGTAGGCAAGATTTGTATCTTTTTCATCTTTGTATGATTTGCTGTGTAGGTAGCAGGGTAATGTGGAAAGAGTTTGTTGGCATGGGAAGAACTTTGGAATCAGGCAGGTTCTTGTCATTACACTTTTTCCAATTCCATGACACTAATCATGTACCAAAAGCAGTAGGAGGGCCTACCCTGGGTGCAGGCAATAAGGTGTGCATTGCCATTGAGAATTTAAAAACAAGAATAAGTCTGACTGAACGTTGGTCTGCTTTTTATTATCACCATGTACTGGCAATTCTAAACAATGTCAGTGATAAAATACTCCTCTCCCAAAAAATATCTTGTGAGTCTAGGTTTGAAACAATGGCAGTGGTTACTGCTGAGGTTTTTTTCCCAATGTTTTATGAAAAATTTCAGACATATAGAAAAGTTGAAATAATTTTATATTAAGAACTCACCATCTAAATTCTACCATTAACATGTTATACTGCTTCATCTATTAAACTTCATAAACCAACCTCTGCTAGTTCCAAGCATTTCTTCTGCAGCTTTCTTAGCCTTTACAGAATTGAAAAGAGTCAGGGTCTTGCTCTGAGTTAGGCTTTGGCTTAAGGGAATGTTGTGGATGGTTTGATTTACTATCCAGACCATTCAAACTTCCTCCATATCAGCAATAAGCAATCACTTTCTTATCATTCGTGTGTTTACTGGAGTAACACTTTTAAATTGCTTCAGGAATTTTTTTCTTTGCATTCACATCTTGGTTTACAGTTTGGTGCAAGAGGTCTAGCTTTTGGCCTATCTTGGCTTTTTACAGGCCTTGCTCACTAAGTTTAATCATTGCTAGCTTTTACTTTAAAGCAAGAGACATCAATTTAAAGGAAGAGAGACATTTTCCTTTCACCTGTACACTTAGAGGCCACTGTAGGGTTACTAATTGGCTTTACTGCCATATTGTTGTGTCTCAGGGAATCAGAGGCCCAAGGAAAGGGAGAGAGATGGGGAATGGCTAGTTGGTGTGGCAGTAGGAACACGCACAACATTGATCCATCAAGTCTGTCATCTTCTATGGGCATGGCTTATGGTGCCCTAAAACAATTACAATAGTAACATCAAGGATTACTGATCACAGATCACCATAATAGATATAATAATAATTAAAAAGTTTGAATTATTGGAAGAATTACCAAAATGTGATCACAGAGACACAAAACAAGCACACACTGTTGAAAAAATGGCTCCAGTAGACTTGCTGATGCAAAAGGTTGACATAAACCTTAAATTTGTAAAAAGAAAAACCCTTAATATCTGTGAAACACGATGAAGTGAAGCATAATAAAATGAGGTATGCCTGTAATAGGTTAAATTTCAAATGTTAAACTGATCTTGAATTCCTAGGATAAACTCCATTTGGTCATAACGTATTATCTTTTTATATTTTGACTATTTCAATTTGCTAATATTTTGTTAAATATTTTTGCTTTTATGTGCATGAGAGATATCAGTCTAGCAGTTTTTTCTTTTTAAATGTCTTTGACAGGTTTTTGTATTAAGGTTTTATTGACCTCACAAAATAAATAGGGAAGTGAGCTCTCTTTATTTTCTGAGAGATTTTGTATGAGATTGGAGTTCCCCCACCCCACAAACTCATTAAATGTTGGATATTTTTTTTCCTGTGAAACTATGTGGAAAATTATCCTGAAGTTTTCTCTGTAGGACTTATTATTTTAAAACATGATATTGTGCTATTCAGATTTCAGTTTTACCTTGTGTCAGATTTCACATTATATAAGTTGTATTTTTCAAGGAATTTGTTAACCTCAAGTTGCTAAATTTTTGGTATCTACTTCTTCTCATCCATTTAATATTTGTAGGATCTGTAGTAACAATTTTTCCTTCATTCTTGGTGGTATTAATACTTTGTGTTCTCTCTCCCTCTCCATTTCTCCTTTCTCTCCAACTGAGTGCTTATCAATTTTTGTGAGTATTTTCCAAATATCGGCTTTGCTAAATTTCTTTACTTTTAAAATTATTTCCTTTCTTTTATTTACTTTGAAATTATTGTGTTTTTCTTTTCTTCCTTCTTGAAACAGAATCTTGGCCACCAAGTTTAGATCATTCCTCTTTGGTAATCTAAACATTAAAAGCTATAACATTTTCTCTAGGGATTGCTTTTGCTACATTTCACAAATTTAAATACATCTTTCTTTTCTTTAACTTTTGTTTTAGGTTCTGCGTATATGTGCAGATTTGTTATATAGGTAAACTCGTGTCATGGGGGTTTGTTTTACAAATTATTTTGTCACTCAGGTACTAAGCCTAGTACCCAATAGTTATTTATTCTACTCCTCTCCCTCCACCCACCCTCTACCCTCAAGTGGGCCCCAGTGTCTGTTGTTCCCCTTTACGTGTCCATGTGTTCTCACTATTTAGCTGCCACTTATAAGTGAGAACACATGGTATTTGGTTTTCTGTTCCTGCGTTACTTTGCTAAGGTTGATGACCTCCATGTTCCTGAAAAGGACATTATTTCTTTCTTTTACTATGGCTGCATAGTATTCAATGTTATGATGTAAATGTACCACATTTTCTTTATCCAGTCTACCATGGATGGGTATTTAGATTGATTCTTTGTCTTTGCTATTGTTAATAGTATTGCAATTAACACACACACGCATGTATCTTCATGATAGAACTATTTATATTCCTTTGGATATACATACAGTGATGAGATTCCTGGGTTGAATGGCAGTCCTGTTTTTAGCTATTTGAGGAATAGCCACACTGCTTTCCACAATGGTTGAACTAATTTACACTCCCACCAACAGTATAGAAGCATTCCTTTTTCTCTGCAACCTTGCCAGCATCTGTTATTTTTTGACGTTTTAGTAATAATCATGCCGACTGATGTGAGGCGGTATTCATTGTAGTTTTGATTTTCATTTCTCTAATGATTGGTGATATTGAGCTTTTTTCATATGCTTGTTGACAGCATGGATGTCTTATTTTGAAAAGTGTTTGTTCATGTCCTTTGCCCACTTTTTAATGAGGTGGTTTTTTCTTGTAAATGTGTTTAAGTTCCTTATAGATACTAGATATTAGACTTTGTTAGATGCATAGTTTATAATATTTTCATTTTTTCATATATTTTCTATTTTTTCTTGTAATTTCTTTTCTGAGACATAATTATAATATTTAGAAATTTGCTATTTAATTTCCAAATATTTGGGGGTTTTCTATCTTGTTGATTTCTAATTTAATTCCATAGTATACAAAGAGTGAATTTGGTACAATTTTATATTGTTTAATTTATTGAGACTTGCTTTATGGCCAAGTATATAGTCTCCCTTGGTGAACATGTACTCTTGAAAGGAATGTTTATTGTGCTGTTGCTTGATGAAGTACTCTATAAATATCAATTAGGGTAAGATGGTTGATAGTGTTACTCATATGTTTTATGTCTTTACTGAATTCTTGTCTAACTGCTCTACCATTGTTTGAGAGAAGGATGTTAAATTCTTTGAGTATGATTGTGGTATTGTCTATTTCTTCCTTTAATTCTTTCAATATTTGCTCCAGGTATTTTGAAACTCTGTTATTATACATACACATTTATAACTAAAAATCTTCCTGGAGAATTGGGTATTTTATCATTATGAAATGTCCCTTTTTACTTTGGCATTATTCTTTGTCCTGAGGTCTACTTCGCCTGATGTTAATATAGTCATGACAGCTCTCTTAAGATTTACTGTTTGCATGGTATGTATCCTTCTATTCATTTACTGTTAATCTACCTGTCTCTTTAAAGTTTATCTCTTATAGATAGGGGTAGGTATGCCTTATCTTTATTTTGTTTGAAGTTTATTACTCTTCCTTAAGTTGTAAAACTATATATTTCTCCAAATTTTAGACATTGTTGCATATTATTTCTTCAAATACTTTTCTACCCTATTATTTTCTTCTAGGATTCCAGTAGTATGCATGGCAGACTTTTAGATATTAACCACCAGTCCCTGGGACTTTATTGTTGTTCTTCCTTTACTTCGTCCTCATCTTCTTCCTATTTTTACCTTTTTTCTCTCTGTTCTTCAGATTGGGTATTTTTAATCTATCTTTAAGGTCATAGGTTTTTCTAAACGTTAATATTCCCTTTTTTCTCTAAATGATCACAATTTGAGTGTGCTTTGGCTCCCAAAGGAAATGAAATAACTGATCTTTATTTTGGGGGAGATGGGGGTATTAGCTACAGAATGGAAATAACAAAAAACTAGATCATTAAGTTTTAAAAATCGTATTTTGAGGGCCAATATGAGTAAAATTAGGTTACTCAGAGGACGATAAGGTGGAAAGCAGCCTTAGTGAAGATTTTGAACATTTTCTGGAACTTCAAAGGTTAGTAGTACCAGTTCTCTATCAGGTCTAATTTCACATTAAAACATACTTTTTTTCTTTAGTTCACTGCTTTTATTCTAAGTGGTCAAGATTTGAATACACTTTTGGTTCTCAAAAGATATAGAGTGACTTGCCTTGATTTGTTTCTGGCAGGAGTAGAAGAGCAGGAATCCTAATTTGCGGAGCCTAGTGCAAAAGAAAAATGTGGAACTCCTTGGTCAAAAATTATTCAGAACTTCCAGACAGTGACAGACAGCATTACATCAAGTTTGATGTCCTCTGAGCACAGGACCCTGTGTGACTGTACAAACTGCACATCAATGAAGCCAGAGAGTGCGGTAATACAGCTTGGAGCTTTCAGCATTGGAATCAATATATCAGAGTCGGAATCCCAGACCTGCTACTTGCTACTTAGGTGATGTTAAGGAGGCTGTATTTTCTCTATGGCCTTTAGTGTCCTTATCTGCAAAATGAGTCTATCCTAGGTTTGTTGTGAGGCTTTAATGATAGTTATATAAAATGCCTACCTAGTAAATGTGTGATACTTAACATAGTCAAAGCGGAAGTTACTATTATTATTTTGTTAAGTGGGCTTTATTAGAAGGAAAAACTGTGGAAGGAGAATTGTTAGATCAGAAAGAGAATGTCTCTAGTGTGATCAACTAAAGATTGAGAGATATGAGACAGGAAATGTGTGTGTGTGGGTGTGGGCAGGTAGGGGACAGAGTTGAGGAGTTGGGTGCCCCCCTTAATGAGTGGGGAGAAGCTGGTGGGGAGATAGATCCCTTGCATCAGTCTCTGGGTGGTGTTATGAGTCCAGAAGAACTTGGATGCATTCTAAACATACAGGTAAGATCCGTGAATCCACCAGGCATTCCTCTAAGCAGAATTTTTGAAAAGCTGCTGAATACTGAAAGAGTATGGATAGTACTTCTAAACTTCCTAGTAGATGCAGGACATTCAATTCATCTAGGGAGAAATATGAGGACATTTGGTTTGTGTGCAATAATCTAAAACATTGGTTCTCAGGCTGGTTAAAAATGAGAATCACCTGAGGAGCTTTCAAATCTATTGATGCTCTGGCTCCAGCAGACATAAATTCTGATGTATTTGCTCTGGGTAGAGGCTTGAGCATCATCACTGTTTTTAAAACGCTTTCTCAGATGGTTCTAATATGCAGACAAGTGCTGAGAACCACTTATCTAAAACAATGGCATGCTGTTGAGATCTTCTGTTTCCCTCTGACAAAAAGAAAAGGTAGTCAACTGTGTGTGTGTGAGTGTGCATACATGCGTGTGTGTTTGATAACCAGCAGATTAAGCAGCAGTAAGGCACACACAAGTAGAAACCATCTGATGCCCTCAGGACATCACAGTGAGTGATGTTTTTTCTGGTCCACAGCCATATCTGCTCAGGGAGCCTCCTCTGCCACACTCTGGAAGCACTCTTGAGAAAGAGGCCCTTACATAAGTTACTATGCATACTGTGTTTCAACAGTGTTTGGCAGATGACAAAGGCTTGGGAAGTGTTAGTTGTTGTTACTACTGCTATTTTGTTAGGTCATCTAATAGAATTCATTTTGAATTTTAAAAAAAGGACTCAAAGAAATTTAACATAGTGTGATCATTTTTCCTTTGGGAGTTTAATTCATTCTTTCAAGTCTTGCATACCATTGAACATAAGCACGTAAGCTTTTTTTTTTTGTTTTTTTGAGATGGAGTCTCATACTGTTGCCTGGGCTGGAGTGCGGTGGCTCGATCTCGGCTCACTGCAACCTCCACCTCCTGGATTCAAGTGATTCTCCTGCCTCGACCTGAGTAGCTGGCATTACAGGTGCCTGCCACCATGCCCACCTAATTTTTTGTATTTTTATTAGACATGGGGTTTCACCATGTTGGCCAGGCTGGTCTCAAGCTCCTGACCTCATGATTAGCCCACCTCGGCCTCCCAAAGTGCTGGGATTGCAGGCGTGAGCCACCATGCCCAGCTTGAACATGAGCTTTTTCAAAAAAGCAATACAGTAAGTGAGACGTGATGGAGATCACTAAAACATGGATGATGAATTATAAAAAGAAAACCTGTCCTAGCTTGTAGAAATGGATACTTGTGGTCTGGGATAAAATTTTCTGTGATAGTATTACATCTGTATTTAAAAATTGCTGTGTTATAGAAACGTGGGTGGCAGAGAAGATAGTTTTGGAAAACTGTTTTAAAAAATCAGAAAGGGTTTCCAGTGATGGCAAAGTTGCTGACAGCCAAGATGCACATGACACATGTGAACAGATTGTTTCATGAAATATCAGAGTAGAATAAAGCAATATTGCAAAGTATTAGTGTATATAATTTCTTTTCAGTTTTATGCAATTAATATACATATGTGTAGATTAATAAATGGAATATTATAAGTAGATTTTTAATGATTTCACTTAGAGGCTTAAATATTTGTATGTTCAAATTGGCAAAAAATGTTTTTAAATTTTTCTGTTTCAAAAAATAGGCATTGGCTTTGTAATTGGGAGGGACTTGTATTCAGGTGTGTAGATAATTAAGGAAAATGTAAGGAAAGGGACTAATTAGGAAGAAAGACAAACACAAACAGCCTCCCTTTCCTTTGTTTATACTTCTTAGCAATTATCACTGCAACATTTTAGAATAAGAAAATACTTCTAAGTCACTGAATTGTAGACTTGCCTGGGTTTGTTCTTGGGCCAGTGAGGTTTTTAGAAGAAAGCTCACTTCCTGCAGTAGCCATGGCAACTTCAACAATACAGGCCCTACCCTGCCAGCTCCAATCTGTCCAACAGATTCCCAGGGAGGAGAAATATGTTATCACAATAAGAGATGATTTCCAACTTTTAACATTTTTAAGTAGGATATTTATTGTTATTCAATTCATAAATCCACTCATCTTCAATCTCAGCTACCTACCACCTCAAAAACACATATACATGTTGCCAGTGGAGGGCCTTGACTACAAGTTGTCCAGGTTTTCGGCATTTTGAACCAAGAATTGGACAAAACGCACAAGCAAAGCAATGAAAGAATGAAGCAATGAAAGCACAGATTTATTGAAATGAAAGTACACTCCACTCAAGAGCACTGGTTACAGAATTTTCTGGGGTTTAAATACCCACTACAGGTTTCCCATTGGTTACTTGGTTACACTCTCCATAAATGAAGACTTGGCCGACGACCAGTCTGGTCACAGGAGGTGACCAATCAGAGGCTGAAGTGAAGTTACAAAGTTAGACATGAAGACTTGGGCCACGACCTGTCTGATTGGTTGCAGGAGGGGACCAATCAGGGGTACTTTCCATTTTTCATTGGCTATGCAGTGCAAAAGGAGTAGCCTCTGATCCTTTTGTTATGTGGGTGTGGAGAGGTGGGGTTTTCCTTTTGATTAAGTTCTAGGAAGTCAGTGAATCAGCCATGGATTCCCTGTCTCCAGACTCTATTTATTTTCCTACCTCACACCCACACACAAACACACACATCTTCATTTGCTCCATCTTTTTTATCTAATTCTCTCAAAGATAACCAACAGAATTTTGGTAATCTTGGGATGCAGAATTTTGGGATGCAGCCATTGAGTGAATTGCCCACAGATTTGAAGTTGTAAAATGCCTTTTCTGCCTACCTGAAACACAACCACAGAAATTCCAGTTGCATGCCACACTCTGATTTAAAAACCAGGAGATTCCCTGGAAAGTATTTTTACTTTTATGTTCAAGGAAATATTCACCAGGATGGAGACCCCTCAGCAGAATCTAGAGGAAGCATTGCTCTCTGAGTTCACTTATCTTATATTTTTTCTACTATCTGCCCAGACAAACTCTTGAATTTGAAAGAAAAATTCTTAAACTTACTCAAAATATTTAACCAAATCAATCTGCTGGTCTTTTCTAATTGCAAGTGACAAGCAATGAGGGAAATATATTGCTCTCATTGTTTTAAATACTCTTTCTCTTACCTTTCCTCTGCTCTACCACAACCATTCTGCTTACACGGTTGACCCTTGAACAACATGGGTTTGAGTTGCTCAGATCTGCTTACTTGCAGATTTTTTTCAGTAAAAGTTATACTGAGTGTGCTGCCTCCCCTTCCACCTCTTCCAGCTCTGCCACCCCGAGACAGCAAGACCAACCCCTCCTCTGCCTCCTCCTCCACAGCCTATTCAACATGAAGACAACAAGCATAAAGACCTTTATGATGATCCACTTCCACTTAATGAATAGTAAATATATTTTCGCTTATGATTTTCTTAATAACATTCTTTTTTTTTCTAGCTTACTCGATTGTAAGAATATGGTATATAACACATATAACATACTAAATATGTGTTAATTGAACTGTTTATGTTATCTGGAAGCCTTCTGCTCAAAAATAGATGATAAGTTAAGTTTCAGGGAGTCCAAAGTTATAGAACACACATAACCCCATTAAAAAGTGGGCACAGGACACGAACAGACACTTTTCAAAAGAAGATGTATGCGCGGCCAACAAGCATATGAAAAAATGCTCAACATCACTAATCATTAAAGAAATGCAAATCAAAACCACAATGAGATACCACCTCACAACAGTCAGAATGGTTATTATTAAAAAGTCAAAAAATAATAGATGCTGGCAAGGCTGCAGAGAAAAGAGAACACTTATACTCTGCTTACACACTGTATTATAAATTAGTTCAGCCACTGTGGAAAGCAGTTTGGTAATTTCTCAAAAAACTTAAAACAGAAGTACCATTTGATCCAGCAATCCCATTATTAGGTAAATACCTAAAGGAATAGAAATATTTCTACCATAAAGACACATGCACACAAATGATCACTGTGGCACTGTTCACAATAGCAAAGACATGGGGTCAACCTAGGTGCCCATCAATAGTAGACTGAATAAAAAAATGTGGTACATATATACCATGGAATACTATGCAGCCATGAAAAAGAATAAGATATTGTCATTTGCAGCAACATGCATGGAGCTGGAGTTCACTATCCTAAGTGAACTGACAAAGGAACAGAAAACCAAATACTGCATGTTCTTTCTTATAAGTGGGAGCTAAGCACTTGAGTACACGTAGACATAAAGAAGGGAATAACAAACACTTTAGCCTAATTGAGGGTGGAGGGTGGGAGGAGGGTGAGGATCTGAAAACTACCTATCGAGTACTATGCTTATTTTAATACATGGGTGATTAAATAATTTGTACACCAAACCCGTGAAACCAATGTACCTATGTGACAAACCTGCACATGTCTCTCTGAAACAAAAACAACAGACAAATAAATAAATAAATATATCTGATAGAATTCTGAAAAAAAATTATACAAAGATTTTCAACTGTGCAGGTGTGGGTGTCATTGCCCCAAACCTCACCCCTGTAAAGGGTCAACTGTATATTAAGGAGGGGAGACAGTGGTAAAGGAATACCCTTCAGTAGTGAGTATGATGTGCATATGAACAGGTGACATGATGACATAATTTTTATATTCCAGGCTTAGCATTTGAGAGAAATGTGTGCTATTTGTAAAGAAAAAAAAAGTCAATGGACACATGAACATCCTTAAAATGACTAAGTTATCACAAATGAATCTGAGAAAACAAACACTTCTGTTCTGTAATCTTTGGGGCAGGCAAAAGAAGAGCTGAGAAAGGCTGATGAAGTCAACTCTTGGTGGGTTCCTATGTTACACTTTCCCAAAGAGCTTGACCCTTCCCCATGGAGATTTAGTCCTATTAACCTCGCTGAAAAAAAAATAGGGCTTTCCTGGGAAAACACTTTTGGGGAGTGTAGCATACTTTATGTCCTTCTTGGAGATCTATAATGTACGTTCACTTATTAAAGCTTTTGAAAAGTTCTGCAGTAAAAACCTATTAAACTTTGTTTAACCTTGTGTTTAGATTTTAAATTCTAGAACTCATTTGAGCATAGAGATTCCTTTTGCACATAACTCCTATTAACATCACATAGGACCACTATTTCTTAGACTATATATATCTAGGGAACTGCAATGTTAGTCTATTATATTTCTTATTTGTCTTTAAAACAACTAGTTTCTTATCTGTAATTGGAAAAAGCTGCAGACACCCATTCCCACCCCCCCACCAAAGCCCAACCTCATGTGATTACTTTACAACCTAAGGACTAGCTTCTTCCTATCTCCTGAGAGGTGTTCCTGTGGCCAGGGCTGGACCCAGAGGCCAAGAAGGTGACCCTGCCAGGTATGAACATCTGCAGCCTGAGGTGCACTTCAAAGTCTTGCTCTCAAAAAGTCAGGACTGCACCTTTCTCACCTGCAAGCTGTTAGAAATGCAAACTCTCAGGCACCACCCCAGATCTACTAAGAAAGAAACTTTATTTTCACCAGATTCCCGAGGTGACTTACCTGCAGTGATCCAGCACCCACAGGGGAGAAGCAGAGAGAAGGTGTCTCATTCTGGAAGAGGCTGGGGAGGCAGCTTGCCTGGCGGTGACACCGAGTGTTCATGCAGAATAACCCAAAGTCACAGCAGTGTGTGGCTCTGCACATCTTGAGGTTGTAATGGGGATCAGTGTAGGGTCCGAGAAAAGCCAGGAGGATAACTTGGAATCTCTTCAGGGAAGTGGAAGAGGACTGGCCCAGGGAACTGAGACCAACAGACACAGCAACCCTGGAGGTATTCCCAACGTGATTCCTTGGGAATCACAGGGAGCCCAGGCCTTAGGGGGATGTAGCTTCTCATGAGAGTCAGGTGAGAATGATGGGAGCAGCCCTTCACAGGTGTGGCACCTCAAACCAGCTGGTGTCAATGACCCCCACCTCCCAGATGAACAACTCGGTGGCAAAGAAAATACTGTGATTGCATGCAAATATGAAATCAGGCCTCACCCTGGATTACCTTCACATTCACTGAACAAATTAGTATTTGGTTGGAGCTTTTGTTAATTCTTCAGTCCTCACCCACATATGCATGCACACATGCTTACTAAAAACAGAGAAAAAAAATACCTAGACCTCATACTTGTGAATATCACAAGATGATTTTTCAATCTCTGCCTCTTCATACATTCGGAAACCTCCTTGTTCACACACACACTCGCACACACACACACGTATGCAAGAGTGTACAGAACTTCTTATTCTTTTTTGGGTAACACTTAGCACATATTAAGGACAAAAAAAGTCATAGACCTCGTAGGATTATAGTTTTTAGCATAGCAATGATTTTGTAGCTCAGAGGAGGTGGCTCTTCATTCCATTGCCTGCTATGAGTTTTGTCTCACATTGCTGGGCACCTCTAGCAGATATATGGTATGTGCAGTGCTCAAAACATTGCCCAGAAAAACATATAAAATTGAGGATATAAATAATTTCACCTTCCCCGTGCCCCCACTTTCCTCTTGCCTCTTGCTGATAAGAAAAAGATTAACTGGATTAATTGGCATGTGTCATCCAAGAATCCCAGTAAGTCTAGAAACATGAAGTCTCCAGGCTCAGTTATGAGTGGAGCTGGTTCCATCTTCATTTCCTGAGGCCCAGGAAGGTAGGGGGCATGGTCAAGGTCACAGCCCTAATTAGAAACTGCCACCTAGAGTCATAGGTGCTCAGCCCACCCCCGAGGTGCACCCATGCCTGGAGAAATAAAAGGCATAGCCAGTGGGCTCTCAGAACGATGACACACATGAAAAGACCTCCCATGCGATCCACAAATTTCACTGCAGATGGGAAAACCTTTCAGAAAGTGTCTCAACCTATTTTTTTCAAACATTGTGAATTTTGGCAAAAACTTTTGTGATTTGAAAATGCAACATTTACCCTTAATTTAAACCCTTGTGTATTTTCAAGGGAAATTTAAGTTAAAAAACATGTATTTCTGGTTAAATGGAAGCCTGTGTTCCGTGAAAGGAGGAGGCGGGAAAGTCAGGTGACTGTTGCAGGCTGGTTCCCAGGGGGATTTGGGTAGAAGCTGTTGAAGTTGGAGAAGTAAACTGTCAGCTGAGGAGGGGTGGGTGGGGGAGCTAGAAAAACAGAAAAAGGAATGGGCATGTTGCCCTGGGGATGGTCAAAGGAGGCAAATCAACAAAGTGCTGAGGTGGAGAGGCCTGGCTGGGCATCTCATGAGTCTAATAGCACCCAGAGGTTGGCAAGGCCATGTTACCTAAGTGTCCTAAGGCCACAGGGCAGGAGTAGGGAAAGCAGTCATGTAGTTTGTTGACTATAATTTTCACCGTTACTTCTCCAAGACAGTGATAGGTCCCTTGAAGGCAGGAATCACACTGCATTGATCTTTGTATCCTTGAGGCCTGACATAATGCTTAGCTGCATACAAATGATGCTGCAAAAATAGATGATAAGTAAATGAGAAAAATAAGGTATTTCCAATCCAAACCACCAAAAGCTAATTAAGTCTAGACCAAGACCTTCATGATTAGAGTTATTTGTTAATAGTCATAGAATACCTCTTAAACTGGTAAAATAATTGTTTGACTTAGTGAAATAAAAAAAAAATCCACTGGTTGATGTAGTACAGAAAAATAAAATAAAATAGAAAAACTTCATCAAACTCTGTTCAGTTTAACAGTCAGATTAACCCAGCAGCTGAACCGTGGCTGTAGGTGGACACGGCATCTCTTTCCCCTCCCATGCCCCTGCTCCTGACCACTGCTTGATTTTCCTGCCTTCTCTTTGATTTTTAAAATCTACTAGTTCTTGATGAAAACATGAAATTATGCTACATGGGCTCACTTTTCATTCTGAATCTCATAGACAGCTAATTACTTTGTAATCTCATAGACAGCTAATTCCACAAGCCCTAGGGGTGGAGCAGCTGCTGTCTGGGCTCAGACCTGAGGCAGACCTGGGCAGGAGCTCCATGCACACAGAGCCTGTCTTGACTAAAGGAGGGAAAAACCAAACCTCAGATCTTAAGCAGTGCACAGCCTCTCATCCTCCTACAATCTGGCAAAGTGGTGCACAAGTGCACATCACTAAGGATCAAAGCAGGTTAGAGCAGAAAGAGATTTCAGGGATTTCCTAATTTTGTCAATGAGCCCATTGACAAAGTCACAGCCCATGACCACGTGGCTGGCTGGTGAAGATTGGGACCTGGATTCCCTTCTCTTTGGGTCAGTGGGCTTTCTTTTGCAGACACTTCATACTTGTGGCCAGTGGAGGCAAGGTAGTTCACTGCTGGCACCAGGCAGAGACTCAAGGACATTGTGAACGGGGGAGCTGGGCATTGTGGTCAACTAACTTTGGCTTACATACATACAGTCAGCCCAGACCATGGGCTATTGATATTAGTGTTGTTTGGAAAGTATTTCCAGGTCTTCTGGAACACCTGTGGTAGGAAGGCCTTCTGCCCTTTGTTGTGGGAACATATAAATAGTTTGAGGCAATGTAGGTTACAAGCAGAAATGATGTCTGTCACTTTTAGACCGAAACATTTAATTGCTGGCATGGGACCCTCAGAGTCACTCTCTTTTTCCTTTTAGTGTGGCAACCAGTGACATTTGAAATGGTGGCTGCTCCTGAAGTTTGGGCTCCTGAGTGATGCTGATGAGCAGAGCTCACCCTGATGCGATGGGCCGATAGCCTGAGTGAGTGAGGCATGCGCTATAGGATTTGGAGGGCATTTGTTACGGCAGCAACACCCAACATATCCTGGTTGACAGAATCTCCTCTATCATTTCCAAGGCAATTGACTCTTTCTCTGTGCCTCTCTTCCCTTTCACTATCCCAACTTTCCCTCTAATTCACTTTCACCTTGTTTGGGGAGTCCTTTAATTTTTGTTTTTGTTGCTTTTTTTTTTTGCCTGACAGATTTCATCCGTAGGAAAGAGGAAGAGGAGCTGTGATATTGTGTGCTTCCATCAACCCTCCCACAGCATCTTTTTAATAATATCTGAGACTCACAAAAATATCTCACTCTGATGTTGCCTAGGAGCCCCAGGGATAAAAGATGAAGAAGTATGGTGTGCATTCACAAAAGAAAAAAGTAATTTTATAATATAAGTTAATAAATAGAACACTGGTAGAAAAGAGATTCAGCCTGTGATCATTATTTTGAAAGACAGTTAAGAGGAGAGTGATAGCAACTATCATCACGAACAAGGGGATTTCATTAGTTTTAGGTTAGTTTGCTTAAAGGACTGCATATTCTAAAGCTTTTTCTTCAATTAGTGATGGGCTATGTGCCATTCCAACTTTTATTATTAAATGTATTGACCATCTGTACCTCATAATTTAAAACATCTTTTTCTTTTAAAAATTTAGTATTTTATAAACACAATGGTAGTACATGCTCAGTGAATAAAACTTGGAAAACACAGAGAAACAAAAAGAAAAAAGTTCTAGAATTTGCTCTCCTTCTATGACCCAGAAATAACCATTCAGCATTTTGTTCATTATCTTGGAGACTTTCAACTATACAAGTATACATGAATATAAATTTTATATATATATGTGTGTGTGTGTACATATATATATATTTATTATTATTTTTTTCTGCTATAGACTGAACCATACTGCACCCCAGAAAGATTCATAGGTGGAAGCCCTAAGCTCCAATGTGATGGAATTTGGAGATGGGGCCTTTGGGAGATAAATAGGCTGAGACGAGGTTTTGAGGGTAGGGCTTTCATGATGTGATTAGTGCCCTTATAAAAAAAGACACCAGAGAGCTTTTTCTCCCTCTACTTCCCCTCACATGAGGATACAGCAAGAAGGTGACTGTCAACAAACCAAAGAGGCTCTCACCAGAACCCAACCACAGTCACACCCTGGTCTCAGACTTCCAAGCTCCAGAACCCTGAAAAACAAATTTCTGTTGTTTAAGCCACCCCGTCTATGGTATTTAGTTATGGAAGCCTGAGATGACCAATACGTGTGTGTGTGTGTGTGTGTGTGTGTACAATTATTGTTTAAAACTACCGAAGAATATTATGCAATGGTAGCTAATAGATATAGAGGTCCATAATGTTTGTTGTTTTTTTAAACTAGGGGATGTTATTGTATATTGGGAAGAATATACATTAATTATCAAATAAAATTGATGGCTAATTATAAAATACAATTGAAAGTCTAGTTACCAAATACAATTCTTCCTGCTAGGTTTCACTTCTTCAGTAAGAATTATTAGAAATAGGTAATTTCTTTGACTTAATATTTCCACTTGAAGAAATTTAATCTGTAAAACAGATATATGCAATAAAATTTATATTAAAATGTTTATGAAACCTTTATTGCACTGAAAATTAGAAACATACTAATGTTCAACATTAAGGGATTGCTTAAGAAAATCTGATACATTTATCAATACAATAGAATATTCCATAGCCTCTAAAGTTGTTTTGCAAATGAGTACAAGTAAAACTGGAGAGATCTGAATAAGATCAATGGAATGCTATGATGTCAATATCCTGGTTGCCAGGTTGTACTATAGTTTTGCAAACTGCTACTATTGGGAGAAATTAGATAAAGGGTACACAGAATCTCTGTAGTACTTCCTACAACTACATGCAAATCTACAATCATCTCAAAATAAGTTTAATTTTTCAAATAATGAAAAAAATTGTGGGAATGGTTTATGAAGGACAATAGTACTTGAGGATGAATTCTTGTTCCAAAACCCTAAAGTAATAGATTAATGTTATGGTAGAGAATTCTGTGAAGGTAGCCAAGCATTTTGCTGAGTGTGCTTTAAATAGATAACATTGTATTTTAGAAAAGGAATTCCACTGCCTAACCCACTGTGCAATAGCGTATTCCTTGTTTTGTGAATTTTTTTAATTTAATGTAAATAAGCAGAAAAATAATACATAGAAAATGTTAATTTGTTCATTTGTTTCCCAGAAGTGTAGTGGCAAGAATCTCCAAAAAATATATTATGGAAGAATATTTATTGACTTGAGGATTTGTTAACAAAGTCAAAATACAGATTAGAAAAGGGTATAGTGTAATAGAGAAGAAGTTTATGGCTATCTTAGTGTTCCCACTGGTTCCTCCTCCTGGAAAAGCAGGTGAGCCCAGCCATGCTCTCATAATGATACAGAAACACAGGAGCCCAGGCCTACCTCTGGGCTTAAAACCAGGACATCATCCCTTCCACCTTATTCTTTACACCAAAGCATGTCACATGGCAAGCTGAGAGTCAAGGATGGGGCAGGTCACTCCAGCCATGTTGGGAGGACACTGCAAAGTTATGTGGCAAAGGGCTTCTTTATATAGATGAGTGAAGAAACGGGGCCATTCTCATAATCCACACAACCCCATGCTCTTCTCTACTTGCTCTCACCTTTCTCTGTGAAGGAAATGTAAATGGGCCTTTGCAGAAAAGCTCTTCAAAAGGGTTGTCTGGCTTCTGGCATATATTTGATGAGTGAATGAAAAAAAAATGCTGAATATTATATTTTCAGCCTTTGTAGCCTGACATAAATCTCTTTAAAATTTGCATTTCTTTTCTAGTGATTTTGAAGGTATTGGTCATACTTATTGGATGTTACATTGTTCCTGTTGTGAAATGCACTGCCTTCCACACTAGCTAGTACTTCCCATGCCTAGACTTTCTAGTGCTGCCTTGCAAGGGTTGGCTTGCTTCTCACTGGCATTTCCTTCACAGGTACTTGATGCTTGAGTTTTCAGTTCTGTTGATCTTTTTACCTGTTCTCCATCTTTCAAAAATTTGATTTCCTTTGTCCATTGTCTCTTCTTCTGTTTATAATTTTGTATTATTTTTATTCATTTTTTGCCATTTTGGTAGTAACATAAATAATATAACAAAAAATAACAAACATTTAATCTGTCATATATATTATGAATATTATTTCCCAGTTTATCACTTGCATTTTTTTTTAATGCTAGATGTATTAGTCAGGGTTCTCTAGAGGGACAGAATAAGATAGATGTATATGTGAAGAGGAGTTTATTAAGGAGAATTGACTCACACGATCACAAGGTGAAATCCCACGATAGGCTGTCTGCAAGCTGAGGAGGAAGGAAACCAGTCCCAGTCCCAAAACCCCAAAAGTAGGGAAGCTGACAGTGTATCCTTCAGTCTGTGGCTGAAGGCCTGAGAGCCCCTGGCAAACCACTGGTCTAAGTCCGAGAGTCCAAAAGCTGAAGAACTTGGAGTCTGATGTTCGAGGGCAGGAAGCATCCAGGAGGGGAGAAAAGATGAAAGCCGTAAGACTCAGCAAGTCGGCTTCTCCCACCTTCTTCTGCCTGCTTTAGTCTGGCCGTACTGGCAGCTGATTAGATTGTGCCCACTCACATTGCAGCTGGGTCAGCCTCTCCCAGTCCACTGACTCAGATGTTAATCTCCTTTGGCAACACCCTTAGACACACCCAGGAACAATACTTTGCATCCTTCAATCCAATCAAGTTGACATTCAATATTAACCATCACACTGGGCTTTAATATATAAATATTCTAAATTCATATATAGCCAAATCTACATTTTTTTTCCTTTAGGGCTCCTGTCTTTGATATTAAGTTACTTAGAAAGGGCTTCCCTGCCCTGATTTATACAATTATTTGCTCACCTTTTCTATAATTTTAGGGAGTTACTTTTCTTCATCTTAAAAAATTTATCATGTCAAATTAAGCATAAAGAGGATTGTGACCATTTCTTATTCCTCTCTGTTAAGAAATAAGTGAGAAAGTGGTCCCGCATGTCTACAGGATAAGTTTAGGAGGAATATTAGGATAGAATTTAGTTTGAGAATTTGTTAATCTGCTAAGTAATAAAACAATAACATGAGAATAAAACAATAACAACCACAAAACTGTCTAATAGTCTGGGATGGTGTCTGTGTGTCTTTCACACAGGTTGCATGTTGCAGTTTAGTGGTGCTCTCACATACATCATCACATTCCCCAAATGCAGGAGGCAAAGCACTAGATCTGGCTCTCCTAAAGGATGTTTCAGCCTGATCTTGCCCTGATCTGGTCATTAGGCTTGCAAGAGCCCCATTTTTAAAGATCTTACCAAGTTTGGCTGACATATGAAGAAGGAAGGGAAGAAAGGAAAAATGAAAACACACGGAAACATATTTGAGGTTGTATCTATGCCCCTTAACTCTCAGCTTGCCACATGATGTGCTTTGGCCCAAAGTAGAAGGCAAAAGGGATGATGCCCTGGTTCCAAGCCTAGAGGTTGGCCTGGGTTCCTGTGTTTCTGTAGTACTGTGAGAGCATGCCCAGGATCAGCTGCCATCCCAGGAGGAGGAACCAATGAAACCACTGAGATAGCCATAAAATTGTTGTCTATTACATGATACCATTTTATAATTTGCTTGTTTTTCAACTTTGTTAGCAAATCCCCAAGTCAACAGATATTCTTCTACAATATTTGAATTGTGCCTACTCCACAAAGTGAGAACTAGAAGAATGTGACTTTCGGGTCAGCTTGTTTTAGCATGCTTCTCTAGGCTTGCCATCAGCTCCAAAGGAATAGAGAGACTGTAAAAGATACTTTAACTCAAGTGACTATATTCAATTCATTCCATTTTTCTTATAAAACTGTCTAAAGTCATATCTAATGTGAGACAGTTCTAACTTGCTAACTAAACCACGTATTAATTCCTACTGACATTGAATCACAGCAGCATATTCACCTGGTTGTTGTAACACATGAAAATTCACAAGCACGACTCAAATCCAAGATGACTGCACCTAAACCTACACAGAGAAAAGAGATTTTAAAACAGTTGTTTCCCGTCTGTTCAAGGTGGGACCCAAATACACATTCAAACATAACAGCTGCCGCATTATTCTCCAAAAATGTCAACACAGAGCTCAATCTTTTAGCTAGTTTAGGTACCTATTAAAGTTACCTTTGAGGTACAGAGTTTTTATGAGGAAGAGTTTTTAAATTTTTTAATTAATTGAAAACCTTACTAAAAATCTCCATGCTGAAATACTGAAGAAGAATTTGCACCTCTGCCAACTAAAAATTACTCATGGAGTTAAGACTTTTGTTCCATGTAAGTATATTTCCACTCTCAAAAATGTCACCTGTTGTAACAGAATTCCTTAAATCACCAAAAACGTAACATAAAGCTGGCTAGAGTCCTGATAGTCTGGTTTACTATGTAGGCACTTTCTAGAAGAAATTATTCATGGTAATGGATTATAACCCAGCCCCTGCAATTAGAATGATGAGGGCCTTCCACATTGCAAGTGACAGTTACAAATGATTTTTCTTTATTTTATTATTCCCAAATTCAAAATAAAGAGTCACCCGCTGATTGCTGATGTCTACTGTTTCTCCAGTTTGTTTCCAAGTGGGACAGGTCTGAGCATTTCCAGGTGTGTAGGTTAATTCCTAGTGACTTTAACTGAATTTGTTAACGGGAAGACCTCATTACAGAAACAGTAGGAAAACTCTTCCTATTTTATAACCCCCATTCTTGACCTTAGTCCTTCTTCTTACCTTAGTCCTGAGAAATTTCACTCAGGTTAGCAATGGATTCTTGTTCTTTTGCACAATTAGGGAAAGTCCTTGAGTTATTTTCTAACCAAAATCATATATGGAAAACTGTATACCAACCAAATTATAAAGTTTCTTTGCTTCTATCTAGAATTATAGCAAATTTAATGGTCACACATTATCTGACACTGATCAAAAGGACTTTAATGAATAAAAATGGGGAAATATTCTTATTTAGCAAAAGAGAGCTTTTGGTAGATGAAGCCTTTTAAATCAAGGGCCCATGGTGGGGAAAGCAATAAAAGCTACTCTTGGTGTCACACAGAATGACTGATTCAGAAAACATGCAATCCCGTGAAGAAAAATCCCAGGTTTTAAATGTCCTAGTTTGGGTCTCCATTCTGTTGGTACCTCACTAGTTAGTAGATTCCTTCTCCAGCCAATAGCCCCTCATTCTAATCACCAGAGTGGGGAGCCTTTGGTCTTCACAGGACTTCACGTTCAATCAGTTGCCAAGACTTGGAGTCTCCATCTTTGATCTTCTTTTTCTTCTATTTCCTTCTTTAAATTTAAATGGCACCCAAATGGTTCCACTGTCTCAAAGCCTTTTCTTTGGAAATATGTTTCCATGTTATGTTTTGGGCTGAATTTATGTATTAATTATTTATTCTCAAGGAAAAATCCAAAGTTGACCATTTCTCATTTCTGAGATAAAACGATTGCTATCTTTTCATCAGCAACTTTTTTTTTAACCTGGAGCACATCGATACATTTAAATTAGTGCTTCTTAAATTTCAATATTCATAGAAATCACTTGCGGATCTTGTAAAACAAAATATTCTGATTCTGTAGGTCTTGGGGGAGGGCCTGAGATTCTGCATTGGAAACAAGCTCCCATGTGATGCTGATGAGGCTGTTTAAGAAGCACTTTGAGCAGCAAGATTTTAAATTTTCCCATAGCTATGTCAATATTATCTATAATGTCTTAGCATTGGTGGTGATTTCTGCATGTGATAGTTCGAGTTTTTGTTCCATTTTCATTTTGCCTGCTTTGTAAATGTCATCCTAGGTGCTTGCTTTATAACAGAATAGCAGAATTGATGCAACTACATTAAAACAGAAAGGGAGACATAGTGTCTGGCTGCCTTGGGCATTGCTGTTAGCAGAAATGGAAGTCTTTCAGGGGTCTTAATTTTTAATAGCTATGCTATCAGATTCTCAGTCTTGGCATTAGGGCTAGGTGTTAGAACTTCTCATAAAGTGTTCTGATTTATGGACTCCCTGCGCCTTACCATAAAATGAAGAGAAATCCTAAATTTGAAAAAAAAAAAAAAAACCCCACAGCCTAGCTAATGAGACTTCATGCTGTTTGTTAATTAATAAGCATTTAATAGCATGAAGATCAGAATAACTCCAGTTTGCAAAATGTACTTACCATTTTGGAAACATCAGCAACTGAAAAGTGGGTTACGTGATATAATAAGTGTAGTTGCCTTTCTCCAGACCTGTTCTGTTTCCTTGCCCTCTCTGGCCTCTTTCTGGCTCCATTTACCTTTTCCACTAGTTTACCAGATGATTCATCAACTTTCTGGCATTTTCCACTTACCATCTGTGTCCAGCATCCTGGTAAAATCCAATAAACTTTCTAATATCCAGCATCCCATTAACTATATCCTTGTATATAGCAAATTCACTGGGAGTGGATAGTCATATGATGGCCTCAAGGCAAAGGGCTCTACCACTTTTTGAATACCCACTGTGTGCCAAGTTCCATGCTGGTTGCATCAACTAAATCATCTCACTTAAAGCTAAAGTATTAAAGATCCTAAAAAGCCATTTTACAGAAAGATTAGATTATTTTCAATTTATTATTCAGAATAAATATATCTTTTTTCTTTAACTTCTCAAATAGTTATTGAATTGTATTGGTTTAAATTAAATGTGTCATGTGTATATATAGTATTAATTCAAGAGATACAAAAGGAAATTGAGTGAAAAATAAGTCTGCCTCCTTCCCATCACTCTCATGTCTCTACCTAGAGGCAATTATTGTCAACAGTTTTTGATGTGTCTTTCAAAAAATAGTCCATTAAGCATGGTGTACTAGATCTCTTTTAAAAGTTTACAACCTGTTACAGAATATATATAAATGTTCAATTACTAGTAACACCTTATTCCATATACAGATTACAACTTAGAAATATATTTTCATGACCATTATGTCATTTGATTCTCCCTACAATCCTATGAACAAGGCAGGGGAGACATTGTTGTTACCACCTTACACATGAAGAAACCAATGCTCAAAAATGTAAAATGATCTGCCCATGTGTATATAGTTAGTGAGAGTCCCAGTTCTAGAACAATAACTAGTCTAATGCTCTTTCCGTGACATCACGGAAAAGGTAGCCCAAGGATTAGAGATCAAAAAACATTAGCCTTCCTCGATCAGTCAAAGTACTCTTTCTGTATAGTGTCAATTAACAGAGAATTTACTATGTTCAATATGGTACCAAGAGGGCATTATTCCATGTAAATAATATAGCATATAAAAACTCAATATTCTGGCTTTGCAACTGTGGTCATTAAGCTGTAACCAAACATTTCAATGAAACAAGGGCTTGAGTTCCTGTTAATGGAGATGTTTGGCCCTTCTCTTGAGATAGCCCTTGGTGATCAGAACCTACACATTGCTAGAGAAGGGTTGGGGCATTTGTGAATCTGGTCTATTAAACAAAAAAGACCAAGCAGGAAGCAATTCTATTCTTTCTTAGAACTGCCCAGTGAACTTGTTTCCTTATTTGGTGATAAAATCCTAGGTTGATCTAACATTTATGCCACCTTTCAGTTACTAACAAATACTTTGTGTTTTGAGATCTTGAAGGTCCAGTTCAGTCTAACATCAAAGCTTCAATTGCTCACCCAACTCAAAGCTTCCTGTGTCCCCAGCCCAGACCTGCCTCAGCAGGGTGTAGAGGGGAAGCAGTGCATGGCCAGGTGGCAGGGAGCTGCAGGGTAGCAGCAAGGTGCGCCAGGGCATGACAGCCAACTTTGCCTTTCTGCTACTCTTCTTTGGCTCTTCTGCTGCCTTTGGGTCCTCCCACATCGGAACAGCAGTAGGGAGGAAAGGCAAGGTTGTGATTTGGTAGCATTATCTGGCATAGACGTTGTCTGAAGGCCGATGATTTTCTCAAGGGGAATCTTCAGAGTTTTTCCGAAACACCTCCACTAGGGAGCTGCCATTGTAGCTTCCTAACACACATGTCTCCTCCAGCTACGACTTCCCCTCCTCCATCTCCGACTTCTTCCTGCTGGGGTTCCTTGTGTCTCCTGTTGGTTCCTCCTTTTGAGTGGAGCCCCATTCTCAGCTGATAGCCCAGTTCCGTTCCCTGAGTCCTCCGGGGCAACATCCCCTTTGCTGCGCCATCGGTGGAAGTGCGACTTCTCCAGCTCTCGCCCCCTTTCTCCTTTAGCTGCCACCAGCTGCTCTGTCTAGCTTCTCACCTGCTGGCTTTTCAGGTACTAATCTCTATGTGGTAGGCTGAATAAGGCCCCCACCAAAGATGTCCTTTTCCTAATCCCCAGAACCTGTGAATAGCTTACATTACACGGCAACAGGGACTTTGCAGATGTGGTTAAGGTAACAGATTTTTAGATGAGGGGATTATCCTGGATTATCGGGTAGGCTCAAAATAATTACATGATCCTTTAAAAGCAGAGAACATTTCCCGACGAAAGTCAGAGAGATGAGGCCTCGTGAGAAGGATTCCACACACTCACACTCTCGCTGGCTCTGAGATGTAGGTGCCCTTGTGCAAGAATCAGAGAAAGGCTGCAAGGAGCCAGTGGCAGTTCCCACCGACAGCCCACAGGGAAGCAGGGACCTCAGTCCAGCAGGCAAATTGAACGGAATTCCGCCAACAAGGCGCAGAAGCCTGGAAACAGATGCTTCATTAGAGACTCTAGGAGGGAGTACAGCCTGGCCAACACCTTGATTTCAGCCCTGTGAGGCTTGAAGCCCACACACCAGCCGCGCCCACTGGACTTCTAACCTACAGAACTGTGAGGTAGTAATTTTGCTATTTTTAAGCTGTTAAATGTGTGCTAATTTGTTTCAGCAGCAATAGACACTAATACATTCTATGTTCCCCAAAGCCTAGGGGTCCTAGGTCAGCTCTCCAAGTAATTCTCTGAAGGCCCCCTCTTATTTGCGTAAGATGAGGGGAAAACACATGAGAAGGGAGGAGGAAGCATTTTAGCAGCCTGAAAGCTCTGTCTGATGAAATCCTTGCCGTCCTCATTAATTTACAAGTCTCCCCTTACATAGCTAAGATTTGAGCGATGGTTTCAGGGTTATTGGACCATTTTCTTGGTCACTCCTTAGCAGATGACATCTCTTGAGAATAGATGAGCATTTTTAACAATTTTTTTTTCTCAGCTCAAAGATGTCAGCTAGCACTGAGACAACAGGAAAAGTCTCATTTTAATATCCTGTTACTTAAAGGTATTCACAGAATGGCTTACCATTTTAGGTTTACCATTCTAATGATATGCCAGATAGACTGGGGTTGCTCGGAAAAAGCTGGGTGACAGGAGAAGGAGTTGAGATCCCAGAAAGAGAATTCACCACTAGGGTGGGAAGACAGACAGGTCGGAAAATAGCCACGTTGCCCAAGACCGGAATTAATGTGGATGAAACAACGCTTCTAGCCCTCGACCTCAGGCATGGCGGGATCCAAGGCAGAGGTGAGAAGGGAGTTTGTGTTCAGTGGCTCACCAGTAAGCAGGACTCTTATGCCTTCCTACAATGATCCTGCAAGAATGGAATAAACTGAGACTACATAGCTTGAGTATGTGCAATAGTTGACCACTTCCTTTCTGTGTTTTGTGGTTTCACAACTTGAGTTTCCAACAGAGCATGGGAGTGAGGGGAGTCAGAGACAGAGCAGCAGTTCTGTAACACAGCCCACAGTCTTCATGAGGGTAGGGGCAAGGCCCTACTGCCCGGTCTGGGAGGCCACATGCGGGCAGAGTCTGGGTCGTTTTCACATCTGTGGAATGATGTGTGTCTCAGGAGGGAGGCAGGTGGGAGACAACTTCCTTACAGTCCCCATCCCATGTTGCTGCCTTTAATGAGCTTTTAGGAGGCATGATTTCACAGCCTAGTTTATTTTATAATCAAGCCCAGCTTCCTCTGTTAGACCAATCAGTACCTATTAACTGAATGCCTACTGTATGCAGGCTTATGACGCTAGGAACAAATATGTCCATGATGCTGTTGCTGTTTAGGAATTGTAGGATCATGGATAGAACCCCTTTCCTGTCAAGAGCTCACTTTTTCCATAGAGTGAAGGGCAGCTGTAAGGTTATTTCCAGAATTCTATTTTCCTTCCCTTCTCATTTCAGGAAGAAGAAGATGAACATAAAATACAAAGAAAAAGATTAATATAAAGTATAAAGATAGCTATGGAAAAGTCTTCTTCCTGGGTTGTTTGACTCAAAATTAGGGTCCTTCTATGCATATTTTGTGTTTCTCATGTAATTATCTATAATGGGTAGCCAAGCAATGTGTGTTAGCTCATATCTCCAGTACCTAATGCCATTCCTAAAATGCAATATAGTGCTCAGTAAATATTTGTTGAATCAATGAATATAAAAAATGCAAAGCAAGCATTTGAGATATTATTCTACATTTCTTTCAGCTTCAACTCCTGGCTAATGAGTGAAGAAGGTCACTGTAGGAGTGTGAGGACCATCAGGAGCTTCATATTTCAATAACCAGTGCCAAATTCTGAATGCCAGATGGGATGAGATGGGATGTTAAACCGCTTCTTATTACCACGTTGTTGGCCTCCATTGCCTTCGTATTGTTCTCCAATTGCATGGTCTCTGTGGATCTCTGACTTCTTATTACCTCCGATTGGAACGCGCCACAAATCATCCTGCTTTCTTTATCCTCTCTCACCTCCAAGTAATCCTGTCATCTTGCTCCAATTAGAGCCGCTTCCATTAAGAAGATCGTGACAAATTCCCTACCCCTGTTTGCTCTTCAGGAAAATTATCCCCTGGAAAAGTGGATATTATAGTCGCTTTTCAGAATGTATTGTCTGAATTTCTTGTCTTCCAACATTCTCCTAAGCCAGTTACCTTTGCACTGAAGTAGAATTCAAAAGGAGATAGAGGTTCTGAATTTCTTCCTTTGACCAGATGGAAGTCGTTACATCAGAATGCTGATGACAGCAAAATCTTGGACATATTGTTTTCACAATTAGGAAATGGCAAACACAAAGTTCTTCAGTGCAAAGCCAGCATGCGAGTTCAGCTTCCATTTGCTGCTATAAATTTTGTTCTTGTTGCTGCCAGTAAACACCAACTGTTCAAGTGAAATAGTAAATCCAAATGTGCCTGTTGGATGAGAGTAAAAAAATTATATGCTGCATAAATGCTGATGCAAAAGGATTTTTCAACACACTAAACCAGGGTAGGGAAAGGAACCGAGAAAGAAAGTTGAACTGAATGCAGCTCTCACTAAGAACTTCTTGGTAAAAGCACTAAAAAAGCTCTTGATAGAATGTTGATTCAACATACTGTTTAAACCTCAAGGAAAAAAACAAACGCAGAATTGGGATATTGGCCTTAGGATATCTGCTTAAAGTCCTACTTTGAGCTCTCATCAGGGTTACCAAAGAAGGCATACACAGATTGTTACAAATCAGAGCAAAGAAAAATCCCAAAGTTCCCTCAAAACTGATGTGGGCACTTGGCCCAGAAATTGTTTGCTAATGATCAGTCTGACAGCTGAAAGTCAAAGTCAGTGGCTAGTACCATCTGCAATAGGATTTAGGAAGTTTTGATCTTACAAATTTACTGTAAGGCTAATCAATGAATGTTTGTACTCAGGTCTCCCTACAGTTAAATTTAATGTGTAACTGGAATTACGATTCAAAGAGATAGTTTCATATATGGTCCCTGAAATTTAATTTTGGATTGCCTAAGTTTACAATGGATTTCTCTTCTCCTTTCCCCAATATTTTTCTTACGCAGAAAAAAAAAAAAAAAAAAATCCTGTGTGACCTTGGAGCTGGCTGCCCTGAGTCCCAGGCTCTGATTTGATTCTGATGCTCCAGAGCCTGCTTTCTCATGTAGGTAGTAATGCCCCCACCCCCGCTGGGTCATTGCGAGGGTTAAACAAGATAATACTTGTTAAATGCCTGGCACAGCCCTTGCACACAAAATGTCCTTAATAATATTAATTCCCCTTCCAGATTAGACTTTGCAAACAAATGATTGAAAAACAGAACATTCACGTGGATTGGATTCTCTAGCATAATAAGGCTCCAGGCCAAGAACCATGCAGTAAAGATCTTCCAAACCAAAGTATTTCAGCATCTGAGAATGGCTAGGGCTTATCTTCATGGCTAAAATAAGCATTTTAATATAAAGCAGGCTTTTTTCTTCATTTTCTTATGGAAAGGAAAGCATTTTCAGAATAATGGTTAAAATCTGTCCTTTGTAGATCTGAAAATGTGAGCAAGTTTCATACCGAAGTCAAGATCTACTGCAAGTGTTAGATGAATATATAAGGACCAGACGCTGCTCTCAAAAATAAAACAGATGCTGGTGTCTTGAATGCCTCCATGTGCCAAAGCTGAGTTCTTTGACTTATTTTTGTCATTGAATTAATTGGTATATCTGGTTTAATTGGCCAAATTGTTTTTGCTTAAATGTTCACATTTTCATTGTTATATTGATATACTCAATGTTTTTGAGGGTACAGAAAATACCAATATTGGCAAATATATGTGTTCAGAAGAAAAATTGTTCATTTCCAGATCCCAGATTTATGGCAATTTAAAAATATATAGTAAAGTGTTGGTTTCTCCTTATGATTACATCTGAATGTATATAAATTATCAGAGTCTGTGTGCATTTATCTCCACAGAAAATAATACCAGCAGAGACACAGCCAAACCAAGCTGAACCTTGCTGAGTGGATTTGAAGAAACACAGGCCAACTCAGGGCAAGGCACACCCAAGAGATAGAAAGTCTAAAATAGTAATAATCAGCCTTTGAAACATTTTCCCTTGAAAAAGGCATCTCAGTCCCGTCCTATATTTACAGACCAGAAGAGACACACATGTGTTCTACGTATGGCACAGAAAGTAAAACCAAAAGGCTCATTCTGAATGCCCAGTCCAGCTTGAATTGAAACCTTTGTGAAAAAGTAGTGCTTTTGATTCAAAGGAGCTCAGGTTTGAAAGGGAGATGTGAAGTCTAACATCCCATCTATCTGATGCCTGGTCTTCCTTTACACAGTTCTGGCAAAGATGCCAACCAATTGATACTTGAACATCTATAGAAATGAGCAACTCATGCCCTAGAGAAGAACACTCTGCCTTTGAATAATATTATTAGAAAATGTGTTCTTATTTTGGACCAAGGCCTATTTATCTGTAACTGCCACTTATGGCTTCTATTTCTATCACTCAGGGGTCACAGCCAGGCAGAATTCCATTTCCAGTGACAATTAGTCTTACAAGCATTAAGGCAAAGCTCACAAATTAGCCCACATAGTATTTTAGATAATTGTAAATTAGCTACTGACATTTGAAAATTAGAAAACTACCCACAGAAATTTGTATTTTCAACTAACGAAATTGCTGATTCTCTGAAAGCAATGGGCCACATTCCCAAATGGTAAAACTAGTACCCCCTTATCCACAGTTTCACTTTCTGCAGTTTGAGCTACCTGTGATCAACCATAGTCTGAAAATATTAAGTGGAAAGTGCCAGAAATAAACAATTTATATGGTTTAAATTGCACACTGTTGTGGGTAATGAAATCTCTGAGTTCCACTCTGTGTTGCCTGGGATGTGAATCACCCCTTTGTTCAGCATAGATGCTACCTGCCCATTGGTCACTTAGTAGCTGTCTCAGTTATTAGATGGAAAAAAAAGCCATAGTATCTATAGAGTTCTGTATTACCCATGGTTTCAGGCATCCACTGGGAGGGGAGTGTCTTGGAATATATCTCGGTAGATAAAGGGATACTACTGTACTTGGCTGAGCTGAGTAGCTGCTGCCACTTTTAGACAGGGAATGTGCTGGCCTTTTTGCCACAGTCCTCACTACTCCCTATTACTGTGCACTGAGCCTGCTTTCCTCATTTTCTGATACTTAACTGGCCTCTGAGACATTTGCCTTTCTAGTTCTTACTGTGTCCTCTCTAAGGCTTCTTTGCTTCAGGAGATTTATCCTCACTTCCTCACTCTTCCCCTCTGCAAGACAAACCTCATGCATGCCTGAAGCCTAGACCTGCTGAATGACAGTACACCTAGAAAACTGACAACTGATTCATCCAATCTCACAATCAATCCTCAGAAATGTGCTGGGGTAAATATATAGCTATAGACCTTAGAATCATTTTAGATAGCATAAGGGTGGGATGTGGAGGTTGTAAAAAACCTGTGCCCATGGAACAAAATAGCTTCTCATGCCTGCTAAAGGCCTAATTCCAGATAGTTGTTATTATTTGCAGCTGTAAATCCTCATAAGCACTCAAATCAGTACCTACAACCAAGAGCACGCTATGAGGTTTTCTGCTTTGTTTAGTTGCCTCTATGATGTTTAATGCCTTTGGTATTAAAGAAAATCTCACTCAGCCAGTGTCTGTTGGTGACTTACTATCAGTTGCATCACAGTCCTCCATATTCTGGAAAGGTGAAGAGTCCCTGATTTTGAATCCAAGCACCTCCACTAAATAGCTGAATGACCTTGGGGAAATTGTTTAACACCTCTGAGCCTCAGATTCTCCATCTGGAAAATGAGGATAGTAATAGGTAAGCCCTATTACTATTCTCATGATGTGAGAAATACATGAGACACACATATAGCGCATACAGCCGCCCTTGGTTCATATTAATCACTCAGTGGTATTCATATGTAATTCCTGTACATTATAGCAGACCACTCCCACAGTGCCTCAGCCTTTCCCACATCTGGGCATACAGGATCAACTTCTGAGTGCCAGCACTTGTGAGTCTTGCTGAAAGTTTTCTCCTACACCCAGTTTTTTCAGTCCCTATACACTGTGGCAGGCTGGAAATGTAGGGGAGTTAATAGCCCTCCTCTCTTCCCTCAGGAGTTGCCTCTACCAATGATAAATGGGAGCTGATAAATGAATGCCCCAGCTTCCTCACCCCTCAGAAGAGATAAGTCAGGAATGTGCACTACTTGGTCTTCTAGAGTTCCCCTTAGTGCATTTAGCTCCAGTCGCCCATAGTTGCCAAAGCTTATTTGGCAATGTGCCCTTTACAGACAGCCTTGCTGTCCCTGTCTCCTTTCTTCACACTGTTATTGATATTTCCTGGGGTCAATTACACAATAAACTACTTACACGCAAAAACTTAGCTCAGCATCTGCTTCTGGTGGAACACAAGCTAAGACAGTTGGTACGAGAAGTAATCCTAGGAAGCAGATCTTTAGGATACAGTCTGGAGCTACATCACTTGCTTGACAAGTAGCAATAAGCAAATCCCATTGCTGGTGGTAAGTGGTATGGTGGCAAACCCCAACTTACTGTGGCATTGATGATAGATTTGGATGGGATATAAGTGGCAAGTAATTATCCTGTGTACTGTAGTATTCACGATGGATTTGGATGGGATATTGATGGATTGGCTTCTGTAATACCACTAGCATTTGAAAGATATTTGAGCACTCATAGAGGGTCTGATTTAGCTTTTTCAGGATCCCACCTAACATTTCCTGGACCAACAGACTTGCTTTCCAGGGAAGGAAGTACTATAATTGACACACAGCGATGGTATTCACTGGTCCTACTCTATACTATATCACCCTAGAGCTAGTCTGGTAGAAAATTTGAATGGTGTTTTAAAGGCACAGCTGGGGTTCCAGCCTGAGAATGCCACTTGCAGGGTTTTGGTGGTGTCATCCAAAATGTGGCATATTGTCTAGATCAATGTTGTTGAGGGTACAATGCCCCCAGCAGGAAGAACTCACGGGTTTAGGAAACAAGGGGTAAGAGGAGGAGTGGCTCCTGACACTATCACTTCCCATGGTCTACTTGGGGAATTTGTCCCCTGGTCTGGTCTGCTGGACCAGAGATTATGGTTTCTAACTGGGAAATGGAGAGCTCTTCTGCCAGCAGACACAGGAAGCACTACATTAGCCCTAAAGCAACAGCTGCCATCTAGTTATTTTGGGTTCCTCATGCCTGTAGAGCAACAGGCAAAAAAAGAAGTTACCTGTTTATCAGGAAGAGATAGAGTAGCTATTATATTATAGAGGCTGGTTCTTAAGGGGATTTGTTGGAATCTCTCTAGGTGTTTTCTTTCCTGGTAGTAACCAAATGGGCAGTTACAGAAACTATGGACTGACAGAGATGAAGGAACTCAGAGGTCTCAGATCTTTCAGACTTTAAGGTCTGGGATCATAAATATTAATTATGACCTAGGAACCAGCTTCTGTGTAAGGACTGTACCCTGGCCCACTAACCTTTCTGCAGTAATTATTTTCCTTTTTTTTTTTTTTTGAGATGGAGTCTTGCTCTGGCACGATCTTGGCTCACTGCAACTTCTGCCTCCTGGGTTCAAGTGATTCTCCTGCCTTAGTCTCCGAAGTAGCTGGGACTACAGACGTGCACCACCGTGCCCGGCTAATTTTTGTATTTTTAATAGAGATGGGGTTTCACCATGTTAGCCAGGCTGATCATGAACTCCTGACCTCAGGCAATCCGCCCGCCTTGGCCTCCCAAAGTGCTGGGATTACAAGCATGAGCTACTGCGCCCAGCCTATTTTCCTTTTTTAAAGTATTGACAGTCACCCCCATTAAGAATCAGTGACAAGACAGACTAAACTTAAGTGGGATGTAAGTGGATGAGAACGGACCCATCAGGGACTGTGGCAGATGCTATCAGTGCCTTATTCACATCCCCTCAGCTCCTACTGGCCCAACTTCCAGCACCTTCCAGAATGCACCACCCTAAGGCCCTGCCAGAGAGAAACCATAAATATATCACAGTTTTCCCTTTTGCTCACCCTGAGCTCTGGCTGCTATAGTGAAAAATTATCTAGAAGTCATAAACTCAAGTGCTTACTATCCAAACCAGGCCAACAACTTTAGTGAAGCCCATGGAGTCAGATGTAAACCCTGGGTAATGGTCAGAACTGGCTTCTCCAATGGCTCCAGCCCATTGGACACTCAGCCAATACTGCTACAGGAATGATCCAGGCTTCTGATTGCCTTAATATTTCCAGCAACAACCTGATGCCAGCCCTTCACACTCTTGGAGGGGACAGCAGGAAGCTGAATGTCATTGATTAAAGGAAAATACAATCAGGTGAGGTGGCTCAGGCCTGTAATCCCAGCACTTTGGGAAGCCGAGGTGGGAGGATCGCTTAAGCCTAGGAGTTTGAGACCAGTCTAGGCAACACAGCGAGACCTTATCTCTACAAAAATTAAAAAAAAAAAAAATTAACTGGGCATGGTGATACATGTCTGTAGTCTCAGCTACTCAGGACGCTCAGGTGGGAGGATTGCTTGAGCCCAGGACATCGAAGCTGCAGTGAGCCATGATCATGCCATTGCACCCCAGCGTGGATAACAGAGTGAGACCCTATGTCAAAAAAAAAAAAGGAAGGAAGGAAGGAAGAAAGGAAGGAAGAAAGAAAGAGAAAGAAAGAAAGAAAGAAAGAAAGAGAGAAAGAAAGAAAGAAAAAGAAAATACCCTGAGGTAGCATGGCTCCAAACACCCTAGGGCCACGTCTGGGAGAGTCAGCCTAGGCAGGGTAGATTCTTGCGTGTTTGAAGACAGCTGTTGAGAAGCTGTGAACCAAGCCCAAGGACCCAAACAGACAGGGAGCTGAATCTCATACCAGAACAACCACCACATTTATATGAGAAAAGTTAAATATGGTTATTCTGAATGCAATTTGCAGGTACTTAAAAAAATTATAGCACCAACCTTGCACAGAACATATGGGAAGCTATTCGAGGTAAAGAACCAGTTTTCTCTAACATGAACATGATCTTTTGCTGCACTATCTGGTGCTACTTTGATCTAAAGAGAAGAGCCACAAAGAAGGTAGCTGTACCAGGAAGGGGGACTATGGTATGTGAACAGCTGTAATTGTAAAGCTGCCAGCTTCAGTCCAATGGAGAGAGTAATAGTGAATTTCCACTGATGTGTCAGGCTTTATTCTAAGCATTTTACATATAGCAACCAGTTAAATATTTATAACAACCTTATGGTAGAGGTATTATCATCATCCATTTTGTACAAATAAGGAAACTGAGGCACAGAATACTTTAGATTATTTTGCATCCCAATAGCCCACTCCAGAGCCTGGACTCTTAAGACTTCTTTCTGTTCTACTATTCTCTTTTAATAACAACCCCAATAGAAGAAGGATTGGGCCGGGCGTGGTGGCTCACGCCTGTAATCCCAGCACTTTGGGAGGCCAAGGTGGGCGGATTACCTGAAGTCAGGAGTTCAAGACCAGCCTGGCCAACATGGTGAAACCCCATCTCTACTAAAAATACCAAAAATTAGCCAGGCGTAGTGGCGGGCACCTATAATCCCAGATACTCAGGAGGCTGAGACAGGAGAATTGCTGAGCCCGGGAGGCTGTGATTGCAGTGAGCCGAGATTGTGCCATTGCACTCCAGCCTGGGCAACAAGAGTGAAACTCTGTCTCAAAAAATAATAATAATAAAATAAATAAATAAATAAATAAATAAATAATTAAAAAAGAAGAAGGATTGATTTGGATTCCTTAGTATTGGATGTGTACATGATGCACGGTAGTTGTATTTTCCTCTGTCGTGTGTGTGTGTTTGTGTGTGTATGTTGTATCTGCGTTTCTTAGGCAAATTATTAAGCAAAGGACTCAGTTTAGTCTGAAGCTAGCTGATCAGACACATAACTGAATATCAGGAGGCTTAATCAGTGGCACCACTTGCTACTAACTGGCTTTATAGTTAGATCTCAAGTGCTCATTTCCTCATCTATGTAAGAGGGGGTTGGACCAATCACCTTCTCATTTTCAAGATGGGTAAAACTACAGCTGTGTCACCTTCCAATAGGACTGAAAGTTTGGGAAGTGAGGCAATTACCTCCCCTGCCCCTAGTACTACCACCAATCAGCTGCCATAAAGCCAAATCTTAACTGAGGGTGAATTCTTTGGTGGTTTAAGTGAGTTTGAGAGTTAGACTAGACACTCTGACCTCTCTCCATAGGAACCTAGGAGAGACCCTGGTTTCTTCCAGGCTGTATGGTGAGTGAGCAACCACTCAGGGTGGCTTCTATTCAATAGAAGGATTTGTTTCAGCAATTTCTAAAAGTTAGCCACTTTCTTCTCTTTAGGATGTGACTTGATTTGACCAAAGTTTCTACAAGGCAGCCCTCTAAGCTGCCATGGGCCTCCTGCAGGCATGGCCTGAGATATAGTCTATGATATAGACCAAGGCAGTCTGTAGAATCTGGAGTTAAGCATCTTATCAACCCAGAGATTTGACTAAAGAGAGTATGGAATGCTCAGGTGCGGCAGACCAACCTGACTCAAGCACACATTCTTTCTAAAGGGAAACAGAAGAAGTTAGACACATGACCTCAAAGCTCAGAAAGTGAGCACTTCTTACATCTATTGCTGTAGAGAGCCACACAAGAGGCATCATCAGCGCTTAAGTAATTTAAGATTCATTCTGTAGGACACATTTCTAGAAAAGGAATCTGGGTAAAAGAGTACTAAAATGTCTAAGCTTTTGGTTCAAGATGCCTTTTCTAACAATAGCTATTGACTGAAAAGACTAAGAAAAGGTGGCACGTGGCTTAGCACATGCTTAGCGGCTGGAACAGAAGCTTCAGCTACACACCTAGTTAGTGATGTATGATGTATCTGGCTCTGTCTTTTGCTTCCCTGGCTTCCCTTTTTTTAAAGTCAGGTTTTTCAAGGTATAATTTATATACAGTAAAATTTACCCTTTTTAAGTGTGCAGTTTGATGGATCTTGAAAAACACATACAGTTGTGTAAGCACCACCACAATCAAGACCTAGAGCATTCTCTCTGCACCTTTGTGATCAGTCCTCTCTCTCCATTCTCAGCCCCTGGCAATTACTGTCCCTATAGTTTGCCTTTTGCGGCATGTGATTCATATGAAAGGACAGAGCAGGTGGTCTTTTAAGTCTGGCTTTTTTTCACTTAGCATTATGCATTTGAGTTCATCCATGTTGTTACATATAGCACAAGTTATTCTCTTTAATTGCTGTCATATTCCATTGTATCAATGTACCAGAGTCTGTTCATTTATTTACTGGGCGGTGGTTATTTGGGTTGTTCGTAATTTTTTGGAGGTTGTGAATAATGCCTCTCAACACGAAGATGTTTTATATCTCTCGGGTAGATACTCCAATGCTTTATGTTTTCATTTCTCTTGGGTAAATATCCAAATGCTCAGTTGTATAAGTGACATTCAACTTTATAAGAAATTGCCAGACTGACTTCTTAAGTGGCACTTAGCATTACCACCAGCAATATCTGAGAGTTCCAATTACTCTGCATCCTTATCAGCTCTTGACCTTGTCGTTTTAAAATTTCTATTGTTAAAAAGAGGTATGGCAGTATTTCACTGTTTTTAATTTGCATATCCTTAATGACGAATACTGTTGAGTGTCTTTTCATTTGTTCATTTGCCTTCCACATACCTTCTTTGCTGAAGTGTCCAAGTCTTTTGCCCATTTTTTATTAGGTTGTTAGTTTACTTTTATTATTATTTGTCAGAGTTCTTTATATATTCTGAAAACAAGTCTTTCATAACATATGTATTTTGTAAATATTTTGTCCCAGTCTGTGGCTTGTCTATTTATTTTTTTTCTTAACAGTATATTTCAAAGAACAGCACTTTTTATTTCAATGAAGTCCTACTTAATTTTTGTGTGTGGCCTAGCTAAGAAAGCAGCACTTATCCATGGTTGCAAAAATCTCTTCCCTATCTTTTCCTCTAGAAATTTCTTATTGTTAGGTTTTACATGTAGGCCTATGTTCCATTTTGAGTTGATTTTGTATTTGAGGCAAGGGATGGGTTGAGAATCATGTTTTTGCATACGTATCTGTTTCACTGACATCTGTTGAAAAAAACTATCCTCCATTGAATTTCCTTTGTTCCTTAGTTGAAAATCAATTATCCTTATATTTGTGGATTTATTTTGGATTCAGTTTAATTTCATTGACTTGTGGTGATTCTTTCACCAACATGCACACTTTTGATACTGTAGCTTTAGAGTTAATTCTTTAGATTAACTTTGTTTTTTCTCCAAATTCTTTTCACTAATCTGTTTACTTTGCTTTTCCATAAAAATTTTAGAATCTGCTTGTTGATTTCTACAACAGATCTTGAGGCTGCATTGAATCTACAGATCAATTTAGGAAGGATTTACATTTCTGGCCACCTTTTTTTTTTTTTCTTTTTTTTTTTAGACAGGGTCTTGGTCTTGCTCTGTTGCCCAGGCTGGAGTGCAGCAGCACAACTACTGCTCACTGCAGCCTTGATCTCCTGGGTTCAAGCACACCACCCACCTCGGCTTCCCAAGCTGCTGGGACTACAGGCACATGGCATCATGCCTGACTAATTTTTTTTTTTGTAGTGACAGAGTTTCTCCATGTTGCCCAGGCTGGTCTTGAACTCCTGGGCTCAAGCAACCCACCTGCCTTGGCCTCCCAAAGTGCTGGGATGACAGGAGTAATCCACCACCCAGCCCTGGTCACTTTTTGATACTAACTTATTTCTTCTACCTTGGCTTATGAAACCAGCCACCAACGTGCCTGTTGTTATTGCACAGCTTGTCCTCATGATTGGATCTGCACTGGATGTTAGCTGTTGGTAAACAATTCATACTGACTTTAACCCTACACGGCATAGTATCACCTGGTATACGGACCCAGGTTTTTACCATCCCTTTAACGAGGTCTTTGCAGGTAACTTTGTAATGTCCTCCTACTGTGGATAAGGTAACCTGCTCCACCACTTGAAATTGGGCTCAAAATTAGCTTTGTCCCATGGAATTTAGGAGATATGACACAACAAAAGACTTGAAATGGTCTTGTACATTGAGGCTTGCTTTCTTGTGCCTCTGTCATTGCCTCAAGAATATGTCTGCTGGAGAATGAAAGATAATTGGAACTGAGCCAAATTGCCCCAATCATCCCAGTCAAGGGAAGCCTTGATCAGCTGACAGCCAATTTACCCCCAGATATGTGAACGTGCACAGCCAAGATCAGCATACTGCCTAGCTAAGCACTCCAAATGCAAGAGTTATAAATATCTATTATCATATGCCACTGAACGTTTGTGTTTATTTTTTATGAAGCATCATGATAGCAATAGATAACTGACACATGTCGGTAACAACAGGCTCTTTAAATGCATTACAGATAGCATCGCAAAATAACTTATAGGGCTAGGGCAGTCTTTAACCAAATATAGCTAGTTTCATGGGTTAATCACATCTCTTGATTTTTTCCCGTCATTCTCAATACCAAATACTAAAGAAAATTATTACAATAGAAACTTTTCTAGGTCCTGATCACCACCTCCAACCCCTGAGTCAAGTAAAACTGTAAAACTGTGAAGAACTCCATTCCACTTCATTTTTATTCTTAATCACAAGGAGGTTATATTGCCTTAACCCTTTTAGTAAATGATTGAGCATCCCAGATGTGTAATGGTTTTGGAAAAGGTCAGGAAAATGTCAAAAGAAAGGCAAGCAACAAGAAAATGATTAATCAGCTTTTCTTCTCATCAAAGTTCTTAAACTATTTGCTGAATTGGGGTTTTTAATTTTTTATATATTTAACTTTTTAGGTAGCTACCCTTTGGAGTAGGAATGCCATGGCATAAAGAGTCATAACATTTAAAACATGTTTATGAAGTCTAAACCACTAACTTGGCTGCGGTTGAAATGCATTAGGCTCCTTTGTGCTGTGCTCACACCCCTCCCAAAGGTTGTGCTGGCAAAGCTTTCTCCTACTGCTGCTGCCTCCTCCCTGGATGGCACCATGAGCTGTAAGACAAACGTAGGCATATAACCCACATTAAAGGGCATTGAGAAGTATTAGAAGTTGTGCTTCTTCAGGCTTTGACATCTGACACATTTCTAATCACTGGGGTGCGCTTGGGTCAGAGGCCCTTTACATCAGGATCATTTTGCACAGCTTAAATTTCAGGATCTCCTATTAGAGCCGAAGAGAAGAGAGATCCCCAACCCACAGCCATGCCACTGTCAAGGGCAATACCTCCTCGAAGAGGGGCCTCTGGGGCCCAGGGACAGAAACCTGCCACCACCACCCATGGTGGTGGAATTTAAGCCTGGAATGCTTAAGACTTTGGCCCTGGCAGTAGTCTCACTTGATTGATTTTATTCACCCACCCTGACCCAGTCTTTTTGATGACTTTGTTGCATTGCCTCCTTGAGAAATAAAAATAGACTGGGTAAACCAAATTTGGTTAAGATTTAAGTTCTTAGGCAAAAAATAGCACTAGTCTCTGAAGCCAGTACAGGGCTTTGCTCATAAGCTGAAGGGGCAGTCCAAAGAAAAAGTTAGGGTTTGTCAAATATTCTAAAACAGCAGGGCAGGCCTAAGCTGATAAGAGCTACTAGTGTGTTTACATGAAATGAACAGGTCAAAGCACATTCAATAGAAATTATAGGAGACAGATAGTGGGATAGAATCACATTCATCTGGTTTCAAATTTCTTCTTTACCCATTACCAGCTGTGGTATCAGAATCTCAGTTTTCTCAATTCTAAAACAGGGATATTAATAGAACTTATTTCATACGGCTGTCATGAACTTTAAAATAAATAAATAAATATAGTTTGCCTGATACTGCTTCTGACTCATTAAGTACTCAATAAATGGCAGTTAATATTGTTAGTATTGATGCCATTACTTATAGTGAAACTGCTTAGGATGTGATATTACATAAAAATCCACCAGAATACAAAGTTGGATTGGCAATATAATTAAAACTATGCTAAAAAGAATGATAAGGAAAAGGCTGGAAATGCATTGGAATGCTATCGTGTGAGTCAGGTCAGTGGGTTTATTGGTGGCTTCTCTTTCTTTTCTACTTTCCAAGTTTTCTGCTACAGTACTATACTATATTTATGATTAAAATAATGTTTTAAAAATGTAAATGATGTGCAATATCTTACCAAATAGGCTAACCTGAATCTAATCATGAGAAAACTATCATATAAAACCAGACAATGGGACATTCAGGAAGACAATTTCCTTGAATTCATAAAAATGTCATTAAAAAGAAAAGTACAAAGGATCCCAACTTTGGGAGGACAAGGCGGGAGGATTACTTGAAGCCAAGAGTTTGAGACCAGCCTGGGTAGCAAAGTGAGACCCTTGTCTCTACAAAAAACTTTTAAAAAGTGCAAAGACAGGAGAACTGAGAACGATACTATAGTTAAAGAGATCAAAGAGATAATAGCAACCAAATATAATGTGTGAATCTTGACGGGATCCTGGATCAGAGAAAAAAATATATGAAAGTCAGTTTTGGGAAAATTGGGGAATTCAAATCTGGCCTGTATATTAGATATGTTATATGTTATTTTTTCTTGGCTATAATAATGAAAATGTTATGTAGTAGAATGTCCTTATTCTTAGAAAATGCAAGCTGAAGTACTTATGAGTGACATGTCACAATATTGATTATATAGATACAGCTATATCTGTCTATTAATTATCAGTAACGTATTATCTATGGCTAAAAAGCATTATGTTTTCAAAGTGATTTTTATGTCTGTGAAGTTTTTTGAGTCTCATAAGAAGCCAGTTGGAAAATGATCATTAGTTTTATGGTAAATTTTGACTTTGATTTATCTTACACGGATATATGTCTTCTACAAATAATTCCCAGAGGACTAAAACTATGCCATTCCAACACATCTAATGTATGTATGTACATGTGTATACATACACACATATATGTATATACATGATAGATATACATATATATATGATAGATACACACACACATATTTTTATATATATATATATATATTTTTTTTTTTTTTACATATTTTATTTCCTGATTCCCTAAAATGCTTGGCATCAAATTTTGATTTTGGTCACTTCTCACTGTTGCTGATTTGATTCAGCTGGTCATAAAGTGATGCTAAAATACAACCCCTGTCCTAAGGAGTTTACAGCCTCTTGGGAGACTGATGTGTAAACAAGCAATTAGAGTGATGCCTTATGAGGGAGATCAGCACAGAGTGCTACAGAATAGATGAGAGGTATTCAGTCACAGGTTAGGGACAGCAGACTGGGGGTAACCTCTTCCACAGAGCTGCCTGGGCTCTTGAAAAATGGCTGCCATCTCCCCCACAGGTGACATCTGTGGGGAAATGTCCTTTCCTCATTACCTTGTAGTGTCTCAGCAAGGAGATAATGTGCAGACTGGCAATCACCAGACTCTGGGTCGGCTTCATTTTTCCTGTCAGCCCCAAGGTCATTTGTGCAGACAGGAAGGGTGTGCCAATATACATCTCTGAGCACTAATTAATGTTTTCAAAGGAATGACAGGGCAGGAAATTTCTTCAGGTACAAGAATGAGAGGAGAAGGACTGGGGAGACTTCCTCTCCACTCCCCCCACCCAAGAGCTAATATAGAGTAAAGAATTAAAATGAAACTGCTTAAACATCCTGCCAGGCATCTCCAACCTCATAGCATACCATACTAGGGGAATGACTGAAGAATTTCAAAGGATCAATGTGGGCATTCTGAACAATTCAATGATTTTATCACTTCAAAGCAAAGTGCCCCTTTTGAATATCCTTATTATGAATTGTTTATAGACCATTTCCAGCAATTGTGCTTCATTGGGCTCTCAGCTCTACAGCCGTGTACATAGTGAACACTCCAGCATGCCCTGAACATTTGTCTGTGCAACCCCAGGCTTTAACGAGATGAACGTTGCTGACCCAGAGCTGCTTTGTTCAGTTTCTTTACAAGAGCCAGAATCATTATAAACTCACCTGAACTGAGAGAGTCACTTGGCAGACTTCTGATGTTTGAACCTTACTAATGAAAGCAGTGATATATAGGGACAACTACCATTTAATTGTAGGAATTCACACTGAGAAAAGTGATTGCTTGCAACTCACATGTATTCACATAGTTTATAATTCCCCCAAACAAGTCTCTGCCAGAGACGCTGCTGCACCATTTGCAGGGCAAGAACAGAAAAAGCACAAAAAAGTCTGTCCCACATGTGTGTCAAAGAAATGAGAACACACCATCTACTTTGCCAGTGATAGAGGGTCTGCTCTCCCCACTCTGGCATGCACACTGGAAGTGTCCCCCATCTGAGGAAGGACATGGTGGAGAATGAACTTAGGGAGTATTTGGGACAAAGTAAAATTTATTAAATGTTTGCCTATATTCTCCAGTATTGCAAAATGCAAAGAGAGGTAGAGTCTGTGACAAATCTCCTCTCAAATAGATGGAAAAACCTTGAGTCACTCTTTGGAATAGCATTTTGGTAAAGAACAAACTCTTGCAGGGAATTGGGTTAATCAGGGAAATAATTAGAAGTTATTTTGGAGACAAGGCTGGTGAATAAGATTAATAATGCCACTGGCAGAGGGCATATTCTAGGCCAGAAATGAAATGTACAGGGGTGCAGGGATTGTTACTATGTTAGAGAGAGAGAGGGGGGAGAATGATTGAAAATGTGAAAGCATCAGATGAAGAGTAAACTCACTACACAATTCTATATTGGCTCTAAATTCAATGCTAAAAAGAAAACTGCCAAAAATATTTTGAGAAATGATGGTGATAGCAACAGGAGACAGACAAATTCCTAGGCAGACAGGGATGAGTCCCTGGTGAAACCTGATCTTCAAGCCAAGAACAGTTTAAAATCTGAAAACCAAGCTGCCAGTTCCAGATAGAGTCCATGACCAGAGTGAGAACTTCCATCCCCATCTTACCCTCTCTCTCTCTATTGATTCCTTCTGAATGATGCCTTTTAACCAATTGAATGGTGCTTTCCAAGACCACCCATGGGCCAATCAGCATGCACTCCCCCATTGTAAGCACATAAAAACCCTGGACTCAGTCTCACAGAGGGCTACCCACTTCCAGGTCTCCTCTCACATCTGAGAGCTTTCTTTCTGTCACTTGATAAAATTCTACTCTGCCTAACTCACTCTCTGTTGTCTGTGTACCTTATTCCTTTTGGTTGCAGGACAAGAACCTGGAACTCACCAACCTGTGGGAGTGAAAGAGCTGTAATGCTTCCATTTGCCAAGCTGCAGGCAGCAGGAATAAAAGAGCTGTAACCCTCTCTCCTGCTCAATGAACAACAGGAGAGAAGAAGCTGCTGGGTGCCACTCCCTCCTGCTTGCCAAACTACAGGAGTTAAAAAGCCCCAACAATGGTATCCTTGGAGTATATTTTAATTCTTCAAAGAGACTACTTGAAAAGGATGGCACTATTTAGATGTGTGGGTTCTTGGGATATTTGTTTAAATAATGAATCTTCATATGTCTATTATAGATCTAGATCTTCTGGAAATGAAGACTATCCAAATGAGAACACACAGGTCTACAGTAAGGGAGTCAGCTGCATCGCTTGTATTAATATTTAGCAGACTCATAGACAGGTGGAGGAGTGGGCATCCTCCATGGTGAAAAGAGAAGCGTCAAGTATGCCCTGATTGGAGGTCACTGGCATAGGCCATTCAGAGTCAGGCTAAATAGAAGTGGTGCATCTTATATGATTGGTTTGGGGACCATATTTGACCTTCTCTGAGTAGTTCAGAGTTACAAGGGGAGGCAAAAAATAGTGAAGCTGACCGCCATTGATCAAGTCCTTATTTTTCTGGGTCAATTGCTGCAGAGGTTGTGGGTATAAACCAAAAATAAAATTCTAAGGTCCCCCGGTCATCTGAGTGGACCTCCTCCTGAGCCAGTGCACTCTAAAATTTAACCTGAAAGACTGGTTCCCGCCATGAGGGGAAGGAGAGTCAGACTTGCCTCACTATATCCTCCAGCATCAACATCAACACAGACCTTAAGTCTGATAAGAAACCTTACAATCTATTATCTCTGAAGCCTGCTACCTGTAGGCTTCGTCTGCATAATAAAACCTTCATCTCCACAACCTCTTATGGTAACCCAGATATTTCTTTCTACTAATAATAACGCCTTCAACCAATTGCCAATCAGAAAATTTTAAAATCTACCTATAACCTGGAAGCCCCCACAACCTCCTTCAAGTTGCCCCACCTTTCTGGACCAAACCAGTGTATATCTTCAATGTATTTGATTGATGTCTTATGACTCCCTAAAATGTATAAAACCAAGCTGCACCCCGACCACCTTGGGCATATGTTCTTAGGACCTCCTGAGGGCTGTGTCACGGTCATGGTCACTCATATATGGCTCAGAATAAATCTTTTCAAATATCTTACAGAGTTTGACTCTTTTCATTGATGGGTCAGAGCCCTACGGGCATGTACGGGTTGACCATTGTCCATTTGTGTATTTTCCTGGGCTGGGACAGGTCCTCAAAATTGGTATTGGGTACCTGGAGATGTTTGCTTTTCTTAGCTCTTTTCATCAGTCCACCCATTCAGGCTCAAGGCACTGGGTGCCACATTAAAAGCCTCTGCAATGACACACTGTGATCTAGGGAGCTTCCCCAGGTCTCAGCCTGACCTTCTGTTCTGACCATTTGCCTCATACTCTGACCATGTGGCTCCCGATTCTGAGCTGATTCTCTTGGGCTGCCTCCTGATTCTAGGCCTTGATTCTGATCATGAAAACTCATGGGAAACGACGTCTGGCAGATCATTCCACCCCACCTCTGACTATGCTCAGACCAGCCCTCCAGGACCTCATCAACTAGACTTCCCAGTGCATTCATCCAAGGAGAATATCAGGTAGGCCTATTTTATAAAGTTAGATGAAAACCAGAAGGCCATCTGGGCTATCACTTAAGACATTAAGACACAGCGCAAGCTTAAAAATCAAGTTTTTAAGTATGGAGTCCGTGGAGATAAAAGTTGGGAGTCCTACGCTCAAAGAGGGAAAGAAAATGAGCCAGAGACTAGGGGATCTATGGTATGCGGGCCTCCACACAATTGCCCTCTGGCTATGATATAATCAGAAACACCAAGTACATCTTTGGTCTTGTAGGTGAAAAATAATAACTTTATTAATTTTTCAGCTGGCCACCCAGCCAGCTTGTTACAAAACACAGATTAATAAGAGAAAAACAAGTGTATTAGCATGTATATTTTATATATACATAAGAGACACACAGGGAATGAGTCTATCCCAAAGAGACGGCTTTGAAGCACAGCTTATATAGCACCTTCAACAAAGAACAGTACATCTTTAGAGAAATGATAAAACAGAGGGAAAGGACTCTGAGTTTGTATGGGCTGGTGGCAATTTGGAGGAAGGGTTAGTTAGTAAAGCTTGTCTTCAGTGGTTAGCCTTTGTTTTCCATGGGAGAAGAGTGGGGAAGAGAGGGAAAAGAATACCTTTTTGTCTCTGTAAAAGTATTTTCCTGAGGGAAGAGAGCTTTCTTGTAATTGCTCTTTCTTAAATGCCATCAGCTCAGCAATCCTTCATATTTCGGGGTAGTGCATTCTGGTCTCTCACTGTCCATTTTTTTCTAACACCAGCAAACTTAAATTTTTAAATTTTATGCAAATTTTCTAGTGGAAAGCCAGCCTGCCAAACCCAGGAGGAGGAATTCCCAAGGCTGGCCTGAGGAAGAAGGAATGTGGTTAGTGAGGCCACTCTGTTCTGGGGCCTGGCCAGCCTCACTGCACTGTGCGCTGGGATGTTGTATTGCTTTCCTGTGAAATGTCACATGGGTTTTTAAAATGCTATCACTTACGAGCCAGTCCCCATGCAGTCTAGGGCCCAGCTACTCTCAAGACTTGTTGACATTTTATTCCCCGTGATAAACTCTCCACTGGGTATGGAAAGCTAGTTTTGCTTTTCCTTTCAAAAGGAATAAACAGAACATGGAGAAAAGAAAAAGGAACTAAGCTTAGTGGGACCTCCTCATAGAGTATTTAATCGTCAGGATGCCTAGGGCCGGATGACTCCATTCTTTATGGGTGCTGAATTCCTGGTTTCCTCAGGAGTCACTTTACAACTGAATTTTGTCGCCTGTCTCTTTGCAAAAATCAAAGCACTCAATGGCTGTGCAATTACCAGCAATATTAATACCTATTCCAGGCTCTTCCTGACAGTTTACAGAGAGGGAGGGTGGACAAATCAGGCTTGCAAAGCTCCCTCCTCAGCAGTAGCTTCTGGACTATTGGTCCGCTGTAGGATAAGCATGACAAGGCACAAGGGGGCTAGATGAGACCACTGAAATTGGTAACTGGTTGCTTTTTTTAAAAACTTAAATAGAATTTGAATCAAATTGTCTAATAATGAAAGGAAACGTGAAGCAAAAATAGAATAAATGGGGAAATATAGCTCAGTATTTCACTGCTTTCATTAGCTAATATAATTCATTCATAAGCTCCATTGCTAAGTTTAAAGATTGCAAGTTGCTCTAAACACACACCAGTGGGGGAACGCTCTGGGCCATATGTCATGTGTCAGGAGCCCTGTCCTGAAAAAATTTCAGGGTCTCTGTTTGTGGCTCTAGGATGGGTGGAAGTGGGTTTCCAGGAGCCCCTCCTCCTTGCCTCCCTCTTATCTCCTGGGGCTCCCGATGCTGCAAAGGAAGGCAATAGGATACTTGGTTTTTTTCTTCAATATTTTAACCTATGTGGCTAGTGAGAAATCAGTGGATTGATATTTTAGCCTCACTCAGCTTTCCACTTTTTCATCCGTCTTTCATCTTATGGTTTTAGCATCTATTGTTGACCTGTACCAGAATCAATGACTTCACTAGGGATTATAAAATGGTGATTCTTAATGATAGAATTAAGATTCTATCATTCCTTCTGTATTTATCAGATGGTGTTCTTCTGTAAAGAAGCATTTTCTTTAAAACAAAACAAAAAAACATCTTTCACATGTGTTCCTTTTGTGACTAGCAAATAACTGGGTTGATTCTTTAACACTTGCAACAAGTCATGGGAATAAAATGTGGAACATGCTACATATTCAAGTGCCTCTTCTATTACCTCCTCCCACCATTTTTTTAACCAAAGGCACAGTGCTATGTGCTTTAATTTTGTTATTATTTAATATCCATTCATCTAACACATACTTACTGAATGCCATGTGCCAGACAGTATTCCAGGTGCTTGGGATATAGCAGTGAACAGAAAGAAATCCCTACCCTCACTGGCTTTCATTCAAGAAGAGAAAGGCAGATAATAAACATAATAAATGAGTAAAATAAACATGTTATCTGGTGACAAGTGCTCTGGAGAAAAATGAAGCAGAAAAGGAGGAAAGGGGTTGGGAAAAGAGTTTGCAATTGTGAATAGTGTTGATAGGATCCCTGAGAAGGTGATATTTGGGTAGAGGTCCTCAGAGCTCAGGATCTAAGCCATGAAAACACTTAGGGGAGAAGAGCTCGAGGCAGAAGGAATAGTATGTGTCAAGGCCCTGAGGCAGAACCATGAGCAGGGACCTGCCTGAGTAATAAGGCAGCCAACATGGCTGGAGGTAAAGAGGTCAGAGAAAAGGTCAGAGAGGATGGGGCTCCATATCCTGCTGGGTCTTGCTGGTGGACCACTGTCTGGATTTTAGCTTTTACTCAGAGTGACACAGGCAGCCATTCAAGGGTTCTGAGTAAAGGAGTGACATTACGTGACTTATATTTTATCAAGATCTTTTTAGCTGCCAATTATCCCAACTCTCAGAGAGAAGGCCGTTACTATCCTCTTTTTATACTAGAAGGAATGGGGACTCACAGAAAGTAATGTGATGTATTCCAGGTCACCATCTATGAGGGAGGGAAGCCGTGATTCAATCTAGGCCATTATATATCAGTTTATAAAGCAGAGCAGACTAACAGACCTTGCTATTAAGGAACGAAGTGGGGTTAGGGGTTGTCTGTGCTGACAGATGGCACAGCCCCCCAGCACACTTGCTCTCCATTTTCTTCCCTGTTTGGCAACAAATGCTAAGATGCTTAGCACTGGGCAAAAGCTATGCTATTAATCTTGTCTTTTCTCATTGAGGCTTCTCATCTTTCCAAAAGATGACATTTCTAGAATCGTAAGTGCAATAAACTTAAGGTCATAGAGCACGGCTCTTAAAAAGACAGTTTCATGAGCTGTAAAAAGTAATCATGGTTTGTCAAGTCAGCAGATCTCTCCCCTTCGGCCTTCTAACTGTCACTAATGCCTTTTTTGGAGAGAGCACACTTTTGTTCTTTTACTTTTCAGAGTTGTTGAAGGGGGAGAACTATTTCTTTACACAGAGGGCCCTGCATGGCAGCTTTAACCACTTGAGACTGATAAGATAATTTTACTCAAGAGTTTTGGTTTTTTTTGTTTGTTTTCCTGCCCTCTCTGTTGAGACAGGCCACCAGCTGACCAAATAATTGCAATAGTGGTTGGGAGATGGTAAATTCCACAGAATAATCCAAGGAAATTCCAGTTTTTCTAATAATTGAATGATAAGAATATTTATGTGATCTCTTCTGCATTGCATTGGTCTATGTGAGGAAAATCAGGTGATAGCATAATTCATACGGAAATAATCAAGCTCCCTTTTTAAAAAAGAATGACACTTTGGGAGGCCAAGGCAGGAAGACTGCTTGAGTCCTAGAGTTCAAGACCAGCCTGAGCAAGGCCTGTCTCTACAAAACAACAAAAAATAAAGAAATTAGCCTAGTGTGGTGGTGCCCACCTGCAGTCCCAGCTACTTGGGAGAATGAGGCGGGAGGATCACTTGAACCCAGGAGTTCAAGCTATCATGACACCACTGCATTCAAGCCTGGGCAACAGAGTGAGACCCTGTCTCTAAACAAAAAAAAAAAGAAGAAGAATGACATATAAGCAATGTCATATTTGAAAGTGTACTGGGAATATAAGCATACTTTTTGTACCCAAATTACATAAATCTGAACATTATTTGTACCTATTATTGAATCCTCAATGCTGAGTGTTTTGGCTGGAGTAGGAATCCTTTATAAGTAGCAGAAGAGCCATGTTCTGTCATTTAGATGTAAGAAGACAATGTGGATCCCAGCTTCCTCCATTGCCAAAATACCCCTTTAGATGAGGGGTATTAACCACGTGGCCCATGCCAGTGTGGCCTGCTTGGTAGTCAGAGCCAAAACTGCAAAGCACCCTCACACGCAAGATCCCTTCTGAGCCTCATAACGAACCCATGGAGCGGCTATAATCTCCTCTTTCTTATAGACAGGGCAATAGGCTCAGAGAAGTCAGCAATTCATCTGAGGATGCTCAGCAAATAAGGGGTAGAGTTCAGGTTTTAACCCAGGCCTTCAGAGTCTAAAATCCAAGCGCTTTGGGTACCCCACACTGTTGGCATGGTGTTAGCTACAGCTCTGATTTAACAAAGCAAAATCCCCATCACCCTCTGGGATCCTTCTCAGGCATCCTTTGGTTGCTGAGGATGACTGAGCACCAGCTGTGCATTTGATGGGCTGTCCAAGCATTTAATATGCCTGGAAAAGAATCCAGGCTACACCCCACACTGGGGAGACTAGTAGTGAATTAAAAGTATCAGATGGACTCTAGCTAAGGAATGTAATAGGTTTGAGTCCTAATGACTTAGCCCATTATCCAGCAATAAAGGCTTTCTACCAAGCTATTTTCTTTCAACAGAGCTTTAGTCATTTTCCTGAAATATTCTATGGGAATAAAAAAGTATTTATGGGAGTAAAAAATGGTTTATTTCCCATTGCCTGTGATATTCTAGTCTTGGAAATTCATAGTGCACTTAGCATTTTTAAAACTCTGGAAATCCTGCAACAATAAACAAATAAACAAACAAAACTTTAATTTTGTGTAACACTCAATTTCCTAAACTTATGTGAGCACAGTCTGTGTTTGCCCGTGTAGTCTCTTCTAATGTCTTGAAAAATTCTCATTTTGGAACATGCTTTGGAAACTCTACAGGAGACTCTCTAGAATAGAAGCACCTTTGGAACAGAACTTTCTGTCTCTTGTTTATTGCTGAGTGCTCACCATTAGAACAGTGCCTTCCATATAGAAGCCTGCCATTAAAAAGTATTCAAATGAATATATAGATCTTTATCCTTCATTTTAGCCCTAGTCTTCTAATGTTATAGAAAAACTCCTCAAATTAAAGTATTCTATAATTAATCATTTAACATCAACTGAACAAAGCCCATCCTGGTGGAAACATTTATGCCAAAACTTTCAAATCAAATGACTAATTTTTTTTCTATATTGCTCGTAATATTGATGAGTCAAGGTAATAGTTTTTTAGCTAACAATCAGACACAAATACTAAACTAAGTATTTTTCACATGGTAAGTCTACAAGACACCCAAACTTTTGAGAAAAAAAGTGAAAACTTTGATCACTCTGATACCCTGCACATATGCCAATAATCTTTATATTGAAAACAGCTGCTTGGCTGGCAATTTTTCACGCGCCTTCCAACTGTTGGGTACAGGGAAGGCTCCATTGCAGCAAAAGGAAAATGGTAATAAGTTTCCCCTTCCTTGAACAGGTGTTGTGAGAATTTAGAGTGTTTTCAAAGAAAACATCACAGACTACACAGTACCAAAATCTGCTTGACCCAATATCATCAGCAAGGAGTATTTTAAAAATGACATTCTAGAATTTTATTGTAAATCAGGCCTTGGAAATTGTTCAGCAGAGTCCGTTCATTAGATAAATGGGCAAAAAACTCAAAGTAATTGAGTGACTTTTCCAGAGTTATATAGCTTGCATTGAAGGGCTGGGACTACATTCAAATCCTCTAAGTTCCAAGAAGTTTTCACCAGGTCACCAGTGCCTTTTCTCACCACAGGGGCTTTCTGAGAGTTGTACATGGCCCCCAGGTATCAGGAAAGTGCTTGGGATGAGAATCTCAGAAGTGGGAGGATCCTAGAGACTTGGTGATCTCATCTACTTATTTCCTAGATGAGAAAATGCAGAGATCAAGCTAGAGTAATTACTCAGTGAATTTAGGATTTTTCAGAGCAGCGCCTTCTAATAGAACTTTCTGCAATGGTGAAAATGTCTAATACGGTAGCTTTGAAGCACTAGTGCAACTGAAGAACTGAATTTTCAACTTTAATTTAAATTAAAGTTAACTTAAATCAAAGTAGTCACTTGTGGCTAGTGACCACCATATTGGATAGCACAGCTCTAGAGAGCTAATCTAGTTATACCATTAACTGGCCTTGTTGTACTAATCCTCTGTTAGGATTTGGGCATGACAAAACTACCAAAATATACCACTTGTTACAACATTGCAGTATGTATGTTTTACAAATACCAGGAGTTCAATATAACAAAGCAAAGAGAAAAATCATCTGCATTTGTGATTAAATGAGTAACAGTAAATCCAACATTAAGAGTCAAGCCATCACAAATAGTTATTTTGCTCCTATTAAATCTATGATTTCTGTAATCCTGGTAAAGAAGTAAAAATATGGAAATGTGTAGTAGCTATATTTAACCCTCTGCATCTTTTTATTTTTTAGCTATTCGGATGATCTATAAAATGAATACTGATTATCTATTCCAAATATAACCTCTAAGTAATTAGTCAAGGCCAATCTTTCACCCTTTTGGCAGTGAAATAATCCTTTGTAGAGACATACGCTAAGTTAATCACCTCATTAAAACCTAGGCCAGGCAGTTTTGCTTTCTTTAGCTATATGTTGCCTTAGAAGCTAACTAAAACATCTTCACTTGCCCACCAGTGAGCTGTGTCCTGTATTCAATTAGTTTCAGCAAATTATTAGAAAAAGAGGAGCATTGTTGAACCAAGAGCTGCATGCAATATTTAGATTTACAAACTAATACAGTATAAAGGCTCCCTAAGAAGTTCACATGCCTCTGTCTAAAAGACCGGCTCCTTCAAACGATACCATTGATTCCTGACATCAGACAGTCTGTCATAGAGAAGTCAGGCAGTGGACATTCTGAAAACTAATTCAAAGCGGGGCACTTGCTCCATGGCATGTTTCTCCTTAATGGGCTCAAAAGGCCAATGTTCTCTCAGACAATTAGGCCTTCTCATCCTGGCGAAATCTGGCCTTCAAGACTTGTTTTTCAATGTCTATCTTCCAAGACAATACAAAGTTTTAACCAGACAAAATCTGCCAATGTGACTATTTCCCCCATTCTGGGGTGACTGAATCACCTTTTTAAAAAATGTCTTGGATGTCCTTTTGCACAAGCCCAGAAAGGCCTACCCATAGGATGCTCTGTTTGCATTTGTAGCAAGAGAAAGTCAGTGTAGTTTGAAACTGGAAGTTCAAGATCTATTAAAATAGATCATTCTACCAAAAAGACATATGCACTCGTATATTCATCGCCATGCTATTCACAATAGCAAAGACATGGAATCAACCTAGTTGCCCATCAGTGGTGGGTTGACTAAAGCAATTGTGGTACACATATTCCATGGAATACTATGCAACCATAAAAAAAGAATGAAATCATGTTCTTTGCAGCAACATGGATGGAGTTGGAGGCCATAATCCTAAGTGAATTAATGCAGGAACAGAAAACCAATACCCCAGTTCTCACTTATAGGAGAGAGCGCAACATTGAGCACCCACAGACATAAACATGGGAACAACAGACACTATGGACTACTAGAGGGAGGAGGAATTGAGGGTGGTATGGGTAGAAAAAGTACCTACTGGGTACTATGCTGACTACCTGAGCGCAATATACCCATCTAAGAAAACTGCACATGTATCCACTGTATCTAAAGTAAAAGTTGGAATAAAAGATTTGGGGGTGAAAATGAAAAAGATGTGTCCTATTAGGGAATTTTGTCTAAGACTCTTTGCTTAATAACGGAGAGGTTAAAAGCAGGGAACCAAAAAGAAGCTGCAGACTTTATCTCTGAGAATCTGTGGTGAGAACTGTCTCAGAAAGTACTCTAACCACAGAGAAGATGAGGAGACCAGATGAGTCTCACGGGCCCATGAACACTGAAGTGCTTATGAACATTTTTGGGACACACATGAAAGAGGCAAAAGCAAGTTGTAATGTAGCTAAAAGTTGAGGCACTCATTTATTTAAAAGAGAGGGGAAAATCATACAGAAATCATTTTTAAAAACCTTTGTCACTTTTTGAACCTTTTTGGGCTCAAAATCAAGATTCCTAATATTAAAGTAAACAGTGATCTGTTTTTGGTGGGAGCTGTATTTTGAATCAGTAGATTAATACAGAGATCCTAAAACCAGCATGTCCAATCATGTGGTCCCAACCTCAAGGTGTTCAAGCTGGGAGTATTATTTTTCCCAATCAAGCAACAGAGAAGATACACATTTGAGTATTTTACTGACTTGTGAATACAGATTGCTACTTCTAACAATCAGGCAGAAAATTGTATCTTGGTTCAATGTAATGCCACATGGTATATAATGACAAGCTGCTTTGAAATGTAATTACTTTTATAGAAATAAAACCCTTTCACATTTTGTTTTGTTGACAAATAGACCAGGCAGCCGCCAAAGAAGTGTCGATGGAACACTTTTCTCAGAAGCATATGCTTCACTTTAGCCAAGAAAGAAGAAAACACTTGATCAACATGTATGTGTGTATCCTGAGACGCTTAATCCGAAAGATACCCCGATCTTTCTTTTCCATAATCATGAGACCTGAGATTTTTCTCGAGGGAAGTGTTCCAACATGAGAAAGAAAATACATAGTTCAAAAAGCCCGTGTTTTCAATTTGCTGCCACATGGTTTAAATTATCTATGTATTTATTAAGGGCGCTAAATAGGCAGCTTAATTTAGGGAGAGGGGTCATTTAAGTTGAGAAAAATCATGTTTAATCCCTCAACTCACTACAGGTTGATTGTGCTTTTTAAACGCATATAGCCTCAGCTAACAAAATTCCCCATGATAAGAAGTTCCCCTGTCTGCTTCTAAATTTGTCAGCTGTCAATAACAATGGAAACTTGTTAAGCTCCTGGCTTGAGGCCCAGCTGCTCTGGGCATCTTCCAGAATTGGAGATTTGTCAGTTACTTTCTCTTTATGTTGCCAGTGTGCTTGCCTGCAATTTGGGGGTCAGCTCTCTGTTCCTGGCATATCATGTGTTTGTTACATTACTATAGAGTGGAAACCAAAGGGCCAGGGTATCAGAGCTTCTTTGCTTGTATAAGTCTGCTTTGGTTTTTTTCTCTGGATGGGCGTAAAGCAGGTGTGAAGGGAACCATGAGGAAGACATGATTAGATGTAAAAGGCTGGAAATTTGAACATTTACTGGCTATTTGATGACAAGACAGAATTCTAACTTTCTAAGCTTCAGAATGGATAGTTATGTTTCTATAAAGAGTCCTTATTTTTTAAAAATACAATATGAAACATTTTAGATAAAATTATATATTATCTGTAATTTGTTTCCAAATAATATGGGAATGAGACAGTGGGTCCAGATGAAGTAAGATTGGCTGTGAGTTGATCATTGTTGAAGGTGATTGGTGGGTACACAGGGATACATTAAACTACTACGCATATTTTTGTATTCATAGTTGATATTTTCCAAGATACAATTTTTTTTTAACTGGAAGAAAAAAAGTGCCTAAGAAGAATGCAAGATCCCTTAATAGCCCTCTCTGGACTATCAACAAATCTTAGGGAAATAGGGTAAGAGTTTGAGAATCTTTTAGAAACATGGCTTTCCATTTTTTGCCAGCATTTATGAAAGAGTATTTGATAGTGCCCCCATGCTTTGCCCTGTGTCTTCTACCACACTATTTTTATTATATGGTTCTCAGGCTGAGAACCTGAGACCCATGGACTGTGAAACTCTTCTCCAGATGTCTTACAGCATGCTTAGGGTTTAATCCGCCCACCTCCTTGGGTCTTTGACTTGTACATGGCTTCTTAAGTCCCATTTTCACTGGGCCAAAATGCCCTGAATTATTTCTTTATGGCCTCCAGCCCCAGTGGATTCTCTGTGTGAGTCTGGCTCAAGATGTACACATGCATATCTTCAATGTCCACCTATTTTTATTTTCATCTGAGCCTGTATAGCCAGACAATGGCAGGAAGTGTTTCTCTTGGTGACCCACAGTAGCCTTCCTTCCTCCCGGCCCACTGCGGTGGCTGCAGTTGTCTCATTCCCTTCTGTGTGCTAAAATCAGCCCCACTCAGAACCTCCCCAGACTCTGGTCTGTGCCTTTTACTTGCCTTGTGTGGTTATTTTGACTGCTATAGCAAGAACCCTATTTGTAAGCAGGCCGAGCAGTGTCAAGCATAGATGACCTGGGCGACAGCCCCAGGCACTTGCCTCTTGGTGCCTTGTGTCTAATTCAGAGGCATGAGGTGCTCTGCCTTATTTATGGCAGCATGTGAGGGTTCCATCTTGGAGAGCAGATGTTAGCCTTCATCTAAGATAGTGGACATCTTGGGCTTTTGATATTGGCATCAAAGCTCCTACAAAGTGCTCTGGGCCCCATTGCAATATAGTCTTCCTTGGACCACTCTAAGCAGAAATTCTTGAGAGAGAAAGAAGACAAACATGTTATGAGAATAAATCATCATTAAGGACAAAGAGACTGAAAAAGCAGAACAATCTTGAGCAAAGGATGAGGACACCAGTCATCTCTTTCTGCACCAGCATCTCTAGTGCCCAAGAACTTCTGGCACATGGTATTACACTTTATCTTTATCTTTATTTTTAAGGGAAGGGAGAGGTCAAGCATGAGAAAGACTGATGTGGAAGTAAAGAAACCTGAATTCTTGACCCCGCCCTGCTACTAGCCAGCCTTCTGATATCAGGTACACTTTTATTTCATGTATTTATCAAGCATCCAGTACCTAGCCAAGCATAGTACTGGCACTTCAGGAACAACACAGATGAATAAGAAACAGGATCTGTTTTTAAGAAGCCCATGGGGAAGCAGACCCATACATAAAATCTAAGCCACAAAATATTGTAGGATCTACGATGTAGGGTGCTTGAGTGTAGGTCCCAGGGGTCTCCAAGAAATGCATGATTGATGGTAACTGGTTTGCGGAGGAAAGGATTGGCATAGGCTCACCTCAGTCTTCCTGTTACCATAACAAAGGCAGACTGCAGTATCTATAGCATCATTCTTCTAGAACTGTAAGTATCTCTGAATTTACGTAATTGGGGAACCACAGCACAGAAATGATGGGTATTTTCCCATAGTCCTATGAAGATTTTGTGGCAAGGCCAAGGCTGGGACAGAAGTATTGGGACTCCTGAAACAGTGCTCCTTCCATCAGCACTAATTCAGTCTCGGTGCTGAGTTGCCTTACAAAGTTAATTAATTCAAACACGTCTGCTTATTTTATCCAAAACAGAACTTGAAATATCCACAGTGGTTCTCAGCTTGAACCTAATTTTGAACAAAGAGAAAGAACTGTTCTGCAAACCCTCTCCATTTTTCTCACAGCACATGATGAGCACTGGGGCTCTTTGCAGAAGTCCCTTATGGTAAAAACAAAACAAAACATAGTGCTCACTCCAATAAACTTGCAGTCAACCCTAGCCCAGAAGCAAAATCCCATGCAGAGAATACAATCCCTTGTTCCTCACAAATCTAAAAGGGAAAGAGATTTGTGAGTAGAGCTTTCAGCTATGCGAATAGACCATTGTTCATCAGGCATCTCATTGTAAATTCTACTTTAAAACTTGTTTGTTTCCACTGAACCCCTGAATTTTTTATTTGTGTACCTATCTGTAACAAAAGGGAGAGTTCCAAAAGCACAAAGGAAATGTAGAGGATGAGAAAGAGAGAGGGAGAGGGGAAGTGAGGTGGGGGGCGGGAATTGAACTGTGGAGTTCAAATGAACCTGTAGCTAGTGACATCAGCACTTATCTAACTCGGGTTTGGCCATACCCTATAAAAATGCACATTGAAGAGTTTAATGAACCTTGGTTCCTTGTCAGATTAGCAAACTTTTCACTATCTGACTGTAATGTTTCCAATGCTTACATCTCAGAGGCTCAACGTTGAGGGAGACAGAAATCATAGGAAAAAAGAGCAATTACACAGTGTCTCAGTTGCTCACCCTCTGGGTTCCAAGAACTCAGCTAGAAGCTGAGGCAGATCCATTCATTGTGCTCCCAGATCTCTTCTCCCGGTTTTAGTTGAGCCCATGGCTGTCCAGGTAACTACTTCATTTTCTATCAGCTCTGTAGCTAGATAAAACCAATGACTAGATTCTGACCAATGAGATGTGACCTGCAATGATGTACTCCACTTGTGGGTCTTGCCCTTCAAACAATTGGGCATACATTCCCCAGATCATTTATCCCTTCCCAGTGTCTGTAAAACAGCAAGAACAAGCATTGTCACTTTGGATCCAGAAATGGAAGCCATTTGTTGAGGATGTCAGTAGTGCCTCCCCATCAGCTCTGAACCATTCACACCTGAGTGGTAAAGTGAGAAAGAAAAAAGTTTCCAACTTATTTAAGCCACTATACCCTAGGGTCTCTTTGTTATAGCAGCTTACTTCAACCCAAACTAACTACCCCCATGGTGTGGGGTCAGAGTCTGGCCAAAAGATGCATTCATGCTTTTCTAGTGACATAGACTCACCCTTTCTCTTTGTCATTGACAGCGGGAAAAGCAGAGCTAAGCCAACTTTCAATACCACATGTAGTATTCATTTCTAGATGTCTGTCCTAAGGAATGTTGAAATTAGAAAAAAAATCGTGGTATTATTTATAAAACTAAAAATTGGACTCAATCAACTTGACCAATAGTGGGATAATAAATTATAATATGGGCTATCTATTTACATTTTATATTATTCCACAGAAGAATTAAAGTGTGCCCATTGGGGGAAAAATCATGTTTCTGGAGAGAGAGAGAGAGAGAGTGTGTGTGTTTGCATGCTCCCCACTGGCTTTATTTAGTTTGCAACCAGATGACTCTTTTATTTAAAAGTCTTTTGGCCTTTGTTGTTTTGATCACAGCTAGGCACCATTATTTAATGGTGTGCATTTGAAACCATGACTCTCAGTTCATCGACAATGTCAGTAAGATGATAGATAAAAATAAGAAGGCTCACTGGGGCTATTGCATGAATACTGATAAAAAAAAGTAGAATCATAATCCCTACAGCTAAATTTCCCCACTAAATCATAATAGATTATAATTTTTTGATTTGCTAGTTTTCTAAGTATTTAAAAACTATCTTTAGTTCCAGACTTTAACCACATGATGTTTAGAGTAATCCACCCTGTTGCTTGTCTACTTCTTGCACTGAATAGATTTCTCCTATTTTTTTGAAAATTTCAAATTTTTAAAAAAACTTTTTATTTTGAAAATTTCAAACCTACCAAGAAGCTGAAATAATATAATGTACACTTTTCACCTAGTCTTATTAATTGTTAAAATCTTACAAATCTGCTTTATCTCATTCTTTCTATCTTTCTCTGCTGAATCATTTGAAAGTAATTTTCAGGCATCATGTTTAATAAAATGAAAATGATCACAGTATAACATCAATTGAGAAAAAATGGTTATCTATGAAAATGCTAATTATAATCATTTCTGAATGGTAAGACTGGGTGATTTTTCCCCCTGTGTGTTCCAAAGTTTCTAGAAAAAAAGCTTGAAACTTATAATTTCACTGAACCAATAATTCTATTTGGAAGTTTGATTAAAATTTGCTACCATTATATCTGTTGCAATTATTTCCATTTTGTGAACATAGATAGTACTACGTATAGTGGCAGAAGTACAATGAATATTATTAAATCACGAGGATGGTAGTATTTTTACACCAACCAAAACATGACAATTTGTATCTCTTCCATCTAACTAAATAGATACTCCCATTGTCTTTCAAACATGCCTCAATAGGCCCTTTGGGGCTCATGGTGGCACCTCTTGAAATGATTCACCCACCTTCTCTCTAACACCCTCGCTACTTAGTTTTGTGTAAGACCAATATTATCTGCAAGGAAGCTATAATTGATTTTGCTCAAGATGAAGTCATGTGCCACATGTTTTTCCCACAATTATAGGAAAGTCTTTCTCTATAAAAGTCTGTTCACTTGGTATTTTGGTGCACAGAGAGTTTCTCTAATAAAATGTTTCCTTAATGCTGACTGCATATCAGAATCACCATCTCAAATATGTAGTGGTCTCATCCCAGACCTGCAAAGGCACTGTGTGTGTGTGTGTGTGTGTGTGTGTGTGTGTGTGTGTGTGAGAGAGAGAGAGAGAGAGAGAGTTGTATTTGTTTGTTTTAGAGAGAGACTATTTATTCTTATAAAGCTCCCCACAATGCTGACGTATACACAAGTTTGAGAACCTCTATCCTAGACACACACTTGTCTTCTCCTTTCAAGACTGAATATCAGAAAGTATTCAATAAAGACTTGCAAAATGAATGAGTAGATGAATGCCAGTTCTCAGGACATCTGAACCTTTCCTAATCAGTAATGTTGACTATGCAGAACTAGAAAAGTGTTGCTTAAGTCACCTTAAGTCTAAACCAGTAGTTTTTTACTTCAGTATGCCCCAAAATCACTTTCAGGGCTTTTAAAAAAATACATATCCCTGGGCCCATCTGCAGAGGGTCATATTGAGTAGGTTTAGAGTAGGGACCAGGAATCTGCATTTTTATTAGCACCCTAAATGTCTCCTGCAATGACATTTTTTAAAAAACACCACATTCAAATCATGGGTAGAAGATGTTGTAGCACAGTTTGAAAGAAGTCCTACTATCCAATCCAAATAGATCACTGGCATTCATAGATGTGGTCACATTACTAATTAACATTTCGTCTAAAATTTTATCAAGAGTAAAGAGCCTGGGATGCTGGCTCAATTGATGCTCTGACTGGTACTGTGGAGTTCCAGTGGCCATTTATGCCTCCATCCCTTACTATCTGGTGCCTGTCCCTGGGGCTGTCTTCAAGTCAGGTGACATCAAAAAGAATGGAGGTCAAATCAGGTAGTTCTAGCCAGAACATTTTAGTGAAAAGAAATAATTACAAAATCGTTTTTCTTTTATAAGGTATATATGGATTCCTGCCCCATCCCCAAAGTAGAATAAAGATAGGAAAATACTGATGCAATGTGGTGTGAGATTATTATGGGTCAAAATGACTAATGCTGGATCAAAAATCAGAACAGGAAGGAGACAGGAATTTCAAAAATGAGCAACTCCAAAATAATAGGAATGAAAAAAATAAAAGTTAGTGTCACAGGTCAAATGTTTAGATCCCACATTGTCACTCCATTCTGGTTTTCTTTAACACCCCTGCTTGAACATTTTTACAAATTTCTCAGACAGAATCATAGTCTTGTTTTTTGTTTCTTGGTGTCTACTGGTGTGAAAGACAGCTTTTCCATGTTGTAAGAAAACAAGCTGCTCAATCTGATTTCAGGTCTTGTCTGACACCATATCACAGACCACACACAAGGGGCTGGTGGTGTCAGCACTCTGCAGAAAACTTGTCATCATGTCCTCAAGTGTTGTGCACAGGGTTATTCCATAGGAGTCAGGAAAAGCCTGACAGCCATCTGAACCAAGGACTAAGGACCCCAAGGGCAGCATAGCCATGGCCAAATGTGAGCCCCAAGTGCCCCACACTGGCATGAGGTCCCTCTTAAAAGGTGAGGGAACTTCTTCACAAGGATCAAAGCAGTAACATTTCTAGGAGACATTCACAGTTTTCCATGTTGGCTGAATTTCTCATTGTATCTTATGCACTAGCCAACTTGTGCCTCGAAGCTGAAGTGACGTCACGGAAAAGAACCCTCCCCAACCAAAATTGCTGAGATTGGCACCATGATTTGTAACCCAGAAGGAAAAAGCTACAGTCTCTTTCACTGTCTCTTTTGTTTGTTAGCCTGCCTGCCCACCATCCCTCCCACCCCCGGGCCTGCTGGTCACTCTGTAGTAGGCAGCCTGAAGGGGGGTGTCCTCTGTCACTCCCTCTACTTTCCTCTCTTAACAGTGAGCCCTTCCTCCTACACACACCACAAAGCCAAAAGAATGGGATTAAAGCTGATGACACACAAGGCAGATGTGTGACCAGCTCAGGTTCTAGGGCCAGACAGCCCTGGATTCCAGTTCCACTGGGTCACTCACCACAGTGTGACCTCAAACTGGTTATTTCAACCCCCTGAACCTCAGTTTTTTCATCAACTTTGATGTTTAAATGAGGCAACACATTCAAGGCATTTAGCATGCATCTAGCAAGCTCTCCACCCCAACATCTCAATCAAAGGGAGGCAACTAACAATCGCAGGGGTAGCAGTGACAATGGAGGCTGAGAAAAGGTTTCGTCCTGTGGTCTCTCAGGCTTGCCACAAGAAAAAGAACACAGAAAATTCTTATTACCTGGAGATGTACATCCATCCACTACTTGGTAAGCAGGAGTCTAGCTATTTATAGACCTGACAGGCCTACAGAACAAATCCCTGATTGATTTGTAGCGCCTCGTTCTCATCCAAACTCTTCCACTGCAACGATGCTTCTCTGAAGAATAAACCGTCATTTGGTTTATGACATTGTCTACGTAGCCACTCATTAAAGGAAGCAAAGACCAGCCAACAATCCTGGATTCTCTTTCAAGGCCTCGTGAGTCTCCTCTGCCCTCTGGCTGGCTGAGGAGTCACCAATGACATCAGCCAGATGGCTGACACCACACATAACCCCCAGGCTGCTAAAGTTTAAAGGGTCCCTGCTTTCTCCTCCTTGGCTGTAGATGGAAAATTGGAGTCTCTGGGGGTGGGGAGTTTGAGGGAGAATCCAGCCAAGAAAGGGAGTCGGCAGAGAGAGGAGGGAGTAGTGCCAGCTATTCATGTTTCTGCGACTCGCCACGCACAGTATGGGCATTGTTTGAAATCACACAGACATTGTCCTATCCAGCCCTCAGTCATATTAGCTGCCCAGCCATTTTTCCACATTAATCATTCAAACTGACATGAGTAAATAATACCACATGTGGTCGTGATGACAGTTGTCTCCATAATGTATTCATCTCAAGGTACTCATGGTTTTTACTAAAATAAAAGTGCAAGTGAATGACTTTAGAAAAATCTGCAGTCAGGATAGCAGCAGCTATCTTTATGAGGAGTGGTATAAACACTCAAATACATGCTGAAGAGGTTGAGGACAGTCAAGAGTGGTGAATTGCACTCTTAGCACTGGGAGGCCTTACGATTTTGGAGAGACATAGAAACAAATTAGTAACACTCAGTCCCCATTTCACATGCACAAGTACAGAACCACTCCCAACCCGCTCTGTCCCTTGCATTTTTTGCACAGGTCTCAAGCAATCTTTGTTGAAACTGACATGATCCTTTGGACAAGCATATCCTGCCTTCCCATCTTCGCTTCTGCTTTCCTCAAATATTGAACACTTGGTTTCTGCCTAGTTTTGTGCTGGATGCAGGAAATGCCGAGAAGAAAGACATAGCTCTGGCCCTGGCAGAGCTAGAGTATTGTAGGGGCTGGGACAGGAGGGAAGGAAGATGTACAAACAAACAATGACCATCCAGTGAAACATATACATTAGTTTCAAATCCCAGGTGAACATTGTGTAGAAAGAATTGAAAAAATTTAGCCATCCTTATGGGGCATAGTGCCTGTTGATTCAAGCTTGATAAAATAAGGTCAAAATAATTCTTCCCAGTGGATCTGTAGGGATTTGGTTGAGGAAAAGCTTAGGAAAGTGTTCTCAAACATGACTATGAGAATCACTTGGGAGCACTTTTACAACTCTACCCCAGACCTGCTGAATCAACATTCCATCGGAGATATCAGAAATCTGTTTTGTAAGAGCTAGAGAACTTGTCCTGAAACCAGCCTGCTGAGCGAGTAACTATACTGGCTTTACTGAGACTATCAACTAATCTGTAAGAGTTGACTGAGATAGGAGTGAGCTGAAGCTCAGCCAAGTTCCCCTGAGTCACTGCCACTGTCACAGAAGAAAACCTTTTGAAGCATTCACACTGTGGTGAGAATTGTTAATGTTTGTTCCCTCAAAGGGCAATGTGTGAAAGAGGAAGAGATCTGCCATCTGCAGTGAGAGACACTGAGCCCTGGGTCACATGCGGGTGGGCAAAGGGGATATCACACCTTTAAGGAATCTCAAGGCTGGAAGAGGACATCCAGTCTTTGCCTCCACCAAATGAGAGTCCACTCAGCAACATGCCTGCTAGATAAGGCTCTGCTCAGACACATCCAGAGTCAGGAAACTCACTACCTTCAGGGGAAATCTGTCCCATTGTCTTACAGCTCTTGCTGATTAAAAGAAAAGAAAGAAAACACCTGTGCAACTTCTTATAACAACTTCTTTGCTTTTCCTGCTGATACTTTGAAGAATATGCCTAATTTTTCTTTCAAATATTTGGAGTCCCTTATTAGATGCCCTCAATCTTCTCTCATGTCAAACTCTCAGGCCCTTCCACCAACCCTTTTATGACAGGTTTTGAGACCTTTCTCAAGGCTTCTAGATGTTACAATCACAGCATGTAGGTCCCCACCTTTCCTTTTCCCCACAAACCAACACACAAGCTGGGCTTCTGTTGCCCATAACTGGCTTGGAGTTGCAAAGACAAGGATGTCTCCCAGGGCAGCCTGAGAAGTGGTCTCTGAAGAGGTGAATAAACTGGGGTCCCTTCCTCCATCCTCAGCATAGTGGGAACACTGAGGGAGGAGGCCGAAGTTCTTGGCTTCCTGTCATTATAATTATAGCAAACACAGGGCACAGATCTCCTCCTCTCTGAAGAAGGGCTGTAGGCCTCTCATACAAGAGTCCCAAAGGGATCAGACTTTGTCTCTAAGTCTTGGATTCCGGCCTTTCAGCAAAGAAAAAGGAACTGAATAAAGAAGTCCAGTGACTGCTTTCCCACCCAGGGCTCTGTGGCAAGCATTAATGTTTTGGGCTAGCAAAGCTCTGAGTCTGCACACAGCCCATTCCTGGGTGGCCTCTGCAGCTTGCAAAGGTGTTCGCCTTTGTCTTGGGACAGGATGGTGGTTGGGAGGTGCAGGTCTACAGTCACACCATAAGTGGGCCAAGCCCTTGTTCCTGACACTGATAGTTACTAGAGGCTTGGAAGGATGGAGTAGGGCGGTGGGAGGGTGGCAGGCAGGTGATGAGATATTGGTTAGTGGGTACTATGTACAGTTAAATAGAAACAGTAAGTTCTCATGTTTGATAGTATAGAAGGGTGACTATAGATAACAGTAATATATATTTCAAAATAACTAGAAGTGAGGACTTAAAATGTTCTCAACACATTGAAATGATAAATGCTCAAGGTGATGGATATCCTAAATGTCCTGACTTGATAATTACATACTCTATGCATATAACAAAATATCACATGTAGCCCCAAAATATGTAAAAATATTATGTATCAATAAAAAAGAAAAAAATGTAACAGGGCCACCCCCTGTCACCTTGCTCCTTGACACTGAAACTTCTGGGTTGAGAACAGAGGGGCCTCCTCTCCAGAGGGTTGAGTATCAGAATTGCTTGGGGAGATGTTGAAAATATTCTTCCCTTGAGGCAAAAGGGAGTGGGTTTGCACGGAGACGCTCTATGCTCTCTATGTGTTATTGTAGTTGGGGGCAGGTGGAAGCTGTCAAATCTCCAAGCTGATCTTGCCTTGTTGAGAACCACTGGTTCAGAGGGTACAGCGAGCCAAGTCTAAACTCAGGTGTCTCTCGTGTATGTCAAGGCATGCAGTAAAAGCATCATTGTCACCACAGCTAGAATAATTTGCAGTGGGACCTCCAAAACACCTGGAAGCAAAGAAGTGAAGGCTGCTGGGACTGTCTCTCAGGACAACATGAGCCTTTTCTGGACATTTTCATTATCCTCTGGGTCACCTTCATTCCTACACTGGGAACATGGCTGCCAAAGTGTTGTAGGTGTCTGATTCCACAGCTCTTCTGCCAGAGCAGGACTCAGGTTTTCTCTCCAGCAACAGTTACATCTAAGGCTTCCCCAAACTCATTCCCTTGACTTGGGGTCTCATAAGCTCCTCCTTATCCCAAGCAGAGAAGCATGAGCTGAAGTTGAAGGGTAACAGAGACTTATGCTCTATGACATATACTGGGAACCACCTGCCCTGTGTCCATTCCTCACTAACAAAATTCAGTTTTTGTTTAGTGTTATAGCAAGGGGTAGCCATGCCAAAAGGTTCTGATTAATGAGATAAAAGTTGAGAGTTTCTGGGAAAGCTTTTGCTTTCCTAATACAAATGCTGCCATTTCCTATTTTGCATTCCATTTCTTCCCCCTGCTTTGGAAAGATCATGTGTTGTCTGGTGGGGCAGCAGCCATTTTGCAGTCATGAGGCAAAAACTTACTTAAGTATGATGAAATGAAAAAACTGAAACAAACAAAAAAAAAAAACTGGGCCTCTGATGGCATCGTTGTAGAGCCCTAGACTGCCTAATCTGAAACTTCTAGTTGTGTTAAATTTCTATTCTCTGTTTAAACTACTGTAGTCAAGGGCCCGTGGTGGCTCATGCCTGTAATCCCAGCAGTTTGGGAGGTTGAGGCTGGAGGATTGCTTGAGGCCAGGATTTGAAATCAGTATGGGTAACACAGTGAGACTACATCTCTACATAAAAGTTAGCCAGGTGTGGTGGTGCATGCCTGTAGCCCCAGCAACTTTGGAGGCTGAGGTGGGGGCAGGAATCGCAGGAGCCTCAGGAATCAAGGCTGCAATGAGCTATGATTGCACTCTAGCTTAGGTAACAGAGTGAGATACTGTCTCCAAAAAAAGAAAAAAGAAAAAAGAAAAACTGTGGTCAGGGTTTTTATTTTTGTTTGGTCATTTCAGTCATTCATCTGTTTAAAATTGTTTATTGAGTACTTACTTTGTGCTAGGCACTGTCCTGGACAAAATGTAAGCTTCCTACTCTCATAGAGATTATATTTTTATAGGGAAGAAAAATAAAACAATAAGTCAAATATATAATGTATCACATAATCCTAAATGCTAATAACAAATGAAGCAGAAAACAGTTATAGAAAGAATATGTGGAAGAGTGAGAGTGGAGAGCAGGTTACTATTTTAGGTCATGTGGTCAGGAAAGGCTTCACTGAGAAAGTAACATTTGAATCCAGACCGAAAGGAGATGATGAGGGAGCCAGCCTTGCAGGTGTCTGGGGGAAGAACATTCCAAGAAAGAGAACAGCAACTGCAAAGGCCCCGAAGCAACAGGTTACCTTGTATGTTTAAGGAACAGTGAAGAGGCCAGAAAAGAGTTAAGAGAGGCCAGGGGTGGGGGAGGGGATTAAGGTGAGGCACAGAAAAAACAAGGGGCCGCAGTGTGGAGAATCTTGCAGATCATCGTAAGGATTTTTGCTTCTAAAGTGGGGAAGCCCTTGGAGAGTTTGAACAGAGGAGTGACTTGATCTGATACACACTTTAGCAGGATCGCTCTCGGTACCCTGTTGAGAATAAACTCAAGAGGAGTGGGAAGGTTGGGGGCAGAGTAAGGAGATCCATTTTGAGGCTATTGAACCAATCCATGGAGAAAGGATGGCAGCTTGGATGGAGCGGGGCAGTGAAGTAGGGAGGAGTAGTGGGATTCTCAGTTTGACATCAAGGTAAAGCCCAAGACTGTGCTGATGAAGCAAACGTGAAGGGTGTGACAGAAGAGCCCAGGAGGGCTCCCAAGGCCTTCACTGGAGCTATCGGAAGAGGGAACTGCCATTGACTGAATCAGAGAGAACTAGGAGAGGAGCAGGCTTGAAGGGATTGGGCACTCAGCGCCGTCCTAACTGGGTGTGCACAGACAGATGAGTCTACAGGATGTGTCTTGGTCTCCCCGGACCCGAGTGTCTTCTCTGCCTCCTTCCCAGTGCAACCTCCTCTTCCCTGTTCCTGTCTCTGGTGTTGATCAGCAAGCCTGGAACTCCTGAAAGTGCTGAAATCAATACTCTGTTCTGTCCCTTATGTTTAACTTAATAAGGCCAGAAAATGGGCCAAATAAGTATTTTAGAAATGTTTTGAATTAAAAGAGTGGGAAAGCTTCTGTTTGTTCAAGATTTCCCAATGAGCTCATGTTTCATAAATTTTAAAAAATCAGTACAAGGACTCCTTGGTTTTTCATGGGAGAGAGCTGGCCCCTGAGGAGTGGTCAGCCACAAGCTGGACGTTGATGATGACCCTTTCATGTGCACTGCCCTTCACAGCTATTAAGCATCCTGTTGTGCTTTCATTTGTCACTATTTGATTTTCAACTAAATCTCATAAAGTTCCTCTCATTTGTGAATAAGGAAACTGAGGCTTGAAATGTTCAGGCCACTTACAGTCTATCTGATTAGAAATCAACAGGGGCAGAATTTTAATTCTAATATTTGGACTCCAAATGTGCTTCCTTATTTTCTATTATATGCTCTACCCCATGCAACGTGAATTAGCTTGGATTTATGAAGCAGCAATGAGACCTTAAGAGGGAACATTATGCAACTCTTTGTGTGTGTGGGGGGGGTGCCTTTGCTTGTGTCAACTGTGCCTCAAGGCCACAGTTTCCCTATGACCCAGCTAGCAATTGTGACTCACTTGTTTCAAAGGAATGTGGATTGATTTGAGATTTTGAAAAGATAGATTAAAAATTGACCTAAAGTATCTCCTTCATAAAGGGGCCACTGTGCTAAATAATAGGAAGATTCACCAAACTCTTGGTGAAGAATTGCGGCTTGAAGCCCTCTTCTTCATCTGCTGGGTCTCCTTCCATTTCCATTTGACTGACACAGAACAAATTCTCCCTTCTCTCCTTCTGCCCTCCTTAAAGCAGTGGGATACAGGGGAATTTATTCTAGATCATCTTTGAAGGACTTTCATTTTACTTGTTAATTTTGGCCCTAACCCCAAACACCTTAATAGCACTTCTTTTGTCTCTTCTCACAGTCTCTTTATAAAAAATAGAAGGCAGACAGGAAGAAGTTGGCAAAGTGTGAAAAGGAAAGGGAATAAGATTCTCACCTTTGTCCCCACCTAATCCTGTAAGATCACCCCCTTCCACAGATTGCCTGGTTTACTCTTTCTTTTTCTTAATTCCCAGAGATCTTTGGTCCCACCTTTTGGTCAAAGGCCGTATGTAGCCTCAGGAAGCATCCTGCCCTATGGGTGCTTATAAACCCATGGGTGTATTGGAAATGACGAGAAGCTGGGAGATATGAGCTTTTCACCAAGGGTATATGACTGTGCCCAGAGCCTGCCAGGCGTTTTTGTCAAGGGAGTTTTACTCAAAATGTGCTACAAATATTTCAAAAACAATGAGGGATAGAAATAACAAAAGGCAGATGTTGGCTTGTTTTGTGAGAAATGGAATTAGAAAATTAGATGTTCATGAACCCTGCAAATGTAATTTGATACAGAAATATTAAATGTTGGCTTTCAGCCCTCTTGCTGCCCAAGAAACTCCCTGGAATTGGGTTAGGAGCCATGCAATACAACATATTGCACCATCCAATCCATTTCAGGACACTAGAGAGAGTGAATTAACATTTCTCCAAATTTGCTCCAAAATAGTCACAACTCCATGAATCCCAGGCAACAGGAACAATGTTGAAGGTGATGTCAGTGTAACCATTGTTTTGAATGTTATCTTAAGGTGGATCACTCCTGTAGGAAAAGGTCCAGGCTTCCTTTTAACTCTCTCTAATATTTTCCCTCTGGGCAGGGTAATGTAGTGGTGTGTATGCTGGACATGGGGTCAGAAAACATAGGGGGCTCCTTCCTGCCAGCTGTGGACCTGGAGCCTTTGTGGGCAGTGTTTCTGGGCCTCTCGTGTCTTTATTTGTAAAATATGGGAAATGATCATTAAAAATTCATCTCCCGCAACTCTATGGCTCTCACTCTTCATTGGCCATTGTATCTACATTTATTTACCTTGCTCAGATTTTTCCTCTCCTCTATGAAAAGGAAAGTAAGACAAAAGAAAACAAAAGTAAAACCCTGTAATGATTCAGTTTTGAATTGAGCATCTCACAGTAAGCACTTGGATTTTCAGAACATTTCTATTAAGAACAACTGGAAAACTCAAGATGTCATCATGGTTGTCTTTGTTTGGGTTGCTATAAAGCAGAGGTCCCCAATTCCTGCCACTCACCTCCTGCTGTATGGCCCAGTTCCAAAAAGGCCACAACTGACCAGTCAGTCCATGGTCTGTTAGGAACAGGGTCACACAGCAGGAGGTGACTGGTGGGCCAGTGAGCAAAGCTTCAGGTGTATTTACAGCTGCTCCCCATTGCTCGCATTACTGCCTGAGCTCCGCCTCCTGTCAGATCAGGAGTGGCATTAGATTCTCCTAGGAGCGTGAACCCTATTGTGAACTGCACATGTGAGGGATCTAGGTTGCGTGCTCTTCATGAGGATCTAAAGGCTAATGATCTGTCACTGCCTTTTATCACTCCCAGATGGGACAGTCTAGTTGCAGAAAAACAAGCTCTCCACTTGTTCTACATTATGGTGAGTTGTATAATTATTTCATTATATTTTATAATGTAATAATAATAGAAATAAAGTGCACAATAAATATAATGTACTTGAATCATCCTGAAACCATTCCTAGGCCCTCACCTACCCCATCTGTAGAAAAATTGTTTTTCATGAAACCAGTCTCTGGTGCCAAAAAGGTTAGGGACTGCTGCTATAAAGGAATACCTGAAGCTGGGTAGTTTATAAATAAAAGAGGTTTATTTGGCTCACAGTTCTGCAGGTTATGCAAGAAGAATGGTACCAGCATGTGCTTGGCTTCTGGTGAGGGTCTCGGTCTGCTTCTGCTCAAGGCTGAAGGCAAAGGAGAGTTGGCATGTGCAGAGATCACATGGAGACAGAGAAGGCGGCAGGAAGCCAGGTGGGCTGGAGTGGTGTGGGGAGGAGAGGTACCAGGCTCTTTTTAACAGCCATCTCTTATGGGAACTAACAGAGCAAGAACTCGCTCACCACCTCAAGGACCCCAAGCCATTCATAAATGATTTGTCCTTAGGAGCCAAACACCTTCCATTAGGCCCCACCTCTAACAATGGGGATCAAATTTCAACATGAGGTTTGAAAGAGGTAAACAAACCAAACCCAAACTAGCTATGGTGTTTTCCATTCAGTGAGATAGTTTAAAAAAATATATATATATATATACACGTGTATATATATATATATATATACACGTGTATATATATATATATATATACACACATATATATATATATATATATATATACTGCCAAGTTGTACATTACAGATACATATAGTTTTGCTAGGATTATAATTGTAAAATTATATGAACTGGTACCAAATTTACATCTTCTCTTGATTGTCAGCAAAGGAACATCACAATTTCCCTCAATATTTTGAAATCTGCTGCATCATATTCAGTTCCTCTAGCAACTGACATTTCCAGGCACTGCCTTCCTCTGCCACTGACTGGACAATCCTAGGGGGCCACTTTCCTCTGTTAAAATTGGAAATGAACTGCAATTGGCAAGAACACTGGGACAGGTGGGCACTGCATCCCTTTACTTCATCTTTACCCCAAGGGAAAATGGAAAAATTCATGAGACATGTTATATTATTTACTTGCTTAAGAACTTCCCTTCTGCCGTTCTCTCCATCTGGTTTATGTTTTCCTTCTGAATTGGTGCTTTCACAGCACAAGCCTGCCTTTGTTGAGAGGCAGCAACAGGTGTGTTGTGAGAGAGAAAGCTCAAGAGAGAATGGAAGAAAATGTACATCTGTGCGTGAGAACATGCAGGGCAGAGTGTGAGTCTTCTGTGTGCAGGTGTCTGTGTAGTCTACGGCTCGAAGACCCAGTGTACTTGGTGAATTCCTCAGGAGAATATATTCACAGCATATTTAAGAGCCCTTGGCAGAGAAATCTACGCACCATCTGTGAGTGCATCTCCTCCATAAAGACTCTGCAAAGTCACCTTCGATTCCTGAGATAGACAAGGCAAGTGCATTTCAGCAAAGGAGTTCTGAGGGAATGTGAGCTCCACAGATGACACTGGCTCAGCCATATTCACCTTGTTTGGCTTGTCTTCTTAAATTGTGTATTAGACAAAGTGTGGGCTTCAGATCAGGCAGACTGCATTAGAAATTCTGCCTGGTATTCCTTAGTGTGGGAACCTTGGGTGATTTACTAAATTTCCCCAAGTTCTTGATCTCCTTATCCATAAGTGCCAGCTAACAATGCCCAACTCACAGGGTGATGGAGAGAATTCATTTGTAGAGGTGCCTTGCTTGGAATCTAGTGTGCAGTAAGCACTCAGTAAATGTCCTGTCCCATAAATGCAATTCTCATTTAATTAAACAGATTAAACAGAGATAAAAAAATCATTTCCATATGTTCAGGTAAATAATTGAAAAGGTTTAAGTTGCCTTCTAATTTGCCAACAGAGGTTTCCACCTCGTGTCCTTTGGCATGAGGAACTTGCTTAAGATGTTGCAGCTGCACGTGTTAGCTGTGAGCTTGCCATCTCGGCAGAACATGGGAAGGACAGTGCACCGCTTTCAGGATACAGAGGCTCTTTTCCTGCCTTGCCTTCAGCAGGTCCTGACCTCCAAGCTGTTCTTACTGGAATGGTGTTGGAGCTGTGTCCAGCCTTCCAAGTCTATCTGAACTGATTCTCATTGTTTCTGGTGGCACATGGGACGGACTGCTGCCCGGGATGTGCTCCATGGCAGTGAGACCACACACATCAGAAGCATCTTTGGGGGAAATGTAAAACCAAGACCCTTTGTTTCATCAGACCCACAGAGCAATCAGCTCAACTGGACTCTGGTGGGAAAGGAAGACTTGCTCTGCTTTTCAAGGTCCATTGCAGTATGGTGGAAAGAGACTTGGCTCAGGAGTTAGAGGCAAGTTCAAATGCCATGATGATTTTTTTTAAAAGATGAGCTCCTGAATCTCTGTTCCCATTTTTCTAGATGTTTATGCCAAAAATATAAAGTCACTGTGATAATTTTTCAGGAAATCACACCATGCCTGGCATTGAGTAAACCATCAGTAAATGTCAGTGTCCATCACAAAGCCCCAAAGTGTGCATGAATGAGAGTTATTCAAAGCACACAATTTGAAGAATATGCTACTTGGCCTATTGGCCATGCTTAGTCAACTCCAAAGGAGAAACCACTTTGTGCTGACAACTAGGGGAACAAAGACATTGAAGTGGAGGCAAGCATTCTCCCCACTCTGAGAGATGGCAATTAATAGCCAGCATTTCCTAATTTAAGAAGTCAATCAGCACCCTGGACTTCTTAGCTGTATCTTTATGGGCTGGCTTAGTTGATAATCTGATTCACTTCCTTTGCATGTAGTCTGTCCCTATTCTGGCATGCTTTCCATTAATTCAGAGTTTTCAAGGCAAATTACTACATTTCTTAGACCTCTTCCAGCTAACATTTCATATGCCATGCAGACTGCAGTCAGAGGCCCTATATGAAAGCTAGATTAGAAATCAAGTTACATTGTGTCTTAGGTTGGGTTCCTTGGAAACAGATTCTGAGGCAAAGTTTGGTATACCGAAGGTTTATCATAGGCTGCTCTCAGGAACAACACCCAGAAGAAACAGGGGAAGCAGGATTGGACAGAGGGAAAAGTTGGACTTCAGTGTAGTTGCAAGAGAGATCTCAACCAATCCCCACAGCAGCCGGGAAGGCCATTCAGAGTTGTCTACAACTGAGGCAAATGACACCAATGTGATATTCCCCACATCTCTTAGTCATTGTATATCCCCAGACCAGGACATACTTTGGGCAAGGTGGCTCTTATCAGTCAAGGGCAATTTTCAGATACGGACACAGCCATCAGAGGTCAACTCTCCTGGCAGTTGGGCAAATCAGTCCCTGGGTCCTGAAGGGTGAATGTGGGTGGCACGCTGCAGATCCCCAAAGCCCAGTAATGAGCACCCAGTTTCTCAGACCCATTTACTTACACTATTTACCCCATCTGCAGTTTCTCCAGGATTCTGGTTGGTCTCATCTCTTGAGAAAATATATAAAAGAAAGGTTTGGCATGTGAACTTCATCCCCTACTGATATAGATGGTCTTAGGCTGCAACTGATACTCATGGTCTCTCTTCTCTACTGCCCATTCTAGATTCCCTTCACTCTTACCCATTACGTCTGCTGTTCTAGGTGGTTCACAGATGGAATGACCAAACCATCATTCCTGAAGGTCTGAATCCTTTGTCAGCAAGTTCTTCTCAGGATGTGGCTACTGTACTTGCTTACTTATTGCCAAAATTGCATACAGTCATACTAAAACACACTAGTCCAGTGGTTCACCAGTGTATTAGTCTGTTCTTACACTGCTATAAAGAACTGCCTGATACTTTTGTTGGTGGGACTGTAAACTAGTTCAACCATTGTGGAAGTCAGTGTGGCGATTCCTCAGGGATCTAGAACTAGAAATACCATTTGACCCAGCCATCCCATTACTGGGTATATACCCAAAGGACTATAAATCATGCTGCTATAAAGACACATGCACACGTATGTTTATTGCGGCATTATTCACAATAGCAAAGACTTGGAACCAACCCAAATGTCCAACAATGATAGACTGGATTAAGAAAATGTGGCACATATACACCATGGAGTACTATGCAGCCATAAAAAATGATGAGTTCATATCCTTTGTAGGGACATGGATGAAATTGGAAACCATCATTCTCAGTAAACTATCGCAAGAACAAAAAACCAAACACCGCATATATCTCACTCATAGGTGGGAATTGAACAATGAGATCACATGGACACAGGAAGGGGAATATCATACTCTGGGGACTGTGGTGGGGAGGGGGGAGGGGGGAGGGATAGCATTGGGAGATATACCTAATGCTAGATGACGAGTTAGTGGGTGCAGCGCACCAGCATGGCACATGTATACATATGTAACTAACCTGCACAATGTGCACATGTACCCTAAAACTTAAAGTATAATAAAAAATAAAAAATAAAATAAATAAATAAATAAATAAATAAAAAAAAAGAACTGCCTGATACTTACTGATTTATAAAAGAAAGAGGTTTAATTGACTCACAGTTCTGCAGAGCTGGGGAGGCCTCAGGAAACTTACAATTATGGAGAAAGGGGAAGCAAACATGTCCTTCTTCACATGGTGGCAGGAAGGAAAAGTGTCAAGCAAAGGGGGAAAAGCCCCTTATAAAACCATCAGATCTTGTAATAACTTATCCACTATCACAAGAACAGCATGGGGGTAGACACCCCCATGATTCAGTTATCTCCTACTGAGTCCCTCCCGCGACACGTGGGGATTATGGAAACTATGATTCAAGATGAGATTTCGGTGGGGACACAGTCAAATTTTATCAACCAGTATGCCAGACTTTCAGATTGTTGCATCTTTTGTGTAACATGTCCCTACCTCCTACTGGTCATCAGGGTCAGTTATTCCTACCTGTATAGTGACTCTTTTCCTTTAATGCTGGTCTTTTGGCATGATAACCCATACAGCCTAAAGTTGCAGGGAAAGGAAGCACAAATTCCCACGAGAACAGACTTGTGCTCATGCTGCTAATAAAGACATACCAGAGACTGGGTAATTTATAAAGGAAAGAGGTTTAGTTGACTCACAGTTCCATATGGTTGAAGAGGCCTCACAGTCATGGTGGAAGGTGACTGAGGAGCTAAGTCTTACATGGCAGCAGGCAAGAGAGCTTCTGCAGGGAAACTTTCGTCTGTAAAACCATCAGATCTCATGAGACTTATTCAATACCACGAGAACAGCACGGGGGAAACCACCCCTGTGATTCAATTATCTCCACCCGGCCCCATCCTTGACATGGGGATTATTATAATTCAAGGTCAGATTTGGGTGGGGACACAGCCAAATCGTATCATTCCCCAAGTGGGTCACTGGGAATGATGGTAAATTGGGCTACTCCTACTTCTACCCCTTAGTTCTTAGGCACATTTAGTCTACCTATTGGAGTCACAGCACCATATATAATGTTGTTGGTCTCCAGCATACAGTATTGTGTCCTAGAGAATAGCATACCATCTTTGAATGAAGCTTAGCCTTTTGCTTCCTCTATCAGTTGGTAATAAGGGATTCACCAAGTGGCCACATGTTTGTGCTGAGAGAGACACCAGTGTAAGAGTGGAGGGTGACATGGGGATTGGGGTAAGGATCACCTGTTTGTGCAGCTTATTTGTGCCCAATCCCAGACACACCATGTCCATCTTACAATAGATTGCTGCTGGCCACCCAACCATAAGACTTCGTGGATCTGACAGATGGGCAGCTCTGACCAGATGGTCACTTGATACCCCATGGTCAGGGCCCAGTGGCATGCTAGGAACTGCTTGCCAAACAGAGCACAAGAGGATAAATGGCATCCATTTTCTCAAATAAAAAGGTACTTTTATTTTTATAAATGTATAACCTTGATAACAGTGTTTTCTAAGCTTACCTGAAGATAAGTTTGAAAAGTTACCTGGGCTTCTTGTTAAGCCCTAAATGCCCAAGCCCACTGAATCAGAATGTCTAGTGGGAAAGACCTGGGAAGCCATATGCTTAACAAGTGCCCAAGATGATTCTTATCAGAAAAGTTAGGAAACTAAGCCCTTCTCTGTAGCCCTTTCTCTGGCCAGTATTGTAAGGTGACAAGTCCTACAAATGACCTGCAGGTAGCAGGTATCTTCACCCACACCAATGGCACAGATGGGCTCCCTGCCTGGGTGAACAAAAGTGGTTGTTAAACAGACCTCAATATTTAAACAAACCAAGGAAACTTATATCAGCAATGTATTTCTATCAAGGGGATAGGATAAAGCTAGATGAACAGGCTAAAAGCAAGTATGCTAAAATATGATTACCTTTCAGGCCAGTTTATAAATAACATATCAGGCAGTACTGATGCATTGCTTTTACATTTAGTCCAGGATTCTTAGAACTCTCTCTGACTTTTCTTCCCTAATGAGAAATAATTCTGTAGAACATGAACTTAATGCTAGGCTATTTTCTTTGTCATAAAGGCAGAGAGAAGTGTGGCTTGACAGTAATGAATGTCTGTTTCACAATTACTTAAATATGAGTCTTCAGCAAAAATGAAATGACTTGAGGATTTTCAGCAAACACCAGCTTTAAGCTCAGTAAATAATGGCCTGTGTCAATTTTGTTTATTAGCATGTGTGATTTGCTCTTAACTAGACATATTTTACACTTGAAGTAACATTTTACTAGAACTACATAAAGCAATTGTGCAATTGATAATAAATATGTAATCACTGGTAAGTAGTTAATTCACAAGCCCTGACTAGAGTGTAGAAAAATAATGTATAAATGAATAAAGTAGATAGAGTTAAATAACAGACGGTATGAAATAGGCAACAATAAGAGAAATAAAAATATGGACAAAGTATGTGCATATGTGTGTGTGTCTGTGATCATATTTATCAGACACCTATAACACTACTGACATCTTACCAGACCCTTTTCTCAGAGCTTTTCAGAAAAGAATTGAATTCAGTTATTACAGATGAGGAAACTAAAGATCTCAAAGGTTAAGCAGCTTGCCCTATGACATACTATTAATTAGTGATGGGACTGAGATATTAACTCAAGTATAGCTGATCCTACAGAACCATGCTTTTCTTACCAGTGTTTAACATAGAGTCAAATAAGCATGGGTTTTAGGGTCATATTTACCATAACTGGTCCCGCATTAGGCACCACCAGATACATGGTCTTGATAAAGAAACTTAATATCTCAGCCCGAGTAATAGCAACATCTAAAAATGTTGTGAGGGTTAAATGGGAAAATATATGGGAAGTGCTTAGCATAATGCCTGGCACGTATTGAGAGCCAAGTAAAGTTAACTAATATTATCTCCAGGAAAGTTAGTACAGAGTGAATAATTGATCAGTATACTAAGAATTGAGCATCATTTTCATACATAGTAAGAAAGGTAGTATTTTTCTCTGTACTAATTCAGGTAGATACGGACTGAATGTAACCAAGGCTTTGGTTAAACATAGGCTGCAGATTTCTGGGATAGTCTTGCTTTCATGAAATTTTATTAACTTTGAAAAATATGTTCCATTTAATTCAAGTCAATAATTATTATTTAAGCACCTTTGTCAGTCCTTCCATCCAGTAGATTATGGCCTTAATAACTGAGTTTAGAGTGCTGGTAGGGGGACAGAATAGGAAGAAATGGGAAGCATCTTAAAGGAAAATAAATATTACTTCAGATTGAAAGAACATCCAGAAGACCTCATGTTGCCCTACAAGATAGGCAGCAAACAGCTCCTGGTAAGCTGGGAATCCTGTCTCACAAACGAATGGAAAGGACACATAACAGTTCAGTACAGTACAGGAAGAAGTGACACATAAAAAGAAATGTAAGGGATGAGTAAGAGTGGGCCAGGCAGAGAAGCAAAAGGTTAAAGACAAGAGATAGCCTTGCGGCCTGCCATGTCAGAAATGAGAAGTAGTTCCATAAGGCTGGAAGGGATATGGGCTTTGGTGGCAGTGAGTGGAGAAGGTGCTTCGGTCAAACATCAGGCTACATAGGTTTGAAAGAGTCAACTCATGAAGAATCTTGCTTGCCCTTCATGCTGGATGTCCATGGTTTATTACTTTAGCTGCCCATTAGAATCACCTAGAAATTTTTTAGAAATTTTGATGGAGTACTGAAGCCAAAAACAACCATCTAGACTGTTTTAGGCCCACTATCCCAGTGAGAAAATTGAAAATTAGTCAAAATATATTTTAAAAATCTGTTTGAAACATCTGAGAGCCACAAAGAGGGTGAGAATTTGGAGAGCCAAGATCCTCAAAGAGGGAGAAAGCCAGGAGTAATGAGCTGACATTTCAGGAAAATTTTTCACTTGAGGATTCACTGCCAGTTTCAAAACCAGTGCCTGAGAGATTGAGAATGGAAGGGTTTTCCATAGTCTTATAAAACTGGGGCTAAGGAGGTGGTGAAAATTGGAGTGGAAATCCCACCAAGGTGGAGTGGACCTGGTAAATACCGACTGGATTTCATTTGGGACTCCAAAGATTGACACACTAGGAGTAAGGATGGCCTGGAAATAAACCAGACCTCAGAAGAACTGAAGCTTAGATTTGATTATCTCATTCTCTGATTGGATTAAGATAATCTTATTCTAGTTTAGCTGCCTTTCAGAAGCAAAAGTAAATTCTTCGCTGAGTGCAGTGGCTCATATCTGTAATTCCAGCACTTTGGGAGGCCAAAGTGGGCGGATCACTTGAGGTCAGCAGTTCAAAACCAGCCTGGCTAACATAGTTAAACCCTATCTCTACTAAAAATACAACAATTAGCCAGGCATGGCAGCACACACCTGTAGTCCCCAGCTATTCAGAGGCTGAGGCATGAGAATCACTTGAACCCAGGAGGCGGAGGTTGCAGTGAGTTGAGATTGTGTCACCGCACTCCAGCCTGGATGACAGAGCGAGACTCCATCTCAAAAAAAAAAAAAAAAAGTAAATTCTCTCTGGGGAAAAGTAATAATTGCTTTATGTAATTCCAGTAAAATGTTACTTCAACTGTAAAATATGTCTAGTTAAGAACAAATCATGCATGCTAATAAAGAAACTTGACACAAGCCATTATTTTAATGGCTTTAAATTTTTTCCATAATGTTTCATAAACAATGACCAGCACTGAATCAAAATGAATAAGACATACCCAAAAATATAAATCTTGACTGAAAATCAGGAAAAAAATCAGACAATATAAACAATTTATATTGTTTATAAATTTTTATTTTATAAACAATATAAACTCATATAATAGTTACTATAAAGTCTATGTCTGGAATTACATGTCTGGATAATTCCAGACATAGACTTTTACTAACCATGTTAATATGTTTGAGGAGTTAAATGACAAGAGGGAGTATTTCAGAAATAATGAAAATCATAACAAATAAGCAAATGGGAATAATGGAATGAAACATAGAATGTGATTAACAAATCAATGAGTATGTTTAACAGCACAGCTAAAACATAGTGAACTGAAAAATTTTTTAAAATCTAGATAGAGATATAGAGACACAGAAGTAGGTAAAAATAGAGAGGAAAGAACCCAGTAGAAAAGATGAACAGGTCTGACATTTATATAATTGGAGTCCCAGAAGTAGGAAAAAAAAAAGAATCTGGGAAGAGTATTATTTGAAGAGATAATGGCTATGAATTCTTTTTTAAATGATGAAAGACACTAAGCCATTGATACAAGAAATTTCACAAGCTCCAAATAGGATAAATACACAGAGTATCACACTTAAGCATATAATAGTAAAGCATCTGAAAACTTAAGACAAAAGAAAATCCACAAAAAATTTAGAGGGATGCAAAAAATTAGACATGTTACCCTCAATGAAACAACAATAAGAATGGCAGTTGCCTTCTTGAGAGAAAAAGTTGAAAGCTAAAAGCTAAAGTAATAGTAATATCTTCAAAGTGCTTAAAGGAAATAATAGCCAACCTATAAATTATGTATTTTGTGCGAATGTTCTCCAGGAATAAAGGGAAAGGATTTCACTTCCAAGAATTTGTAATAGATTACAGCAGACCAGTGCTCTTGCTGCAACAGTGAGATTCCACTATATACCTGTAAGAATGTCTAACAATTAAAAACTGACCAAATTAAGTGTTAGCAAGGATGTAAAGCAACTCAACTAGAACTCTTATGCATTACTTGTCAAAACGCAAAACCATACAGTCACTTTGGAAAACGGACAGTTTCTTATAAGGTTAAATATACACTTATCACACAACCTAACACTCCTAGGTGTTTACTCAAGCAAATTAAAACTAATAGTCACATAAAAACATCTATGTTAATATTTATAATAGTTTAATTCATAGTCACCAAGAGCTGGAAACCACCCAAGTGTCAATCAACAGGTGAATGGACACACGGTGTACATCCATACAATGGAATATTACTTAGCAATAAGAAGGAACAACTGATACTCACAACAGCATGGATGGCCTCAAATCAATTATGTTAAGTGAAAGAAGCAGATTCAAAAGGCTACATTGTGTATGATTTCATTTATTCAGGAAAAGGTAATACTACAAAGGCAGAAGACAGATCAGTCGTTGCCAGGGCCTGGGGTTGGGCGAAAGGGTTGACTATAAAAAGGTATGAACATTGGTATCCTGGTACATGTTTAACAAGTTCTCTAAATCAAAACTCACTGGTTTGTAGCACTGCCAATTACCATAGTGTAAATATTCTCAACATGGCCAATTTAAAGCTACTAAAGTGATGACACTGAATGTAGAGTTGGGAAGACATGCACAGTAGCACAGTATTGTACAGTATTTTCACAATACAGATACAATAGATATAAACAGATTCATGACTATAGATAATAGCAAAGTATAAAATAATTAGAAGTAATGAGTTTTTGGTATGTAACACTTTTGTTTTTGGTATAATATATTGATATAGTACCATATTTGTTTTAGGACAATATATTAATTTGAAGTTTATATAATTTAATTTTAAATTAAGTTTTTACTAACAGGCTTCGAAAATTCCTGAAACTTTAACAATCAGCTCTCTCAAGCTAGTACATACTGGCTATAATACATCTCTAGACATGGGGGAAGTTTTTGAGATGATGGAAGTATTTCATATCTTGATTGTGTTGGTGTTATGTAACTGTATGCACTAGTCAAAACCTGTAGATCTATACACTGAAAGGGTGAATTTTACTGTATGTAAATTATAGCTCAAAAAACCTAACTGCAAAATATGCTGTTATCCTTTGACCTGCCAATATTAATTCTGGAAATCTATCCTCAGTTATATCCAAACATGTTCACTGTTGATTTTAATAATAAAGTAGGAAATAACCTGATATTCTCAAATAGGAAAATGAATAAATTATTGTACATCCATACAATAGAACACAGTAAGTCCTGACTTAACATTGCTGATAAGTTCTTGGAAACTGTGATTTTTAAGCAAAACAACATACAGCAGGTCCTCAAATAATATTGTTTCCTTGTTTCGTTATAACGTTGATAAGAAAAAAATTGGTTTCATTACACATCATTTTGCTTAAAGCTGCAGTTTCCAAGAACTTATGGATGATGTTAAGTGAGGACTTACCATCTTACTTAGCAATCAGAAAGAGTGAGGTCCAAAAAATTGGTTGCTTCTGGAAGGTTGATTGAACAATAAAGATTAATAGAGACTTACTTTTTACACATACCCTGTTGTACATTTTGAAATTTTACATGTACATCTATTACCTATTCAAAAGATAATGGAAAACTAAATTCATTTTAATCAAAACAAAATAAAAACATTTTTCTAACAAACAAATGCTCCTAATATCACTTACGGCCAGCACATTTTTGCTAGTATTGAAATGGCTTCAGGTACTGTCTCATGCACTGCTCACTATTCTATGGATGAGGAAACTGAGACCCAGAGGCTGAAAATCTCTCCCAAAGGCACAAGGCAATGAGGTGTAGCTCTGGGCTTGAAAATGCACAATCTTCATAGCTTTGCTAGATTGCCTTTCAGGAAAGTTCAGGGAGGATCTGGGAATCCTCAACAGAGCAATAACTGAAGACAAGGAGAGATGGAACATTCCTGAGAGGGAATTTTTAAAAGAGAAAGATGAAGCAAGGATAGAACCCTGGAAATACGGATACTTCAGGTAGGAGGGGGAAGAGAAGGCTGGGAAGAAAACTCTAATGTTTGGAGAAAATACATTTGTAGAAAATACTTTCTGTTATTTGTGTTTTGTTTTACAGTTTTTTTTAATTTATATAAACATATAGAGTAGAAGTGCAATTTTCTTACATGCATATGTTGCGTAGTGGTCAACTCAGGGCTTTAAGGGTATCCATCACTCAAATAACATACATTGAGCCCATTAAGTAATTACTCTCTGTTGTTTGAACTGTGTTATTCAGCACTTCATTCTGATTTTTTAAGAGAAAACATGGTGGCCACATCTGTGAGTGCATGTACAATGGAGCACACTAGGCCAACACCATGCCGAGGAATCTGGCTTTTCTGCATTCTAATAGTCAACAGTTAGAAAAGCGATGTTCTCCACATCAGTCAGCAATATGACATCAGAAGTTGAACAACTCTATTGTGTGAGAGCCTAATTTCTTGGGACAATTTAGGATGAAGTTACGAAGAAATGGGTTAAACTCATTGCTTCATATGTTTTGTTTTTACATTTGACAGTGGGAAAGAAAGAAGAATGATAGTGCCTCCCTGCCCCACAAATAAATGAACCATGTAACACTCTGTGTGGAAGTAAGCTGGGGCAAGGAACTTGGGAACACCCGGGCCTAACATAGGGCAGTTATAGACGTCCCTTTTGAAAGGAAAATTGGAACAACTTAAGAAGAAGGTAGCAGCAACACACAAACTTCTAAAACTCTGAACTCACCAGCTGGAGAAAGGGATTGTGCTGGGAGAACTTAAGAGTCACTGGAGGGTTATTTAGTTTTCCAAGTGAGTAGCAAAACTGTGCTAATGAGGTCTTTAACACCTGTACTCCAACCAGCAGCTGAGTCTAAGCAGAACCAGGTGGGGGTGTGCCAAAAGCTTGGAGGTGGCTGGAGGGAGCTCAGAAACAGAAAGAGAAATCGCTCTTCCTGGTTGGTAGGATACAAATGACGTTTGTTAGCCTTTTTATGCTGTTCTCTCCTTTCCACATTTTGCACATATGAGTGTATATTTACTTATAAAATCGGGAAAAAAATGTTATTTTGAAAAACAAAAGATTGCATTCAGTTTATTTCTCCCAGATATTCATTCTTTGGTCACTTGTTTTTTATCTCTGAGCAAAATTTAATTGGGTCAGGCACTAGAGGCAGCTCTGATTCTGTCAATTGCCACCTCCAGAAAGAGTATTCTCACAGATGGCAGAGATGGAGAGATGGGAGGAGAGAGAAGAAAAGATCTCTCCAGGACCAGCCGCCTTGGCATGCTCTGGCCTTGCTTTCCTTAGGTTTCCTTTCCTTCGAGAATTAAGTAAGTCTTTCTATAGCCCTTCTCCCTCAAAATACGTCCTGGCAATTACTTGGTCCTCTTCCCCCATCAGGTTCTGGCGGAGCAAATCGTGATGACTAGATAGATGAGAAATGAGATAATGTACTAATCTAGGTAAGTAGCTGAAAACTAGAAAAGGCAAGACTTCAGGTAAACCTGGTAGGAGATGACTTAGAACCTAGGCAAATGTGAGACTTCCTACCTTGAATCTAAATTTTGAATTCTTTATGGGGAGGTGTCCTATGGAAAGGAGAGAAACTATGTCTGCATCTGTAGGGCTCCTGGGCACAGGTAGAACAACAGGCAGTTTACCCTGCTCCCTGCAATTGTGGTTCCATAAATTTCTCTGACCAATCAGATTAGCGACTCTGTATTAGAGGGGATGAAGGGAGTCCCCACCTGGGGGAGAGAGTTCCTTTATGGGCTGGGGAATAAAGGTTGGACATGAAGGACAGAGGTCAAGGATGTTCTTCCTTGTCTTCTCTTTCTGACAAAGACTCCAACCCATTTTAGAGTCCCCCATGACTGGATTCTTCAGCCCAAGTGGTTCAATTTTTTCCTGAACAAGATCTTCATTTCAATAAAAATGTAAATGTCACAAATTGTACCCTTATAACAAACATAAAGCTAGAATTTACCACAGCCCCTTCAGCTCCAAATCTAGCTTCTATAGAGTTATCTGCAATAAACTGTATTCTACCTACCATTTTTTGAGAATAGGAAAGGTACTCTTATGCTATGATTGTATTTGGGAAGAGCTGTGCATTATGAGCAAGACAAAAGCCCAGAATTAGGATGGTCAAATTAAGTGTAACAGGTTATCATTGTTTGAATAACTGGAATTTTAATCAGGACTCCTAGGTGCTACAGTAATTAATAGCTTATGATTAAGTTTCTGTTGGCAATTAATGTTAGCTTTTAAATCAGTGTATGTTACCTACATTACGCATTACATTTACATTTTTAAAGCAATAAAATATTTATGTTTATTGCACAATGTTCTTATGAATGTTTACAAGCATCCCAATTAATTATAAAGCAGTGCTATGGCAAATAGTTTTTGTGAGAACATTAATATTTAGATACTTGTCTCATAGTATAAGTTTGCAATGCCTGTCTTGTCTAATGTTTGCACATTGTGTTTGATAGAAAAACAGGTCTAAGTAAAGGCAGCATCTCAAGTAGCCTCATGAACAGAGGCAGCTTACACCTTCAATTGAATTGAATCAATGAACTCACAGGAAACATTCATTAGTTGGAACTGAAAACAATTTTTTTCTAATTATTTTTGGGATTTGGTTCATGAAGATATTTTTTGGAATTGACAAGAAAGCAAATTTATATACAAATATATGTCCTTTCTTTAACTGAAAGAAGTAGGGATGTTCTAAGTGCTTATTAAAAACAAAAAAGCAATAAAAAGATGTTCTGCTTCTTCTACTCTGACCTAATTAATTTTAGCTATGTTTCGAGATCGGGCCATCAAAGTAATTATGATACTGAGATAATTTAAATCAAAACTACAATAAAAAGTCTGTTGGGGACAAAATGAACTTGGTCTCTAATGATGTCTATGATGTATATATTGCTTTAGGCCTTTAAAATATTCTTTCATGCCCTAAGGTGTATTTTCTTTTTCTTTTTCTGATGCTGAAGAAACTAACACAGAGCAGTAGTGTCCCACAGCAAATTAGTGGCAGAACACAGGGTAGACCCAGGGCAGTTCACCCTTTACTCTCAGACTCCATACAGCTCTCTTGTAGTATGCTGCTAATTTGCAAACTCTTTGGCGTCACAGAAATCTTTTTTTCAATGAAATTGCATGAGGAAGCCTAATATTTAAAACACACTGGAGCTGCTTGATAATTCCAAGCCAATTTCAATGCTTCCCTCAATTTTCAAAATACCTGCCAAATGGCAAGAGTTTCCAAGCAAACCGATTTTTCCCTACTTCATCTCCAAAAGAAATGGAACTCAAAGATCTTCTAAAAGCTGCTTCCACTGCTACAGGCTCCATCACTGCTGATGGGCAGTGCCATCACCCAGGCAGGTTAACACCCAGGGACCTCACACACTTCAGCAGAACCAGAAGATGGGAAGTTCAAATTGTTGTTAGTGAACAGGTAATATTTGGATCAAGGGCCTGATGCAGCCCCTATCATCAGTATTCTACCTGGGAATGCCCAAGCACTCTCCAGATATTAGCCTTGCATCATTCTAGACCATGCAGAAAAATACGAAAAGGGAGACTTGCTGAATCTTCAAGATTCCTAACCTTAACCACTGGATAAGTTAACACATCCTTTCTTAATCTGCCTGTAAGAAGAGGAGGAAAGAAGTTAACCTCATATATTTGAGTGTCTGCTGTACGCAAGGCATCAAGTCTCAACTTGATGATTTCCCTATTTCATTTGATGTTATGAGATGAGGAGTTTTGTTCTCACTTAACAAATGAGGAAATAAGACTTATGAAATATTGGCTTCATACCTTACCAAGATGACTCTGTTAAGAGTTGGGATTTGAATCTAGACTAGTCAAATTCCAAAATCCATGTTCCTTCTGCCATTCCTCTGAGCCTTTTACCACTGGTGCCTCTCCTAATCACCAGAAATAAGGCTATTGAGCACGGGTTTTATATCATCAGGTACCTTTTTTATTGTAAAAGCCAGATACCCTTAGTAGACTGTATGCACTTTGAGGAGTTCAGATCGTGGTGGACTTTGCTTCAACAAGTGTCTAGTATAGAGAAGGGAATTCCTTAGTTTCATCCCCTCTTTTCTAAAGGATAATACTGCCTGCCATTATAATCTGTATTTATAATTACATGCTATACCATGTACCTGTTTGAAAGATATTAATGGACAATAACAATCAAGTTTTCAAAACCTCTTTCCATTTTATTACAGGATAGTTTGTTCTGATAAGACATATGGGTCTGTTCATTTGAGTTTCTTTTGATTAGGAAAAAGAGTTACTCAAATCAAGGACACAGCTATCATTCATATACAGGGAGATTCCTTGACAGGAGAGGAATACAGATTTATAAATATACTAATTGACTTCCCTGTTCTTGAGTTTTCATAACTATGGATGATCACTTGCATCTGGCCACCCAGAAAACATATCAGAGCTATAATTTCTGAATGTGCTAATGATGAATGTCTCCTCACTGAGTAGCTCTTGCTGGAAGAGTTCCTGAAGGTGCATATCATTTGATCTCTCAATAGCCAGTGCAGTTACCCATACCTAGAAAAAAAGTTTTATTACTTTCAATTTTTAAATAATCTAGACTTTGCTCCATTCTCTGTAGTAACAGTAATATTAGGAGATAGGAGAATGGTCATTTTGCCAATTTCTTAGAAATGCAATTGATTTTTCTCAAAAACTTTACATTGCATTTGGTGTTAGATGACAATATTTAGAGCACTGATATCAAATAATGAGCCTGGAAAATATCTATACACCTATACACACAGTTGTTTGAATAAAATGAAATAATTCGTGTTTTCCTGAAAGTGGAGTTTCTCTGGTCGGGAGAGGGATGCTGAAGTTGCCCCAGTCAACCTTTTCTTGCCCCCCTTCTCCTCTCTTCCCCATCTCCACTTCTTGTCCCCAAAGGGGACTCTGCAAAACCAGGTTTGGAAGCCCTTGTCCCAGACCTCCCCATGATTTATTTTTCTTGAAGACACTTCATGGACAATGAAATCATTTTTCTTTTCCCTTTGTTCAAATAGACACATAGCTTTGCTGTACCAAAGCAGCCCCCTGCCCCCCACCCCACACTCCATGTTCCAGAATAGTTTCCATTCAAGGAGCCTGAATTCTGTAGGTGGCCCCAGAAGCCAGGGGAAGGGAGAGGAGTAAAGCTGGAATATCAGCAGATTTTTAATCTTTCAAGACCCCCTTTTTTGTTGCTACAATATTTTCTTTTCTTCTTAAGGAAAATAATTCTTTAGTGAATAATTTTGGTCAATTTAAAAATAATTCTCAATATTACAAAAGAATTTGTGCTTATTGTAACTTAGTACAAATAAAGAATATGCCCACAAATTAAAATTTGGGTTTGAAAAACTTGCAAAAGTCTAGCTATTTTGGGGATATATAGAAGAAGCTGCAACTCCTTGTGGTCAGATATTGCTAATTAGAAGGTTCTGTGATGTTTCAGAAATATGAAAACTCTTATGCTTTGAAGACCATTGGCAGCAGAATAAATAAAAAAAGCAGACAAAAACAAAACCTGGTAGGGTGGGAGTGGTGGGTGTCTACCTACACAAGGGCAGCCTGAGGCAATAGGATCTAGCTCAAAAAATATGAAAGCTGAGAGCAGTTTTCCAGATTCTGCAACAATCTTCCCTGCATATTCCCTCCTGCAGCTCCCATCCTCCCTGGAAGCCTGCTGGGACCTGAAACCATCCAGAGGGAAGGCTACCCCTGCCTAGCTCACTCTGGATGAGAGGGGACAGGGAAATGCCTCCATGGTCCCCATCCCATACTCTTACAATAACAGGTTGCACCAGCAGATCTCAGGGAGTGGAGGGAGTTTGGAACAAGTAAGTTATCACTACAAACAGTTAGAGGATACCAAAGTTTTTAGGTAACATACATAAAAACTCTGAGTGTAGATTCCAATAAGAGGACATCCCTATGATAACACCTCTTTTGTTCACTAGCATTCTAATTCACTTTCCTGAGCAGGGGAGAAAGTGGTGGGCTTTCAGCTAGCACCTGCAGAATCAGACTTCACTCACGGTCTATTTTATTCATGCAGCAGCCTGCAGTCTTGGCCCGCAGGACTAAGTCACCCGGGGGCACCCTCCACCACATAAGGCTGAGAACTGCAAGGTGATGAGACACCCAGCTGCTGCCCTCTCTGCACACAGGGACTCTGCACTCTCTGAGGTTTTGTTCCCTCCACTTCCAGAGGCCACAAACACGTGTTCACTAAGAAGTAGCAAAACCCGGAGAAAACTTGACCCTTTAACTCCATCATTGAATTCCCCTAGAGAATTTTAGTGGAAATTTAATAAGATTAAGCTGAGGTTCCAAAGGAAATTAGAGGTGTCCACATTCCCAAATGAGAATGTATATACCGCTTTGGGCAGCTCCTTGGCTCTGTTCCTGATCTATTTTTCTACTATTTTCATAATGGGAATAGTTCAACTTATTTGAATAAAGAAATTGTAGTGTTTTATTGCTCTACTAGAGTATACATATTTGAAGTGTCTTACGGCCACTTTTTTTATAAAGCAAGTAATTGTGTTGTACATTGCCTTAACTATGAATTTGGTATTTCATGTATTTTATCAGCTTAAAGTAGGGTGTCTCTATGTTGTAATCCAGCCCATGAAATCTACGGTCTACTGAACATTTCATGAGAAACGAAATATTTGTGTCTTTTATTCAATGAGATGAGTGTGTCAGTGTCTTATATAAACACAGATTCTGAGAAAAGGATGAGGCTGAACAATAGAGATCTGAACTCCTACCCTGGCCTTTGTTCTGTGGCATAGGAGTGGCTGGGGGAAGTTCTCACGGGGGTAGATTCAGAGAGCTTTCTTCAGTAGCGTGCCTGCAGCTCAGATGTAAATCAAATTTAGGATAGAATCCTGCTTTTATTCTACAAAGACAGCTTTATCTCTGCACCAGTGCAGCTGTTTCCCTATGGTGGTCATGAAGGCTTCACAAAACACATGTGGAAGTCACCAGCTTGAATTTTGTCCTTCAGGGTGCAGTTCAGTCCTCTCAAGGCTTCTGAGCCCTGGGATGCACTCCTCAGGCAGGAAGGTCCATCACGAGGTAGTTTATTTAGTTAAGGGATCATGAGTCAGGAGACAGGGAAATTCAGAAACCGAAGTCAAAAGGGATTGCGTGTAGAAGAGGAAACCAGCTGCACCTGGCAGCCTACTACCAAGTCAGAAAGGGCTGTAATGGAAAACGGATGCGTTTATAGAAAGTCTACCTCCCTGTCCCCAGGCCAGAGCTGCTGCCCTCCTCACAGGGAGTCAACGCATTAAGTTTGGCAGTTCTTGCAGCACTTGCCATGCCAGGGAGGTTATTAAAACTGAACTGAAATGGTTTCCTAACTCAAACTGGAAACAAGAGTGAGGAAAATGCTAACACTAAAGTGACAGACCAGAACGAAATGGAGCTAGATCTGTAGGCTCTCTGGCTCAGGTTTCAGGAGGTTCCACGTGTTAAAACAGGCTGAAAAGTTAGTTAAATAAAACAAAGTGCCAAGCCAGACATTTAACACCCTTGAAAGGGGGCTGACCAACGAGAGTATTCTGTGATTCATGCTGTTTACTAAGCTTCACTTTCAGGAGTCTGAAAGCAAGATTAATTATAGCTAATGCCCTAAAATGCCTGTCACATGCAAGGGACACCCCCAACCCCAATCTGTTTTTCATTTATTTGAAGGACTTCAAGGCTATTTCTTGATTCTCAAGGATAACCCCTAAATAAAGCCCAGGTACCAAGACCGCAGATGGGAAAAGCAGATGCATCAATGCTTTCACCATCACAGGCTTGAAGGTGTAGGTCAAATCCTTTTTGGAAAGACATACTCATTGCAGAATAACACAATTTAAAACACTGAAACACTTACTAAAATTTTGGAGGATCTGATGCTAGCAGAGTAGTTCAGGAGAGCCACCAAAGGACAAGGGGCAGAACTTGGTCTTCTAAGTGGTATTGTGCATGTCCAGAGAATGCCATTGCTGCAAAACATCTCTAACATCACAGAGAGGCTCTCAGTTGAGAAGCAGCACATGGCTTTCATCTTCAGAGCCAAAGTGGAAGTTTCTAGGCCCACTGAAAAAGGTGGTTTCAGGCTTTACCTGCTGGTAAGACCAAATCATGCCAATGCAGCCCAGAGGAGAGGAAGGGCTGAGTCTGCAACACCAGTGGCCATGGCCAAAAATGGTGGTGAGAATTCTCATCATAAAGAAGACAGGGAACATCAGAGCCAATGGTCAAAAGCTAATGCTCTTTGTGGCTTCTTGGGATATTTCAGAGAGTATTTTTTGTTCATTTCAAAAATAAACATTTTCTATGTTCACTTTTTTCATAAACTTTTTGCTTTTTGTTTTCTCAGTCAGCAGTAAATCCTGGTGGCTTCACCTTCACAGATATGTCCAGATTGCAATATTTATCGCCACTACAACTGATAAAAACTGAGGTGTTTGAGCCATAGCGATTCCATCTTGAATAAGGGCTGGGTAAAATAAGGCTGAGACCTACTGGGCTGCATTCCTAGGAGGTCAGGCATTCTTAGTCACAGGATAAGATAGGAAATTGGTACAACTTACAGGTCACAAAGACCCTACTGATGAAACAGGAGGCAGTAAAGAAACGGGCCAAAACCCAATAAAAACAAGATGGTGATGAAAGTGACCTCTGGTCATCCTCACTGCTCATTATATGCTAGTTACAATGAATTAGCATGTTAAAAGACGCTTCCATCAGCACGATGACAGCTTATAAATGCCATACCAACATCAGGAATTTACCCTATATGGTCTAAAAAGGGAAGAAACCCTCAGTTCCGGAATTAACCAACCCTTCCCCAGAAACCTTGTGAATAATCCACCCCTTGTTTAGCATATAATCAAGAAATAACTATAAGTATACTCAGTTGAGCAGCTTAAGCCACTGCTCTGCCTATGGAGTAGCCATTCTTTATTCCTTTACTTTCCTAATAAACTTGCTTTTCTTTATTCCTTTACTTTCCTAATAAACTTGCTTTCACTTTAATCTGTGGGCTTGCCCCAAATTCTTTCTTGCATGAGATTCAAGAACTCTCTCTTGGGGTATGGATCGGGACCCCTTTTCAGTAACACAACCCTATGGCAATGAAGCACATCAAGTCTTACTTGGATTATTGGAGCAGCTTCCTATCAGGAGAGCCTCCTATCCTGCACCCATCCTTGCCTCCCTGAGGTCAGTTCTCAAGGTTGCATCCACAGTGATCCATAACCTTGGTGAAGATCTGTTCAAAAATTCACTGATGCTGAGTTCTAATGTTCAAAAGCAGAGTGGGGTGGCTATAATTAGCAACAATATATTGTATATTTCAAAGTAATTAGAAGACAGAACTTGAAATTTTCCGAACACATAGAAATGATAATCAGGGTGATGAATACCCCAAATACCCTGCCTTGATCATTACACACTCTATATATGTAACAAAATATCAAATTTATCCCATAAATATGTAAAATATTATGTATATATGTGTATTAGTTTGTTTTCACACTGCTAATAAAGACATACCCAAGACTAGGCAATTTACAAAAGAAAAAGGTTTAATGGACTTACAGTTCCACGTGGCTAGCGAAGCCTCACAATCATGGCAGAAGGTGAAAGGCACTTCTTACATACCGGTGGCAAGAGAGAAAATGAGAACCAAATGAAAGGTGTTGCTCCTTATAAAACCATCAGGTCTCATAAGGTTTATTCACTACTACGAGAACAGTATGGGAGAAACCACCCCCATGATTCAATTATCTCCCACCAGGTCCCTCTCACAACACATGGGAATTATGAGAGTACAATTCAACATGAGATTGGGTAGGGACACAGAACCAAACCATATCAGTATTATATAATTTTAATCCATGATTAGAATTCACAATGTATTTAATACATGGTAAAGGAGATTTGAAACTAACCTAAATATAATCTTGTTTTTTCTCTCAACTCACCCTAAAACTGTGACATATTATTTGCAATACAAATGTACTAGTGAGGTCCCAGTGAACACATTCTGTGTGTTTCCCCACACTAACTCAGTTTACAAACAGTTACCAAGTCAGATATGACCCAGCAATTCTACTCCTAGGTACATGTCCAAAAGATTTGAAAGCAAGGACTGAAAGCGGTATATGTACACCCAAGTTCATAGCAGCATTATTCACAACAGCCAAAAGGTAGAAGTAGCCCAAGTGTTCAACTGACTGAAAAATGGATAAACAAATCGTGGTCTATCAATACAGTGGAACATTATTCAGCCTTAAAAAGTGAATGTTCTGACACATGCAATGTCATGAATGGATCTTGAGACATTGTGCTAAGTGAAATAGGCCAGTCACAAAGGGACCAATTTGTACAAGTTCACTTATATGAGGTAGCTAAAGGAGTCAAATTCCTAGAGTCACAGAGTTGAATGCTGCTAACCAGGAGCCAGGGGAGGGGTAAATGGGAAGTTGTGGTTTAATAGGACAGAGTTTCAGTTTGGGAAGATGAAATAGTTCTGGAGATGAATGGTGGTGATGGTTACACAAGCATGTGAATGTATTTATTACCATTCATCTATGCACTTAAAACTAGTTATGATGGTAAATTGTATGTGATGGGTATTTTATCACAATAAAAAATGGAGGAAAAAATTACTGATGGCTTTCTACCTCACTCAGAGTAAGACCCAATCAGGCCCCACATCAGTGCTTCACAGTTCCCACTGGGCATCAAGGTCATCTATAAGCTTTAAATAACACATATGCCTGGGCCCAGCCCCACCATTTAGGTTTGGGTCAGCCAGGCTGGGGCCCAGGCAAGCTCTTCTCCCTGTGCAGCAACGTCTCCTACTGCCCTCCCCTCTCACCACAGGTGCCATGGTCTCCCTCCCGACCCCTTCAGGCTTCACTCTGGTCTCTCACACGCCTTTTCTCTTACATCCTTCCTCTTTGAGCTGATGCTTGTAAATATCTATTAAATAAATGAATTATCTTGAGTTGAATAATGAGAACACATGGACACAGGGAGGGCAACAACACACATCAGGGCCTGTCAGGGGGTGGGGGACAAGGGGAGGGAGAGCATTAGGACGAATACCTAACACATGCTGGGCTTAAAACCTAGATGATGGGTTGATAGGTGCAGCAAACCACCATAACACATGTATACCTATGTAACAAACCTGCACATCCTGCACATGTATCCCGGAGCTTAAAGTAAAAACAAAGAAAACCTTAAGAAAATGAATGAATTATTCTAAATAATACATTATGGTGGGGGAAAGAACATCACTGTTTTTGGGGTTTGACCTACTAAAAAATATACTCATTGACTTGCATAATTTGAACTTCTGACTCCTTTTGAGAAACATAGCTACTGTCTCACTTGAGAGTCAGATGCATTTGGAATGAATACTGTCCTGGCCTCATCATTTTTGGAGCTAGAAGGACCTAGTAGGATGTTTCTGCTCAGTGCTTTGTAAATAATGATGAGAGAGAAAAAAAAAACAAGCATCACAATCCCTCTCTCCATGACTGGAGATTTTCTTTGGGTTCTCATATCTTAGTTTTATTTATATAGATTTTTCATTGTATGTCATAATATGTCCATGAATGTTTAAATGTTTAAAAGTTTATGAAATTACATGTCATAGAAACATGCTCCCTGTTTCTTGTAGCCCAAGAATCCTTAGCTGCTGTGTACCCAGGAGCATAGTTTCCCTAAACTGGAAAGTTTTATCTTACCCAACTCCCTAATCAAATCTGAAGCAACTTAGGCCCTAAAAGGTAAAATTACTTAACCAAGATCATACAGTTAATTGGAAACACAGCTGGAATTTGCCTGCAGCCATTGGACACCAGGCTTTTGCTGTGTGCCTATTTTCTGCTCACGACACATGGGATGTCTGTGTCCCATGGAATGCACGGCACACCACCTCACACTGCCTAACCACATTATTTCATGAGACCAAAGGCAAGGGAGAGGGAAGCTCAGGGCATTAGGGAAAAGCACAGAAAACCTTTTCAAGCAAATCTCCATGTTCTGATGGTGAGTCAGAATTTCTGCAAAAACACTCAACAGCAAATCAAGTTATCTAAAATGCTCAATAGGACTACAGTCATGGAATGGGGCTTGTCAACCAACAGTGAACAGAGAGCGAAATTCTGTCTTTCCATAGAAGAATGGGTGAATAAACTGTAGCAACATGTGTATGATTGAATCTCATGCTACTTTTAAAAACAGTAACAGAGCTCTTACCTGTTTTCACTACAGGGTTATCCATAAGGTAACATAAATTGAGAAAAGCAAGGTAGAGTCATATATGTAGGATGATATGAAGTTTTCTAAAAATTAATCAAACAACAATCCTATATTTAAGTATTCTTGTATGGGTATGGAGAAAATCCTAAGGGACAAATGCCAGTTTGTTTTCATAGGAGTATGGAAATGGAAGGAAGCCCAAAAGGGGTCATTCACTTTCTCTTAAGGCAAGAACTGCATTATTTTCCCCTCATGCAAGATTTTCTTTTTTGAATTCCAGAAAGTTGGGTGAAAATCAACTATTAGAAAAAAAAAATCAAAGCATCCTAACTGCCTCTTCAGAGGAATAGTAATCCGATTTGGTGGTTAAAGATACTTATGCAAAGTCAACAGGGTGTTAATTGTCACAGGTGAATGTCTCTAACTCTCTACCTGCTGGTGGGGTCAGCCCCTCATTGAGAGAGACCAATGGGGGAAAAAAGGACAGTGTGGAGACCATGAAGGCATCAACAATATTCTATCAGAAAGAAAATTAGTTCAGGTGGAATCAAATGAGAACTCCAACTGTAAGTTAAGGATGGCAACTCGATAGGGCATCTGTCTTAAGTCAAGGACTAGACTGGGTGATCTTGTGTGAAGGTATTAGTCTAGGATCCCCACAATTTTCCGCAGACAACAGTGACTCATAAGATCCTCAGAGAACAAAGTCTGACAATTATGACAAGTATGCAGCCGAGGAGGAATAGTCTTATTTCCTTAAAGGTTAAATGCAGGTCACTGTGATGTCTCAAAAGAAATGTTGAAGTCAAGGCTCATTCATTCTTTTACAAATATTATTAAATTCTGACTTTTGGTCAGGCACTGTCCTGAGAGCAGAGTGGTGACCAAAGAAAAATTCCTGCCTTCCAGGTGTGTCCATTCTAGTTTGTAATACAATAATAAGCAAACAATCTAACGACGGGAAGGAATAGATGTTATAGAGGTACGAGCCAAGCTAAAGGAATAGTGGTGGACAGGTGTTATTTTAAATAAAGTGGCCAGGAGCAATCCCCTGAAGCGCTGACATAGAGCAGAGGCATGAATGGGATGAGGAAACAAGTTACGTGAAGATGTGGGAACACTGGAGAAGGCAGAGGAAACAGCAAGCAGCAAGGCCTGGGCAGGACCAGACTGGTGTGCAGAAAGCACAGCCGGAAGGCAGGTGTGGCTGAGGTAGCCTGAGCAAGCTGCAGTTTAGAGGAGATTGTTACCGGCCTGCAGGCCCCTGGAAGGAAGTCAGATTTTATTCTGGAGGGCTTTGGCAGCATAGTGACTTGATGTGACTAACATTTTTAAAAGATTATGCTGGTTGCAGGGTCAAGGTTAAATTGCAGAGGAACAAACATGGAAGCAGACAGACTGGTATGAAGGCTCCCACATTGCTTGGGGCAAGACAAGTTATTGCCTCATTAATCTAAAGCAATGTTGACTTAGATTGGGGTGGTGATGATGAAGATGGTGAGAAATTGTCAGATTCGGGGTATGTGTTTTTCTCTGTCCCGGTCTCCCCTACTCCCATCCGGTTATCTTGGTTTATTTCTTCCCTCTACATCATCACTTCCTTAAATATGTTTACATATTTATTTAGTTCACAATCTCCACTAGGATGTATGTTCCACTTGGCTTGTTAACTCATTGCTATTTACTCTGGTGCCCAGAGCAGTGTCTGGCACATAGGTATTCAATAAATATTTGCTGAATAAATTGATTGCCAAGCTATGGAGCATTATTTTGGCTCACAGGATATATTTTGAAAATAAAACCAACACAACAGTCTAGTGCATTGGATGTGAGATGTAAGAAAAAAGGGAACAAGGATGAATTCTAGGATTTTGGCTGGAGCAATTGGATGCAATTTACTAACTGAGACAGGAGCAGGTTTTGGGAGTGGGAATCAAGAGTTTGGGTTTGAACAGATGCCTTGGTTTGAATGTTTGTTTCCTCTGGAACTTGTGTTGAAACTTAATCCCCAATGTGGCAGTACTGAGAGGAGGAGGAGCTTTTAAGAGGTCTTTGGGTCAGAGGGTTAATGGATTAATGAATTAATGGGTTAATGGATTAGTGTGTTATCACAGGAGTGGGACTCTGGCTTTATAAGAGGAAGTGAGATCTGAGCTCGGACCCTCAGCCCCCTCGCCATGTGATGCCCTGTGTTGCCCCAGAACTCTGTAGAGAGTCCCCACCAGCAGGAAGGCCCTCACCAGATGTGGTGCCTCAGCCTTAGACTACTCAGTCTCCATAACTAAAAGAAACAGATTTCTTTTCCTTATAACTTATCCAGTTTCAGGTATTCTGTTGCAAGCTACAGAAAATGGACTAAAACAGCAGGTTAAATGTTCATGTTTCTCTCAGACATTCAAGAGGAAATATCACATCAATAGAAATACATGCACTGGAGTTCAGTGGAGAGGCTCTGACTAGAGACATAAATTGTGCAGTTCTTGACCTCAGACAGCATGTAAAGCCGCAAAACTGCAAAATAAAGTGCAAATAGGAAAGACAAGTATGAGGACTAATTTGGGGGCCACTCCAACTTTTAGAAGCTGAGCAATGGAGAAAAAGCTGGCAATGCAGCCTGAGAAGACGAGGACAGTGAGGTAGGAGGGATACCAGGCCAATGGAGAGTTCCAGGATACAAGAGAACAGCGTCAAGGAGGAAGTGGTCAGCTGTTTCAACTTCTGCTAAGAGGTCCGTAAGATAAGGTATTAGAAGTGATCATTTGATTTGGTTACATGAAGATCCTTGGTGTCTTGCATATGTATGCACAGTGCATTTGTTTCCTAGGGCTGTTGTAACAAAGTACCACAAATTGGGTGACTTAAAACAACAGAAATTCGTTCTCTCACAGCTGTGGAGGCCAGAATTCCAAAATCAAGGTGTCAGCAGGGCCATGCTCTCTCTGAAGGATCTAGGGAAGAACCCTGCCTTGCTTCTTCTTAGTTTCTGGTGTGGGCTGCCAATGCTAGGGTCTCTTTGGCTTGTAGACATGTCACTCCAATCTCTGCCTCCATTGTCACATGGCACTCTCCCCTCATGTATTTCTCTCCTCTCCCAATGAGGACACAAGTCATAGTGAATTAAAGGCCCACCCTGCTCCAGTGTGACCTCATCTTCACTATTTACAACTGTGATAACTCCATTCCCAAATAAGGTCCAACATGTCTTTTCGGGGGACACAACTCGACCCGCAACACACAGTTGCAGAGAACCAGTGGGTGAGGGCAGAACGTGAGATGAAAGCAGTGAGTAGAGATGACTCTTAAGATTTTGGTTACTAAGAAGACCATAACAATGGAACAGTTGTTGGTGTGGGGTACGTAATATCTAAGAGAGTTTTGGTTTTTTTATTAAAAATGGGAAATATTACACTGGGATTGGATACTGATAAGAATAATTCAGTATAGAGGGAGAAATTATGATGCAAAGAAAAAGGGAAGAATTGCAGGATCAAAGTTCTTGTACAGGACAGGGACGATGAGATCCAGTGTGCCAACTGAGCTATCTAGAGATAGGGGCAGGATCAGTTCATCCACTGGTAGCAGGAAGAAGGGCAGAATACAGACACAGGTGAGTTGGGACATGTACACTTAAATGTATATTGAGCATTGTGAATACTACAGGGAATAAGACAGATGTGTTCTCTCTGCCCTCATAGTAGATAAATCAATAGGTTGGAGGCAGATAATTCAATAACTCAATGTATTAAACCCTGGTGAGTTCCATGATGAGCAAATGCAGGTAGCTGTTCTTGGGTTTATAGGCAGTCAACTCCATTGACATCTCTACCACCATCCTCTGGAATCTGCATGGAGGCTCAAAATTCCTGCACCAACAGCCAGTGTTGACTTCCTCTGTTCCTCCTCACTCTCATCTTGGTTTCCGGGGTAGAGCCAGTTGCCTGGAGTCACATTTCCTGGGATCTACATTTCTATAATTTTGGCAGGCCTGATATCTGGGACTTTCTACCCAGGAGTTCTGTTGGAAAGTTGGCCTAACACTTTTTTTCATAATGGAATTCAGTGATGTGGACAAGTTCATCTGTAATTAGTCAGCTCAGAGCCTCCTCCTTCCTACCTGGGAAAGCTTAGCTTATAAAGGAAGCTGAGCTCCTTAGAGAAAGGAGGCATTTGAATTTCAGATGAATATTTTATAGAATGCAAGATAATGCTATTATTACCCCAGCCCACCCAAGCTTTCCCCTGCAAATACCCATATTCACCCATACCCAGCACCACCACCCTCTGCCACCCTCACCTCACCAAACACACACACACACACACACACACACACACACACACACACACACACACACGTGGCCTTTGGGCTTTGCAGATTTTTTTCCACAAAGGATTCTTAATAATCATTTGAAAAACAAACTTTTCTCAAAAACAACAGTTGTTGCAAGTCTGCAGAGGAAAGGGAACAGTTACACACTGTTGGTGGGACTGTAGATTAGTTTAGCTACTATAGAAAGCAGTTTGGAGACTTCTCAAATAACTTAAACAAAACTAATATTCGACGCAGCAATCCCATTAGGATATATATCCAGAAGAAAACAAATTGTTTTACCAAAAAGACACATGCACTTGAATGGTCATTGCAGCACTACTCACAATAGCAAAGTCATGGAGTCAACACCTGAGTTGCCCATCAGTGCTGAATTCTATACAGAAAATGTGGTACATATACACCATGGAATGTTACACAGCAATAAAAAAGAATGAAATCATGCCCTTTGCCACAACATGAGTGCAGCTGGAGGCCATTATCCTACGAAAATTAATGCAGGAACAGAAAACAAATACCACGTGTTCTTACTTATAGCTGGGAGCTAAACATTGGGTACCCACAAGACAGCAACAATAGACACTGGGGACTTCTAGAGGGAGAAGGGAGGGAGATAGGCAAGGGCTGAAAAACCAACTATTGGGTACTACGCTCAGTACCTGGGTGATGAGATGATTCATACTCCAAACCTCAGCATCATGCAATATACCCAGGAAACAAAGCTACCCATGTACCTGCTAAATCTAAAGTAAAAGTTGAGAAAGAAAATAAAGACATTCAAATACCTTCTTCAAAATTAGTTATTCCCCATTTTTCTATTTTGAGTCTATTTATTATGGAAAAAAACATCACTAGGACCATTCTTTTTTTTGGAAGGTATTTGTCATCTGTCATAAATCTGTATGGCTGGCTTTCAATAGGGACATTAATTTTAAAAACATGAATTATCTATTTGATATTCTCCCTATTCACCATTCTCTGCATTTGGAATACAAATTATGATGATTTAGTCATCTGTATTCTTTTTTTTTTTTTTACCACAACCAGACAAGTTTGCCTAGAATTTTTTCTCTTCATTGGAAAATATTTTAATTTAGTACAACATAAAAATATTTGTCAAGTTGTATTTCAGAAAATCTTGAGGCAATTTTCTCCTGTTTGTCTCAATTCTGCCTGACATTCATTGTGCCCTTCAAAGCAACAAGATAAAAGAACAATAGATTTTTAAAATAAATAAAAAGTTTTCAATGTTGATGTTGATTTCTGTTATCTTATAGAAATAGGAGGTCATAGAAGGCATAGTAAGTGGGGAAGTCAAAAGATCTTGGTCAAGTCTGCGTTCTATAATTGACTGTGTGACCTGGACAATTTGGTAAATTGAGCTTCACGTTTCTCGTCTGAAAATTAGATAATTGGTCTAGAATCAGTAATCCTCAAACTGCCTATTATTGTGAAATTTTATTTTAAGAGAAAAAAGATTAAGTATTGGAGGAAAGGATCTCCAAATTTAAGGCAGATAAAACCAGAACTGCCCTGTAGGAGGTAAAAAGAAGCCTATTCAACTGCCTTTCTTCATTCTGTGGTGGCCTCTGCTTTCTCTGAGGAGACCTGTTGTTTGAAATGCAGCCAGGAGACCACTGGCCTAGAAGATATCCATGTTTCTTTCAGCTTCAAAGGTTGTGATTCCACTCAAACTGAGCTAACAGAGCTTAGATATGTGTTTACCTGTGAAATAGAATCTGACCTCAAGAAGCTCCTCCACCCAGCTAATAGGTGGTTTGGAAAGAAAAGAAATCACATAGGTTAAGAAGGAAGGTATTAAAAAAATAAGTTCTAATTTCAAGAGAAAAAATAATTTTAGATAAAAGAATATAGGATCAGGAAAAGAAGGTGTGATTTGAGGACATGGGAGGTAGAGAACATTTTAAAAAGTAAGCACAAAGCTAGCAGCCATTATTAATAAATTGTAAAGGCAAGTCATCCTATATTTTTTTCTGCCACAAATGACACCATGGATGACTGAGGCTACAGGTTCTAACTATGTTCATAAGGTCAGGGCTGCCTGAACTCCAAGACAGCAATAAACAGACCAAGAAAAACTTCCAGGAAGGTTGAGGGCAGGAAAGATACACTTTCTTCCTCTTGTGTGCCCTTCTCCCACCCAGCCCCTATCAAACTCGACGCAAGATTCCAAATTCAAGATGTTTCCAAATGACAGGAAAAAAGAGACCTTCTGAATCAATTTGAAAATGAAAGATAATTTAATTTATTCAGAAATGCTTTCAATTTATTCCAGAAATATGTTAGAGCACTATGTGATGAAGCAGTCCTGATAGCCCACTGCGTATGTCTCCTAACTGAGGGATATAAGCTCTATGTCATAAAGGACTGAAAACTGCACCTCAAACGTGATGCAGCTTCCTGTTGTGCCAATTTTTGTGATGGCAAGTTATTTAAAAAGCAATTTTTTATCTTTATATAATATGCATATTATTATGGAGCAGAACGCAGTATTTACTTTTTTAAAAATATTCAATTGTGAGACTTTAATGATATCTAGCACACATGACAGGTTCTCACCACTGTGTGCCCTCATTCACTCTCTTCCACATTAGGCATATGTCTTTTGATGGCACAACATCAATGACACCCTACCCCTTCAAGGGATCTGGTATGTCTGTTATAGAAAGCAAACCTCTCTAGTGTAAAACAGTTTGAGAGCAATCGGCAACATCATATACACAAAGAGAAATAATCAATTGGATCTTTGCATCCATCACATGTTCAACATGTGTTCTCAAAATAGGAAGAATTTTCCAGCATGTAATCATCCTTTTGGGTATTATCAGACTTTTAGATATCACGGGAGTAACTTAGCATTTCTACATGTAAAGATTTTTATCCATTAATTTCTGATAATTCTATAAAGCAAAATAAAAAATTTATAAAAAGCAATCCCAAAGCATAGAAAATAAAATGGAGCCTCTGAGCTTAAATCTAAATGTTGTCACTTGGAATAATTCTTTTCTTTGTGGTCAAGCCTACCTTGGTTGCCAGCTTGACTCAAAATAAAAGAACGATTTCAAGTGATTTTAAAATTCGGTAACTGGTATGTTCTTGCCACTGCACTCCAGCTTGGATGACAGTGAACCTCTGTCTCTGAAAAAAAAAAAAAATCGGTAATTGGGATATATCCTACAGTCAAAACAACTACAAAAAAAAAAAAAGAAAAGAAAATATTAAACTGTTTTCAGAAATCATAGTGTTGGTAGTAGTTTTGGTATTGTTATTCTAAAACTGTTTCAGAGACATGGTAAGATAGAAAAAATGGGTGGGTAATTATATGATATTCTAATCCATCAATCCCACTGTCATGGAAAACTTAGATACTTAGCACAGAGAAAGGAGATATAGATGGAAGATCAAAAAAATAAGACTCTACAGAACTAAATTTGCACTGGAAGTCTCAATATGAACTCTCAATATATTTCATGCTAAAAAAAATCCCAAGAAACAATGAACAACCTAGTAACAATGAATGCTCCTAGTTTCTAGACTGTGGCCCACATACCATTTTTCAGTAAAAGAAACCAAGATTCTCAAGAGAAATGATGATTCTAGATCTGAAATACACAAGATGAACCAAATGATTCAAAAGCCAACTCAAATAGGCTCCCACTGGCCAAAGATGTGACATTTATGCATTCATAAGAACAAAGACGGCTGGGCGCAGTGGCTCACGCCTGTAATCCCAGCACTTTGGGAGGCTGAGGTGGGTGGATCACGAGGTCAGGAGATTGAGATCATCCTGGCTAACACAGTGAAACCCCGTCTCTACTAAAAATACAAAAAAAATAGCCTGGTGTGGTGGCGGGTGCCTGTGGTCCCAGCTATTCGGGAGGCTGAGGCAGGAGAATGGCGTGAACCTGGCAGGCGGAGCTTGCAGTGAGCCGAGATCACGCCACTGCACTCCAGCCTGGGCAACAGAGCAAGACTCCGTCTCAAAAAAAAAAAAAAATAGCACAAAGACTGCAATTAGCTAAAAGATGCAAAATATATTTAAATTCATGACTTCATAATTTTTTTAAAAAACTCGTTAGTTATCTTCAAATATTTTTCATTATTGAAAACAGATAAATTAAGGGAGAGAATCAAGCACCTATCCTGTCTTCCCCATTAGAAACAGCTCTGAATAACATAACAGTCAATCAGGGAAAGTTTCTCTTTATAGAAGTTATTATTCTGGCTAATAAATGAAGAAGTAACATAGACTAACACCATTTAAAAAATCCCTAATGAATTAACAGAGAACCATATTAATTAATGCCACAAGGATACAATTGACAAAATCCAAACTGTGGGAAACCTTGCAGGACAAACCTGGCTTATTCAACAGATAAATTGAAAGGACTACATAACAAGAGGTGGAAATAGAACTTATTAATTAATAAAGACTTAGGAACATATCCACTAGTCACAAGATTTCCAGTGATCTCACAAATATAATTTTTAAAGTTTGGTTTATTTGAATCCCGTTTCAAAGAAACTGAACTTTAAAAATTGTATTTATGAGAACACTGGAAATTTGAATACTGAGTTCTCTAATCAGCAGAAACAGATCTAATCAGCAGAAATGGATACCGAAGATTATTCTGAAAATACAGCCCATAAGGAGTTCGCAGAAATCCTTGGGAGGGTAATAGACTCCCCATGATCTATGGGAGGGCTATTGCAGTTCCAAAAGCTTATGTCTAGGTCCTTCCACCCCATACGCCCTAATACATGCATTAATCACCCTTTTTCACCCTAAGTGACCAAATAACTGATCTGAGGAAGCACCCAGGAGGCTTGGGATATACTCCTGATTGTCATTAGTTACCACATGACTTACGACCGGCACTCAATTTATTTGGTCCTCAGTTACCACATTGGTACAATGAGAATAGCTTCAGGTTCTAAACATGACAATGATTCTATTCTAACTCGTGGTGTTGTGAATTGGTGCAAGGGGTGGGTAACCAGCAGCGAGCAGGCTGAAACTCACAAATAGGTCCGCAGGTGATGTGTCCTTTCTTGTGTTGGCATCCCCAGAGAGGCGGACTATGGCCAGAGCAGGGACAAACACACCGAGGGGCCTTGCGGCAAGGGAGACATCCCACTTCTTGTTGTTTTCCATCGTTACGGGAGTGGGGTCTGTCTCTGAATTACAGCCTCTTAGTGTGAGAGCAGTCTGAGAAAATCAATATTTCGGGCTCAGCTACTAAGCTGCCTGAGCTTAGGTTCTAGCTGTTTAGGGGATTGCTAGGAAATGCCAGAGGCTCAGCACCTGGAGGCTTTAGGGGTCCTAAACCTGTGGGAAGTTAGTTTGAGACAGCCACTCCCACTGGAGAAAGGAATGTCCCTGGTCCTATGGGAACTTGTAGCCTCTCCTGGGAGAGGTGGGGCTTTCAGGCTACCTTGGTTGCCAGGCAACCCAGAGAAAGCTCTCAGGCCAGGGTAATTTACATACTCATTCTGCTTGTCTCCACAATTAGGTATCTATGTGGGTAATTTACTTAAACAAAGTTTGACATTTATTCATATTGTTACCAAGCAAAAGGCCTTGCTGCCTGATGTGCTAGAAACCAATACTATGACACTGGGGTTTTGAGAAAATAAAAGCTTTTTATTGTAGGTCGACCAACTAGGGGACAGAAGTTCAGCTCAAATCTGTCTCCTTGTGCTGACTTTAAGGCAGTATTTTTATTAGAAAAGGGTTAGGGGTGGATTCTGAGATTAACTGGTGATTGGTGGAAGGAAAGGGGAGATCCAGAAAATCCTTGGCAGACACAGTTATCTCTGCACGCTTCCTCATGGGTCACATGTTGCAAATTTGGGGGAAGTTAGTGTGAAACATGCAGTGGAAATTCGGGTTGTGACATCAGCAAGCTCGTTCTGCACTGACTCCATTTGGCCATATTGGTTCCAACTGATTTCAGCTAGGTTTGTTATGTTGCAAGCAGAAGGAGTTTCCGCATTTCAGCAAGTTTTTTCTTTTCTTATCTAGTCACTGGTTTCTTTAACTGTTTGGGTCACAGTTTCAATAATACAAAATGTCTTGAGTTTCTAGCATGAGAGAGGAACAAGAGACACAGCAATGAAGAGGCCAGATGGCTCATGGAATTTTCATTCTAGACTATGACATCTCCAAAGTGTCTATAATTTTCTATTCATTTCCCTATGTTTGCTGTAATGCTTTGCCCTAAAGATACAAAAGGGTATGGATTCTTCACTGCATTTTCTCTTATCTCTATCTCTCTGTAACATTTCTTCTTCTGTAAAGGGAACAGATTGGAATTGACAGACTCTAAGGATCTTTTCAGGGCAGAAGTCTTGTTATATGAACGTTACGGTAATTAAAAAGACACCTGGGAAAGAGTCATATGAAAACTGAACTCAGAAGGAGAGCCCTAGGTGGAGGACAATGGGGAACTGGAATTTCTTTGCCCTGATTTCAGAAGCTTCCAGTTGTTTCTGAGATAGCTCTTGAAAAATTGCTGTTAACCTGGTACTCTCTAGTCATAAACATGCTCAGACTTAGGAAGTAGAGTCACAGATGAGGTTCCACAAAATTATAGCGATGCGGGATAGGATACAGGCATTTCAAGACAATGTGACTTTGAAAAGATGATAAGGCCTTTAAGGCCTGGAAGCACCTGGTGTGACCAGATCAGAAGGTAATCTTTGGAAATTGAATCCTATCTTATATATCTGTGTTTCTCCCCCATTGATTTTCCTTGAGAATTAATTAAATTCTGAGAGTGCTCTCAGCCTATCACAGCTATGCTAAAGGGAGCCAATGATATTATTCCTACTCAGATTAACTGGGGCATACAATTTTATATTTTGAGGTAAAAGCAAGGCTCTCCACCCCACAGCATCCCAAAGTGCCATGGTCAGCCTCTGCAATCCTGTTAGAGTTTACTCTATACTCTCCAGACCAGGAGTCCCCAACCCCAGGGCCACAGACTGGTACTGGTCTGTGGCCTGTTAGGAACTGGGCCACACAGCAGGAGGTGAGTGACAGGTGAGTGAGAGAAGCTTCATCTGTATTTACAGCTGCTCCTCATAGCTTGCATTACCACCTGAGCCCTGACTCCTGTCAGATCAGCAGGCAGCATTAGATTCTCATAGGAGTGCAAACCCTATTGTGAACTGTGTATGCGAGGGATCTCGGTTGCATGCTCCTCATGAGAGTCTAATGCCTGATGATCTGTCACTGTCTCCCATCACCCCGACATGGGACCATCTAGTTGCAGGAAAACAAGCTCAGGGCTCCCACTGATTCTACATTATGTCGGATTGTATAATTGTTTCATTATATATCACAATGTAATAATAATGGAAATAAAGTGTACAATAAACCAGAATGCACTTGAATCATCCTGAAACCATCTCCCCACCCCGGGTCCATGGAAAAATTGCCTTCCACGAAACTGGCCCCTGGTGCCAAAAAGGCTGGAGACTGCTGCTCTAGATACTCTCTCACTTGAACATATAGAATTATCAGATGGGGCAACTCTGCTCTACCAGGACAGGTTTCCCAAACTCCAAATGCAGAGAAGGAATGGCTGGGGGTCTAGAATCTTTTCCCTCACAAGACTTCAGAACTCTTTCTGCAAACTTCTTCACTTCGTCTCTGAGCTTTGTGTACTAACAGAAAACTAAGGTGATGGAAAAGGGCAAGGAACTAAGACAGGTGACAGAAAAGGGCAAACAACGTGTGCTCACCTTGCACTTGCTCAACTGAGAAGGTTCAGCCAAGGGACTCATGAAGAACAGAAGGTATCTAACCCAAAGTGGCTTTTGACTTTTCCTAGACTGAAAGGAGCTGGCAACTCCACCAGCTAAACATGGATTTAGGCACAGACTCATCATCCAGCGTTCTGTCACCCACTCCAGGGCCTGACCAGCGCACTTAAGGAGGTTCCATGGAAGTGACCAGGGTGTGGAGAAAAAGCAGAGTGGAAGGCAGAGTGGGTGCTGGACCAGCTGGTCTCTAGACTGCAGAGCTATGAGACTTCCTGGCAGTCTTAAGTCTTAGAGCATTGGCGTTTCATTTCATTTAGAGGCCGACTTCTTCCACATCATCTTCAGAAACAGGAAAGGAAGCTGGGCGCTGTGGCTTATACCTGTAATCCCAGATGCTCAGGAGGTTGAGGCAGGAGGATCACTTGAGGCCAGGAGTTTGAGACCACCCTGAGCACATAGCAAGACCCCATCTCTATTTTACACACACACACACACACACACACACACACACACACTAAAAATAAACTTCAAATATTAAAAATGGGAAAGGATTGTGTTCTCTTTACTCTCTCTTTGTCATCTCTGACTACATTATACTTTTATAATTAGTGAACCACAAAATAATCACATAGCTTCAACAGGGAGTTGAAGATATAAAGGAATTCTTTAGAAAACAATGAGTTTTGCAACATGAATAATTTTCTCCAAATTCTTCTGATTCTAAGTCCCCATTTTCCCTACATATCTGTAGTTGGACTGTTTTAATGAGGCAATGGAAACCTATTGCAGGTGTTTGATCTGGGGGTAGACCTAGGATCTGTCTTCTTTTAAGTAGAACATTGTGCTAATGCCTGCAAGGTTAAAGGCTCAGAAGCGTAATCTCCATAAAGGGACCTCTGAGCTGGGAATGTGGTTGTGAACTTACTTGGACAACCTTGGATAACCTTGAAAGATGTATTCTAAACTTGCCCACTTAGGAAGTTGCCTATTTGAAGCACTCGCCCATCTGTAAGTTGGGATAATTCTTGTCCTATTTATTACACAGAGATGTATATATTGTTCCAGCTGTAAATCACAATGGATGCTCTCATATGAGGAAGGGGAAAGAAAGCACCAATGGGAAGCTGACTGCAACTTCAGAAAATGAAGGAGAGTAAGTTTGTAAAGCATTGAAGGGAAGTGATGAAGACACAAGATACTGCTGGGTGGAAAAGCAGGAACAGCCATGTGCAGGGCAACAAGAGATTGATTAAAAAGATAGAATATGCCTCTTTTTGGTACTAGCTGTCTGGTGGGATGAATAATACCTTATACAAAATATAAAACAAAAATTCTTCTTTCATAACCTTTATCTCACGTGGATCTACATCCCTCCCCAGAGGCAACCTCTGGTATCTGTTAGGGGCTATCCTTCAAGATTATTCCTATGCAGTAATGATGGTAAATGTACACGGATACCTAAATTAAAATTTTAAACCTGTATTTCAGGAAACTAGGCTTTAAAACTAAATTACTTTAATAACTTGTAACTGCGCTGACTTTCAGGACATGCAATATCTCTTTATACAGTTTTAACTCAGAATTTTTATTAATTCTATCATTTTAATTATAAGGATATATTAGGTACATGTTATGACCACCATTTTCACTAGGATTTTATGCACATTGATTAATTTTTCGAAGTGAATTCTACTACCCATACTTTAATTATATGGCCCATTTTCTATACGATGTGGTTATGTTTTTTGTTTTTTTTTTTCTAGATGGAGTCTCACTGTGTCGCTCAGGCTGCAGTGCAGTGGCACAATCTTGGCTCACTGCAACCTCTGCCTCCTGGGTTCAGGTTATTCTCTTGCCTCAGCCTCCCAGGCAGCTGGGATTACAGGCAATTACCACCACGCCTGGCTAATTTTTGCATTTTTAGTAAAGATAGGGTTTCACCATGTTGGCCAGGCTGGTCTTGAACTCCTGACCTCAGGTGATCTGCCTGCCTTGGCCTTCCAAAGTGCTGGGATTACAGGCCTGAGCCACCACATCTGGCCTGGTTATGTTTTTCTGTCTTGTATTTGTGTTTGAAAAGTTATTTGAATTAGTATGATTTGTCATTTTATCTTTTCACCTTTTCAAGATTTAGATTACTGATTTGTCATATTTTGTAGTTTTGTCAGTGTGAATTTTGTTCTGTATCTTTTTATTTTACTCTTACAAAATCCAACTTTCTTGTATCAAATTTTGCAGATCTAAAATTCTCCAGGATTTTATTTTTTCCTGTTTACATTAATGCATGAGCAAATCTCACTTTGTGTAGTTTTAGCTTTTGTCAGTCCTCTGTTCTTTTCACTAGCGACATTTGTTATGAATTGAATACATTACTGATTGTTTTCATTCAATTCTCAGATAATCCATGAGGGAAGTATGAGTAAGTCCTTTTTCCTTGTGTTTCAGAATTGCTCTGTTGCTTGAGTTATTCTGTTGTGTTGCTCATCCTAGCCTTCTTCTTGCTTTCACATCTTTGAATACCAGTGTGGAACACAGAACAAGCAGTGGGTTGACAAGTCCTGAGCTGCTACAAGAAATAAGAAACAAAACTGCCATGAATACATGTCTACAAAAAAAAAATTTGGCATCTCTAATGCCAGCTGGTCAGCATATGATGCCACAGTGAATTCAGAGCTCTGCCCGTCTACTGCCTTCTCTAGTGGAGGTGTCACTTTGACAGTGAGGCTTAAGTGGCATCTGGGACCAATTCATCCATGAGGCACCACAAGCATAGTACTAGGGCCACCGTTCTTTAGGGGCCTACAAAAATGTCCTAACTTCTTTTAAAATCAGAAGGAAAAAATGAACTATTAGGTCAAAGAAAAGGTTTTTATATTTAATATGAATATATTCATCTATATACCAATACTGTCATAAAATACAATTCTAAAAAGTAAATTTTTGAAATATTTTGAAATTTAATTTTTAATTTTTTAAAGGGGTCCGCAAAGGTAAAACTGCCTAAGGCCCACGAAAATCAAAATGCAGGCTTCTTGGCACGAGGGCATCAAATTGGTGCAGCAGCAGCGCATACCACGCACCTAAAGAATGATGGAGAATTCTTGGGGACAAGCATTTCATAACATGATAAAAATAAAGCTGACCAATGTAAAAATACTCAACATTAACATGGCTAGTATTTTCCCATTTTTCTTCCAGGGAAAATTAGCTCAAATACCAGACTGTCTGGTCCAAGGCCAGACACCTGGCTACTCTGGCCCCTGGTTGGCCCTGGTACATCCAGTCTCTATATCCCAAGTGACTGGTCCTGGCCTTGAACAGATGAGGTCCTGGCAGACCCATCCCTGGCCAGCTTGCATATGCTCAGAGAAACCATATTTTATAGGAGCCTTGCTGCTGGTCCTCTGTGTGGGTTTGTCATTTGTATCCTTGCACCTCAGCACCTGATGTAGGGAACTCAGTAAAAAGTGAATGAATTGCTTTCGCTACTCTGATGTGCAATCACACATCATTAAAAGTTGTATATATATTGTTTAGGAAAAATAAGTAGTCTCCAATAAAATTTTGGTGAGAACTGCAATAACATGGTATCTTCTGAGGAAGTATAAGGTGCTTTCCCCCATGAATTTCTGTTGCTGTCACTCCCTATGTTTCCTTCCTGTTTTCCTCTTCCCCCTTCCATGAAGTCAGGCATCTAGAAAGAATTTTGCAGGCCATCAGAGCCAATGGCAATATGTTCTTCACCTCCTGGGTTAGGTCACTTCAGCTTTTTATAATTTCGCTCCTAAAACCAAGCATCAGAATTTGGCGGTTTCTGCCCATGTCTTCCAAAAACAACAGATCCATTCTTCTACCTCCCCCTCTTTTTTCTTTTCTTAAATGGCACCAGATCTGAGTTCCTATCGATTTCAGGCCTGTTTGGACCCTCTGAGGTGATGGCCAAAAGCAGCCCCTGTACAGTGAACTTTGCCAATATGCTTACATTCTTTCCATCTCAATGTCATCAAAGGCATTCTAACTGCTTAACACTCCACTGTTCTTCCAAATAGTGCTATACCGTAGACATGTCCTCCAAGTTATTTACCATTAGCCCTTTAATTACATCACGGCTTGGCAATTTGACCTTTTTTCCCACCAGCTGGAAGCAAGAGTTTTGTTTTGTTCAATAAATAAATACGTAACTTTCCTTACAGGCAGGCAATAGAGAGACAGGGTGAGAAGGGGTTACACTATGATTAATGAACTGTTTGCTTTGGAGTCAAGATAAACTGGCCAATTTGGATGTACTTTGGGACTGCAACCTGATTCTGGGCAACCCATGGAAGCCCTCTAAAACTGTGACATCTGCACTCCTCACCAGATGCTGCCACTGATATTCCTGGGAGCCAAACAATATTTTAAAAATAAGGCCAGGCACAGAGTTTCATGCCTGTAATCCAGCACTTTGGGAGGCCGATACCGGAGGATCACTTGAGCCCAGGAGTTTCAGACCATCCTGGACAACATAGCAAGACCCCATCTCTAAAAACAATAAAAGATTAGCTGGGCATGGTGGTGCCTATAGTCCCAGCTCCTTGGGAGGCTGAGGTGGGAGGATCACTTAAGCCTGGGAATTTGAGGCTGCAGTGAGCCATGATCATGCCACTGCATTCCAGCCTGCTGGTATGTGGGAGTCCTCTGTCTCAATAATAAATAAATAATAAAAATTAAAATACTCAGTTATACTATGGGTGCCAGTCTTTCCCCTCAAATCCTTTAGAATACTAGGAAAGGCGATCATTAAAAAGTCAGGAAACAACAGGTGCTGGAGAGGATGTGGAGAAATAAGAACACTTTTACACTGTTGGTGGGACTGTAAACTAGTTCAACCATTGTGGAAGACAGTGTGGCAATTCCTCAAGGATCTAGAACTAGAAATACCATTAAACCCAGCCATCCCATTACTGGGTATATACCCAAAGGATTATAAATCATGCTGCTATAAAGACACATGGACATGTATGTTTATTGTGGCACTATTCACAAGAGCAAAGATTTGGAACCAACCCAAATGTCCATCAATGATAGACTGGATTAAGAAAATGTGGCACGTATACACCATGGAATACTATGCAGCCGTAAAAAAGGATGAGTTCAGGTCCTTTGTAGGGACATGCATGAAGCTGAAAACCATCATTCTGAGCAAACTATCGCAAGGACAGAAAACCAAACACTGCATGTTCTCACTCATAGGTGGGAACTGAACAATGAGAACACTTGGACACAGGATGGGGAACATCACACACCAGGGCCTGTCATGGGGTGAGGGAGGGGGGAGGGATAGCATTAGGAGATACACCTTACTTAAATGACAAGTTAATGGGTGCAGCACACCATCATGGCACATGTATACATATGTTAAAAACCTGCACGTTGTGCACGTGTACCCTAGAACTTACAGTATAATAAATAAATAAATAAATATATATATAAAAAGAATAGTAGGAAAGGGAAATTAGTCCAATACTTCCTCATACTACTGAGCTACCTGAAAAAGGTTGATACACTGCTTTGCAAAATTCTCTTTCCACTGAATAATCTCACAGGAGAGACCTTGTTTCTGTTACTTAACAACCTATTTTTGGAGATGTTCCATGTTACTACACAAAAAGATTTCTCATACTTTTTAAAAAAAATAGACTGTATATTTTAGAACAGTTTTAGGTTCACAACAAAATTGAGCAGAAAGATCTCAGATGCCCCTGCTCCCTCACGGGAACAACCCCTCCCACCATCAACATCCCCCACGAGGGTGGTACATTTGTAACAATTTATGAACCTACATGGACTCTTCCTTATCATCCACAGTCCATAGTTTGCATTAGCGTTGTCTCTTGGTGTACACGTGTGGGTTGGGACTAATGTATAATGGCATTTGTCCACCATTATGGTATCATGCAAGACAGCTTCACTGCCCTAAAACTTTTCTGTGGTCTGCCTATTCGTCCCTTCCTCTCCTTTAATTCCTGGCAAACACCGATCTTTTTGCTGTGTCCATAGTTTTACCTTTTCCAGAATGTCATATAGTTGGAGTCATACAGTATATGGCCTTTCCAAATTGGCTTCTTTCACTTAGCAATATGCATTTAGGTTTCCTCTGTGTTTTGATAGCTCATTTCTTTTTGGTGCTGAATAATATCATCTGATGTACCACAGTTTATTGACCTGTTCACCTACTGTTAAACATTTTGGTTCTTCCAAGTTGTGGCAATTATGAATAAAGCTGTTATAAATATTTGTGTGCAGGTTTTTGTGTGGACAGCTTCATACATTTTTATAGCTGTATAATTTTATATTATGAAGATACACCATAATTTTTGTACCATTCCTCCACTGATATTTAGATTATTCCAAGTCTTTTGCCACTACAAGTAGTGTTGCATTGAATAACTTTATGCATACAACCTTTCACATGTGTGAAAATGAATTCTTAAGATAAATTCCTACAAGTGGAATGTTTGGGTCAAAGGGTGAAAGCGTGTTGTAACTTTTATGTATATTGCCAAATTGACCTCCATGGAGGTTGTAAATGTACCCTCCTACCAGCAATGTGTGAAAGTGCCTCTTCTTTCCCAATGGGAAACTTTATTTACCATTCCTTCCCAAGGCCCTTGCAGGTAAGGCAGACCTGCTGCCCACTGACCCTGCATAGTACCAGCCACATGTATTTCCTTTTTGTGCATTGTTGGTTTTGGTCATGAATTTAAAGACTTCAGAAGGCAGAAGTGTTCTTTTCAAAGTATCTTCTGTTACTGGTCTTACAATAAATATAAGTACTACTGTAGAGATAGTTTGAGAAGGCTATAAAGTTTTAAAAACAAAATCGTTTTCACATATTTACTAACAAATTCCCAGTGAATGCAGAGGCAGCTGACCACAGTATGATGCAGGTCCTTTGAATATTTTCTGTGATAGCTGTCTCTCTGTGAGAAATCCATAAAACATGGAAACATGGATAGTCCCTAAGGACACCCCACCTCGTTGTCTTTTGGGGTGGGGCTGTTTTCTAAACAAAAGCATCTGAAAATTTAGCATCATTTGCTGAGTGATCACTGAGTTTAAGCAAGCCAGAGCTATGCTGCTCATGGGCATAAGTATAGCCCCCTTTCTAACTTTTTCTGCTCATTATCTGTGTCAGACTGATTATAGCAATTTGGTGTTAGATCTACTTCTTATGGTTCTCTTTTTGAAATGTACTCTCTTTACTGGAACTCTCCATGTCATCAGAAAACTCCCCAGGCAGCCCTGTCATGGAGCAAGGGTTTCGGGCCCAGCCTTTTTTTTTTTTTTTTGGCCCAGGCAGTGTTGGGCATATCCATGTGTAGTAGGTACCAAGATGGTACTGAGTGATCCCCACTCCCTGGTATTCATTCCCTTGTGTAATGCCCCTTGAGTAGGACTGGATCTCATGACTCCCTTCTAACAAAAAAAAGAAAAAAAAAAAAAAAGAAAGAGAGAAGTGATGGGATGACACGTTCAAGATTAGATTATAAACAACCTCAGCACTGTCTCAGATCACTGTCTCTCATTCATTCTTGCATCACTCAGTCTGCGGGAAGCCAGCTTCCATGCCTGAAGTTCTGACCAAAATCTTGATTGTAACCTCCTTATAGACCATGAGTCAGACCTACCCAGCTAAATGGCTTCTGGATTCCTGAACCTCAAAAATTATGAGCTAATATGGGTTTGTTTTTTGTAATTTTAAGAAAAATGATGTTGGTATTTTTATAGGAATTGCATTGAATCTGTAGATCGCTTTGGGCAATGTGGTCATTTTCAGGATATTGATTCATCCAATCCTTGAGCTTGGGATGTGTTTCCATTTGTGTGTGTCATCTATGATTTCTTTCAGCAGTGTTTTGTAGTTCTCCTTGTAGAAATCCTTCACCTCCTTGGTTAAGTATATTCCTAGATATTTTATTTTTAGGATTTTCTGGATATATGATCATATAATCAGTGAACAATGATAGTTTGACTTCCTCTTTTCCAATTTGGATGCCCTTTATTTATTTCTCTTGGCTGATTGCTCTTGCTAGAACTTCCAGTACTATGTTGAATAGAAGTGGACATCCCTGTCTTGTTCTAGTTCTCAGGGGGAATGCTTTCAACTTTTCCCTATTCAGTATGATGTTGGCTATGGGTTTGTCATATATGGCTTTTATTATTTTGAGGTATGTTCTTTCTATGCCTAGTTTGTTGAGAGTTTTTATCATAAAGGGATGTTGGATTTTATCAGATGCTTTTCCTGCATCTATTGAGATGATCATATGGTTTTTATTTTTAATTCTCTTTATGTCATGTATCACATTTATTGACTCACATATGTTAAATCATCTCTGCATCCCTGGGATGAAACACACTTGTATTATCTTTTTGACGTGCTATTGGATCCAGTTTGCTAGTATTTTATTGAGGATATTGACAACCTAAAATTCATATGGAACCAAAAAAGGACCCAAATAGCCAAAGCAATCTTAAGCAAAAAGAATACATCTGGAGGCATCACATTGCCTGACTTCAAGTTATACTACACAGCTGTGGTCACCAAGACAGCATGGTAGATACACAGACCAGTGGAACAGAATAGGGAACCCAGAAATAAAACCAAATACTTAAAACCAACTGATCTTTGACAAAGCATACAAAAACATAAACTGGAGAGAGGGTACCCTATTTAATTAATGGTACTAGGAAAACTAGATAGCCGCATGTAGAAGAATAAAACTTATACAAAAATCAACTTAAGATGAATCAAAGACCTTATAAATAAGACCTGAAACCCTAAAAATTCTAGAAGAAAACCAGGAAAAACTATTCTGGATGTTGGCCTAAGCAAAAAAAATTATAACTAAGACCCCAAAAGCAAATGCAATAAAAACAAAAATAAATAAATGAGACCTAATTAAACTAAAAAGCTTCTGCACAGCAAAAGAAATAATCATCAGGATAAATACACAACCCACAGAATGGGAGAAAATATTTGTAAACTATGCATTTGACAAAGGACTAATTCTGGAATCTACAAGGAACTCAAACAAATCAGCAAGAAAAAAACAAATAATTCTACCAAAAAGCGGGCAGATGACATGAATAGACATTTATCAAAATAAGATATACAAATGGCCAACAAACATGAAGAAATGCTCAACATCACTAATTATCAGGGAAATGCAAATTAAAACCATAGTGAGATACCACTTTACCACTGCAGGAACGGCCATTATTAAAAAGTCAAAAAACAACAGATGTTGGTGTGGATGTTGTGAAAAAGGAACGCTTATACACTGCTGATGGGAATGTGAAATAATACAACCTCTACAGAAAACAGTATAAAGGTTTCTTAGAGAATTAAAAGTAGATCTACCATTCAATCCAGCAATCCCACTACTGGGTATCTGCCCAAAGGAAAATAAGTCACTGTTATCAACAAGATAGCTGCACATGCATGTTTATTGCTGCACAATTCAACATTGCAAAGGTAATGACCTACCTAAATCCCCATTGACCCATGAGTAGATAAACAAAATGTGGTATGTATACACCATGGAACACTACTCATCCATAAAAAAGAACAAAATAATGTCTTTTGCAGCCACTTGGATGGAGCTGGAGGCTATTATTCTAAGTGAAGTAGCTCAGGAATGGACAACCAATTACCATATGTTCTCACTTACAAGTGGGAGCTATAAGTATAGGCATGCTTATAATGGACTTTGGAAACTCAGAAAGGAGAGGGTGGGAGAAAAGAAAATAAAGAGGCATTATTGCAGTTCAACCAGAGCCTGCAGAGCAAACTCAGTTTTCTAAAAGTCAATTCACTGTATCTGCCATCTTGGACTCTGAAATAACTAGCACTGGAGAGGTGAGAAGTGGGAAGTTGCTTTTGTTCAGCTCTTCTGTCAGTGTTTAATACCCACATTTCAATATTTTTTTTGAGGTAGTATAGAAAATCTAGAATATCAATTATAGACTAAAATTGTCTTTGTTTAAATCCTGACTCAGCCATTTTCTAGCAATGTGACATTTAAAACTTAGTCTAATTCTCTCTCTCTTTTACTATGAAGAATTTTTTTAATGAACATGAATAGTCACAATAGTACAGGGTTTCCATGTACCTATCACCCAACTTCAACAATTATTAACTCAGCCAATCTTGTTTTACTTATTTTAACCCACTTCCCAACCTCCACCATATACTATTTTGAAGCACATCCCATATTTATTTTGAAGTGCAATATATCATTTTATTCATAAAATTTCAGTATATATCTTTAAAACACAAGGATTCTCTTCAAACGAATGAAACTACAGTACCATTATCACACTTAAAAAATTAAAATAATTGTTTAACATCATAAAATATACAATCAGTGTTTAAACTTACAATCATCATAAATTTCCGATTTTTTATCGTTTGTTTGAATCATTTTGCAAATAATGTTCACAAACTGCAATTGGTTGATATATCTTGTCTCTTTTAATCCGTACATTCTACTTTCATCTTTTTTCTATGCAATTATTGGCTGAAGAAATAATTCATCCTATAGAGCTTTCTGCAGACTCTATTTTGCTGATTGCATTCCTGGGTGTTTAATATGTTCCTCTGTCTTTTGGGTTTCTTGTATTTGGATCAAAAGTTAACCAGATGCAGATTCAGGGTGGTTTTTTGCTTTTTAGGGGGGGCTTTCTTGGACCAGAATTCTTCATAAATTACATGACATTAGTTCTTCCAACAGGTAATGCACATTCATTTGTCTCTCTTGGTGAAATTAGCAGCTGTTTATGTTCAATGTTCACATTCATTAGGGGCTACAAAATGGTGATATTCTAATTTTGTATTCCTTCTTCATGTTTTAGCTGGAATATATAAAAACAAACTTCCTCTGTCTCTACTAAAAATACAAAAAATTAGTGGGGTGTGGTGGCGGGCGCCTGTAGTCCCAGCTACTCGGGAGGCTGAGGCAGGAGAATGGCGTGAACCCAGGAGGCAGAGCTTGCAGTGAGCTGAGATCGCGCCACTGCACTCCAGCCTGGGCGACAGAGCGAGACTCCATCTCAAACAAACAAACAAACAAACAAACAAAAAACTTCCCCTCACCTACACTCTGGATACCCAATAGTACTGTTTATTTAGGAAAGGCTAGAAGAATGATCAATTTTCAAAATAGAGTTCGTTCTCTCCGGCGGTGACCAATTAGTCATGATTTGTTTTGTTTTTTAGTATCATCATGAACTCATGGATGTCTACATATTTGATGTATTTCAATTTATTTTCATCCCATGGGAGCCTATTGAAGAGTTGGCTCCTGTGTCCTTTTGAAATGAGCTTATTATTATTTGACATGACCACTGTCTCAGTTTGCCTGGGAATGAGGGGGTTCCTGTGACATGGGACTTCCCATTTTAAAAGAGGGAAAGTACTGGACAAATTGGGACAAGTTGGTCATCCTAAGCTTATTAGTCTTTACTAGCTCCACTGCCATCTTGTAAGATAAGGTATTATACGCTCATCATGTACATTTTCTGCTCCAGACTTGAAGTTAGACATTTCTCCAAGAATAGATGGTTCCTTTTAGTGGGAAGAAAGATTTGAAGAACCCAATCTTCTAACCTCTTCTAGGCATCAATTTCTGCTTCTGTAAAATGATGGTAGTAATAATCCATACACACTGGCTTGTTGTGAGGGCTTATATGCAAAAACACTTGCAAAGCTCTTAGCACAGTGCCTGGAACAAAGAAACTGCTAATTAAAGTTTAGCTGCTATTACAAAATTCCCACAGGCAATATGGCCAGTGCCAGGGCTCATTCACACAGCAAAACTCCATCATCTCAGGGAAATATTCATATATTTGGGGGTAAGCCATGTTAAAGAAACACAAATGGGAGCAGGAATGTATTCTTTAGGAGTTGCTGTACAATGGCTACAGACTGCAATGTGTTCTGTGCCATTCATTACTTTCAAACTTCAAAATTCAAACCATCAAAGCTGTCCAACCTTCAACTACAAAGGCTATGCAGCTGGACATAAGACTGTTTCTAGAAATGCCTTGAAATGTTTGGGTTTGACACCTGAGATGTCCATGTTTGTTGTAAGTTTCTTTGTCTTGCGTGGCAAGGGAAAGAAGTCTCTTCTAATAGTTGAAAAATTAGTGAAAACTCATGCATTGAAAGGGATTCTCAAAAAATAACATTGGGAGATTCATAAAAGAACCTTCAGTAAATTACTGAGAAAATGACGTGATCCACACCAGCCCTCTCAAAGAGGGCATTCAGCGGAATCATCTGAGGTTGATGGCTATGGTGATCATCCCATGTTTATGATGTACTTAAAGGAGAAATAGATCAAAGAATTCTTATTCTGTGAACCATCGCAAACAACTACAAAGGAACTGATGAGTTCAGTCCTGTACTGACTGCTTTTTTTTTTGGAAGTGTAAGTTAATGCTTGACATATGTGAATCAATTTGCACTGATACTGCCCCTGATACACTAAGTTCAAGATCAATGGCTTTATAAGAAAGTAGACCCTCTTATCATCATCACACATGATATTCTACCAGGATGCTTCTGTAGCAAAGAACTTCCCCAAAATATTGATACCTGTTTTGAATATTGTAGTGAACACAGTAAATTGTGTCAGAGGATGTGTTTTTTTGACAAAGAAATCAGGATCAACCACATTATACAGAAACAAGGTGGTTTTCAATGGCCATGTGCTGACTTTTTTCTCAATCAAATGTTATGTTTTAAACAACTATTTACATATAAATGAAGGTGAAAGATACTAATATAATATAAAAACTGAGTAGTACATGCACAAACCAGGCTGCAGGAGGAGAGAGGATAATTATTAAATGTTAGATGACAGTCCCTGGAGAAAATTATCTCAGCAATGTTTCTGGGTCGTAGACTTTAGCTCTGCCCACAATTTACAAGAACCCCTTCCAGGGAGTGAGTGGGCAAGGCCTCGAGTAAATCAGAAAAACACAGACTCATCACACCTGGCTCCTCTCGGGGGGCTGTGGTGTGGGCCAGCTGCTATGTATCCAGCCCAAATGTGGGAGTGAGCTGTTATGTATTTTCAAAGCACCCAAGGCCTCCGCATCACAGGAATGGGCAAAGCAGAATGCACCTTAGAGGTGAAAAGAATGTCCTTGCAGTTATAGGGCATGGAAAGCAGAGCAGAAATTTCATCAGCACACCACCAAGGCAAGCCAAGTACAAACAAGAATGGTGGCAGGCTAGCCCAGGAGCTTTGTCCTCAGGTTCCAAAGACAGTACAATGGCAGGACCACCTTGATGACGATAGCCTTACCTTGTCTACCTCTCAGTCAGCCTGCTCCTATCGGCTCCCTGTAGTACATGAATGTGTGGCTTCCAATAAACCAATACATAAATTCAAATAAAGAATTTTAAAATAGCTTATTCTCTTATACTACATGGCAAATGGAATTCAATCCCAAATAAATTTTACATACCTATATATATAAAGAATTGAGATGAACACAGTAGAGGAGTTGTACATGTGTATTAGGAAATTCCCAGTTTAGATATAGCATGCTGAAGAAATGAATTTCGGGCTGAGGGAATCTTAGAAAATAAAGTAGAGAGCCCGGCAACAGATGTGAAAACTCACTGGCATGAGATGAATAACACCTTCCTTCCATGCTTTTTCCACAGGACATTACGCTCTTTGTGTTCGGCTTTCTAATTTCTGAGTGTAGAGCTTTTTTTTTCTTTTTTCTTTTTTTGGTCTATTTTTGTCATTAACTTACAGGTTTTCTTTTTTTCATCAGGCTCAGAGAATATGTTTGGCATCTTTTCAACTTGTGAGAGCTATTGAGGATTCTTTTGTTGCCGTTTTTAAATGTTGCATAGTTTAAAAAGAAGATGTTTTCTTCACTTTAGTGACATAATTAGAAAAAATAGATTGTGTGTGTGTGTGTGTGTGTGTGTTTCAGGTAGATCTATCTTATTAATGATGTTATTTAGGGTTAGTTTATTCTTACTTTTTTTTTTCTTAATATCATGGGATGAGAGAAGTGAATTAAAGACATTTCAACCAGCAAGTTCCTCCTTAGTCTTCTTTATATTTCCAATAACTTTAGCTTTGATATTTGACACATAAAGATTCATGAAAATTAGTTTTATTATGTATTATATCCTTTTTATTATAAAAATATCCTTCTTTCTCTTTAATACTTTGTCTTTAACTCACCTTGAACTAATGTCCCAATCTGTTCCAGCTACTATAACAAAATACCTTAGACTGGGTAATTTATAAACAACAGAAATGTATTCTGCCCAGTCCTGGAGCCTGAGAAGGCCAAGATCAAAGCGTCAGTGGATTTGGTGTCTACTGAGGGCCTGTTCCTCATAGATGGCAACTTCTATGTATCCTCAGGTGGCAGAGGACAAAAAGCTCCTACAAGTCACTTATATAAGCACATTAGTTCCATTCATGCGGGTGGATCCCTCATGACCTAATCACCTCCTAAAGGCTCCACCTCTTAATACCCTCACCTTGGAGGTTCGGTTTAAACATGCATTCTGTGGAGACACAAGCATTCAAGCATAGCAACTAATATGAATATCAGGAGAACTACTTCTTTTTGCTGCATTTTCCTGGCATGCTTTTAGCCATGTGTGCCAGGGAATAGCATATATTTGGATTGTGTTTGGCAATACAAGCTTAGAATTTTTTTCTTTCAATAAATTTACATTTCTGGATATAGGAGAAATATTTAATCATACGGATTATGTTTAGTTATATTTTTCCTTTATAATGTTATACACACATAAATTAAAGACACACACAAACAAATTAAAGACACAAATACACACAATTATTTTCCCATATGGTATTTGTTTTCTTTATTGTGTGTTTTTATTCTGATAGTTCCAAAGGTTTATAGTCTTTTCTAGGATCTTTTGGTGGTTATCTTTGTAATTTTATGTACTATTTTACCGTATTTTAAAATTTCTTATATAGTAAGTGATGACTTGTCATAATAAAAGATGAGAAAATTACTACACTTGCCCTTATTCCATCTTGCTTATCCTACACTGACCAATTTTGGCTTACTATATTATCATTAATGCTTCTAGCTTTTACCTTTATACTTTTGAATAATGCACTAACACTTCTATTCCTTGGTTTTTCATTTAAACAGTAGATTTGAAAATCTAAGACATTACTACAAAAGATGAGGAACTCATGTTTGCATTGCCTTCTTTCCTTTTCTCTACCTCTCATTTTTGGCTCCTTTTTCTATGATTATTTCTATGTTATATTCTATTCTGTAATCATAATTCCTCCATTTACTTCACCTATTTGCAAATCCAGTACTTATTCTCATTACTCCATGGCTCCTCCCTTGATCGCTTGATTGGCAGCTTCAAGTTTTGTTTGTTTTTAAAGAAAGAACGCATAAGTTATTTTTCCCTGGAGTTATTACATGCTTGGAAATATCAAACAATAATTTGGCTAGGTAGAAAATTCTTGGGCCACACATTTTCTGAGGACATGACAACATTTTTCTCCATCTTCTAGCAGTTAATATTGCTGTAAAAAAGTCTGAGACCAAACAAATTTTTCCTCTTATAACTGTTTGATATTTTTTTTAAGCTCAGATTTTTACTCTAAGTCCAGTAACTTTACTAGGCCATGTTTCAGTGTTGATTTTTTTTTTCTGAAACAGCTGGGTTCATTTCAAACTATGGTCTTATTTATTTGAGGAAATATTGTATGTGTTATTTCTGAATATTTGTGATGTTTCCTCTACTAGGAATGCCATTCATAAGGGAGCTGCAATTCCTTTTCTTGTCTTCAATATCTATCCTTTTCTCATTCATTTTAAATATCTGGTTATTTTCTATTTATTTTCCTTCTTATTTTCAAACATATTCTCTTTATCCCTGCCCTATTTTAAGCAGTATCTCTTTTTCTTCTTCTAATGTTACCTTTCACTTCTGTAATTACCTTTTACTTGAGCCAACATAGCCCTTCTTTGAATTATTGCTTCAGAAAAGCCATTTTTATACCTTCTTAATGGAAAAAATGTTTCTCTACAATTTTTATCTATATTATGGCATAATTCTCTGGAATGTTAGTCTGCCTTTTGTCATGTTTCTCATTTATTTTTCTTGCAATATATTTTCAGTATGTCCCATGCAAACTTCTTTTGTATTATTACTCATCTTTTTTATGAGATTACTCATTGTTTTATGTGGACTGTTCTTTATGGGTGAGATATATTTTATGGCAGAGAGGGCAGGGAAGTGAGCTGGGTCAACCATCAGTTTGGCTTTCTCTCTATCCTGTGGTTTTTTTCCCCATCTCAGCAGGAAGTAGAGTTGGCCAGCCATGATGATAAACAAAGAAGGATTCAGCATTTTACTTTTCTTCAACTGCAAGGCCAGTTGCCTGCCCATCCCTGCTGCCTTTTAGCAAAGATGGCATGTCTTGATCTTTCTTCATTCAGCTCTGTATCCTCTCACAAGGCTCAGGGATGTCCCCAAAGCTCACCTTCCCACTCAAACCTGGCTGTTCCACAAGGATAATAGCTTCCCTCCTTTGAATGACAGGCCTACTTCCGGCAGGCTCCATGTTACCTGAGCTCTGCAGAGGCACGGATCTGCTTCCAGCCGCCTCCCTTAACCAAGTTTGACCCGACTGCACTTACCAGGAGCTGGGCTATTTTCAAGTTTGATGTATATTTTCATTTCTAATTTTCAAAAGGTATTTTAGTTGTTTTCAGCCAGTTTCACAGGGAAGAGTGAGGCCAGATGTCTTGACTCTGCCACTCGACTGAAGACCCTGATGTGGCCAAGAAATGCTTCTGGATCCATTTCTTCTAAAAGTGGATTTCATAAATAATGTGATCTAATGAGAGATGATCTCATGGAAACATGGGTCTTGGCTGAATGCAAATGGAGTTTTAGACAATAAAGTTTGAGAAATCTTTGGTGTGGTCCAAAAAGTGCCATCTCCGTAGCTGAGACAGTATCAGAGAGCCCTGAAGCAGGAGCAGTCATCTGCTGGTGTGAGCTGGGATCTTCATCACACCTTCTTACTTCACCTCAAAACAAGCCAGGCGGCCACTTCAGAAAAAGTTCCTCATTGTTCAGTATCACTGAACAAAGGATGCCTCAGAAGAGTCAATGAGCCCCCAAACCTTTTAAAGTTTATAATTGTGTATGTGTTATTACAAGATTTTTGTTAAATTGAGTTGTAATTCTCTCTTGGCCTATTGTTCCTATAGTTTTTAAGACGAAAGAACTAAAGTGAACAACTGTTTCTTGTGCATTACTCTTTTAAAATATTCTTTTCAGAGATAATATTGAGAAGTGGTGGGAGAATATATTTTGAAAATAAAAGAGACTCAGGCTTTAGTCAATATGAAGAATTGCTGTGCTTGTTGCAAAGAGGCAATGACCTCACGCCGGGAGGATGCACAGCTAACTCTTACAGAGCACTTCCTATGTGTGCCTCACTCAGTCTCCTCAACAGTGCCTCCTAGAGAGGTTCTATTACATTATCCCCATTTTACAGATGAAGAAACTGAGGCACAGTAAGCTTAGGTAATTTGTCCAAAGTTGTAATAATAGCATGCCGAAGACTGGAACCCAGGCAGTGGAATCACAAAACTAAAGCCCACATAAAACAAGCAAAGAGCATTCAAGTACTAAATAGAATGGCACTAAATTTAAGTCTAGTTTTCCCCCACTCATTTTTAGAAACTCCTCTCTTGAAGATTACTCCATAATCTTCTAGTCACTAAATACACAGGCATTTCTAAGATCTTATTTTCTTCTGTCTCTCTGAAGCTTTTGTTACTCTTGAACAAAACTTTCTTTACGAGGTGAAAGGCATCACTGCAGCAGAGAAACTTGCACTTGACCCTAGAGTAGTCAATAGGGAGCTATTGAAGATCCTTGAGCAAGGGAGCAATGGGCTTAAAGTGGTCCCTTAGGAGGATCAGCATGGCAGGGTGATTCAGGAGAGTCCGACTGGACTGGGTGAGCTGGAGAGCTTCTCTAGGTAAGATCAGCCAACAGCTGCTACAGGAAATGGCATGGATTCATGACTGAACTCTAAGAAATATTCATGTTAATCATACTTGATTAACAGAAGTAACATTAAAATACTCAGAATGATTTTTTTAAATGTCCTTATGAAACTTATTTTCTTAGAGTTCAAGGCTACCATGGAGAACATGGTATGGTCAATTACTCAGTGTTTCCTTTGTCAGGATCCACGGGAAAATATCTCTCAGGTTGTGCTGCTCCTGAGCAGTTTTATGGCGTGTTATCAACTCTGAGTCCCACAGGTGCACATGGGCCCTCTTTGTAGTTCCTGCTAGGAAGCTCAGAAGGAAATGCATGACTTCTAGGGAAAAGGGACATGCAATTTTATAGCTGGCCTTTGTGTCCTCACCACAATCTTGGCTCCATCTGTGTTTTCTTCTTGTACTTACCTTTTGCCATATTTTCTCATTTATTTTGGAATTAACTCGTTTTACCATGCCATATGTATTTTTTTAAAGACAGGGTCTCCCTCTGTCACCCGGGCTGGAGTGCAGTGGTGTGATCATAGCTCACGGCAGTCTTGAGCTCTTAGGCTCAAGCAATCCTCCTGCCTCCATCTCCCAAGTAGCTAGGACTACAAGCAGGCACCATCACATCTAGCTAATTTATTTGGTTTTCAGTAGAGATGAGGTTTCACTACGTCGCTCAGGCTGGTCTCAAACTCCTGAGCTCAAGCGATCTTCCTGCCTCAGCCTCCCAAAGTGCTGGGATTATAGGCATGAGCCACTGCACCCAGCTCCCATATGTATCTTTGAAAGATACGGTAAATATTTCTAGAAGACAGAAGGGAGAGAGAGAAAGGAGAAGAGAAATGAAACTTTAAAACAAGAAACATGATTCAAGCAAACCAACTCTAAGAAGACGTGTATTTATTTATTTGTTTGTTTCAGAGACAGGGTCTCGCGCTGTTGCCCAGGCTGGAATGCAGTGGTGCCATTAGCTCACTGCAGCCTCAAACTCCTGGGCTCAAGGAATCTCCTCCCTCAGTCCCCTGAGTAGCTCCCTGATGGCACTACAGGCATGTGCCACCACACCTGGCTGATTTTCCTTTTTTTTTTTAGAGATAGGATCTCACTATGTTGCCCAGGCTGGCCTCTAACTCCGGGCCTCAAACAAGCTTCATGCCTCAGGCCTCCCAAAGCACTGGGATTATAGGCAGGAGCCACCATACCCAGCCAAAGAAGACATTTTTTAAGACAATTGAGAAAACTGGAAAATGAGTATTATAATTGATTATAGTAAGGAATTGTTATTAATTTTCTAGGTGGGATAATGGTACTGTGGTTATTTTTTTAACTTCTTATCTGTTAGCAATACACAGTGAACTATTTATAAGTGAAATTATATATGTCTGAGATGTTCTTTAAATTACTCCAGAAAAAAATAGGAGGTAGAAATTAGGGGAGAAAAACATAAAAATAATTTTTAATGTGACAAACTGTGAAGATGATGGCATTTCTCACAGCAATAATGTATTTGAGAAAAGGCATGGAAATTCTAAGAGAGTCAGAGTGCATGGCTCCTTACCTGATTTTGTAGACATTTGGCTAAATTTTTAGCACATGCCTAAATGGTCTGTTTGCATTTGAGAATGGACGCATTTGAGTCATGCAATGTTTAACAAAGTTAATAGCTGATCCTAAACTTTAGATTTTAGTGAGGAAAACAGGGAGGAAAAGAACAGATATTCATTAAACCCTTAATTTATTTCAGGCACCATGCTCAGGGCCTTCCTTCACATGCATTATCTAAGTTTTTCCAACAACCTGGTTGGAGAAATATCCCCTTTCTCCTCTCCATTTTTCTCTCCTCCCCTCTTTCCTGAGTGATGGGTGGGAACTGGACCTGGGTAAATGCCTGGCTCCTTCTCTGACCTGTTGGAAGCTGTTATAGTTGGCCCTGACGTCAATGATATTAACAGTGAACATTGACTTTTCTCATCTGTGAGCCAGAAAAGCTTTGTGGGCCAGCCAGAATGATGTCACACAAGACAAATCCTCCTTCAGAGTGAGAGTCTCTGTCACCAGCTATGTTTTCAGAGCCATGTGAGCCACAGGGTGAGTCCCAGAAAGAACACCACCAGGGGAGTTAAGGATCTGGACTATGGAGCCAAATGACGACGTTGGTTTGAATCTTAGTTCTTCCACACCCTGTGCGGTAACTTATCATTTCTGCCTGTATGTCAGTTTCTTTGTCTGTATAATGGGGATAACTGCAGTACTCATTCCATAGGCTGCCATGAATGTTAAACATGTTCATACACACAGTGTTTGATGCAATGAGAGGTGCCAAGAAGCTCTCAGTAAGTGTTGGCTGTTGTTATTATTAATATCATCATTATGATTATTTTCTAACTTATAGCCTTTTATCCTCTAAAATTAGATACGATCATATTTTGGAGAATATGTTTGTTGCTTCTAAAAGTAAGAATAAGCCTGCTTACGTTGAATACTGTAAAGCAGCATTGTTCCAATAAAATAGGATGTGAGTCACATTTGCCATATTAAATTTTCTAGGATTCACATCAAAAAAGCAAAAAAGGTGAAGCAAACTTTAATAATGTATTTTATTTAATCGAATACATCCAGAACATTGTCATTTAATGTATAAAAATATAAAAATACCAAAGAGCTATTTTACACTCGTTTTATATAGTAAGTTTTCAAAATCTGGTGTGTATTTTACACTTGCAGTTCATTTGGACTACACACATTTCAAGTGCTAGACAGTGCAGTCAGAAAACGTGCACCTACACTTTACAACAGGGGGCAGCAAGCCTTTAGAAGGAAGACCTCTGAGGCAGGCAGGGTCAGGTGGCAACCCCTGGTCGGCTACAACTCCCTGGGAGTTAGTGAGTACCTCAAGTACCTGGCTGAGCTTGTGCAAAGTGACATTGGGCAGGTGAAACCATATTGTTGAACCTTAGCTTCTTCTAGAAAGCCAAAGAAGGGGGATAAAAAGGCTCATAGAAAGACCTGTTAAACAAATTATCCTAGTTTTTAAATTTGCACAGGGGTCCAAGCGTGGCAACAGGCCCCTAGGCCAGTGAAAATCATCTCCCAATCAATATGCTGAGGCTGCCTGTGTTCAGAGCAGGCAGGAAATCTCAATACCAGTATTAGTAATAATTTCTGCTTTTCATGGGCTTCTGTTGAGTACTTGCTCTGTGCCAGCACTGTCCTGGGCACTGTGGAAATAGGCATGAATATAACCCTGACCCCAGGGAGTCTGTATTCTTGTGGAGGGGGCCATGTGAGAAGTGCTGTAACTAAGGCCCAGACTCCACATCACCACGTGGAAATAGGAGGCAGCAGCGAAGCCTGCACTGGATGATCAATGCACGAAAAAGTCACCAAATGAGCCACCTCATGGCTCACCTTTCGGCTTGGCTTGTAAGGAATGGGAAGTCAGAGGCCACTTGAAAGAATGGATATGGGTAGGAAAGAACATTCTTGGCAGAAGGAGGAGCAGGAACCCAGGTCCAGAGGAATGAGGGGTGCCCTAGGCATTGGCACACAATGACAGGGATCTAATGGTTCTTTCTCTTGTTTGGGACATATGGGGACAAGTGATGGAGAGCCCCACTGCTCATTAAGTTGATGGATGTTAGAAGGTGGCAGCACACAGGACAGGCATAGGTGACCCTGGAAGAGCCAGGGCCAGTTTCTGACCCCTCTCCTTTCCCTCAAGGTCTATTTCATGGGTCAGTTTCTGAGGGAGGCTTTCCCTGAACCCCTCAGGCAGCTCTGGCCACTCCCTCCTGGATGATAATGATCGCACAGCCTTGACCATCCTGTGGGCAGCCCCCATGTGACAGGGAGCCCATGGAAGGTATTGTGTCCCAGGCACCGAAAGTGTCTTTCACAAAGGAGATGTCCAATAAATATTTTTGAATTGACTTCACAATTTCAAAAAACATTTGTTGAATATTGAATTCATAAAAATAGGCAGCATGTACACTTGGTATATTCATGTTTGCATTTAAATCATCCATTTGGTGGCTTATCTGCTGAATGGAACATCTAGTTCCTCAATCTCATTTTCAACTCTGAGCTATTTTATGATAGCTGTGCCAATTTTCAACCTACAGGATGACTTAGCAGTATTTACCAAGGCCTTCAGCACTGTGGATAGAATTCCACTTATTCTTACCCCTTTTTTGTCTTCATCGGGTGGGCATACTGTCACCTGCCTGACGTGCACAGATTTGCTTTGACCATAAAATGAGATGCTGTGTTGGAAAATGCTTTGCGAAAGAAAATGTGCTCTTTGAAGGCAAGATGCTGTTGTTGCTGGTATCTTAGGATCCGGGGCTGCCATAAGACATGTGATGGCTTTGGGGCTTCCATTTGATGTGGGTTTTCTTAGGAACTTATTTTCAGCGGTTGTCTCAGAGATGCCACCATTTCTCTCTAGTATGCTGTCCCACATAGCCATACGCCTAAGAATCAGGGTTATGTTCAATGGATTGGAAGAGGAAATAGGGATCCTGCTTTCCTTCCAACACAGGAAGAAGATAACACTGCAGCTTTGGGGCACAAAGAACAAGCCCACTATGTGCCTGACACTGAGACAGTGGCTTCATATTCATGATATCTAATGTTCACAAAAGTCTTGTAGGAAGGTATTAATATTATTCCTTTACATATGGAAAAATAAGCCCCAGCAAGAGTACAAGACTTCCCCAAGGTACCACAGCTAAGAAATGGTGGAGCCAGTATGGGAATAGAGGTCTGAATTACTCCAAAGCAGTTTTGATTAACCAAAAGCCTCCGGAAGGTTCACTTTCATCATTTGTAAAATAGACTGAATAATATCTAATAGGAGTGAAATGTTTCAAGACAAAGAAAGTAGTTTTCTTAACAGTAGAAGGACATGCATGGGGTAACAACACTAACAGCAATAATAGTTATCTAATGCTTCACCCTTTTCACAGTATGTCTGCATATATCTTCTGTAAGCAAGATGACGCTTTGCATTCTGAAAAAGATATCCTGATGGTTACAGCCATTGGAATCCTTACATGCATTTATATGGGGAAAGAAAATCCCTTCCTGGACTTTCCTGGAGGGCAATGTAATGCGAAGGTGAAGGGCACAATCTCCAGAGTCAGACTCTGCCCTTACTGACTGAATGACCCTGGGCAAGCTACCTAACCTCTCTGTGCCTTAGCGGTAGATAAATACACAGCCTCCCTTGTGGGCTGATTTGAGATTAAATGAGATAATATGTGTGAAGCACATAGTAAGTGCTAGATGTTGTTGTCAGCAATGATTAGAGATATGCTAAACAGGACTGCTGGGCTTTTTGTACAGGTGAGATTTCTCCCCTCATTTTAATTTCCTCCTCTTTCCTCTCCTCCCAAACTCCAGCAACTGTTTACAGAGCTTGTCTTTATTCCTTTCCATTTTGGTGATAATAGCAGGCCAATAGATCATTTCCAAAAGCAATAACTTCATGACTACATGTAAGATTTGCTGTTTCATGTGTTAACCAGATTGAATAATTCACCTCCCCTACATCTATTAAAAAGTGATGTATTTTTATGTATTATTTTGCTAGATAGCAGAAATGCATGTTTCCTCTCCAACTTCATCAATCATTTTGAAACCCAACTGACGAGATCCCCGACTGAGGAACTGAGGGGTGATTTACTCCACATTAGTGTTTCCAACTCAGTCTCCAATGTATCTGCTGAAGATAACTTGCACCTAGAAATCTGGAAAGACATTTTGGCGCAATTTTTAAAGAAATTATTATCTATGAGGGACTAAACTAATGGAAGAGCAAGGTGGCAGAGGAGGAGGGATGGAGACAGGAATTCTGAAAAGCAACACAAAATTTGTGGGGAGAATACCTAGTAGGTCTTCAGTGTGATTCTCATGAAATGTGAGAGTCACATTCCTGATTGAGATTAGAGCTTCCATCCTTGTAATCAATACTCACTCCTTTCTCCAGAGAACATGGGGACAAAGATGAACATTATCTAGAAACTGTTGTACAAGAAATATCAAAGTTTTAGTAAAATCCTTGAATGGGCAGAGAAATGCACCTGGCCCAGTGCTGTTCAGGGGAAGAATTGGAGGCAGCCGATTGCTCTGCATAAGAAAATGGCAGAAGTTGGTGAGCAGGAGTAGGGGGGATGTTCCTGAGAAATAAAGAGAGAGCAAAAGAACCAGAGCTCTTTTAACACCAGGAATTCCAGGCACTGTTGCAATATAAACCCCCTCCAGTTCCCCAAACCCTCAGTAAAGTCTGGCATAAATACGTTCTTTTGTGGGTTTTGTTGTTGTTGTTAGTATTTGAGAAAATCATGGAAAAGGGCTATATTCCATGAACCAGTGGCAAAGGCAAAAGACTAAGCAACTGCCCTGAGACAGAGCAGAGAAGCAGATGCAATGAAGACTGGAAGATGGAGCCAAATGTGACCACGAGGATATAGGAGCTTCTGACATTTGTAGAAATCATGATGCAGCTGTCAGAGTTCACAGGGTTTGGAATGGGGATTATCTACTCTTAAGAACAGCATGTCACCTACAAACATTTAATTTGGACACCTTAGGTGGAAAAAACATGCCCACTGAAAGCTCTACTAAAGCTTTGACATTTCTTGTCCACCAATTTCTAGATAATGTTCATCTTTGTCCCTCTTCACTAGTGGACACCTAAGTCAGCTTGTGCTCTTCCAAATGGGGAAGAAAACCATTTGGAAGGGTGTCCATCCAGAAGTAGTAGAAAACTAATAATAATCAGGGAGAGTATTTAACTAAATTGTCAAATGATTCCAGCACTGTTGATTTTGCCATAAATCTTCTTAACTATAAATAATAAAACCAAGATGCAAAAAATAAAACAAGTATCATCAAACTGACTCTGAAGAAAAGCAAAGACACTTAAATAAAAGGGAACGACAAGATTTTTAAAGCAACCTCAGAAACTCTCAAAACTGCCCTAAAAGTCCGTGATGAATTATTCAAGTTGGATGTGAGTTCTGTGTGGGGAAAGGTCAAAAGGATAGTTTTTGTTAAAGCCTATCCCCAGACTGACTTTGACAGCTGCTGGCAAAGCTCCGCTGTCGGCTGGGAGTTAACTCACCAGGACCCACCTGCTGCTGTGGCCCATTTAGCAATGAGGAATAAGGCGGGCTGGATGCAGCCTCAAACATCAAAGGTGTGAAAAGACTTGACTCCCTTACCTGGACACTAGGGTTGGGCATGTGATGTGGAGATAACAGATGTTATGATGCTGTGCCGCCGTAAGGAATACAGAAGATATTCAAACCCTTGAAAATGAAAAGGTCTATGCAATTCTAAGTATTCCTTTAATTAGATTATTATAACTTGTTAAAGTTATTTTCCATGTGGTAATCTTACTAGTAAAAAAAGAAAATCTGGAAAAGTTGTCTTGGGTTTCCTTACACGTTATACGGCTTATATTTTATGGCTGTGAGGTCATAGCTGTGAAATATCCCCCTTTGACAACTTGACTATGATGTATGTATGCTCTTATATTTCAGTAGCTCAGGGTGATTTTTCAGCTGTATAAAAAGTTCATTTCATTCCATCACTGCTGATATCATCTGCATTTCCATTTCACCCATGAAATGCAAAATGCCAGAGAGTTGGGGATACCATTTGGGACAAGTTGTGAAACAGTACAGATTAATAAGAAGGTAACAGAAATAACATAGGCATCTTAATATACCAATACTAATAATTTAAATGCCTCGCATTTCATTGGCATCAGACTTTTTCAATGTGCTTTCTCATTTGTGGGTGGCTCAACTTTTTGATAAAGTGAGATAGAAGCCTCTTTGTTGGGAGAAGTTGAAGCAACTGCTGCTGCTATCTAAAATACAAATAGTGGCTCAGAACCTTCCTTCTTCTTCGCCTTCCATTGGCTGCAGTGGCCCCAGCACCACCATGGCTGGCCTCCAGTCCTAATTCGCTGAGATGTCCAGAAAGAATAATGGTAGAGCATGCTGGCAGCAGTGAACATCTCAGGAATATATAAAAAATAAGAATTCAAGAAAAAATGGCAGCTGGCAAATGCCACTGGAAAAATCTGATCATGTCTGTATGCCTGGTGACATCTATGCTAATGTTATTCTTTTAAACCAAAGACAAAGAAATACACAGAGAGATAGTCATTATGGCTTTCTTTATAATAGCAAAACAAATAGCAAGAATCCAATGAGGATTGAGTTAAATAAATTATTACACACATTGTGCTCTAGCTACACAATAAAATGTTGCACAGCCATAAAATTCACACCTTAGCAGAATATTTACTGAAAGAGGGAAATATTCATTATAAAACATTTTGTAATACACTTAGAAATTCATATAATTATAATCCAAATTTGAGGTACATATGAACATAGCTGTATTAAAAATAATAATTTTTGTAATTATCAAAATTTCTGCAATGAACATCTAAGAAAATGTAAAATTTCTTTTCCTGGTATTTTATTATCCCTCTTGGCTGATTTGGTCAATCTCAACAGTTAAGGTTTTTAAAATATATATATAAATTTATTTATATATAAATATATATATATAAATTTATTTATATATAAATATATATATAAATTTATTTATATATAAATATATATATAATTTCAACTTTTATTTTAGATTCAGGAGGCACACGTGAAGGTTGCTTATATGGGTATATTATGTGATGCTGAGGTTTGAGGTATGATTGATCCTGTCACCCAGGTAAGGAGTATCACATCCAATAGTTAGTTTTTCAACGTTTGACCCCACGCAGTATTCCCCAGTGTCTATTGTTTCCATCTTTATGTCTATGAGTACCCAATGTTTAGCTCCCAGTTACAAATGAGAACATATGGTATTTGGTTTTCTGTTTCTGTGTTATTAATAATTCGCTTAGGATAACAGACTCCTGCTGCATCCATGTTGCTGCAAGGGACAAGATTTCATTCTTTTTTTATGGCTGCATGGTATTTCATGGTGTGTAGGTACCACATTTTCTTTATCCAATCTACCATTGATGGGCACCTAGGTTGATTCCATGTCTTTGCTATTGTGAGTAGTGCTGTAGTGAACACATGAATGTACATGTCTTTTTGGCAGAATGATGTGTTTTCTTTTGGATATATATCCAGTAATGAGATTGCTGAGTCGAATGGTAGTTCTGGTTTTAAGTTCTTTGAGAAATTTCTCAGCTGCTTTTGACAGTGGTTGAATGAATTTACATTCCCATCAATAGTATATAAGTGTTCTCCAGAAAATGTAAAATATTAAAACCATAATTTTACTTCACTGTTTGATGAATTTTTAAATGTATACCAAGACTGAACTTTCAAGTTTTAGGAAACTGAGAATGCAAGCTGGACTTTTCCTTTAATAAAGATTATCAGAATATCACCATCATAAGAGAAATACTAACAGATGACCATAGCCTGCCACACTATTAGCCTCCTTAGCCTCCTCACCATTAGCCTCCTTCCTAGTAATATCAAAGGATGACTATCTGGGCCCTCTTTTTAAAATGGCATAGGTGTTTGTTTCTTATTTCCCCCCTCCTTCGAATACAGGGAATTAAACTCTTTTAAGAAGTCAAAACTTTTAGAATACTTTCTATAAATATAAAGGTCTATATCCAGCCAGGCGTGGTGGCTCACACCTGTAATCCCAGCACTTTGGGAGGCCAAGGTGGACGGATCATGAGGTCAGGAGTTCAAGACCATCCTGGCCAACATAGTGAAACCCTGTCTCTACTAAAAATACAAAATTTAGCTGGGCATGGTGACATGTGTCTGTAATCCCAGCTATTCAGGAGGCTGAGGTAAGAGAATCGCTTGAACCAGGGAGCTGGAGGTTGCAGTGAGCCAAGATCATGCCATTGCACTCCAGCCTGGGCAACAGAGCAAGACTCCATCTCAAAAAAAAAAAAAAAGTCTATATCCAACAAGAAGGAAATGGATAATCTATCTGGTCTGGGAAGGGCCCGCATTGGCCCAAACCACTCATTGATAATCTTATGTTTCTTAGGAGACTCTGATTCTCTGGGTAAAAATGTGTTTAACTCGAGAACATGAGAATGCAGCTAAGACAGGCAATTCTTCATTAATTGGTGGCTAATTATGTACTTTCTCCATCATCTCAAGTCTGACTGTCCCCTTTCCCTCCCCTTCAAGCTGCTGGCAACCTTAACTCTACCATAGGATGGGGCCCAACTAGCCCCAGTGACCATGCTAAACAGCAGGTACAAGGGACCTGTATAGGCCTGAATCAGTCTTTGTGTGCTTGGGAAGTATAGACTCTCCTAAGGAATAGATTGGAAAACGACAAGGTAAGAAAGTCCTGGACTAAAGAACAAAGGATGCTTTGGAAAAACAGGATCAGGAGTGTCCTGAGAGAGGACATTCACCAAACAGTGAGGTACAATTATGCCAGAGAGAAGAGAGAAACCTCATCAACGTTCCCTTAACTTATGAGTGCATGAAGCATGGGTTTGATCCATGTTCTCCAATCCTATAGTCAGGCTCTGGGTGCAATTACTATGGGGAAGTCTAATAAATTTAAGATTTTTTTTTTGTTTTTTTTAGATGAGTCTTGCTGTGTTGCCAGGCTGGAGTGCAGTGGCGTAATCTCGGCTCACTGAAAGCTCCGCCTCCTGGGTTCAAGTGATTCTCATGCCTCATCCTCCTAAGTAGATGGGATTACAGGCATGCACCACCACACGCAGCTAATTTTTGTATTTTTAGTAGAGATGGGTTTCACTATGTTGGCCAGGATGGTCTTGATCTCCTGACCTCGTGATCTGCCCACCTTGGCCTCCCAAAGTGCCAGGATTACAGGCGTGACCCACAGCACCCAGCCTGGACATTTGTAAGTGCAAACTTTGTTAGGTAGTAAGAGGAGGAAATGAGAGGCAGTCTGCCTGTCTTCATGGTAAAAAGTGCAAAACAACATGATCCAATCAGCATTTCCATGTGGGGCCCTCCCATCTCTCCTGGACCCCCAGCTTTGAGGGCTGCCCTCTCCAATCTCCCACCTGAATCTGCATCCAGTGAAGAGTAGCTCATGCTTCAGAGCTCTCCTTTTAATTTCCCCTGTTAAAACATCCAAAGCCCCTTTCTTCTGTAGTAGCTAGACTGAAAGAAAAATCTCATGAATTAATTCTCACTTACAGGCTGATAACTAAGAAGTAGTTACAAGTTTTGACAGATGACAAAACAGACCCGAAGAGTTTAAACTACTTGCTCGATTGCACATAATGGGCCAGAGGAGACTCCATGACCCTTATTACTTGTCCAGTGATTCTCCTATGTATCCTTAACATAAAGAACTCTATGAAACCAAGAATTTTCACCCAAAGGAATGAGTTGTTTCCTAAGGCAAATTTTCAGGCATTTAGTTTCACACATGAAAAAAATATTTTGGATCAATGGAATTTTGGGGCTTTTATTACACCACATAATTCTATCCTACCTATGTTTAGGACTACACTTGGCACCCCAAAATTCAAAGTTTGCTTTCAGGCACAAAATCCACATATCGGAAACTGAATGACTTAAAAGAGGGGAGCATGTGATGGTGGAAAGGAGTAGAGAACTAGGAGTTGAGAAGCTTTGTTTGGGGGCCAACTCTATTAGCTCCCGACTATGTGACTTTAGGCAGGAAACCCAGGCAGAATTGCCTTGAGATGGAAAAGGGAGAGCTAGTGCAGATCACAACTGGCACAGAACATGGATTTCTCCAGTTACATCTTAATTTACACTCAACCAGATATGAGTGCCCATTGATGCATGGATGGGGCCAGCCCTGTGCCTGAGGAGGTGGAGGGGAGTTTGGATCATAATCCCAAAAGACATAATCCCTAACACCATCATCCTGAATGTCGAAATACCCAAAGATCAAAATCCCTAAACAGAAGATGGGAAAATGCAATATGGGATGCCCACGTCGGTATATAACAAATCATAGAAGAATTTCAAAAAGAGCAGTGCCACAGAGAAAATGAATGTGAACATATTCTCCAAAGAACAGTCATATCCCTAAAGAAAGAAAGCAGCTACTCATCATGATGCAAGCCTTCAAAATGTAGTTAATCAGACTGTGTGTGGTGGCTCATGTCTGTAATCCCAGCACTTTGGGAGGCTAAGGTGGGAGGATCACTTGACGCCGGGAGTTTGAAACCAGCCTGGGCAACATAGTAAGACCCTGTCTCTACAAAAAATAAAAAACAAAAATTAACCAAGCATGGTGGCACATGCCTATAGTTCCAGCTACTCAGGAGGCTGAGGTGGGAGGATCACTTGAGCCCAGGAGTTCAAGGCTGCGGTGAGTCTTGATCATGCCACTGCACTCCAGCTGGGGTGACAGAGCAAGACTTAGTCTCAAAAACAAACAAACAAAAAAGGTAATGATCGCGAAAGTTGGCCAGCTGCTATGTACCATCTCCTTGAAATTGCCCATAATCTATCCCTGTAATATACTTTTTCATATGTCAAACTTTAAAAAAATTTTTTAGGGCTTTTTTGTTTTTTCTTTTTGCCTTTTCTTTGTTTAATTTTTTTTTGACTTTTTAAAATTATCGGCACTATGTTTTACAATTCACTGTGTAGTGTACTACATCTCTGCATAATTTCCAACAATAGAGGTAAAGATGTTTAGAGACTTTGGAGTTTTAATTTGTTTCATGCATATTTTGCAAATTCAACTTTACAAAAGTGCATTATCGCAATATTGACTTTGTATGTAAGACTTGTGTGGTATGTAAAAACATGCACAATGTTTTTACATTAATTATCTCCTCAGTAAATGAAGAGATATCCTTTTAGTACATCTGTGTTTGTGAAAGATAAAACGTCTCAAGATCTTGGCTCTTTGAGCGATTGCATATGCAGTGGTGACCATCTCAGCTTTTGATTTCAGATGAACTCAGTTATGAAGCTGGGTACACGCCATTACCAACCATAATGATATGCATTTACACATTTTGCTTTTTGACCTATTTCTTTATGAATATGGCTCATCTACTAGTAACTGTTATATCCATGCTGCTATCGTTAGTGTACCTGTGCTTATGCTGGCAAAAATATGTATGTTATTATTGTGTATCTTATTGTGCAAAGTGGCCTATGAAGTTTTCTGTGGTGTTTCTATGTGTTTCTCAAGTTAGTTCCCCTTTAAAGTGTGAATAAATATATTTTAAGGAATATTTTAATATTTTTTTCCAGAACGATATTTTTAAGATTTCAATATTTTTGGGATTTCAACATTTGAGATTACAACGTTGGAGATTGTGTCTTTTGGGATTGTGATTGGCTCTCAGTGGAGAGAAGTCCTGCAGCTCTTAGCACCTTCATAGAGGCATCTTACAATGCCACCCTCATCTTCAGGGAGTTTGTCCTCCCTCACCTTTTATATTTTGAGCCTTAAAGTCTCTGTTTTTGCAGAATATTTGAGTAGCTTGATCTCCTGGTTAAAACCCTCTCCCAGGCCAGGTGCAGTGGCTCATACCTGTAATCCCAGGGCTTTGGGAGGCCTAGGTGGGTGGATCACTTGAGGTCAGGAATTCGAGACCAGCCCGGTCCTGACCAACATGATGAAACCCCATCTCTACTTAAAATACAAAAATTAGCCAGGCGTGGTGGTGGGCTCCTGTAATCCCACCTACTCTGGAGGCTGAGGCAGGAGAATCGCTTGAACTCGGGAGGTAGAGGTTGCAGTGAGCAGAGATTGCACCACTGCCCTCCAGCCTGGGCGACAGAGTGAGACCTTGTCTCAATAAAACAAAACAAAACAAAAAATAAAACCCTCTCCTAGCAGGCCTGGACACCTTCAGACAAATACGTGAAAATAGTCTGTGTCTATTCCTCTGGGAGGCATTGGTTTTTACTGATTCTTACATAGCTTCCATAGCCTCGTTTGACTGTCTTCCACCATTTTGGGTTGATAATATTTATGTACAATTTTATTCTTTTATAAAATTTACAACTTGCTAATGTTTATTTTTCCGATTTAAAAAAGTAACACATATTCACTTTGGAAAATTTGGAAAACAGAGAACAAAGAAAAATAATAGTTTCCTGTAATCCCACTCTCACAGAGCACCACTTTTAATGTTTTGGTGTTATTTCTTTTCAGTCTTTATTCTCTGGATATAATATATGTTTAACTTAGTTGGAATCAATTTTATATCCAACTTATTTTTTTCATTTGACATGTTGTCATACATAGATGTATGGATATTCATTAACACAATGTTCTTGATCACTCTAGGTCAATATCTAGACCTATTGTAGCAATTCTATTGCTGCAATATGCAAAGAGATGTTCAAATAATACCTTGAAAACAGCATAACCTCTCTAGCTCTCAGGCTCTTCATCAATAAAATATAAAATACACAATGTTGATCTACAGGGTCCCCAATAAAATTCTTTAAAAATAGGATATGAATTTGGAGGGACATCCTTTCTACCAGGACTCTGCCACAGGGACCCTAACCATAAGCACCAAGGACTTGCCTAAAGAGTCCAAGAACAAAGCTCTTTGGTCCATTGTAGATATAGACCCAGCTGACATAAGAAACCAAGACTGGCATAATTTTGTTCTTGGTGAGTAAAGCCTGAGACAAGTGAACTATTTTCACCATGGAAACTCCAACTCCTGCCATTTCAGATGCCATATATTACATCTTTCTGGGATACTAGTTTCATGTTGTCATGAAAGGACAGTCAGGATAGTGTAGCATAGCTTGGAGTTTTCCTCTAAAAGGCTCATTTCCATATTGTTAGCTGTTTGTTGTTGTTTGGCTGGTTTCAGCAAGTCCCCCTGATTGTTTTGACTGTCCTTGTTTCATTTGGTTCCTGACTTTCAGCTCTATTTACTTAGCATTATATCCTCTTTATTTAGGCCACCTCCTACCCTAACCTTGTTTTGTCTTTTTGTCTTATTCCAAAAAGGCTTCAGAATCCTGACAAAACAATCATCTCTCACCAGGCCCTTTGCTCTGAGTAAGGCTGGAAAACAACTTCTGAGCAACCTCCTTTTCCTCTTTAGTAACAATAGACCTTTTCTGATTTTATGCAGAACTTGGGAAAATGTTTAATTTCAGAAATGCTCCAAAAGGAGTGGAGGAAGTGAATTTGGGCCTTAACTCTTTCTTCCAAGGCTTAGAATCTTCAAGTTGTACCTACAAACCCCTGGAAATAATTTTACCTGAAAGCGCACCATTTCTCCAGTAGTATAGTTAAACGTGGAGTCACTTTTATAAAAGCGCCCCAATATGAATTTTCAGTATGATTACTCAGTTTCGCTTTTGTGTTCACTCTTTCCTAGCAGGTTGAGAACAGATGACTTGAAAGAAAATGGTAGATACATAAGAACGTATCTAGTTTCCAGGGGTGGTACTGGACCTTGGTAGATCAGATGGGGCCAAAATCTTTCCTCCACTAAAAGTGCTCTTTGGAATTAAACCATCTCACCAGAAGGCCTTATTACAAAGCACACATGCTTGTCAGCAATCTGGTGAACTACATTCCTTCACCTGGGAGGCACAGATAACCATATGGCAAAGGACGAGGATAGATAGTATTTCTACTAGGAAAGAGACACAAACTTGGGAGAAATAATACCATCTATCAAAATTGCTTTTATAACAGTAGTAATTTAATGGTATATTTTCTTAGCTCCAGTTTACTTTGATGTATTGAAGATATCAATAATCATTGCACAGATTTTTTTAAGATTAAAGGAACACATGTATTTAAAAAGATTGCCTCAGCACCTGATACATTATAGAAGTTTAATAAACACTGGTTAATTCCAAAAAAAAAGCACACATGCTGCAGGAGACAAGTAACAGGTGAGCACCTGGCATAGTTTGAGAGCAAACCAAGGTAAAAATGAAGACAGAGGAGAAGTGGGAGGGAGTCAGAGTACAGGAGCCAGCCTCAGGAGGATGAGCCCAGACTGGGCATCCCAGGAGTATGCATGTCCAGGGTGCAAAACAAGAACTAAGTTCCAAGGGTGGTACTAGAAGGGCATGAGTGTGCAAGAGAGAAGGAGGAAGGGAGACCACTTCAGAAAGAAAGCCTCTCCAAATTCTGCTGGACAGATCCTGTTCTCTGAAATGACCTTTCCCTGCTAGACTCCATCTCTAATTATCAAAAGACTGAAAACATTGAGCTCTTTCAAGGAAAATTACTACATTCACTTTTTCTTGGAAAAATGTGTTTAGATTCTTTGCTTTCTGAGCCAGAATATTGTTTAAACGACAGGATGGGATGTACTCTCACCCCATTCTCTACATTTCTATCCCTTGGGAGCCAGATGCTAAATTGTTTCCAGCCAGTTAATAATGGTGTGGTCTTGAAGCTCCCAGGGGACCCAGAGGAAACCTGCCCCCATTTCTAAGGCTCTGTTCTATGTGTTGGTTGCTGGGTAGATTCAGGTTAGTCAAATAAAGGGAGGAAATAAAGCATAGAAGTGAATTCGTCCACCGTACACCCCAACAGGGCAAAGCCACGAAGTTACCACCTGTCAACAACATACGTTCTGCTCCCACCCACCTGCATGTAAATGCCTGAAATGTGCAGTCACGTTAGTGGAAATGTAAAGGCCAGGCTGAGCCAAATGATAGGACACTTGCTTTAAGAGAGCATTCCACATGGTGCCATTGATAATTTTTCTGTTAATTTGGTCACTGATGCCATTAACAGACACTGTCTGAGGACCTACTTGATGTAGGCAACATAGTAGGTGTTTCAGAAGACACAAGGATGAGTCATCCAAGAGCTATGCCTTGAAGGAATGCCCAATATAAGGCTTAAGGCAAGGCATGAACACAAATACAATAACCTAAAATATGTTATTTTTGGTTAGTAAGTATGTAATAATAATAGCTGTCATATATCAGCCCCTCCCCCTGTGCCACGCAGCTCAGGAGCATTATTGCTGATCATTAACAGCCACCTTGCCAAGCACATCACACATGTTTCATCAAGCGTGTCACACGTTTTGCAGACAGGGAAGCTTAAGGTCAGAGAGATTAACTTACTTGCTCAAGGTCACATGGTTAGTGTGTGACAGAGCCAGGCTTTGAACTCTAAAGCATGGGCTCTTAACACACAACACAGTGACTCTGACCCATTTTTTCTCTGTGAGATGGTCAGAACAGGTGCCCATATCATGGCAGCTCAGAGGAAGGAGAGAGAGCCTCAAGCTAGAGGAACTGAGAAAGGCTTTGTGCTCTTGAGCTGAGTCTTGAAAGATTAATAGGCTTTAGATGTGAGGAGATGAGAGAGAGAGATGGGGTGGGATGGAGAGACCTGGGAGGAAAAGGAAGCATGGAAAAAAGATATCCATGGGGAAAGCCTGTGTGGGTAGGGAGGAACGATCACAAGGTACAGGAGGTGGAATGATTCGGAAGCTGCAGGGGCAGAAGAGCAAGGGATGGGAGCCTGGAACAGCGGACCAGGATTTGAGAATACATTTTTTAAAAGCAATTGAAAGTTTCTGAGAAGGGGAATGACCCAGTCAAAGCCCACATTGAGAATGGTGGTGGGCAGATGGAAGGCGGAGAGAGGGGGAGCAGGGATGAAGGCACTGCATCTCCTGGGGTGAAGAGAGCCAGTGGCAGTGGGACTTGTAAGAAGGGGACAGCTGTGAAGGTATTGAAGGAAGTAGAATCCACCAGATCAACAGTCAACATGAGAGGTAAAGAGAGGGGACAGAGGCCAAGGATCTTTTTGTGCCTGTCTAACAGGGAGGATAACTACTAAAGTAGCCTCTAAATACATTTAAGAAATTAGTAAATTAATTAATAAATTACTAAATTAGCCTCTAAATTGGCTCTTTTTAATCACTGGCAGCGTTGTTTCTCAGAATGTTTTGACCTGTGGGCAATTTAAGTGGACCGAAGACCCTATTTAATCTCTATACTCTTGCTTATTACAAAACAAAACAAAACAAAACAAAACAAAAAAACAAAAAAAAGAATGAAGCTGTATTTATGAGACAATGAAATACATAAAATTCTAAAAGTAACTTGTGTCAAAAGCAAAAGACTAGACACTGGGAAAGCATTAAAAACACGTACAATATGGCAGCTCAGGACCACCTGGAGAAACCTAGAATCACTAGCGGGCTCACACTCCCATTGGAGAGGCCCCAATATTTACTCTGAGGCGAGTTGAGGTTGGTCGCGGTTAACACAAATTGAGTGCCACCACGTGCCATGTTTTGTTCTAAATGCAAATTCCTTTCCTGACCTATGTCCCCATCACCTATATCAGCTCCCCAGCCTCCTCTCTGAAGCCTCCCTACCCCACCTCATCCCACAGGATCTTTCATGTAAGGCAAAGTGTTCTTTCCCACTTTATTTAAGCCAAGAGAGACACAGGCCCACACCAACCAGTGACCTCCCTGCTATTAGCTCTTGCCTGTGTTCCTCTGTGCATTGGTGAAGGAAGAAGCCCTGGGTCCCTATCTTATGATGTCCCAGCCTTTCCTTTGCCTGCACCAGCTCACAGTGGAGCCAAGCAGGGCTGTAAGTCTAGCAGACCCCTCACTGGAGTTGAGTAATTTGCAACCTTGCCCTGATTTAATCTGCAATCCAATTTGCTACTTACTCTCCCCAAGCTCTTATCAACGGTTTACATTTCAATGTGCCTTTTCTGTGCTGTATATCTGTGTTTTCAATTATGTCAGCCCAGGTGAATTAGCCTTCCATTGTTCAAGGTCAAACCTCAAGTTGTTATTTCCTGCCTATACAGCTAGTCCCTTTCCCCTCTATCCCTCTGGGGCAGTTTCTCAATTGTCGCTGGTGTTCCCAGATCCTATCTCCATCAGGTTTCATCTGTGAATTTAATTATGAAGCTATGCCCTATTTGGCTTATTTCACTCCATGGTCCAAACGTTTATTATGCATCCATTCTCCACAGGCACCCTAGTTCCACAGATATGCTAGGCATGCCTTCTGCAGCCATATGAAAATGAAAAGTTAGGAGTCCCAAAAAGGAACTAAATGCGCCTAATTTTGTTCATATTGTTGAGTCCCTTCACCTGACCAGCAAACCCTTTGATCCTGCACTTAGGCGCTTCCATGGCCACAGAGGGCTCTTCTAGCACAGGGATTGTACAGTTGTTAAAGCAAAAAGAAGGCAGAAAAGGCTAATCCAGAGCAACTCTTGAAAGCAGCCCTAAGGAGTCTTCCAGAAAAGCCTTGGTCTGCCTTCCTCCCAGGGGCTCAGCTCCAGCTGCACTTTACCTCTGCAGGTGGAGGCTCCCAGCAAGGCTCTGCTGAGGGCACTGCTGTGGCTCCCCTGCTCACATTTGGGGTCCTGTGGCTGAGTTTAGCCTTTCTTCCTCCTGCACACTGCCTGCCCCATCGCTTTGACAGAGGGGAGCCCCTCAAGTGCATCTTTGGAGGGGACAAGACACTGCTTGATATCCTGAAACATAAAGAGGCAGCATGCATCATTCAGCTACATAGCCCACATGTCACTTCTATCAGTGAAGCCTTTCCAGACCCTTCAGTTTAGACCCTTGTGCTCCTGGCAAATGTGATGGCCCCGATGGCTCTTTGCTCAGTGTGATGGCCCCAGGCACCCTTTGCTCATCTTATGTTCACTTAAGTGGCTGACTGTCCCACGAGTAGAAGCCGGGAGCAGGAGCCACAGTATCTCAGTGATCTTTGTGTCCTCCACCTCTTACCTAGAACATAAGAGGTCCTCGGTAAGTTTATCAAATGACTCCCTGAACAAATGCACATTAGGGAATGTAAATCTTCTTTTCAGATACTGCTCTTGTCTCATCCACCAGTTGCCTTTAAGTAAGTCATTGGTTTTCAATTTTTGTGTGTGTGTGTGTGTGTGTGTGTGTGTGTGTGAACAAAAAGCTTCCTTCACACCAAGTCTTACCTGGAAGACCCTGGCCCCCCAATATATAACATGATAATAGTGAAGTTCATCTTGTTCACATAAAATGGGGAGGCCGTGGGAGCCTCAGTACCACCCACTTGCCATCCCCTCAGCTAAAATCCTCCACATATATAAGTTCTTTTACTTTTCTCTGACTCAAGCCAAATCTTTCTCCCCCTGTGGCAGCTTCTCTCTGATCATCCCAGCCATGGGGGCCCTGCCCGTTTCTGAACTCCTAGGAGTCCTACTGTGTACTCTTGTAACATATACAGAGTTTGTACCAATGAACACTCACATTCACTAAGTCTTGCTGAAGGCCAAGTCCAGTGACATGCACTTTACATACTTATCTCATTTAATCCTCAGGGCAATCCTGGGAGGTATATACTCTCATTATCTCCACTTTACTCATGAGAAAATAGAGGCTCAGAGAGGTTAAGCAATTTGCCAGGGTCACACAGCTATGAACTAGCAGCACTAGGATTTAAACCCCGAGCTAACCCATTTACTGTTTCTACTTTTGATGTGCCATTATTTGATCTTTTCAAGTATATTGTGAACTGAATTGTAGAAACTGCATCTCTACTTCTTTCTCTTGTTGCCTGATTTTTAATACAATGCCTTTAGCAAGAGTATAATTAATAATTTCAGATTAACAAATTCCCCAAAGTACATTGTATCTTTCCTCACTTCTGCCTCCTCTAACATCTGTCTGGCTAGAGGCTGTCAGCTGCTGCATTGGCTATGGTCTCACTTTCTTCCTTCCCCAAAGAAAATTGTCTTTCTGAAGCCTGCAAAGGAAGTCTCCACTGCTGAAAATATTAAGCACTTTCTCCAAAGGCTGGAAGCTAAGCAGGAGTTTCACAGGAGGGAAAAAACAACAGTGACCCCCTCAAATGGAGAGGGGAGGCTCAAGACAGGAAATCGAAGGTAAGGTCAGAGCAGCTCCAGGGAGCAGGGAGATGGACTGAAAGTGAGACTATTTAGATTTTTACCATTTGGGACTCTCCCTGCAGTTTAACTTGACTACATTTTTAAAACAGCCAAGTAGTGAAAGCCCTGCTCTCTGTGAACTCTGGCCTCTCTGCCTGTTTGGGATGTCAGAGAAAGGCTGCACTTTGTGTGAGGCAGCCCCAAGGGGCCGCCCGGTGGCCAAGGTGGGGTGATTGATTGAGAGAAGTCCCAGGGGCACTGCCTTCCCGCCACTGCCTTGCACCTGCACTGCGGATAAACAGAGGCTGCGGTCTGCAGGCCCTCCCCACCCGCCCCCAGCCTTCGCCTCCTCTGGGCCTCACCCCATGGGGCCCTCTTACTTGAAAATTAACCACAGGCTTAAAGTGAAAAGAGAAGAGGCCTACACTGGCCCAAAGCATAGGCAAGTGAAATAGACAGCAAATAGAGCCACAATAATGCAGGCACCACTGCACTCGAATCTTAGAATCTGTTCCCTCTCATAAAACTCAATTCCAGTTTTTTTGGCCTTTACTACGGTATATGTCACAAGATTGCCAAAATGTCAGATGGGTAACCACCTTTCATTCTTATTGCTGATTTGAAAAGTTTAAGGTTAATTGGGGATTTCAACAGAAGTCTTCTTTATCTTAAAGTATTTCAAACATTTATCTTTTCTTTGGAAATATAATAAATAGTCTTCAATACCAATATATTTACAACATACTTAATAACTAATCAAATTTTCTCTTTAATGACCTTTGCACTATGCACACGAGCAATGTCTTTAAAAACAAAACACACGCACAGGCATGCACACCCACAGAGCAAAATGTGCTTTGAAAAAGGAAAGCAAGAGACAGGGAATAGACATGGTTAGGTGACTCTGCACACAGTTGTGCTTTCTGACTGAGACAAAAAACAAAATTGTTTTTAAGATATATATATTCTATTATTGTACTATGCACTAATGAAAGTTGCTATTGTTATAGATAGATACAAAAACTTAACACAAAACCCTTAGTAAGTGCTGAATTTAAAATGTTCAGTGTTGCCTATCAATTTCCTGAGTCTCCTAAGACCTAAATCATATGGATAGCTTTTTGCCCTGCATCCTTTACTTCTTTCTCTTTCTTTAGAAAAATCAGAATAGATTATGCCACATATGGAGTTAAAAAAACACATAGTCTGAAGGAAAGTTGTCTGCAGAGAGAGAAAACAAATAAATAAATAAGTCTACAAATAAACCCAACAGCAAAAGCCACCACAAGTAAGTTGAAAGCAAGTCAACTAGAAAAAAATTGCAGATTGTATCACAAGGGATTCATTTCCTTTATACATAAAGAATTCTGACAAATCACTAAAAAAAACTTCAACAATCCAATGTAAAAAATGAGCAAAATAAATAAATGAACAGCTCACAGAAAATGAACTGAATGTAGCCATTTAAAGTATGAAAAGATGCTTACTCCTCTCAAATGGAAAGACTGAAAAAGAAGAATGTTGGGGGAATAAGCTTATGAGGGGTGAGAAGATATAAAACCTTTACAGAGGATAATTTAGCCAAATATGTCAAAATTGCAAATGCATTTACCCTTTGACCTAGAAATCCCAATTCTAGAAATTAATCCTATGTATGTTATTTTACAGGTGTGAAGTGACATACAACATTGTTTACTACCACACTGTAATAGCAAAAAGTACTTTTAGAAATCCAAATGCCAGTCAACAAGGGTCTAGTTAAATGAATTACAGTACAGCTCCACAATTTTTTATTTGAAACCCTGGGTTTTGATGTGGTTTGCATGTCAGAATGTTTTGAAATTTAGAAAGCTCATATGGGGCATTGAACCTTATATATCAGTCCTTGTATCAGTCTAAGTCACGTTTTGCCACCAAATGAGTTTGCTATTTGGTTCATGGAGGTTTGTTTTCTTTTGTTTTTAATTTTAGGAATTACAGATAGGAGCTTGTAGGCATGCACATCCATACTACAGAATACCATACAGCTATAAATAAATGAAACCACAGTTTCTGCACTGAACAATCTTGAAGATACACTGCTAAGTTACATTTTTTTAAAAAGATGTAAGCATTTATGTATAAATTGCATCACATAATAACGTCTTGGTCAATGATGAACTACATGTATAATGATGCTCCCACAAGATTATAATGGAGCTGAAAAATTCCTATCTAGTGACATCATAGCCATTATGACATTGTAGTACAATGCATTACTCAGGTTTTTGTGGTAATGCTGGTGTATACCAACCTACTATGCTGGCCTTCTATAAAATATAACAAATGTGATTATGTACAGCATGTAATATCTGATAATGATAATAAATAACTATGTTACTGGCTTATGTATTTACTATACTACACTTTTTATCATTAGTCTACAGTGTAATTCTTCTATTTAAAAATAAAGCTACTATAAAACAGACTCAGACAGGTCCTGCAGGAGGTATGCAGAAGAAGGCCTTGTTATCATGGGAGATGACAGCTCCGTGTGTGTTATTGCCCCTGAAGACCTTCCAGTGGGACAAGATGTGGAGGTGGAAGAAATGTCCACCAGAAATGAAAAAGAAAAAAAATGTCCTTAAGAAATGAAAAAGTTTAAAAAATTTAAAAGTTGTAGTAAGTTAAGGTTAATTTATTATTGAAGATAATTTTTTAAAATAAATTTAGTGTAGCCTAAGTGTATAGTGTGTATACAAACTACAGTAGTACAATGTCCTAAGCCCTCAAAATCACTCACCACTCACTCATTGACTCACCCAGAGTAACTCCTAGTCCTGCAGGAGGGGGCTCTTTCTGCAGCTAGTCCTGCAGGTTCCATTCATGGTAAGGGTCCTGTATAGGTGTACTATGTTTTTATCTTTTATACTGTATTTATACTGTGCCTTTTCTATGTTTGATGTATAGAGATATGCAAGTACTTACCACTATGTTACAGTTGCCTACCATATTCAGTACAGTCACATGCTATACAGTTTGTAACCTGGAAGCAACAAGCTACATCATATAGCCTGGATATGTAGTAGGCTACACCATCTAGGTCTGTGTAAGCACACTTTATGAGCTTACTGTAATTTTTCAAATTTATAAACTTTTTCATTTCTTAAAGACTTTTTGCTCAAGGAAATAGCCTAACAATGCATTTCTCAGGACATATTCCTATTATTAAGTGATGCATGACTATATGTGTTTGCTCATATAGGCTGGAAATGGCTCCGAAAAAACTGTATTTATTATTTCAGGAAATAGGAACTAGAAGTCATCTATGGACTATTGGTGGGAGGGAGACTTTTCACTATACATGCTTGCATATCCACACTATAAATAGATTACCTATTCAGAGTAAATGAATCACATTTACACTTTCAGTTGCTAAATAAAGTATGTATATGGATTTCCAATGGGATGATTAGGCATTATCCTCATAGGGATGTTCTGAGAGCCTTCATGGCATCCTATTAAGTACCAACTATGGGCCAGGCACTGAGCTAGGTGCATTGCCCAGATTACAGCTGGTCATGTGAGGTAAGCATTAATATGCCCATTTTACAGATAGGAAAACCAAGGTTCAGATAGAACCACACAGTAATAAGTGGTAGAGCTGATATTCATACCCAAGTCTGCCTGAGCCTGAATTCTATGACATTAAAGAACATTTCAAAAATGAGAAATAGGTGATTCTCTCTAGAGAATGTGTACAAGGTGTGACTAGAAAGTGAGCCTTTTATGGAACACAATTCTTGGGATGTTTGAGCTTCTGCTCTTCTCTGACTTCGCTGGCATGGCTCAGGCTATGGCTCCAGGGAAGCCCACAGAGCAAGAGCTCTGTGCCCCGGGCGAGGGCTGGAGAGGCAAACTCCTCCATGACAGAGAGTAGACGCCAGCCGGGGCATGGAGTCCAATGTGGGCTCCTGCTGTAGACAAGCAGTGTGGTTGGAGAATGCACTGTCCTCTTCTCCGGATTGTTCATAAGCACTGGCTGGGGAGGAAGTGGTGGGAAGGGTAAAAATGGGTTTCTCTATTGAGGGAAATCTAGCTGCAGAAAGAGTCCCCTTCTGGTCTCAAGTACTGTATATTTGAAACTATAGTTTGAAATTCATCAGAATCCACAAATATCAATTCCATTTGACTTTTCAGTCTTTATTCACTTTGTTCCATGATGGGGAGAAACAAAGTGGGACAGTTCAGCCACTCTTCTCAGGATTGAGTACCTAGTAGAGGTCTGAACCCATTCATTTGGGAAAGACTGATGGAGTCAGTGTCTGCTCTAAAACTTATGGGATCGATCCCTTCCCAGAACCCCAAGAGCCCACACATCTCCCAGTCATTCTCCTGTTCTCACCCACCAGGAATGAACACCAGGTGGGAGTTTTTGAGTTAAGCTGATCTTTAGCCAATGACCCCAGAAGAATTAAGGAAGAAGTAGTGAGTTCTAACAATACACATAGACTTTGAAGCTGGAGTTCTAGGGTGACCAGTTGTCTCCATTTGTCCTGGAACTGTCTTGATTTTAGTACTGAAAGTCCCACAGCCCAGAAAACCCAACAATCCTGGACAAATCAGGACTGTTGATCGCCTTGTCTAGGTTTCGATTCTGGCTCCACCACTTATCAGCTATGTAACCTTGAACAAGTTACTTGACCATGTCTCCATTTCTCCATGTGTAAGATAGGGAGAAAAATAGTACCTGTCTCATAGGGTTGTTATGAAGATTAATGAATATTTGCAAAGTGCTTAGAACAGTGCTTACGAAGAGCTCTGTAAGTGTTGGTTAAAATAAATTATGTTAAACTTTGTTGAGTCTCATTGTCATTATTTATAACCAGTCTGTAACACAAAGCAATGAACACTCTTAAACTGTATGACTGTGCCGGTTGAGACACAAGACAGTTATCTGGTGACTCAATATGCTATGAAATCAGGGCTGGAGGCCAGCAATCCTTTTGCCCCAGTTCAGCCCACCCTGCCCTGTGTAACTCAGCCAAGCTTCTGATCCTTGCTGGTTCACACCTCTTGACCTAACTGACTGACACATAGTAGACTCCCAATAAACATTTATTAAATGAATGCATAACTTTTTCTCACACAGGCCTGTCCAGGATTGGTGGAAGCAGTTTGTATTTTTTTGCTTTCTGTTATTCTTTGCAAAGGAACGTGGCTAAGTTTTCGAGGTACTACTTACCTATGATGAGATTTCCTGAGACTATAAAATGAAGCAACAGCAGAGAAGAGAGAAGGCTTCTCTTCTTTGGCAGTTATTTATGGCCCTGGATCTGTGGGTAGCCTGAACACAGAAATGCACATCTTAGTCATAAATTGGTCAGCATTCTGGACATCTGAAGCCTTGAGATATTGTAGGTTGGCTTGCGAGCTGCTTCTGCAGAGGTCTGCACAGAAATTCACATGTACACACTCAGTCACTTCCCTGCCTGCCTGTGCACCCTTGCCTGTATTCTGGGAACCTGCCAGGACACACAGGCCTGTCTGCCTGCAGGGTTCCACCCCAGCTGAGTCCTGAGTCAATGGTGGGGCTGGTGGCTGAACCACAGACCTCAAGATGCTCAGGCAAGCCCTGCAAAAGTCTCTGTTCCTGCACTGCGTAACAAGCTTCATATGTTTTTTTGGCTAAAAGGTGTTTAAATGAAATCATTTTTTTCCATATTACTTTGAAAAGTTTATTTCATCAACCATGAAAATGTTTAATCATATTATTTGGAGGTTTTAAGAAAACTCACCATGTTGAAGACGTTTCTTTTTTACTCACTTGAGGTAAAGAACACAATGATATTTAACTTTCCTCAAGGGGCACAGCAACTTAGACTTGAGATGAGCAATGCTTTAGGAATCACAGGGCATGAATGAGCCAAACAAGGAAAGAAAAGTCTACCCCTGACAGACTCAGGGGTCTACCCCCTGAGTACCCCCACGCCAGTGTAAAGTAATATGTTGGGTTCAGTTTGAGTGATGGGTCTAATAAAATAGATTGGGGCCCACTGCCCAGCCAGCTTGCAAAGCCACTGATGCTCCACTAGGAGAGCACGTACCATGTTTGCTCCCCAAAGCTGACTCGTTCTAGAACTAGCACAGCCCTTCCCCTAGAGAGCCACATTCCCTTGAGGGGGCAGACATTTGGATAGAAAAGCCGTAGGAACACCTAGAAGGCTGGGTCTGGGGAGCTGGCCTCCAGCCTCTCCTTTCATCCAGCAGAAAGCACCTCTCTCTGACAGTTTTCACCCCCATCAACAAAATCAGACTGCTCTAAGCTGCAGTCCCGGGCAGGCCTGCCCTAACACCTTCTAGCAGGCCTAGGGAAGAGTATAAATGGAGGTCTGCCTAGCACAGGTCTAGATTTGTAAAAGTTACACAGAAGCTCACAAATCATTGAATATGCTTGCTCCTCTATATTGATAAATATATCCAGAAGGCTGAGGACCCATTTAGAATTCAGACTCCTCACAGTTCTGCAGCAGAACGTCAGAGCTTCTGGAAAACTGGATGCTATCACTTAGGTCCCAGCCTATGACCCATCCTCCTGTCCTTTCCTCCCTGGCTCTGTCCAACATCAGTTCTCACTTCCATGAACTGCCCACACAGTTCCTCCCACACACTGCCCACACAGACTGCCTTGGCCACCCCTTGATGGAATACACTAGATTGCACCTGGGCGTGGGAGGGCCTTGGCTGTTTGGGTAGCCACCGAGGGGCAGTCTAGGGGGCAGTGCAGGCAGGCCGAGGGAAGCCGAGCTGAATCCCCTAAAGAACAGGGCCCAGGCTGGGACTCATGCCTGGGCCATTAGCACCAAAAAGCAGATCCAAGGCAAACAACCAGCAAAGGGGAGGAAAAGGTCAGGACTGCTGAGTTTCTTGGTGATGGGGCAACTTTTGTTTGCGTGAACTGGGAGGAGGTAGGGAGAGGATGGGAAAGGGGAACCAAAAGGTCTAAGTGATGCGCCACCCAAGGGGTGAGAGTGAAAGAAGCCGAGCATTTGCCTTCAAGATGAATCAGGGTGAACTATTTGGGAGTTGGCGTGGACTGAAAATGGTGGATCAAAATTTATCTCTGGAGATATCCCCTGCCTTTCCCAAACACAATGTCAAAGAAAGGTCAGACATTAAAGTAACCACAAGGAATCTAAAAATATGGTCTTCACAGCTGTAAGACTTTGAAGAGCTTTTCTTTTTAAATGAAGGGGGATGGGAGTGGCATCTTAATCAAGCAGCCTTTCGAAGTCCTAATGGTTTTCAGGTTTTCTCAAGACCTTCCTATAAAACCAAAAGACACAGATGAATTTATTTTACAAATTTAAGCACATATGGGAGAAAAACAGCACAAAAAGCCTGAGGTTTGGTGACAAAAAGAAATCAAGAACAAAGTAGCAGGAGAGAAGTCTTTTAGAGTTTTTCAGACAAAGAGGAACTGGCCGAACACGATGCAGAGAGGAAGGCGGTCTCAGAGCAGCCTCTTGAGACTCTATAATGCAAACATTCTGTTTATTTAACAACTTTGTTCCCAGAAGTTCAAATTCTCACTCTGCCTGCATTCAATTCTGTCCGTATTCTACAAGGCAACTGGTATTTCTTCACACCCCTTGCCCTGCTGGGAGAATCACAAAAGACGCGTCCTCTCTCTTCTCTGTGCCCTGGATCTTGTAGCCATATCCAGTAGGGTTTTGAGACCTGGCGAGGATAGACAACTATGAGAATGAGATCAATAAAGCAGCCAGGCTTGGGTGTGGAGGTTAACAGACTGTGAGGGGATTGAAGGAAGAGACAAAAATTACTTTTGTCACCAATGAGAAGTTTTAGACTCCAAGAGGTTTAATAACTTGTCCTAAAGCAAGCGTGGAAGCCAGAAAGTCTGCAGACCCCCAAATGCCAAACCCTGCTCCATGCAGCAGGATCCAAGCACAGCCCAGTTACCCTCATCCCCGCACAGGGCAGAGAACCAGAGCACAGAAGATGACAATACCCAGAGGAAATCTGAAAAGCAGCATGAAGGTAATTACAGATTGGAAGGAAACTTATTCCAAAGACTTAGAGCTATATAACCTGGCCCAGTGACCGCATTGCTAAAAGGAAACACAATAGTGGTGGATATGAAATGAACATTCAAAAGGCATAAACAAAGGCTTAGGCTACTCCAAGGGAAACATAAATTCAGTGATGTGATGGAAAATATAGGCTTGATTTGAGGAGAATTACTATATTGGGAAGATCTATTAATCTGTTGACAGTCTCTCAAAGAAAGTGATGGCAGCTTGCTAGCTTGCTTCATTTAAAGTCAGTCTGTATGAGGAGCTGGAAAATACATTTCGGGGAGCGGGACTGAGCAGCGGGAGAGGGATGGGTTGCCCTCATAAATCTTGTTCATTTTTCATCTTGATGATTTTTCTCTCCCGTTTCCTCCCATTCTCTTTGTATTCTCATCCAAATGCCCCTCAGAACAACAAAATCCTCTCCCATGGAAATTTCTTCCTAGGCTAAGGGAAGGGAGGTGCTGCCCCATGGACTGGGATTGTGAGTGAGGTGGATAATTGGTCTGTTTCACTCAGGTCCTGCAAGGCCAACAAAAGGGGCGCTTGCCCCATGGGTTATCTTCCTCTGCTGGCCTGGCTTCTCTGTGCTCAAGTGGGGCCTGTGTCTCCCCTGCTTGGTACCCAAGGACTAAACCTTTAAGATGCCAGCTCTTAAAATCAGGAGTCGAAACCCCAGTACAGACGGCTGAGATAATCCAGGTGAGCTAAGACACCTTTTCAGCTCTGGTCAGGAGACTGAGCGACAGCCTTTCACACCCTTACGGCAGGAGTGTGACAATTTCCCTAATGCTTTTTCAAGGGCTTTCATTTTTATCCAAATAGCTTCTAGCATTGCCAAGTAAAAGGAGAGGTGTTGCTATTGTCCAAACTATAAGCGAACAGCACAGTCTTATGTGAATCCAATTGAACGAGAGTTTTGCTGGAAGGTCCAAATAGCAAACCACTTTTTCCAGATGTCACAAAGCCTGAGGTCTGTGTGAAGGAAAATGCAGTGCTCTGGACTTTTCATCTGGTATATCTGTGGAAGGGCACAGATGAAAGGCCCCTTAAAGAAAATGTTTGCTTCACACTCAAGCTGCTCTGAGCTCTCAGGGTGCCCCAACAGCCCCTTGATTTAGTATTTCAGAAACACACTCTTGTGTGAGAGGCGAAATTATCCTGGGAAAAATGGGACTTGGACCCTAGGTTTTATTTACTGAAATAAAGATTGCAGAAATAGATAGGGACAGAGAAAACGGTTTTGAAATATGTTCCTTGTTATAACCCTGTTGCCAGCACTTAAATAAAAGGGGGTTTAAAGAAGTAAATCCCTGCTCGGCATCCCAGGGGAGCAATTCTGTCTTAGGGATCTTTGCTGACACAGCTGATGCATACTCAAGACATCTGCAGGATGAAGTGCTCTGTGGCTAAAAGTAGAAGAGAATCCACTAAGAAATAGCCACACCGTGTGGAAGCGAAACCTCATCAAGCTGTGCAAATGTGGCTCGTGGAGAACCTAGCCTGTTTTCCTGGATTTACACAGTACCCAGTATAAATCATAAAACCCAAAGAACGAATTAGACTTTTAATCATAAAATATTAGCATAAAAAGGCCGAAAGCTGACACCAGCTTTGTTCTCCGAGGCACACAAAGGGCTCCCTTAGCCTTCCCACCTTGACTCACTCACATTCCTTGTCTACCACTCTGTCCCAAGTCCCTGTCCTCTGCCTGTCTCCCAATCCCAGTTTATCAGACTAAACGTGTGTCCATTGTCAGAAAGCTAGCTTTGTTCCATTCCTTCTAAGTGGGTACATACACTTACCATCCACTGGGGTTCCTACATGTTCCAACGGGTTAGGGGCACCTTGTTCATGGATAAGTAAATTGGCTTCTGGGAAGCTCAGCTTATTATGCAGTATCTCTGGCATTTCAGAGGTTGGGGAGCTTGGGTTCTTACTGTCACTTCTGGCTCTTATTCCTGCTCCTGAATTCCCTAGTGTCACTTCTGGCTCTTATTCCTGCTTCTGAATTCCCTTTCTCTTGTCTATTTCTTACCTCTGGAATGTGCCATCTCTTCTCTGTACTACATGACCTTACACTGAATATCCTACCCATCTACCCCAAAGCTACAGACTTTTACTGAAGGTTGGGGATTGCTATGGTGTGAACGTATGTATCCCCCACAAATTCATATGTTGGAACCTAAGATGCAGTGTGATAGTATTAGGAGGTAAGGCCTTTGACAGGTGATTAGGCCATGAGGGCTCTGTCCTCATGGGTGGGATTAGTGCCTTATAAAGGGCCCTAGCCAGGCCCTCTTGCCCTTCCACCGTGTTCTGTGTAAGGACACAGCATTTGTTCCCTCCAGAGGATGCAGCAACAAGGCACCACCTCGAAAGTGAAAAGTGATCCTTCATCAGACAGAATCTGAAGATGCCTGGATCTTGGACTTCCCAGCCACCAGAATTGTGAAAAATAAGTTTCCATCATTTATAAATTTCACAGTTTAAGGTATTTTGTTATAGCAGCAGGAATGAACTAAGACAGGCTTTATGAAGTCAGGCAAGCAACTGCAATGCAAAACAGCACAGAAAACAATGAAAATTAGGCATCTCGTGCCTAAAATTTCCATTCTCACAGCTGACATAATCATTATCCATCCCAGACTGTTTCTGCCTCTTTCCTTTGTTTCTCTCTATTCACTTGCTCTCATCTTCTCTATGTGCACCCATTCTCAAATTTCCAATCTTCTCCCTCTTGGTTTCAACAAGGAAATTTTAAAATATTCTAACCTTAGTATACACAGCGAGATACTGTTTTAGGCAATAGAGCTAGACTGCCTAAGTTGAAACCCTAGCTTCATCACTTCCTTGCTGTCCAGCCTTGGGCAAATCACCTAACCTTTCTGTGCCTCGGTTTCTCATTTGGAATAAGAAGAGTACCTACTTCAGAGAGCTTTTGTGAGGATTAAATGAGTTAATATTTTTAAAGCACTGGAATCATATCTGAAATCAGATTTCAATAAGTGTTAGTTACTATTATATCATTTATTTCACCTCAATATCTTCCTGACTACACTCTTGTTGCTTTTTTGCAATCAAATGGTCAAAACAAAAATAATAGTTTATTCTCTAGGAAGAATTTGTTTAATAATTTTGATATAAATTTTTCTGCTTCCTGGATGGGTAGCCACAAACTTTTAGGAAGCCAGAGAAGAGGTGGGCACTTCTGGGGGACTTCCTGAATAATCATGCTGAGCACCCAGGCCCTACTGCTGCTACCATTATCCATGTATTCATTCACTAATCCACAAACATTTACTGTGCACTATATTAGTTTGGTAGGGCTGCTATAACAAAGCACCACAGACAAGGTGGCTTAGAACAACAGAAATTTATTGTCTTAAACACTAGGTTCAGCATTGCTATCAGTGACGTCATTTTCGAAAAGAGTAAACAATTCTTGGTAAAGCGCTGAATAAAACAAAGCACTATCTTCCCTCAATATACACAGTAGGACCATTCTTGAAAAGTCTTATATGTACTAAAATTGTGAAGAAATAGATGTGTGTATACCTATATCTGAGTTTACATTCTAAATTTAGATAATTATACATATTTGACTGAGGTCCTAAGCTCAGATCATTAAAAAAAGAGTTTCCACCTGGACGATGTGTATGGTAAGAGACCATTCTTCACTATGCAGGACTGTTCTGGGAATAGCAAGTCATGTAACATCTCTGGCCAGCCCCCACCCCCACACCCAGCATGAGCCATGGTTCACTCTAATCACTGCAACAACCAAAAACACCCCCCACATTTCCAATGCCCATCATAGTGGGTACTGTCCCCATAGAGAACCACAGAGTTGGTCCAAAGCACTTTTGGTTCTCGAATCTCCTCTATAACATCCTAAGCACATGCTCAATAAACATTTGTTGAATGAAGAAAAGTTCAGACTTGAATTGTTGAATAGTACAGACTCAGAAAAGTAATTAACTATCAGTAAACCATAACTGTAATAGGTATACAAAGTTTTTGAGGCAACCATACACTCAGGATGCCTTTAAAAAAAAGAAACAGAAAAAGAAAATGTATTTTTTTAGCAGTGGGGTCTCACTCTGTCACCCAGGCTGGAGTGCCATAGCGTGATTATAACTCACTGCAGCCTCGAACTCCTAGGCTCAAGGGATCATCCTGCCTCAGTCTCCCAAGTGGCTAGGACCACAGGCACCTGCCACCACACCTGGCTAATTTATTTTTTTAAGAGACAGGGTCTCACTATGTTGCCCAGGCTCGTCTCAAACTGTTGGCCTCAAGCAATTCTCCTGCCTTGGCCTTCCAAAGTGCTGGGATTACAGGCATGAGCCACCATGCTTGGCATCAGAATGATTCTTTATGGATACTTAGAATATTCAACCCTTTCTTGAATTAGCAAAAACTTTAAGTTAGGTAGAGAAGTGTTAATAAGTTATAACCACATACCTAAACTTTGTGGGAATCTTATTTATACCCATCTTCTGCCTCTTTCTTTTCAAACCCCTAGGTCATATCCTGTATTATAACAACTTCTGTGTTTTTGGCTTTCTCTCCTCCAAACAGCAATAAACATCATTGAGTCCCCTTTCTAAGAGCCTACAAAAGCTCCCAGCTGTCCTTCATAAAACATGAAAACTGTAGTTAATGCTTTCAAGGTTCTCAGTCAGTGATTTCTTCTTCCCACAGGCCCTGGCTCCTAATCTCTGTCCTATTCTAGCAACACTGCTCACTCCTCTGCCTCTCTCTGCCCTCATGGCAAAATCTTGCTCCTTCCCATTTTCCATTTGCTCTTTCCCATTTTAAGAATCACCATCTCTATGAATTCTTTCTAGATTCACTCAGTTAATGCTATTCACACAATTCTTAAATTTGCCTGTGCATTGGAGTCACCTGGAGAGTTTTTAAAAGTCCTGAGACTAGGCTCCACCCAGGACAAATTAAACCAGAATCTCTAGGGAGTGGAACCCAGGCACTGGAATTTTACAGCTCTCCAAGATCCTCAGTGTCAGCCACATTGGAAAACCACTGCACTAGTGCTACATACAGCACCTGTATCTTATTAAGCTTGAATACTCTCCGTTGCACCTGTAAAGGGTTTTCTGGCATGGACCTACCCTCTTTCCCTTCACAGTAAGACAGGAAACTCTCAATACCTTTCAACCTTAAATGTGGTTAGGATTTACCTAGAGATCTTATTTGGATATAAATTCTGATTCTGGAGGTCCAGGGTGAGGTTCTACATTTCTAACTAGCTCCCAGTGTCCCAAAATATGCTTTCCCAATGTGACACTATATGTTTAATATTCCTACCTATATTATCTATATATGAATTCCTCTCAAGCTAAGAATTTCAAGACATGACGAAGGGGAAGCCTATCTCCTGACTGATTCTCTGAGGAGTTCTTTTAAACTGTTTCTAGGATATGTGGCATGTTGGGCAAATATTTTTTTACCAGGTCATGTCTAAATAAATGATTTGATTAAAAATATATTCCAGTAAGTAAAAACCACAATGAGATACCACTTCACACCCACTAGGATGACTATAATAAAACCTAATGGAAAATAACAAGTGTTGGTGAGGACGTAAAGAGATTGAAACCCTTGTGCACTGCTGGTAGGAATGTGAGATAGTGCAGCTGCTTTGGGAAACAGTCTGGCAGGGCCTCAAATGATTCAGCATAGAATTAACACATGACTTCACAATTCCACTCCTAAGTATATATCCAAAAGAAGTGAAAACACGTATTCAAAATAACAAAAACTTGTGTAGGAATGTTCACAGCAGCACTATTCACAATAGACAAAAGGTGGAAACAACCCAAATGTCCGTCAACTGATGAATGCATAAAGAAAACATAGTATATCCATACGATGAAATATCATTCAGCTATAAACAGGAAAGGGAGTCCTGATACATACCACAACATAGATGACCCTCAAAAACAATACACTAAGTGAAGGAAGCCAGACACGAAAGACCATGTACTGCATGATTCCATTTATATAAAATTTCCACAATAGGTAAATCCATAGAGACTGGAAGCAGAGCGGTGTTTGCCAGGGGCTGGGGAAAAGAGAGAGTGGGGAGTGACTGCTTGGTGGGTACAGGGTTTCCTTTGGGAATGATAAAAATATTTTGGAATTAGATAGAGGTGATGATGCACAACATTGTAAATATACTACATGCCACTGAATTGTATACTTTGAAATCATTAATTTTATGTTGTATGAATTTAACCTCAATACAAATTGTATTACAAAATCATAGGTCCCTGTGAATATACTAATTTCTGTAATGGGTGCAGAAGCATTACTTATGTGTTATTTTGTTGTCCAATCAGTGGAGGTGGTATACAGGCACCCCCTCTTTCTGTTCAAGTCCAGGAACTATCTCTTTAGGTTCTTTATTTCAGTAATGCCCTGAATAATTTCATGTCTTTCACCATGAGGAAAAATGTAGCCATACTGTTATTACTTACAAGGCCATGGATCTTCAGAGCCTATTTATATGGAAATATTCTAGATCTTCTGGCCCCTGCATTTATTTGATGCTGATGATACCATAACCAGGAGGCTGCACCATCCATGTGAATACTGGCTTCCGATGTCTCTTTCCAAGATTGTTACTGTGCTTGGTTCATGGATGATGACAACAAATGTAAATCTTACCCAGAGTATGTATGCAAATGTAGACAACAATTTGTTTTCTGGTCATGTTAAATTTACTGTTCAGAACCTTATAGGGTAAATGTAGAACAACACATCTTCCAGCCATATCTTCTGCATTCTTTAGGCTGTAATCCCTGCATTCCTGCAATGTGATCTCTTTCAGTGCCGGCTGTATGGATGCTTTCCACACATGACACCAACAGGGAGGTTAGGAGGGTCCTATGGTCAGAGTGATAAGAGTGGTCCCACTCACGCACAGATCATCCTTCCCTCACCCTCGGCAGCTTAAAACTGACCTGAGAGAGCCTGATGTCACTACATCGGGTGGACCCTACAAGAGAGGGCATGGATTGATAGGGTCACTTGTAATTTAGGAGTGACTGTCTTGAAAGCCCTTGAGGGAGACAGGCACAGCCTTGCTCAGGTCTAAGAATGGTACTGGTCGGGGGGCAAGTTGGCCCTCTCTCCTGTCTGTAATGCAGCCTTCTGTGCTTGTGGGGAGGAGCGATGGGCACATATCCACCTCTGTAGAGTTAACAGCTCTTTCCCTCTCATTAAATTGCAAATCTGCCAAGCAAATCTACCATGTTCTGAGTCTTCAGAAACACAATCTCGGGGCTACATAAAATTTGAGTTTGGTTTTCCAAATGAATGCAAATTGTTGCAAATAACAGAAGTGAGCATTTAGAAAGCAAGAGATACTGATGGCTAAAGATTGGCTCTGTGGATTTATAAATGCTTTTTGAGAAAACATCGAGTTAAACTCAGACCACATATGGAAGGTCAAAGTTCACGCTCTCACCTGATTTTAACAACCTGCCTTCACAACCTTGTTTTCAATGTTGTGGGAGAGAGCAGGGAGGAAAGTCACATTTTTCTTCAGTTTGTCAATTTTATGTCTTTTTCTTCTTTGTTGACTTATGGTTCTTTGACATTTATTCTGGAGATTTATCCTTAAATTAGCAAAATCTGGTACCAGCATTGTTGCTTACAGGAAGACAGTACATGGATATGGCCTGAACTTTGAACTACAGTGAAGACTCTCTAGTTATGACCCACAAAGCAGACTCAATGACCATCATTCTTTGGTTTTCCCCAGTGGTATTTTTATAAATCTTCATTATGAGAAAATATGGAGGCTTGTTGACAGGTTCGAGAAAAGAGGAATCTAATTTTGATATAATTCTCTTCCTAAAATATAAATCTGGTATAATTGAGTTGATCAATGCTATAAAATAGACACTATCATCTAGAAATCCAAAATTGTCTTCAGAAAAATACGTATCCTTAGTTTCAACAATTCATCTAGAGAAATTTATAGCCTTTAAAAGACATTAAATTGATCAGAACAATATATCTCTCTGAACACCTCAAACACTCATAAGACATAAAAAACAAAATTTAATACGTACTGTGTGCCAGACATGGTGTTAGGAGCTAAAAATGTAGAGGAGAAGACAACAGACATGGTCCTTGTCTTCATGAGAGAGGGAGATCAAACAAATAATTATACGAGTGACTGCAGAATTACAATTGTGATGAGTATTGCAAAGAAAAGTCCCAAGGGCTATGGAATTAGAAGAGGAGAGACTAACATTTTCCAGAGGTCAAGAAAGGCCTGCTGGCTGGGGGGGAGTGGTTATTTATAGTCATTTAAGCTGAAATCTGAAAGGACAAGAAAGAAGTAGCTGTAGTCCTCTTGAATAATGGATTTTTATTGCCCAGAAGTCTTCAACACTTATTTTTGTGCTATTTTCTCTTATCCCTTCCGAATTTTCACTCAATTAAGATACCTCTAAGTTGGCACATAGTTGAAGAAGAGGATACAACTCTTAGTGGGGCTCCATTATCAAGATTAATTATGATAAATTATAAATTATCCAGACCCTAATCCTACTTCCTAAATCTAAGCTTGTCCCCATTTCTCGCTCGCCAGCATTAAGGAAAAGTAATGGGACTCACAGCTTCTGCCTTACTGTTGGCTCCCACATTGCTCATTAATCACACTAAGCTGTTGAACTGTTCAGACACCTTTCCAGGTGACTTACAACAGCACATCCCTTACGTCTGTCAGTAATGTTTCAGCTCCACAGTAATTGCAGTGTTCTCTGTAAGACAGTTTGAGAAATAATTTACTCAAGTGTGATTATTGTATTTGGGTAGAGATCAACAGGGAGTAGAAAAAGAGACTATGTTAAAAATCAATGATGCAGGTCTCAAGTTCCAAAGTTGCTTCTCCTTTGGAACATTTTTAGGAGAAATACATTCCCATATGCCTATTATACATGGCCTTATCCTCTTTGTCTCTTGCTTGTTACTTTTATGAAAACCCAATGGCACTTGATTACTCCACCAGCCATCTTGAATCTCCAAATGCCTTGTTCAGTCAAAGAAAATCATTTTGATACATTCAGCCAAAAATCATTTACTGTATCAGAGACATTTTTCAAGGTCAATTTCGGGATCTCCTGCAAGTTTTCATATGTGCAGATTATAAAAATTAGATTAGATTTTTATAATCTATGCACATATGATAGGTTAGATCTTTATAATTGATACACATATGACTAATGAAAAAATACTATGAATTAGGCCGGGCACGGTGGCTCATGCCTGTAATCCTAGCACTTTGGGAGGCTAAGGCAGGTGGATCACCTGAGGTCAGGAGTTCGAGACCAACCTGGCCAACATAGCGAAACTCTGTCTCTACTAAAAATACAAAAATTAGCCAGGCATGGTGGCAGGTGCTTGTAATGCCAGCTACTCAGGAGGCTGAGGCAGGAGAATCACTTGAACCCCAGTGGGGCAGAGGTTGCAGTGAGCTGAGATCATGCCACTTCTTCACTCCAGCCTGGGTGACAGAGTGAGACTGCATCTTAAAAAAAAAAAAAATACTATGAATTAGTCTCTGATGGCCACACTCTAAGTTTGAATAATTTGCAGCAGAGATGCCTTAACTTCCTCCATATCATGAGCTGGTTTTGCCCATTGGGAACACTGCCTGTCCATGTGTCTCCAACATCAACATAGCAGGATTCAAACTCCATTTTTGATTCCTTTTGTTCTACATTTTGTGGGCTCGTGGTCATATCAGTCATGCCCTTCTGAGATCCCACGTCAGATCCTAGCCAGGGAAGGGACTCCTCAGTGTAAGCTATCAGCCTTCACTTCCCAAAGCCTCTCTCCCAGCCCCTGAGGTGATAAAAAGTGACAGTTCTTCCAACAGGCCAGCTACAAGGGTGTCCAAGAATACAGAAAGAATTTCCTTCATCTGTGCCCAGGGTTGTCCATCTCTATCACCCTCCCAGGTGGGACGTTCTCAAGAAGCCTCTTCCATTTTGGCTGCATGTAGTTTATTTTGTCCAGCATTTCAGAGGTGTCTCCTGCCTCTGTCCTCAGCCTGGAGAACAGACTCAGCAGAAATTACACGGTTTTGGTTTTTGTTTTTTTTTTTTGTCCTCAGTTGACCTCCAGGGAAACTAGGACAGTGTGAGGCAAAGAAGGCAAGGTCTCTCAATAATGCACCAGTGGTCAAGGCTGGCTTTCAGTGGCGCCTCTCCAAACAGCCAAAATCGGTGTCAAACCACCAGCCTGTGCAGCCTTTCCAAGATGCTCCAACTGTTTATTCAGCCACTAAGTGTTCTGCCCAAAGTGGACTCCACCCAATGGTGAGCTAAGACAAATCAAACATTCATTCACACAGTTGGGAGTGACATGCCCACCCAGCCCGGCCCTCTGATGCCTGCAGAGTCTAGCTGCAGCTGGCTCCATGCTCACAGGTGCCAGGCACCTGGCCAAGCATGGCAGTGATCTCTGGGGTGGGGCGGGAGGAGATGTTTGCACAGGGCACCAGCACCCCTGCCAGAAGCAACAGTGAAGGCCACTGTTTGTTGTGGAAAGAGGATAGTTTTTGAGCCCCGCTGATCAAGGTTTGGATCCTAGCTCAGTCTCTTTCCACCTGTGCAACCTTGAGAAAGTACCATGACAGCAATGGAACTCAGCTTACCCATCTATGAAGCGAATGTAATGATAACACAACCTCAAGGGGTTGTTGTGAGGGTTAGCTATCACAGAAGTAAATAGCCTGAAAACAGAGTCTGGTTGTAGCAGGGGTCAAATAAATGACAGCTAAGAGAGAAAAGCCCTTTCCAAAGGAGGGACCAGGCTCTGTTCATGCTGCAGCTGATGTGGTAGGGGTTCCCTTTGTCCCAAGTCTGCTCTTGAGACCCTACTGGGTTGCCTATGGCCCACTGTATATATAGTATAGTGGCAAGACACCAGCCTGGGAGACAGAGTCCTGGCCTATTTCTGCTTCTAGGCTATTCTGTTGACTTGAACAATTCACCGCACTTCTCTAGGTCACTTTATGCATGTATAGGATGGGACTGTTTTGAGTTGTTAATCTTTAAGGCTTTGGGTTTGAACCATTCCCCTGTCACTTACTTATTAGGTAACTTTGCAAGTAACCTCTCTAAGAATTTCTTCCCAAGGAGTTCATGGCAGAACGAGCACACAGCTACCCAAAACCTTAATTATTAGCACCCCTAAAAGGCAGTGAGCAAGGCTTTATGAGGGATTTGATCCAAAATCCAACATCTATAGACTGTCCTGTGCTATCCATTTAGACCACATTGTCAAGATCTCCATTGCTCACATACAGGAGTCTGTGCGCACATCCAGCGGTGCAAGATCTTTGACCTTCAACAAAGGCTCCATCATAGTTTCTAAACAGTATTTCCTGGTAAATACTGTAGGTAAACAGACTTCCTGGAAATATTTTTAACTCCATACATGGAAACAAATAAGAGTTTTCTATTAACAGAGTTAATCAGAAATTCAAGTGTCTCAGAACCTCCCTTTCCACATCCACAGCCTTGACTGGAGGCCCCAACAGGCCCCAGTTATGCAGCCAATGGAGGAGCAAATAAATCTCTTCCAAAAACCAAGTCTTCCTGCTACTGGAACCACTGCCCCAATCTTGATTTAAAAGAATCTGGGAAATACTGAGTAACAATAACTTTCCTACAGTACTGTGGTTTCTTCCTACCCACTCTCTACCACAGAACTCAGCTAAAAACAATACATTATGTCATCTCAATAATTTGCTGATTAAAACTCCTCTATAAAAAGATACCCTTCTTCCCCAGGGGGCCACCTACTCAGCTGGCCTCTGAAGCACTGTTTACATTTCCAACTTTAGCCATCAAGAGAGGCTGAAAATTTTCTATACAATGTTGGAATAACCTTTCCTACATCTCAGGGTCAGGCTTCTCTGCCTGAGGAAGAAAGGCTAATAAAATACATTAGCGTGTCCCTGTGTGGTGTTTATGCATATGTTATGAAGAAACATCTGGTCCTGGCTTCTTCCAAGACATTCTTCTCTGGTGCTAGAATTGGTAGTTATTTTGATAGACAACCATTGGCATACATACCTCCAGATACATCTTACAGTAACATTTTCCACAGAAACACCAGGATTAAATGCCTATCTTCTGCAGGAAAGGAACACCATGTGTTTACTTTTTCTCAACATATTACTTTGTTGGAGTTTTCAACCATACCTGTAAAAATTCTCCTTGGAGCTTACTCAGCTCATAGAAAGTGCTCCAAAAGCTTTCTCTGTTGTTCTGCTGTGTGTCCCTGCTGCCTGCAACTAGTAGGCACTCAATAAACATTTTCTGGATAAATGAGAACGCCTTAAAATTTTAAATTATAAAACAGAGAGAAAAGCACAGTTGGGAGACATTAAGTCATAGATGGGGAAGAAAGCATGGATTTGGGTTAATCAAAACCCTGTACATAGATGGTGAATTCATGTTTTTTCCTTCAGGTTGTAAGAAAAGAAGAAAATGCAAATAGAGAACTGGGAATAAATAGGAATTAGGCAGATTTGCCAAGCAACAAAATGAAATATATCTTAGTTGTTTGGGAAATACACACATACATGTACACATACACAGATACACACAGGTACATGCACACACATACACATGCATATACATACATATACGTTCACACACGTGCAGACATGTACACACATATGTGCATGCATGTACACAACACACACATTCATATATACATGTAAGTGCACATGCACACACATATAAGTGAACACTTGTACTCACATACATATATGAGTGTGCACATGTACTCAGATACACAGGCACACACATATACTCATAAGTACACACACACACGTATGCATGTGCATGCACATATACACAGGTATATGCATACACATGTACACACATACACACATACCCATGTAAGTGCACATTCATACACACATACACATATAAGTGCACACACGTACACACAGGCATATGCATACGTGTATACACACATGCACATGCACACGTAAGTGCACATACAATATGCATGTACACACATAAGTGTACACACACGTGCATGATACACACATACATGTGTATGCACATACACACTTAAGTGCACACACATGTACACACATACGTGCACACACACAGCTACACCCACATGTATGTACACCCATATATCACAGAGGCCAGGCTGGTGACAGATAAGTGCACAGAGTTTCCGAGGAACCCTCACTCCCTCTAGTATTTCTTCCTAAGAGTGTGAGACTCGCTGAATGACATTCATCTTTCCATGTTTGTATCACTTGCTGAGGGCACAGTGAGGACAGGGGGATTATGAGAGCTTATTTTTACATTGTGGTAAAACTTATCTGGACTCAAAATATTCCCTCGCCCATTTCCTTCTCATCTATCCTGTCAAAAGTTTCATAGATTCTTTTGCCTGACATTCCTGACAAATTTTTACTTCCAATGCGGAGCTCTACAAGAAATATGAGAATTTAGAAACAAAAAGCCATGAGAAGAGTTATTTTCTACCTCTTTTTCCCCACCTCCCTCCCCATAACTTTGTGGTTTTAATATGACTTGAACTAAAACTGCACAATACGTTGGTAGGCGAGTGACACATTGAAGGGGTTATGAAGAAACAACAAGATGCTCAGACGTTCAGCTTGGTCCAAATGGATTTGCAAATCCCAAATCACATGAATTCATAGCACACGGTCAAGCAGATTCTTTATTCACTATTCAGGTAATATGAATAGTTATCATGACCATACCATATATAATGCAGACTTTTAAATTTGTGTATATGGTTTAGGGGTGATTGTATAACACATATGTGTTGTGTATACAACATTACAGATAAAATTTTAATGATGCAAACTATATTACTCTTCAGTCTTGGCTGTAGGAGCCAGGGCAAAACAGAGGTCCATTTACTCTGATCCCCATCTCCACCATGCTCAGGAATTGAATAAAACTGCAAGAGCAACATTCACTCAACACATATTTATTGAGTGCTTGTTTTATGTGACACACTGTAGTAGGTGGGAGGAATACCATGGTAAACAAAACAGATAAGGATCCTGCTCTCATGAAGTGTGTATGCCATCAGAGGGGCATATTTAATACATAAGTAATGCATTAAAAATACATAATATGCCACACGGTGGTAAGTGCCTGGAAGTAAAGGGATAGTGATGAGATCAATCTGTCCTTGTAGATAGGGAAGTCAGGGCAGCCTCTACAAGGAGATGACTTCTAACCAGAGACCAGAATGAAATGAGGGATTGAGCCATACTTGGGGGAAGAAGGTTCCAGGCTGGAGATCAGCAAGTGCAAAGGTGCTGAAGTGGAGCCTGCCAGGGGTTTCAGGCAGAGCAAGTAGGCCAGTGTGGGAAGTAGTTTGGCCGGTCGTGAAATTGAGAGCACTTGCTCTGTTTCAGGCAGGCAGGTAGGTTCTACTCATCTCCAGGACTGCTGTCCTATACAGAAGTGGGACTAATGTTTACCAAATCTTTAACATTTTTTCAAGAGAAACTGGGGAATTTTGACTTCCGTGTGAAATCTCTTATTGTTTTCATCTTGGCTCAAATTTTTTAAAAAGTTTGTAAGCCAAAATAAACACATATGCAAGCCAAATCTAGTCTACAGACACCAATTTGTGAACTCTGCTCTAAATAAATAGAAAAAAATTAATGTGTTTAAATGTCAGATCTTTTCACCCTATCTTTAGCCATCTTTTTTTTTTTTAATGCACATCGGTGTCTAACAGAAGCTAGAGCACTCTACTCTATGTAGAGCACTACTACCGGTAACTCCTGTCACATTTTTTTTTTTTTTTTTTGAGACGGAGTCTCGCTCTGTCGCTCTGTCACCCAGGCTGGAGTGCAGTGGCATGATCTTGGCTCACTGCAAGCTCTGACCCCCAGGTTCACACCATTCTCCTGCCTCAGCCTCCCAAGTAGCTGGGACTACAGGCGCCAGCCACCATGCCCGGCTAATTTCTTTGTATTTTTAGTAGAGACGGGGTTTCACCGTGTTAACCAGGATGGTCTCAATCTCCTGACCTCATGATCCTCCTGTCTCGGCCTCCCAAAGTGCTGGGATTACAGGTGTGAGCCACTCTGCCTGGCCACTCCTGTCACATTCTATCAGAGTTTGTTGTATGAGTCTCCACTTTCCTGGTTTGATTATAAGTTGCCTGAAGACTCCTTCTTATTTGATTTAGTATTCTCAGTGCCCAGTAGTTACCTGTGCTACATGTTTCCGTAATGAAGCTACTAAGATTATTAATTGAAATAAACCTTCTGAATGACACTGTATCTGAAATAATTGATATGCATATTCAAAGTAATCACAAATATATAAATAAAATCAGAAGAGAAAAGGCATTTTAAATACTTCAGAAATCAGCATAAGAAATTACATTGTACTGGTAACAATCACATTATCAACTGATGGTAACAACACATTACCATCATATTGGTAGAAACACGTTACCATTGTATTGATAACAATCACATTTCCAATCGATTACCATGATACATGGTAACTTCAAGATGATATACCAGCATTTGAAGGAGTGCCAGAATTATAAGCAAGAATTTGAGAATTTCCAAAATATCACTCCATGGAAGCAAAGAGAGAAGACATGAAATGAACATGACATAGCTATGACGATGCTGTCTTCCACAGTATAGAACTGGGGCATGTCTTGACTAATTCTAAATGGACATCAGATGGAAAGAATTTTCTTTAAGAAAGGGACCCTTCTTTCATGAATTCTTCCCATGATCCCTTCCTGGGTGGGCAGCTAAAGCTTTATTTGCACTTAGACCTGAAGCACACACAAAGCTCACACAAGCCATTACAGTGCATTGCATTTGGAGATTCCCAAAGCATCTTCTTTATATATTGTCTCATTTTTTATTCTCTCAACTACTTTTTGAGGTTATAAAAAAGCTGAAAAAATAAGCTCAGAAAAACCGAGAATCCAGCCCAATGTCTCCGTTAGCCCATGCTACAGCCAGGCCTTCCAAACCAACAGCCAGCAATCTTTCTAGTGTATCATATTTCTCTTCTTAGATTCATGAAGCCTAAGAAATAGACATCTCTTCTAATAAAACAAAACACAACAACAAAAAAAAACTGAGTATGAAACACTTTTTTTAAGCTTAAAGCTGAATCCCATATTCCTGATTCCTTCCATATTATTAGGGATTTTTAAAATTTGTGACACTTCAAATATAAATTTTTTGAGCCAGATTAAGTGAAATACATTCTAATATTTCTCAGAGGAGAAAAAGAGGACCATACCATCAGAGCTGGTATGATAAAACAGGAACTATTTCCAAGATATTAATTTAGTCCTTGCTATTTTGAGTTTGGCTAGAATCCTCTAACGAGAAAACAAAATAATTCTGGTCATGGTGTTAAGCTGAAACTTGAGCATCAAATCTTGAATCTTCATTTGTTATGAATGATTTGTAGTTTTACACTAACTCCAAAACACCATTTCTGAAGCTACTAGAAGTTCCAACTACCATATATGACAATGTATCCAAGTGCAAGAAATAAAATAAAGGCCTAAAGAAAAGAGCTGACAAATCTATTCTTTAATGAAAATTGTGTTACTACTGTAACATCAAAGTATCGAAAAACAAGCATATATCTTGCTTAAAAGGTTCAATCTAAAAATGTTTTGCTTCTGCTAAAAGGCAGAAATCTAGGAAGTCATAATGTTAAGCGATTGATATTGTTCCCAAATTGTAAGATTACAGAAAGCACTACTAGCTAATCTGAATGCAACCTACATGAATTGGTTAATAAGATGGTAAGATTTTAAACCATTGAACCTACAAAATAGAGAATAACACAAAAGAAAAATTATACACAATGCAACAGCATTTTCAAATATAGTATTGAAAAGAATATCACAGTATTTACCCACATCAGCCTAACCAGAATTATGAGGTTAGGGCTATATATAATTTAACCCTAAGAAAAAGCAAGCATATGTTGAAAATAATAGGTTTTCTTTGTTGGCAATTCAAAATAGGGTAATTGGCACCAAAAATTATATGGCAATTTTAAAATGAGAAAAATTTGTTAAGAGTATAGGTAAAGAAGACAAATGGTGTTTAGTTGACTTTGCAGTTGAAAAATATTCTGTCTTGGCCAGCCCTAGAGATAGTTCCCAAGCATGCTAAATGTGGAGCATTGGAGAAGTTATTTCATTTCTATGAGCCTCAGTTTCCATATCTGCAAGATGAAAACAATAATATAAGTCCTAATTATTTCATGAATGGTATGGTCAAATAAGAAAATGAGTTTGAAGACTAAATTAATAGGCAAATATAAGATTATTTTTATCATTAACTTCTGTATCGTTAGTAGTTTTTGTTGAGATAATGTAGCAGCCCTTAGCTCTTCATTATGACATTCTTAATAAAATAAAAAAGGAAAATAGATGTTTACTCTAGTGGATATTTCTGGTTAAGATCCAGAATCCATTCCTCTCTTTCTCCATTGAAACCACACTTGAAACAGTCTTTGGGAAACTATGCATCCACCATTATCAATCATATGTTTTATGCTGAGCTGGATTGTCTTATCTCTCATCACGCTGACCAGAATAATTGGCACAGAGATAAGTACGTATCATAGATGAGCACAAACTCAATCAGAATCAATGAGATATTTTCTGAGACTTCCAGGAAGAAAAGCCAAAAAGCTTTTTAGGGATTACAGAGCCCTCTCATTTCCTCTTTGACTCAATAGCTAAACTACCATTAAAAATAATTTAGAAAACAATTGAAGAAATAGTCTTAGATATCAAAACTGGAATACAAGACAAATTAATGTGGCATTTCCTATTTCAATATGTCCCTTCCATTATTCAGGTGTTGCTAATGTGACAGTATTAAGAGGTGAGGCCCTTAAGAGGTGATGAGGCTATAAGGGCTCTTCCTTTATAAATGGGGTAAGAGGTCCTTATAAAAAAAACTTGAGGAAGACAAGTTGTCATATTTGCCTTTTTGTCTTCTGCCATGTGAGGACAGAGCATTTCTCCCCTCCAGAGGATGCACCATCACGATGCCATCTTGGAAACAGAGAGCAGCTTCACCAGACAATGAACCTGCCAGCACCTTGATCTCGGACTTCCCAGCTCTGGAGCTTTGAGAAAATATATTTTTGTTCTTTATAAATTAGCCAGTCTGTGATATTTTATTATAGCAGCACAAATGAGCTAAGACAGTAAATAAAACAGAACTTTAAAAATGAAGTAGAGAATAAGAAAACAAATATAAGAAGATAAAATAATCAGAAAGTGGAAAATTTACAAATTAACAACTATAAAAGTTGGTTATTTGAAATCAACAATGTGGAACATAAAATTCTTGCAAAGTTTACTAAGAAAACAGAGAAGTAACCAAAAAATAAATATGAAGGAGAGATAAAAATACAGAAGAGATTCAAATATTAATCATGAAATGACAGACAAAAATTAAGAAAATTTTAATAACCACTCCAGAAAACAAAACAAAACAAAACAAAAATCAGTAGAACAAATTTGTTCAGAAATCTTTTAAAGATAGAAAGCAGAGAGGAATGAATTGATGGAAGTAAACAGCACTCTGTAATTATACATGAGAAGACATTTGTATAAGTTGGAAGTAGGTTTTGCAGACTCTAAATGCAGAAGCAATGTATATGAGAAACAGGTTCTGGAAATGAGTTACCTGATCACTGTACTCAGAGCATCTACAAGGGTGACTTTTTCTATCCATCCACTCATTCCTAACTTGAGAGAAGACAGAAGCAGCAGACTTTTGCTTCTGAGTTTGGAGTAAGAAATTTGAGTGTTTCAGTCTAAAGACAGGAAAGTCTCATTAGAATCTAGTTATACCCTGAAGAAAGAAGCAATTCCACTCATCCAAAAGATGAGCTGCCCAGCTGAACAACCTATCACTCCTCTACAATAACTGGAAATAACTACAGTAAAAAAACAACAGCATACATATAAAAATAAAAAGCAAATGCAAAAAAATATAAGCCCAGAATCAATGAGCACACTGATAAAAGCAGCAAGCTCAAAAAATAAAAGAGCTAACTCTTGTGAATACACAGTTTATAAGAACAAATAAACAAAAAACATTCACAAAGGATAATTAATATTCTCAAAGGATAAGACAGCATATCACATCTATGAAATAAAAGAAGCTATTATGTAAAAGAACTAGTTCAAGATCTTAAAAATGAAAAAGATACGATCTTTGAAACAAACTCAAGAGACTGGCTGAATACCAGAATAAATACTGATGAAGAGCAAATTAGCAACCTCAAAGACTAAACTAAGGAGTTCTCCCAGAACACAATGTAAACAGAAATGTGATGAAAAATGTGAAATAAAAGTTTAGAGTATAAAGGAAAGATCCAAAGTTTCAATGTTTATATAATAAGCATTTAGGAAGGAGAGAACAGAAAAAATAGGAGGAGGGGTGGAAGATAAAAATTAATTTAACTATAATAAAAAACCATTTAACAGAGCTAAAATAAAACACATCTATATCATGAAAGAGCCCACTGAACAATAAGCAACTCATATTTTGATGTAAACAAAATCCAAAAACATTTAGTAGCAGTACCAGAGAAAGTATGCCTTAGTGATGGAGGTGAGCCATCCCTGGAGTGAAGTCTCCTCCACCCTAGCCTAAGTGAAGTTTAAAAACAGGCTTCAGTGGGAGCAAAGTGACCTGAAAGAACCTTAACTGCTTGCTAAAACAAAGCTCAACAGTCTTTGGAGGAAGACAACAAAATCCAAACACTCAATAAGATAGCATCACAATGCCTGTCATTCAATTAAAAATTGCTAGACATGCCAAAGGACAGAAAATGTGCAGATAATCAGAAGAGAATCTATGAATTGACACCAGTGCAGAAGTAACAGAGATGATGGAGTTAGTAGACAAAAACTTTAAAGCAAATATTATGACTACATACAAATATTTATAGAAAAACATGAACATAATAAAGAGAGAAATGGAAGAAATTTAGATGAACCCAGTGGAATGTCCAGGGATAAAAAAAATATAATATTTGAAGTAAAAATTTTACTGAATGGGATGAACGTCAGATTCTATATTGTACAAAAAAGACCTAAGAATAGAATTTGTCTAAAATAAAACACAAAGAGTTGTGAGGCTAAAAAAAAAATCAGAGCCTCAGAGACCTCTGAGGTGATATCAAGCAGTCTAATATCTATGTAACTGGAGTCTCAAAAGGGGATGAGAGCAATAAGGGCTAAAATGTTTCCAAATGTGACTAAAACTCTAAACCCATTATTTCAGAAGCTCAACAAATCTCAAGCAGAATAAATACATGTAATGCACACATATACCACATACACCACACACGAAAGCATATAATAATTAAATTGCTAAAAATAAGTGAAAAAGAAACATCTTAAATGCAGCCATAGGGAAAAAAAGACATTATGCACTGAGGAACAAAGAAAATCAACGTACAAATCCTCATCAGAAACTATGCAAGCCAGAAGACAATGGAATTATATTGTTAAAAGAATAAGGGGAAAATGATTTCTATAGTTCTCTATGCAGTAAAATAGCCTTAAAAATGAAGGTGAAATAAGAACTTTTTCAGAGAAGCTTGAGAAAATTCATCAATAGTAGCCCTACATTATAAAAAATAAAAGGAAATCTTTATGCAAAAGTCAATAATAACAAATGGCAAAATGATCAATTCACCATGAAAACATCTCGATCCTAAATGAACATACACCCAATAACAGAACTTCAAGCTATCTGAAGCAAAATTTGGCAGAACTAAAAGGAAAGATTGATAAGCCCACAGACATAACTGGAGATTTCATCATTGCTATCATAGTAATAGATAGGAAAAGTAGAGAGAAAATCAGTAAGGATATAAAAGACTTGAACAACAATACTAAAAATTTGATCTAATTGACATTTATAGAAGACTTTTTCCAACCACAGCAGAACACACGTTTGTTTTTTAAGGACACATTCATTAAGATATATGCTGGGCCATAATAAAGTTTCAATAAATTTTAAAAGACTGAGATAATAACAGAATATGTTCTCTGAACATAATGGCATTTATGAAAATCAATGACAGAAAAAAAACCTGGAAAATGTGTACATTAACAAACACACATACTTTTAAATAACATAGGAGTCAAAGAAAAAAATCACAATGGAAATTAGACTTTTTTAAATTGAATGAAAATGAAAACAATATGTCAAATCTCATGGAATGCAGTTAAAACAGTATATAGAGTGAAATCTATAAATTTAAATGCTTACATTAGGAAAGAAAATCTTAAAAAATCAATTATTTAACTTCCACATTAGTAAGCTAGAGAAAGAAGACCAATTAAGTGCACAGTAAATGGAAGGAATAAAATAACAAATATGAGGACAAAACCAACAAAATAAAAAACCAACAAAAAAATAAGGAAAATGAACAAAGTCTAAAGTTATATCTTTGAAAACACTAAATTTGATAAAGCCCTAGCTAAACTAATCATAATCAACAATAACAAAGATTGAAGTCACAAATCTATATCAGAAATGATAACAAGGGCACCATGACAGACCATACAGGCACAAAAAGGAGAGTAAAGGAATATTATAAATAACTTTAGAACAATAAACTGGACAACTTAGATGAAGTGAACAAATTCCTTGCAAATTTCATATTACAAAACTGCTTTAAGAAGAAACAGAAAATCACAATGAGATACCAACTACACACCCACTAGGCTAGCTAAAGTTAAAAAGATTGACAATAGCGAATGTTAGAGGAATCTGGAGCAACTGGAACACTTATATACTTTTGACATGAAAAGTGTATGATTGCTATAGTAAACAATTTGGTGGTTTCTTACAAAGTTATATGGGCACTTACTATTTCATCCAGAAAATCAGTTCTGAAAGTATTTACTCAATAGAAATACAAATACAGGTCCACACAAAGGCTCACACATGAAATGTTCATAGCACCTTAGTTCATAATGGCCCCAACTGGAAACAACATAAATGTACATCATCAGGTGAATAGATACACAAATTGTGGTGTATCCAGACAAAATAATTCTACCTGTAAATTCAAGGAATAAACTATGATACACTAAAAGCATGGATAAAACCAAAGCATGGATAAAACAAAAAAAAATGCTGAATGAAAAAATCCTGACACAAAAGAGTACATACTGTGTGATTCCTTTTAAACAAAATTCTTTCAAAGGCAAATATAATCTATAGTGACAGAAAGCAGATTAGTGGTTGCCTGAGTCTGCAGTGGAGGAATTGGCTGGGAAGGACAAGGAAATTTTTGGAGATGATGTAAATATTCTCTGTCCCAATTATGGTGGTGGTTTCACGGACATATACATTTGTCAAAACTCATCTAAATGGACACTCAAAATGAATTCATTTTGAATCAGTACAGCCACTATGCAAAACAGTATGGAGGTAAAAAAAATCCTCAAAAAATAAAAAATAAAACCATCATATGATCCAGCAGTTCCACCTCTCGTTATACACCCAGATGAAATAAAATCAGTATATTGAAGAAATATCTGCATTCCCATGTTCGCTGCAGCACTATTCACAACAGCCAAGATATGGAAGCAACCTCAGTGTCTATCAACAGACAAATGGAAAAGAAAATATGGTTTATATACACAATGGAAGGCACTATTCGGCCATTTTTTTAAAAAAAGGAAATTCTGTCATCTGTGACAGCATGGATTATTAACCTGTAAGACATTATGTTAAGTGAAATAAGCCAGGCACAGATAGACAAATACCACATGATCTGGCTTATATGTGGAATCTAAAACAGTCAAACTCATGGAAGCAGAGAATAGAATGGTGGTCACCAGGGGTGAGGGAGATGGTTGGGTAGATGTTGGTCAAAGAATACAAAATTTCAGTTAGATAGGAGAAAGAAGTTCAAGAGATCTATTGTACATCATGGTAACTATAGTTAATTACAATGCGTTGTACTTCTGAAAATCTCTGAGAGTAGATTTTTAAGTGTTCTCAATATAAAAAATAAGTATGTGAGGTAATGTTCATGTTAATTAGCTCAATTGATCTGTTCCACCAGGTGTACATGTTTCAAAACATCATGTTGTACATGATAAATATATGCAATATTAATTTGTCAATTAAAAAATGAACATTTAAAAAAATTGATACACTCTATCCCATACAAATTATACCTCAGTAAGGTTGACTTTTATATACTTGTTTAAAAAAAAATCCCTCTTCGGACTACATTTCCCCTTTCAATTACTGCTCTATTTCTTTTGCCAAACTCTTTTAAAGAATTGCTCATAATATTTTTCTCTAATTCCCCTCATCCTATTCTCTCTTAAATACATTACAGTCAGGCTTTCCCTCATACCACTCTAATAAAACTACTCTGGTCAAAGTCACTAATGGCTTCCCCTTTGCTAAATCCCTTTGTGAAACCAATCATCAACTCAACTGAAAGTCAAGGAGAGAGGTCTCTGAAGACACTAAACCTGCAGGCACCTTGATCTTTGATTTCCAATCTCCAGAGCTGTAAGAAAATAAATTTTTACTGTTTTAGCCTACGGTTTGTAGTATTTTATTATGGCAGCTTTAGCAAATTAATACAACTAGCAATAACCAGTTAGAATATAAAATGGGGGACATATTCCATTTATTATAGCCACACAACAATAAAATACCTAGGAGTAAACCTAACCAGGCAAAAACAATGTTTTATTTAATTATTCTTAGCATCTATCATCTCCATGAGACTCTAGGCTAGATAGCGCAGGGACCAGATTTTTTTTTTTAATCCACCTTTGTATCCCCAAGCGCCCGGCATAAACAGTAGTGGGATTATCTGCTCGTGGCTGCTAGAGAGGTCTTGGTTTGACATAAGTTTTAGGTGTTAAGGGTGTTAAGAGATTAGATTGGGGCCTTAATTTGGATCCATTTCCATACCTCCAGATCAAGCAGGCTTGCTTTCCCTCATAGAGGCTTACCTAAAGCAAAAGTGATCACTTCAATGACATATTCCTTTAACAAGTGGAGATTTAAGCCAAAGGTACTTGTTGCAATGGAAATACCATGCCTGATCACAGTGAGCCCCAGCCTCTGAGGGCCTTGGCAATCTGTCAGAGGACCCTGCAAATCTCCTCTCTGCACCGTTGCTGCCAGTTCAAAAGGGAGGTTCAGGAGAGCACTGTGGTCGGTCCTGCAGCTTCTCCCCCTGGCACACAACCTCCAGCTGTCATCCACATTCCTAAGACAGTCCAAGATCGTACTTACCTCGAGGACTCAGCTGCTACATATTCCAGGAGCCCTATCCTTCCAGAGCTTCACATGGCTGATTTTTTCTCCTCATTCTTTAAGCCTCAGTTTAATGTCACCTCCTCGGAGGCTCATCCAGACTCAAGCCCCACCCCTATGCCCCATCTCCTTCTATCATCCTATTGTATTTTTCTTGGCTTAACATTTCTCTTTGCTTTCTCCATTGTGGTCTGCATTTCCCCCTCTAGACTGCAAGCTCCAAGGGACTTTCAGTCTTGTCTTCAGTCTTCAGAGTTAACTGCCCCTCCCCTGACAGTGCCTGGAACTATCCCTGGTGCAGGGTAGGCACATAAATACTTGATGAACACATAAGTCATCAGCCCAATAAAGTCAAGCCTAATTCTCAGGGTGAGATTACATGCAGAGCTGTAGTTCCTGACCCTAACCTTGACTACTGAGAGGGATTGCCTCTTTTCCCTCCTGGTTTTCACAAGGAAGGAAATTTTTTTCACTGAATGCCTTCTTTACTCCTCCCACCAAGAGAAATAAATTAACTTGGGTGTAAAGTGATAGCCATTCTCCCACTTTTCTAGGTTGAGATAATCTATCAAAATTCCCAGGGAAAAAAAGACATTTCCTTTCTCCCTCCTTCCTTCTGTAGCTGAACTATAGGGGGCTGAGGCTGAGGCTGAGGCTAAGGCTGAGGGGCTCATTATGGCTCTCATACTGGGCTATACCCTCAATTTAGCCTGATAAATTTGTCCTTCTGCTTACTTATATTTTATCAGTTGGCTTATAAATCAGGCAGGGAATAAGGGTGGATTTATTAGGCCCCCTCAAAGATCCCAGTAATGATTATTTACTAGTGTTTTTGTCTCAGTCCATTATATTGTTTCAGCAGAGTGAGAAGGCTGAGACTCTTCAAATGGGCACCTGACCATTTAACCCTTAGTTGAACCATAGAAGGCATAGTGAAGTCAGCTATTGGGAAAGTTTGGTATTCACTGTTGCCATTGCCATCTTGGAATCAATACAGTGGTGAAAGGCATTGAGATTAAAATGTCATCTACAAAAAGATACTGGAAGGATGCTCTCATTGAATTGAGGAGAGTCATTTATCTGCCTACAAAGGCCAAATCTCAGAAGGTTTATTTCAGATGCCAAGCTTTCTCTCTGTCTGTGTGTGTGTGTGTGTGTGTGGATGTGGATCCACACACACACACTTGCACATGCACATGCACAAAAGTGAAATAGCCTTGCAGACTCTCACAGCAGACACTAGTTAAATATTTGTTGACTGATTAATCTTGAAATGTGCATGACCTATAAAATAAAATTTAACTTTAATAACATATGGTAAGAAAGAGGAAAGATCATGTCTTTGTATGGGAGACTGAATACTTTTAAATTATTTCTTTGTTCAATAGAGATTTAGAAATAAAATAATCTGAAGTTCATTTGAATATATAAACAAGCAGAAACAGGTAAGAAGATTTTGAAAAGGAAAAGTAATCCAGAAGACTTACATGACCAAGTATTAAAATATATTATAGCACTATTTTAATTAATCAATGTGATATTGGCAAGAATCATAAGGCTAAAAACAGATTATATTATATATTAGAATTTAATGTTTGATAAAGAACCACAAACTAATAGAGAAATAATGAATTATTCAACTATTCTAAGTAAATTTTAAAAAACTACTTAGAACTTTATACACTATATAAAAACAATCTCTAAATGGATTACAAAGTTAAATGTAAAAATGATCCTATAAAGTTGGCATACAAGTGTTTCTACTGGGATGGAGAAAACTTGCTAGGCAAAAAGTAATTCTATAAATCTAAAAGTAAAGTTGATTACATAAAGAATTAAAATGTCTATATATCGAAAATGTCATTAACAAATAACTAAGTGGCAGAAAACCCTGCCTCTGGAAGACAATATATTAGTATTCTTAATAGACAAATAATTCTCCCGAGTCAACTAGAAATACTTCAAAACCTACACACACACACACACACACACACACACACACACATGCACGCACCTTTAACACAGGCCATTTTGAAAAGGAGGGGACTGAGACCAAGAAAAGCTGTGTAACTTACACAAGGCCACACGGTCAGCAGGCAGCAGAATCCAGATTGGTTCCAGAATCCATGCATGAAACCACCATACCTTGATATATTCATAGACAAAAGATGGGAAGGGGAGAGCAACAGCAGATGCTAGCAGTGTTTTCTTCTGACTTGCAAACCAATATATAGTTTGTATTAACTTCTTTGGAACATGAGGGTTGTCTCTCTACCCACAATAGATCCCATGCTGGTGGCTCTGCTCTTTCAGACAAAAGCATTTTCTGGTGAGTCCAGGACCATGTTCTAAGCAAAGGATCCCATGCCCGGGTCAGTACAGCTCTGGGTTGAGTGCTGGCCCTGGCCCAAAACATAGGAACCTTATAAGCCACAAAGGCCCTGTTGGGGCCCTAAGGCATGGCTTTGTCTCCTTCTGAAGCTGTACCCTGAAACTCTGTCTTTCCTAAAGCAATCCATTCATATGAGACATTCCTCTAAGCAATAAATCTCTTAACATTATTATTCCTGCAGGAGTCGGGGGTGCCTAGACTGTCAGAGTTTTCTTGGGAGATAAAATTGTTCTGGAAATGATATGTTGGTACATTTATCTTCATTTTCTACCCTATCCCCCCAACCACTACGTAGATCTGGAAAGTCCTCTCCTGCAGCAGAAAGGGCTGTGTCTTGGCATATGAAGCAAAGCAGATGTCTACCTTTCATCTTTTCTCCACCATTCCACCATGACTTAAAGAAAAACCAAATTTTTGTTGCACTTCCTATAAATTTTCAGATAAGTCACCTTCTGAAATTAGTATCCCAGCCCCGGCATAAATGCTTTTTTTTTTTCCCTATACTTGGGCTTCTCCTACTATATGCCAGTTACTGAAATTCATCTCATACTTGGCTACAAATGTCACTGTTTTCTTCTTCTGACCTTGTTCCCTGTTGAGTCTGGGACATCCCAGACCACAAAAAGCAAATACCAGGAGTATTTTGGGGAGACATGGCCAGCTGACTTCACAATTACTTAGTCTGCTCCAGGCTCTCCCAAAGTCAAGGTCTGCTTGAATTTTGCCAGTGCTTTTGTTCCATGTCCTAACTTTGACCTCTCTTTCAACATCTTTCTGCATGTAGGTTGCACATAGCATCATCTCCTACCTAGAAGCATCCTCTAGCTATAAGCAAGTCTCTCTAAGCCTATTTTCACAAAAGAGGCTTTCATGCTTACCTTATTCCCCGGAAGCCAAGCCATCATCCATCACTGTGCTACAGGGTGGTCTCTAGAGCTATCACATCCTCCACTTTACTGCTTCTCTGATTTCTGCTCCCAGACCCTGGGAAATCCCTCTCAGTCTTACGGGTGAGATGAAATTTTAAAACATCAGCTCTCAGTTGGACCCTTGTGGGTAAAAGCCACCTCCCTTCAATCCACACTCAACACTTTCCCATTCCCCATTGCAATTTTTCTTTGTTCACTTTTTTATTATGTGTGCAGATGTCATCCTCACTCTTAGAATGAAACCCCATAAAAGCAAGAATTATTTAATTCATTTTTAATATCCCCTAGGCACTTTTTCACCAGCATCTGGTACAAGGTTTTATTCATAGCAGGCGTTCTGCAAATATTTTATTTACTTACTTTGTTTGTTTGTTTGTTTGCTTGCTTGCTTGCTTCCTTGCTTTAAAGAGCACCTAGATTTTCAGGCCAGGGTAGAGTGCTCATGGCCATCTTAAAGTTTCTTCAATATTTTGATTACTAAAGCCAACTGACATGGAGGATATAGGGCTAGAAAGAGAGGGAGCACCGAGCAAGTCTGGAATTCTTTCTTTTGATCTGTAATTAACTTGCTCTGTGAATATGGTACTTTCCCTCCCAAGGCTGCAGCAGATCCCCGTTCTGACCACTACTTCAACATGCATCACTCTTCCTGCTCTGCCCAACCTTGTCCTTGCGACAAGCTGCCATTCCTTCTTCAGGACTCATTCAAGGATTTCCTTCTCTGGAGAGACTTTCCTGCCTCCTGCTGAGGCCCCTCTGCTCTCAACTCCTATAGGACCTGATGAGAATCCCTAACATATCCTGTATCTGTTTGACTATAGTTTGGCTGCATGGAATAAACAACTCCAAAATAACAGTGGCTTAAACAAGATAGAAATTTTCTTCTCATGTTAAGAGAAAAAAACCCAACAAATTATGAGTAAGCAGTTCAAGGTTGGTGAAGCTACTCCACGGTACCATCAGAGACCTAGGCTTCTAAACTTCAACACTCTAGTACTTGGCCTCCATACTCAAGGTCACTTCATGTTTCGAGAAGGCTGCTGGAGTTTCAGGCCAGAAGAAGGAAAAAAGGCAACTAGGAAAGAGCAGCCCCTTCTTCTCCATTAGCTTCCTTTAAAGAACTCCTGGGAAGTCCACATAACACATTTCTATTTACATTTCCTTACACAGACAATATTTTTGCTTCTTTATGATTTTCTTAATAATATTTTCTTTTCTCTAGCTTGCGCTTTCTTATAAAAATACAGTATAAAATACAGTATATATGTATTATAAGGAAGAAAAAACATGTTTACTATCGATTAAGTGGAAGTGGTCCACTTAAGTGGATTAAGATCTCCAACCTCATCATCTTCATCTTCATTTTAAGTAGGTTGAAGAGAAAGATGAGGGGTTAGTCTTGCTGCCACAGGGGTGACAGCGACAGGAGAGATAGGCATACTTGGTGTAACTTTACAGAAAGACATCATAATTTCTGCCTGACTTTTTTTGCTTTTCCATTTCTTGAAAAATGATGTTTCTCTATGGTACCAATTTTTCTTTCACCATTTGCTTTAGTTTTAGTGCCCATATCATGGAAGGGTCCATGCGTAAAAGAAGTCAAAAGCAGTCTTGAATAATCACCCTTCTGCCTGACTGTCAACTGTCAATTTGTCTTCTGGTACTGCTTCTGTGTCATCTTCCTCATCACCTGGCAGTGGTTCAGAACCACTCATCTCCATCAAGTTATCCTCTGTTAATTTCTCTGGTGTGGTGTCTATTAGCTATTGAATTGGATAATTGGAGAAACAAGATCCATATCTTGAAACCCTTCATCTTCCACCTTTCTTGCCTTATCCACAGTCTCTTTTATGATTTCCTGGGTTGGTTCCATCATAAATCCTGTGAAGTCATGCACAACATCTGGACACAGTTTTCTCCAGCAGAAACTTATTGTTTCAAGCTTGATGGCTTTCATGGCTTCTTCTATAACAACAATGGCATCTGCAACGTTGTAATCCTTCCAGACCTTCATAATGTTCTCTTGGGCTCTCTTCCACAGTATTGACAGTCCTTTGCAAAGGGTACCATGTGTAATGAGGCTTAAAGGTCCTATGACTCCTTGATCTAGAGACTGAATTAGAGACATTGTGCTTCGGGGCAAGTAGACCACTCAACACCTTCAATGTTGACGGCATGAGGCTCTGAGTGGCCAGAGGCATTGTCCATTATCAAAGGAACTTTGAAAGGCACTCCCTTACTGGCAAGGTATTTCCTGACTTCAGGAACAAAGCATCGTTGGAACTAATCCAGACAAAGAGTTCTCATTGTCCAGGCCTTCTTGTTGTACAACCGAAAGACTGGCAGCTGGTGTTTATCTTTTCCCTTCAAGGCTTGGAGATTGGCAACTTTCTGGATAAGAGCAGCCCGGTCATAAACTTGACTACATTTGCACAAAACAGTAGAGTTAGCCTAACCCTTCTGGCCTTAAATCCTGGTGCTCACTTCTCTTCCTTACTAATGAATGTCCTTTGTGGCTTTTTTTTCTTTTTTCCCAGAATAGGGCACTTTTGTCTGTATTAAAAGCCTACTTGGGCAGATATCCTTTCTCTTCAATGATTTTCTTTTTTTTTTTTTTTTTCCTTTTCAGATAACTTTTTTTAAAGTTTTATTTTTATTTATTTATTTTTATTTTTTTTTACTATTATTATACTTTAAGTTTTTGGGTACATGTGCACAATGTGCAGGTTAGTTACATATGTATACATGTGCCATGCTGGTGTGCTGCACCCATTAACTCGTCATTTAGCATTAGGTATATCTCCTAATGCTATCCCTCCCCCATCCCCCCACCCCACAACAGTCCCCAGAATGTGATGTTCCCCTTCCTGTGTCCATGTGTTCTCATTGTTCAATTCCCATCTATGAGACAGAACACGCGGTGTTTGTTTTTTTGTCCTTGCGATAGTTTACTGAGAATGATGATTTCCAATTTCATCCATGTCCCTACAAAGGACATGAACTCATCATTTTTTATGGCTGCATAGTATTCTATGGTGTATATGTGCCACATTTTCTTAATCCAGTCTATCATTGTTGGACATTTGGCTTGGTTCCAAGTCTTTGCTATTGTGAATAGTGCCACAATAAACATATGTGTGCATGTGTCTTTATAGCAGCATGATTTATAATCCTTTGGGTATATACCCAGTAATGGGATGGCTGGGTCAAATGGTATTTCTAGTTCTAGATCCCTGAAGAATCGCCACACCAACTTCCACAATGGTTGAACTAGTTTACAGTCCCACCAACAGTGTAAAAGTGTTCCTATTTCTCCACATCCTCTCCAGCACCTGTTGTTTCCTGACTTTTTAATGATTGCCATTCTAACTGGTGTGAGATGGTATCTCATTGTGGTTTTGATTTGCATTTCTCTGATGGCCAGTGATGATGAGCATTTTTTCATGTGTCTTTTGGCTGCATAAATGTCTTCTTTTGAGAAGTGTCTGTTCATATTCTTTGCCCACTTTTTGATGGGGTTGTTTGTTTTTTTCTTGTAAATTTGAACAGAAATTATAACAAACTGTCTCTCAGACCACAGTGCAATCAAACTAGAACTCAGGATTAAGAAACTCACTCAAAACCGCTCAACTACATGGAAACTGAACAACCTGCTCCTGAATGACTACTGGGTACATAACGAAATGAAGGCAGAAATAAAGATGTTCTTTGAAACCAATGAGAACAAAGACACAACATACCAGAATCTCTGGGACACATTCAAAGCAGTGTGTAGAGGGAAATTTGTAGCACTAAATGCCCACAAGAGAAAGCAGGAAGGATCCAAAATTGACACCCTAACATCACAATTAAAAGAACTAGAGAAGCAAGAGCAAACACATTCAAAAGCTAGCAGAAGGCAAGAAATAACTAAAATCAGAGCAGAACTGAAGGAAATAGAGACACAAAAAACCCTTCAAAAATTAATAAATAGGATCTGGTTTTTTGAAAGGATCAACAAAATTGATAGACCGCTAGCAAGACTAATAAAGAAAAAAAGAGAGAAGAATCAAATAGACACAATAAAAAATGATAAAGGGGATATCACCACCGATCCCACAGAAATACAAACTACCATCAGAGAATACTACAAACACCTCTACGCAAATAAACTAGAAAATCTAGAAGAAATGGATACATTCCTCAACACATACACTCTCCCAAGACTAAACCAGGAAGAAGTTGAATCTCTGAAGAGACCAATAACAGGATATGAAATTGTGGCAATAATCAATAGCTTACCAACCAAAAAGAGTCCAGGACCAGATGGATTCACAGCCGAATTCTACCAGAGGTACAAGGAGGAACTGGTACCATTCCTTCTGAAACTATTCCAATCAATAGAAAAAGAGGGAATCCTCCCTAACTCATTTTATGAGGCCAGCATCATCCTGATACCAAAGCCTGGCAGAGACACAACCAAAAAAGAGAATTTTAGACCAATATCCTTGATGAACATTGATGCAAAAATCCTCAATAAAATACTGGCAAACCGAATCCAGCAGCACATCAAAAAGCTTATCCACCATGATCAAGTGGGATTTTCTTAATACCATACGGGAACTGGTCTCCTGTCTCTTGGTTGGCAGAAATTGCTTCTACTATCTTGATATTTTTCAAGCCAAACCTCTCTCTAAAATTATCAAACTATCCTTTGCTGGCATTAAATTCTCCAGCTTTAGATCCTTTACCTTCCTTTTGCTTTAAGTTGTCACATGATGACATTGCTTTTTCTCTAAACATATTAGAGTCTATAGGTATGACTTTCTTATAGCAATCCTGCACCCACACTAAAGCTACATTTTTCAATACAAGATTAAAAGTATTTCACAAAAGTGCAAGATTTCCACACCTGCTGGTGTCACTGCAGCAACAGCTTCACAAATTTCCTTTTCTTTTTTTACTGTGGCCCTTACATGGGGTTTACTTATCTTGAAATGGTGGGCAACGGCAGCTGCAGACCTCAATCTATGGTATGTGTCAGGCAATTCAACTTTTTCTTGTACTGTCATTACTTTTCTCTGCTTCTTGGGAGCACTTCCAGCATCACTATGGTATGATTCAAGGTTTACTGTATTGTACCAAACATGATGAAATGTACAGGAGAACCCAAAGAGATCACTTTTTACTTTGATACACAATTCCTTAGCATCACACAGCATTTAAGCAAATACTCACAGCAGGGCAACTCCCTGCAATAGCAACTGTAGGTGGCTACAAAATTATTATAATAGAACAGTATGTACTACAGTTAATTTTATGCAGCTATGATTTAACACTGCATCATTACTTTTAAATATTTCTACTGTAAATGGTGCCATGTATGGTCTCTTTGCATAAGTTTTAATAAATTTTAGCTTTCTATAATAGGTTTGTGTATATTTTATGGTAGCAAATCACAAAATAGACTAGTACCTACATATATTTTATGGATTCATGACATACCCCTTTTTCTAGGCTACACAGTTTGTCTGCAACTTTTTTCAAGCTGTTGCAAATCATCAACAAATTTTCCAATATATTTATTGAAAAAAATCCATGTATAAGTAGACTCACACAATTCAAACTCATGTTGCTTAAGGGTCAATTGTACCATCTATTTTTAAGACCCTGGAAGGAAATAAGATCAGGCTTCAAACAAAAGACTCTGCATAAAGTTTATAAAGATTCGATAGAAGTAGCAGAAACCTGATCAAGCCAAGGTAATATTAGAGAATCTAAACTGACACATAAATATTGAAGAATTGTACCTTGTCAGCATCCTATCTCTCTTTGCTCTGCGAATCCAGTGTCAGTTGCTCTTTCTCTCTGATTCACTAGAATCAAACAGAGCTTTCACAGACCAGGGGAAGAGGCTAAATGATTTGCCTGCTACTAACATGTTTAGAGAGAAATTCAAATCTTCTGGCTTTAAGTGTATTAAATTACTCAACATTAAATTACTGACCACATTGTCAGTTCATGGCAAGTTTCAGTTGATAGGTTCTTTTTGATCAGTGACTATCTTTCAATGGTCATTTCCCAGTTTTGGTTTCTACCTAAACTTCACTACTGGGCAGCCAGAAATTCAACTCACTCTTGGTGGCTGGATTTATTCCCATCAAATGGAAAACACTTCTGGTTAAATAGGAGCTTGCTAAGAAAATGCAAGGACAGCACAAATTAATGAACAAGTACTAATCAACCCAATTTGGTGAATCTCCCACGAATAAAACCAAATCTAAGTTCCACAAAATATCTTGATGACTCATTTTTATGGGAGAATGTGTTGTAGTCCCAGAGCTCTCTCTGAGGACATAAACACTCTTAGACTTCTGAAATAATTTGCCCTTTGTACAAGATAGACTCAGCTAAAAGAAACTATAAAAATATTATTAAATTGTTTGACTAGTTATTCTACTTTGACACCATAAAAAGTCTAGTTCATAAGAGATTTTCAAAATTTGAATAATTCTTAAAAGAGTTAATGGTTTTGAAAGTGTACTGTGTAAAAAGTAAGGACAGGCTTTTTCAACTTTTGATTACCAAATGTGAGACCCTGTGAAATGGAACCCAATATGACCCTGTTTTAAATGTCTATATTTATTGTCTATTTTATCCTGGGAACAAGGCCTAATCCAGAGACATTTTGAGCTCATCAAATATGTAAATTGTTTTTCAAACACTTTGGGGTTACCACAAAACCTAAATTGTTTTTAGCTAACCAAGCACTTTCTCTCTTTGGTTTCAAAAGCCAATTGTATTTTTTTTTTTGAAGAAAATTTAATTCAGATGTTTCTGATTCACTTGCACTTAAATAATTAAAATGCTATTTTGCAAGAACTGATTGGTGTGCAAGAAAGCTCATGAGTCTCTTGTCTAAGCTTCTTTAAATCTGTTTTCTGAAAAACATGAAGTCTTGCTTTGCCAAAAGTAAACCAACTCCAGTGGCACATTTGGGTCGAAAGTCTGATTTCAGAGTAAATCCAAAGCTATCCATTTGGAGAAGGGTGAATCAGGCCAAGGCATCTCTTCCAGAGGCTTTGCTGAAAACCTGCTTCTAGGCCCAGGTAGATTTGCAACACAACATGCTGGGAGGGAGTGATAAAGACACAGAAGGTTTTATCACAAACACAGCTGGAGCGTCTCAGGCTGGTAATATTTATTTTTAAAGATAATCTTGCTTTAGTTCATTTCCAAGCATCACTAATGCTTCAAGCTGAGATTTTTTTTGAACCGTGAAAGTTCACATGTCTATTCCCAGGAATCTACAGTTTTCTATCAGAATTTAAGTGTTTGGGACTGAGGGCAGGTGTTACTTCTATCAGTAGCTTCTGAAAATTACTATAAGGATATTCTAGATCATCTGAATGACAATCTTGGAGCCAATAACCATCACACAAACACATTTTTGTTTGAGCCTACTGTCTGACTACACCAACTAGTTAGATTTCAACCACCCCCTACTAATGAGTAAGGCATTGATTGCCTCCTCTCCTTCAAATCCAACACTATCATTGTGAGGACTCAATGGAATAACACAGGGAATGAGAATCTAGCACATTGGAAGCATTCCATAAATAGTAGGTACCATTATTTTGCAGGCTTTCCTCCAACACATGACACTCAACAGCATATAGTTTTTGCCACTTCTTAAGGTGAACCCATTAAAAATAGTCTGTATCAAGTTAGTGCATCTAAGTGCAATATCATCAGCCCAGGTCATATCAGTTTCCTGGGTTTCCCTAGCAGATTCTAAGACTGTCTCCCCTTAACCTCTTAGCTATGGGATTCAGAAAGTATCCTGTGGCCCTTAACAAATTCTCACCTGCAGCCAGATTTATAGCTGTTTTAAGGGAAATTTAAACCACCAGCCATTAGCAATGAATATTCCTGGTGTCCATGAGGAAGGGGTGTCATAATACATATGCCATAATCCAGAATACTTCATGCTAACAAAAGAAACTCTTCTTAAAATTCTGCAGTTAATAATGTGAGTTTTCCTGTCTTCAAGGGAAAAAAAAATCCTCCATGTCTCTGAAAATTTTCTCTCTGGCTTCCAGATGAACACCCAACCTCGACGGAGTCTCAGGGTTTTGTCCTTAGTTACACCAAGATCACACCATTGACAAAGGCAACTGGACATAGACAATAAAAAGCCATTAATGAGGATTCTACTGGTTGATGCAATTGAACAAATATGTATTGAGCACCTATTGTCAGTCACCATGCTTGTTGCCATTGAAGACAGAAAACAACGAGACCCAATGTGGCACCTGTCCTCAAGTTAACATGGCTTGAGAAAAGCAGATTAGATAGAAATATAAATAACTAACAACGCAAGCCAGAGTGTGAAAAATTTCATTAGATGCACATAAAAAGGTCTAAGGTAGCATAAAGGGAAATGAAAGCATGTGACAGACATGACATCTGAAATGCCTCTAGAAAGAGTGGTAATATTTAGAAGGACAATACCATAAGTGATTAATTCGTTTTCTACTCTAAACAGTTTCCCCATTAAGGGGTTCAGGCAGTATCTTTGTATACCCAGCTGTTAGTGCCTAGAGCACAATAAATGCTGATTAATGTTGAATTAAGTAATGAGATCATCAATAAAGTTTGTAAACTTAATTTATACTTGGAAGGTACAAATAAAGGTTGAATAACTGAATAAGTAAATGGGTCGAGTACTCCAAATAAATTAACTTTTTGGGAAGATCACATCACCTACCTCCTCATTTACCAGGGAAGAAAACTGAAGTGCAGAGAACTGACTGATGGGACTGGCCTTGCTCACAGGGCTGGAGAGTAGCAGAGCCAAGACTAGAACCTCAGACCTTTAATTCTCAGTGACCTTTCCACTCATTCCAGGAGCTAATCACTTTTTATTCTCGGAATTCAACTGAATTCTGCTAAATAATCTCTAATTCAAATTTGTATGATTTTATGGCAAAATGCAGCTTAACTATGTCAATTCCTTTATCTCACAGCTGAAGCCAGATTGATTTCTCCACATCACCACGGCGATAGCTGGCTACTCTCTACAGGAACCCAACTCCAAACAAAAGGACTTCATAACTGGCTGTGGGTCCTGCTGATCAGGCCTGGCTGGGAGAAGCTGGCATGGAGTCTGGGGCACCCCCCCACCAACAACAGGGCCACAGTATCAAGGGTGCATGTCCCCCACAGAGCCACATTGTTGAGGGTGCAGAGATGAGTGGAGAGGGAGCAGAGGGAAGCTCAGGGTCACTGAAAGGATTGTTTTATTTTATTGCTTTTTGTTTCATTTTTTTACAACTGATATCCACATTTCAAAACAAAAGAATAAAACTTCTGGTAGATTTCCTCAAAGTCAACTACTGAGAGATTTGCCAAAGCCATTGCCCCAGGGGTTGGTTTACATAAACAAGGGCATTGGAAAGCCATGTAATCTGAACTTTTCTCTCTGGCCTATGCCAGCATTTTAGCTGCCAATAAGTAGACTTGCTTTTTGTTTCCAAAAATAAAAAGTTATTATACTCTTGCTACCCAAGTCTACCCTTGGCCACTCCACGGACAATCACTAAGAGAAGAGGGATGCACTTTGTGGTGTTGTTTTTGGAAAGCTCCTATTTAGAAAACTCTTCAGGGTATGCTGTCATGAAGGGGCTGGCGGCTGTGGACAGGCAGTGATCATCTAATGGAGCCCCTGGAAGTACCTCTCCTGCCAGGGACACATAGCTTCCATTAGTCAAGAGCTTGCTGGCTTTCTGACCTGGAATTCTCTCCCATTGTTATACATATCCAGTGCTTTTCTAGCCTGGACATGAAGGTAAAGAAGGAAAAACATGGAAAATGGTACATCTTCTGTAACTCTGAAAGAGAAAAAATATCCTAGGTTACTGCCAGGAAGGACTCAGAAATGTCAGCTTTCTCTTGAAATTATGGAAAACATGGGAAGTTCCAAAATTGCCATTTCAAACCGTTTTTCTCTGCTCCTCACAGAAGTCCTCTCTCCTCACACTCTGTCTTCTACTCAGGGTGACCAACTTGTCCCAGTTTGCCTGAGACTTTCCTGGTTTTGGTCCTGGAAGTCCCTTAATGGCGCACATACAAGGAATGCCATCTTACAATTAACATAGAAAAACAGGAAATAAGAAAGAGGAACATCAGGCCAGCCTCCACTCCTGCAGGCACCATTCAGAATTCTCCACGGAGGGAAGAATATTGTCTTCTAGGCTGGAAGTTAGAAAATCAGCATAAATATCAAGGGTTCTAATAATAGTCTATTGTGAAAGATTTTGAGACCCTTGCACTTAATATGACTTGTGCAAGAAATTTCATCATTACTTTTACATTTCCAAAGTTAATTTTCTTCTAAATGAGTGGTACCAGTGAAATGCTCATTCTACATTACTCCTATCTCTGCTTCTCTTGTCACACTGCCTTCTCCCAGTATGACCTTCCTGCATTCCTCTTACAAGTACTTTGTGATGACATTGGGCCCCCTGGATAATCTAGGATAATGGCCCTATTTCAATATCTTTAACTTAATAACATCTGCAAAATTCCTTTTACCTTGTAAGGTAACATATTCATGGGTTCTGGGGATTAGGACCTGGACAGCTTTGAGGGGGCCATTAGTCCTCCTACCACAGGAGAAGAGAGGCTAGAGGTGGGAAGGGAGGTGGGACATAAAATGGTAAATCAAGATGACCTGGCCTCCTCAATAGCAATAGGCAAGATTTCTCCCTGAGACCTCTACCAGCTAGCTATTCTCCCTGTATAACAGGAGTTAATGCTCCTCACAGGCACATTTCCGTGAAGAATGCTAGACATTCCCTCCATGTCTTAAAGGTAGGGCCAAAAGCTTCACCAAAGCTTCCAGCAGGCAGCTAAACTTTTTTTTCTAACGTGGATATTAGAAACAAAAGTCACCAAACAGAGAAGTGCAGGAAAGAAGAGATTTAATTTGGGGGTTTAGAATATGAGTGGGTCACAGCTCCTCTTTTCACCAGTGTTTTAGCTATGCTTATGCAGAAACGTTGTAGATTTAGAACAACTATTTTATTTTGTTAAGGATAAACACTGAAGAAGAAAATATGTATACAAATGTACACACAAATTACAGAGTGGGACTTGCACCACTCAGCATGTTGAATGGTATGGATAAAATGAACCACAGCTATTTTATTTATTTTTTATTTATTTATTTATTTATTTTTGTTATTATACTTTAAGTTTTAGGGTACATGTGCACAACGTGCAGGTTTGTTACATATGTATACATGTGCAATGTTGGTGTGCTGCACCCATTAACTCGTCATCTAGCATTAGGTATATCTCCTACAGCTATCCCTCCCCCCTTCCCCCACCTCACAAAAGGTCCCGGTGTGTGACGTTCCCCTTCCTGTGTCCATGTGTTCTCATTGTTCAATTCCCACCTATGAGTAAGAACATGTGGTGTTTGGTTTTTTGTCCTGGCGATAGTTTGCTGAGAATGATGGTTTCCAGCTTCATCCATGTCCCTACAAAGGCCATGAACTCATCATTTTTTATGGCTGCATAGTATTCCATGGTGTTTATGTGCCACATTTTCTTAATCCAGTCTATCATTGTTGGACATTTGGCTTGGTTCCAAGTCTTTGCTATTGTGAATAGTGCCACAATAAACATATGTGTGCATGTGTCTTTATAGCAGCATGATTTATAATCCTTTGGGTATATACCCAGTAATGGGATGGCTGGGTCAAATGGCATTTCTAGTTGTAGCTCCCTGAGGAATCACCACACCGACTTCCACAATGGTTGAACTAGTTTACAGTTCCACCAACAGTGTAAAAGTGTTCCTATTTCTCCACATCCTCTCCAGCACCTGTTGTTTCCTGACTTTTTAATGATCGCCATTCTAACTGGTATGAGATGGTATCTCACTGTGGTTTTGATTTGCATTTCTCTGATGGCCAGTGATGATGAGCATTTTTTCATGTGTCTTTTGGCTGCATAAATGTCTTCTTTTGAGAAGTGTCTGTTCATATCCTTTGCCCACTTTTTGATGGGATTGTTTGTTTTTTTAGGAAGGGATCCAGTTTCAGCTTTCTACATATGGCCAGCCAGTTTTCCCAGCACCATTTATTAAATAGGGAATCATTTCCCCATTTCTTCTTTTTGTCAGGTTTGTCAAAGATCAGATAGTTGTAGATATGCGGCATTATTTCTGAGGGCTCTGTTCTGTTCCATTGGTCTATATCTCTGTTTTGGTACCAGTACCATGCTGTTTTGGTTACTGTAGCCTTGTAGTATAGTTTGAAGTCAGGTAGCATGATGCCTCCAGCTTTGTTCTTTTGGCTTAGGATTGACTTGGCAATGCGGGCTCCTTTTTGGTTCCATATGAACTTTAAAGTAGCTTTTTCCAATTCTGTGAAGAAAGTCATTGGTAGCTTGATGGGGATGGCGTTGAATCTATAAATTACCTTGGGCAGTATGGCCATTTTCACGATATTGATTCTTCCTACCCATAAGCATGGAATGTTCTTCCATTTGTTTGTATCCTCTTTTATTTCATTGAGCAGTGGTTTGTAGTTCTCCTTGAAGAGGTCCTTCACATCCCTTGTAAGTTGGATTCCTAGGTGTTTTATTCTCTTTGAAGCAATTGTGAATGGGAATTCACTCATGATTTGGCTCTCTGTTTGTCTGTTATTGGTGTATAAGAATGCTTGTGATTTTTGCACATTGATTTTGTATCCTGAGACTTTGCCGAAGTCGCTTATCAGCTTAAGGAGATTTTGGTCTGAGACGATGGGGTTTTCTAGATATAACCAGAGCTATTTTATATCAGAGACCAATAAAAGGAGAGAGTCCCCAAAGTCAGTTTGCATGAGGGTTTTGTTGATATCTTAGCAGAGGTTCAAGGATGCACTTAGTCATCCAGTCACCTGGCAGTCTGAGGCTTCCTTACCCTCCGTTATACCCAATGAGCTAAGCAACAGTAGACAGTGTCTTCATGCAAGGGGCACTGAGCACAGGCCTCCAGTCTTACAAGCCTACATCCTTGACCAGAAAGGAAGGAATCCTGCAGATTTGTTATAAAGATCTCCATATGTTATAAAGATCTCCATACAGGGCATTTGGTGTGGAGATAAACATAAACCACACTTTTTCCCCTGTAATTATATTTACAATCTTTTAAAAATTCAACTTCTGCAGTAAATCTAAGTGCCAATGTGAGAAGAGCTAAGCTGTCCATTTTCACTTTGCCAATTTCCACAAAGAGAAACAAAGATTTTTTTCATGTGTTCAAGAATTCCCAAATTTAGTCAAGACTGGAATTTCACTGTTTTTATTTTTATAGCAGCAGTGTTTTGCCCATGGGGTGGGAGGAATAAAGAAATGGGAAAAAGAAACAATTTGCCATTAACTTAACAGGAATTGAGGGTGAGGAGTGAAAATCGTAAAGTATTTTTGATTTTCTTCATGAGTGATTGGGTCAGTTATTTGGTCAAGCCCATAGGAGGATGTCAAATAATGCTGATATAGGGACCTTGAAAAATCACCTTTTGTTTTTGTGGAAAAAGGAGAGAGGAAATTGAGGTGAAACTGTAAAATGTTTCATTTTTTTATGAAACCAGCAATAGAGAAGGTCCTCTTCAGCCGCCAGTGCAAATGTTTTTACAAAGTTCAACTGCCAAGTGTCCTTTGATGCCTGCCAATTTTCATAATTGAAAGATACCTTTTTAAATGAACTTGCTCGTTTTCTATTGGGCTAGAGCAACCTTCCCACATCTCGGTCATTCTCTTCCCTCCAGCAAGACCCAGTTCCTTCAAGGACTTCAGTGAAGATATGTGACATTAGAAGGCATATTGCCATGAGAACGCAATACTCAGTGGCACTATTTTACACCAAAGGGATTTTTCATCATAGTTTAACACTTTTTACTACAAATTACATGGTGAAATGCAAACCAATAATCTCCAAGCAGTGTCAGACAATCAGTTCATACATGAGAACCCTATTGGTCTGCTAGGAATAAAACCAACTCTCGCCTTGTTATTGAACAACTTTGCATAAAACCTGAACTGGGAGAATAACCAAAGAAGTAGAGTGAAGGCAAACACTAATGTCTATAAGAAAACTATTATTTTTGTAGCGGGAAAGGCTGCAAAAAGACACCAAAAGTGTATTTTCATTGCACTTCATCAAGTCATTTAATAAACCTGCCATTCCTAACACACTACTGGCTACTTTGGAATTGTTTTCGCAGTTACTCAGCAGGAAACTAACATTTGAACTTACCAGTCTTTTGAGTTGCAAATTCAATTTTAAACTTTTTATTTACAAAGCCTCAAGAATATCTATCACTCCAGGCAGAGGAACGATAATAACATCAAGTTTTATGAATTATTACTTTCCAATCAAGGGTGACAGACTTGCTTATAAGAACAGGGTGAGACTTTTCATAAGCAGTAGAGTTCCATCCAAGTTCTCCTGATTCTATTTTGCCAAAGAAAGGAAAAGGATATTACATTTTAAAATAAAATTCCTCCAAATAAAATCCTACCAATGCTTAATGTCTGTGAGTTCTTGTGGTGGCTTTATGTTGTAAATGCTAAGGTTTCATATTACTTATATAAGCTTTAGTCTCCAATAGAGCTGGCAAACAAAACCCAAGAATGCTGAAACAGCTGTAGTACTGTATCTGAGTCATTTGGACGAAAACAGGCAGCGGGGCACGACGCCGGAGCAGTGTTCTCTCAGCCCACTACAACTCTTAGCTTTTCATTTCAGCTTCCAGACAAAGAACTAGTGATGGCTGCGAATCTCATGAAAACTCAGTGAGGCATACAAGTTGGATATTAAGGCAGGAACTTGCTAATATTTTTAAAGGGTCACTTCAAAGGAAAATTCCACGTTCTTAGAATTAAATCCAATTCCTTAGAGGCTTTGATTCTATTCTTGCAAAGGGTGAATCTTACAGATATCCAAACAGCCAGTGCCAGTCAAGAAGAGATGTATTTTAAATAAGAAAGCCACACAAGGATGGCTACAAATCCTCTACATTAAACTGCATTAATTTTCACTTCCATTAATTCAGAGTCAGTTACAGAACTGGCCTGAAGTTTGGTAATCAAATCAAGGATAAAAAGAATTATAATTTAAATAGTTTAAAACAGTTTATTAGTCTTTTAAAAATAACTTAGGAGGATTTCTTCAATTATAAATCACTGACATGTTAATTATAAATAATGCTTAAAGAGTGGCACTCTAATTATAAATAAGGCTCATCTGTAGGTCTTCCAAGACCCCCCTGCAAGGCAGCTGTTCTTTGCATACATAGTTCAAGTTACTCAGTGTGTGAGAAGGTGGTAAACTCTAGCTTTAAACACAGTTTATTAAAATGTGTGTCTCACAAATTGAGTTTGCCTCATTTCCATTAGCCTAAAATAGTAAAATGTTTGCTGTAGTCCTTTAGTGCACATTTATTCTCAGACCACCAACTCATCGTGGAACCTTAGGTAAGTTACTTAACCTCTCTGAGCCTAAATGTATTCCTCCAGAGAAATGTTAGTTGCCATTCGATTAATGAGTTAATGTATATAATGCACTTAGTAGAATACATGGAACAAGGTAGGCCCTTAGAAAATGATAGCTATTATTGATAGTAGTTGTAATCATAAAAATGGAATATGATAGATTCAGCTGATGTTTTAAGCCACTAATTTAGAATTTCTCCGATTTTTTGAGCCATAAATCTATAATAATAAAAAACGATTTTGACAAGAGTTCAAGAGGAAATGGGTCCCTTGTTTGCCAAAGGGACTTGGTAAATAAGGGCTGGGTATCAGTGAGGAAAGCCATGTGAGTGAGGAGATCCACAAAGACTCAGACTGATCACCAAGATAAAATCACATTTCACCATGTCCCTGGCTGCCTTCTCGTCTACACTCCAAGTCTCCAGAAAATGATGGTCAACGTGCTGATTTTAATATGACAGCTTTGAAAGGCTTGTGCCCCTTCACCTCAATTTTCTGGAAACCTCATTTTTCTTAACTCTCCAAGGCAGCTTTCCAGCCAAGGAATCTATGAGCTAGTTGGGTAGAGCTAGTTAGGTTCTTAATCCAAAAGAATGTCAGGTTTCATTGTCAAAAAGGAAGGGAATCTGAAGCCATTCTCACATGCATCGCTGTCTTTCATATGGGAAAGAAGGCTTTGGTGGTGGGTGCTATGAGTGTGTGTCTCTACTCAAAGGATTAGTGAGGGTCTTTTCCCCTTAAGAAATTAGAGAACAGACCTTTTTTATTAAAACATATCTCCTAGAAAGATGTGTTTGGATATCTTTATTGAGCTCCTTCTACATGCCAGTTATTGCTCTACATTCTACTGAGGAAAGAGGAGTGATAAGATGTGGTTTTTGTCCTCCACTTACAAATGCAGGTACCATGTGCAGGACCTGTTGCTATTTGCAGCTCCAAGTCTTAGACCTATGGTTCTGCCCCTAACCTTCACCTAGAAAGAGACATCACAACCCAACATAGATCTCTGTTTTATGTTTTTCCTTGCTTAGGAGGAGCTGTATGATACAAATTTCCTTTGCAATAAAGATATTCATCTGACAGGCAGAGGTTTTATTTCTTAAAAGTGAGTTCAAACAAGCCTCCAGAGATTGGTCAAAAAGAAAGTTAGTAAACTTAAAAGGGATTTTTCAAAATATGATTTTCCTTTCCTAAAAGTTCTTCCTCAGCTCTGCCACTTATCTGCTGTGAGAGATCCTGGCCAATTTGCTTACCCTCTTGTGCCTCAGTTCCTGCATCTGTAACATGCGAAAACAATAGCCCCTGCCTATAGGGCTGTTGTGGAGGCATAAATGACAAAAGACAGAAGTCTCTTGGAACAGTGCTTGGCATGCAGTAAGCATCCAATAAAGGTCAGTCATCATTATGATTGTTATTTTTCTTTTTCTTTCTTTTTTTTTTTTAAGACAGAGTTTTCCTCTGTCGCCCAGGCTAGAGCGGAGTGGCACGATCTTGGTTCACTGCAACCTCCGCCTCACGGGTTCAAGCGATTCTCCTGCCTCAGCCTCTCAAGTAGCTGGGATTACAGGCGCCCACCACCACACCCAGCTAATTTTTGTATTTTTAGTGAAGACGGGGTTTCACCATCTTGGCCATGCTGGTCTCGAACTCCTGACCTTGTGATCCACCCACCTTGGCCTCCCAAAGTGCTGTGATTACAGGCATGAGCCACCGTACCTGGCCATCATTGTTATTTTTCAATTACATTAATATTGGTTGTAGTATTCTCCTGCTAGGTTGTTAGGCAGACACTGTGATAGAGTGTCACAGAAGAGTGAAGCGGTTCTATATGTATTATAGTATCTCCTTAGTAGGCCACAGTGCCATTAAACCCTTAACCATGCTATGTAGCTTAGAAAATAAAACCACTAAGTAAGAATATAAAAACTTTATTTTAGCCCCAGTTCTTCTATGCATTTGCTATGTCATTTTGGATAAGCCAATTGCTAGGATCACCAGACAAAAATATAGAATGCTCAGCTAAATGTAAATTTCATATAAGTAATATATTTTTAGTACAGTATAAGTATGCCTTATGCAAATGATAAAAAGTTATTCATTATTTACATGAAATTCCAATTTTGCTAGAAGACTTGCATTGTAATTTGTTAAATCTGGCAGTCCTGAGCTTCAATCTCTTTATAGATAAAATAATGATACTGAATTAGGTCAGTGTTTTCCTAACCCTACAGAACATTTTCTAGGAGACATGTTTTAATAAAAAGAATTCATTCTCCAATTAATTAGGGAAATGCAACAGGTTGTTGCCCCCTTTTAGAAATTTAGAGTATAAAGTAGTATATTGAATGTTACAAAAACCCCAGCAGTAAATAAACCTGCTTGACTTTGTTTAAGCCACATTTACTCAAAGTATTTCTTCTGTCCCTTTGCATTTATAAACATCTCTAGAACACCTTTTGGGACATGAAAGACTAGATGATACCTAAGGATGTTTCCAATTCTAAAAGTTTAGGATTCTAAGGATCCAAGATTGAAATTATGCAGTCTTAAAGTACCCCCCAAGAAACAAAATGTAAGCATTAATAATCTACTTAGTACAAGGTGTCATCCATACAGACAAAATTTCTGAGTAGAATTCAATACCTGGTCTTGACTAGAGCAGGGGGTGCTACCAGAAACTGAGAATAATAATCTTTTCACTCCACCTATTCAGCACTCAACACAGTATCAAATACAGACAACTAAATAGTGTTGAGCATTTGTTTGACTGTAATGTCTATCAAAGTGACATTGCATTCAGTCAGCATTGTTTAGAGAAGGAGTAATGGCTCAGCTGACTCCACTTTTCATCAAGGTTGCCAGGTGAGTTAAACTAAATTCTGTTCTTATTAATTCAATATAAGTTCAATAAACAGTGGCTCATTTAGGTGTGATTAAGAGGGAATTTCAGAATTCTTTAAAAAATTCATTAAAAAAATAGGACTTGAAGTGATGTCAGTGAAAATGACGAAGTAATGACTTCTGAAAATCCTCTCCCCCATAAAAGCAACGAGAAAACCAGCAAAAATTGTCAGAGTTAACTTTTTCAGAAGTCTGGAAAGGAACCAAAAGCTTGCAGCAATCCAGAGAGTGTTTATTCAGAAAAATGGCTGAATCTCAGTAAGTACAGAGAGTTTTGTGGCATTTTAACTTGTCCTATTCCAATCCACTCTACCTTCTCCAGCTCTACAGTAGATATAAAATAAGCAACCCACAATCACAATGAAAAGCAAAAGCATTGTAGTCACTGGAAAGGGCAAAACAAGGTTGGAGCTTCTTTGAATCCCCATTCCCAGAAAATTAAAATTATTTGACCTTTCTGGAAGTTCCCTGGAAGACCCTACTCAAAAGGTTGTCCTTATAAGATCTGCTTCAAAAGTCATCTAATGCAAACAGCCTTTTCCTCTGGAGCATTTGTTGAAAACAATCTGTTGAATATTGCAGCTCCCTGAAGAACTGAGACACAGTTGATACAAACAATAGACTAACCAAAAGGCTTCAAAGGAAAATCTGAGATGTTCATGGGGAACTTTGAAAAGCTGACATATTCCTGGGAATCTAAAAGGCTACATGCATATGTGGAGCCATGTGCAAGTTCAGAACTATGCGTATTGTCAAGAAAAACAGAGAATGCCCTGTGCTCTCAGTTCTGGCTAAACTTGAAGCTTTGTATAAGCAGGAAGTAAAGGCTAAGACAGAATTGTCAAGTTCTTGACTTAGTGTCAAAGCCATGCTCCAAAATGTACACAGAACCTCTCAGCAAAAACTTTAGTACTTATTTCTTCCAGGCATGTAAAATACTTTCTCTCTGATCATTAGCTGACCACTGAGCAGAAACTTCAGTGGCTACTCATAACAACAACAACAACAAATACAGGCTTTGTATTTAGTTCAGAAACCACTACCACCAGCAAGAATTAGTTCAGAAAACCACTACCACCAGAAACCCTAGAAGAAGGAAAGTCTGATTTTCAGTGCCACGTCAAATTATTTTAAATACCCAGGAAAAAAATAGGACATGCAAAGACAGATAATAGTCTATATACAGAAAAAATAGAGTAAGCAACAGAAATTATCCACAAGAAAATACAGCCGTTGGACTTACTAGACATAGACTTTAAGTCAGAAATGTAAAAAGTGGTCAAAGAACCAAGGAAACTATATCTAAATAATTATGGTAAGTATGAGAATGATATTTCAGCAAATGGAGGATATCAATAAAGAGATAATTATAAAAATGAACTGAATAGAAATTCTGGAGTTGAAAAATAAATAATTGAAATAAAAATTTACTATAAGGGCTCAACAGCAGATTTCAGCAAGCAGACAAAAGAATCAGTAAACTTTAAGACAGGTCCATTGAGATTATCCAGTCTAGGTAATAGAAATAAAAGAGAATTTAAAAAATAAGCAGAGACTCAGAGATAATCAAGCCTAAAAACATGCATAAATGTAGTCTCAGACGTCAAGGATAAAGAGAAAGGGGGAAAAAATTAAACATAATGACTGAAAACTTTCCAAATGGGAAGGAAAATGTTACACTATACATCCAAGAAGCTCAACGAACTCCAAGTATGATAAAGTCAAAGAGATCTACAACTAGATACATCATAATAAAACTGTTGAAGGACAAAGAAAGAATCTTGAAACCTGAAAGAAAGAAACAACTCATCAGGTCAATGGATTCTCAATAAAAATAACAAATAATTTCTCATCAGAAACCATGGAAGCCAGAAGCAATGGAATTATATACTGTAAGTGTTAAAAAAAAAAAAAAGTCAACCAAGATGTCGACCTAGAATTTTATATCCAGCAAAAGTATTCTTCAAAATAGTGAAGTTAAGACATTCCTAATAAACAGCTGAGAGGATTTATCACTAGCAGGCTGCTCTACAAGAAATACTCAAGATAGGCCAGTCATAGTGGCTCATGTCTGTAATCGCAGCACTTTGGGAGGCCGAGGCGGGTGGATCACCTGAGGTCAGGAGTTCGAGACCAGCCTGACCAACATGGAGAAACCCCATCCTACTAAAAATACAAAAATTAGCCAGGCATGGTGGCACACGCCTGTAATTCTAGCTACTCAGGAAGCTGAGGCAGGAGAATCGCTTCAACCCTGGAGGCAGAGGTTGTAGTGAGCTGAGATCACACCATTGCGCTCCAGCCTGGGCAACAAGAGTGAAACTCCATCTCAAAAAAAAAATAAAATAAAATAAATACTAAAGATAGTCCTTCACACTAAAGTCAAAGAACACTAGACAGTAACTCAAATTCAAATAAAGAAAATAAAGAGCATTAGAAAAAGTAACTACATATACAAGACAGTATAAATGTATTTTTTTATTTGTAACTCTGATTTTTCTAACTTATTATTTCAAACCCTCTTAAAGCAATAATTATGAATTTGTGTTGTGAGTATATGATACATAAATCTAACTTGTATTACAGTAACAGCACAAAATTTTGCTGCTGAAATTTTAAATATAGTAAAAAAACTAAGGAAAGTGAAGTTAAGATATTTCTAATAAACAACTGAAAGGATATATCACTAGCAGACTGCTCTACAAGAAATACTAAAGATAATCCTTCAGACTAAAGTAAATTTAGTAAATAATAGCACAAAGGAGGCAGAAGGAAATAGAGCTATACAAATGCAAAATTTTTATATACTATTGAAATTAAGTTTATTTTAATCTGAACAAGATTGTTACAAATTAAGCAAACTGAAAAAACTTATGGACTGGCATGTCAGCAAGATAGCTGTCTAGACTTGCCTGGTATTCATCTTCCCCAGCAAAAAGGGACCAAAACAATGAATAAACAACTGTATTTTCACTACCATGAATGAGGAAGTACACTGGAGAGCACCAGGAAAATTGCAAAATCCTTGTGGAGCACAGAAACCCAGGATAGCACCATAGACAAGAGAGTGAAGAACCCTATTTCAGCCATACTGTTTTCCCTGTTGAGATCAGCTCAAAGCCAGGATGAACTTCTTATGGGGAGAGGGTAAGCTACAACTGCCCAGCAGTCCTCATTACTGCTGCAGATGCCTGTGTTCTTTGCTACAGGAGAGGTAGATAGTCCTCATATGTCCTAAACCAGTTAGGAGAGTTGCCTAGAGTTCATGTAACTGCATTGCCTCAAAACAGGAGCCCATTTTGTGCACACACACACACCCCACTCCCCACACCAAAGCTGTATGACACAGTGCCATCTCGAAACTGGACCCACTACTAGAGTGAGTCCTGCCCTGGGATCCAGTAGCCACTATTTTTCTGTATCCCTGAAGTCATGCCATCATTCCAGTATGCTCGCTTGAGTGGCTGCATCACCACTATCCTAGCTGCTTGGAGCCTATTGCTGTGTGGAATGGCTAAGATTTTGGTGTTCAAACACATAGAGCACCCCACCCACAAGGGAATATGTGGACTTGCACAGTATGGAAGATGACACACAGCTGGACAGTCTGATATACCTACACACTTGGCCTGCCAGCCAGCCCAGCAACCCCTACCCCCACCCCACCTTGCCCAGCAAAACCATATCACTGCCATCACAAACCAACAGCCTAGGCCACTGACACAATTGCAGACACTATAAATGAGGATTGCAGCTGAATAAAATGCAGAGACCATGCTACTGAGTCCATCTAAAACCAAAGCCAACACACCATACTTAAACAACATCCTATGACTCATGTGCAGGAAACAGTCTCTCCCTCTGAAAACTACTCCACCAAATTTGAAAAGATGACTGTTCCACTGGTATGCACAGATATCAACAAAGGAACACACACACACACACATACATACATACACACACACACACACACACACACACAGAAAAAGTAAGGAAACATGACATGTCTAAAGGAGCAAAATAATTCTCCAGTAACAGAATCCAAAGAAAAGAACAAAATTCCAGAAAGGGAATTTAAAATAATGATCTTAAGAAAACTCAGTGAGATACAAGAGAATACAGCCAATATTCAATGAATATTGAATACAGCCAATATTCAATACAATTCAATGAAATTAGGAAAACAACAGAGATTGATATCATGAGAAGAACCAAACGAAAATCTTGACACTGATGAATGCCTTGAATGAAATAAAAATACAATTGAGAGTTTCAATAAATCAAACAGAATAAAGAATTTCTGAACTTTAAGACAGTTCTTTTGAAATAACTCAGAGGTAAGACAAATAAGAATAAAAAGAATGAAGAAATCCTATGGGACCTACAGGACATCATTAAGCCAACAAATATTCACATTATAACAATGCCAGAGGGAGAAGAGATGAAGATAGGCACAAAAAACCTATTTAATTAAATAATAGCTGAAAACTTCCCAAGTCTTAGGAGAGATATAAACACCCAGATTCAGGAAACTCAAAGGTCCCTAATTAGATTCAACCCCCAAAAAATTCTCTTTGAGTCACATTATAAACAAACTGCCAGACTCTAAATAAACCTATAACAAATACAGAAATTGAATCCATAATCAAAAAACTTCCCACAAAGAAAAGCCTATGACCAGATGTACTCACTGGCAAATTCTACCAAATGTTTCAAAAACAAGTAAGTGCAATCTTTCACAAACTCTTTCAAAAATAGAAGAGGTGGGACTATTTCCCATCTTATTCTATAAGATCAGTGTTGCTCTGATATCAAACCCAGACAAAAATATCCCAAGTAAGGATACTTCCAGAACAATATCCCTTATAAATATAAATGCCAAAAAAACCTCAAAAAATACTAGAACACTTAATTCAGTGTGCAACATTTTAAAAAGAATTGTACCAAATGATCAAATGGAATTTATCAATGGAATGCAAGGTTGGTTTGATATACCAAAATTTTTCTATGTCATATACCATGTTAATAAAGAAAGACTAAAATTACAGAATCATCTCAAAAGATGCAGAAAAATAATTTGTCTGAATCAATAATAAAAATGATTTCATGATGAAACACTCAATAAATGGGATGAAAGGGAACTTCCTCTACTTGATAAACAACATCAGAGTAAAATGCACAGCTAATATCATGCTTAATGCTGAAATCCTGGAATCTTTCCCACTAAGACCAGGAAATGAATGTTCTTTCTAGCCTCTCCTATTCAACATTGTATTGGAGTCTCCAGCCAGAGCAATTAGTGAAGAAAAATAAATAAAGGCCGCCAAATTGAAAAGGAAGAAGTAAATCTATCTCTTTGCCAATGACATTATATAGAAAATTTTAAGGAATTCACGAAAGTCTAATAAGCCAGTTTAGCAAGGTTAAAGGATACAGGAGAAATACAGAATACTCAATTGTATTTTCATACATCAGCAATGAACAACCAGTAAATAAAATTAAAATAATTTCATTTATAACAGCTTTAAGAATAAAATAATTAGGAATAAATTTAACAAAATAATTCCAAGACTAGTATACTAAAAACTATAAAATATTATTGAAAGAAACTAAAGAAGACTTAAATAACTGGAAATACATCTTGTGTTCACGGATTGGAACACTTAATATTGTTAAGATAACAAACTCCTTGAATTCGTCTCGAGTTTTTGCACTGTCTCCATCAAAATTCCAGCTGCCTTTTTTGTATAAATGTATAAGCTAATACTGAACCTCATGTGGAAATGCAAGGGGTCCAGAATAACAAAAATAATCTGAAAAAAAAACCCAAAGTTAAAGAACTAACACTTACTGATTTTGATATCTACAGCACAAAGCTACAGCAATAAAGATTGTATAGTAGTGGCATAGGATAGTCATATTTATCAATGGAATAGGATTGAGAGTCTGAAAATAAACTCATACATTTATGGTCAACTGATTTTTGACAAGAATGTCCGAACAGTTCAAAGGAGGAAACAATAGTCTTTTAAACAAATGGTGCTGCAAAAATGGGAGATACACATATACACATATCAAAGAATGAAATTGGATTCCTATCTCTTACCCTATACAAAAACTAACACAGAATGTATCAAAGACCTAAATGTGAAAGCTAAAAGCATAAAACTCTTAGAAGAAACCACAGCTGTAAAATTTGTGACCTCAGATTTAGGCAATGGTTTGTTAGATACGACACCAAAAGACAAGCAAAAAAAGAAAAAAATAGATAAACTGGACTTTATCAAAATAAAAAACTTGTACTTCAAAAGATAATATAAAGAAGTGAAAAGCCAAGCCACAGAATGGGAGAAAATATTTACAAATCATGTACTGTTAAAGGTCTAGGATCCAGAATATATTTAAAAACTATTACAACTCAACAATAAAAACATAAATTATCCAATTAAAACATAGGCACAGGATTTGAATAGACATTTCTCTAAAGAAGATATACAAATATCTTGTATACACATGAAAAGATGCTTGATATTATTAGTCATTAGAGAATGCAAATCAAAACCTAATGAGATAACACTTCATATCTACTAGGATAGCTACAATAAAAGGCAATAATTAAGTATTAGTTTAAATAAGGAAAGACCAGAACTGTCATACAATGCTGGTGAAATATAAAAACGATAGTTACTTTGGAAAACAGTTGGGCAGTTTCTAAACATAAAGTTACAATCTAATTCAGCAATTTTATCCCTAAGTATCTACCCAGGAGAATTAAAAACATATAACAAAAACTTACAAGTAAACATTCCTAACAGCGTTAATTATTATAGCCTAAAAGTGAAAACAACCCAAAGATTTATTAATTGATGAACAGATAAACAAAATATAGTATATTAAAACCATGTAATATTATTCAATCATAAAAGAAATGAAGTTCTGGTATATGCCATGACATGGATAAATCTTGAAAACATGTCTAAAGCAGGCAAATCCATTGTAGAGGCAGAAGTAAACTTCCTTTCTGCCCTTTCTGAAGGTTCACTGAAATAAAGTGACAATAGACAGATTAACATGAGAAAAAGTTTACACATTAATTAATATGCATAACCATGGGAGCCATACAAAATATGAGACTCAAAAAAGGGCCATATGGTTAAGGTTTAAATGTCCTCCTCATAGGGGAGAGAAAACTTGGGAGCTGTAACCACTTTTAGAAGGGTAGTAAGTGATTTTCAGAGGAAATGAATGGACCCAGGAGGCAAATATTATTTTGTAAATAATTATCTTAGGAAACTGAATGGGACTGGCAAGTTAAGGGAAGGAGAGGGGTGGAACTGCCTTGTGAACAAAGGTTGTCTTAGTATGTAGAAAAAGTCTCCTAGGTAATCTCTCCAACCTGCCCTCAAAAGAATAGATGAAAAGTCTAACTGCATGTAGTGATGACTTTTATAGTCTTTTCTTTTCTCAGGTGGGTAATCTTTCTGGATTATTTCATGAGATTCCTGGAGAGTGAGTCTTCAGACAATTGCATGTCTTTCGAGAAGTTTCCTTAGTTAGATAAGGAAATTCCAGACAGAGTCCCTCCTTGCTCTTGGAGTCAGGGGAGAAGAAACAAAAGAGGGTTAAAACGTTTTGGGTTCTGAGGCAGCTTCTAAGGTACTCCATCTTCATTTAATTCAAAGTGTTCAGTATGCCAAAGCACCATTGTGTGGGGTATCATTTTCTTAGACGCAACACCATAAATACTAGGAGTAGTTTAGTGGTTATCAGGGATGGCGGAAAGAAGTAATCAAGGGTTACTGATAATGAGCATAAGTTTTCTTTTGGGGGTGACAGAAATATTCTGGAATTAGATCATGGTGACATTTGCACAACTCTGTGAATATACTTAAAAGCCACTGAATTGTACCCTTTAAACGGATGACTAGTGTATGTCAGTTATATCTCAATTAAAAACGAAAGTCTAGAACTTGACATATCATTCCAAATACTCAAATTAGACGAGTCTGCTTCTAAGGTAAATAAGTGGAAAGTGGTCACAAGATAAGAACAGAGGCTATTAGGAGATGAGGAAAATCAGGAATGAGAAGTAGGAAGCCAACTCTTCATAATTTTTTAGGTGAGCCCTTGATAGCAAAGAAAATTACAAAAATAATGTTTATACTTCTGATCATAAAGTTAATACAGCCTTTTTACAGAAAATCTGAAAAAGTGCCACATAAAGGTAATAAAAACCCACTAATCATTCCACCATCCTAAGAACCACTATTAACATTTCATTGACACAAATCCTTCCAGTCTTTTTTCTGTGTGTACATATATGCATGTACGTACATATATAGCCAAGCTCACCCACAGCTCTATTGTACATGCAACTTTGCCTCTTACATTTTTCACTTCATGTTACCTTTTATATTTTTTCTAAAGCCTTAAATATTCCTGAGAATGTGGTTTTCCATGCCTACAGATGAGCTGTCATTAATTAAACCTATTTTTAGAATTTTTCAGTCACAAGTAACCCTGCAATAAACATCCTTTTACCTAAATCCTTGTATTTCCTAAAAATATATCCGAAGTAAGGATAGATTCCTTAAGAAGGAATTATTAGGTCAAATATTGTTTACAGCTTTAAGTCTTTGAATACATACATATTGCCAACATTTCTAACCAGAAAATTTAAAAGATTGTTATACTTCCACCAGCAGTGGATGAGATTTTCCTTTATCTTGAACTTTTACCCAACTATGTAATTATCAAAGTTTTTTGAAATTTAAAATATTTGCTAATTTAATGGACAGAAATTTGTGTCTTTTAAAATTATTTTTAAATAAATAGTGAGCCTGAAATTTTTTCATGATTTATTGTCTAATTTTTTTCTGCTCGTACAAATTCCTTTTTTGTGAATATTAAAAATTTTTCTGCTTAGGATATTTATCTTCTAATCATTGACTTCGAAAGCTCTTCACATATTAACCATGTTAACCTTTGTCTTCTATTTTGCCCTTTTTTCAAGTTATTCTTTGCCTTATGCTTTTTTATCATGAGTTTTGATGTATATGTTTATAATTTTTATGTAAAAACATTCTGTTTTCTCTTTTATAGATTCTTCCTCTACCTTTTTGTTTAAAAAGTGCTTCCATACATTGAGAGTTGATAGATACTTATCATAATTTCTTTTACTCATTTGTGTTTTCATATTTTAAAATTTATTTAATTCATCCAGAATTTATTTAGGGATATGATTTGGGTCTCCTCCTTCCCTTAAAAACTGAATTAATTTCCCCAGCACTATTCACTGGCATAATCTTTCATTTCCTTCCCTAATTTGAAGTGTCTTCATCAAATACTAAATTCTTATATGTATTTGAGTGTGTTTGGGGACTTTATTCTTTTCTCCCTGTCTAGTTGTATACCAATATCATGTTATTAAAGCTTTATAACAGGTTTTTAACATCTGAAGTACAGTTTACCTTATTTGTTTATAAATCTTTCTTGGTTATTTTTATCCACAAATTATTCTAGATAAACCTTACAGTCACATTTTCATTCAAAAATATTCCAATTGGGATTTTGATTAGAATCATATTAGACCTAACAATCAATTTGAGGAACAGTGACATCATCCAATAATATAAAATATGTCTCAATTTATTCAAGCCTGATTTCATATTAACTAAAGTTTTACAACTAAATTGATAGAAGCCCTATATAAACAAACAAGTTTGTTTCCAGGTTTTATTGTTCTTATTCTTGCTTGTTTTGCTTTGTTTTTCCCCTGTTGTAAAAGAGCTCTTTTCCCTTTTTACGATTATTATCTGATTATGGATATTTTTTATATTTTGTAACCAGGTATCATAATGAAGCATTAGTTGTAATAGTTGATTTCTTAGGTTTTCCTAAATAGGTTATCCTTAAGAATTTAGAAATTCTCTACATAGTCATGACTTTGGGGTCTCAAAACCAATTCAACTTTTGGAATTACAGCTTTTATGCTTCATAAGCATAACTTCTTTTTCTAAATAAAATTGAAAATTAAGTGTGTAAAGTGACCAACTAAAAAGCACAAACAACTCGAAAACATACAGATTCCACTCCTCCACTTGGCTCTTAAAGGGTTAATATTTACCATGAAGAATTTTTTTAATCTAATAAAAAAAAATCCAAAATATTCTTAAAGAGGCATTAGTGACTCAAAATGTTATTTGGTTTTATATGGCCTCCCAAACTACAGTGTTTTTAAAAATCAGGTTTATCGAGTTATAATTTACATACAGTAGAATTCACCCTTTTCAGGCACACAGTTCTACAAATTTTTACAAGCATATACAGTCGAGTAATCACCACCTCAATCAAGACAGAATATTTCCGACACCCTGAGAAATTATCTGTGCCCCTTTGAAGTCAATCTCCTTCCTCTCACCCTCAGCCCCTGGCAATCTCTGATTTATTTCTGTCACTAGATATTCTGCATAGCTTCCAATCTGTTTTTCAAGCTTCCAATCGGAGTCAAAGCTGGCCAGTAGCAACTAGCACAGAGTCCTCTGCTGCTCTTTTGAAACCACCTTTTCTTTGCTGACAACCAACAGATCAGTCTCCATAGTCAGCAAAGCTGAACTCCAGCTTTAGACACAGGCCAATTCCTCCCGTAAAACTTGGCCTGGCGTCAACTGGGCGGACATGCCCGGACAAGCCTGCTGGGGTAGCCGCGCCCACAGGAGGGGGGTCCTTACAACATGGAGCACCAGTTGCACACTGTCCCCTTTTGAGCTCAGTTCTCCTTTTTAGTTTGGAAGTCTGTCTGTATGTGTACATGTGTGTGGGTGCATGCATTGCAGAGCCCCAGTATACTTTGACATGTTTTCTGCATCTACAGTGTGAGTAATACACTGGAGGGTAGATGAGCCAGCCCCTTCTGAGAAATACAGTAGTCCTCTTTGAACCTCTCCTCCTCCTGTCATCTGATTGCTGGATGGCGTTAGCCTGTGGTGTACTGGGGAGAGCCGGAAGGTCTGGGACTGGATCCCTCCTACTGAGTCAAAATACAACATAAAAACCTTGGGGGAGGATCTGAGGCTGAGAACCAGCTTCAGAAAATTATAAGTTGCCAAAGAAACACAATTTTAAGCATCATGTCTGAAGGAGTTAGGAAGGTTTTTCACTTTTGTCATTTCTGCTAAGGTCCCCTTTCTCCTCTGATACTTCTTTCCCCAGCTTTCTCCACATGATTTGGGCTGCTTTCCTAGTGCCCTTAAATACCGGTGTAAAGAAACCTGTCTGTGGTTTTATGTTACCCCACTGGAGTGTTGCATGTGAATATAGGGCATAAAAGGGGATAAATTGCCTAACTCAATCCACCCTCGAGGCCTGCCACATTAAAAAGATATACCATGGAACTTTCGTCTGCCCTGAAATGACTGGAAATACTGTGAGACTGCAGAGTTTAATGAAAACTCCGAGTCTCAACTTGAAGTAGATAGATAACTCTCTGATCTACTCTTGGGCCTATATATAACATTTTATATTTGTCAAGGCCGCTCAACAGTCAAGGTTAATAATTAGTCCTGGAAGAATATTTATAGCTTATGTTAATTCTTATCCTGGAGACATGCAAGGTTCAAAATAGGTGGGAGAAAAGCACATTTGGGTAGGCTTAAATTCAAACCCACAGGCACTATGTACAGAAAAAGGCACTAGGTGTTTTTTAAATTGACTCAGAAAAAGTTAAAATGGAGAAAGTTCTATCTGCTTACTTGGTCCTTCATGGGGAATTCTACCACTTCCCTTGGTCCAGCTCACTCAAGGCCAGTGCCATGACAACTCCTGGGTTGAGAATCACTGATTTAAATGGCATTTGACCACATCTGTCCCCACTTGTGGCTCTCTGCTCTGTAGATTTGCTGACTCACAGAGTCCACCGGCAGAGATGCTGACAGGCATGAACTGGTTGCATGACACTTGGAAGGCATAGCGGGACATCTGCCTCACCAGCTTCCTTCAGGTGTTCCACTGAGCCCCAGCATTCAAATTTCCATCTGTGGGAGAGGAAGGGAAGGGAAGGCTCTGGTCTGTGGTACCGTAGGATTCCAGTGATGCCTCTTAAGCATCCCCCACCATTCTCTGATCGTTTCCCACATGCAAAGTGCCAATCTGGTCGTGCAACAGGGTACACATGTGGTGAACACCAGGCGCCCTCCCATGAGACTTCTGCAGCATTCCAGCACTCCATCCTCCCCCAGCTTCCAGTTTAGGACAGGCCCAGGAGAGGAATGGTGAGGACAGAGTTAAACGCGACTTTTGCTTTATTGTGGGTTCCTTCTTCCTGTCCTCCCGGCCATCAGACCTCCTCCTATAAACAGATGTGTGCTCAGATTAACTACTTTTTGGAAAAAACAAGGAAATGATAATACTAGAAAAACTTCATTGAACTAATGTTTGTCTATGTACCAGGAACTGTGCTAAATACATCACATTTATCTCATTCAATTCTGACAAGAACCCTATACAGACAGGTGTTGCTGCTGTAGATGGGGAAACTGTGGCACAGAGGTGAAAAAGACTTACCTATACAGATACATTGCATCAAAATTCAAGCCGAGGTTCTGACCCCAAAGCCTGTGCTCCAAACTAGAGTCCTCCTGTGCACATTTCACGTCTGGAATTATTATAAAGCATTTTGCAATGACTAAAATAGGCACATGAATGAAGACGTATCCAGGTCTGCCTGAGAGGAGACTCGAAGCCAAAGCCCAGCTCAGCAAGGCCAGAGAATTTCAGTGTATCCCCGCGGGGCACTGGAACTTCGTCTGGGTGCATTTGTTTTTATAAGCCTGGGTACTGCAGAGTCATTTAAAAACATGTGCTTGCCAGGGCAGAACATCATCTGATGGCAGCAACCACCTGGTGCTGGCCACGACTGAGGAGGGAACACATCAGGTGAGTGTGGGCCAACCCTTCCTGCACAGAACAGGAGGGCGGGGGGTGGGATGCTTGATTTTTAGTGGGAAGGATGAGGAAAGCAGTTCTGAAATGTTTTTCACAGAAATAGAAACTAGTGAAATAGAAGCTGGCATTTGACTACTTTAGAAAAAAGAGAGGAGGGTAATAGGGAGGAAAGCGATTGGCTGCTGCTGTCAAACTCAGGAACTTTTAAAATTTTGTTTGTTCCCCCAAAGAAGTGCATGCCCAAACCACCAAGAGAGAGTAAGTGATGACAAGCAGATCTGCAAGGCGGGGCCCCAGTCACAGTAGCAAGCACCCTATCTCACAATAGCCCTGCAACCGGCAAAGTTGCCGCTTCTGCTACAGTGCGCATGCGTGCGGGTCCCCTTCTCCCCTCTTCCCTCTCCCCTCTCCCCTCTCAGCCCATCCTCCTCAGCCCAGATCCCTCCCTGCACCAAGACCATTCCAGCTGCACGCAATAATCAGGCAAGCAACTTCTAACCCAGCCTAGGGGACTCAGACGAGATAATGCTTAATTTTTCTGCAATGCCTTCTTAAGGCTCCAGGGATCTGTACCCCAGGGTGGAGAATGCTTTCCCAGAAGCACAGCCTGTTTCTCCAGCCTGAGAGTGTGTGCTGCAGAGCTGGGACCCCACCCTGTATCTAAAGTAATTGCTGTATCTAATGGTGTGGTGCTGCTGACTTCCTTACCAGCTGTAGCTTTCTGTTGCCCGACCCTGTTATTACTGGCTCCTGCTTTATTTTAGGGATGTTAACCTGCTCGTATGTGTCTGCTAGTACCTTGCTGGTAAGCTCCATCTTAAAGGCTCTTCAGAGAAGGGCCTTGTGAGTTTTCCTTTTACAGGCCTTTATTGCATTTTTTTTCTCCAGGCTCCTCTCTCTTCCTCCTCTCGCTCCTTTCTGCCTGATTAGAACAGAGGATGTTAGCTTTTCTTAGGGACACCTTACAGCCAGCCAGTCACATTATATGAGAATATGTTGTTCTAAGAGCCTGCCCCTAGGTCACAGATTCAGACCTGTGGAAATGGCCTAGGCTATTCTGAAATGCTCTGGTGGGGTTCTAGCATTCAGCCTCCAGCTAAGCTCCATCCTTGTGAGCTATAAGTTGGAATGAGTAAGTAGGCCAAACATCTAATCCTCCCTGTGCCAGCATCCCACCTGAAGGGCATGGCAGAGAAAGGGGAGCATGGGGATCCAACTCATTCACTATCAACAGGTCTTGTTCATTTCTTTTCTCCAACACTTCTCTCCATCGGCAAGAGGTGGATGCCAAGGCCCCGTTCATTGTAAGCACACCTTCTCCTCTTCACAGAGTACTGTCATTGCTGCCCTATCTGTGCTATGGACCTACACAGTTTAACAGAAGCCCACCAAGGGCTTAGGTGTCCTTTCATCTAAGTAGTTCCAATATCCTCAACCACTACAGTAAGATGTCTACATGGCAAATAAATTCAGGCATAAAATACAGTGTGGGCAGCATATGTGGGTGCTCTCCAGCCACTTCTGGTGGCTGCTTGGACCACTTCATAGAGACTTGTTCCAAGGAACAAGGAGAGGGTTTTGTGAAGTGCTTTGACTCCCACTGAAATGGCTGCTACAAGAGGTTATTTCTCACTGCAGGAGGATTTGGGAATAGGGATAGGGGATAGGAGATTATAAAGCCAGGGTTTTTTTGTTTTTGTTTTTTGTTTGTTTGTTTTTGTTTTTGTTTTTGAGATGGAGCCTCGCTCTGTGGCCCAGGCTGGAGTGCAGTGGCGCGATCTCGGCTCACTGCAAGCTCCGCCTCCCGGGTTCACGCCATTCTCCTGCCTCAGCCTCCCGAGTAGCTGGAACTACAGGTGCCCGCCACCACGCCCAGCTAATTTTTTGTATTTTTAGTAGAGACAGGGTTTCACCACGTTAGCCAGGATGGTCTCAATCTCCTGACCTCGTGATCCACCCACCTTGGCCTCTCAAAGTGCTGGGATAACAGGCGTGAGCCACCGCGTCCAGCTATAAAGCCAGGTTTTAAGTCCAGCCCGTTCTGACCAATTTTGTGGCTTTGGGTGTTTCTGACCTACAGTTTCCTTATCAATACAATGAAGACTGAATACACCCTACAGAACCATAGTGAGGTTCACATCACCCAGTGTGAGAAATCGCTTTGTACGCTGGAAAACACCACAAATAAAAAGAGGCTATTGTTATTGGGCTTATAATTCTGAGGCAGGAGAACCAAGGTATAGAAAAGAGAAGTAAGAGTTAGATATCACAGTCTGAGATGCTGGGAGAACAACACAAGCCACTGTAGATCCTCCTAGGACCTTTCTTCTGGAATGTTCTGCGATGACAATGGCAGAAACGGGGGGGCAGCACTGCTCTTGTTAATGATAAAATGGCCAATTCTGCAATTCTATCAGCTGTGATAGAACTCAGTCCAAATCATTTTATTGCTAACCCTCAAATCACCTGACTAGTTATCAACTCATTGGAAAGATAGTGTAGCATTAACAGCATGGACTATGGGACCTGGCTACCTGGACGTGAGCCCATCTCTGTGTCCCTCTGACTAGACAATTTTAAGTAACTGACATGACTCATCTGTGTTTCAGTATACCCATCTATAACATGGAGATGATAATACTGTCTACTTCATAGTGTGAGAATAAAATGAAAAAGAAATGGAAAGTACTTTGAAAAATTTCTGACATGTATTAATAGTAAGCTAAGTGTAGCTACCACTGTTTTCCAATAAAATAGTCCAATCTTAAAAAACAAAATGTGTGTTCTAAATTGTAGGAGATGGATTCTTCAGGCACGATGGAGAATAAATCCAGTCCCTCTTCCTCCACTCTAGCATGAAGGGTCTACCATGCCAAAATAAGTTAGATTACAGAGTCCGGTGGAGCTAATATAGTGTGCATATGCAGTTTGATCCTGGAAAAGAAGAGTGGTGACATTTCCTCTCGCTGGCAGAGCCCAAAACTAGATTAAAACAGGCAGTGTGGCTGAATCTGCGCTCCTGCATCAACTGCTGTGTGACTGTGGATGCCTGACATCTCTCTGTGCCTCACTTCCTAAACTCGCAATGGAATAACAATAGTACCTGCCCTCTAGGGTTGTTGTTTAGAGCAGTCACTGAATAGCTACACAATAAAATCCAGTTATTATTGTTGTTATTAGGATACCATTTGCCATTACCCAACTTTGTGATTCGGGATCTTGAGAAATTGCATAAATTTCATCTTTCAGGTTAAAGTAGAAGAACCAAAAGCCAGACAAATGTAACCTAAAGCCATATGTTTTGTTAAAGACAAGGAAAGGAAATGCCACATCATTATAATCATGTTATTTGGTCATACAGTATGACGGTATCTACAATCATCAATTCATGTCACTTTTAAAAAAATTACAGTGGGTTATTTGAATTAGAAAGCATTTCCATACATGAAAGCTTAATCCCCTTTAGACATTCCTCAATGTTCACAAATAAATTGACCTGGCAGGCATGGGTGTTCCTAGTCTTTGTTTTTAACATCAGGTGTGGAGGATAAGGGTAATAAACAATGTCTACTGATTCTGGTCATTCTGAAATGACACTTTTTTTTTCAGTTTCGCTAGAGCTTGGCACACCTTCATATTTTGAGGCAATGTATCTTCAAGGATCACTCATCAGAATAGTTGCACAAACTCATAAGTGGCAAGAACTGAAAATGCCTTGTGATTTTCAAAGTTTTAAAATAGTCCTATGGGGCTGGTGACCTCAGTCAGGTCAGCCATCAAGTTTGGGATCCGACAATAAAAGTCATAACGTGAGTCAACTGAGTCAGAGAGGATGCAACAGCATTATTTTTCTCTTCTGGCTTCTCTAGCAAAGCAAAAGTTTTGGTGTTAGGGCTGTCTCTGCAGACAGGGAGTTTGGTTTCCAACACGCTGGGAGCATCCCTGGAGAACGCTGAAAAGCAGAATAGGCTGCCAGAGTCCAAGAGACGGTATCAGTAAAGTTAGCACAAGATTTAATAGACTAGAATATACCCGCCCAATCCATTTCTCCAGCCTGATAATCCAGAGCAATTAATAGAAATTGCCCTTGTATTTTTAGCATTTTTAAAGTTTCATCTGGGCAAACGCAGAAATGGATAACTATGTTATCCAGACCTTACCACTGTTTGTTTTTGAGACTCTAAGATTAAACTAAAGACTGGCCTAGCAAAGCAGATATGTTTGCCCTTGCCTGAAAGGAGACAGAAACTTGGGAAGAAACAAGGGTCTTTGGAGTTACTGGGCTTCCACGAGGATCCTCAAGGTTTGCAAACACCAAATGGACAGGACTCCATCCCTGAAGTGCAGGCCAGTCCTACCTCCTTCACAATGACGTGCTGACATCATGGTGCAAATTTGCAAACATTTTTTGCCTTACTAAGAAAATTATTCAAACCTAGAAAAATGCAAGGGTTAAAGCCTTGCTTTCATAAACATAGCCTGTGTGTGTCGCAGGGTGACTTTTAGATATTACATGGAAAAATGCAGTAAAAAGTGCTGAAGTAGCCCATTCCGTTGCATTGAATTTTTAGGCAATTATGGTCATCCCAGCCTTAGTAAATTAAAATACATGATGAAAACCCAATCTAAGGACATCAACTGCTATATACTAAACAAACTACACATCCCATTTAAAAAGCATTTAAAATTGTGTCAAGAGAGGTTATGTTGGAGGGACTATAATTTTAAAATCATTTACTGTACAACCATATATTTAAATTTTAACTTGAAGCTAAATGTTGCAAAATTAAATTAATCTTATTTGATAACATGAGGCAGTTTATACTCTTTCATTTGGGGTCGATGGAGCCCCTGGCACAGTCTTGAATTTAAGACCCCTACCCCATAGGAATAGTTAACTCTTGATCCTAGCATGCTCTCTCCTCCTGGAAGAGTTATTTAAAGTTAGATGTGTTTCTTTCTGTTTTTGTCTTAGCCACTTTTCTATCCCAAGCCCAGCAAAGACATTCAATTCATTCCCCCTACACCTCTCTCTCTCTTTCTCTCTTTCCTCCCTCCCCTCTCTCCCTCTCTTTTTCTCTCTCTCCCTCTGAAGTTTCTAAATCAGTTCCTACAGCTTTAGTTTTCTTTTTCTAAAATTAAAAACGTGGCTTCTGGCTATAAAACGAATCTCCCACCTTCAGCAGCCCCAGTCCCCTGGGGCTGTTACTGGCGTGATCTATAAATTAACTGGAATCACTTAGAGCCCTCAGTTAGCTTTTAGTCAAACTTTAGCAGCAGTGTTTACCCTTGTGTAATCTGCAGTTGTTACTTAATTTAATGCCCGTCAGCATTTTTTTAAAGAACATGTTCAGCAAATCCTTGGCACAGGCTGTTTGAATTCCTTACTCTTCCCTTCCCCCACCTTGACCCAAATCAAGCTAAATGTATCTGAGTAGAAGCTTGCTAATATTTTTAATTTGCTAGTGTAGTTTTCCTTCTTCTTGAGGAAAGAAAGAAGAGTTTGCTTTCTGTGCCAATCCAACTACATCCTACTCAGAGGCCTGGGCTTCGTGTCCCCACTGCACCTTACATCAAAGAGGGTGAACTGTAAATTGTTAGGGTTTTTGTTTCTTGTTGCTCTGGCAGTGATCTGTGAGTGATGTAAGATGGGAGGCATCCTCAGACTCCCATTTGGAGGATGCTGGTGTGGCCCCCTGAAGAAAATCCATTGAAACAAACTTTGAAGTGCTGCCCAGTAGAGAGCTAAAAGCTGAACATATCACATCATAATTCATACATAACTTTGTGTGTTTTGAATCTTCCTCCTCCACAGCCACCACCTCAAATGTAAATAAATAGAGCCCTGGCCTTCCTACAGGGTTCTGTTGCTCTTTTCATAATGTGAGATCCAGCTAGATCCGGCAGGAGAACTTCTCTAAGGCCATCATAAAGGCAGTAGGAAGTACTGATCTCAAACAGCACAGAGGAGGCTCCCCTCCAAAGAAGAGTGAAGCACATCGTTAGAGAATAAGAACACGGGGAAATTAAGAGGTGATCTTCAAAGGCTACAATGAACAGCTCCTCTCTGCTTTCACACACTGTACAAGAAAAGACCTCCTTCAGTTCAGGAGGCTTTGGTTAACAGCCACATTCTCAATATTCTGGGTTTCAAGGCCAAGAAAATAAATGTCACAGTAGAAACCTCATGCTTTTTCAGGTGATATAATCCAAAAAATGTGTACATCTCAATAGTATAAAGGACTCTGAATCAGCCAGGGCTCAACTTGCTATTCTCTTCCTTGCCTGCAAGACTTGACCTTGAGTTTCAGTGTCTCTCAGCCGTACTTCTGCTTCCTGGTGACTAGAATTCAGGATTCTCTCCCATTTACCACTAGGGAAAATCCTACTGCTAAGGACCGTAAATGTCGGGGGATCCCCCTGAGTCTCACAGATGGCACTTGAAGAGAAGCAGTATGGAGACACAGGACACGAAGAAGGAAACAGAGACCCTGAGGACAGAGGCTCATGCAACTACTGCAAATGAACAAACACCAGAACAGGCATTTTTGCACTTTCAGACAGGGAGTTCCAGGACTGAGTGCACATACAGTCCATGGTTAGATTTCCAGGAAAGCCTCAGTGAGGAGATGAATTATGTGCCATTAACTCAAGATACAGCCATCTTGGGAGTCAGCATATCTGTCTGAGCCCAGGTTATAAGTGCACACTGGTGGTCTATGGTTGCAGGCCGGTGTCACTGTCCTGTCACAGTCCTGAGATCTCCAAAGCAGCCCAGGTGACACATATGTCCCTGTCTTTGACTCTCCTCCAGCCCAACTCTGTGATACTACTATCAAGGCTCCAAAATGCAGCTGTTTTGCTACACAAATTATGAATAAGTTCTATAAACTTCTTGAACCATCTGGAAAGTGCTCAAAACACAGGGCTGCACAGACAAGGACTTTAAGGCTCAACTCACTCCCAGGTAATATTAGTAGCTCTTCTCAGCAAGAACATGAGCCCAGGTCCCAACAGCACTATTGAAAAAGGCACTTCTGCTGTAGAATGGGTCCCTCTTTTTGCTATTTCCACTGCTGAGTGCCCGCATCATGGGCATGCAAGATTTTTTCTGCAATTTTCCTTTCACAACTTTCATCAACTGCCTCTTCGATTTCCCGGTCTTGCACAATCTCAACCCAACTTACTTAACAGCACTGATTGTTCAGTTCTTATGGACAGTGTGTGCCTTTAGTCTTCCTCCAAGGACAGTGCTTGACAAACATAAAATGGAAATCTTAGGAACACTTTTACACCATTGGTGGGAATGTAAATTACTTTAACCATTGTGGAAGATGGTGTGGCGATTCTTCAAAGATCTAGAACCAGAAATACCATTTGACCCAGCAATCCCATTACTGGGTATATACCCAAAGGAATATAAATCATTTTATTACAGAGATACATGCACACGTACGTTCATTGCTGCACTTTTCACAATAGCAAAGACATGGAATCAACTCAAATGCCCATCAGTGATACACTGGATAAAGAAAATGTGGTACATATACACCATGGAATCCTATGCAGCCATTAAAAGGACATAGATCATGTTCTTTGCAGGGACACAGATGAAGCTGGAAGCCATTATCCTCAGCAAACTAATGCAGGAATAGAAAATCAAACACTGCATGTTCTCACTTGTAAGTGGGAGCTGAACAATGAGAACACATGGACACAAGGAAGGGAACAACACACACTGGGGCCTGTTGGCAGATGTGGTTGGGGAGGGGGAGCATTAGGACAAATAGCTAATGCATGCTGGGCTTAATACCTAGATGATGGGTTGATAGGTGCAGGAAACCACCATGGCACATGTTTACCTATGTAACAAACCTGCACATCCTGTACACATACCCAGAACTAAAACTAAAAATAAAAACAAAAGAATGGAAATCTTTTCAGAAAAATGTGTCATTGAATTGGAGGTGGAATCCATAATGATCAACAACAATAAATTCTTTTCTTTTCCATTAGATCACCTCCCTCAGTCTGTGTGTGTGTTCATGCGTGTGTGCCATGCCGGGTCCCCACTTTCCTCAGCACATTTGTGCATGTGTTTGTTTACTGACCAGTGCCCAGTTTGCGAGGCTCCCCCAAAGGCAGCCTCATTCTGCTAGTGCCTGCCCAGGACCCTGCACCAGTCAATGAGAAACCAAACAAACTGGCTGCAATAAGCCGTTTACACCAGTTCCCAAAGAGAAAACTTTGGGCCCATTCCCAGAAGGCCAGGCATGTGAGTGAAAGGAGCCTGACTTGCAAAGCTTCCCCCACACTCAGGGTTTATTCTATTTATTCTGTCATCCCTGTTTATTCTTTCAACTGTGGTTTCTCCGTGGAGCAACACATCACACTGCACCCAGATTGTGGAGACACACAGAAGATATCCAGAAACGGCCAGAGAGAACACAATCCCTCCGATTCATTCGCTAAGCCATTTGTTAACACGCTGGTTTGGGGTTTTTCTTTTCCACAATTTTTCAACACTTGAGGAATTGAAACTGCCAGCTGTTCTCATCTTTAAATGAAATAGCCTGAAAAATTGGGAATTTAAGCTAGTTTTCATTATTATAGTCCCCTTCAGAAATACATATGACCAAAATAATGAGCTAATGAAATAATTTGGACATCCTGACCATGCAAAACGGACGTGTAAAACATTAAGTGCAGAGCCAGTCAATACTTAGTAAATGGTTCATGCAGACTTGGTTTCCTAAGGTTTAAAATGTGTAACTAAATGACATATAACTTCTGAAATATCAGGGCACCAAGGAGGAATTAACAAAAGGCCATCAAAAAGCAGACTGCACATGATGTAGCAGAGAGGCTGTGGAGTCAGACATGCCCACATTTAAACTGGATTCCACGCTGGCTGTGTCACTGGAGCTGATGGCATGTTCTCAGCAAGCCTCAGTGCTCTCACCTCTAAAACGGGATTCAGAAGAATAGGGCACCAACTTAGTAGATTGGTATGGAGATTAAAATTTAAAAATGCATGCAAAACACTTGACTAACTACAGTTTCTAGCTCACAATAAGCTCCTAGTAAATGAAAACTACTGGGCACTCCTGTCTTACAGATAATGGCTTTAAAAACTGGGAACTTAAAATAATTTTAAAACTCAGGAAACAAGGAGTACCTCTTTGAGGGAAATATCTGACTCCTAAACCAGGTAATGGAACATCTTGGAAACCCAGACCTCTCAGAGCAGACTTGTTAAAGTGCCAGGGACAGGGCTCATACCCAGTTGACACTCAATCAACATTTATTGATACTGACCATGGTTTCCTCAGGTTTAAAGTTTAAAATAAAATGTCTAGAAGAATTACAGAATTAACCACTTGTGGTTATTCCTGAAATATGATGGCATCAGTGTGAAAATTGAAAACACTACCCCACATAAAAAGCTGTATACCAATTTTGTTTAAAAGACTGGAATGACCCTAAATACAAAGATTGCATGAAAAGCAGAGATTCGTTAAATTATAAGAACAAAATTAAGGATTTCCTAGAAATGGAGGGGGCCTCACTAACTTCAGCAGAGAAATTTTCTTCATCTGTCATCCCCTGACTCCACAGGGTAATGTAACAATGTCAGGGAGATGTCTGCATATACCCAGGGTGAGACCACCAACCCTTTGCATTTAGCCAAAGGGCTACCAAATTATGGTGCAACACTGGCTGATTGAATCATTCAGAGTCAAATTCAAACAGATGAACTCACAGAGGAGAGCTCCCACACATAGATGGAGAAAATTAAGGGAGGCCATAGTTTAAAATTTTTCTTTTTATCAAGGTAGAGTTTGCAATGTGACAATGATTAAGCTGTAGGGGAGGCTTTTAACAGAATTCCCTCTGGCCTTCTACTAACTCACTGAAATACATCATTTGCTTTTCTCAACTTCCTTTAATTTTAGTCCAGAAATAACCATTTATCTTAACATTCACTCTCACATGGGACAAAAGAAAAAATAAATTTTGCAGAATTCAGAGAGGCATTGATTAATTCATGCTGGTCTGTCTTTGAGGAATACCTGGGAATTAGAAGGCAACCAAGATATATTACCTCCATTCTTGAGAATCAGTTCCTAATCTTTAGGGACTAACCCTTTAAATGAGCTACCTCTCGTCACTAAATGTTGAATAAATTGATCTCTGGGACACTTAAAATGGCAGGCTGTGTGTCTGTATGGTATAGTAACACCCCCCACACAGACAGGCATGTACACACACACACATATGTGCACACACACATGCCCCTGAGTTGAAAAGAATCAGCAGGGACTGTTTTTTGGCGTGCTGTCCACAGTCATTTGCACTTTTCCAGCACAGAGCAGAACCATAATAGTAAACCCTTTGCAAGAAACGGGCACATCTCCACATTAAGAAGGTTTGGCTGCAGGTGGGTATGAAAATGCAGAGTTTATGGAAACTTTGCCTTTTATTTATTTTTTTATATCCTCTGTTGCAACTGCAGATCTATGTGAGTGTAGCTAGCCTCTCTACTATGCCTTTTGGGAAACACACCTTGAGGTCTCTGCAGCCTCCTGGCCTGATGTTTGCATAGTTGAGTTGAGGAGGCTGGTAGTTTTCGGCCCAAACATCAACACAGAGGTTTACTTTGCCCTTGTATTAGATTAAAATGCTGGAACATATTTATAAGCTAAATTTGTTGTTGTGTTGTTGGTCAGTCTTCTTTCAAAAAAAAAAGAACTTATTCTATAATTACATTTAGCAGAAAGCCATTTCCTACTTTTTCCTAGTGTAGGTCTCATGCTTAACTGTTCTGACATCACCTGGCCCCTCTATGGCTTAGCAACAAAAACTTCACTGAAATGAAGAATGCAGTTATTTATGCTGGCTGCTCTGGCAGGAAAGAAATTCAAAACATAATTTTTTAAAGTTATAACTATGGCTTGCATATAAACATAAGCATGTGGCAAATATTTACGTAATTCATTAATGAGGTAACGAGCAGAATGATAAAACCAGTGCAAAGAGTATTTGAGAAACTAAATATATGCGGGCATCTGAGAATGAATGTTGGAATAAGATTGCTGGGTTAGACAGAACACTAGTTAATACTATACTTGGCAATAAAAGTATAACCTTTAAAGTCATCCTTTTTTTTTTTTTACCAGACCAAAATCACTTGCATCACTACTGAATAAAATCCTACAAATTAGCATGTCATCTCATAGAGTCTGAGCCTTAATTAGTAACAAATAATATGTCAAATAAGATACATTCCCCTAGAGAATCAGGTCATCTTTGGGTAGGTCTTTTAGAAAATGCTCTTACAAGACAGTGAAAACTGAGGCTATTCTACTGCCTTATTTCAAGTTTGATACTCTGTCTTAACATTAGTAAAGGGATTTTGGGAGGGCAAAGATGCCTCATATCAACAGTTATTAACAATTGAGGTCATAGGACAAATAGTTATAGAAATATTAATAGAACAATATCACCCCTCAGATTATGTTGAATACTAAAATATAGAGTTGGATGTAGAAGCAACCAAGTATCCCTCAAGGAATGAATGAACAACATGTGGCCTATCCATACAATGGAATATTGTCCAGGCTTTCAAAGGAAGGAAATTCTGACACATGCTACAACATGGATGAATCTTGATGACATTATGCAAAGTGAAATAAACCAGTTACAAAAAGAAAAATACTGTATAATTCCACTTAAAAGTTATCTAGAGTGGTCAAATTCACAGAAACAGAACGTAAAAAGGTAGTTGCCAGGGCTGGGGGAAGAGGAGAATGGAGAATTGTAGTTTAAGAGGTATATAGTTTTAGATTTGCAAGATGAAAAAGTTTTGGAGATTGGCTGCACAACAATATGAACATACTTAACACTACTGAACTGTACACTTAGAAATGGTTAAGATGGTAAATTTTATGTTATGTGTTTTTTACCACAAAAATTTAAAACATTTACAAAGTTGGTATCATCAGTTCAGATGCCAGTTATAAGGCAAGGGAATGATTCCCACCAGAGTGAGATCAAAGTATGCATGGCAGGGAACCATCTTTTTACTGTCTGAAGTACCCGTTTATGACTTAACTTACAATGGGACATGAAGGAAATGAATGCAAAGATGCCAACCTAGCTGTGGTGGACTTCAGCTCACATCATGGAAACCATGAAGCAATTTAGCAAAGTTGGCTGCCTAAGCAGCCAAGGGTCCTGTGGTGCCTGTTAAAATCCAGCAAAAGCAGGGATGAGGTGCATTGGCCAGGGCCCAGTGCGTAGCCCCACAGCTGCAAAATGCTATCTGGCCTTTGAATCAGCACTCAGTGCTCCCCTTACCACTCTTAACTCTTAACTTCAAGAGTTAAACGCTGGAAAAGCTCAATCTAATATTCACTAAACAAACACTGAGAACCAGCTTTCTAATCATCACGTCTGCATCTTTTCTCATTACCTCCGGACTTCTGTCATAGGCCCTTGAAAAACTGGGCCTCTTGAAAAAAATGCAAAGAAAATCTTCTTGTTGTCCAAGGGCAAAGTTCTCACCCTTTTCTGATGTGACTACTTTAAGCGGTCTATACACTCCAGCAGAAAGTGGGAAACCCTCACAAAAGAATCTTTACCACGTCCCTATGAAATATTTTTATTCCTTTATAAAGTTGATTAATCTTCACAATAGAGCAATTATGTCTCTTTTCTCGCTCCTTCCTTCCTCCCTTCCTCCCTTTCTTTCTCTTTCTTTTCTTTCTTTCTTTCTTCCCTTTTCTTTCTTCCTTTTCTTTTTTCTTTCTTTCTCTTTCTTTCTTTCTCTCTTTCTTTCTTCTTTCTTGATCAATAGAAACTTTCTCTAATTTTTATGGTGAACCGACATGATGCCATGGAATGCAGATTTAGATGGAACATTAAGCCCAGTTGGATTTTAAAATCCTTTATGGAGTCAAGGAAAACTACGCCCACCTCCATTAGGTAATGTCCTTCAATGCCTTGCATTCCACCCACAGTCAGAGTATTTTACCATATGGTCATTAATTTTTCAGGATTATAAAAATTGAGAAAATTTATTTATTTTCAATAAATGTTTAACACTAACACTTAACCCTACACTAAAAATAAAAAGCAACAATGTCTAGAAATATGTTTTGTTCCATCATAGCTTCCATTGTTAAAATGTAGAACAAGCTGTCAAAATTCAAACACCCCTTAGCGCCAAAAAAAAAATCATTCTGTTTGACTTAGGAGCCTCCTCTTGGTATGATTTGCTTCACCCTAACTGAATTCATTGAGGATTACAGAGGTTGTGCACTGAAGTGTCCCTTCCAAAACCCAAACAAATCTCTCACACAAAGAGGACAACAGTAAAAGAAGCATGCAATTTACCAGGGCAGGCTGCTTACTGTCTTTTTTTTCTGATTTGCTTTACTTGTTTTAGTTTATGTTTTCATAAATCCTGTTTTGTTTAGCAACAGGTGTAACCCAGCTGCACCCACCCTAAAGTTGCTGTCTTTCTATTTCAGACTGTCTCCTGACATGGAATGACTCCAGAAGGCTCAGCCAAGAAAATAATTATGACAAGCTCAGAGAAATCTATAAAATGTTTAAATAGCTAACTAGCATGTTAACTACTGGAGGAAGCAGGTAGAATTAAATGGAAATATTAACTTTGAGATTAAAAAAAATAAGAAGACAGAAAGAAAGCAAGCCCCAGGAAAAGTAAGGGAAAGGAGCAGTGAGCCAGGAGCGAGAGGAGGCTGGCCTTGGAAGCAGCGACAGTCTGAAAATATAGGTGCTGTAAAATATTTACTTGTCCTAAGTGCTTTCTCCTCCCCTGCCTGGTTGTGCCAACTCACAACCTCTTGTAAACTCTTCCATTTTTTATGGTTTTCTAGGTGCACATGCTCATCAGCTGAAAGGTGAACTGCAACTATTTCACAGAAAATAAACTCAGAGTATGTTTATGTGATCGTTACTCTAAGACAGCAAGAAAAAAAAAATGAATTCAGCACACGAGCCATTTTAAAAATCTTGATCCTCACCAAACCCCAAACCAAATTTGTGTCTTACACTGTTCTCTTCAGCCCCCTTTCACGTTCCTCCCCGCAAGAATATAATCATTTGGACAACCCTAAGAGTCGCAAGCTAAGTCACTATTGTCACAGCTTGGCTTGTCTGGCAGTTTGGACACTGCCCAGTGTCCCCTCCAGGGAGCAGAGGAATCCGTGTAAAGATTTTACTTAATCATTATTTTTAACCTTTGGGGGTTGCAGCTAATGATATGAAAAAAGCCTTCAAAACCACACAATATACTGGGGCATAAAAATGGCCTATATTTGAAAATAACTCCAAGTTTAGCTGTTTTGGAATAAAGCAAATGTTTAAAGTAGCCTGAAGTGAAACTTGAATGTTTCAATAGGCCCAGCTGCCTCTGAGGCTGGCGTGGGGCTCGGGGAGGAAGCGGTGGTTTCTCTTTGAAGCCTGGCTGCAACAAGTCCAGGAGCGGCCAAATTGCAGAGAGAAGCTGCCTCCCCAGCCTGCAGGTCCCCCCGAGAGCTGCTGAGACAGAGCCATCATCATCTCACTTCTTTCCTGAAGGCAGAAAAAGAGGAGGAAAACAAGAAACACAAAAGGAGGACTTGGAAGATTTAGGGCTCTGAGTGCAAACGTTTTTGTGGCAATTAAAGTTTAAAGAAACCAAGCTGGCCCGCAGCAGGAGGAACTATGTTGAACACCAAGCAAACTGAGGAGGAGAGAATTGGAGTTTTTATTTACTGCTTTGATAAAACAAACAAATAAACAGACAGACAAAAAAACTGGGATCCAAGAAACGAAGGAGACAAGATGACCGAGTGGGAACATGTCTCCAATGGGTTGTTTCATTTTTTGTTTCCGGTAATGAACCACCAGCAAATCCGAAGTACCCTACACCCTACATTGTCCCCTCCTTGTCTTCTAAGTGACCTAGCAGCAAGCTTTTTTTTTTTTTTTTTCCAAATTCTGTGGTCTATAGTGTGTGTCAGAAGAGAACCTCCTCCCCCATCCTCTTTTCTCAGCTGAAGACTGGCTCCCTATGTCACTAAGATTACAAAAGAGGAACTTCCAAGCACTCCCATGTCTATAAATACTCACCTTTGTTTGCAAACCTCACATTCTGCTTCCTCTCCTGTCACTCTGTATGAACAGTCCATAACCCTTCGGCCACCCTCCACCTATGCGCTGGAACCCAAATGCACTCACCTACTCCAGGACATCATTTGTCCCCTGTCTCTTCTGCTGCATCATCAACTTCTACTTTTGACTATATTATTCCCACATACAAACATGCTGCAATTCTCCCATTTCAGGGGAAAAAAGTTTCTCTTTACCCCACTTCACCACCAGCTACCATCCCATCTTCTGGTCCCCTTTATGATAAAACTATGAAAAGCATAATTTATATCAGTGCTGTCCAGTAGCCATATAATGTGAGCCACATCTGTCATTTTAATTTTTCTAGTAGCCACATGAAAAAAATTTAAAAAGAAACAAATGAAATTAATTTTAATAATAAATTTTTGGAGTTATTTTCAGATATAGGCCATTTTTATGCCCCAGTTCTGTACAGCCCCAATTTCTCCTCCTTCCATCCTCTTTTGAACCCACGTCTCAGGGTTTTGCCTTCACCACTCAACTGACACTGCTCTTATCAAAGTCTCCAATAGTTTGCTCTATCTAGAGGTCAATTCTCAGCCTATCACTTGCTTGACCTGTCAGCACTGTATTAGTCAATGTTCTCTAAAGGGACAGAACTAATTGGACAGATGAATGTATGAAGGGGAGTTTATTAGGAGAACTGACTCACATGATCACAAGGTTAAAGTCTCACAATAGGCCATCTGCAAGCTAAGAAGCCAGGAAGCCAGTCTGAGTCCCAAAACCTCAAAAGCAGGAAAGCTGACAGTGCAGCCTTCAGTCTGTGGCCAAAGGCCCAAGAGCCCCTGGCAAACCACTGGTGTAAGTCCAAGAGTCCAAGAACTTGGAGTCTGATGTTTGAGGGCAGGAAGCATTCAGCACAAGAGAAAGATGGAGACCAGAAGACTCAGCCAGTCTAGTCCTTCCACGTTCTTCTGCCTGCTTTTATCCTAGCCGTACTGGCAGCTGATTAGATCGTGCCCACCGAGACTGATGGTGGGTCTGTGCCTCCCAGTCCACTGACTCAAATGTTAATCTCCTTTGGCAACATCCCCACAGACACACCCAGGAACAATACTTTGCATCCTTCAATCCTATCAAGTTGACACTCAATATTTACCATTAAGCGTCATTTAACCCAGCAGATCACTCTTTCCTGCTTGATAAACTTTCTTCCCTTGGCTTCCAGGATACCACCACACTCTCCTGGCTTTCCCCTTACCTCACTGGTTGCTGCTCCCCCGTCACCTTTGCTGGTTTATTCTCGTCTTTTCGCCCTCTAAATTATGTCCCAGTGGAAAGTCTCAGCACTCATTCTTCCATCCTCTTTACTTTTCTAGTCACTCTGTCTCCTGGATGCTGTCATCCATCTATTTGTTGACAAATCTCCACCCCGGATCTCCCTTCTGAACTCCAGCCCCATAATCTCCCTTCAGGCCCATGTATCTCCATTTGGACATCGCAAGGCCTATCAAACCTAATGTGTGCAGAAATTGATCTCCTGATGACCACCCTTGAAACTTTCTTCTCCTGCTACTTATCTCATCTCAGGATATGGCAACTTCTTGCTCCGGTCTTGAGAACATCCTTGTTCATCTTTCTCATACACTACCTCCAATCCTTCAACAAATCCTCTCAAGTATACCCTCAAAATATATCCCCAATCTGCCCATTTCTTTCCTTCTTGTCTGTTTTGCTTCTCACGGTAGGTGGCTGGTACTAAGTGGTCGATGATAAATGAATGACCACTTCCTGAACCCATGAGAAGCAGAGACAGGCTGGTGTTGCATCATTTTATGCCCAGCTACAGCTGATGTTACAGACACTATAGTAATACTACAGAGCTGGGGGTGGGAACCAGAGAGGGCTGGAGATTTCCCTGAGTAGGGAAGAAGAGACACAGCAGAGTAGCTCAGTTGTGATCATTTGCAGCCTAACTAGGTGGAATGCCATGGCTGGGCCACTCCACTTTGCCATTCCTTATCCATCCAGTGCCATTAACCTAAGTGTTCTAATTGCCTCCTCCCACTCCCTTCAAGAATACCATCAATCTCTCTGGCATTGGTTGCTCTGATTTTAAAGGCCCTCATACCAGTCCCATGTGTCATCTTCCCTTCTCTCTCAACTTGATAAAAGAGAGGGAAAACCCTTGTAGGCTCCTACTCTAAGGTCTAGAAATCAGCTTTGTGCTCAAGCAATTTTTTTCTATGTCATTGAATCTAACATTTTAAAATCAAGTTAGAGAAATCACAAACTAGAAGATTTATAGATTTTGTATATAAAAATAAAAAATTACTCCATTCATAAGAGACTAAACAATCTTAAAAATTACTCAACAAATGGGAAAAAAATAGTCGCAGAAACTAAGTCACATAATTAATATTTAAATAAAGCTGTAGGATCCAAAAGATAAATACATATGTAAATGATATGAACATACAGTCCTCAAGAGACAATACAAGTGGTTAGCAAATATTGAAAACTGAGTTGGGCAAGGTGGTTAAGGCCTGTAATCCCAACAATTTGGGGGGCTGAAGAGGAAAGATGGCTTGAGCTCAGGAGCTTGAGACCAGCCAGGGAAACATAGGGAGACCTCATCTCTAAAAATATGTTTAAAAATTAGCCAGGCATAATGGCACACACTTGTGGTCCCAGCTACTCAGCAGGCTGTGTGGGAGGATTGCTTGAGCCCAAGAGGTCAAGGCTACAGTGAGCCATGACTGCTCTATTGCATTCCAGCCTGGGCAACAGTGAGACCCTGTATCAAAAAAAAAAAAAAAAAAAAAAAAAGGATTTGGACTTTGCTAAGGAAATAAGAAATAAGAAATCTGAAATAAGAAAAATAAAACTTGTATTCAAAAGGTTTAATAGTGAAGATGGCCAAACAGGAACAGCTCCAGTCTAGAGCTCCCAGCGTGAGCGATGCAGAAGACAGGTGATTTCTGCATTTCCAACTGAGGTACTAGGCTCATCTCACTGGCGAGTGTTGGAAAGTGGGTGCAGGACAGTGGGTGCAGCGCACCCGGTGTGAGCCAAAGCACGGTGAGGCATCGCCTCAACCGGGAAGCGCAAGGGGTCAGGGAATTCCCTTTCCTAGTCAAAGAAAGGGGTGACAGATGGCACCTGGAAAATTGGGTCACTCCCACCCTAATACTGTGCTTTTCCAATGGTCTTAGCAAATGGCACACCAGGAGATTATATCCTGCGCCTGGCTTGGAGGATCCTACGCCCACAGAGCCTCGCTCATTGCTAGCACAGCGGTCTGAGATCAAACTGCAAGGTGGCAGTGAGGCTGGGGGAGGGGTGCCCACCATTGCTGAGGCTTGAGTAGGTAAACAAAGCAACCGGGAAGCTCGAACTGGGTGGAGCCCACTGCAGCTCAAGGAGGCCTGCCTGCCTCTGTAGACTTCACCTCTGGGGGCAGGGTATAGCTGAACAAAAGGCAGCAGAAACCTCTGCAGACTTAAATGTCCCTGTCTGACAGCTTTGAAGAGAGTAGTGGTTCTCCCAGCAGGCAGCTTGAGATCTGAGAACGGACAGACTGCCTCCTCAAGTGCGTCCCTGACCCCCAAGTATCCTAACTGGGAGGCACCCCCCAGTAGGGGCAGACTGACACCTCACATGGCCGGGTACTCCCCTGAGACAAAACTTTCAGAGGAACGATCAGGCAGAAACATTTGCTGCTCACCAATATCCACTGTTCTGTAGCCTCTGCTGCTGATACCCAGGCAAACAGGGTCTCAAGTGGACCTCCAGCAAACTCCAACAGACCTTCAGCTGAGGGTCCTGACTCTTAGAAGGAAAACTAACAAACAGAAAGGACATCCACACCAAAACCCCAACTCTACGTCACCATCATCAAAGACCAAAGGTAGATAAAACCATGAAGATGGGGAAAAAACAGAGCAGAAAAACTGGAAACTCTAAAAATCAGAGCACCTCTCCTCCTCCAAAGGAACGCAGCTCCTCACCAGCAACAGAACAAAGCTGGACGGAGAATGACTTTGACAAGTTGAGAGAAGAAGGCTTCAGACGATCAAACTACTCCAAGCTAAAGGATGAAGCTCCAACCCATGGCAAAGAAGTTAAAAACCTTGAAAAAAAAATTAGACGAATGGCTAACTAGAAGAACCAATGCAGAGAAGTCCTTAAAGGACCTGATGGAGCTGAAAACCAAGGCACGAGAACTGTGTGATGAATGCACAAGCCTCAGTAGCCGATTTGATCAACTGGAAGAAAGAGTATCAGTGATGGAAGATCAAATGAATGAAATGAAGCAAGAAGAGAAGTTTAGAGAAAAAAGAATAAAAAGAAAAGAACAAAGCCTCCAAGAAATATGGGACTATGTGAAAAGACCAAATCTATGTCTGATTGGTGTACCTGAAAGTGACGGGGAGAATGGAACCAAGTTGGAAAACACTCTGCAGGATATTATACAGGAGAACTTCCCCAATCTAGCAAGGCAGGCCAACATTCAAATTCAGGAAATACAGAGAACACCACAAAGATACTCCTCGAGAAGAGCAACTCCAAGACACATAACTGTCAGATTCACCAAAGTTGAAATGAAGGAAAAAATGTTAAGGGCAGCCAGAGAGAAAGGTTGGGTTACCCACAAAGGGAAGCCCATCAGAGTAACAGCTGATCTCTGGGCAGAAACTCTATAAGCCAGAAGAGAGTGGGGGCCAATATTCAACATACTTAAAGAAAAGAATTTTCAACCCAGAATTTCATATCCAGCCAAACTAAGCTTCATAAGTGAAGGAGAAATAAAATCCTTTACAGACAAGCAAATGCTGAGAGATTTTGTCACCACCAGGCCTGCCCTAAAAGAGCTCCTGAAGGAAGCACTAAACATGGAAAGGAACAGCTGGTACCAGCCACTGCAAAAACATGCCAAATTGTAAAGACCATCGAGGCTAGGAAGAAACTGCATCAAGTAACGAGCAAAATAACCAGCTAACATCATAATGACAGGATCAAATTCACACATAATAATATTAACCTTAAATGTAAAAGGGCTGAATACTCCAATTAAAACACACAGACTGGCAAATTGGAGACTCAAGACCCATCAGTGTGCTGTATTCAGGAAACCCATCTCACGTGCACAGACACACATAGGCTCAAAATAAAGGGATGGAGGAAGAGCTACCAAGCAAATGGAAAATAAAACAAGGCAGGGGTTGCAATCCTAGTCTCTGGTAAAACAGATTTTAAACCAACAAAGATCAAAAGAGACAAAGAAGGCCATTATATAATGGTAAAGGGATCAATTCAACAAGAAGAGCTAACTATCCTAAATATATATGCACCCAATACAGGAGCACCCGGATTCATAAAGCAAGTCCTTAGAGACCTACAAAGAGACTTAGACTCCTACACAATAATAATGGGAGACTTTAACACCCCACTGTCAACATTAGAAGGATCAACGAGACAGAAAGTTAACAAGGATATCCAGGAGTTGAACTCAGCTCTGCACCAAGCAGACCCAATAGACATCTACAGAACTCTCCACCCCAAATCACCAGAATGTACATCCTTCTCAGCACCACATCGCACTTATTCCAAAATTGACCACATAGGTGGAAGTAAAGCACTCCTCAGCAAATGTAAAAGAACAGAAATTATAACAAACTATCTCTCAGACCACAGTGCAATCAAACTAGAACTCAGGATTAACAAACTCACTCAAAACCGCTCAACTACATGGAAACTGAACAACCTGCTCCTGAATGACTACTAGGTACATAACGAAATGAAGGCAGAAATAAAGATGGTCTTTGAAACCAACGAGAACAAAGACACAACATACCAGAATCTCTGGGACACATTCAAAGCAGTGTGTAGAGGGAAATTTATAGCACTAAACGCCCACAAGAGAAAGCAGGAAAGATCTAAAATTGACACCCTAACATCACAATTAAAAGAACTAGAGAAGCAAGAGCAAATGCATTCAAAAGCTAGCAGAAGGCAAGAAATAACTAAGATCAGAGCAGAACTGAAGGAAATAGAGACAGAAAAAACCCTTCAAAAAATCAATGAATCCAGGAGCTGGTTTTTTGAAAAGATCAACAAAATTGATAGACTGCTAGCAAGACTAATAAAGAAGAAAAGAGAGAAGAATCAAATAGACACAATAAAAAATGATAAAGATATCACCACTGATACCACAGAAATACAAACTACCATCAGAGAATACTATAAACACCTCTATGAAAATAAACTAGAAAATCTAGAAGAAATGGATAAATTCCTTGACACATACACCCTCCCAAGACTAAACCAGGAAGAAGCTGAATCTCTGAATAGACCAATAACAGGCTCTGAAATTGAGGCAATAATTAATAACTTACCAATCAAAAAAAGTGCAGGACCAGATGGATTCACAGCCGAATTCTACCAGAGGTACAAGGAGGAGCTGGTACCATTCCTTCTGAAACTATTCCAATCAATAGAAAAAGAGGGAATCCTCCCTAATTTCATGAGGCCAGCATCATCCTGATACCAAAGCCTGGTAGAGACACACACACAAAAAAGAGAATTTTAGACCAATATACCTGATGAACATCAATGCAAAAATCCTCAATAAAATACTGGCAAAACGAATCCAGCAGCACATCAAAAAGCTTATCCACCATGATCAAGTGGGCTTCATCACTGGGATTCAAGGCTGGTTCAATATATGCAAATCAATAAACGTAATCCTGCATATAAACAGAACCAAAGACAAAAACCATATGATTATCTCAACAGATGCAGAAAAGGCCTTTGACAAAATTCAACAACTCTTCATGCTAAAAACTCTCAAATAAATTAGGTATTGATGGGACATATCTCAAAATAAAAAGAGCTATCTATGACAAACCCACAGCCAATATCATACTGAATGGGCAAAAACTGGAAGCATACCCTTTGAAAACTGGCACAAGACAGGGATGCCCTCTCTCACCACTCCTATTCAACATAGTGTTGGAAGTTCTGGCCAGGGCAATCAGGCAGGAGAAGGAAATAAAGGGTATTCAATTAGGAAAAGAGGAAGTCAAATTGTCCCTGTTTGCAGATGACGTGATTGTATATCTAGAAAACCCCATCATCTCAGCCCAAAATCTCCTTAAGCTGATAAGCAACTTCAGCAAAGTCTCAGGATACAAAATCAATGTGCAAAAATCACAAGCATTCTTATACACCAATAACAGACAAACAGAGAGCCAAATCATGAGTGAACTCCCATTCACAATTGCTTCAAAGAGAATAAAATACCTAGGAATCCAACTTACAAGGGATGTGAAGGACCTCTTCAAGGAGAACAACAAATCACTGCTCAATGAAATAAAACAGGATGCAAACAAATGGAAGAACCTTCCATGCTCATGGGTAGGAAGAATCAATATCGTGAAAATGGCCATACTGCCCAAGGTAATTTTATAGATTCAATGCCATCCCCATCAAGCTACCAATGACTTTCTTCACAGAATTGGAAAAAGCTACTTTAAAGTTCATATGGAACGAAAAAAGAGCCCGCATTGCCAAATCAATCCTAAGCCAAAAGAACAAAGCTGGAGGCATCACGCTACCTGACTTCAAACTATACTACAAGGATACAGTAACCAAAACAGCATGGTACTGGTACCAAAACAGAGATCTAGACCAATGGAACAGAACAGAGCCCTCGGAAATAATGCTGCATATCTACAACTATCTGATCTTTGACAAACCTGACAAAAGCAAGAAATGGGGATATGATTCCCTATTTAATAAATGGTGCTGGGAAAACTGGCTAGCCATATGTAGAAAGCTGAAACTGGATCCCTTCCTTACACTTTATACAAAAATTAATTCAAGATGGATTAAAGACTTAAATGTTAGACATAAAACCATAAAAGCCCCAGAAGAAAACCTAGGCAATACCATTCAGGACATAGACATGGGCAAGGACTTCATGTCTAAAACACCAAAAGCAATGGCAGCAAAAGCCAAAATTGACAAATGGGATCTAATTAAACTAAACAGCTTCTGCACAGCAAAAGAAACTACCATCAGAGTGAACAGGCAACCTACAAAATGGGAGAAAATTTTTGCAATCTACTCATCTGACAAAGGGCTAATATCCAGAATCTACAATGAACTCCAACAAATTTACAAGAAAAAAACAAACAACCCCATCAAAAAGTGGATGAAGGATATGAACAGACACTTCTCAAAAGAAGACTTTTACGCAGCCCAAAGACAAATGAAAAAATGTTCATCATCACTGGCCATCAGAGAAATGCAAATCAAAACCACAGTGAGATACCATCTCACACCAGTTAGAATGGCGATCATTTAAAAGTCAGGAAACAACAGGTGCTGGAGAGGATGTGGAAAATAGGAACACTTTTACACCATTGGTGGGACTGTAAACTAGTTCAACCATTGTGGAAGTCAGTGTGGCGATTCCTCAGGGATCTAGGACTAGAAATACCATTTGACCCAGCCATCCCATTACTGGGTATATACCCAAAGGATTATAAATCATGCTGCTATAAAGACACATGCACATGTATGTTTATTGTGGTGCTATTCACAATAGCAAAGACTTGGAACCATGCCAAATGTCCAACAATGATAGACTGGATTAAGAAAATGTGGCATATATACACCATGGAATACTATGCAGCCATAAAAAATGATGAGTTCATGTCCTGTGTAGGAACATGGATGAAGCTGGAAACCATCATTCTCAGCAAACTATGGCAAGGACAAAAAACCAAACACCACATGTTCTCACTCATAGGTGGGAATTGAACAGTGAGAACACATGGACACAGGAAGGGGAACATCACACACCAGGGCCTGCTGTGGAGTGGGGGGAGGGGAGGAGGGATAGCATGAGATGATATACCTAATGTTAAATGATGAGTTAATGGGTGCAACACACCAACATGGCACATGTATACATATGTAACTAACCTGCATGTTGTGCACATGTACCCTAACACTTAAAGTATTAAAAAAAGTTTTATAGTAAATATATTATTTTTCTGATATTAGTAAGATAGTTAAACTATTATATATGTAATACTATTATATGTAATAATATATATATACTTGGTAGAATATTATGGAGTCATTAAAAATAATGTTATACAAGAATTTATGATAATATTAAGAAATACTTACGTTAAAAGAGTAGATATTAAATTATATATATGGTAGGATGCCAAATTATAAATTGAATAATAACTACACCTGGAAAAAGACAGGATGAAAAGACACTAAAATATTAGTATCTTTGAATAGTGATAGTACGAACATTATTGATATTACCTATAATAAACATGTACTATTTATAACGCAAAGAATGACCTTATTTTCACACTAAAAGAAATGAGAAAAAATATACTTCTCATTCCATTGACCCAATTCTTACCTAAGCCTCAATTGTTCACTAGTTGGTTTGTATTTAATAAACACAATTTTTTTGTTCATTTAAGGGCATTATTTTAGAACTTAAATTATTGGCAAACATGTTTCCCAAAAACTGTAGCAAGGAGACCAGGTTAACAAATAAGCAATCCTAATTTCTTACTGGCTTAACAGAATAAGAAAGAATTTTAAAGAATGTATCCCCCCATCCCTTCCCGTTCCCCAAGGAGCTAAATAGGGCTTTAGATCCCTGGGGTTTCCCTCCCTTGGAAAGGGACAATCAAAATGTGACTTCTTCTTCTTATCATTCTTGAAAATGCAGGATATAGAGGTAAACAACTGAATTCTCCAAGCAAAGAGTAGAGAGATCGATGTGACACCAATCCAAGAAAGCCAATATAACACAAAACAAATTAATACTAATTTTGTATCATTGAACACCCTTTAAATATTCAAAATTTCCAGGTAATCTTGAAAATGCCTTTGTACTATTTGTTTCAATCAGGATCTAAACAATACTCATTATCTGATTTGGTTATATGTCTCTTAAACCTAAAAGCAGAATATTCAAAATGACACAAATGCCCAATAATAGGAAAATACTTAAAGAAATTATGTCATCACCATGGAAAGAAGAAATACACAATTGGTAGAAAAAAATAATAATTGTTTTAAAAACTATTTACTAGTATGGGGAAATGCACCTGAGATGAAATTAAATAATAAAAATGTCATGCTGTTATTTCCATGGGATAAGTTTCTAGATATGAAATTTCTGTGTCAAAATTTATATATGCAATTCCAGCAAAAGTGTATGAAAGTTCTCACTTCTCCTCATTCTCACCAGCACAGGATATTGCAGGTTTTAAAGCAATTTGATAAGGGAAAAAGTATACCTGGATACTTTAATTTGGGTTGTGATACAGTTTGGGTATTTGTCCCCTCCAAATCTCATGCTGAAATGTAATCCCCATTGTTGGAGGTGGGGCCTGGTGGAAGGTGTTTGGGTTGTGTGGGCAGAGCCCTCAGGAATGGCTTTATGCCCTCCCCATGGTAATGAGTGAGTTCTCACTTTATGAGTTCACATGAGAGCTGGTTGCTTCAAAAAGCTTAGCATTTATCTCTTTCTCCCTCTCACCATGTGACATGCCTGCTTCCCTTTTGCCTTCTGCCATGAGTTAAGGCTTCTTGAGACCTCACCAGAAGCCAAGAAGATGCTAGCACCATCCACAATCGTGAGCCAAATAAACCTATTTTCTTCATAAATTACCCAGCCTCAGGTATGCCTTTATAGCAATGCAAAATGGACTAATACAGAAAATTGATACCAAGAATGAGTGGTGCTATAAAGATACCTGAAAATGTGGAATTGGCTTTGGGAACTGGGTAATGTGCAGAGATTAGAAGACTTTGGAGAGCCTAGAAGAAGACAAGTGGACAAGGGAAAGTTCGGAATTTCTTAGAGACTGGTTAAGTGGTATTGAGCAAAATGTCGATAGAGATATGCACAGTAAAGGCCAGGCTGATGAGGTCTCAGAAATGAGGAACTTCTTGGGAACTGGAGCAAAGGTTACCCTCGTTACATCCTAGCAAAGAACTTGCCAGCATTGTGCCCACACCCTAGGGATTTATGGAAGGTTGAACTTAAGAGTGATGACGTAGGGAATCTGGTGGAAGAAATTTCTAAGGAGCAAAGCATTTAAGAAGTGGCATGCTTACTTCTAACAATCTATGATCAGATATGGGAGTAAAGGAATGACTTTGAATTAGAACTTATAATTAAAAGAAAAGCAGACTATAAAAGTTTGAAAAATTCACAGCCTGGCCATGTGGTAAAGAAAGAAAGAACTTGCCTTGAGTCTCAGAAGAGACTTTGGACTTTGAACTTTTGAGTTAATTCTAGAATGAGTTAAGACTTTGGGGGACTATTGGCAAGGGATTATTGTATTTTACAATGTGAGAAGGACATGAGATTTGGGGGGCCAAGGGCAGAATGATATAGTTTGGATATTTGTACCCTCCAAATTTCATGTTGGAATTTGATCCCCAATATTGGAGATGAGGCCTAGTGGGCAGATCCCTCATGAATGGCTTGGTGCCCTCCCTACGGTAATGTGTCCTCACTCTATTAGTTCATATGAGAGCTGATTGCTTAAAAGAACCTGGCATCTCTCTCTCTTTCTCCTTCGCTCACCATGTGACACGCCTGCACCCACTTCATCTTCTTCCATGAGTAAAAGCTTCCTGAGACTTCACCAGAAGCCAAACAGATGCTGGCAACAAGCAGAACTTTGAGTCAAATAAACCTCTTTTTAAAATAAATTACCGAGCCTCAGGTATTCCTTTATAGCAATGCAAAATGGACTAATACAGACTGTTTTTATGTTGAGGTGAAGGTAAAAATTATCCACATATTTATTGGTCATTGTATTTCTTTGAAGGATTGCTTGTTTCTGGATTTTACCTAGTCTTGTTTGTCTTTCTTTTAAAAATATTTCTATTAATTTATAGAAGCTCTTTGTGTGATAAAGCTATTTTTTGTTTTCTATATGTGTTATGAATATATTCGCACATTTTATTGTTTGCCTTTTAATGATAAAAATTTTTAATTAATATAATATGTTTTGACATATAAAAGTTTTGAATTTTTATGTAGTTAAATAAAATTTTCTTTTGCTTCAAAATTTCTTCTAAACTTTTTATAGGTTTACATTTTATATCTAGGTCTTTAGTTTATCTCTATTTTTGTATACATTAGGAGAGGAAATCTAAGAATTTTTTTCTAAAAAACATTGATATCCTAATATAATTTCTTAATGATACATGGTTATCTCATTGATTTGAAATGACATCATTATTAAATCTTAAACTGACGTGTATATATACTTGAGTCTGTTTCTAGATTCTACTCTTTTCCAATAATTTGCTTGTCTTTCTCTGCAAGTACCACATTATTTTTATGATAGTAGCTTTAGTGTATGCTGAAATATCTGGGCAAATCTCTTTTCACTATTCTTTTCCAAAATGTGTTGGCAAGCCTTACACACTTTTTCTTCTACAAAATTTTACAATACATAAATAAATTATATATATTTATCCCTCAATATCTGTGGGGAGTTGGTTGCTAGACCTCCTGTGGATACCAAAATCTGCAGATGTTCAAGTGCCTGATATAAAATGGTATAGTATTTGCATATAACCTATGTACATCCTCCCATATGCTTTAAATCATCCCTAGATTACCTATAATACCTACTACAATGTAAATGCTATATGAAGAGTACTTATACTGTATTGTTTAGAGAATAATGACAAGAAAAAGTCTTACATGTTTAATACAGATGCAATTTTTTTGTTGTTGATAGAGAGTCTCGCTCTGTCTCCCAGGCTGGAGGGCAGTGGTGCGATCTCAGCTCACTGCAAGCTCTGCCTCCCAGGTTCACGCCATTCTTCTGCCTCAGCCTCCTGAGTAGCTGGGACTACAGGCACCTGCCACCACGCCCAGCTAATTTTTTTGTATTTTTAGTAGAGACAGGGTTCCACCATGTTAACCAGGATAGTCTCGATCTCCTGACCTCGTGATCTGCCCGCCTCGGCCTCCCAAAGTGCTAGGATTAGAGGCGTGAGCCACAGTGCCCGGCTACAGAAGCAATTTTTTCCAAATATTTTCCATTCACAGTTGAATCCATTAATGTGGAACCCATGGACATGGAGGGCCGACTATATATACATATATATATATACACACACGTATGTATATATGTATATATTTATATTTATAACTAAGTAAAATAAATAAAAGTTATCAGTTTCTTTTTTCTTTTGTTTTGTTTTGTTTTATTTGAGATGGAGTCTCGCTCTGTTGCTGGACAGGCTGGAGTGCAATGGCGTGATCTCGGCCCACCGCAACCTCCCCCTCCCAGGTTCAAGTGATTCTCCTGTCTCAGCCTCCCAAGTAGCTGGGATTACAGCCATATGCCACCAAGCTCAGCTAATTTTTTTGTATTTTAGTAGAGATAGGGTTTCACCGTGTTGCCCAGGCTGGCCTTGAACTCCTTAGCTCAGGTGATCCACCCACCTTGGCCTCCCCAAGTGCTGGGATTACAGGCGTGAACCACCGCACCTGGCCCTCAGTTTCTTAAAAATGTATATTCAATTGCAATAGCATTAGATTTGTGCATACATTTAAAGACTGACAAAAGCACATGAAAATTATGTTCTCTGCATTAAAGTTCACAACTTTAAATAATTTAATATTACTTAAATAATATTTAATTTAATAATTTAAATACTCCAAATTATTATAACCCAATAGGGGAATGGTTAAATAAGTTATGGTATCTCCACACATGGTAACTAGTCTCCAACACTGGCCCCCTACTGAACCACACCTCCAAAGATGAAGGTATGGCTCTTGTCTATTTCCCTCCCACATTAAACCAAGGCTGGCATGTGTGCCTAATAGAATATAGAAAAAGTATATACAACATCCAAGATTGGTCTTAAGCATTTCAGATTTCACCCTGGTCACTGGGAACACATGCTCTGGGGGAAGCCAGCTGCCATGTGAGAAGTCCAGATACACTGAGACCTTCCTGTTATGAGAAAGCCCAAGCTAGTCCTGTGAGAAGTCACATGGAGAGGGAGAAACTACCTGCTATTCTCAGACTGTTGCAGCCATTCTAGCTGAGCCACCAACAATATGTAAATGAAGAAGTCACCTTGGATATCCAACTCAGTCAAACCTTGAACTCCAGTCCTGCAGTCCTGCCACCATTTGACAGCAACCTCATTAGTAACTTAAAATGAAAAGTACACAACTGAGCTTAGTCAACCCACAGAACAGTGAGAGACAAAATAGCTGTTTTTAGTCACTAACTTTTGGAGTGAGGGGTTATCTGGCCATTGATAGCCATGACAGAAATTGGTACCTGGAAGTGAAGTGCTACCTTAACAAAATCTAAATCTAAAACATGTGACATTGGCTTTGGATGAGGCAGTGGGCAAAGGCCGGAAGGCCTTGAAACGACGATGAGGATAGTATTATTGGAGGCTAAAAGAAGTAGAACTAGTGTTATGTAATGGTGAAAAGTTTGGTAACATCTTACCCATGACAATGTGGAAAATACAAAATATTTCTAATGAATTGGTGAATTTGACTGGAGAGTTCCAGACAGAACATTCAAAGTTCTGCCAAAAAGTTTCTTTTAGCTACATATAAGGTAGATAAAAAGAGATGAGCAGGAGACAGAACTGTTCCCTTTTAAAATATAGTTTGGAGAAAATATACAGGTCCTAGAATCCTCTGTGTAGCCAACAGAAGGGTCTCAAAGTAAGAAAGAGCCTTAGGGTTATGATAAAGTAAAAGATGTGGCTGTAAGACATTTTATGAAACCTTAGAAAGATTTAAGGTTACCTATAAGAGATTTATAAATATTGCTTTTGTCCAATTGAATGAGCCCCAATAAGATTCATAGGCAATGCACAAAATTGTTAACAGACTAGTACTTAGAAAAACACCATCAGCTTAGACTGAGACAGAAACAGTTCAAAATAAAAAGAGCCACAACATTCTACAGTCAGCAAGCCAACTGAGATAACCACTCAGTAACAATTACAACCCATTTCTTATGGATAAGAAGAAATGACTCAGAAAGCAGAGATAAGAGCTATGAAGAACCATTTCTAGGTAACAGGACTGGGCCCTAATTTGGCACCTGGCACTATTGTGCCAATCTGAGATTCAGAATTGCTGTGAAATAGTAACTGCTGCATGCTGCAGCTCTCCCCTTTTTTGTATTATCCTATGTCAGTTTTACCATTGTTTTTTGGGTCTGGGGGCCATATAACTTGTCTCTTTAGTTAATGGACCTTCAGATGGTAAGGAACCACACTCAACAAGTTGCACCTGAGAAACAGTACATGCAGCATACTGAACCTGGTCCTGATTTCAATAGTGAGATTCTGGATCTTGAGACTGAGCCTATTTCTATGATGGGATGAGAACTTCAGGGCAGTTTTAGGAGGAAATTAGTGTACTTTTCACATGAGAGATAAACTGTGGTGGCCAGAAGGTAGAGTAGGGTACTTGTCACCAAGTGGCTACGATCAATTCCTTTTCTCCTGTATGCATACGGCACTCCCCTGTCAAAAAGTGGAGTCAGGGAGATCTGTTGTGCAGTGATAACCAGTACACCACACAAGGAACACTATGGGACATTCAAAGAATGTGATAGACTTACATGCACCTGGAAATAAGCCTGTAATACAGCATTAAGAAAAATAACTATTTAATATATGTAGCATGATTCTATCATTAAAAGAAATACATATATATATATACACATACACATATACATATTTTCTATGTTTACCAGCAGGGATCTAGACACATAGATACATACATTGAAATGTAGACAGATATAGACTTGGTATATGTATAAATATATCTGTATAAGCATAGAAAAAAAAGTCAAACTATACCTCAAACTGCTATAGAAGTTATCGGAAGATTAAATTAGATGGACAGAGGGAAGTAAAACTTTGGTTTATTTAAATACATTTTTAAATGTGCTGGAATTGTAAGTAATTTATATGCTTTGGGGGATTTTCAGGATATTTTTAAATAAAATTTTAATTTATTATGCTTAAACGAGTGCTAGTATGTAGAAGGCAGTGTGTTCCTTGTCATTTAAGTTACAGTAACAATATCAACCATCCTTTAAAATTAAAAAAAAAATTTAGAAAAACTGATGTATTTTTATGATCAAAGAAAAACTATGTACTTAATGCAAAAGATGGAAAGAAATACAGCAGATTCTCCCATAAAGCTACGTTGTTTTCAAAAACCTAGAACTCTGCAAAGTCAGGCATTGTCAATAATAGGACTTATCAGTAAAAACAGAGTCTATACAGCCCAGAAAACTTATAAAACTGTGTAATGAAAACAATCAAGACAATAGCAGAGTTAAATCTTCTGTGGCATTTGCCCAGCATCACAGTCGGATGATCTTTTTCAGCTTTAAATACTGGAACTTAGAATTCCTTCTTCAAGAGGAAAGTCTTTGAGGGCATTTGCTTCTAATAGAGACCAGTTTCATCTCAACTTTAAAATCTATTTAAAGTCTACAGGAATTCAAAAACATGTGCTGGGATAATAATTTTTATTATACATCAGCTTTGTTTCTTGAGGCATATTGATTGGGCTTTTTCATGAATTGTAAGAAAGCTTGCTTTTATCTCTTCAAAACATTAAGGTGCTTGGAAGAAAGATCTCATATGAACCTACATGACTTCTACCACGATACAGCAGAACAGATGGTGCAAAAAAATACAAATATTAGTTCTTTCTAGCAAAGCTGCATCACAGGAGAGGATCCCCGAAATGATGAGACTTAGAGCTTACATAGGGCAGCTAGTGCATTTGCCCCTCATTTCTTCTGGAAAGAAAGAGAGAGAGACTTTCACTCTGGAATGTAAGAAACCCTCTCTGAGGATGTGGGGGAAAGGTCCCTAGGTTTTTGCTACCCAGAAATGTAATGCAAATGACCCTATGGCAGCAAATTCTCTAAATCTGTCTGGAACAATACACTATTTCTAGCTTCTCAGGCATATTTGCTATTCAATTATTGTTTAACCATTTTTGCCAATTTTCTTTGCTCAGAAAGCCAAGAATGTGCAGAAACATAAAAATATTCATGGAAAATTGTCTCCCAACACTACTCTGGAACTTGTCATCACCCCAAACCTCTCTACCACCCAAGTCACTGAATCAGTTTCCTACTAACTCCTTTCTATCCAGCTAGCTAGTTCGACTCCTCAGATTACAAGTGTTCTTCAACTTCTTCAGGGCCCCTTCCATTGACTCTTCTACTCTCTTCCAATCTATCAGCCTTCGTTTTCAAATTCCTCCTTTCTAAGCTTGAATTTCATTATATGTCATTTCAATAACATATTTGCCAGGGCCCCAAACTCCATTCCTTTCTGTCTTTATATTAGCAGCTGCTAACAAGATCCCAGTGTTGCCTGAACCCAACTGTCTTTTTTTCCTTTTTTCCCTTAATCTTTCTAAACCCAAATACGGAAGTAGTGCTGATGAAAGCCACACACAGAGTGGATCTGCACTGTTGTGAAGTCATGAACATCAAAACCAGCACGTCCTCAACACATATCAGCAAGATTTCCACAAGCACCTGTCAGTTCTCTCTCCCACCTCTCTAGTGAATTTCTCAAACTTTCTCCAGTCTCCTCAGATCTCTGACTTGCTTTTTTATCTTGCACCTTTCCTTCCACTCTTAACAAATGACCTCACTTCCTACTTTACACAGAAAACAAAAGCCACAAGACAGGAACTCCCACAATGGGCCCTTATATCTGCACCATCCCATTTTTTCTCCTTTCTGTAGAATAAAATTAGCCCTTCTCCTTTCTAAGGCCAATTGCTCCAATCATTACACTGGCTTTCAGGAAGCTTTCACTAGCTCTTTTTTCTTTTTTTTCATTCAGCATTTCTCTCTTGCTTGGATCTTTCCCACTGACATTTACTTACTCAAGTTTCTCCCATCTACAAAGGAAAAAAACAAAATAAAACCTCCTTATACCTTCTAACCAGTCTTCCTACATTGATACTTGCTGCCTTCCCAATCTGTTCTCCACCCTGCAATCTTTGTGTTCTTTACAAATTACACAGTCACCACCCCCCTCCACAACCATGCCCCACTTAAATCTCTTCAGTGGTTTCCCTAACCCTTCAACTGACAACCCAAACCCTTCACACGCCTTACAAAGTCCTGAATGACCTGACATATGCCCATATTTTCAGCTTTATTTTGCACCACTCTCTTCCCTCACTCTCTATACTACAGCCTGACTGTTCTGTTCACAGTCCATCAAACGTACCACAGCCCTCTGTCCCCAAGGCCCTTGCACATGCTGCTCAAGAAGTTACCTGTGGCCTCATTCTGTTAACCTCTCCCAAGCCCTAAGTGGCCAGCTCACCCACTTCAAAAATTATCTCATTTAGGCAAGACTTCCCAGAAAAACCAAGTCAGATAACTTTCCTTTAGAATAATTACCTCTGAAATACATATTTGTGATTATTTGATTAGTTATCACGTCCTTCCACCAGATTATAAGTTCTATTAAGGAAAAAAAAATACGAAATTATTTAACTGAAGCCCAGCTAATAGTAGGTAAAGTACTAAAAATACTTTTGATGAATGGATGAACAAGTAAAAAAATGAATGAAAGAATGAATGAATAAATAAACCAATGAATTAATTAAGACTGACACATTACTGGTCCTGTAATCTAGTTAGGATTTATAAGGGGTCATCCACCCAATTCTAACTAGATTACAGGACCAGTAGAAGTTGTCACAAACACATCACTGGTGTTCTATTTCTAAAATAACCTGGATTATATACTGAAGGAAGGAAGGGTTAAGAGACCCAGTGCAGTCTTCTGCACATCCCCTACCATCTTGCTAATCCCCAAAGGGGGGCACTCACCACAAGGCATGGTAGTCGTTTCAGTGTCCATTATTCCTGGCATGACTGTTGAGTGATATTTCAGTTACAGCCCTCTTACCTTTGATTGTGGGGGTCATCTGAGCCTAAGAGAGCTCACTCTTAATCCTGCCCAGGAAATGCAATATCGTATTCCAGTTTGGTGGTTGAATGTACCACATGGGTACACATGGCCAAGACATTGCAAGCTTATGGACTCTATGGGGCCTATATGCTTGCTGGAGAAAATTCTGAGGTTTAAATACTTGAAAGAGATGACCACAGGAGTTGAGTTTTTAGATATATTTTTAGGGGGTCTGATCTGGAAGCTACTTTCTCACCATTAGCATAGAGTCGGCATTCTGAGAAGAACTACTATAGGAAGGACAGATGGTTCTCATTTCCAGGTAGACTCCTCAGAAAACACTGGGGTGAACTTGTCATTAGGGTACCTAAAGAATTAAAAACAATTCAATTTAGTGGCTGCAAATAACAACAACAGTAATAGTAACTACTTATTATGGATCTTCTAGAAGCTGATGTTTCACATAATGTTTACAGCAATCCAATGGGACAGAAAACATCTTTGTCATTTTATATATGAGAAAATTGAACGTTGGGAAAGTAATTTTCCCAAGATTCCTCAGCTTGTAGGTGAGAAATCCAGATTTCAAATTTCAGATTTCAGATTTGTCTGAAACAAAAAAAAACTCTTGATTTTTCTAGAGATAGCACTATGAAGATACCTGAAGTAATGTTGAGAGTATGACTTTCAGAGGGCACTGTATTTCTCCATAGTTTCCTCACCTCCTGTATCCTTACTTCAAATACTTAGGTCTTTCTCTCTCTCATCTCAAACCATTGCCTTTTGTCTGATGGAGCACAAAATCAGATGTCCTAGAGAGATGGTGGTCTGGATGGAGTCCATCTAGGAAAGATTCCCTGACCATCACCCTCATCTGCACTGAGCAAAAAAGCCCTCTGTTGGGTTTCAAAGCACCTTGAGACTACACCTATTTACCAGTTTATGGTTCTCTGATACAGAGCTTCTGAATTGGAAGAACCACGTCATTGTCACATTTGCATTTAGAGCATCTGGCCCTGGATCTGGCACATAGAACATGCTAAAATATGGTTTTTGGATTAAAGTACATCCAGATATCTCCTTACTGCCCCCGCCAGCATCCTTATGAATGGACTCCATACTTTTTAAAGTAAAAAATACAGAAAAAGGTCTCCAGAGACACACAGTACCTGCCTAAAAACAAGCTTCATGAAAAGAATGAAGAATGGACTCCTGACCCCACGCCACCACTCTAACAAGCATTAAGTAACAAGTAACAGTTAGTAATGGTGGAAGAATTAAATGAGTATGGAAAGAGACCGTCTCTAAGGCATAGTGTAAAATAAAGACCTAAAGCTGAGAATGGATATTAAGAAAAAGCCTTCTGGCGAACCAGCCTCCACCCAACACACAAAGTGTCACTACAGGAATTTGAAGTCTGTAGTACACTGTAGTTAACCAGAGCAATAGCAATCTCTATTCCAATTAAATCCCTAAGTAGATTGGTTCAATAATCCACATTAGAGTCCTAGCAGAAGGAAATCTGCTCATTTCCAGGAATAAAAATCATTTACCTGGCCATCACGGTGGCTCACACCTGTAATCCCGGCATTTTGGGAGGCCGAGGCGGGCGGATCACCTGAGGTCAGGAGTTTGAGACTAGCCTAGCCAACATGGCAAAACCTTGCCTCTACTAGAAATAATAATTTTAAAAAATTAGCCGGGTGTGGCAGCGCACACCTGTAATCCCAGCTACTTGGAAGGGTGAAGCAGGAGAATCACTTGAACCTGGGAGGTGGAGGTTGCAGTGAGCCTGGATTGTGCCACTGCACTCCAGCCTGGGTGACAAAGTAAGACTCTGTCTCAAAAAAAAAAAAAAAAAATCACTTACTTTAGTATATATTGTCCTACAGAAAGTATACAGCTTTCAACCAAAAAAGTACAAAGCATACAAAAATAAAGCAAGAAAAACAACACAGTGGCATGAGTAAATCGACAGAAGCAGACTCAGATATAATACAGATATCAAAACCATAAATAGGAAATTCAAAATAACTATAATTAATATGTTGAAAGTTCTAATGGGAAAAGGAGACAACACACAGGATCAGATAAGTAATTTCAGCAGAGAGAGAGAGTACTAAGGAAGATTTAAGTAGGAATGCTACAAATAATAATAATAAAAAAGTAACAGATATGAAGAATGCCTTTGAGTGTATCATCAATACATTTGACTAGTCAAAGAAAGAATCAGTAAGCTTCATATAGGTCAATATAAGTTATTTGAATTAAAAGAAAAACAAGAATGAAAAAAGTAGAATAGAATATCCAAGGAATGTAGAACAATGACATATACCTAAGATGCGTTTAATTGAAATTCTACAAGAAGAGAGAGGGAATAGGGCAGAATAAACATTTGAACATATAACAACCAAGATTTTTCCAAAATTAACATTAGACACCAAACCACAGATCCAAGAAACACAAAGAACACCAGTGAGGATACACACAATACAAACAAACAAATTAAAAAACAAACCTGAGATATGTCTTATCCAAATGATAAAAAACAAAGAGAGGAGAAAGAGAAAATTTCTGAAGGCAGCCAAAAATAAAAGACATTAATATTGATATAAATAAATAACAGGGGGAAGAAGAGACAAGTCTCACTTGTAGAAGATCCTAAATGATTTATGTAGTTACTCTACCCTTAAGGAGAATAAACCTAACTCCCCATTGTTTAATCATGGGCTGTTTATATGGACTTCCTTCCAAAGATTTCAAAAGTAAAAGAGAGAGGAGTAATTTTACAGTGGAGAAATCTGACAAATACTATCTTAGCCACGTGATCAAGGTCAACATCAAGAGTGAAAAGTTATGTTAACAGTAAGTCTCCTTAATATGATTATTAGAAAAATGGCACTTTACCTCTGTGGTCTTCCTCCCCAAAAACCCATAACCCCAGTCGAATCTTGAGAAAATCATCAGACAAATCCAAATTGAGGGACATTCTACAAAACACATGACCAGTACTCCTCAATCTATCATAGTCATCAAAAATAAAGAAATCCTGAAAAACTGTCGCAGCCTAGAGGAGTTAAGGAGACATGATCACAACATAATGTGGTAGATGGGATCCTAGAGCACAAAAATGCCATCAGGTAAAAACTAAGGAAATCTGAATAAAGTACAGACTTTAGTTAATAATAATTTTTCAATATTGGGTCAGATGTACCATACTAACATAAGATATTAATAATGGGTAAACCGGATATGAGATATACTGGAACTCTCTGTACTATTGTTGCAGTTTTTCTGTAAACCTAAAACTCTTCTAAAAATAAAATTTATTAAAACAAAACTAAACTAAAGATACATTCTATACAGAGGAACAAAAATAAGAACAAACTTCTCGTTGGAAATCATGTAAGCCAGAAGAAAATGGAGTGACATCATTAAGATTTTTAAAAAACTGTCAGCCAGAGTTCTGTACCCAGGAAAACATCTTTTAAAACTAAAGGTGAAATAAAATCTTTCTCGAAAAGAAAAATGGAGAATTAATTGGTAATAGGCCTGCATTATAAGAAATGTTTGAGAAGGCTATCCAGGTAGAAGTAATATAGCACCAGAGAGAAAGTTGGATCTGCACAAACAAATAAAGAGTTGTGGGAAAGGAAATAAATAAAGATTTAAAAATGCATTTTCTTACTCCTAAGTGCTCTAAATGATAATTGATTATGCAAAGAAAAAAATAGTAGCAATATACTATGTGCTTGCAGCATATGTAAAATTAAATGTATAGCATAAAGTAAAAGATGAAGGAATTTGAATATACTGTTGCAAGGTCCATACACTACATGTGAAGTGATTTAATATTATTTGAAGGTAAACTCAGATTAATTAAAGATAAATATTGTAACTCTAGGGCAACCACTAAAAGTAAAAATATAAAAGAGGTATAAATAATAAGCCAATAGTATTTTCAAGAGCTATCTGCATTTCCATATTCACTGCAGCATTATTCACAATCACCGAGGCATCAAAGCAACAACCTAAATGTCCACTGACTCCTAAATGGATAAAGAAAATGTAATATATACACACAAGGGAATATTATTCATCCTTAAAAAAGAAGAAAATCCTGCCTCTTACAGCAACATGGATGAACCTGGGATACATTATGCTAAGTAAAATAAGCCAGACACAGAAGGACAAATACTACATGATATTACTTATGTAATGAACCTAAAGTAGTCAAACTCATAGAAGCAGAGAATAGAAGGATAGTGGTCAGAGATTGTGGGGAGGGAGAAATGGAAGGTATGAGTCAAAGTGTACAAAGTTTTGATTATATAAAATGGATAATCTTAGAGATCTACTGTAAAGCACAGGGACTGTAATTACCAATAATATATTGTATCCTTAAAATTTTGCTTTAAAAGCAGATCTAATGTTGAGTGCTTTTATCACAAATAATAATAATTATTATTATTATAATAAAGAAAGAAAGCAGGAGGAAATTTTTGGAAGTGAAGTATAGGTTTATGGCATGATTTATGGTGAAGTATAGGTTTATGGTGATGATTTGATGAGTGCATACTTATCTCCTAACTCATCAAGTTGTATAAATTAAATAAGGACAGATTTTGTATGTCAATTATACTTCAATAAGATGGTTTAAAAATATAATAATTAAAGCCAAAAATTGGAAATAGTACAAATTTCCTTCCATGGGTGAATGGATAAACAAACTGATACATCCATACAATGGAATACTCTTTTACAATAAAAAGAAGTAAATTACTCATGCATGAAACAATACGAATGAATCTCAAATGCATTTTGCTAATGAAATAGGTCAGACTCAAAAGACTATATGCTATAGTTTCCCTTTATATGTTATTCAAAACAAGACAAAACTATGGGGATGGAGAACAGATCAGCAGTTAGCAGAGGCTGGAGGTAGAAAAAAGACTGATGACAACCAGGCAGCATGAGAAATTTTTTTGAAGTGATGGAACTCTTGGTATGTTGATTGTGGTAGTAGATACCTTATAGTCCAAACTATACACCACATACTTATACATAATGGAGTACTATTCAGTTATAAAAAAGGATGAGATCCTGTCATTTGCAATAACATGGATGGAACTGGAGGTCACTATGTTAAATGAAATAAGCCAAGCACAGAAAGACAAACATCACACGTACTCACTTATTCCTAGGGGGTAAAAATCAAAATAATTGAACATATGTAGAAGGATGGTTACCAGAGGCTGGGAAGGGTACTGGGATGCTGGGAGGAGGTGGGAATGGTTAATGGGTACAAAAAACAGAAAGAATGAATAATATCTTGTGTTTGATAGCACAACAGGGTGACTATAGTCAAAATAATTTAATTGTACATTTTTAAATAACTAACAGAGTATAACTGGATGGTTTGTAACACAAAGGATAAATGCTTGTGGGGATGAACACCCCATTTTCCACAATGTGATTATTATGCATTATATGCCTGTATCAAACTATCTAATGCACCCCATCAATATATACACTTACTATGTACCCACAAAAATTAAACATTAAAAAAAACTATATACCACAATGAATCAATTTTATGAAATGCAGATTTTAAAAAATGAAGCTTCTCTTATACAAAGAGAAGATAGAAATGAAGAAAAACAGTCTACCCTCTACACCTGGTCACTCTACAGAGGAGGTCTTGACACCAAGAAAAATCACTGCCCTACCAAGCAACCAAGGCCTTGGGCAAACCATTTAGCTCTGTACTTCACAAAAGCTTTCAGGAAAACAAAAATGCAAGTTAAGATATAATAATCAAATCAGATATGTCCTGACACCCCCCGCCCCTCCACCAAGCCCTTGATTATAGGCCAACACTGCAGAATGTTTGAGCAAATATAACAGCTTTTTTCCCCTTCAACAAATTGAGGGCTGGAAAGCCTATAAATGTGCTATTTCAGCTGTTTTTCGCAGCTTATCATGATTTTGTGAAAGTCTGGCCCCAAGACTTTGGATCCCTTCTTAATAACATTTAATGCTACCATTATGTAACTGAATCCATTTTGTCAGTGTAGTGGGAATATCATTAAACTGTAACTCATTTCACTGTCTTCTAGCTTTCAGACCCTCAAGTGACTGAGTCCAGAACACCAGGAACTTGAAGCAGGGAGTGATCCTAAACCTTCCTCCACCCACCACCCTCCTGGGTCAGGCTGTTTTTCCACACTGTGACGTTACCCTTTTGTTATCATCAAGACCTTGCGATGGATGCTTGAGGCTCACAGAGTGCACGCCTGGAATCTGTAGGGCTCCTCCTTATCTGTCAATGCCTTAAACTTCCTGATGCTGAGTGACATTCCTCATTTTGCCGAGTCTCAGTCCAGGTGCAGAGTATTTTTGGAAATGCAATCATATCAGGAGATGGTACTTTTTACATCAGTTGCCCCCTCAACATTAAGTACGTACCTGGCACCTTGCCACCTAATATGCAAGTAGCCACATTATTATGGAAACCACATGTTCATTAGCAAGGTTGGCACCAACACAACCTCCACTGTCCGAAGTTAATGTTATGTTCCATTATAGTCCAGACAACAGGACAGTGTAGGATACAGTTTGGGCATGAGAACAAACAGTCTTGTTTGATGAAATCTGAGTCTTCAACTGTTAGAAATATGATCCAGTTTCTATCTTGACATATGTCTGCACTGATGTTTCAGAAAAGGACATGTTTTGAAAGAAAATACCATTCTTTTAGTGTTATCTTTGCAAAATTGTATTTAATTCTTTCTACCACTTTCACGGACAACCAGAATCCGCTGGCTTCTTGCTGGGCTAATCACTTCATCCCTAGAGATTCATGCAAGAGTATTTCACTTAATATAAAGGAGTGACTCAGAATCATTGCTTTCAATTAAGAAAGGCTGAGAGAGTCCTGAGAACAGTATTCTCTTCTTTTAGAAGCAGGGAGGAGGGGTGCTAAGATAAGGAGGGAGAGAAGGAAAAAAGAGAGGGGAAAAGAATATAAGAAGAAAAAGACTTGTGTATTCAAAATGAAAGCATCAATTCCATGCATTTTGTTTCATAAAATTTAATTCAGATTGCACAAGTTCTCAGGCTTTCAGACATTATGATGTACAATGTGTAATTAATCTCTTGCTCCATCCTGATAGAAAGGCATACTAGATTTTTTAAAACTTATTATTATCATTAATTATTATCCTGTGTGTGTCACATATAGGTCAGAGAGCTTGGATTTTTCTGTATCCCTTACTGGTGAAGCAAACCCACTTTTTGCATGTATGCTTAACAAAGCTGCCAAAAGTATTTGTTTAAACCCATGAGTTGCATTGCTTTACAAAAGTTTCTTATAGCTCACATATGTTCAAGTCGTTTCTTATTTATATGTGGCAATCATAAGCAGAATTTCATGAATTAAGAAACCTAAGCGTGGGACATGGATTAAAGGATTTTTATGTTTGCTGCTAGAAATAGTGGCCTTGAAGACCAGGTATTTTCCCCAGATGATCCATGAGGTATTATAATCTTCCCATGAATAGCTAGGTCTATTATAATAAAATATTTTGCAGAAATCTGAGGATGACCTACCCTCACCAGTTTCTCCCAAAATAAGCCATATTCCAACCAAAAATAAAGAGTATTTTTAGATCAGTGTAAAAGCAGCAGTCAATAAACTACATTGGTGAGCAAACCATCCTACCAAGTTTCCTGACAAGTAATTTCTTGGACTTCCTGAGGAGATGGATCTGAGCCAGTACTAGATTATCCAAAAGCAACACAAGTGTTTAGGCCCCCAACAAGGTGAGAACACTAAATGATGAGAAAATAACCTTTGTGAGAATTTGATACTTAATTTTTTATAAAAACTATTAAAATAATAACATGGAAAAAGAATAAAAGTTAAAGTATTTTTTACTATCTTGTACTTATCTGTACTTTCTATGCTTATTTCTAGTTTGTTATTATTTTTCTTTTAACTGGTGTTGGAGGGGAATATTCCTTATGGTGCTAGAGGCATTGCATAGTCATCTGGCAGCTCTGATCTGCTTACAGTCGTGAGACCTGAGAGGAAAATCCCTGACCTCTTGTTTCATAAACGTCCTCTTTCTTCCTGGACTCAGACGCCACCTCCGTTTTGGGTCTTCCCAAGCCCTAACAGAGCAAGCAAAAATTTCAGTGATTCACTCCTGTTTTCTACTTCACATAAATTCAGTCCAAAACCATCTGAAGATAGAAACACAGCCTCCTTTTCTTGGTATAAGCAAAGGGTTAATGCTGACAAACGACGCGGTGAATGTGTCCCGTTCTGCGTGTGCTTGCACGTCTAGTCAGAACTGCTCTGCTCATGCTTGTTTCTCATATGACCTTTACAAGCAGCGAAGAAAGGCGTCCATTGTTTCCTTGCATCTCGTGGATTTAAAAACATAGTCCCCACAACAACTAAAAAGGCAAGTCAGGGAAGGAATGCCAAAAGCAAAAACAAAGTATTTCACCCCAGGAAAAGCCATATATAGTCAGTTATGAGATAGTGTTTGACTTAGAAATTGCACCCATATCTGTGAGATAGGTGGTGGACTGGATAGTTGTAAAATAAAGTTTGTATGCTCTCTTAGTCCCCACTCAGCTCCCTACAGTCTTCCTACAGTACTATGTAATTTTTATTTTTAAGCAAAAGATGGGGCTAAAAGTCAATCATGTGAGCCCACCTGACTGAATTGGTACCAAGGCGTAATTCTTTTCTATGATAAATAGACAGACAGATAGTAGAGAGAGAGATAATAGATAAATAATAGATGACAGAGAAAATTAGATTAATATATATTATCTATAGTACTTATAGAGCTATATACATATGTAATATATAATTATATATTAAATATTAAATTATACATATTATGCTAATATATATTAAATTAATATAGCATATATTATAATATAAATTAGTATTATACATTAAGTTATATACATATATTGGCAACCACTGATGATAATTGCCTGGATCTGTTAATCCATTAAATGTTGCGAAGTGATAATACTTTAATTCTCATCTCTTTCCCATGTATTACCTAGACTCTGTCTCTAAGAGAAATTTCCCTTCATCAATTGTTTATTCTGAAGTACTTTTAGTATAGGGAAGGCAGGATAAATGCTTACTATTTCTTTTCTATTTCCTATTCTTTAAAATAATGAATTGGTTCTTCAAGTCTTTCTAAGGTGACCAATGTGATGTTTTTTAGTACCATTAAAAGTCATGCATTTAAATATATTTCATGTATCATGATTCATTGACATCTTTTGTCCTTATTGTTGCTCAAAACTTAGCCAGTGGGAGCAACTTCAAAACGTTTCCTTTTCAGCATATCCTCTTACGTAGTCTTATAACTTCCTTGAGCGTCATTGCTTTCTGGTGTGACAAGATGCTCCAGACTATCCCTGTACATTTTCTATTCCAGAGTTAGAATCACCCATTTCTCTGCAGTCCTGGTTCTTTCTATGGGGAAATGGGACTTAAAGAACACAATCTGAATCCTACAGCTACTCATTATCAGTGGACTGGTGATGGGTTTTATTTCTTTGCATTAAAAAGATGGATTTTTTTAGTATGTAGGATATTTTTTGAGATAAAACATATCTCAGTTTACACTGCTGCCTTTTTACTCAACCTCCTTCATCTCATATTTGAATTTTCTTTTTTGCATGCCAAAAACTCTAGCTCTAAATGACACTCAGAATGTTTTTAAACTTGGGGTTTTATCAATCTGATAGTTAAGTACTATGTCAACATAATTTTAACTTGCACTTCTCTTACTATGCACGAGATTGTGTATCTGTTCACATGTCCAAGGGTATTTGCATTTCATTTTTTTCTGACTTGTGTCTATCTCTAGGTGATTTTTCTATAGAGTCATTGGTCTCTAAAAACCTCTCTGTCTTTAGAAGCTGTATTATATAAAAATATAACATTCTGTCCATTATAGAAATTGCAAATAATTTTTCCCATATTTGTCTCTCTTTTTGTTTTTTGCTTTTCTTATGATAGTTTTTTCAGTCATGTAAAATGTTTGTATACATATATTATCAAGTGTATCAACCTTTCCCATTGTTGCTTCTGCATTTTCAGTCATAGTTACGAAAGTGCTTCACTATGTTTTTTCTGTTACTTATACAGTGTCATTGCTTACATTTAAATCTCTAATATATTTAAAGTTTATTTTGATGTGCAGTGTGAGGAATGGATCCAATTTTATCTTTGCAAAAGGTCAACCAGTTTTCCCAAAAACACTTTTTAAAAGTCCGTCTCCTTTCTCCAGTAATTTGCATATGTAATTGAATCCATTTCTGGATTTTCTATCTTGATCCATTGGTCTGTTTATTCGTATGTGCAAACCATACTTTTTAAATTATAAGGCTTTATAATGTTTGCATTATCAATTTCCATTAGTACATTCTCTATTTTTGTTCTTTACCTGGCTATTCTTTCTTGTTTCTTATTCCAAATAAACTTTTTAGTCAACCTGTCTACTTGATTATAAAAAAAAATGGAATTTTTACTGGGATTGCATTACATTTACAAATTAATTTAAACAGGATTGACAACTTTATTATGTTGAATTTTCCGATCCAAGAAGTATGCCTTTTCATGTGTTCAAGTTTGCTTTTGCAAACTAACACTTATTTTTCAGTAGAATATTCATGAAGTCTCAAGGGAAGAATATTTTGAGTTTTTTTGCATAGTTATTACAGTTTATCTCTAACCTTTATAATGAAATAAGTTTGTCAGTTTGACAAGGTATGATATCTTTGACTGTTTCAACTCCTGACTTTGTTAAATGCATTATTGTATGATCTGCTGCAGTAAAGTTGAAAAGTCTTATGTAATCTGATTCCCTTTCCTTTATCAGTGACTTCATTTTTTTGCCTGGTTGACCAAAGGATTGTTTCCTTTTCTTTAAAGTTCATAGTTTTAGTGAAAATATCTCTTGAGTCATTTTCCCCAGGTCTGCAGTACTATCTTTCAATAGTTTCAAGTCAGGACATTTTTTTGTGAATCATAATTTCAAATACTTGTTCTATACCATGGCTTTGGTTCCTTTTTGGGGGACTCCCAATATACATGTGTTAATGTCCCTGCCTATTTTTATAGCTGTCACCTTCTCTTCCATCCTTTTAGTGTCTTCATTCACTTTATTTTTAAAAGTTTTTTCTTTGTTCTTTCTTCTATTTCTCTGAAGGTATCGATTTGCTCTTGGGTTTCCTCTAATTTAGAATTCAACACTGAACTTGATTTTTTTTTTATTTTAAAATTATTTCCTAAGTTCTGCCATCTTTCTAAATCGTATTTTTCTCCAATCACCTCATTTATGAGTCTTTCTAATTCTTATTCATGTTGTTCTTTCATATCTATTATTTGCTTCTCAACTTCTTTTGGCCTGTTTTGAAATATTAGGTTGCAGTTTTTATTTGCCTTGTGGACTTATCTTTCTGGAGTGCCTTCATTGTAGGGACATTATTTTATTCATTTTCTCTTTTTGCTTATAATAACTTTACATGGTATTTTTAACTGTAATCCTTTTCTGTTGCCCATGTTAGGGTAAAATGAATATTCTTACACTTTTACAATGGTAGCGAGGACCTAACTTTATACTGGAAACACCTGCATCTGTTTGTTTTTTTAATGAAGGATTCAAAAACATGGCTTCATGCTCTCTGAGATCTGCTTTCTCTTCTCCTATACCTCATTCTTGGCTGGACTTTCTCTTTCCTTTGCTCCTGTTGTTCTCCTCCTCCTCAATATGAGTTCTAAATGAAGTCTCTCCTCAGTGCAGAGCTTTGTTCTGAAAGTGATCTGTAGTTGGTTAGTTTCAAGAATTTCGACTCAGACAGCCACAGCATCATCAAACCTAATGATGGCCTCCTTGCAGTTACCTATGAATTGAGTCCTGTAAAGCGTCCTCAAAGAATCAGTTGTTCCTCTCAGAACACACCACAGAGCTTTCCAGTGAGTATCATTGATGATTTGGGGGTTCTCCACCACTCAAATCCATCGTAAGTCTCAGTTCCTTCTCTCTGCTTCTTGCAAAGTTTTAGTGATACCACACAAGTCTTTTTGCTATCAGAGTTTCATCCCCATATACACATGCATTAGGGTGTATGTTTTGTTGCTTTGTTGTAGATTTCATCTGTGCAGTTTTGGTTTTGCTACTCTGACTATGTTCATTAGAGGATTCAGGAACAGTCGTAAGCTATAATGCCATTGTTGCCATCTTCCCAGAATTCTTATTTCCCTAATTTCTTAAGGAATAGAACTTGAAATAATTGTCATTTTCCTTCTATAAAGATTATATCTTATCATACATCTCTAGGACAGCCAAGGAATAATAAAAGCTTAGACGATAATAAACATTTAAATAAGACATGCTTTGCACCAGTACCTGCAAGAGCTGTGAGCTAATTTTCTAAATGTAATTTTTAACATTGTAGGCACTAAGACCTTCTTGCTGTAAAGGTACAATGCATGCTACTGATACTAAATTCTTTAGTTCTCTGTATGCCCATTCTTTTTAATTGCTTTAGGTTTTCTCTAACTTTGCCAGCTCACCATTTTGTCATAGAATAGCAATTTCTTCTAGTATACAATGTGTGATAGTCTATTCAATCATTGGTAACAATTTTCCAACAATATAATAGATGGCCCAGATTCATTGTAGGATTAAATGAGTTCCTGTATATAATGCACTTAGAATAGTTAGTAGAAGTTATACCTCACATATGGTAAATACTACATAAATATTAGCTACTATGACTATGATTGTGTTTATCATTTGTATTGTTTTTACCAAGGGAATACATATTCTGTCCCTTTCCCATTTGACCTTCTATTATAGTTTTGATTAAGAGAGTGCATTATGTGTTACACAGAATATTACTTCTGTGGCCTATTAGGAGGCATTGCATTCCAAATGTGTTCTATTGTCAAAAAAAAAAAAAAGAAAAACTCTAGATTAGAGGAAGGTAGGATTTCCGCAGTCCACTGGAGTTCTCAAACAGTGGATCTAAAGCACTTCTTCTCTGTCACCATGTTTATCCCACTTCTTCCTTTCTCCTCCTCCCCTGCCATGCTGCCCCAAGAATTATCAGCACTTGAAGTTTACTCTCAGATATAACACACCCAAGCATAGCATTCACCTCAGATGCAAATTCACACATAATGCTTTTTGCCTCAAAGGAAACAATGGATAGAAGGGACACAAAAGTAGATTTCTGGGTTGAGTTGTTTCTTAAAAAAATAGAATTTGGCTAGGCGTGGTGGCTCACGCCTATAATCCCAGCACTGTGGGAGGCCAAGGCAGGCGGATCGCCTGAGCTCAGGAGTTCGAGACCACTCTGGGCAACATGGTGAAATCCTGTCTCTATTAAAATACAAAAAAAAAAAAAAAAAAAAAAATTAGCCAGGCATGGTGACATTTGCCTGTAGTTCCAGCTAATTGGGAGGCTGGGACATGAGAATCACTTGATCCCTGGAGGCAGAGGTTACAGTGAGCCAAGATCGCACCACTGCACTCCAGCTTGGGCTACAGAGTAAGACTCCGTCTCAAAAAATAATAATAAAAATAAAAATAGAACTCACTTGTACCAATGTCTGTAATTTACTTCATATAATCAATGTACTATGATGTTTGACCAGTTAAAGCTTTAATTCTAAGGATGGTTAGCTGACATGATATCAAGAATGCATAGTTCATGGGTGGTCACCTATATTACATCAGAAAAGGCCATGCTCTGAAGTATGTATTACAAGTCCTTCAGATACCAGTACCTCAATCAACAAGCTTTGCTAATTAGCATCCTGAATGCTTTTAAAAAATGGGTTTTATTCATTAAACTAGTGACCAGCATGATGAATACTAAGCTTGGCTTCAATGGTGACATTAGAAGTACCAAGACAGGGAAATGGGCCAAAACAGTTTAGAAGCACTCTTGAATGAATACAGTCGGAAAATCCAACAAATCCTGCACTTTGAATGATTAGGAATGATGCTTGATTTCAATCATTGGTTTAAGAGGAATTCTGATTTTATGGTGCCTATTGTAGGGTACAAAATCCTGACTCGAATATCACATCTGCTTGGAGTCAATCTTTCATATGAAATGTGGTTAGTATGCCAAAAAGAAAAGAGAGCTTAGACTTTATCAGACCTACAAACTATATGAACTATTTTGTACCCATTTGCTAATGAAAGGTAGTAAAATAAGTGCATGGGGGCAGAATCTCTTCTGAGATGTGTATTTTTACAGCTTAGTAGGATGTTTGTGGGGGAGTAGCTAATCCTAGCCACCTCAAATTTCTTTGGTAGCTACTGCTATCTACCAAAAAAAATTAACAAATAGGACTAAACACTAAGAGTTGTGCATTAATCAAAGTATCACTTTTGGAAATGGTTAATTGCCTATCATTCAAGGAATTCAAGAAGACACCAAATATTGGCAGAGTTTTGATCACTAGAAGGGTATCAGCTGGACAGTTGCCAAAGTGCCTTTTTAAAATAAAACGGACATTATATTTTAGAGCAGTTTTAGATTTACAGAGTAATTGAAAGATAGTACAGAGAATTCCCATATAACCCACACCCGGTGTCATAGTCCATTTTGTGCTGCTGTCACAGAATAGCTGAGACTGAGTAATTTATAAAGAACATTTGGTAAAGGCCTTTTTGCTGCTTCATCACCTAGCAGATGGTGAGAAGGTGAGAGAGGGAGGGCGAGAGAGAGAGGGACCAAACGTACCCTTTTTTTCCGCAAACCCACTCCCTCAATAACAAATTAATCCATTCATGAGGACAGACCCCTTATGGCCTAATCACCTCTCATTAAGCCCTACCTCCCAACACAGTTGGACTGAAAATTAAGTTTCCAACATGTGCTTTTTGGGGGATGCATTCAAACCATAGCACCCCGTTTCCTCTAGTGTTAACATTTGACATTAGCATGATATCTTTATTACAATTAATGAGCCAATATTAATATAGTACTATTACCCAAAGCCCATGGTTTATTTAGATTTCCTTAGTTTTTATCTACTGCCCTTCATCTGCATCAACATCCCAAACAGAATACCACATTACATTGAGTTATCTTGCCTCTTTGACTCACTCCTCTTTGCTATGGCAGTTTCTCAGAGATTTTCCTTGTTTTTGATGACCTTGACAATACTGAGGACTACTCATGAGTTATTTTGTAGAATACACCTCTACTGAAATTTGTATATTGTTTTCCTCAAGGTCAGACTGGGGTTACGGATTATTAGGAGGAAGTCCCCAGAAGTAAAAAGCTATTTTCATCCCATTATACCAATGGTACATACTGTCAACATGCATTATAACTGTCAACATTGGCCTCAACCACCTGACTGTTATAGTCTGACAGGTTTCTTCATTGTAAAATTACTCTTCCTTCCCCTTTCCTCATTTCCATACTGTACACTTTGGAAGGAAGTCACTACATTCAACTGAGAGCTAAGGAATGGAAGTTACACTACCCTCTTTGGGTAGGGGGAGTATCTACATAAATTATTTGGAATTATTCTCCATGAGGCCACAGCACATTTTAACTTGAGCTTTTATAATCTCATGAGCTAGCTTAGGAATCCCTTCACCTCCACAGATATTCTTCCTGTTTTAAAATGACTTGAAATATTTTCTAATTTTCCTAAGTACTTTTCAGCACAAATCTAGATTCTGTATTTCACCAATTATCTCAACTGTCAGAAAATATATTACAAGGTCGAAGAAATGGCTAACATTTTAACATGCTTAACTGTTCTATTAGTGATTTCTTGAGTTTGAGAACAGCATCATTGCTAAAACATATACATGGAGTACCCCCTAAAGGCAATTCAATTCTGGGGAAAACAATTCTGTAACACTCTTACTTGCTACTGCAAAGCAATAGAAGCCATCCAAAAATATAAAAATAGAAAGAAATTAGCAAGTAGTATTTTCTTTTGTTTTTGTTTTAGGAATAAGAATTTAACTATGATAACTCTGTACATTTTCAGTACTTAAGAAGACAATAAACTACTCATTTGGAGGCAGAAACCCAGTATTTAACCCTAGAGACACAATCCTGTACAATAACGGGATGTTCTATAAATATCTTTTCCTTCTTGCAACTACTGTGAGATGAAGGCTCTCCATGAGAGCAGTATGGGGGAGGTCAAATGTCAAAAGTCCAATCACAAATTCCCAAGGGAGAAGACAAGATCCCGTAGGGTTAGGAGTTTCCAGATGTTTGTTTCATGCCAAAATGACGCCAGAAGCAATGGAAGGAAGTCTGAATAAGCAAAGGAATGCTCGCTTCAGAGAAATTATTATTTCAGACCTGAACATTAAATGTTCCCATTCCTTACTAGGAACCATAAGAAGGAAAGAGATCATGTCCTTTGTAGGGACATGGATGGAGTTGGAAGACATTATCCTCAGTAAACTAATGCAGAAACAGAAAATCAAACACTGCATGTTCTCACTTACAAGTGGGAGCTGAACGATGAGAACACATGGACACATGGTGGGGTTGGGGGACAACACACACTAGGGCCTGTCAGGGGAAGTAAGGAGGGGAAAGCATCAGGAAGAATAGCTAATGGATGCTGGGCTTAATACTTAGGTGATGGGTTGATCTGTGCACCAAACCACATGACACACGTTTACCTATGTAACAAAACTGCATGTCCTACACATGTACCTTGGAACTTAAAATAAAAGTTGAAGAAAAAAAACTTCCCATTTCTCTGGAGAAGAGGCTAACATAAAGTTAAAAGAATTCTTTATATTTATATTCATGCGCAGATCAGGCATGCTAGCAGGCAGGGGGGAGTTGGATAAAGCTAGGATAAAAAAGATAGTTATTGTGCTTTCCTTCACCATTGATTTAAGCACTTCCGGTCACCCTCTCTTCTAAAGTGAAGATAGGACAAACATTTGTAAAATAAATATTGAACAGCCTAGCCAAAAATGCAAAAATTATGGTGTACCTGAACAATACTCAAGTGTGTGTGTGTGTGTGTGTGTGTGTGTGTGTGTTTATGTTGGCAGTGAGTCTTTGCTGTCTGCTTTAAGTTCAGGTATGGCAGTTATGGTATTATAGTATCTTTATTTGTTAGCACTTCACAATTGAAAAAATGTTGACATTTATATATGTACATTGTTATCCCTATGGATCATAAAAGGATGTTATTATTATTCCCCTTTCACAGATGAGAAGACATGCTCACTGAGTTGAAGTGATTGGCTCAAGGTTTCAGAATTAAAACCCCAGCTGAATAGGAACCCAGCTCTTTGAATTTCTGTCCCTGTAACTTTGCTACTATACTGTCCTGTTTTTCCTTGGTATGAGAATAAACTGAGCTTATCCTAGGCAAAAAGTATGGTCTTCATATGTTGAGATGCTGAACCTAGTTTATTAAAAGATGAATGGATATATTTGTATGTATTACGTACCGACACACACACACACACACACACCTTCCTTTAATATACTATAAAATCTGCTTCCCAAAAACCATTAAAAATCATTGCCTTGGCCAGCGCGGTGGCTCACGCCTGTAATCCCAGCACTTTAGGAGGCTGAGGTGGTCGGATCACGAGGTCAGGAGCTCGAGACCAGCCTGAACAACACGGTGAAACCCTGTCTCTACTAAAAATACAAAAATTAGCCAGGCGTGGTGGCGGGTGCCTGTAATCCCAGCTACTCAGGAGGCTGAGGCAGGAGAATTGCTTGAAACCAGAAGGCAGAGGTTGCAGTGAGCCAAGATCATGCCATTGCACTCCAGCCTGGGCAAAAGAGCAAAACTCTGTCTCAAAAATAATAATAATAATAATTGCCTCTTCTTTACACCATCCCAATTTTGACAATGTTTACTTTAAGTAACTTATATTAAGAAAATGAAAGTTATTATTTATTTTCAAATATAAATAATATAATATTAAAAATACTTTTTGAAAGACACACTATCCTCATATAGGTATTCTCATATAAACTAGGTATCCTCATATAATATTATGACTTTTTGGAGGATGCTAAATTTCCTTTTCATTATTTCTACCAATGCACATAAATTTCCCTCTCCTAGGCTAAGGAAAAATAAAATTGGAAGTAGAGGCTACTTATCTGAACATGTACCTGGCATCTGTATTTAGTGTGAGACATTAAAAATAATGCCAAGAAATAAAAAACATTGCAAACCTTCTTTATTAAGGCTGATGAAAAGATCCTTAATCCACACACTTGCCTTCCAAAATATCTAGAGTAAGAAATGTTTATAACATACAAAATTATGTTGGAAATTGAAGTCATTTTCCAGATAATTTAAATTCAAAGGCTTCCTTTCCCTCATTTTGTAGCATTTTGGCCCAAATTAGCCAGGTGTTTTGCCTTCATTCCGCACCTGACTTTGGAACCTGAAGAGCTCCTACCTCTGTAAGTGATGATGCATGTTGACACTGCACTCAGAATTACATTTCTGACTAAATCTACAGAGACTGGCCTAGCATAGTTCCCTCCCTGAAAAGAACAATCTGTCAGTTTCTCCAGCTTTCTAACCCAGTCATCAGACAACTTCAAGGTGAAAAATACCTTATTAGATCATCTTGTCCCTAAACTTACAAGCATGAGAACACTTCCTATGGCCTATTCTCTGGTACTTTGTCTGACCCTACATGACTCAAACAGCAGATTTCATCTTGTCCTTGGGGACTCTGTTCTACAGCTTAATATACCTCACTGTCAACATTTGCTGTGCACCGCTGACATTTTTCACCATTTCTCATCCAGACTTTCTGTCCTACTCTCCTGATCATTTTTACATTTTCATTGTCCTCAGAGAGAAAATAATAACAGCTAGCAATCAATGACCACTCACTATGGAGCTAGCATTTTCAAAGTGCTTTAAATAAATTAATGTCTTTCATTCTCACAACAACTGTACTGGGTGGGTGAGTATACTTATTATACCCAGTTTATAGATAGTGAAGTTGAGACATAGGAGGATTAAGGCAGTACAACTGGCAAGAGACTGAGTCAGGACTTGGAGTCCACAGCCCAGCTCCAGAGAGTATGCTGAAACCACCATTCTGAACTGCTCCAGCAGGCTCCATTGTCTGTTTGGCTCATGTGAACCCCAAAGGTGTAGGTTTCCTCATAAATGAATTATTTTATCATCTTCTATTGCAGGGAAGCTGAGGATCACCCTCCAGTTCATTCTACTCTCCCATAATTAAAAGACTGGTCTTGTTAACTGAATCCTCTTTATCCACGCCATAAGTTTATTTTTTTATTTTTATTATTATTATTATTATACTTTAAGTTTTAGGGTACATGTGTACAATGTGCAGGTTAGTTACATGTGTATACATGTGCCATGCTGGTGTGCTGCACCCATTAACTCGTCATTTAACATTAGGTATATCGTCTCATGCTATCCCTCCCCCCTCCCCCCACCCCACAACAGGCCCTGGTGTGTGATGTTCCGCTTCCTGTGTCCATGTGTTCTCATTGTTCAATTCCCACCTATGAGTGAGAATATGCGGTGTTTGGCTTTTTGTCCTTGCCATAGTTTGCTGAGAATGATGGTTTCCAGCTTCATCCATGTCCCTACAAAGGACATGAACTCATCATTTTTTATGGCTGCATAGTATTCCATGGTGTATATGTGCCACATTTTCTTTATCCAGTCTGTCATTGTTGGACATTTGGCATGGTTCCAAGTCTTTGCTATTGTGAATAGTGCCACAATAAACATATGTGAGCATGTGTCTTTATAGCAGCATGATTTATAGTCCTTTGGGTATATACCCAGTAATGGGATGGCTGGGTCAAATGGTATTTCTAGTTCTAGATCCCTGAGGAATCGCCACACTGACTTCCACAATGGTTGAACTAGTTTACAGTCCCACCAACAGTGTAAAAGTGTTCCTATTTCTCCACATCCTCTCCAGCACCTGTTGTTTCCTGACTTTTTAATGATTGCCATTCTAACTGGTGTGAGATGGTATCTCATTGTGGTTTTGATTTGCATTTCTCTGATGGCCAGTGATGATGAGCATTTTTTCATGTGTCTTTTGGCTGCATAAAAGTCTTCTTTTGAGAAGTGTCTGTTCATATCCTTTGTCCACTTTTTGATGGGGTTGTTTGTTTTTTTCTTGTAAATTTGTTTGAGTTCATTGTAGATTCTGGATATTAGCCCTTTGTCAAATGAGTATGAGTAGGTTGCGAAAATTTTCTCCCATTTTGTAGGTTGCCTGTTCACTCTGATGGTAGTTTCTTTTGCTGTGCAGAAGCTCTTTAGTTTAATTAGATCCCATTTGTCAATTTTGTCTTTTGTTGCCATTGCTTTTGGTGTTTAGACATGAAGTCCTTGCCCATGCCTATATCCTGAATGGTAATGCCTAGGTTTTCTTCTAGGGTTTTTATGGTTAGGTCTAACGTTTAAGTCTTTAATCCATCTTGAATTGATTTTTGTATAAGGTGTAAGGAAGGGATCCAGTTTCAGCTTTCTACATATGGCTAGCCAGTTTTCCCAGCACCATTTATTAAATAGGGAATCCCTTCCCCATTGCTTGTTTTTGTCAGGTTTGTCAAAGATCAGATAGTTGTAGATATGCAGCATTATTTCTGAGGTCTCTGTTCTGTTCCATTGATCTATATTTCTGTTTTGGTACCAGTACCATGCTGGACCAGATGGATTTACAGCCGAATTCTACCAGAGGTACAAGGAGGAACTGGTACCATTCCTTCTGAAACTATTCCAATCAATAGAAAAAGAGGGAATCCTCCCTAACTCATTTTATGAGGCCAGCATCATCCTGATACCAAAGCCTGGTAGAGACACAACCAAAAAAGAGAATTTTAGACCAATATCCTTGATGAACACTGATGCAAAAATCCTCAATAAAATACTGGCAAACCAAATCCAGCAGCACATCAAAAAGCTTATCCACCATGATCAAGTGGGCTTCATCCCTGGGATGCAAGGCTGGTTCAATATATGCAAATCAATAAACGTAATCTAGCATATAAACAGAACCAAAGACAAAAACCACATGATTATCTCAATAGATGCAGAAAAGGCCTTTGACAAAATTCAACAACCCTTCATGCTAAAAACTCTCAATAAATTAGGTATTGATGGGACATATCTCAAAATAATAAGAGCTATCTATGACAAACCCACAGCCAATATCATACTGAATGGGCAAAAACTGGAAGCATTCCCTTTGAAAACTGGCACAAGACAGGGATGCCCTCTCTCACCACTCCTATTCAACATAGTGTGGGAAGTTCTGGCCAGGGCAATTAGGCAGGAGAAGGAAACAAAGGGTATTCAATTAGGAAAAGAGGAAGTCAAATTGTCCCTGTTTGCAGATGACATGATTGTGTATCTAGAAAACCCCATTGTCTCAGCCCAAAATCTCCTTAAGCTGATAAGCAACTTCAGCAAAGTCTCAGGATACAAAATCAATGTGCAAAAATCACAAGCATTCTTATACACCAATAACAGACAAACAGAGAGCCAAATCATGAGTGAACTCCCATTCACAATTGCTTCAAAGAGAATAAAATACCTAGGAATCCAACTTACAAGGGATGAGAAGGACCTCTTCAAGGAGAACTACAAACCACTGCTCAATGAAATAAGAAGATACAAACAAATGGAAGAACATTCCATGCTCACGGGTAGGAAGAATCAATATCGTGAAAATGGCCATACTGCCCAAGGTAATTTATAGATTCAATGCCATCCCCATCAAGCTACCAATGACTTTCTTCACAGAATTGGAAAAAACTACTTTAAAGTTCATATGGAACCAAAAAAGAGCCCGCATCGCCAAGTCAACCCTAAGCCAAAAGAACAAAAGAACAAAACTGGAGGCATCACGCTACCTGACTTCAAACTATACTACAAGGCTATAGTAACCATAAGTTTAAAATCTGGTCTTCTGAGCCTAATTTTCAGAAAGAGCACTTTAAAAACAACAATAATAAAATAACTATATTTCTTTATCTGAATTCCTCAAGAAAATAACCTGATAGACCCCTTGGCCACTGTGATTGTTTTACCGAAGCCTATCAAGGCCAAAACAGACCTTTAGTTTTCATACTAAGCCTTATTTTTAATAATTTTATTTCAAATTGATTTTACTTCAGTGGTCTCCATTGTCTCTCATTCCTAGTTTCTCATATTAATAATAATAATAGCTATCATCAAGTGAAACTTAAAATAATCCAGGCATCCTTCCAAATGTTTTGCAGGGATTTTAAACTCTACCTATGAAGTAGCTACTATTATCATAAAAATATGCAGTTATATCTATAAACTGAGGCACAGAAGGGTCAAACAACCTGCCAAACAACCTGACAGAGCTAGTAAGAGGCAGACCATCATCTTCTGCATTAATGCTTGGGATTCCACCATCATACTTCTCACTAACTCTATTTTCTAAAGTAGAGATAGTAGGACTCACCAAATGTTCCATATGCTCCTCTGTACTTCTCAGGTGCCTTGCAGTAGGCAGGGCCATGTGACTGGTTCTGATCAATAACATATGAGTGAAAGTGATATATGAAAATAAGCACTGTTATGCCAAAGCATCCCTGTGTTGAGAGGGTGACATCATATGCTGGAGGGAGCCTGGATCCCAGAGTCTCTGCCTAGAGAAGACTTGCTCTAGAAGATTGCCTGACCTGCATTGGACTTTGTGTAGCAAGAAATTAGCTTTTATTGTATTAAATCATGGAACGTGGGCATTTATCTTATTAGTGTTAAGTGAGGTATATTAGCTGTATATTGTACATTATACATTGACTCTAATACATTGATCTTCTTCTTCCTCCTATTTCCCTGCTGGCTATAATCATGTATCAGGACTTTTGATTACCATAATCTAATTTTATTAGGAAGAAAGTGATTTAAAGGATTTCTAAATTTACTAGTAATCAATAGGACCATTGATTTCATGCAAATGGAAGAAAATTTTTAAAATATTGTTCTTATACACGGATAGTAATACTTCTAGGGATAATTAATCTCTAACTCTTGTTAATATTATTTTATTAACCAACCCATAAAAACTTTCCAAAAATTAACACATCATGTTCAAAATTTCAATATACTTATTCAACAATCACGGTTTAAGCACTGGCCATAGACAAAAATGAATGAACTTATTAGCACTGTTTTGAACTGAACTGAATGAACTTATTAGCACTAGTAAGTTCTGATTTGAACTTAGTCAAAACAGAAAGAACCGTCAAGGACAGAGAAAAACATGGGGTAGAATTTTGCTTAACTGAATTACAGAGTGCAAAAAGTACTATACAGCCAAATGAAGAGGCGCTTGCATGTCGACTAGGGAATTTGGACCTTTTCCTATAAACAGTGAAGGTTTTTGAGTAGAAGAGTATAAGAGTCGTGCTTCAAAAAAGCCCCAATCCGACAGCTAAGCGTAAAATGAATCAGGCAGAAAGACTGGAGGCCGAGATCACAGTGATTGACAGTCTGAGATCAGGGACAGCAGAGTGGTGAGAGGAGCAGAGGGCTTGGAGAAATATTACAGAATGAAATCAACAGGGTTTCCATGTACATTTGGACTCGGGTGACAGAGTGAAAGAGAAGAAGCAAAGAGATTTTCCTTTGAGATTTAGAACCTGGAAAACTGACAGGATGTTGGTTCCATGAATACACAAAGGAAACACATGTGTATTCCATGAATACACAAAGGAAGCAAACGGGAAAGAAAAAAAACGATGTATTCAGTTTTATCAAGTTATTTGATGTATATTTTAACACTGTGTCTCTCCAGAAAGTTAAAAAGCTTCTTTCAGAGATGTCAGAGATGTTGTGTCTGTCGATTTTCTCTCTTCCTGGAATTGTCCTTATCTTCTGCTCTGAAAAGCCCTTTCATCAGGAAAGGCCTAACTCCAGTGACAACTCCTCCTCTGCAAGCCCTTTCCTCCCCAGTACTTACTGTCAGGACCCCTCCTACTGGCTCGTAACCATACACACACCACTCTTGTTAATATTATTTTATTAACCAACTCATAAAAACCTTCCAAAAATTAACACGTCATGTTCAAAACTTCAATATACTTATTCAACAATCGTGGTTTAGGCACTGACCATAGGCGATAATGAATGAACTTATTAGCACTGTTTTGAACTGAATGAACTCATTCGCACTAATAGGTTCTGTTTTGAACTTAGTCGAAACAGAAAGAAGAGTCAAGGACAGAGGAAAACATGGGGTAGAATTTTGCTTAACTGAATTACAGAGTGCAATTAGATTGCAAATCTCTAGAAAACAGAAAGACGTATGCTTCCCTATGTGCTTTGGCATCATCATAATTGTATAATGAATGTGTTCATTAAGAGAGAACTAGCCTGTTGCTATATGGGGAAGGCACTGCTTATTATTCATATGTTTGTACTATGGCATTCTCATGTTTGTTAAAATACATACTCAATATTTGACAAATATTAAAGTTTAAGCACTGTTAGCATAGTTCTACCATATGTAATTTGTTCCAATTATTGGAAAATACCATGAGAAGAAATGTAAAAGATTAATACAAAACAGGTGGCCGCTCCCTTGTTGACCAAGATGCCGCCATGAACTCTACTCATGTATTTCAATAACTGAGAGTGAGGAATGGCCATCAAACACTAGGTTTTACAGATTGCAAGACAGACACTCAGAGAGAACTTTCTTTAAAGCTTCAGCAGTACCAGAAAGAAAACTTTTCTGCTTCTCACACCCAGATCTGTGGTCCCTTCCTTCTGAACTTTCTAAAATGCATGCATTACCCAAGAGATCATATGAAGCATATCTTGTGCAATCTGAAACTTGAGGTAGATAAATTTATCTTCCCTCTCCTCAGCTATAAAACTGAAATACAAAAGTGAAATAAGCAATCTGAATAAGTATTAAAAGCAAAGTTGCTTTGGGACCCCATGCCAATTTTTCTCTGAGACAGGGCTCAGATTCACCACTTCTTTCCCAAACCATCAGGCTCAGAGCCCATTTTTAAATTCACTCAGAAGAGCCAAAGGGTTAAGAGATGATCCAGAAAGCATAATGTGGCATGTCAAATCACTCTATTTCCAATTGAAACGCAGTGTTTATTATTTAGACTTCCTTTCCCCTTCCTGCCCTCTTTCCCCCAACCAGAAAGGCACTCCTTTTTTTTATTAAAAAGCAATACATTCCGATCTTAATTTAATCATGCAACTAGCATGAAAATGAACTCAATGAATAAAATTGTCACGAGGGGTAAATGATAGGATTCTCTCTTAGCCAAGTGTTCTGCCTAAAATTAGACTGCCTTTCATGATTTACCGCTGTTATTAAGTGAACGTCCTTTTGACAATAAAGCAGTGCTTCTTGGATGGAGAGTGCTCCGGAGCCCAAGCTAAAGTACTCAGTGATGGACGACTTTGATGGGCTCCAGGGACCTCACCATTTCAATGCTATAACCTGTTCTTTGTTCGCCAGATGAAGACACTCAAGAAGGGATATGCAGTTCAAGACCAGCACTTGGAGAAGGGCGCGTGTAAGGACGTAGAGTACCTTGTTTCTGCCATGCTAACATGATGAATTACAGTGTATTAAGAAAGTGTTGACACATGTGGGAATAAGTTCTTGACAGGCTTGCCAGTAATTAAGGCACATTGTATGTAAAGTCACTACAAAACACTGCAGTCTGGTTCTTTGTTCAGGGTCCTCTGCCAAGTGGTGTTATTCATAAGCTTGATGGAAAATACTTGTATCTACCAAATCTCTGTGGTTCACAGGATGATGAGGGCAAAAAGGAGAAAGCTTGGGCTTTATGACAGCTTTCAGTGTTCCTGCCGCTAGATAGATATGGTAATGATTTTCCTACTGCTCCAGAGGGCTGTCGATTTGAAAAGATAAATCACCAGAGAAGTATGGGGGCATAACAGGACATAGGAGATGTTCGGGAGAGGCAGAACAGTTTCTGCTCCCATGCAATGCCTGATCATTTATCCTTAATACTGCCACCTTTAAAGTTCGATGGAAAAACCAAGAACTGCATAATAAAGCAGTATTTGTGTCACATTCCTTAAGCCCACCTGGCCCCTCATCCTTGGCTACTGCCAAGAGACTGGGCTTCCTATTTGTGATAATAACCAAGTGGACCCAGAGCTGACAAGCCCACAGCCCACGCCAGGCTTCAGACTGGAGCCAGCAGACGTTGTCCAAGGCCGTCCGGCTTTGCTTCCAACTATCTGCATAGTCTCATTCTTTAGCCCAGCGCAGACCTCAGGACCAAGCTCCCAGCCAGGAGCCCTAAGGAAAGACGTATCTGAGTTACCTCTCCTGCTGTCCAACAAGATTTAGGACATATATGATTTACAAGGGCTGTACTATATGTCATCTGGCACTTTTAAACCTTATTTTCCTAATAAATTGTTTTATTGAGTGATAAGAAACAGAATTGACATCCAAGCCAGGTGTAATGGAAATTCTTGGAGTTGCACATCACTAGGAACCAAACTAAACCTCTTGTTCCCTAAGAAGAGTTGAACTGAAAAGTTCATGTAAACAACAGCCTCATACTGAGTAATTTTCACTGGAGAGCTATTATCCCAAATTGCATCTCAGTGAAGGACAGATATTCAGACTGGACACCCTACACCCAAACGGCCAAAAAGACAGACTGAAGGTAGGGATGAGCTTTCACTGGTCTCAGCTTATCCTGCCAAAGGGACCGATGGCTTCCACTTCATTTATTTGCTGCTGAAATGAGTCAAAATGTCAGAACTCTCTAAGACATACACGGTGAGCCTCTGACAATGGTTCTGGACCACACTGCACTTTAGAATCACCTGCAGAGCGCTCAAAATGTATACCAGTACCCAGGAGATAATTTTAAAGCTTCCTGGATGATTCTAACATCCAGGCAGAGTGGAGGGCCACTGGCCTAGGGGAATCTAAAGGTCCTATAAATGACAGTGACAACAGATACTCCACAAAGAGGCCTTTCCAATGCAAAGTGGATGTTTGTCACAGAATTGCCACACTGTGCTCAAGTGACCTGCCATTCACTGTATTCACAACTACTTTCTTCTCTTCAAGAAAAAATGATTCATTGATTTTGTATATAAAATTATAAAAATAAATTAATAAAAATATTTCATGTTCAATATAATTTGGAAAATAAAATGTAAAGAAAAATATAAAACCCCCAATCCCACCAATCAGATATGTGACTTTAACTATTTAAAGTATTTGTTTTGAATGTTGTTTTTTTCCCTATATATGATAGTCTGCACATGCATTTTGTTGATAAAATATTGGTATCATACGGGGTCATACAGGAACAGCTTACTTATATCATTGGGATTAATTTGTTCCTTGAAAGTTAAAAAGAATTTATCCATAGAACTATATAGTTTTGAAGCCTTTTGGGTATAAATCTTTGACATTAATTATTTTCATGATTCTATTTGTGGATAATTTTTTTTACTTTTAGAATCAATCTTGATAATTTATAATTTTCTATGTAGAAGGTCCATTTATTTGAAAATTTCCATTTTTATTGGCCAGGAATTGAACACAGTATTTCCTTATAACCCTTGCTGTGTTCTCATATGAGTTATTCTCAACAGGAGGAGGCAGGCAGTATTGAGAGAAATGGTAGCTCATCATTTCCTGGAGGGTATTTTTAGAGCACATACCCCGACATTCTGCTAATGTCCCCGGTGCACCCCACTCCCACCACCATCTGCCCCTGCAATTGTTGAAAATCACTGAAGTGGAATGAGAGCAACTACTGAGGGGCACACATTACACATGTGAATGGCATAAAGTCATTAAGAAAATGTTGAGAACCACCACACAAGGGTCTCCTACTCCAGCCCCTCTTCTAATGGGAGAGCCTCAACATCACTGGGATAGTATGACTGTCATCTGCTTTACCCAATAAGAAGCATGACTTGAACAAACACACATTATGCACATGGTCATTTGGGGCTAACAGTGCTTAGATTCAGTGTGGAATAGACCATCCAAACTCATAAATCCTACACATGTTCCTGCTATAAACAATTGGGCTTCACAATTAGATCCAATTACTTTTCAATTCCAAGAACTCAATCACCTCTGTCATAAGATGTTCATTACATCTGAATTTTTATTTTTGCTTTCTTGGCAATTTACAATCCTTTTTAACGTTGGCCCTGCGGGACACATGGAGAGCTTCCAGACCTGTAAAAAGAACTAGGCGTCTTTCTGGACAGCTCGATGAAGATGTATGCTCAATGTGCAGCGGTAGTCCAAGAAAAAAAGCAATAGAAGTTAGAGGGATTTGGGAAAATATGGGATATATTATTCTGTTTCATAAATCATTCATGGTTTATCTTTATCATTTAGGGTCACTCTCTCCCAAAAGGAAAAAATTCCACAAAAGAGCCATAAAAAGGGAGCAAGACATGGTACAGATTTTCACATACAGAGAGATGGGAAAGCGCAGGACTTTGTTTTATGAAAAACAGGGCAATAACTCAGAGTAGTTACAGAATGTGAAATAATGTGCCGAAGTGTAAGAAAATGAATTAAACAAATGAATGAATGAAAGTTCGGCATGCTATACAAATTAACCAACTCACTTAAAACCTACATAGCCACAATTATAACAATGATTCAGAAACTAACCCAATTTTTATGAACTGACCCAGATTACTACAGCATTTATTTAAATTGAATTCAAGACAATAATTTTTGATATAAAATCATATAAAACTCCAAGTCCTAAAAGACTGGCAAAACAAATTGCTGTCTGACTTTTTTTCTGTACTACAAAAACTACCAACCTCTAATTTAAATGTTATCAGCTATACTTTAAGAAATTATGCAAATAGATCAAATTAAGTAGTTTCGGGTGAAATACAGTCCTACATAAACAAAGGACCACCATGAAAATGTCATTTTCCTGGAGGACTCAACTCAGTACATTAAATGAAATCTAAAAATCATACAATAAAAAAGCAGCTTTGTTAAAACAAGACTCTCTGGGAAACACTTAATAAAGATGATTAACTTCCTACTTGGAACAACTGAAGAATGAAAGCTTTGGCACATTTATGAGGGTAATGATGAGCGGCCTCACATAAATGCAGTACACACAGCACCGGGGATAATGTACCCTTCCTTATTTTTACATTCCACTTAGCCTATAAATGAGTTAAGAACATAACTACATGTGTCACAGACACAAAGATTAAAAAGTTAAGACTAAGTCTTTATCAGAAATGCACCAGCAACAGACAACCATCCCTACCGCTATCCTTTAAAAGCAAGCTGAAAACTTCTTGGGGGAGAAAACAGTATGAAGACTTAGGCCCTAAGAGCCAGAGGACCAACGGAAAGACTGATTTGAGTTAATAATGCTTCCAGAAGTATCAAACCAAGACCGTAGGTCTTCCAAGGTTCCAGTATTATTCAAACAGTAATTTTTTCCTATCTCTTTACAGTATCCTCTTAATCCTTAGATTGCATACCTAGCAACTAACAAGTAGTCTAATAATTAAGTGCATAGGGTAGCACAGTGGTTAGCACATTGGATTTGACATTAAACGAACCTAGTATGAGTCTCAATCGTGCCACTAACTAGCATGCCACCTCAGGTGGGCTCCTCAGCCTCTCTGAGTGTCAGTTTCCTCATCGGTAAAGTGACAGCAGCAACACCCTAGATCATGGGCCTTTTGGGGAGATTAAATGAGAGGTAAAATGCTTTGAACAGTGCTTCTCCAAAGGCAAGAACTCTATAATGTTAGAAAAACTGCAGCAACTGCCTACATTATGCGAAAACGTAGACTTGTATGAGCTGTACGAACCTTCCTAAAAAGCATTTTGACAATGTGCTTCAAAAGTCTCAATAGTGTTAATACAATATCCAGCAGAAATGTCACCTCTAGGAATACAGCCTAGGAAAACAGATGTTCACGTGTATAGAAATGTTCATTGCATTAATGGTTTTTATTTTAACTTCTCATTTTCAGATAATTGTAGATTCACATGCAGTTGTATGAAATAATACAAAGAGATCCTATGGACTCTTTCCCAAATTATTCCCTAATGGAAATAACTTACAAAACTACGATACAATATATACCCAGGATACTGACATTGATACAGTCAAGATGCAGAATATTCCCATCATCATAGGCTCCCCCGTGGTGCCCTTTTATAGCCACTCCCACTCCCTTCCTGCCCCCACTCCCTGAGTAATCCCCGGCAATCACTAATCTGGTCTTCATTTCAATAATGTTGTCATTTCAAGAATGTTATGTACATGGACTCATACAGTATGCAATCTTTTAGATTGGCTTTTTATACTCCATATAATTCCCTGAGGATCCATCCAAGTTGTTGTGTGTATCAATAGTTCGTTCCTTTTTATTGCTGAATAGTAGTCCCTGGTATGCCATGTACCACAGTTTAGTCATTCACCCATTGAAGGGCATCTAGGTTGCTTCCAATTTGGGGTTATTACATATAAAGCTGTTGTGAACATTCATGTATATGTTTTTGTGTAAGTATGAGTTTTTCTTTCTCTCAGAGGATGCCCAAGAGCTCAATTGCTGGATTGTATGGCAGTGCATATTTAGTTTTCTTAAGAAGCTACCAAAATGTTTTCCAGAGCAGCTATACCATTTTACATTCCCACCAGCAATGCATGAGTGATCCATTGCATTACTTTAAACACCAAAACCAGTAAACCACCTCGATTTCCACTGACAAAAATTATGCTACAGCCTTGGCATAGACCATTAGTCAGCTATTTAAATTCATACATTTAATGGAAGAAAATGCTTACCATTTTATGTTGTTTAAAAATTCAAATATAAGTATGAATAAATATAACTATATAAATACATATATTGTGTATATATGCACATATACACATATATATTGTGTATATGTGCACATATACACATATACACACAGAACTAGAAAGCTAATGAAAATATAACAGGGCTAACTCTGAGAAACATAAGTTAAAAGTTTTTTAGTACTTACTATCCGGATTTTCTGTATTAACTATGCGCCACTTTCATAATTTAAAAATATCAATTAAATTTGGATTGTCCCACCAAATCAATATCTTTTCTTTAAAAATTAGCTCCCTAATATTCTACAGTATAATGTGTCATTATTTATTCAGTCTATGCCCTGATTATAAACATTGATAATTTTTCTACTTTTTGCTGCTTCAAACAATGCAATAATAAGCATCTTTGAATACATATTTTTACACCCTACTGGTTTCATGTAGGAGAGATTCTTAAAAGGCAGAATGGGTCAAAGAACATGATAAATTTTTCACTTTAATCTGCTGGATAAGTACTTTCTTAAAAGAGGACATTTCACATTCCCAAGAGCAATTTATGAGAGCTATTTTCCCCACAGTCTTTTTACTTCTTGTTATAAATCTTTTACATTCTGGCAAATAAAATCCATGAAAATGATAGCTTATTTCTGCTTTGATTCACATTTCCATCACAATTGGTAACGTTTGCACCTTTTCATGTGTTTATTGCCTGTCTGATTTCCTCTTCTACTACCTGTTGATATCCGCTGTCCAATTTGAAACTGGACATGAGTTTTTAATTTTTCTTATCAGTTTGTAGAGTTCTTAAAAATATATAAGAACATTAAGTCATCGATGTTACATGTATTAAAAGTATTTTCTCCTTACGTGATTGGTTTTCATCTTTGTTTACTTTTTTTTATATTGTAAAAAGTCGTTTTTCCAAGCAAAAGTCTTTATTTATTTCTTTTTATATTGTCAAATTTGTCAATCTCCTTGGCTTCTGGGTTTCTTGTCTTGTTTAGAAGTTCACCTCAAGGTTATAAAAAGAATGACCTAGGTTGCCTTCTATTATGGTTAATGTCTTATATTTAAGTCCTTAAATTTATTTTATTTTTATATAATAGTCTTTGTATAGGATGCATGGTAAGAATCTACACAGATGGGAAGGAAAGGAATTATTTCCTTACCAATTTAAAATGACAAATTCCCATATGAATTTGTAATTACTCCTGGACTCTCTATTATGATTTATTTTTTGTGCTGATGCCATACTATTTTGATTAATTAGCTTTATAATAAGTTTAATATCTAAGAAGTCAATTTTCAAAATGGTCTTAGAATTACAATCACACTTTTTTGTCTATGTGAACCTTAAAATCAGTTATACCCATGATACATTAAGTGAAAACATCAAGTTATTGAACAGCATATATAGTATGATCTTATGATCATTAAAAAAAAATAGCAAACACTGTGGAGGAAGGAGGGCAATGGTGTGCATGTGTATGTTTGCGTTAGTTTGTATGTGTGTAAAGAAAAGTCCAGAAGAACACAAACCAAGCTGTCAACAAGGGTTACTCCAGAAGGATGAGATTAGGAGGAGTAGAGATAAGCCCTCTCACTCACCCCACCCTGTCATTTGGTTGCCTTGTGGTTTGGCTTGCTACAAATATGTTGGTTGGGGAAGAAAAAAAAAAAGTCCAATTAAATATTTTAAGTAAATAAAATATAATTTTATTATTAGATCTGGAAGAGACCTTAGAATTTATTTCTTCCAACTCCTACTCAAATAGGAATCTCCTTGGCAATATCTCTGCCAGATGGTCTTCCAGACTGTTTGAAAACTTCAAGAGACAAGGAGTTCTCTTATTTTTGCTCAGCTGCCTGCTCTGTCATTGGAGAGCTCTAACTATTAGGAGTCTCTTTCTTATATTTTTCCTAAATATATCAGTTTCTAATATCCACCCAGATACTGGGACTGCCTTCCAGAGCAACAAAGTATAAAGGGACTTTTTTTTTTTTTTTTACAGTTTTCAACACATTTAATTGTATGCCCCACCATGAGCTAGGCCAATCCTTCAACTGCAATATTATTATTAATTATTAGTCATGTTTTTAGAGTGTATCATTTATTAATAGTAGTCATTGTGCTACATATTTTACATGGACTTACTTATTGAATTCTCAGAACAACCCAGTGATGTGGCTATTGTTACTATCCCCATTTTACAGATGAGGAAAGTAAACCAGAGAGGTTAATGAATTTGCCTGAAATCATTTCACTATGCAGTGATAGCACTAGGACTCAATTCTAAGTCTGTCTAGCTCCAAAGACTACATCCTCACTACTACACTTCATTCCACTGCTCCCTTATGTGTCTGCAGTAGGCTGGTAGGCCAGAGACTGGCTGGTCTGGGTTGGCCTCAGCTGAGATGACTTGTTTCTGTTCTGTGTGGTCTCTCATCCTCCAGCAGGCTAGCCCAGGCTTGTTCTTATGGTAGGGTTCCAAAAGACAAGGTGGATGTACCCAAGGCCCCTTAAGGCCTAGGCTTAGAAATGACCCCCACCCCCATCACTTCCATTGCATTCTGTTAGCTAAGGCGAACCACAGGCCAGCCACATCCAAAAAGGTAAAGAATAGATTCTCAACTGGAGGGGCAACAAAATCACACTGCAAAGGTAAGAATATAGGGAGGCCTTTAATTGGGGCCACTGATGCAATCAATTTACCAGAATTAGATTTACCCACAGCAGAAATGTATGTCAAAGAAAGACAAGGGCATGGAACCAATGGACAACATTTGACCCTGTAGGTACATGGAAGAATCCATTGCCTTCTGAGTCAATGTGAAATAATGCCATCATCCCTCCACCCTCAGGGTGGTAGGGTGTGTCATCAGCTGTCACTTGGTCAGTGGCTGTGCCACGCTTTTTAAATACTGGCATTTTTTATTATCATTATTATTGGTGGACACAAGGTCTCAGTTGATTCATAGGCAGCGTTTAGTAAAAATACTCTGGCAACAAATGCTTTATCTAGCATCACTATCTCTAAAGCATAGGACTGGCCGTAAGAGGTGAAAACTGGCCTGTTTGCACATGGATAAAGGCCCTAAGACCTCTAGACAGATCCACTGTTGAAACCTCTATTTTCTATGTGTCCTATTCTATGTAAAATTTGTATGTTTTTCTAAGGTTCAGCTGGACATGACTTTCACATGATCATTCTAGAAATAAACAGACAAGGATTTAGTGACTCTGTCAAAGCATGTTGTTTTGTTAACTTATAAATGTTGACACTGACTGTTGACAGGTAGTTAGGAACTGTTTATAAGAATTGTAGGCAAAAAAAATTGTAGGCATTTTCAAGTGTGTATTTACTCAACCTTTAAAAAATTAAACTTAGACTTTCTATAATGTGTAGGAACACATCTATTTTGAACTTAATATGACACATAAACGTGTTTATAAGAATTGTATTCCTTTCTGAAAAGTTGTTTTAATCCCAGTCAAAGAATTTTTATGTGTTTTGGAGCAAGTATTTATTTAATCAAAGGTTTAAAAGTTTTAAGAAGTATCAAAATGGCTGAACCATGTGAAGGAATTCTGAGAAACCATGGATGAGATGCTAATGAAATATTGGAGAAGAAGTTCAATAAATCCCAAGACTAAAATAAAATTCTAGGATGATAAAGACAGTGAAGGAACATTTGAGAAAGAGAAGAACACTTGGAAAGAAGAGGAAAAACCATAGATAAAATCAAAGAGAAATACCCAAAGCAAATAATTTTTTGGAGAAGTACTTCAAAGAAAATATATGAGTTAAAATATGCACAAGACAATGCAGATAATGTCAACAAGAGTTATACACATAGAATAAATACAGTCACATTCTGTTAATAATTGCTAAGAGCTGATAGATGACAGTACATTATGTCAGAGATGGCTAGCATACAACAATGTGAGATGATCACATGCTACTACTTATTAATCTGAGGGTTATAAATCATCTTACATGTGTTAGGAAATTCTTATATCAGCTCAGCTGATGTTGTGGCATCTTCCATAAAGCCAGGAAAATAGGACTGGGGCATGGACCCAGTCACAGGGCACATTAATAGCATACCTGAAAGAAGACCAAAATCTTAACCCATAAACTTATTTCCTACTCTTGGTTCCACTTCCCCAAAGCAATCCCTTGAGATGGTAGATTGATTGCCCCTGAATTAAATTGCCAACTTGTAACTGTTACTTTTATTCATGCAATGCTGCTGGGCTGCAGAAACTCCAGTTTGAAATAGTCCCTGGCTTTGCCTATTAGCTCAGCCACAGGAAAAGTTAAGTGCTAGAAACCAACACCTTCATGTATTTCCTCATTTGATTTAGTCAAGTTCAGTGGAAAACTCTTGTGCCTATTTCTATGCCTGGAAAGCCAGCTTGATGACCAGAGATGTTGAGTCAGGAGCCTGGACACAGGGAGCTCTTGGCCACTCCTTCCTTTGTTGCCAGCTCAGCTCATCATGTCCCATGAAGACTTTTGAGTTGACCGTGACGAAAGAGAGTATGTCGACAGAAAATTCATGCTTGGAAATATTTCTTACGCAACTTCCATTTTTTTTCCAATGAAGTTTGTAACCCATTCAAGAACTAACAGGGTAGCGACAATGTGTACCAATCAGCTAAGCCCAATCATCAGACCAAAGGTACTATGTCACCTGCTGGGTACCCAGAACAGTGGAATGTCATTCCATAGCAAGAGGGTTAAAAAAGGCAAAGGCACCCACAGGCACCAGATTCAGAAGGGAAGGCACTCTCCCTTTTGAATTCATCCTATTCTTCATATAAAGTGTAAGGGGGAATTATTATCCCTAGGGTGGAAGGAGTTATTATCAACAGATTTCAGCAAAGTTGAAAAAGGATTGAGGAAATGAAAGAAGATGACCATAGGAATAGGACCCATAATGAAAATTACTATCATTACAAAGAAAATAATGACAGTTGGGAGCATTATGTGTAAAATACAGAAGGAAGACCATAACAGTGATGAGAAAGCAAAGACAGAGTAAATGTGCAACACAGAAATCATAAAGGTGTATGTGTGTGAGACAGAGATTCAGAACAGAAACACAGAGATGGAAACGTAAGAGAATAAGGCTGACATGCAGATGCAACTTTCTTTCCCTAGGTTTACCTGATTACGGCAATGAAGCCACTGTCCAGTCCTATTCCTGAAGGTTTGGGGCTAGAAAAGAGAACAGGAAAGGAAATCAAGAGTAGAGAATGGACCACCATGTTAAGATTGGCTGTAGCTGCTGAACTAACCTTTAGAGATTGGAAGGAGCGGTCTTGGAGGACTTTGGACACACATGAAACAAAGGGGATTCCCTTAAGTAAAAGCAGAGCAGGCATTCTGGTGATTGACATTAGATAGGAAGAACACAGATAACCTGGGCTTCCAATTAGGCCATTTTCTTCTCCGTTGAGAATGGACCAACACGGCTTGGTTACAAACTTCACTCAGGTATTTTTCCGCTTGTTAAAAAAAACCCATGGTAGTTTTAACCCCTGGGTCTGCATGAGGAAGTGAATGGAAGAGGCAGGGCCTCTATCCTCTTATGCAACTGGCCCACACTGACCCACCAGCTCATGGGCCCAAGCCACCCTGACACCTCTGTGCCACCCTCCAGGTGTTTTTTCCCTACCCAATCACATTGCTGAGCTGTCCCAGGAATGGAATGGAGCCATAACAGTGTCTGGCAATCACACACAAACTCACAGTGCCAAAGTAGGATTTGGGGAATGAGTTCAAGCAGCCGCAAGATCTAGCCAAGGGCATAAAGCCAAGAGCCACAGTGGACAAGGAGGCTGGAGGGCAACCCGAAGACCATGAGTTATTCAAAAGAAGATGAAAGAGGAAAAAGCAACCGAGCCTTTTCTCAGCAGATGGTTCTCTGTTGTCAATTGACTTTTATTTTTCCTCATCAGTTACCACAAACTTTAAATTCCACCTCACAGTTGTGTTTCCTTAAAATATTCCTTCTGGGACTTGTGAATTTCATGTTGTTTCTCGTCATTAGCCTATGTTCTTGAGTTTTGTTGTCCTTTGTTGCATATCTTTTTTCCTGAGTAGTTTCTGGCCACCAGATGACTTTGCTACTCACCCCTCTCCTTGGCAACTCATTAAAAAAAATAGCAGCCAGTACTAATCCCAAGGATTAGCTCTTTATTATTGCGTTATTAATACTGTGTTTCATTAGCTATACTTTGTTGTTTTTCTTTTGGCCTGGCTTCTGGTCTTGACTTGAACTGTGTGATTTTAAATCTATAGTTTAATACAGTTGAAAATGTTTACACATATGCTATGTATGTATGTACACATGTGTGTGTGAAATTATTCCAAACAATTATGTATTATATATGCCAGGTTTTTTAAACTTCCTTTTGTTTTTTTCAAATAGGCCCAACATATCTGAAAAGGACAGTTCACCCTTCTGAATATGCATTCTCACATATATCTTATATTTGTGAGAGTTTCTCAGTCACTTTGGAAGCTGTTTGAGAAGAAAACTCTCAAATGAATTTTTCAGTCTTTCATAAAGACAGGCAATTATTTCAAAATCAGGCAACAACCTCTAGAATTCTAATTTCTGCAACAATAATGTCATGCCCCTCCAGACAGGCTTTCTACTGAAATGTGCTTCACTCCCTGAAAAAGCCCCTTTAAGCCCTTGTAAGTAATGCCTATTTTTTCAAACAATGTAATATGGGGGGTCAAATTCCTGATTCATTAACTAAAAAATTTACTGCAATGTCACAGATAATAAACTCTGAATTATTTTTCAGTCAATCATGAGTAAAAGACTCCTTTTTGAAAAACTAGAAGTGGATTTGTTTGTGTGTACGTGTGTGTGTGTGTGTGTTTGTTTTGGTCATACATATTCATGGCAGAAAAATTCACAACTAAGAAGAAAAAAGAAAATGAAATTGCCCATCATCTGTAATATGGCTAATGTGTTCATCTCATCAGTCTTCACAGTTTAGGATTGATGCTGACAGATATTGCAGGTGAGCCAGACGGCTCTCAAAAGTGGCTGAAGTATTAATAAATGGTCAAACATTAATTTCCCAGAGAGAGTCAGAGCCTTCAATTTGCTCCAATCTCTCTAATGATAGTACTGATAATAATAACACTCATAATTATTATTATCAGTTCAGCTAACATTTGAGTATTTATCATATTAAGCCACTAGTTAAACACTGGGCAGACAGTACCTTATTTAATATTCACAAATGTTTTATGAAGGAGTCATGATTATTCTCCCCATTTTGCAGGTGAAGAAACTGAAGTAATAGCTCAAGTTCCCATAGGTGGAAGGGAGGCTCTTAACCTGGTGATCTGTTTCCAAAGGCAGCTTTTACTGCCACACCAGTGGACTGCCAAACTTGAGTGGCCATAAAAATCACCTGGAGAACTCGTTCAAATGCCAGATACCCCAGCTCCAGTTCTTGACACTGATTCTGTAGGTCTGGGCTGGGGCCTAGGGATCTACATTTTCAAAGTGGCCCAGAGGCGATACCGATGGAAATGGTACACCAGCAAAGTGCACTACTACTATTCTGCCTACAGGAACGCGGAAACCATGAACTCCCTTCAGATAGCTCTCTAGTCTAGAAGGTCTTTATCCACAGTGCTTCTTAACCTTTTTGGAGGGATCCCGAGACCTCTGAGAATCTGATGAATGCTATAGACCTTCTTGCAATCAAAATGCACCAAAAATTTTTTTTGCATTTGTTTTCAGGGATTTAAAGCCCATAACCCCAGATTAGGGCTTCTGTTTTATTTAGTCTTTCTCTACCTCTTTTTTTCTCTTAGCCTCATTATTCCCACTTCTGAAATAAGGACACTAACCCTGCTGACTGCCTATTTTGCAAGGCTATTTTGAGGATAATTTTTTTTCATACAAGGGTTTTGAGATACAGAAATAGAAACACTGCATGTAAACTTCATGCTCATAACAGAAATAGAGACAGAGGGAAGAAAAGATGTGAATAGAAGGGGCCCCTCAAGAAAAACTTAGCACTGGTTAAGAAAATGACAAGCAGACAAGCATGAGCATAATCACAACAGTCGTTCGCCATTTGCTGAGCATCTACCATGTGCCAGGCATTATTGTTCAAACCTTAAAATAATTTTTTCTAGTGTTCACAACAGCCCTTTGATGGTATCATCCTTATTATACAAATGAGGAAATCTAGGCTGAGACAAACATTAAATAATTTGCCCAGTATCAAAAAGCTAGTGAAGTGACTCAAACCCAGGTCTGTCCATGTGCAAAGCCCGTCCAATTTTTATGATGTGAGGATATGGCCACGGCTCCTTTCCAGACCTGATTCCATACACGGACCAGTCATTGGTTTCTGAGGCCAGCCCCTGGAACAGGGCGCCTTAACCACCTCACTCTTCCAACCATCAATTTCCCTCCTATGATGATAGTTTGGAGCACTCCAACAGGCCTTAGTTACTATTATCAATCAGTTGCTTTGCAAAACAACAGAAGGCACTGGAAATACTTAGGTTCCTGGTGGCAGGGCCACAGAAGACAAATCATGGCATTATAAAGGTTAACATCTTTAGGCTTGCTCTGTGGCAAGTCTACTCTCGAGGCACTTGGGACCAGCTGCATGAATCATACTTCTAGATGTCGTTCCAACTAGTAGGAAACAGCTTTTCCTTTAAATAAATTTCACTTTCAGAAAAGGCTTTAAAGCACATTACAGATAGGCCCATGAAACATTTGGCTACATGTAAATCCTTCCACAGCAAAAGGAAACCTCCTTATGTACCAAAAAAGGGAAAACTAAGTCCAGGAAAGTCTTAGCTATAAGGACCAAAGAGATATCTGGTGGAAAAGAGTGCTTCATTCTCTTTCTGTTTCAAACCCATAACCATTCTTTTGAAGGACTCTTTAGTAATAGATTTTAATAGCAAGAACAATAACCCAGAAAAGTGTTAACTGAAATGTTCGGCCCAGCAGGTCATCTGCTCTCCTTCCCACAAGTAACCCTATGCCATCCTCCTCCACTGCCTCAGCCCATCCTAATGTCTTTTCCTAGGGCTGCTTTTCACATCCTTGTTTTGTGGAATAAAGCAGTAACCCAAGCTTGCCTCAGCACTAACAGATGTTGCAAGGAATCGCTTCAGCTTGAATCCTGTTTCTCTCCCTTCACCCCACAACTCCTCTCCTGTCAACACCACCAGCCTTTGCAAAGAAATTTGTAACTCCAAAGGCACTGGTTATTTTTTTGCACCATCTGATGAACCTTCTTCAGCAGAGGTTTTTAAAAGGAGAGCTGGCTCCACTAAATATCTTAGCCTATTGTTGGCTGGTTAGTAGAAGAAATGTGTTACATCAGTCAGTTGCTTTTCTTGTTGTCAAAGATAAGATTTTCTGATCTGGCTCTGCTATTTATTAACTAACTTCATGACTTTCAACAAATTATCGTATGTCTCTGAATCTCAATTTTCTCCTCTATAACACTTTCCCTTACCTCTGACATAAGAGATCATGTTTTCAAACACCATAAAAGAGGGTACAAATATAATGCTTTATTATAACAATTATTGCCATCAATTTTATATTACATGTCATCCGGAGATACTGAGATACCCAGGAGCAATGGCTTATTAACACAACAGACAAGACCATCCTAAACCCAGGCCCTGATGGATAAGTTAGCAGGCTCAACAGTTTTCTGAACATATAATTTAATATGTTACAGGTTCAACATTTTATTAAACATAATAAAATGCAAAATCGTGAATTTCTAATTGCTTACCACTTACTAGAATATAGTGGAAAAAACACAATAGCTGGAATTCAGGAATCAAAAGTAACACATCAGCAGTTTTGCAAATAATTGTCTAAAACCAAGGCAATAGTAACTGGGGAGGGAAACCCTCTAATACCTAACTCAGAAAGTTTGATTCAGCCCCACATTGGCAAGCTGTGGGGGTCAGGGTTTTACTGCAAAGAAAAGAATTCAATCTGGCTAACTTAAGCAGAAAGGGATTTATTACAATATACTAAATGGCTTATAGAACATTGGGAGGGCTAAAGAAACAAACTCTAGGTTCTTCTAGAAACAACTTACAAGTCACACAACAGAACCAGGCCTCCAAAGTTGCTGCCTGCTGATTGGGAAGCTGAGCTACAAACACACCCACTGCCATGATAATAGGCTTGGGCAAGCCCTGATTGTGGCTGCTGGCTCCAGGACTCCACCAGTTGTGAGATGATCTGTGCCAGCAACAAGGGTGCCCTGCTCCCTGCCTTCCCACATCCATTCCCAGTCCACACACATGGCTAATGGCCAGGCAGTGGGGCCTTTGCTAATACTGCTACAGAGAAACCACATGCTTCCTCAACCATCCTTGCCAGGGGAAGTGATGCAGTTTGAATATTTGTTCCCACCCAAATCTCATGTGGAATTCTAACCACCGATGTTGGAGGTGGGGCCTAGTGAGAGGTGTCTGCAACATGGGGGCAGATCCCTCATGAATGGCTTGGGCCATCCTCCTGGTGATAAGTGAGCACTCGCTCTGAGTTCACAGTTCTGACCACTTAAAAGTGTGTGGCATCTTCCTCACTCCCTTGGCTTGCTGCTGCTTCACCATGTGACATGCCTGCTCCAGCTTTGCCTTCTGCTATGATTGTAAGATCCCTGAGGCCTCCCCAGAAGCTGAGCAGATGAAAGCACCATGCCTCCTATAAAGTTTGCAGAACTTTATTGCAGTGAGTCAATTAAACCTCTTTCCTTTATAAATTACCCAGTCTCAGGTATTTCTTCATAGCAATGCGACCACAGCACAATACGGGAAGCAATGCCTCTGCTTCCCTTTGCCTTCCAAATAAGAATGCATCTAAACCACATCCACAACTCTGACTGCAGAGGACTCCAGGAAATCCAGTTTTTAGCTTTTAAACCTCTGCATTATAGAAAGGCCCAGCAGAAGAAGGTTGAAATGGATGTTGAATGACAACCCCTCATGCCCATCACGTAAGTTCTTGACTAAAAGACACATCTTTGCAATCCCTTCTCCCCACCACCCACCAAGACACCCGGAAGGCATATGGGAAAACTAAGGTGACAAATATAGCAAGGGTTTGGTTGTACAAATAGATGGCACATAGTTGGTGGAGCTGTTTACATTAGGCTTCTCAGGAGGGTAGGTTACAACCAAGTTGAGTGAACTTCCCCTGTATAGTAATCAGGCAGCAAAATTTAAGAAAAAGCATTATTCTTCCCCTTCCGTCCATCAGGGGACATGGGATCATTTTCCTCCCACTGGGGGTCTGAGTTCATTATGTGGCTTTACTATATGCCCTATTCACAAGCCAATATAGGGTAACTTCTCTTCCAATGAGACAATCAGATTACTCATTGGGCAGGACTTCCTGGCTCATCAAGGGCTCTATTAGAGAGGATAGTAGAAAATCATCTATTTGTTAATAAATACCTAGTCAAAATAGCCTTCTCCCTGCAAGGACAGTTGCTGTAGTGTTGATGTTTTTATGTATTTCACAATACAGTCTTGCTTTCAGTCTCATTACTATAATGCTGTGTTTGTACCTTCCGTCATGTGACTCTGAATTCCAAGTTCCCACCACACATTGAACAAAACTCTTTTTTTTTTTGCGATGAGGTTTTGCTCTGTTGCCCAGGCTGGAGTACAATGGTATGATCATAGCTAACTGCAAGCTTGAACACCCAGGCTCACGTGATCCTTTCACCTCAGCCTCCCAAGTAGCTGGAACTACAGGCATGCACCACTGCACTCAATTACTTTTTTTTGTTTTAGTAGAGACATGGTCTCACTATGTTGCCCAGGCTGGTCTTGAACTCCTGGGCTCAAGATCCTCCAGCCTCAGCCTCCCAAAGTGTTGAGATTATAGGCATGAGCCACTGTGCCCAACCTGAACAAAATTCTATTGTGCTACTCTATGCCGGGTGCAGGAAACACAGAAATAAATAAAATAGCACAGTCCCTGCCCTTGTGGAGCTTACAGTCTAGTGGCAGGTTCTGAAAAGATGCTTGGCACAATAAATACCATTACAGCTCTGCAATCTGCGTGGGAGTTCTGAGAACGAATTCCTCCAGAGCTACCCACCTTTGAACTTTGTTCCCACACAAGAAGTCTTAGCTACAAAATAAAATTCCTCCAGTGTTTGAATGTGGACAATCCTCTGAAAGAACACACTAGGTCAGGGCAATCTATGGACCAGGTGTAGTTTGCTAGGTCCTAATGCTAACTCTGGGCAGATATTTCTGTTCCGCAGTGAGGAATCTAGAACTGAAATAGCCCGTAATTGAGGAGTGGGGCTTCTGGTGAAGGTTCTGGTGTAGTTACATCCCTGCAGAAGCCTCATGGAAACTCCACCTCACTGATGATTAACTGGCCACATATCATTTCCATTATCTTCCTGGGAAACAGGATGACAAACAAGCAAAAACAACCCAGTCATGATTTCCTTCACTGTCTGAATCGTACCTGCTTCTATTTAGCAAAAGAAAAAAATCATTTTTAATTAAATTTCCCTCAAAATCCACATGGGTTTAGATTAGAGGGAGGTGTTAAATAAAAAAAGGGAAAGTTTTGCCAAAAAGATTTTAAAGGGGTTCTCTAGAGAGTTAGCGAAATGCAGACTGCTAAGCTCCCCTACCCCCAAGTCAATTCCAGTTTGTTTTGCATTTACACTGGAATTCGTGGTGACATTTCCTTCTATTGAAACAAGACACACTAGTCACATTGGGCTTTCCTGGTTCCATATTGGACAAGAAAAGGCCTACACTTTGTGCATAAGACTTCTTTCCAGCTCATTTCAACAATCTTTATTATGAGCAAGGCAAGTGGTGGACACTTAGATTACTGAGATGAGTAAGTTATGATTCTTGCCGTCCAGTGCCTACACCTCACAAAGAGACCAAGTCAAGTTCCATTAAAAACAAAGGGCCCTGTCTGACAATGGCTACACATGAGCCATTCTACCTGGGCTTCAAGCAAGTATGGACATAAATTAAGACCAACCAGATGAGAAAAGCAAAGGCTGTTTATTCAGAGCTTGCCATAACAAGGGAGTCAGCTGCCATCATTTACATTTTGGCAGAGACTCAAAAGAGGGCAGGAGAGTGAGAAAAATTTAGAGTGGAAAAAAGGGAGAGTCCATTCCCACTTCCTTATGCTGACAGGCTCCAATCAGGCCATACCTGGGGCTGTGCCTGAGGAAGCTGTAGGTGAGCTAACCAGAAGCCTGGCATTCTATGGGATTGGTTAGGGGGCATAGTTGGCTTTCTCTGATTGGTCCAAGTTGGGAGTCAGGATAAAAATTAGGGAAGCTGCCAATTATTAATCACATCCTGGCCATTTGGGGCTGATTGTTATAGAAGTTATTGTTTAGCTTCTTGGATCATGACTAAAGATAACAATCTGGTTTCCTGCAAGTCTGACTTCTAGCAGGCTGGCTACCTGGGCTTTTCATTGTAGATAAGAGGATTGGTTTTTTAGGCAGGTTGCTGCAGGCTGTGGGTCAGAGTTCTATTTTTATATGGGGTCCAGCCGTCGTCCATTTGTATATTCAGCTCTCACAAGTCTAGGGTTCACTTCTGTCCTGGCCCCAGGACTCCATTTTGCATTGGCTCCCCTTCACAGTGCAAGCATGAGAGGTTCCCACCTGGGCCTCCCTGGTGTCTCCTGACACGCTGAGCTTGCACATGACTGACTCCCTCTGAGAACGGCTCTTTTTTGCATCATTGTCCTTATTCCACTCTGTGTAACATAAGAAGAATAAGCCTTATCCACAAAGAAACAGAAAATTATCATCTATACAACAGCAAATCCTTGAGTCATTCAAAACCCTATGCCAAGGACCTGGTTTATTTCTAATGGTTTCAAGCATCTGTGGGCATAAGCATCCATTTGCAAGCATAATAGCAACACTGTGGCAAAATAGAAAATGTAAACATTACTGAATAAAAAGGCACTTACAGAACAACAATGTACAGCATTCCATTTTAAATAATATGTGTATACATAGAAAAATATAGAGAATAGACAAAAATCTCAGTTAAGTTCTCTCTCAGTTATAGAATTAAGGGTGTTTTGTTTGAGTTCCTACATTTTTTTTACTATCAGTGTGCATTTCTTAGGAAATAATAAAAATTTTCATTTATTGAAAGTCTATAGCATATTAAAAAAAACAGGACCTTCTCATAGCAAAACTTCTGACTTGTTAATTCAGTAATAGCTGCCACCTACCATTCTCCAATTCTATAGTTATTACCCTCTTAATAACTACAGCAAACCTATGAAGTGGGTGTTTCTGTCCATCTTATAGATGAGGAAACCAAAGTGCAAAAAGTTTTTTAAAGGACTGGGCCAAGAGCAAAAAGCCTGAAACCCGCAGCCTAAAGTGAGAATGTACATCCCTGTTTTCCTGCTTGAATGTTGCCTTTTCCTAAACCACCCATGGCCCCACCCCACCCCATCCTATGCTTATAAAGACCCCAGACTCAGCCGGCAGAGAGAAGAAGCAGCTGGACAATGGAACGACTGCAGCTGGACATCAGAGAGAAGTAGCTTGACTTCAGAGGGACAGCTTGACGGTGTAACTTCAGAGAAGAATCCAGCCCTGCAAGGGGTGGATTGCAGCTGATCCCAGTGAGTGGAGCTTGTTCCCGCCAGTACCGAAATGGTCAGCCAGTTCCAGCACTTGTGCACTCCAGTTCCCTCCTCATTTGCTTGCATGCTCCCTTCCTTGAGGAGCTGAAAGCGGGCAGGCTGAGTAGACAAGGCACTCCCTTTCTGAGTCCCACAAACGGGTCAGGGAAATATCCTGCTTCATATGGAGGTTCTTCAAAAAATGAAAAATAGAACTACTATATGATCCAGCAATCCCACTTCTGGATATTTATCCAAAGGAATTGAAATCAGAATCTTGAAGAGCTATTAGCACTCTCATTCTCATTGCAGCATTAGTCACAATAGCCAAAATATGGAATCAACCTAAATATCTACTGACAAATGAGTGGATAAAGAAAATGTGATATATACATATAATGGAATGGTATTCAGCCTAAAAAAAAAAAAAAAAAAAAAAAAGTAATTCTGCCCTTGGGACAACATGGATAGACCTGAAGGACGTTATGATAAATGACATAGCCAAACACAGACAAATACTGTATGATCTCACTTATATGTGGAATGTGAAATATTCAAACTTACAAAAGCAGAGAGTAAAGTAGTAGTTGCCAAGAGCCAGAGAGTTGGGGGAAATGGGGAAGGGATGGTCAGAGCGTACAAAATTTCAGTTATGCAATAAGTTTGGAGATTACTATACAACATAGTACCTATGGCTAACAATGCTGTATCATATACTTAAAACTTTCTAAGAGGCTAGATCCTATGTTAGGCATTCTTACCAAAAGATAATGATGATAAACATAAAGGGACAGGAGGAGACTTTGGGAGGTGATGAATATGTCCATGGCCATGATGGTGAGGATGATTTCATGAGTGTATACTTATGCCCAGGCTTATTGAATTGTACACATTAAATATATACAGCTTTTAAAAAAAATTTTATTATTTGAGATGGGGCCTCGCTATGTTGCCCAGGCTGGTCTTAAACTCCTGGCCTCAAGTGATCTTCCCACCTCGGCCTCCCGGAGTGCTAGGACTACAAGCTTTTCACATGTCAATTATACCTCAATCAAGTGTTTTCTTTTAAATGAATGCTAATCGGACTCTTGTTCTTTCCTCCCCTGAAACAATTAATTTTCAGATTATCTGCTGCTTAATTTGGCTATTTTGATTCTACATTTTTGAATGTGAAAAAGGAGTGGATATTCATGGAAGAGATCTGGTGTGGGAATTATCATGCAGAACTTGAAGCAGTATAATTTAATTGTGTAAAATGACCCAAGAGGAAAACACTAAGACTCAACTTCAGAATTTGTGAACCTTGTTGTAAGGTTTTTGGAAACTAAAAATGTCACACCATCTTAGATACCAGATCTATACTAGGAAACTGAAATTTAAAACTGTGCAATTATATAGAGTATTCAGCACACATCCCCAGGGGTCCCTTTAATTTGCATAAACTAAATAAAAGTGATAAATGTTTGCATGGAGCTGGGGAAGGTTAGAATCTTGAATCATCTGAGTAATTTACTAAAATAAACCTCACCATAAACTTTGCTTACTTTCTTCACCCAAAATCAAGAGACCTGAAAGTCATGAAAGAATGAGAGAAGAGGGTTTATATATTTTTTATGTTTATGAGACAGCTGCGTCTTTTACTGAAGAAAATGTCACTGTCAGGGTTAAAGAATAATTTTCATCAAAAACTCTCTTTTGTTGATTGCTTATAAATATACGGTCTTTTTTTTTTTTTTTTTTTTTTTTTTTAAAGGCTCTGGCTTCGTTTTGGTCTTGAATGTCTCCGACTCTCAGACTTGGTCTCTGCTCCCCAAGATAAATTACTTTGCAGCAACTGAACAAAATAGTCTTCAGCAAAAATGCTATTTTTCACATTCAATGAAAAGGCATCTCTACCCTTAGTGTTCCTCCAAGATATCTAAGTCCAGGACTTCAGACTTGGCAAATGTTTTTAGAAGCACCTATGAAGAGAAACAGAGCCAAACCTGACCCCTCTAGCTGAGTGTTTTATTTAAAACGCAAAGGTTTTCATCTACAGATAAACTAAGTGCTGTAATAGGAGTATTTCTGCTCAGTGGTGAAGTCTACCAGAAACAAAATAGGCTACCAGGTAAATTGAACTCACTAAAGTTTCCTCCAGACAATAAAAGCCAGTTAAGTAAGACAATTGGAATAATTCATGCCTCCATAAAGCAAAAGGGGCAATATGAAATGTGATTCTTAGATTGGAAAAAGAAGTATACAAGAGTCAGAAACATCCTTCCAAAATAAAAGTGTGGGTGGAGATTAATTAAATGTTAGAAGTTGCTCTGATATGTTTTAGTCCACAAAAAAGAATTCTTTCCTGCCAGGACTAAGTGTCAGGTAGCAACCTCAAGTCTAGCCACTTTCAAACAAACACACAGGTATGGCAGCAATTCAAAGCAGTCAGCTGTGAGTTACATCCAGCTGACTTCATCTTGGACCCCGTCTTCTGCATTCATTCCTTATCCAGCATACAGCCCGCGGTGTGAGTCTGTCTACCACGGAGTTGGCAGACATACCTGGCACTTCTTTTGTCTCCACTTTCAGCTTAGAGTTTGCAAAAAAGCCTTTCTTCTCCAGCTCTTCTTTGTCTTTATCTCTGGTATTTGGCATCCCCCAAATCCTTATGATCTACTGTTATACCCATCCCTATATACACTTGGTTATATTCTTTTAAGAAGATAACTTGAAAATATATAAATCATAAATTGATGAGTTATAAAGAGAACCTGACACATTACAACTATAGTGAAAGATTTTAATGTTCCCAAAACAAATAAGGAGGAAATAAGTAAAGATATAAAAGATTCAAACAATAGAATAAACAAGCTCAATATAAGAACGTGTATCACATACAGAATGTCATTCATTTTAACTACACACAAAACAATTTTTTAAATATCTCTGAAGTAAATTAAAGTGGTCTCAACAAATGCCAAACAAATGACATCATACAGACCACAGTCTCCAAGAAAATAAGGAATCAATTAAAATTTTTAATTCTTATATTTAAAAACTAAAAAATACTTCTAGATAATTCAAGGGTCAAAGAAGAATTGTAATAAGAAATATAAAATATTTATAATTAAACAATGGCAGCATTTGTATTCATGTGCAGCTAAACAGGAAAAGGTATAGACTTAATATCAGATTAGGAACAGAAATTTGTAAATTATTAATTAATACATTTAACTCAAAACATTATTTTAAAAACTACAGAGTAAGGGCTGTGTGTGTTGGCTAACACCTGTAATCCCAGCACTTTGGGAAGCCAAGGTGGGCAGATCACTTAACCCCTGGAGTTTGAGACCAGCCTGGGCAACACGGCAAAAGCTCATCTCTACAAAACATACAAAAATTAGCCAGGCATGGTGATGCACACCTGTAATCCCAGTTACTCTGGAGGCTGAGGTGGGAGGATCATCTGAGCCCAAGGAGGTCAAGGCTGCAGTGAGCTGTAATTGCACCACTGCACTCCAGCCTGGGTGATAGAATGAGACCCTGTCTCAAAAAAAAAAAAAAAAAAAAGAAATTCAGAGGAGGGAAAAGGAATAAAATGTGGTAAAAGAGGAAATTAATTAAACAGAAGAGAAAGAAAAGACAGTATCAACAAAATTGCTCTTTCTTTGAATAGATAAGTCTTTGGTAAAAGAGAGTAGAAGAAAGAGAGAGTGTGTGTGCAAAATAAACAATATTAGAAATGAAGAGAGACTAAGTATAGATATAGTAAATGTTTTAGTCTATTCAGGCTGCTGTGACAAAATACCATAAACTGGGCAATTTATAAACAAAAATTTGTTGCTTACAGTTCTGGAGACTGGGAAGTCCAGCATCAAGGTGCCTGCAGATTTAGTGTCTGGTAAAGGCTGCTTTCTGCTTTACATATGGTATCTTCTTGTTGTGCCCTCATATGGTAGAAGGGCTAAGAAGCTCCCTTCCATCTCTTTTATAAGAGCACTAATTCCATTCAGGAGGATTCTGCCCTAGTGACCTAATCACCTCCTAAAGGCCCCACTTCTTATTCTATAGCACTGTGGATTTGGTTTCAACATAGGAGTTTTGGACACAAACATTCACATTGTAGCAGTAAATATTTGGCAAACTGTAAGAGAATACCATTAACAAACTTGCCAGTAAATATGTAAGAACTTAAAGATCATGGAAAGTTTCCTGGAAAAATATTACAATTTCCCAAAACTAACTCAAGAAGAAGTAGAAAACCTAAAGGGAAAGTAACTCAGTAATTTAAGAAAGAAAGAAACAAACAAAAAAATCACCTTGCCCATAAAAAAGCACCAAAGCATGAAGACCAGACAGGCTTATAGGCATATTTTACCAGACCTTTAAGAATTAAATAGCCTTTTTCTTTTTCAAACTATTGCAGAGACCAAAAGATAGGAAAGTTCTCTACTTCCTTTCATGAGGCCCGCAAAATTTTAATATCAAAACTGAACAAAAAACAGCAAGAGAAAGTGAAATTATAAGCTCAATCACTTGTATAAGCATAGATGGTAAAATCTTACATATAATATTAGCAGTCAAGCAAGTTCTAAATAGGAGTGTAAGGATAATTTAATAGATGTAAAACCTATAAATGTAAATACTGTATTTATACAGAAAAAATCTCAAATAATACCATATTATGTGATAAAAAGCTCAACATCCTCTTATAATACAGAGTTTTAACCAACTAGGAAGAGGAAAAAAACTTCTTTTAACTAGGAAAAGTATATATATATAAAGTAAACCTCCTACTTTGCTATCAATGATGGAAGCATCTGCTTTAAAGTCAGAAACACAATGAAGACACCTGTTATTTACAAAACTGTTCAACTTCTAACTGGAGGTCTTTCCCAACTCAATAAGACAAGAAATAATAATAAGAGAAAAATAAAGAGTGATTCAAAACTGTCATTAATTGTAGAACTTATTGTCCACAGAAAATATTTTGAAAATTACAAACTTTTAGAACTAATAAGAGAATTCTATAAAATTGCAGAGTACAGGATCAATTAATAAAAAATAGATCGATGACATTTGCATACACAAGAAACAAACAATTAGAAAGTGAATGACAAATTAAAATATCTATTCAATAATAAATGGAATTTTTTAAATCTGTAAGGTTTTTGGGAATAAATCTAAAGTAGTATATTACTTGAAAGTATGAAATTATATACCTTTAATGAAAAATGTAAAGGAATACTCAAGTAAATGGAAAGATACATCACATTCATTTACCAGAAGGCTTAAAATATCATGAAAATATCATGAATATATCAATTTTTCCCTAAACTGATCTACAAATTTGTATTTTCCCTAAACTGATCTACAAAACATTCCCAGTGAATATTACAGCTTGTCATGAAAATTAACAGGCTTAATCTGAATTTTATTCAGATGAATAAATGATCAAAAGTGGGCAAGGAGATTAAAGAAAAGGAACTTGTTCCATCACATACCAAAGCTACTATAAGGCAGTAGTAAGTAAAGCAGTGTACAGAAAGATTGACAAGCAAACAGAAAAGAATGGAGAGCCACTGTGCCAAACACAATGATACTAGGTGTGCATTAAAGCATCTTAACACAATGCCTTGCACCTAGTAAGCACTCAGTAGACATTTATTGAACAAAGAGTTTGTGTTTTTAATATTACCATTTGATTTCACTTCAGCATTTACAGGTTGCTTAGAATTTACTACATGAAACAAGACAGTAACTAAAGCAAGAATGGGTCTTGCCCTGTCACCCCCAGGCTCAAGTACAGTGGCTCAATCATAACTCACTGCAGCCTTCAACTCCTGGGGTTCAGTGATGCTCCCGCCTCATACTCCCAAGTAGTTGGGTCTACAGGCATGAGCCACCATGCTTCTCTAATTTTTAAAAATTTTTGTAGAAACAGGATCTTGCTATATTACCCAACTGGGTCTTGAACTCCTGGCCTCAAGTGATCCCCCTACCGTGGCCTCCCAAAGTGTTGGGATTATAGGCGTGAGCCACCTAACCACAAGGATGTTTTAGTTTGAAAGTCATTATTCTGGGATGAGAACATAGCCTCTTCTAGTGTTTCTCAAGCTTCACAGTGCATCAGGGTTACTAGAAAGACTCATTAAAATGCAGATTATGAAACCCCACCCCTAAAGTTTCTAATTCAGTTGGTCTGAAATGGGGTTACAAGAGTTGAATTTCTAATAAGTTTCCAGGTGATGCTGATGCCATTGGTCTGGAGACTGTATTTTGAAAATGACTGGTGTAATCCTTTGGGGGTGCTTAGCAAAAGTAAAACACTATTTTTTTTAATCTGAATCATATATAAATATATATACACACACACGTATATATGTATATGTAATATAATAAGACATATATACACCAATACATATAATATGTAATAATGCAATTATTAAAATCATACTCCTTATATTATAAATTTATAAAATAAAAAGTAAAAATAGCTACCAATTATTGAGTGTTTATTATGTGCAGGGCACTGTGGTAATTGCTTAAGATACATTACTTATTTTAATCTTAACAACTCTACGAAATAAACATTATCATCCCTATTTTCCAGATGAGTAAATTGAGCCCCAGAGAAATTGTAAGTGGCCTAGCCAGCTAGAGAGCCGTGACACTAGAATCTATCAGACTCCAGATCCCAAGCTCTCAGCTTTTGCACTACATTGCCTTTATCTCTGAAATAACAAGTGGCTGTTCCTGATGCGCCTATCCACAAACCTGACAACTGTTTACAATTTAAAGCACCAATAATTGGAGCCATCAAGTCCACTCTGAAAGTCAGATTATGGGGAAAGGAAATAAAAACCTTGCTTCTTTTTACCTGAAATTAATCATTCATTCTGCTGAGAGGGAAGAAGACTCAAAGAAACAAATTGAAGATCCAGGTAGTATTGGTCTTGATCTCCCCAAACCACAGAACAAAGATTCCTATGCAATACATTCATTTCCTCCCTCAGTCCCAGTGCAATCATTTGCAAACACAATGAAGAAAAGAGCTAAACTGCACTTTTTGGGAAAATGTTCTAGCATCCTTTTGTTTGCCTTTCTCTGTGTAGCGAGCTATTACAGAAACTCTGAAAGTCTCTAAGTGTAAGGGGATGGAAGCAAAGACACTACTTATTCTTTAGTGATCCTGAAAGTTTGCTGATAAAAGAGAATGAAGTAGCAAGAGGATATGTAGCCAGATTGGCCCAGTCAGAAAGTAAAATTTCAAGAAAACAGAAATTGGGAAAATTGAGACAAGCTGTTCTTTAAGAAGGAAAGAGCAAAGTGTCATCTTTATTTTTAAAGTTGATGGCATATTCATTTTTCAGACTTTTATAGTTTTAAGTTTTAAAGAAGGAAAAAGTGAAAACATTAAAATACTGAATGGACAGAGCAGAACTTCCCATTAAAATAAATACACTTTGTTTTATTGTTGGGAAAACTCTAACGAGTGCCAGACTATTAACTAAATTCTGTCATTTTTTGAAAGAAGAAATTTCCAGAAGGTAGGTTAAATTGGTATCTACTTAATATATCTTGGAATTATAAAATTAAAAGAAAATATGCTAAAATACTTTGAAAAACTACACATCTTAAACCTCCTGCATACCGTGTTCATGCCAAAACCTGCTTCCTTTGTGTCTGAAATATGAGGCTATTAGCAACATTAACCTGAAGGAGACTACTGCCTCAGTCTACATGGGGATCATTTTGCTACATGGCTAAGAATGCCAGCTCAGTTTGTGCTGATCTTATAGGTGTACTGGGGACTGAGAAATCTGATATCTAATTAGCACTAGTATTTATGCATTGCTCAAGATTAGATCTTAAACTCATCCTTAATGCCTCTTTCTCACACTCTTCTTTTAATTGACAATTCCTGTCAGCTCTGCCTTCAAAATTTATCTCAAATCCAGCTCTTTTTCTCCCCTTCACCACTTGCACCTTAGCTGGAGCCACCACTATCTTTCTCTTAGACTGCTGAACTAGTTTTGGTCCTGCTTCTGCTCCTGCAAAATATTCTGCACAGAGTGGTCAAAGTGATCCTTTTAGAACCTAAGTCAGATAGTGTCACTCCACTGCTCAAATTCTCCAACAGCTGCGCATCTCACTCAGAATGAAATCCAAAGTCATGACCACAGCCCACAAGGCTCTAGTACATCTGACCCCTGGTTACCTCTCACACCTCAATTCTTACCTGTCTTTAAGTCCTTCGTAGACATGACCACCAAAATGCTGCTGAGCAATCACAATAACACTCCTTGCCCCATTCATTTCCCTTCTCTCACAATTACTTCTCTCTCCTCAAAGTCCTCTCTCATTCCTGCTCCCAGATGATGCTGTTGCTCCTTGTTGTGCTAAGAAAGCTTTAGAAGAGTCCACATGCTCCTGTCTCTATATTTACCCACCTACCAGCAATTAGAAGAGTCCACATGGTCCCATCTCTATACTTACCCATCTACCAGCGTCCATGCCCATTGATTTGCCCTCCTCATGGATACACTGGCCGTGCTTGTATTTAAGGCCAATCTCTCTTCTCATGCATCAGATCCCTCCTCTCTAACCTTCATCAATTCTCTCCTCTCACTCCTGTATCAATTTTTCCCTCTCCCCTGGATTATTCTCATCAGCATACAAACATCACATGATTTCTCCCTTCTTAAAAGTAAAAGAGCTCTCTCAACTTTGCTTCTGATTTGTACCACCTTATTGCAGCAAAACTTCTCTTAAAAAAATAATCTTTACTTTCTCTCCTCCCATTCACTCTTGATCCCACTACACTTACTCAATGCAAATCTAAACCCAGTGGTCAGTTCTCAGACTGCGCCTCGTGTGACCCACCAGCATCTTTTGGCATAGTCCATCACTCCCTCCTCCACACATTTTCTCTGCCTGGCCTCCAGGATGCCACAAAATTCAGGTGTTGCTCCTAGTCAGGACTTACTCTCTTCTGCTCCCCTCACCCTATTCCCACCCCAGAACTCAGCTTCTCTGGCCGCATCTCCTATCAGGATCCCCTCATTCTCTATCACTAGTAACACAAGTTGGCCTCTTTGCTGTTCCTCAAATAAGTCAGTTTAAAAGGCCTCATCCTTGCTCTCATCTCTGCCTGGAATGCTCTCATCTCTGCCTGGGATGCTCTTTCCTCAGCTCCTTTAAGTTTTTGTTCAAATGTCACATAATCAATACCATCCTCCCTGACTACCATATTTAATATTGCAATATCTACCAACCCTTAAACTTCCTACTCCCATTTATTTCCTTCATGGCATTTACCACTTTCTAATATACTACAACATTTATTTATTCAATTTAAGTCTTCCCTTTGGCCAGAATATGGGCACCTTGTCATTCAAAATTTATTTGATGCAGATTTTTTATTCTAGACACCTGGCCTATTAACCATGTAGCAAATCATTGTCAAATTAATGAAGCTTTGGCTTCTAGCATATGAGTTAAAATAAATATCACTAATGGAGACATTATATCAAAAAGCTGAGACATACTTAGGACCCCAAATTAATGAATAAAATATTCTATAATAAACAATATTAAGTTCCCAGAAGATTGCTCAGAGCTGGCTTGGCCAACATAGAGAACTGTTTCCATAGCCATGGTGGGAAATACTAATCTTGAAAAGAGATGCCTCTCAAATCTTTAAGCGAGCCAGTACCCTAGGTAACTAAATGAGTAGAGAAAGTTAGGTTCTATCTTACACATAAGATTATCCAGTTGCCAGCCCTCAAATACTGACACCCCATGAGCAGATTGCTCTTAAATTCTTCAGGTCTTCGAGTAGACATAATCATTTTACAGAAGCCCAACTCAGAAACAGTTATACTGCAACATAAGCAGTAGAACCATTTCATGTCAAGCTAATGACTCTGGGACATGCAAGGCATGACTCTCTGTACAAATCCACTTTAGAGCAGAGGTCAAAACCATTAAACTAATGGTGAACTTGAGTCCCTGGGCTCTGAGTGCCCCATGACTCCAGGGGATTGAGATTTGTAAGAAAAATACTAAACATAGAGCTATGTATAAACACTCTAAAGGATTCTTTATACAAATGCCTTTTTGTCTAAAATCAAAACTCTAGAAAATAGAACATAAGTTTCTACATTTAAATTGTTAAAAATCATTAAAAAGACATTCAAGAGTTAAAGAAAATGAAAAAAATTCTCAGCATGAAGTATGAAGATATCGCTGCTTGACTTTAATAAGAGTTCTATTAAATCTGTTCTTTTCTGTTTAAAATGCTCATTATAAAGCTGTAGTCCCTTTACATTTTCTTAAAAATTCAAGCTTTGCAACTTCTGAGAGCTTTGGTGTTAGTGTGATGAGCTACCTTCCCCCCCTCAAGAAATGTCCTTATTGAGACTGAGTTTCCTTGGGGATGGTGGGGGGAGGGGGTGGTGAGTGACCTGGCCATATGATGTCAACATACTACCACAGAAGACAGAGATGAAAAACCATGTTCATGGATTTTTAAATTTAAATTTAAATGTGTAAAATCCTTATAACAAAAAACACTCCTACACAGAAACTAGCTAGCTGTTAACCAAGCATTTTCTGTTCTTGCCCCAGTTTCCCAGCCTCCCTTGAAGTCAGCCATAACTGAAGGCCAGCCAATGAAATATGAACAGAAGTGATGTATACCATCCCCAGGACTTAGCCTATAAAAAATTTCTGGAGCAATGTCAGCTTGATGTAGATGGGTGTGGCAACCTTAGAAGCCCTAGGTCAAAAATGGCAGAGCCACAGATGGAAGAAGCCCAATAAGGAGCCATAAATGACTGCTTGGAAGAGAAATGCCATTGAAAGAGAACCAATATTGGACATTACATAGATGTTAACATAATTTTATTGGCTAGGCATGGTGGCTCATGCTTATAATTCCAGCCCTTTGGGAGGCTGAGGTAGGCAGATAGCTTGAGCCCAGGAGTTTGAGACCAACCTGGGCAATATGGCAAAACCCTGTCTCTATAAAAAATACAAAAATTAGCTGGGCATAGTGGCATGTGCCTATAGTCCCAGCTACTCAGGAGGCTGAGGTGGGAGGACTGCCTGAGCCTGGAAGACAGAGGTTGCAGTGAGCCAAGATGGTACCACTGCACTCCAGTCTGGGTGACACAGCAAGGCCCTGTCTCCAAAAAAATAAAAATAAAAACTTTTATTAAGTTTTTTTTTCTTGCTGTGTTACTATAGCTCTCATTACCTTAACAACATTGTATCTTAGTTCAGAATGGTAAAACTCAGTGAAGAATTAAATTACTAATGCCTAATCTATTTAAGGTAAGCAACTGTACACCAAGCTCTAATACACATTGTCTCTTAGCATTCAAATTCAACAGGCTTGCAACAGTTGTAAAGAGACTAATACCAGGGTCTTCTTTTTAATAGCTAAAAGCTTTCAATCAGCGAAACACTTGAAACTTCCATAAATAATGTAAAAACAAAGATTTGGGTTGCTCTTGCTACTGTTGAATAAAAAGAGTCATGGCCTTCTTCACTCTGATCAAGCTTCTCCCAATCCAAACTCTGGAGAAGCCTGAGCATTGGAAAGAGTGGGGGAAGAAAAATAAAAGATCTAGGAGAAGGAAAGGGTCCTTGGGCCACTGATCATCTGCACATAGTCAGGGAAGAAATTTTGGATTCAATATAAAATTGAAGTTCTGATTTTACATGAATAAGACTTTCAGTGCCCAAAAATATCTTAATAATTAAAACAAGGAAAGGTGGAATAAAAAACAGATAAACAAATAGAAACATAGATATAAATCTTACCATATCTGCCAGTCACCATGCTTACATCTGTAATCTCAGCACTTCAGGAGGCCAAGGTGGGAGGATCACTCTTGGCTAGGAGTTTGAGACCAACCTGGTCAACACAGCAAGGCCCCATCTCTACAAAATTTTTTTAAAAACCTAGCTGGGCATGGTGGTTCATGCCTGTAATTCCAGCTATTAGGGAGGCTGAGATGGGAAGATTGCTTGAGCCCAGGAGTTCGAGGCTGCAGTGAGCTATTATCATTTCACTGCACTCCAGCCTGGTCAATGGAGAAAGACCCTGTCTCTAAAAATATAAAATAATTTTAAAGAAACCTAAACATATCAGTAATAACATTAAAAGTAAATGGTCTAAATATCCTAATTAAAAAGCAGAGATTGTCAGGCTGGATTAAAGAACACAACCTAACGACATGCCATTTATAGAAATCACACTTTAACAAATTAACAATATTGGGAACAAGAAAAATAACATTGCTACAAATTTGACAGTTATTAAAATGATGATAAGTGAATACTATGAGCAATTTTATGTCAATAATTTCAACAATATAAGGAAAAAAATGGACAAATTTCTTGAAATATACAAATAATCAAAGCTCACTCAAGAAAAAAATAGGTAACCTCATTAGTCCTATATCTATATCAAAAGGTGAATTTATAGATAAAAACCTTCCCAAAGAAAACTTCTGGCCCAGATGCTTTTACTGGCCAATTCTACCAACATTTAAGAAAATATAAAATCAATTCTATACTAACTCTCTCCAAAAAGACATCCAGATTTGAAAGTGAGAAGTAAACCTATTGTTATTCACTGATGACATGATCATCTATGTAGAAAATCCAGCAGATCTACAAAAAAAGCTACTAGAACTAATAAATAAACGTGAGATTGCAGGATAAAAATTAATTTGCAAAAAGTCCATTTTTATTTCATACACAAGCAATGAACATTTGGAAATTGAAATGTTAAAATATTTGTAATTGCATAAAGATATTCTTAGGGATAAATTAAACAAAAGATTGCAAGATCTATAAACAGAAAAATATAAAATATTACTGAGAAAAATTAAAGAATATTTACACAATTAGAGATATATACCAAACTAGTTTGGAAGACTCAAAATTGTTCTCCCCAAATTGATATATAATGGCAATATCAAAATTAGCAGACAGAAGGAAACAATAAAGATTAGAGCAGAAATAAATCAAATAGAGAATAGAAAAATCATAGAGAAAATCAACAAGAGTTGATTTTTTGAAAAGATAAAATTGACAAACCCTTAGCCAGACTAACTATAAAAAAGAAAGAAGAATTAAATAAATAAAATCAGAAATTAAAGTGGAGACATTACAACAGATACCTAAGAAATTAAAAGGATCATAAGGGACTATTATAAACAATTATATATGAACAAATTGGATAACCTAGAGGAAATGGATAAATTCTTAGGAAAATACAAACCACAAAGATTGAATCAGGGAGGAAGAAAAAGCCTGAACAAACCCATAACAGATAAAGAGATTGAAGCAGTAACTTAAAACCTCCCAACAAAGAAAAGCTCAGGACCAGATGGCCTCACAGCTGAGTTCTACCAAACATTCAAAGAAGAATTAATACCATTCCTTCTTAAACTTTTCCAAAAAATGTAACTAGAGGGAATACTTCCAAACACATTTTACGAGGCCAGCATCACCTTAATACCAAAGCCAAACAAATATACCATAAGAAAAGAAAACTAAGGCTGATATCTCTGATGGATGCAAAAATTTTAATAAAATATTAGCAAACTGTTTTCAACAACACATCAAAAAGATTATACACCATGAACAACTGGAATTTATTCCTGGGATGCAAGGCTGGTTTAATATATGCAAATCAATCAAGGTGCTACATCATATTAACAGAATGAAAGATAAAAACCACATGACCATTTCAACAGATGCAGAAAAAGCATTTGACCAAATCAACATCATTCATGATAAAAACTCAACAAAATAGGTACAGAAGGAACTTACCTCAACACAATAAAGCCCACTGTGAAAAGCCCACTGCTATCATAATCAATGGAGAAAAACTGAAAGGTATTCCTTTGTGATTCAGCACAAGGCAAGGATGCTCACTCTTGACACTTTTATTTGATATAGCCAGAGCAACTAGACAAAAAAAAAAAAAAAAAAAAAAGTAATGGGCAACCAAATCAGAAAGAAATAAGTACAATTGCCTATGTTTGCAGATTACATGATCTTATATAAAGTAAATCCTAAAGACTCCACAGAAAGAACTGATAAACAAATTCAGTAAAGTTGCAGGATTCAAAAACAACACACAAAAAATAGATGATATTTCTATACACTAACGATGTATTCAAAAAGGAAATTAAGAAAACAATCCCATTTACAATAGCAAAAAAAAAAAAAACTTAGGAATAAACATAACCAAAGAGGTTAAGATTTGTACACTGAAAACTGTAAAACTTTAATGCATAAAATTAAAGACACAGACCAATGGAAAGACAACCCTTGTTCATGGGTTGGAAGAATTTATGTTGTAAAAATGTCCAAAGTGATCCGCAAATTCAATGCATGGCATTCTTTACAGAAAAAGAAAAAACAATCCTAAAATCACAAAAGACCCTATTACATATACTATTTGTTTTTATTATTATACTTTAAGTTCTGGGGTACATGTGCAGAATGTGCAGTTTTGTTACGTAGGTATACATGTGCTATGGTGGTTTGCTGCACCCATCAACCCATCACCGACATTACATGTTTCTCCTAATGTTCTCCCTCCCCTAGCCCCCGACCCCCAAACAGGCCCTGGTGTGTGATGTTCTCCTCCCTGTGTCCATGTGTTCTCATTGTTCAACTCCCACTTATGAGTGATAACATATAGTGTTTGGTTTTCTGTTCTTGTGATAGTTTGCTGAGAATGATGGTTTCCAGCTTCATCCATGTCCCTGCAAAGGACATGAACTCATCCTTTTTTATGGCTGCATAGTATTCTGTGTTGTGTATGTGCCACATTTTCTTTATCCAAGGACCCTATATAACCAAAGTAATCTTGATCAAGAAGAACAAAGCTGGAAACATCAATACTTTCTGATTTCAAAATATATTACAAAACCATAGTAACCAAAGTAGTATGATACTGGTATTAAAACAGCTACATAGACCATTGGAACAGAATTTTAAAATCCAATGTCCAAACTCAATAAAAATGGAAGCAAAATAGGAAACTGGAAATAAATCTGACTTATAACTATAAAAGCAAAAATTCTTAATAAGTATTAGCAAAGAGAATCTCTCAATATATCAAAAGACTAAGTTGAGTCTCTTTCAGGAATAATCGGTTGGTTAACATCAGGAAATTAATATATCCATTGAATTAAGTGCAGCAAAAAAGTAAAAGATAAAACACATGTCCTATCAATAAATACTTAAAAGGCATTTGACAAAATTCAGTAGCCAGTCCTAACTAAAATAGGGCTAGAAAGAAACCACTTAAATTCAACAAAGAAATTTCCTAAAAGCTAGCAGCAAATTTTAAAATCATAGCTAGATAAAGATTATCTGTTTCACATTATTTCAACACTATTATAGGTATTATAGTATACATAACATGAAAACAACTGGCATAAGTATTGGGAAAGATGAGAAAAAAACTCTTTTTGGTGGTTACATGATTGTATACCTGCATGCACAGAAAAAAAAATCAAAAATTTTAGTAAAAAATTGTAAAATTAATTTTAAAATTTGTTCTAATTTCTGAATTCAAAATAAATATTTTTAAAAATTAGCAGTTTTTCAGCCAGGCATGGAGGCTCACACCTGTAATCCCAGCACTTTGGGAGGCTGAGGTGGGCGAATCACCTGAGGTCAGGAGTTCAAGACCAGCCTGGCCAACATGGTGAACATGGTGAAACCCCATCTCTACTAAACTTACAAAAATTGGCCAGGTGTGGTGGCGGGCACCTGTAATCCCAGCTACTCGGGAGGTTGAGGCAGGAGAATCACTTGAACCCAGGAGGCAGAGGTTGCAGTGAGCCAAGATCACACCATTGTACTCCAGCCTGGGCAACAAGAGCGAAACTCCATCTCAAAAATAAAATAAAACAAAATAAAAGTTTATTTATAGTATGCAAAAATCTCTTAGAAATACATAAGAAAAATGTAACCCAATAAAATAATGGGCAAAGACAATTCACAGATGGGTAAATCAATGGCAAACAAACAAATGAAAAGATATACAAATTCACAAGCAGTAACCATGGATATGCAAATTACAGTAACAATATGATTATCACTACAGCCATCAGACTGATAATTTGAAATGCCATAACAGCTATTGCTGGCTGGACATAATGAAATGGGTACTCTCTGAGATTGCTCCTGGGAAGGGACGTGTTTGGACCTTCGGGCAAAGCAATCTGGCATCATTTCTTAGGGGTAAAACACGTATCCACACTTAGGCCAGTTACCAATAACATTCCTGTGTGTTCCATAAAATCAATTTCTTTGTAAAGACATATGTTAAAAGATATTAACTGTAGCATTGTTAGTAGTGGTAGAAGAAAAAGAAAAACCAGAAAAACAAGCAATGCCTATCAATAGGAGCATGCCTTTAAAAAATTTCAGTCACTGAAAATGATAAATTGTAACTCCATCAAACAACTTGGAGGGTTTTCAAATGAGGTACTGTTGAGTGAGAAAAGCAGGATGCAGAAAAATATGTAATATATGATCCCACTTTTTAAAAAAATCTATAAAACAAACTGTATATATATATATATATATACACATATACATGTGTATATAATATAGTGTATGTGTATGCATGTATGTCATACTTTATATAAGGATTATATAAGGACATATAAAAATATGGAAAGATGCATTCAATGTTGTTTTAAAGGCTGTTTAAGAGACAGAAAGGATGATGTAAAAGGAAAGAAGAAGAGGATAAAGCAAACAAAAAAAATTGCAATAAAAAGAGAACTTCATGATTTTAAAGGCATGCATTGATGAAATTATGTACATGCGAGTACATATAATTAAAATATACTTTTTTTTTTTTGAGACGGAGTCTTGCTCTGTCGCCCAGGCTGGAGTGCAGTGGCACGATCTCGGCTCACTGCAAGCACTGCCTCCTGAGTTCACGCCATTCTCCTGCCTCAGCCTCCCGAGTAGCTGGGACTACAGGCACCCGCCACCACACCCGGCTAATTTTTTGTATTTTTAGTAGAGACAGTGTTTCACCGTGTTAGCCAGGATGGTCTTGATCTTCTGACCTCGTGATCTACCCACTTCAGACTCCCAAAGTGCTGGGATGACAGGCATGAGCCACCACATCTGGCCAAAATATACTTTTAAATATGTTCAAATATATAGGATTTAAAATATTTTAGAGAAAAATACGAATACATCAAGAGACAAAATTCTGCTTCTCTAGTGATCAAAGAATTCCAAGGTGAAAGAATGAGTTACCATTTTTCCTTAGAAGATTAGAAAAGATTTTAAAAGTTGATAATACCCATTGATTGTGTGGATGTAGAGAATTAAACACTCTGGGTGCTTTGTGCTTTGTGAATGTAAATTGTTAGAACCTTTCTGGAGCATACTCTGGCAATATTTATGAAAAGCCCTTAAATAATCAGTGTACAATCCTACAGAAATGTATACAGAGAATAAGGATAGTCAGTAATATCAAGAAATTGTAAGCAAGTTACCTAAATGAAATAACATATGTAAAGTGCAGAGCGCAAACTTGAAATATTATTAACATTCAATAAATGTTCTAAAACTGAGGGATTTGGTTAATCAATTGGTAGTTGATATGGTTTGGCTGTGTCCCCACCCAAATTTCATCTTGAATTGTAGCTCCCATAATTCCCACGTGTCATGGGAGGGACCCAGTGGGAGGTAATTGAATCATGAGGGCAGGTCTTTCCTGTGCTGTTCTCCTGATAGTGAATAAGTCACAGGAGATCTGATGGTTTTATGAAGAGGAGTTCCCCTGCACAAGCTTTCTCTTGCCTGCTGCCATCCACGTAAGCTCTCTCTTGCCTGCTTGCTCCTCCTTGCCTTCCACCATGATTGTGAGGCTTCCCCAGTTGTGTGGAACCATGAGTCAATTAAACCTCTTTCCTTTATAAATTACCCAGTCTCAAGTATGTCTTTATCAGCAACATGAGAACAGACTAATACAGTAGTCAAGCTCAGGAGGAGAAAAAAATAATGAAATATTTAATAAATAGTACTAGCATCCTGGAATGGAAAACAATGCAAGTTTTTAAAATGATAATGCAGATCTATGTTCTGATTTAGAAGAACATGAACAAAACCCAAAATATTATTAAAGGGAAAAAGGAAATTGTAAAGCAGTATCTTTGAAAATGCATTTGCAATTACATTTTGTAGAAAAAAAACTGAAAAGAAGTGCCTGAAAATGTTAACAGTGGTTATCGCTGAATAGTGGAATTTTTGAGGTTCATTTCTTTTTTTCCATCTATGTTTTCTCATTTTTTTCACAATGAGAGTGCATTGTTGCATAATTTTTAAATTTTCCAAAGCATCACAGTGTGGATGAATGTTTAGAAAAGGGAGTCAGAATCCTAGCTCCTTAATGTAATAGCAATGTGACATTAGGCATTTTACTTTTAAAAATCTGTTTACACATCTGTTGATTAATGATACAGAACCAAAATAAGCCATCTCCTAGTCATTCCAAATCAACAGGCATTTGCCATACTTGAATCCACAGGCAGTGGGGAGGAGGGTGCATGCTGACATTAGCTCACACTAGCAAAACTTCATGTTGCTCAAACAGATATTCAAAAGACAGGCTCAGATGCAGGAACTTGTGTGGTTATTTTCAAATGTCTCATGACTTGAAAGAACAGGTGTTGGAGGAAACTGTGTCTACATACTTGCTAGGAAACATTCTCAGGTTTCTTTTCTAATCATGGAAAAGATGGTACATTGATGGGACTGTTACCCCTACTTTCTGAAAACAGCCAAGCAACCAGATGCATGAAACCCATATTCAAGAGCAATGAAGTCATGGTTAAAAGTCCCAAGCATTCTAGCAATGAAGCTAAAATAATTATATAACCTACAAGTCCCAACAAGTTTCCCCAGGTCCACCATGTACCTAATAAAACTTTTCTGAGGACCATTAAAAGACAATTCCAAGTTCATCTATCAGGACCTTTGGATCAACTCCAACAAAATACAGAATGTCCCTGATGGGGCTGTTTAGAGATACAATTGCTGCATGCTCAAAATTACTTTGGAAGACAAAAGGAATTTTTGATTTACAAACAGAAAGAGAAAAGGAGAGGACATTCCATTCTGGAACCAATAACCTACAATGACAATGAAGAGCACGAAGAGGGGTTGAGACCTTTATGCTGCTCGGGGAGGACAAGGGAGGTAGGGCAGTGAGACACTGCAGGGAAACCCACATCCTCCACCGGCCCAGTACCGTCCTTGGAATCAATGATCCTCTAATTTTCTTTAATATTGAGAGCAAATAATTCTGCTTTGGGAAAGAATGAGAGGGCCGAGCCTCAGGATGAGTTCTGTGTAGAGTCTAATAAAAATCATGTAAGCCTGCCAGGCGTGGTGGCTCACGCCTGTAATTCCAGCACTTTGGGAGGCTGACGGGGGCGGATCACGAGGTCAGGAGATCGAGACCATCCTGGCTAACACAGTGAAACCCCGTCTCTACTTAAAATACAGAAACAAAAAAATTAGCCGGGCGTGGTGGCGGGCACTGTAGTCCCAGCTACTCCTACTCCGGAGGCTGAGGCGTGAACCCAGAAGGCGGAGCTTGCAGTGAGCCAAGATCACGCCACTGCACTCCAGCCTGGGTGACAGAGTGAGACTCTGCCTCAAAAAAAAAAAAAAAAAAAGATGTAAGCCAAACCCAATGTGAAGCTGAGCTGTTATCTCTCACCTGGGCTTCTGTGATGGCCTCTTCACTGGTTTCCCTGTGTCTGCTGTCTACCTTCCAGAGAGGTCTTTTTAAAACACAAATTAGATCACGTCCCTCCCTGAAGCTTCTCCTCACACTTAGAACAAAATCCAAAGTCCTCACCTTGGTCTATAGGGTAACCACAGGTGTTAGTTTTCCTGGGACAATCCTGGTTTATGGCTATTGGTGTTGCTCCCCTCTGATCTCCCCATGAGTTGGTCATTTCTTCACTTGATCCAGGTCTCTGATCAAACATCATCTCCTCAGAGAGGCCCTCCTTGGCCTCTCTGTTGAAAAAAAACAACTCCCTAATCCCTTCCCCGCTTCACTTTTTTTTTTCAAATATCTTATCACTACTTATTACGTCACATTTTTATTTCTTAATTTGTCTGTTTCCCTGACTGGAACTGTGCCCTGGGAGGGCAGCTCTCTGCGGTCTTCACTAACACACACCCTGTATTGAGAGCTGGGCTTGGCACCTGGCAGTGGCTCAGTAAATATCTAATTACTCAATGAATGAATATATAAATGAATCTTTGGCTCTGCATAGTGAGTATTCATTTACTCCAAACTTGTATTGAACATTGCTTAACCTAGTGATTTGTAGAACTGATTCTGCCAAGTGCCATTTAACACCGTCAAACCAAATTTATATTATACTTCTGGTTGCTTTGCTAGTTTTTAGTTGTTATGAGCATTATCTGTGGACAATGTCTCTGAGATAAGTCCTGAGTATGAATTTCCAAGAGGAAATTGCTGCTCTGTATGGCAGCTTCCCCCAGTCCCATAGCTAGGCTTGAGGATCCTTGTCTACTTACTATACACCCCTACCCTTGAACTTCACCTCTCTGTTTGCATGCCAGAAGAGATTAACAAGGAGCTAAGAGTAAGCCTGATTTTGTACTTTGTATTAAAGTGTCCTGGGAAGCACACACACACACACACAAAATAGAAGTTAACAAAATCTCAACACATCCAATTTCTGTTGGAATAAGCCAAGCATCCCCATCTTAAGGGTAAGGAAATTAAGAGAATTTAAGAGATATAGTTGAGTTCATATAACAAGTTGCAATGCCCAAACGTACAGATACATATTTGTCTGGCGTCAAAATCTATGCTGGCTTCTAACAAAAACAAGGAGGCCAGTCTTTAAAGGGAGATGGATTTATTTTTCTACAAAATTTTAAGTAGCCCATGCCCCAAAGGGGAACCACAGAGCTGAACAAATGACCTGAAAACATATTCTTGACTGAACAGTAAATAGTTGTCAACCATGGTTCCCCAATGACCCAAACTCCAACTGAGCCTATCCACAAGTTCAGTTTTCCCAAGCTTTGAAAAAAGGCCGTAGACAGATGGGCTCCAACTACTGCAGCCCAGGCCTTTACACTTTTTTTTTCTTTTTCTTTTTTTTTTTTTTTTTGCCAACAAATGGTTGCTCTTGAATAATTACACTAGAGGAAAAAGTTGGCCTTCAGTGCAACTCTCAGTGAACTTAAAGTTACCACTTAAATTACTCAAAAACTAGAATTTCTTCTTACAGGCCTGAGACTCCAGCAGCAAGGCCTCTATGAGAGAAACTCCATCCCCCATGGGAGGTTCAGAGAGTAACTCCCCCAAGTTCCTGTTTCATTACTCTGTCTCAAAGCAGGCACTTGAGATCCCAGCCAGCCCTACAGCACCCCAAATTATAAGAACTGGACTGTATCTGACATTGCCAGACTTTCAGCAGTGGGAGGGGGAGGGCTCCTCTGCATTGTGCCTTTCTCTTCAAAAGGATTAACCTGGTGATGATCAACCTTTGCACAAGGATGGTGGTGCCAACACTCTGGCTCTCAGAGTTCTCCTTACCCTCTACCCTTGAATTTCACAGGTCAAGCTATTGGTCTTCTCTTGTCTTCTTTCTATCTCCAATTCTAGGATCTGAAAAACAACCTCACATCTCTGGGGGCTCTCCATGATATCCATCAGACCCCTTAGCTAGTGGTGGTGGGGACAGTTCCTGAGGAAATGAAGATATGGGGTGACTGGGAGCCCAGAAGCCAACCTCTGGTGAAAGCCCACCCTCTTGGCATGGGTCTCCAAGGCTTCACACACTCTCTTATAAAGGCTGCTGCCCTCAGGAATGAGAAGGCACATGCTGAGACCCAGGGGGATTGAAAACAAGTATTTCCTAGGAGTAAGAAGGATGTACCCTATATCCTGAAGCCAAGCCAGCTCCTGCTGGAGAGGTTAAAGAAGTGGCTGAGGGTCTCACCAAGGAGCAGCAGGGCTGAGATCAGCACTTTATCCACGCAACTCTTATAGGACTGTAACAGGTTTGTGTAGAAATCTAGTCTTCAAAACACTTTGTTAGCAATCATACCTTGGCTTATACAGAGTGAGGTATGAATGATCAGAATCCCCCCTTTGACAAAACCTAGAGCAGTGCTGGCCACAGAGAAAATACTGAATGAATATTTGTTGAATAAGTTGCAGAATGGGTGAAAGGAAAGAGAGACTCAAAGCAATCAGGTAGTTGAGAACAGGATTCGCGGGTGTCACATTTAGGCATGTGCAGGGAGGGATCTCAGGTCCAACAACTCACCTCTTGACAGCCTCATGCCTTGTCTAAGAATCTGCAAGGCTATGAAACCCAAACTCTCTAATTACTGAAAATAAAAGGCAGCCAAAACAACACCTACCTGTCACTACTCTAATTTTCAGATTCCTCTCTATTTTGTATCCCTGGGTATTTCTTTTACTTTCTTGAGGCTCAACTATGCACTTTAAAAAAATGTCTGTTATGGTCTAGCTGGCATTTCCAAGTGTTTTTAGCAGGAGGGCTTCAGGTTATCTTGTTTGTCCGCATTACTGAAAATGGAACTATGTTTCTTTTTAACATGTTTTTCAGGGATAATGGAATTACTGTATTTACCCTAACGTTACTCACCTAATGTCACCCTACTTCGGTATATGTTTGAAAAAAATGTGCTAGTGAGTACATATTCTGTTCTGTCCCTAAGCTCAATGAAAATGCATGTTCCCTGAATTGCCTTACTTCTTGTGAATATCCACTTCCCTTCCCACACTAATACTCATGCAGTTCCATTCCTCTTTCCTTCTTCTGTTCTATTTCAGAGATGCTTCGTCCCCTGTTCTCAAAATTCGGGACTTAATCACCCAGCCCAGGTCCAATAACAGTCTTCTCCCAATACACTGCAATAACAACCAAGTGCACAGACTAAACCAGATTATAATTTCAGACTTGATAGTTTGCAAGGTACTTTCACATAACATTATCTCACTTTAACCTTCTCAACATCCCAGTAACATGGGTGCTATTGTCCTCATTCTAGAAGAAGAAAAAAAAGACTTAGAGAGTTTAAGAGGCTTGCTAAAAGCTAGAAAGTGGTGGAGTTAGCTTCAATTCAAGTCTCCTTAATTGGCATTCAATTACCCTGGGACATAGCCAGCAGCCTCTGACAGCACCCCCACATCCCAGAGAGCCAAGTGGATGTACCAATCAATTCTCTTTACACCTATTATAATATTTTAAAAATACAAAAGCAAAGAATTTAATTTGCAAATCTTTTAAGAACTAAAATAGTCTAAGGATGGAAAAGAGAAACAGCATGTCTTGACATGCACAGTATTTCCCCAAAGGAATTTCTGTATCATTTTATCCTTTTGCAAACTTTAGAAACAAGGCTACATTATATTTATTTATTTTACATTAAACTGTACAATGGAATTTATCTGTTTGCCCTTAAATATCTGTTGTTTTTGTTTTGTTTTGTTTTGTTTTGAGGGACTATTTTTAGTTTGCAACAACATTGACTAATGGGGGTAGATGATGAGCCAAAAATAGGTGACCTTAATCAGGCATTCAAAAACCTAGGTTAGCCAACAAGCGCAGATATCTCATCTGGAATATTTCTCTTTGAAGACATACTTACTACTCTTTGGAAATTCATAACACAGGCTCATCGGAATTGCATTTTCTGAAACACTGTTTCCCAAAATGTGTTCTGGGAAACCCAAAATTCACGAGATACTTAACCGGGGGCAAGGAGAAAGCAGTCTGTGAGTAAATCAGTTTGCAAAGTTGTGTCTTCTGACAATGAGAATAAAAATAGTAATTATAACAGCTAGAAGAGACTTAGGCCCTAGCAACATCGTTATTCACAACTAAAATAAGAACAGCAATAGCAAGCACTTTGCTCAGTCCAATTTTACAACCTAAGAGGAAAGGCCAAGCTGGTATCAACACTTAATGAGAAGGATTCACTCCACAATCTTTACCACAGAACATTATTTCCATCCTTAGCTGCAACACAGAAAGATCAAGAGTCTGACAAATGTTCTCTAGCATGTTATTCCTTCATAGCTTGTAATATTTTACAGTAATTTTCTTCCTTTTATCATTCATTTACTGTCTCTGTCTCCCACCTAAAATGTAAGCTCCAAAAAAGGAGAATCGCGGTGTCCCAGCTGACTAAGCACGTGCTTGACATAGAGCCATGAATAGTTGTTAATTAAGTGGACGGGTGAAGTTCCCTAATTAAGGCCTGGCTTCTAAGGTCTAAAATTTACTAGGACCAATCAAAGAGACTGATTTTCAAGAGTAACTAGAAAAACACATCATTCAAATTCCCAGAATTTTATCTAAACTTTTCAGCTTTTCTCTGCAAGCCCACACAATTTGCACTCATAAGCTCAACCTGGTTTCACCGTGTCTCATGGAGTCATCCTGTTAGGCCACAATATGGGGTCACACGGGTGTGGCTGTCTTCCAGTTCTGCCAGCCAAGTTTGCATCTCTTTGTATTTTATAGAAATGTGCTTGATGGAGATTCAACCAGATAGGGCCTGAGGACCACTACCTGAGCTCTGCCCTTTGTCCTGTGAGCCAGTCCATGGGAGCCTGGGTTCTAGAGGACAAAGCAGCCCTCAACTCTCAGCCATGACACAGCAAAGCCTCATGGAGCCCTAACGGAGGACAGTATTCCCCACAGAATGTTCCCTGCAGAGTGCCACATCCACACCTGCTCAAACTGATTTCTCACTCTCTGCAGTGGAAACTTCACTTGCCAGAGTCTTACCTTCGTTTTAAGCAATTCCCTTGAGAACAAAGGAACTCAGTCCAAAGGCCAAAGTGCCAATCAAATAATGAAAGTAAAAGAATAATTATAACAGCCAACACTGCTGCGGTATTTCCTAAGTAGGGTCTAGTTTTTGCTAAGCCCTGTGCATGCATGATTATTGTATTTAATCCCCTCAAACCCTTACGATGCAGCTTCCGCTGTTATTGCCACTTCACAGATGAGAAAAGAAAGGCGTGACACATGTTAAGTCAAACAATGGCAATGGCAACCCAAGGCAACAATCACAAAGCACTGCATGCCCCATTCTGCCTTCCTACAGATCCAAAACCTGCAGTGACCAAGGGGATAGAAAAACTGTACCTAGGCAAGGTTTATGCCTCCCCTGGCCACTCAGTGGCCATCTGAGAGGACTTTATTGTATTGATTCAGCTCATCTCAGATGCATATACCATAGGTCTAAATTGACTCCTAGAACTGCATTAGTCATTCCAGACACTTTAATCCATTACTTAATGCATTACTCAGATCCTGCTACCAGAGAGGGAATGGCAAGAAGTCAAGGTCAGTTAAATACGGATGAAAACAATAATAATCTTGAAAACACCTGCACCTGTGAAGAAAGACCCATAGTTGGGAAGCCTCTCACTGTCTAAATGTTTCATCATTTGTCATTTAAAATGCTTGCCATGGTCTTATTTTTAAGCACATAGTATCTTTGTGTTAGAGATCAAATTTTAAATAATCATCCTCTAATTAGAGTAACCCCCAATCAAAAATGAGTCACTGACCTTTTCCTCAGTGTTTTATTTCAGTAAGCCAGAATAAACACATGAAATTGTTACTATGGAGACCAAAGGTACTAAAGGGACCCAGCCTCTCATTAAAAAATTGACACACCAGCAGGAAAAAAAAATGATGGATGTTGTAGTTATTTTAGGGAAAAACGTGTCCCAAATGTTGAGGTTAAATCAGCCACCCCTTTTCCTCCAGGGGAAAAAAAAAGTTTCCAATGCAAATGGTTTGAATTAATGCCATGGATATTTATAACAACAGTCTGGTTAGGGAATTTATTTGCTATTCATCAAGCCAATACCCCTGAGGATTAAAAGAGCCCAAAGAAAATATTTTTAAAATAATAAATGAAATGTCTTTTGGGTTGGGAAGCCACTATATTCATATTCAGCACCACGACTGCTGGGCTGCGTCCTCAAAGCCCAAGGCCTCTGGGACTGGACAATTCCACAGTGCCTTTGGAAGAGATGAACAGAACACATGTGTCCCAGCTGACTTGCTGGTAGGAGAGCTGAGTTTTCTTAAATTGACACCCTCAAGTAGTAAATAAGAAAAAAGAAACCAAGAGTGGCCCAATATGCAGATCTAAAAGTGGAAAAGGCATTGACTGTTTCTTTTTTAAACAACTTCGTTGGTTGGGTTCTGGAGAGAAAAGGTGGAGAGGGAAGAGGTGTAACTCTTCTAACATATCATTGGAAAATGCCATCCTCACTTTCTAAAAATAGCACTGCATGATGAAATATTGTTTTGGTGACATGATGCCTAAAGAAGCACTGCTCATCATCATGGTGACTGTGATGGAGGCCTGGGTGAGCAGTGGTGTAGACAGTTGCACAGAGGAGCCCAAATGTTGCTCGAGACCCAAGAAAGCCCTGTGGGGTGAGGACAGCACCAGGCTCACCTGCCCACCTGGTCTCCATCCAGGAGTCCAGAGACCCAGGACCAAACTGATCCTGTCTTTATGTTCAATGTGGAGATCTTGTTCAGGTGTGGATATTTTTGGTATTTGTTTTGATTTTTTTTAAATGTACTTTAAGTGTTTAATATTTACCTATTTGTAAATGTTGCATTAAAATATTACTTATCCCTTAGCCCAGCAGGTGGTGCACACCTGTGGTCCCAGATACTTGAGAGGCTGAGGTAGGAGGATCATTTGAGCCCAGGAGTTTGAGGCTGCAGTGAGCTATGATTGTGCCACTGCACTCTAGTCTGGGTGACAAAGACCCTGACTCAAAAATGTATAAATAAGTAAATAAAATATTATTTATATTGATTACTGCATATTTAGTGTCCCCTGAAATGCAATGCCCAGGACAAGTACCTCACTTGTCTCACCCCACTGCCTCACCCTCCAATGTGGGAGTCTTTTGGGGTGGTTCAGAAGAAAAGCACTCTCTTTGTAAGACAGGCAGTAGGAGAACGCTCCTCAGGGAGAGGCGGGTACCCAGATCCCCCCTCAAGGCAACAGCTTCTACTTAGAGGAGTTCTCTTCCCTCAACAAACCATTCCAAGCAGATTCTGCAAGACACAATCAAACTGAAAGCAAGACTGGACTTCTGGCTTTGGACCCCTGGTTTCAGACCCTGTCTGACATTTCATCGGGCGGACATCCAAGCTTCAGTTTCCTTCTGTGTTAAATGAGGATAAGAAGAAATCCACCTCCTGGGCTCACTGTGAGGGTTCAACGGGGTAATCGTGTCAGTAGCTGAGAAGCATGAATATTTGATCTATGTCAGCCATTATTACTGTTTTCCAAATCTTGGTTCCTCCACTAGTGACTTTACCTCTTGGAATTTTAATCTCCTTTTCTGTAAAAATGGAGAAATAATAGTACTATCTCTTAAGGTTGCTGTAAAGATTAAATGAGTTACTGTACATGAAGTACCTAAAACAATGTGTACATGTGCTGTTAACTGTTACTATTACAACAATCACTACAACTACTACTGTTGTTCATACTATTAATAGCTTATTCTCCCTCCTCGTCCTCCTGCTGTAACTACTACTGCCACTGTGGCTACTATTGTTGCCCTGGTAGTTAGGTAGTTAATACAATTGCAATGAGAGCTAAAAATGGCAACTCCCTCCTCTGTGTGAGAGATCCTTAGCCTATGTTTAAACATTCAATTTGGTTTGCTATATGCTATGCTTTTTAAAATGTTTTAAGCTATTCAAACATTTTTATTTTCTACATATAATGCCAAATAACCTGTTGAACTGATTGCCCATTTTTTTAGCTGAGTTGTTTGGGTATGCTGTAGACAGAACCCGAGACAACAGAAGAGTTAGTGAACTTCAATTGTTTATAAAGGAGCGGCATAAAAATAATCTTTAAAGCTAAGGGAATGTTAATATTTAGATCCATCTAAGGGAAAATAATAACAGTTTGTGATTTCCTCCCGCCTCACTTCCAGGGCAAACATTTTTAAGGGAGGATTTGATTTTGTAACATAAATTGTTTTCTATATAACCCCAAAGACATGAGTGATTAATAGTGAGCTATAGAAAGAGATGCCCATAATTAGCAGCTTGGGTACAGTCAGATATAAACATATATTTTGTTTGTGAAACATGCATCTTGAAAAAAAAATACATCCTGCTAGATGTCACAAAAGGGTCAAGATGCTAAGAAAAAAAGTAAAGACAAAATTTTTTAAATAAAATTAAAATCAAATATGATAAGTACATGCATACCCAAACCACACTAAGCCTAAGACAAAATTTTATCCAGGTTTTTAATCATCATCATCATCATTGTTGTTGTTAATTATTACTTGTATCAATGTTGGTATAATATGGTGATTCTGATTTTTATTTTAATTACAAGGACCTTAACCAAACATGTATCTTGAATGCAGATAAATAAATGCTTTTCATATAATGGGTCATTAACATTTTAAGACTGTAAAATGCACATGGCTTATATCACTAATAATAGAATTATTATTAATTCTATTACAATTCACTAATGTTCACTAAAATATTACTAATAATTCACTAATAATCACTAAGTCACTAATAATTGTTCACTAATAATTCAGTAACATGTCACTAATTACATTATTAATATATCACTAATAGTTCTATTATATTAATATATTACTAATCTATTATATTAATATATCACTAATAATTCTATTTCACTATAATTCTAATAATTCTAGTATTAGTGATATATTAGTGAATTAGTTCACTAAGAATTAAAATTAATTAGTGAAATAATTAGTGAGATAAATTAGTGGAAAAAATTAGTGAAATAATTCACTAGTAATAGAATTATTAGTGATAATAATGACATAAGTCACATCTGACACTTACTGGGCACTTATGAAGCATCAGACACTGGCCTAAGTTCTTTAAATGACTCCTTTAATCTTTATGAGCATTCCTGTAGTAATTTTCATTCCCACTTTATTGATAAAGACACTGAGACAGAGAAATCAAGTAACTTGACCAATGTCACATGTTTATAAACAGAGTTGGGATGTGAACACAGGTGTGTTGAACATCAAAGCTTGCTCTCCAAACCACAGTGCTAAACAGTGAACCACCTGAGTAGGAAGCCTCATCTGCTCACCATAAATATTCTGTATGCCAAGGTCAGCTCTCCTAGTCCTGCTCCATGCATTCATATGGCCACTCAACATATGTTAGGAAGATATTCACTCAATTCAAACAGCGACAACACTATGTTCCACCATTTTGTTACATTTGCTAACCAGGAGAGCAGGACTTTTACTCAGGACCACTGCCTCTCACCATGCAGGATAAGCACCACACATAACCAGGGGAGCCGCTCCCAGAGTATTGTTTGGCAGGCACACCCTGCAGTTGTGCAACATGGCAGCCCTGCCCTGACTGCTCGGAATGTGGTTTGTGACTCGGCACCAAAACACTCCAGCCAGTGATTGGACCAGGAGTATACACTTGACCACAGGGAGCCAATCAGATTCTTGCTATGTGGACACGGACCTGAGAGACACAAAAGAGTCTCCTCTATCCGTGAGGTCACTGCTAGAACCGAACAGGTGTTAGGCTGGGGGAAGGCCATCACGGTCTCTGTGCAGGCTGGAGTGGCAGAAGACTCTAGGAATGAAGAGGGACAGGCAAGGCACACAGGGAAAAATCAAAGAGCCCACATAGCCCGTTACAACAGAGAAGGAAGTTCATTTTTAACTTTCCAAGAATCCCCTCAGATCCTGCTTTACTCTTCTGCTTGGTTTCTGAGAGATTTTTGTGTATTTTTTCAACAAACCCATCTTTGTATTTGCCAGAGGTTAAGGGCATACTGATCTTTGCAGGACAGAGAAGTGTCCATTCTTAATCAGATTTCATCAAATGGAACTTTTCTTTATTATACAAAGAGCAGGCTTGAATCTCAGTCCCCAGATTCATGTGTGCAAAAAATGTAACTTTATTTTTCCATACCACAGCTGAATTTCTATTTTGAGGGCCCATGCCTGTGACAAGGTAGCAGAAGCCTAATCTCAGTCACATGGGGATTCTAGGGGTTGAGCAGGGCTGAGCAGGCAGGGATGGGGTGGTGGACATTGGGTCCTCAGTCATCTTGAGCCAAGCACAGTGGCATCTGCTTCGATGCCCCAGGGCCCACCTGGTCCTGGCTACCATGCAGTAAGTTCACTGCTGCCCAGCCCACATTCCCACCTTTGCCTCTGCTCTTCTTTTTCCTTGCACTCCTCTCTGGTGCCCAGTAATTCACTCACTGCTCCACGCCATGCTGGGGTGTGAGAAACTATGGGGCCATTCAAAAACCCATCTACTTGGCTCAAAGAATCATTCTTCCCATGGAAACTGGTGCTATTGAAGGCCCTTCATTGCCATACAACCATGTCTTCTTTGAGCACTACCCAGAAACTGAGGCCCAGGCCCTGGGTAAACACAGCTCCCACAATTCTATTGGGGGTTCTGGAATTGTACTTCCCAGGATTCAGTCTGGGTAGGGACTGGGCACCAGTCCTCTTTCTCAGAGATGATACACATAGAAACTTCCAAATATGTCCCCACAACTCCCTGATGCTTCTTGACCCCAAGGAATCTTTACCCGCTTTGGGGTGGATAACTGGCCCTCACAGCTCAGGTATTTTAGCTCATCTGTACCAGGTTCTTCACTTTCCAGAGGGACCTAGCTTTTGGAACTCAAAAGGCAATATTTGACTTCTTTTTCTACACTTGCTCTATGACAGACCTTCCCTAAGACAATGAAGCCAGACTGACCTAGTTTACTGAATGGAAGAAGAACCAAGGGACCCCAGTAAATACTAGAAAAATACTCAGTTGATATTTCAAAACACTGTCCCAACACACTGCTCTGGGATGCTTTAGCCTCACAAAGCTTGGTTTTGGCCATGGGTTTTGGTCTCACTGTCTATTTTGTCTAGATGATGTTGGCCAAGCTAAAGTGGGGGTACCTCTATCTTTCAAAAGCAGAGTTGATGGCACTATGCTTCTGCCATTTTAAATGTGATAATGGTAATAATGCAAGCTGAAACATTCATCTAGTTTTCTTTAAGTTGTGCCTTTAGAGTAAATCTTGCATTGTGAAGTCTTGGAGCAAAATAAATTGTAAATGGAGATTTGTCTTCTTTTTGTCTCACATCTATTGTGATGAGCATTAAGAAAATGTTTCCTTTACTTGCTAAAATAACTGTCAGTCCACACCGAAAGGCTCATAATTTATTATCCCTAATTCACTTCTCCATCTTTTTAAATATATTAAGTAGTAATTTTCCTTATATATTTCACTATCTCATATGAATAAGATTTCAATGTGGACAAAAGAATTTATTGGTGATTTATAGAAAATACATCCTCATGAAATAGCACTTTAACAAAGAAATTAATCATACTGCTTTATCAGAGTCAATATCAAAAGTGAAAGCCGTGTCTAAACCTGATTGAGATATTTACTTTTTCTTATTTTCTAACCCCAAAGAGTCTTACATTTTCCAAGATTCCCACAGAGGCTTATACCTACATCGGAATCTCTTAACCAAACAACTACAATAGCTCATTCTTCCCTTGTTTCATTCAACAGAGATTTATTAAGAACCTACTGATATGATTTGGCTGTGTCCCCAGCCACATCTCATCTTGAATTCCCACGTGTTGTGGGAGGGACCCAGTGTGCTGTTCTTGTGATAGTGAATAAGTCTCATGAGATCTGATAGTTTTAAAAGAGGTGTTTCCCTGTACAAGTTCTTCTCTTGTCTGCCGCCATGTGAGATGTGCCTTTCACCTTCCACCATGATTGTGAGGCCTCCCCAGCCACATGGAGCTGTAAGTCCAATAAAACTCTTTCTTTTGTAAATTTCACAGCCTTGGGTTTTTCTTTATCAGCAGCATGAAAATGGACTAATACACCTACTATGTTGGGCACAGAGATGCAAAGATGACCAAGGCAAGAAACTTGCATTGTAGGCCAGTGGAGGAGACAGGGGTTACCACACAAAGTTAAGTTCTATAACAAAGAACTTACTAGCATTAGATTCTGTTTTCTGTGTTCTGTCCCAGTGTCAGTTCCACCATCCTTCCAGCCTCCACTCTGGTGCCAGTTCCTTTCCTCCAATTCAGTCCAGATTAAACCCCCCTCCTAGCAAAAAAAAAAAAAAAAAACCTCAGTGGTTCTTCAAAGTGACAGTGGTATTTCCCAATCTAGTTTAGGGAAATACTAGTTTTAGGGAATCTGAAAAGGGGACCTGTGGTCTTTTCCCCAAGTAGAAGGTAAACTTTAACATGTTTAAGTTTTTCCTTGTATGTCTTTCCACTTACAATGCCCCTTGCCATTCTCCTTTATTTCACTTCTCTCTCCTCCATCTGAACTCTTATCTATACTGCAAAACCCACTCAAATGTCATCTTCTCCATAGTGCCTTCCCTGATTTTTCCAGTCTTAGTAAATCAATCCTTTTTAACATTCCCACCTCTTGTTGCATATTGTAGCACCAATCCCTTTGTATCACTCTTTTCTCTGCCTCCCTCAATAGATGGAAAGCCCCCGGCCTTTCTCTTTTAGCTCCAGCATGCAGTGCATTGCCTGCCACATAAATGATTGTATACACATTGAGCATTTCATATCAATTGTTCACACATTTTTAAAAACTCCATTACTTTCTTTCAAGCCACCAGAAAAACCAGGCATCAATTTGGTGTGCACCTTTCTCTTAAATTTAAATTCCATGTTTGAAACAGGATTCCTATCAATAGACAGGCATCTGTGATGACTACATAGGGATCCCTAAGTCGCTCACTCCATCTTAGAGGTTTTCTTTTTCTGCTCCATTACAAAATCACGTCGTTAATTTCTACAATGTGTTTTTAAAATTGGATTACATGTTGCTAGCTATCTCCCTATAAGCAAAAAGGAAAAAAGCAAGGAAACTATATTTCATCCCTTCATACTTTATGCTACTGTCCCTGGTAGCATAAGTGAATATTTGTTGGAAACGTTTGAAAAGCTGTACTCTGGGAAAAAAGATAACCCCACCCCAAATCCCAGTTTAGAGCCGCCCTGCATGCTCCCTGGGCTCCCCAGGTTTTTCCTCTGGATTTTCTTTTCTTTAATAAGTTTTTATCTGCTTCCTAGTTTCCAAGCACTTTCAGATAATCAGACAAACGGTGGGGCTGTGGTGGTCTGCACACTGGTCCTCCTCTACCTGCCCCATCTCCCCTCCCCTGTTGCCTCCTTTTATCACGGAGACTCAAAGGGAATTCGTTCACTTTGCCAACAACTCAGCCACTTCCAACTCAGCAAAGAGGCTGACTTATTTTATTCCCTCATAGGAAAAGAAACATGACATTCTCATTATTAAAACACCACTTTTTCTGGCTACAATGGGAAATTTCAGCATCGTATATCCCCCAAACATTTTGATTTTTAGTTAAATGGTATGTTTCCTCCACATTGTAAACCCTCCTCTGACATACATGTGACACACACACACACGCACACACACACACAGAGTTTCTCATGGAGCTCTAAACAGCCTGCCCTCCACCTTCCCCTTCTTTCCTATTCCCCTCTCCCCGACTCTCCAGGTCGGCCCCCTGGCAATCTGGTGTAGTTGTCAACCCTGCAAGCTTGTCCTCCTTGGTGGCTTCATGCCTGTGATTTCTATCCTCATCTTCAGGCTTCCAAACACAGCTCAGTTCTCCTCCATAAAGCCTTCCTTCACTGACTACATGTACACAATGCCCCTTCTCTAACACACAATGTATTTTAATGCTCTAGTGCCTATGTTAGCCTTTATTCCAAACATTTCTAGCCTTATGTTCATTGTTATGTCTTGACTATGCAACCAGTCAAGCAGTGAGCTGGAGGGAGGGCATGAGCTCTGTAGTCAAGCAGCTATTAGTTCTGGATCCTCATCTCTGAGCTACAAGATGCTCAGTTTTATTTTGTTTTAAATAAAGAAATTAACACCCTCACCCCTTGCAAAATCTAACGTTTCTATGAGCATTAAACGAGGTCTCCCATGTGAAGCACCTGGACTTCATGCCCTTCATGAACTATCTTACTGCTTCCCTGACAGCAGGACCATGTCTTACCCCAGTCCTGGGTCCAAGGAATGCCTAGCACAGTAAAGCAGGATGTTATCAGAAGCAGTGGTTGAAATGCCCAGAATTAACAAAAAGCTGGAAACATAATCCTCCTTGGCAAGGAAATGAGACAAATCTTTAACTATTCAAATCAATGTGCCTCTAGAAGTGAAATGGAACATGAGATAGTGTAAAAAAGCAGATCAATCACAACATGCAGATCATTTCTATGCTTAGAAGCCTATTTTACTGAGCACACATAGAAAAACAAATGTCTAACACCTTTGGCAAAGGCTGCCTGGAGTCCCACAGGGGTATGCATGAAAAAGTCTCCTGCCTTTTTAACTAACCGAGTTCTGACTAGGTTCTACAATGCATCAGATCAAAAGGCAGGGATTTAAAATACTACAATCGACATTAAGTGCATTTCTTTAGTTTCTAAGTGAGTCAGAAAATGCGGCACAGTTAAGCTATAGACGTTTGCAGGCTAAGTCTTCTCCTTAACCTCAGGAGTCAGGACAAAGACAACAGGCCCTTAGTTTGAGTCTTCTCCGCTACACAATGGGTGTGAGGTGAGTGACTATTTCCAATTTGCATGATTCCTATAATTTCCCATCATGAAATGGAGGAAAATGCCATTCATCCACATAAGAAGTCTCACTGAAAAGCAAAGCACTTCTCTCTATTTACTTAAGCACTGGGCTAGAATACAGAGAAGTACAATAAATTCTAAACATGGTGCACATCTGGTCCAAAAACCACAATCAGTTTATTGCTGCATCTGAAACATTTTCAGCAACTGTTATATAATACATTTTCACACATTTCTAACAAGACATTTTCTTGGAAACAAAATAGACAGGTATATCTGTCAGTTCCATTTCTTGCAAACGAAACAGAAAAAATGTTTGGCTCAGATGTCTGTACCGTCTTTGGAGCAGTGTAGCTATCATATGAGGAGGGTATTACTCAAAGATGCCAAAAGCTCGGCGGTTACTTCCAAAGAGTGGAATTACTGGCTATACAGAAAAATAAGATATATGCATGTATGTATGCACCTCCCTTCTTTCCCATTCCAACAGAACCATTTATTGCACTTACTTGAAAGAGATGTACCAGGGTCTTGCTAAACCCGTCTATCTCCCAGTATGAAAATACTGCGCTCCCTATTAAGTAGAATCTTCTCATCCCTGTGGCTCTTTGAGCAGAACTTTATTCAACATTTTATTAAAAATTAAAATGCAATTGAAATCACATTAAGATGCTTAAAAGCTCCACATTTTTACCCTAAACCCCTCATGGGCATTCACAAGGAGAGAACAGAAAGGTATCTGATAGCCAGAGAGCCCCAAACCCAATAAAGAAGGCTGCCAAAATGTCCCAATATAGGCCCCAGTGAAACCATTTACTGGCTCACTGTTGGCTGCATAATCTGCCTTTAAGCACTTTCTCCTCTGCAAAAACCCCAGAACTCCTTTAAGAGCCATGTCTCAGCACACAAAACTTTCAAGTGACTCACCCTTCCCTCCCCCTTCCCTGGCCCAGCCCCGCAGCCCCTCACACCAGCCATGCAGTCTTTGACCTTTCCTGATAACCCACTCACAGTTCATTCTGCCTGCAAGGCAGACAAGAAACGCACAGGGGCAAGATTACTGAAGCTTTGACAACATTCATAAAAAGAATGGACATAGTCAACCCCCTTGCACACTTCCGAACCTTTGCCTGTGTGGCTGCCTCCACCAGGAATGCCCTGGCTGACTTTGCCTGGTGAATGACTCATTGTGATTCGCAGCTCAGTTCAACTAGGGCTTTTTGGTGACAGCTTTCCCTGACACCCCTTCCCTTGCTGAATGAGGTGGTCCATCCTCTGGCATGGGGCAGAGCATCCCATACATCCTGCTCCCACTCCAACCTATTGCACTGGTATCCAATAGAAGGCAACATGTGTCACTGTGTCTCCCGCACCAGCCTGCAAGCCCCTTTAGGCAGGGCCTTGGTCATGTTCTTGTATCCCCAGCCCCTGGAATACTGACTTTTATATGGAAGGGACTCAGCAAATGTTTACTGAATAAAAGAATAATGGCAGCAATCCAGAAAATTCCTGACTGTGCCCAGACTGAAGGGCTCCAGTTGCTTCTCCATGAACAAAAAAGAGAACCTCAGGAAATGGCCAGTTAAAAGTTTTCAGATCTTTCAACCAACAAGAGCTGATGGTAAGGATGTCCAATGGACTGTACGAACATGAACGAGGAAAATGCATGCTTTCTCAAGCTGGGCCTGAAGTCTTGCTATTAGAATTAGAGAAATATGAAAGTGATAAAGGAGACCACCCAACAGAAGGGAATTTGGGGGACTGCAGTGAATAGGAGACTGAAGGGTGAGTACTCTCCACTCTGAAAGACGGCAGGTGAACGAAAGGCCAGGATCTAGGTGAGAAACCAGGGCAGGGGAAAGTGGGACAAGGATTTATTTGTCAAATTACAGCACCCTAGAATGGCAAAGGGTCTCTTGAAGATAAAAAGAGGTACATTCAGGAAAAATTTTAAAAGACTCACCCCATGTGAGCAGATTAGTTTAAAAGACAAGCACAGAAGGGATTGAGGCCCACAGAAAGAAGGAACCCCATGTGGTGCTCATTTGAGTTGAACAAAGGGACCTGCACTGATGAATATATATGGGACTGGTCCCGTACCTAAGTTCCCATCCAGAAGAGAAGTCAGAGGAAACCAGAGAACTTCAGAAGAGCTTGGTGAGCGCCAACGGGCTCACACACACGGGGCTGTGGGAGCCTACAGCCCACAGTCCGCAGCTCTGAGAAACACATCGTGTTCCGCCTGTGGGGCAGTGTCCTCACAGCAATCCAGGTGTGTTTGAAGGAGAACGCCTAGCAGCAGCTGAAATAACCAAAAACAAGGTGGTAAATGGCTGCCCTGGGCCAATACAGGGACAAATTGGCAAAGTAGAATGTTCCTCGCAGAGCTCTCCAAATGTTTGAGAATTCTACCACCTCTCCTGAGGTGCCCTGGAAAAGGCGAAGTGCAAAGGTAGAGCCTGTTAAAATTTTATATGGTTTCTGAGGCATCTTAATTTTTAATAAAAAGTTCTTAATAATGTTCTGGATAAAAGACTGTGGTACTTAAAAGATTCTTTTTATAATGCCAAACTCTTTGTGCAATGTATGTATATATTTTTTAAAAGACCATAGTCTGGCAAATACTGACAGCCTGCAACACATACCACATTCTCCTTCCGCTTACTCCACCACCTCATACGGTGGCCAAGGGCAAATCCATTCAATTCTCTGGCCTGACTTAGCTTCACTTCAAGGTGAGGAGTTTAAAGTGAAATGTAACACAGTGGTAGTTTCCAACAGCCTTTGCCACTGAAACGTGTTCATCCAGCTGACGTTGTTTAACCCTGGCTTTTGGTACATTCTGGAAGGCCCAAGCATGTGAAGAGACATGCATCTCAGGCACATTTCCAGGGATGAAGGCTATCTGGGGGTCGGCAGTCCCAAATGAATAAGACAGCTACTAGTAAGTGGAGGATGGAATCCTTGACGCTCTCCTCTCCTTCAATTAGTGCTTCACAATTTTTAAAGTGCCTTCTTTGAGGCTTGGAGAAGTTGTTGGATTCACCAAGATTCTGCAGCTTTGTGCCAGGGCCAGAAACTTCACAGGCTTTCTTCCTGTAGGGTGAGGCTCTGAAGACAACCTCACTGCAACACCTGTGGCCCAGGTTGGTTCAACAGTGAAGTGTACTGAGGAGCAGCTCAACTCTGCAGCTGTTCAGAAGTGGCCCTCAAGCTAGACTCAGAGGAGGAAGAGACCAGAGGAAACTGTCATAGCAAAGGCATCAATGCAGGATGGATTGAGCACTGTGTTCAAAGAACACAGTGCTTCCTTAGCCTTCCTCAGCACAGGAGAGAGGTGGTCCCAGAGCATGATTGGGAATGAGAAGTGGAAAGCCAGGTTGTAGAAGACCAAACATTTAATTTTAAAATTTTTTTGTGTGTGTGGATACAGAGTCTTGCCATATTGCCCAGGCTAGTCTCAACCTCCTGACCTCAAGCGAACCTTGGAACCTGGCTACAGGCTCACACTGCCATGCCCACCTTCCCCAACTTGGCCAAACATTTTAGGAAGAGAACATTACATTTCATGGGAACTAAGGATTGGGGAATTGCTTAGAGTTTAAACTTAAAGAGTAGAGTAAATATGTCATTCACTTAGAAAATGAGTCAGTTGGTTGCATTTTATTACCTTTTATTTGAGGAAGAAATGTCAAGAATGCTGGGAAAGGCAGGGTTCCCTCAATAACAAACCCTGCAAAAGCAATGGATTTTTCCAAGCTATTGGTATCCCATTTGTGAAATTCGATTTTCTTTTTTGCTTCTTGAATTCATATTGTGAGTTTCAAAAGTCTCTTCTTAAGAAAAAATTTGATTTTTCTTCAAAGGACTAAGAAGTTAACAATATCCTGTGAACACAGAGCAAACACACCAAACTTGAGAAAGAAAACCAAGTGACAAGGAAGTGGGAATGTTCACATTTACTCACACATATGGAACTTGACTCATTTTCTAAGCGAGCAACACATTGATCCCACTCTGTAATTTAGCATTATTGTGCCTCAATGTTCTTATCTATAAAGAAGGAAAAATAATAGTACCTACCCATGGGTTGTTGCAGGGATTAAATAACTCACTATATATAAATACTTGGCACAGTGGCCAGGATAATAAATGATAAATAAACATTAGCTATTATTCTTATTCCAATGAGTGCTTTGGTTTGTATAAATCATAAAAAGCGATCCTTGCACACATGGGTGCAAGCAGTTTCCAGTGGTTCATTAGTTCTATGAAATTTGATATTCCTTGCTTTTCCTTGGCAAGAAGCTTAACTAGAAGAAGTTATTGATCCAGGTAGCAAGATCCACAGCTCTACATGACTGTTTCCACTCACTGCAAATTTCCAAAAGTAATCGTTTCAGGCTGAAATTGTCCATGCCAGATCTCAACCCTGTGGAAACAGGCTTGCATTGGAAGATGAAAGCAGAATCCATACCCTGCTTCGGAGTACCTAGAGTGGAATAAATAGACTTTTTTCTATCCCAGAATAATGTCTTTTAGCTGAACTTTAAAAAATCATTAAAAATTTTAAGTTTAAGCTTCCCTGAGCCCTGCATACAATAAATGTGGGACCACCTGCCTTGCCAGTGATAAAAACACTTGCTTTGAAGCTCTTGTTATTTTTAAGGTGTTTTTTTTTAAACCTCCCTGAGACAAAGTGTTCTCAAGTTGAAAATTTACTTTTCATGTCCCAGTCTTTCAACTAAAATACTCTAGATTTTAACAGTTACATCTCTGATTTTTTTTCTCATTTAACTTAATATATTTTACAGCTTTGATATGCTGGTAAAATGATTTTGAAAAGTATTTTTAACAGAGATTAAATGCCAGAAGCCCTCTGCTCTACCCCCTAGACCTTTGCAGCCACAGGTCCTTATCTTCATGAAGCCAAGATATGCAGATACAGTATTTGGAAAAATCAGTTTTTCAATTGCCAGACCAAGCAAGACCTGCAGCTTAATCACCAATATCCACAGCTCCTAATCCAATGCCCTCCACAATGATAGGTTACTGAGTAAATACATGAATGGGCTTTGGGTGGACCTCACTAGCAGATGGTTTACTGACTGTCATTTACTTGCCTGAATACTTTTTTTAGAAATGCTATAAGGTTTATTTTATTATAAACACTACCTTTCTCTAACATAAGAGTCTCTTCTCTCTGTCCTGGTTACCACCAGCCACCAGCAGCCAAGTTATAGGAGCAGTGGCTACACATGCTCAAACCCATGACCACTCAGGGTTATGGATGTTTTCACTTCATGGCAATCACAATCCAACCTGCCCGAAGGAAAGCGATTGAGTAACGCAGCCTCTCTGAACCTTCTCCCTCTGCCATGCTGCCCACAACCAAAGAATCAATTCTGATCTAAATTAGGAGGGGGATGTTGATACAGGAGAGCAGCATTCAAGCACCTCCTCTCACTTGACTCTGAATCAGAGCAGCCGCTAGTTCTATGTCAACTCCCAGGGGACAAGGGTGCAGAAATGATGGCCCGGAAAACTTGCCCTCCTTTCACAGCTCCACTTAGACAAATCAGAGCTCTAGGGAACCTAAAGCTCCTGAAACACAAAGACCAAGTCATTTGCTCCTTTGTATTCTCAGGGGCCTAGTGCAGTTGGTCAGGGGTTGGGGGGGTGGAGGTGCTTAGGGAGGGAGTGCACCATAAATATTTGTAGGACAAGGAAATAAGGAGTGAGAGAGAGGGGGGAAAGAAGGAGGGAGGAAAGAAAGAAAGGAAAGGAAAGGAAGGAAGGGAAAGGGAAAGGGAAAGGAAGGGAAGGGAAGGGAAGGAAGGAAGGAAACTGAGCCTTCCCAAGCAGGCTCCAAAGCCCCTATCTTGCTAAAATATTACTTCGAGCACAGCTGTTTAGAAAACCACCAACCAGCCCTACCTACCTGCTGATACCTCAAAATTGTGTTAATTCCTTCTCCCTTTTGTACCCACTCGTCCATCCCTAATTTCATTTTTTAATGCCCTTTTTACAACAAAGGAGGCAAATGGTCAGCAATCATCTGATCTAAGGATACAATGTGTTGTCAAGCACTCATGATCAACTGTGTTAGTCTTCTCGAGCTGCTCTAATAAAATACAATAGACCAGGTGGCTTAAGCAACAGAAATGTGTTTTCTCCCAGTTCTCAAGGCTGAAAAGTCCAAGATCAAAGTGCCAGTGAATTCAGGTCCTGGTGAGGGCTCACTCCTGCGCTGTAGTCGCCAACTTCTCACTATGTCCTCACATGGCCTTTCCTCAGTGAATGTATGCGAGGCGAGCAAAAGATCTCTCTCTCTTCCTCTTATAAGGCCACTAATCCCACCATGAGGGCCCAACCTGCATGATCTAATCTAACCATCATTACCTCTCAAAGATCCCATCTCCATTATCAACACATGGTAGACGGGTTAGGGCCTCAATATATGAATTTTGGGGAGTACATAAACAATATTTGTAGAACAAGGAAATAAGGAGTGAAAGAGGGAGGGAAGAGGGAGGGAGGCACGAAAGGAAAGGGAAAGAAAGGGAAGGGAAGGGAAGGGAAGGGAGGAAAGAAGGAAGGAAGGAAGGAAGGAAAGATAGGCGGTCTATAACACCAACATCTTTTAAATCTGGAGATCTCATTCATATTTGCAGCTTCTCCTGAAGAATGAGAACACTTGCCAGCCCTTTGCCTATGTTATCACCTGGAATAAACTGGATGTGTCTAAATGGAACCTGCCTCCTTTGGGGAGCGCATACCCCCGCCAGGTCACCACAGCCACCATGACCACCTCATGCCTCCCATCCACCTGTTTCATTAATTTGTGCCTGGACCATTTTCAGTTTTCTGGATGACATGGGTGAGGAGGAGGAAACTCAGGTAAATGATAAAGTTTCGACTATCAAGATGGTGAGTTATCTTGTCTCTCTGTGCATGTTGGCTTACTTTAAATGTAGTGTACATTTGGAGGTGGGAGCTGAGCAGGGAATACTATAACACATGGAATCACATTATGGAAAATCATCAGAGGCTTTTACTTGAGTTTTGAGGTTTGTAGGCATGGAAAATTAGAGCCCTAGGGCATGTGATGATATTGAGGAACCAAAAGACCAGATTCTTTGATTAGGGTTCAGGCTCTTGGAATCTCCTGATTGTTTGTCTTATTATCCAGGAGAAATATTAGAAGGCGAGTTAATGATACTTGCTGCTGACTCTGGATTGGGAAGGAGCCGCCTGAAGTATCAGTGATTGGCTAAAGAAAAGAAATAATTACAGGCTGGCTAGATTAGAAATTTAATCTCTATAGTATTTTCCCACAAGTAAATGAGATTCAATTTGTAAAATATCAGGGAGGATAAAAACTATCACACACACTCATCTCTATGCCCCTTAGAAAACTGCCTACTTTGGGACCCTCAGCTATGTGTTCCTTAGAGCTACATTCCAAAGGGTAGCCCCCATACAGAGTGTAACTCTCAAACAGGAGACACTTAGAAAGGGAAGCCCTTGAACCTAACTCACCAGGACTGAACGCCTGAGCATGCCCTCCACCATTCATGATTCAATGAGCACTGGGCACTTCCCTGGGCCAGCCACTTGTGCCAACACTAAGAATAGAGACAAGGAAAAGTCCACCTCTGGGCTTAGAGTATGGTTGGAAATGGGTCTTTCTTTGGAAAGGAAAACAACAGAGAAGGAACTACATCCCTAACTTTGAAACTTCTGGGTGAACTTGGGATTTCCATGCTGGGGAGCCTTGTCTTAATGCGAGTTCCTCCAGCACAGCTTGCCGAGGCCTCCCACCCTTTGCAATCAGAGGACACCTGACCAGGTCTAGGGAGGCTGTGAGACTTGGAGAGTGTCTGGCCTAGCCCCAAGCTGTCAAAGAGGGGAAGCTGCCATCTGCACCCACTGCCCCCCACCTCTCTGTTTTTTTCCTCCAGGAATTCCCAACGTTTTATGCCAGAACCACTGAGGGCATTTTTTAAAATATAGATTCTCCAACCTACCTCAGCCCTGCTGAATCGGAATCCTTGGATTGGGTGGAAACTACTTTTTAAATAATCTTCTCAGAAAATTTTTATACATCAAGTTAGAGAACCACTGGGTAGTAGAAAGAGCACAGCCATCAGAGCCAGTTAAACGAAGATTTGAAATCCAGCACTGACACTTAATTAACATAATTAACCCTAGGGACCTGGGTTAATTACTTAACTTCTTTGTGACCCAGTTTCCTGTACAGTAAAATAGAACAATGCCCAGCGTTGTTATAAACTTAGAATAGACTATGCTAAACACTCATCGCTGAGCTACTATGATAATCTCATCCCAACTCCACCAATGCCTGTCCCCAGTGTTTTGTAATCTGGTTTAAATTTAAGTCAAATTTCTCCAGGATTGTTGCCCTAAGGGTATATTCCTATCTGCAGAAAGAAGAGATTTGTTCACTAATTTTTTAAATCTAGGAAATAGATTGTAAATAGAAATGATTCAGGGGATTGAGTTGGTTTTAGCTATGGGTGTGAGCTACGGGTACCCTTCCATGAAGAGACAAAGTCAATTACAACCTGTCTAACTGGGAGCAAGAGATACAAAACTGGTAAGAATTGTGGGAAAGGAGAGAGGTCGCCATTCTTTCTCTTTACATTTCTGTGATGAGCTACCTTTTATTGCATGATAAAAATGTGAAAAGCTATGGATTAGGAACCAGAAGACCTGGATTCAAACCAGCCATGTGACTTTGGACAAGTCAATCCTTTCTGAACCTCAGTCTCTGTCCATAAAATGAGAGATTGGAGTGCTAAAATCCTACTCCACTGACTAATGGGTTTCATATATTTTCAAAGCACAAAATATTCAACTAACAGTCACATAAATGAGGCAGGCACCAAAGCACTGAAGGAAAGGAAGACCTGCCAGGCTGCAAGCTCCCACTCTGGGAGTCTGGATGTAGGATATCTCACAGGAGTCTGACGTCAGGCAGTGTTTACCTTGAATTTGCCAACCCCCAAGCACTTTAGCACTCACAAGAGTTGGCCTCAGCCCAAAGTTCCCAGTAGAAAGAGGAGTGAGCAGAGTGTCCACATGTCACCTGTCTCTGGATGCTCCAAGGGCAGGAGGCAGCCAGAAAATACTTAACCCCAAACTAGGATAGAAATGAGATCCATCCAAGGCAGTAGACAAAAGGTAAACCTGCCCAGCTGGTTTTCCAAGAAAGTTTGGAGAACTTCATCAGAGGGTGAAACCCCTGTCAACCGAGCCACATGAAAGCTGGCAGTCGTGCAGCCATGGTCTCTATCACCAGCTTCCCAGCAAAGGCACAGACACATCTTTCTCTCTCTCTGTCAAGCCAACAAGATTTTGTCAAGGTCAACAGCTGGATTACTCTTGGGTTGAGGTACTCCTGCTTGAGTGTCACCTGGGGCATACTTGGGGAAGGAAGGAATTGAGTGTGAAAACCCCAAAGAAATGAACATTCTACTTCCTTAAGATTATACAGGCCCTGGCGTGGACTTCCTTAACTCTGCTTCCTCTCCACCTTCTAATGTAGTCACCTTTCTTCTGATCTTTCCTTCCACCTCCCCTGTCTTAGAAGACAAGATGTCATCCAAGCTGACAGTTTTGCCTCATTGCCTCTGGATAGCGACACACCTCCCTCTCCTGGATTACCACAGAACGATTAACTCTTCTTTCTGGACTTTCCTATTGGCTTATTTTCCTCTACATGTCCTAATTTAAATGTTGGCTTCCCAAAAATCCAGCCTGAACTCTTTGACCTCCTTTTTGCACGTTTCCTCTTGGAACAATCTTATCCAAATCTATGGCCTTGGTCATCATCTTCATGCCACAGACTCTGAGTCAATATCAGAGGTCCCAAATTCAATCTTAAGGTTCTGACTTAAGTTTCAGATCTCAACCGTCCCTTTGGTCTCTCTTGTTAGCACAAAAGGAAATGGTCTAAGCTACAAGAAGGAAACTTACAGTAGGATGCTTTTCAGAAGGGCTTTTCCCTAGGAGGCCTATGTGAGGACACTTCCTATTTTCCCATTCAAACTACTCCCCCATCCCCATCCCATAGCTACTGAAGCAGTACAGGAGTGGTTCAAAAACATTGGTACCTAGATTTGAATTTTATCTCCACACTTAGGCAACTTGCCTAACCTCTCCAAGTCTTAGTTTCATCATCTGTCTTTAGGGGTTGTAATAATATCCACAATACTGAGTCATGATGAACATAAAATGAGATAACCCCTATAAAGTGCTTAGCACAGTGCCCAGCACTAAGAAAGAACTCAACAATATTAGCTATTATTATATGGCCATGCTTATTATGCAAAACAGTGATTCACATTCGAACTTCTGCTATCTTAATAGGGAAAAAATTTTCATTTTTATTTCAATTCTTTCTAAATCCTTTAACCCTTTCCTGCCCCATAGCTACATATAATCCAAATGGTAGGCACCAACTCCTAGGCCAGTTAGTGAAAGATGCTCATGGAGGAAAAAGGGCTTCAGTTCTTTTGAGTTTCTTTGCCTAATTATAAGATTTTCCTATCAGCCAGGATGAGCTCATTCGTGCCAAGTATCCCCTTATGCATGGTGAAGCTGAGAGGAAAGACACATGCCTGAATTCAAACTGCAATGAGAAAAAGAGATGGACATCAGGCAGAATCGGGGAAACAAGGTGCCAAGTACAGGAAGCATGCTTTTTGGATAAGAATTTACATTTGCCAAATTTGTTCTGCCCTCAAGTTCCATCTTCTGCTCTTAAATTAAAATGTCCTTCTTTTCACTCTCAATCAAAATGGATGGGACTGAGCAAGTTTGAACTCCCACAAGAGACAAGTGACAAGAAAGATGAATTCTTGACCAATTGGACTAATTCTGTTACTTACACCTTTTCCCCTGGGGCGTGGAGGGAAAATGCTAACAATCTTCTCAGAGATTCATTCTGTGTGGCTTCCCTGATGCTGTGTGTTTGTACTCATCACGGTGGGGCATATACTTTCTTCCCTGCTGAAATTCCAGCTTTCATTTTTCTTTAGCAAGCAACACTTAGTTTGCTGCAGCCTGCTGATTACAAGGGTGCACAGACCCAGATGAATCATAGAAGCAGGCAGATGGCACAAATACAAATCCTCTGCATTGTGTCTTACACCCACACTAACCTTCTCATGTGGCCTCTCTTCCCAGCATCCCTTTCCTTCATTACCTCATCCATACCCAAAGGACAATTAGTGCATTCAGGCACTAGAGACAGCTAACTGTACAAGGGAGAGTACAGCAAACAACCTCCTGGTTCTTGGAATCTAGACACAAGACAAAGGCAAAAGAATTAAAAACAGTAATCGTATCTGTGGCAAGTGCTGCAGGGTGCCATCCAGATCTCTCATCAGGTCCTAAGTATTCATCCCCCAGCTGCCAGGGGTGTTGACTTCTGGTGGCTTAGCTGAGTTCCTTTTTAAGTTATGTCCATGGGCTAAGGGGGCCACGTTTCCCAGTGACACCTCCCTCCCAAAGACAGAGAGTATCCAATCCAGTACCTGGTCAATGTGTATGTGTTGGGTGGGTTTGGTGGGGTGGGGTGGGGGCAGTCAAAGCTGATCTTTCTGCTTAATTTCAGAGCAACTCTGAACGGCCATCCCAGGTCCAAAGCTCCCCGTAAGATTGGCAGGGGCTTTTATTTGGACTGCATTGACGTTTGACTTCTCCTTCTGACCTGTCCTTCTCCTATCACCCACCAAAAGAATTTTCTGTGTACAAATCTCCATCTCAGAACCTATTTGCCATTGAACCTGACCTAAAACAGTAACTCTGACAAATGAATGCATCAAGGTTTGAGGAAACTAGTATTCCAGAAACGTCCACCAAGACTTGAAGCACTCCTTAAGATTCATGGAAAGTTAGGGGGTAGTCTGTGGTGTTACAGAGCCAGCCAAATTGGCCCCACAGTTAGATGGATGCCCAAGTTAGGCTCTGGGGAATGACAGGACCTGGGACTGAAGCCAAGATGCCTTGGGCTCTGTCCCAGCATTTCTTCTGTGTGCCCTTACACAGGGTTTTTAGAGCAGTGCTTCTCAAATGAGCAGTGTTGGAGGACCATTTTCACTTTCAATATATCACAAACCAATTTCTTGTCAAGTACACTAAAATAAACTACAACTCCACACTCCCTAAGTGTGGCCTACACATAGTAACTGCCTTCAAAAGAGCATAGTATGAAAGTAGGGGCAGGGAAGAAGATAACTTTACAGTAAAGAAAACTGGCAAAGACTGCCTCTGCCAGACGACCAAGGTCAACATCAACAACAGTGATAAGTCCTGTGCAAAGTATGTAGCCTTGATATGATGTGGTGAAAATGGCACTTCAGCTCTTTGGTCTTCCTCCCCCAAACCCATAAGCCCAGTTTAATCATGAGAAAGGCAAATTCCAATTGAAGGACATCCTACAAAACACCTGCCTGATAATTTTCAAATCTTTCAAAGTCATGGAAACCAAGAAAAGTCTGAGAAATTGTCACAATCAAGAAGAGACATGATGATTAGTGGTAATACGGTATCGCTGGATAGGATTCTGAAAGAGAAAAAGGACATTAAGTTAAAAACTAAGAATATCTGGATAAAGTATGAATTTCAATGAATCATAACGTATCAGTATTGGTTCACTAATTGTAGCTAATGTAATATATTAATTTTACTGTCTTACACTACCTATAAGATACTGCAGAGTATCTGCGAACTCTCTGTACTATCTTCTGAATGTTTCTGTAAATCTAAAACTGTTCCCAAAATAAAGTTTATTATAGAAAATAAAACAAATGACAACACACCTGGACTTTTAAAGACATATGAAATATAGGCCTAGATGACTTAAAATTTCTCTGTCAAATTACCATAAAAGTTTTTAAAAACTTACTGTCACTTTCTATATTCCAACCACCAGGAGTAAGTGGTTCTCAGACTGGCTTCGGTCTGTTGACTATCTTTGAGGAACTCTCAATTTGACTCTAGGGTTCAGTTTCCTCATCAGTAAAATGGGAGCATAGGGCTATAGGATCATATTCCCCTCTGGATAGCCTCTGGATAGCCTCTGAAGTGCTGCACTAAGTGATCGATCACCGTCTGCCAAAACAGCAGGTGCTCAGAACCAGATGACTAGAATCAAGCCCCCTTCCATGACGATGACATGAGGTCCTCACTATCCAGCATTGTGAACAGCTGTCCTCTCCCTAAACCTCTTGAACTCCAGTAATACAAAGGCTACTATCTCTGGCCTTTTCTTTTTTTTTTTTTCCAATACAGAACTAGAAAAGAGGGAAAACATAAAAATAATGCTATGTGTTCAGGCTGTCACAGATGGTCCCCAAACCAGGGTGCTGAGTGTTCTTTTTCTGTCTCTCACTTGGAACCCCAGAAACCCAAGAGAAGACTCTGGTGCCGGGAGACTGATGGAGTTGCAACCCAGCTGTGGGCCAGGAACCAGAGCGCTGTCTGCAGACCATGAATTGTCATAGTACAGACAGGGCACAGTATGAAAGAAGACACATCACATATGGGGAAGCTGATAAAATAATTAGAAGACAAACCTTCCAACGAGCAAGAAAGAAAAAAAATGGCAGTTGAAAAACAGATGGTGGTAACCTGTCCCATTGAATAGGTTTTTGAGATGTGAGGGGTAGGTTTTAAAACAACCCAAGGAGATAATTATACATCTGAGATGGCCAGAGATTATTCAATTTCTTGTGGATCTTGGAAAGCCAAGAGCTGATGCCCACAACTAAAGCCCCAAGAAACAGGATGCACACAGAGCAAAGGCCAACAGGGAATTGGAATGAAGAACACTGTTCACCACTCAGGCTCCATGAGTGAGATGAAGGATATTTAAATATTGTAACTTGGAAGGAATTTAAATATTGAAACACTTTGGGAGGCCGAGGCAGGCGGATCACAAGATCAGGAGTTCGAGACCAGCCTGACCAACATGGTGAAACTCCGTCTCTACTAAAAATACAAAAATTAGCCAGGCATGGTGGCGCACACATGTAGTAATCTCAGCTACTCAGGAGGCTGAGGCAAGGGAATCCCTTGAACCCGGGAGGCAGAGGTTGCAGTGAGTTGAGATCACACCACTGCACTCCAACTTGCGACAGAGCAAGACTCCATCTCAGATAAATAAATAAATATTGAAACCCTTATTCCATGTGTCATTCATATGTTATCTCCTACTAATTATATATTATTTCCTATACTTAAACTTCTACTACAAAACTCTGTGGTCCATCTCCTAGCAAAAGAGTCCGTCTACGTATTTGACCCATATTTTAGAAATTCTTAGAGGTGGAATGTTTCAGCAAAGGTTTCATAAGAGTAACGTATTGGCATAAGAGTGACATACTGGCATAAGAGTAGCACATTGGCAATGTCATGTTACTTGTTTTAATAAATAATCTCAGAATCTCAGTGACTTAACACATAAAGTATGGTTCTGCACAGGTCAGCAATAGGGGCTCTGCTCCAGGTGGTCTTTCAGGAAGCAGGCTTCTCCCATGCTGTGTCTCCTCCATTTTAAACACAAACCAGCAGAAATGGGTAGGGAAAGCAGAGAAAGGAGAAAGCCCATCCACTCTTACCTGCCTTGGCCTAGAAATGACACACTGCTTTGCTCACATTGCATTGGCAAGAACTAGTCACATTGTGTCCGGAATTGGTGGGTTCTTGGTCTCACTGACTTCAAGAATGAAGCCGTGGACCCTCGTGGTGAGTGTTACAGCTCTTAAGATGGCGCGTCTGGAGTTTGTTCCTTCTGATGTTCGGATGTGTTCGGAGTTTCTTCCTTCTGGTGGGTTCGTGGTCTCGCTGGCTCAGGAGTGAAGCTGCAGACCTTCCAGGTGAGTGTTACAGCTCTTAAGGCCACGCATCTAGAGTTGTTCTTTCCTCCCGGTGGGCTTGTGGTCTCGCTGGCTTCAGGAGTGAAGCTGCAGACCTTCACGGTAAGTTACAGCTCGTAAAAGCAGTGTGGACCCAAAGAGTGAGCAGTAGCAAGATTTATTGCAAAGAGCGAAAGAACAAAGCTTCCACAGTGTGGAAGGGGACCCCAGCGGGTTGCCACTGCTAGCTCGGGCAGCCTGCTTTTATTCTCTTATCTGGCCCCACCCACATCCTGCTGATTGGTAGAGCCGAGTGGTCTGTTTTGACAGGGTGCTGACTGGTGCGTTTACAATCCCTGAGCTAGACACAAAGGTTCTCCAGTCCCCACCAGATTAGCTAGATACAGAGTGTCAACACAAAGGTTCTCCAAGGCCCCACCAGAGTAGCTAGATACAGAGTGTCGATTGGTGCATTCACAAACCCTGAGCTAGACACAGAGTGCTGACTGGTGTGTTTACAAACCTTGAGCTAGATACAGAGTGCCAACTGGTGTATTTACAATCCCTCAGGTAGACATAAAGGTTCTCCACGTCCCCACCAGACTCAGGAGCCCAGCTGGCTTCACCCAGTGGATCCTGCACTGGGGCTGCAGGTGAAGCTGCCTGCCAGTCCCGCGCCGTGCACCCGCACTCCTCAGCCCTTGGGTGGTAGATGGGACTGGGCGCCCTGGAGCAGGGGGCGGTGCTCATCGGGGAGGCCGCACAGGAGCCCATGGAGTGGGTGGGAGGCTCAGGCATGGCGGGCTGCAGGTCCCCAGCCCTGCCCTGCGGGAAGGCAGCTAAGGCCCGGTGAGAAATCGAGAGCAGCGCCGGTGGGCTGGCACTGCTGGGGGACCCAGTACCCCCTCCGCAGCCGCTGGCCCGGGAGCTAAGCCCCTCATTGCCCAGGGCCGGCAGGGCCAGCCGGCTGCTCCGAGTGCGGGGCCCGCCAAGCCCATGCCCACCCGGAACTCCAGCTGGCCCGCAAGCGCCGCGCGCAGCCCCAGTTCCCTCTCGCGCCTCTCCCTCCACACCTCCCTGCAAGCTGAGGGAGCCGGCTCTGGCCTTGGCCAGTCCAGAAAGGGGCTCCCACAGTGCAGCGGTGGGCTGAAGGGCTCCTCAAGTGCCGCCAAAGTGGGAGCCCAGGCATAGAAGGCGCCGAGAGCGAGCAAGGGTTGTGAGGACTGCCAGCATGCTGTCACCTCTCAACATGACCTCACCAGATACAAGAAGGCTGGGAAATAGTTTGACCCTGTGCCCAGGAAGAAGAAATAGGTTTGATGAGCACTAAGATGATTGCCAGGAGTAATCATAAGAGGCACTCTCAGAAAGCTGCCCAAACATGTTGGTCTTCAATAGTTTCACAAGGCTCAGAGAATGAAATGCTCTGAAAACATGGGCACTGTCTAGACAACTTTCTTATTAGCACTTGAGTCAGTGCCCCACCTGTTAGCACTTACTCACAGGATTAAAAGTGTGGGTTCTGAAGTTTGACTGCCTTTACTCAAATCTGGCTTCTGCTTCTTGCCTCCTGTGTAACCAATCTGGGATAAGTTAAACCTCCTCTTTGCAGCTTGGTTTTCTCCTTTTCACTTAGATGTTGGTACAAAGGATAAGGATTGTTGTTTCAGAGACTGTGAAGTTTAAATGAGATAATTCTCATAAAACACTTCACATGGTGCCCAGTGCATAATAATTTCTTAACATTTGTTAAATACTTCTTACATACCAGGGAGTACCATAAGTGCTTTATATTAATAAACCAACTTAATGCTCACAAGAACCCACAGAAGTTGGAATCGTTTTCTCCATTTTAGACATAGAAAAAGAGGCCCAGAAGAGTTAACCAGTCCAAAGTGATACAACCAGTGAGGAGAAGAAAAAATTAGTAACCCAGGCATCCTGGCTTCAAAGCTAAATTGTTTTACCCTATCATCACCTGCCTTTCAATGAATATCCCCTATTTACTTGCTATTAGCACCTTTATTGAGGTGTAAATGATATAAAATAATGTACTTATTTTATATAAGTACAATCTGATAAGTTTGATGTCATACATATACATATACCTGTAAAACTGTCACCACAATCAAGATTATGAACATATCCATCATCCCAAGACGTTTTTCTAGCCCCTTTGAAATCCTTTTCTTCGACTACTCTCCACTCCCCCTATCCCCAGGCAACTACTTATCTGCTTTCTGTCACTATAAATGTCTGAATTTTCTAGATTTGTGTATAAATAAAATCATACAGTATGTCATTTTTATCTGCTTCTATAAGTATAATTACATTGAATTTCACTCGTGTTGCATGTGCTAATAGTTCATTTATTTTATTGATAAGTATCCCATTGTATAGCTATACCACAGTTTATTTATCCATTCATCTATTGATGGACACTGATGGACATATGGGTTGTTTCTAGTTTTTGACTATTACAATAAAGCTTCTATGAATAATCATGTTCAGTCCTTGTATAGACCCATACTTTGATTGCTCTTCAGTAAATACCTGTAAAATGACTGGGTTATTTGCTATCTATATGTTTAGCTTTTAAAGAAACTAGCTATTTTCTAGAATGATTGTACCATTTTACACATCCATCAGCAGTACATGAGAGTTCCAGTTGCTTCCCGCCCTCGACTTGCCATGGTCAGTCTTTATTCTAACAGATGTGTAGTGCTATCTCAGTGTGGTTTTAATCTGCCCCTAAGGAATAATGATATTGAACATTTTTAATGCATTTATCTGCCATCCATATGTCCTTTCTGGTAAAGTACCTGTTCTAATATTTTGCCCTATTTTACTGGTTTATTTGTTCTCTTATTACTGTGTTAAGGGAATTCTTTATATATTCTGTATGCAAGTCTTATTAGATATGTGATTTGAAAATATTTTCTTCCAATAGGTGGATATTCTTCATTTTCTTAAGTTTCTTGCAAAGAGTAGAGGTTCTTAATTTGAATGAAGTCCAATTTATATTTTTTTCTTTTATGGTTTATTCTTTTGGTATGGGATTTATAAACATTTTTCCTAATACCTTGTCACAAAGATGTTCTTTTCTGTTTCCTTCTAGAAATTTTATATTTTTAGATCTTGAAAGTAGGCCTATGGTCTCTTTTGGATTTGGATATGTTGCAAGGTTTGAATCAAAGGAGTTTTCTGCTTTTTTTTTCCTGTTTTTATGAATGGATGATCAATTGTTAAGAAGACTATGCTTTCTCTGTTGAAGTGCCTTTAAACCTTTATAAAAGTCAATTCACCAGATACATGAGATGTATGTTTCCATTATATCTACTTATATATTGTCCATCTTGATACCATTACCACACTACCTTGATTACAATAGTTTTATGTCTCAAAATTAGGTAGTATGAGTCCCCCAACTTTGTTGTTTTTCAAAATTATCTTGGCTATTCTAAGTCCTTTGCATTTCTATATAAATTTTAGAATCATCTTATCAACTTCTACCAAAAAAAAAAAAAAAGATAAAAGAAAAAAAAGCCTTCTGGGATTTTCACTGGGAATGCTTTGAATTTATACATCAATTTGGAGACAACTAACAATATTGATTCTTCTATTCCAAGAATTCAGCATATTGTTCCATTTATTTATATCTTCTTTAGTTTTTCTTAGCAATGTTAAGTAGTTTACAACAGGGATCCCCAGCCCCTGGGCCATGTGGACCAATACTGGTTCATGGCCTGTTAGGAACCAAGCCACACAGCAGGAGGTGAGCGGTGGGCGAGCAAGGGAAGCTTCATCATATTTACAGCTGCTCCCCACTGCTCACATTACTGCCTGAGCTCCGCCTCCTGTCAGATCAGCGGCGGCATTGGAGCCTCACAAGAACGCAAACCCTATTGTGAACTGCACATGGGAGGAATCTAGGTTGCATGCTCCTTATTAGAATCTAATGCCTGCCTGATGATCTGTCACTGTCTCCCATCAACCCCATATGGAGTCCCATATAAGCTTGTAGGAAAACAAGCTCAGGGCTTCCACTGATTCTACATTATGGTGAGTTGTAAAATTATTTCATTACATATTACAATGTAATAATAATAGAAATAAATTGCAAAATTAATATAATGTGCTTGAATCATCCTGAAACCATCCCCCGACCGCCCCTGGTCTGTGGAAGAATTGTCTTCCACAAAACCTGTCCTCGGTGCCAAAAACATTGGGGACTGCTGGTTTACAATATACAGATATTACGATTATTTTTAGCAACTTCTTTTATATCCATATTATTTCTCTATACAGATTATATCTAAAAGTAGCAGGTCACTAATACTTCTCCTGTGTCTTCACTGGGCCTCCATTTCCTCATCTGTGAAGACAGAATAAAAACAACTGCTGCCAAAGTTGGGCACAAAATTGCATGTGTAAGGCACCTAACATTTGTGCCTATTGCACAATGCTGCTGGTCTGATTACAGAGTTAATAAGTTTTGTTTAATAAAAGGATGAAGAGGGAAATAGAGGAGTCATAAGGGTGAGGCAACAAAGTGTGGGTTCAAAGCAAGAGGCATCCAATCTGAATAAGATTGAGCCTAAAAACAAAACAAAACAAAACAAAACAAAACCCAATGACCACAGCAGCACTAATTGCTCAGAAATTAACCCCAAGACTCAGATAGCCAAATGAGGTGGTGTGGTGGAAGCAGTTGTAATGCTCCTGGCTAGACAGAGAATACATAGTAAGAATCTGTTGGGTGCACATACATTAAGAAATTAACAGGTGATGTTCCAGTTATAGGAATGGGAGCAACCAACAGAAATTTAGCCAGGAAAGGAGCTTGAATATGTAGCACTGAATACTCTCTGCATATCTGGGTAGACTGTAACCTTGTCCATGTCCAGATAAGAACTAAATAAAGCTGACTCGTGATGCTTCTTAACCTCTATTCATCTGCTGATACAAGGGAGTCCATAACCCACCAGGAAAGGGGGCTCCACCCACTCAGAGTGGGCACTGATAACAAAAAACCCAGCAAAATGCTAAATGCATAGCAATCTACAAGAAACTCTTAGCTGACCAACTGTGAAAACATTTATAATCAGGGTTCTGAATTTTTTATTGATTGATGGGTGTGGAGAGAATAGATTTATTAATCAAGGTAATTAGCACTTGCTACCACAACAAGCAAACCAGGAATCTCAGAGGCTTAGCAGGATAAAGGTTGCTTTGACAGGACATAAAGTTGCTGTTTGTTGGGCAGTGCTCCTGAAACTCACAGCCACACCATCTGGAACACACGGCCTCCAAGGTTGCCATACCCAAAAAAGAGAGCCACAGAGGAACCACATTGGCTCTTCACTGCCTCAACTCAGAAGATCTGCTCACACCCATTGGCCAGAAAAAATCACATGGCCCTGAACTAACTGCTAGGGAGATTGGGGCATATAAAAATGCACACCATAAGCATTAACTATCTCTCCTGCAGAAAGAACTAGGTTCTTTCCCCCATTCCACTCCATTTTTCTCCTGCGGAAGTGGTAGGAAGCAAACAGATAAGCTGTTCAAGCAAAGGGTCTGCTGTGAGGTGTGTTACATGGCCAGGGGTGAAAAAAATATGAAAATCTGGCCACGGTGATGGAGACAGCTCAGTATTTATGGAAGGAATTTTGGAGCACTGCTCTCAATGACAGTATTCCTGTACCCAAATCTTTACACCCAAAAAGCTCTGAATATGTTCCAGTGTACTGAACATGTAACCAAGGGGTGGAAATAGGAAGGATCACACTTGTCATCACTCCCAGTGACCCACTGGGGGATTTCTGTCCTTCCTGCCCCCATAATTCTGGGTTCTGTAGGCTTTGACCCTAGAAGGGCACATTTTCGCCAGAGGACACAGCAAGTGTCCCACTGAACTATAATTTATGATTGTTCACAAGGCATGTTGGACTCCTAGTGTCCAGAAATCAGCAGGCAAAAAGGGTAGTCAACATATCATCTTATTATATGTCTGCAGGATCTGTAGTTATATCCCCTTTTTCATTCCTGATATTGATCATTTGTGTTCTTTTTCTCTTGATCAGTCTAGCTATGGTTCTATCAATTTTCTTGATCTTTTCAAGAATCAGTTTTACTCCTACCTGTGTCTTTATACTTAAACTGCATCTCTTATAACCAATATAGTTCCTCTAATGTTGTTTTATATTTTGTTGATATCTTTTCCTACCTTAATTAGTTCTACTCTTCTACTGCATTGGGATTTAACTTATTCTAATCTTTTGGCTTTTTAAGGTAGCCTTAGGTCATTAATTTAGACTTTTCTTCTTTTCTAATACAAGCACATAAAAATGTAAATGTTCCTTTAATTACTGTAGTAACAGTTGCTTTAAAATCTACATCTATTAATTCCAATATCTAGGTCATCTCAAGATTGATCTTCATTGATTATATTTTCTCTTCAGAATAGGTCAGGAATCTGGTTCCTGCTCTTTGTATGTTGGGTAATTCTGGATGGTTTCCTGGACACTGGGAATGTTTTGTTAGGGAGATTCTGCATTTCTGTTACACTTCTCCCATCGAGTGTGATGTTTTTGTTTTGACAAAACTGCAAACTCTGTCTTTTGGGCAGTAGCTCTTATCTCAGTTAGGTCATTGACCCTTTACTGAGCTGCTTGCAGTGTGCCACATGCACACAAAGTTTGGGACTCAGCCAGAAAGTTGGGCACCTGATGCATGGAATTTGGGGCTCCCCTCTCTGGCACTCTTCTTTTAGAGATTTCCTCTCACTTTCTTCTGGCTCTGGCTGCTCTCAACTTTTTCTTCCAGTTCGTCAGGCCAGAAAGACTATGGGCATTGTCTAAGGCCTGCTCTTAAGCTAAAAACTATAAATAAGGGAAGACACACCTTGTCTTATCCTTTCACACATGTGCCAACTAATCCCCATAATCTGCTTACAGTTACTCACCTTCAGATAGTTGTTCTTTGTATTGTTTATCTGTGGTCAGTCTGGTAGCAATTTAGCCATCCCAGAAGTGAAAATAAGTATGCACATTTTAAAGTAACAATTAGGCATAAGACATTTAAGTGTGTGAGTTAACTTTCTGTGTTCATTTTTCCACAATAAGAAGACTTAGAGGAGCAAAAGAACACAAGACAGCTTGGAAGTGGAGAATGAGTTTCTGGAAATTGAGAAAACACAGAAAAGGAGGTAGAGGCACCACGACAGCATAATTATGGGCTGAGTTGATTCTCGGTCCAATCTGGCAAGAGTGATGAAGGTTACTGGTAAACATGTGGAGAGCCACATGCTGTGCTCCATACCTGCTCTTTGTCCCCCAACCCCACTCTCCACTCTCACCTGCTGTCTGCTCTGGAGGCCAATCTATATGAAAACTGTGTCAAGGGTTCCCTTTTCCTCTGGCTTCCATTTGCATTCAACCAGTGGAGAATACCTGCAGGAGATTAAAGGGAGGGAGGAAAGTGAGGTCAGGATATTTTTCCCCCAAGATCTCTCCCTGGTAGGTTTCTGTGACTTGATTGCATTCCTCCACCAAAGGCCACATTAACTATCAGGCAGCCCTCTCAAAAACCTCTCTAGGTGCTGGTAAACACTCCTTTCCTTCCACCCTTCTGGCTTAGTGTTGGTAATGGCCCTCTACTGGGGCGCTGCAACATCCCTTGTTGCTTTTCCTAAATCCTGCGCACACTTTTGTAAACAGTTCCTTTATTAAACTCTTCCCAGCATGAGTGCACCATCTGTTTCCTGCCAGGATCCTGATGGATAGAGCACGCTCAGAAAAACAACTTTAACAGGGCCTTAGAAACAGGATGGTAAAATATCAGCCCACTGTCAAGGAGGGGAGAACACATTAAATACCTCCAAAATAATAACTCATAAGCTTTATTCACAGGTATTGCCTAATTTAATGCATTTAACAACACTCAGATTACATAGGTAATGATATCATTTCCATTTAAAGTTGAGAAAATTGAGACTCTAAAGCAGGTGGGCCACTGGGATTCCCTGACCTTCTTTAGGCTATAAATCCTCTTATCTCCCCACTACCCCTAACCCATTTCATTCAGACAACACACACCACCAATGCTGAAATGTAGAGCTCTCCAACTTCTGGGGCAGCCAGGACATTTTTAAAGTCCTTGAAGCCCAGGAAGGGTGTGGTCATCCCAACTTTGCTCTGCTTCTGTTAAAATCCAAATGCTAGAAAAATAGTCCATGGTAAATTCAGCTAGTTTGGAGACCTGAGCATATTGTTCAGAGACCCCTCTTGCATTTATTTTAAAGAAACTATTTTTAAAAACTAAAATGCAATATGGGAGTTGTAGTGTGTACAGCTCACTGAAGTATTCCTTAAACATCACTCCAGGGCTCCACAGGAGTTCCCAAGCTTCAGGTTGTGAAACTCATGATACAGAATTTAAGTCAGCAGAATAGATTAAGACCTCAGGCTCTGGGAATGGGCAGATTTGAGTTCCTTTACAACATTTGCTAGCAGCCATATTCTAGGCAAGCTGCATAATTTTTCTTACCTTCAGTTTTCTCATCTGTAAAATGGAGATAATAATAATACCTACATCATAATGTTAAATAAATTAAATAAGCTCAGTCATTTTAAGTGCTTAATACAGAGCCTGGCTCACTATAATCACTCAATAAAATACAGCCAACATTAATATTCAGATTCAAATTCACAGCAAAGATTCATCTTATTATAATATGGCATGTAAATATTAAAAGAAAAATGTCTTTAAATCCTTTTAGACACATATTAAAGCTTCCCAATTGGGAATTTACAAAGAAATAGCCTTAAGAGTATCCAACATTGCTCCCATTTCCATTTCAATAAAAGACTCCAGCAGTTGCTGGTCCTCTAAATAAGCCTTGTCATTTCCTTAAGTAAACTTTCCGTACCACTGGGTATAAAATGTAACAGAAAGCTATGTGCTCAATTTATTTTATAGTTTCTTACTTATTGTTTTCCATTTCCTGTTTCAAAGCTGTAAACATTCCTTAAACTGCAGCTAAAATTACTATTGCCATTGAATTCCTAATTTCTTAGTGTAGAGTCTGGATTGGAGGGCACTCCACCCCCAGTGGGCTACAAGCGGCATGTTGCTAAGCAAGGGCTGTGCAGTTCACTCTTGCACGTGGTTCTGACTTTGCCATTTGATGCAGGTGGGTTCTTTCTGCAAATTGCTCATTAGAAAATCTGGATCCAGATTTTAACCATGGAAGTTATTCTAGAAATATTTAAGGACTGATTGATCCACCAGAAATGGGAACATTTTTACCATATTTGGTCATCGTCCACAGGGAGACCAGAGTTCTCCCTTGTAAAGGCTTTCAACCTATTAAATATTTTATCTCCAAATTCCAGTGAGTCTTTGGAAAAACCTCCAATCTATCCTTCCCCCTTCAGTCAAGGCCAGGATCATGGAGCCCTGCCCTCTAAGATTGACCCATGGAAAGCTCAGGGAAGCGTACTCCTCAGACATCAGTGTCCAGGCACAAGCAAGGCCTTCTGGGGACATCATTCCGTGGAGCTGGGTGCAAGGCCAATGTCTAATCTATTCCAAGAATCAGAACCTAGTTAATGTCTCTCACACACTCCTCTAGAAATGACCATAAAGTTAATGCCATAATCAAATATTTGGGTTTTTTGTTTATTGGTTTGTTTTGTGCCTCCTTCATAATCAATCTCTATTCTGAAAAATGAGAAATAAATTGCAGCTGTTGGGATTTTCTGCAGATGGTCTCCGAGATGGACAGCAAGGTCCCCAACATAAGACTCTATACACTTATGATAATTTTTGTCAGCCATAAACAGATATAATCTCAACCACAATGACTTTAGGCATCCCAAGGCTTCAATCAAATAAGTTTAGATGTCCAAGTATTCAATTTTTATTTAAAATATCACCAGAACTTCAGTGACTCTGAAAACCAATCTTTCATTTTTCCTTAATGGTACCACTGGCTGATCAGACAGACAGGACTCCTGATATTCTAAGTATAAAGGTTATTAAACTGTTAGGCAACTGTCTTCAGCGAAAAACAGGTTTCAGTTTTCAGTAACCCAAAATAGTATACCACCGTGGCCACTGTGATCTTAGGTAGATCCACCACCGGTGAGGGAATCACTAAAAAAAAAGGAAGCTACAGAGTAGTGTTGCTTCAAGCCCTGTGAGCCACCAAGCCTTGATGCCAGAAAGTCTGGATATCATGCAAAGTAGCTGGAAAGCAGGCTACCTGTTGCATGGTGGTGAACTGACGGCATCATCAGGCATTCTGCCCTCCCCACCACAATCTAAATATCAGCAGATGGAATAAACTCGGCGCCAGTGCTGAAGTGGCTCCAACTGTCTCCATCATCAGACACACCCCCTGGCCCTGGCCACTGGGAGGTGCCCCAGAGACAGCAGGTGGGGCTTCTGCTCTCTAAATACAGGAGGCCCTTTCAGCTTCTGCTCTAAGCTCCTTTTAAACCACCACTGGAGATTGGAAAAATCAAAACTTCACAGCAGTGATAAGAGCACTGAAAAGAAGCAGATTTCCTGAGTCTTGAAAGGAAGGGGCATTGGAAGATAATATTTTTCTCACTGCTGTGCCTGTGTTTTCTTAGGCCCAGCTAAATCCAAGGCGGTCTCTCCCAGGCCTAGGCTCTCCGGAGGACTGCGCGCAGGCAGCTGCCGAGGGAACAAGGGAACTTGCTGCCCAAAATGTGTAGCTGCGAGTCCAAGAAAAGGACACAAAATCCTCAGGAAGAAGGTGTGTAATATTTTTGTTGAATCAAATCATGATTGTGTAAGGGGAAAAAAGACACACATAAAAGGCTATTTAGCGTTTGGCAAAAAGGGGGAAAAAAGAGCTTTCTGTGTTCAGTACAAACTCACTTCAAGGGAGCTGTAGATCAAATTACCAGCCTGTGACATGTGGAGATTGGCTGAGCAGCGGGCTGACGGTAACTCAAATTCCAAAGCTTCTGGACTGTTCCCGAGCCCATAAACTACACAGAAAATGATCCTGTTTGCTGAATTATTTTCAGTTGCAACAGCTGCTGTAACAACTCAGAGAATTTTAATATGTATATACAGGGCTGATGAGTAACCACTTCAAATATTCTGCAATGGGGTCTCATCTTCCCTTTCAATCCTTTTAGGTGGAGGTGCTAGAGCTGCTGTGAGGGGCCCAGAAAAATGAATGGGCATGGGTGCATGTTCAGGGGTTCACACAAGGAGTAGAATTAGAACTGGAATTCCGAGGGGAAGATCCACAGGAGGAAAAGAAATGTATCTTTTCACAATAAACATATACGTATGCATGACTTTTATCATTCAAAAAGCGAATTTTTTTAAAAATCTGGATAAACCCCATATATCATCATGATGAAGAAAGTATCCGATAAAAAAGGTTCTGAAATTAATTTGAATTTAACAAGTGAGTTTGCAATTTAATTTACTAAGAGGTGAGTATATGAGTGGCATTACAGAGTCTACAGACAAGGTTTGGTTGGCACCTGTGTTTATGGACCTCTTGTAATAAATCAAGGGAACATGGGGATGAGGCCCAGGCTGTACTGGAGCAGGGATTGCAATTGCCAGACAGTCCAGGTAAGGACTTATTTATTCATTTGGGCTGGCACAGGGCTTTAAAGCATTGGAATCTGAATGTCTTTAAGTGGGAACGCACCCTTCATTGTGACAGCAACCACCACACGTCTTTATTCTACATCCTGGATTTGCACATCCACATGCATGGTCCCTAAGGCATTTGAGTTTCCAACACCTGCTGTCCAACCCCATCACTTCCATTTCTGATCAGGAAGTCAAACGTCAGGATATCAGTGAGTGAGAAAGGAGAAAACTGTGTTGGAAAGTAAATGAAACAAATTAACAGAATAACAAAATTGATAAGCACCATTCTAGCAGTATATCAGTTTGTTGGGGCTGCCCTTAACAAAGTATCACAACTGGGTGACTTAAACAACAGAAATGTATTTTCTTGCAATTCTGGAGGCTGGAAGTCCAAGATCAAGGTGTTTACTGGCAGGGTTGGTTTCCTCTGAGCCTGTCTCCTTGACTTACAGATGATTGACTTCTCTGCATGTCTTCACGTGGTCTTTCCTTTATGCATGCATATCTGTGTCCTAATCTCCTCTTCCTGTAAGGACTTCAGTCATATTGGATTAGGGCCCACCCATATGACCTCCTTTTCCCTTCATTACCTTTTTAAAGGCCCTATCTCTAAATATAGTCACATTTTGAGGTATTGGGGGATAGGACTTCAACATACAAATGGTCAGTAGGTTACTATTCAAAGAAGAAAAAGTTGTCTATACTCTCTCTCTCTCTATATATATATATATATATAAATATATAATCAATATTGGCCCACAAAAACATTCCCCCTACAAAACCTTCTTTAGCCAAACCAACCCATAATTAATCATAATACAGAGATTCACAAACTCTTCCATTTATACTCCTGGGAGTCTTAGAGGATGTCTCAAAACAGCCTTCAATAAGCATAAAATTCCTTTGGCATCTCCCTTTTGCAGGCTATTCCAAAATATACCCATGTTTATTTTAATATAAAAGTAACTTCCCTCAAGTCTACTCACACTTTAGGAAATTGCACTATGTTCTGCTTGTGGCTTTGTGTTCTTTTTGACAAACCATATCTAGGCCTAGGGGTAACCACTAAGCCCCATTCCCCTCTCTGCAGCAGGGGTGGAGAGAGGGGATCTCCTGTTGTCTTCCTGCCTCAGAGCCACACCTGTCCTGGGCCATTAGAAATTTCTCCTGCAGATCTCCTGCCATTGCACTTGGTATTTCTGTTATTGTTGTTGTTTTCATGAGAATTTCAATGGCAAGATGGAAAAGGGCAAATCTCTCCATTTTAGATTATCACGTAATTTATGAGAGGACTATGAGTTTAATGTTAATATGAGTTTTTTGGGAACCAACAGTGAAGGTGTGAGGTATCTGATAAGGGGGCTAGGCAGGTGACCAGAGAGAACACAAGCTCTGCAACTTCAATCTCATCATCTTGGCCAATATATACAGGCTGTTCCTTTCCCCAGCCAGCATCCAGGACCAGAGGCATTACCTGGTTTTATAAAATAGTAAACGCATAAATTTTATAAAGCAGTAAACAATAAAAATATAAAATAGGAACTAAAAAGTTACAACAAAAATACAGAAAAACAGATAATAATATAAATAATACTCAAGTTAAGACCAAAAATTGAAAAACAGATAATAAAGATAAAAATTGTTTTGTTTTTGTGGTTTTTTTTGTGTATTTTCTAACTTTTACCATGAAAATGTTCAAACCAACAAAAAAGTTGAATAGTGAAATCAATGCCTATATATCTTTCAATTCAATAATCGTTAATATTTTACCTCATTTACTTTCTCCATCTCTCTCATGAATGGCCTAAGGATAAGGATATTCTCCTACATAACCCTGATACCATTACCACACCTAAGAAAGTGAACCATTATTCCAGTTCATATTCAAATCTCCACAATTGTCCTAAGAATATCTTTGCTTGCTGTGTTTTGTTTTGTTTTGTTTTGTTTTGTTTTGTTTTGTTTTTGTACCAGCATCTAATTCAGGTTCCGAAGTTGCTTGTGGTTAATTCTTGTTCCCTTTTACTCTAGGATGGTCTCACCCTATCTTTTGCTCCCCGCATACCACTGGCTCTCTTTGGATTTGTCTGAATGTGTCCCTATGCTATTGTGTAACTTTTTCTCTATCCCCTGTATATAGGAAAAAAAGAACTTTTTAAAAGTGGATTAAAAAAATGAAAAATGTTAACCCTAAGGCAGCATTAAAGAAAATAATTATTAAATGTAATTAAGCAAGTAGAATACAAAAATAAGAAAAAGAATTGAAAATATTGGACAATACAACTTATCTTAGAAATAATTTTTAGCAATAAAAATTTCAGAATGATAAATTTAAAAGGAACTAAAACTTTGGGTATAAAACTGGATAACATAAGAATGAAAATCTAATTTAATAAAAGGAAAAGGTCTAAGAACATGTATATTTATAAAAGGGGGATAATAATAGGCCTACATGTATTAACATAAGGTGAGTGTTTAGAGCAGTGCCTGGTACATTCTGATGGCTATGTAACTGTTTTCTATGATTGTCATCATCATCATCACCACCAGATAAAATGGATATTGAAAAGCAAAAGTTACAACAGGAAACCTAAAGTATTTATGAGGAAATAAAGAGAAGATAATATTATAATGAGCAAGAATAAAAATCCCCAGTCAGTAAAACACTTCCATTGAACCCCCACGCAATTCACAACATTGTCATTCAGGAGACGAAAAGGGGGCAAATACGCTGGAAAAGTCCACCAGCCTCCTGGTGACAGGTAAGGGTCTGGGAATTTGCACCTGTGTCCATACACTTCTGTGTACCTATCACAAATGACAGCAACTGTTTTAGAGCAAAGGACACATCACCACATGAACATCTCGGAAATGACAGAGGCTGGGTCACTTATGAGGGCCTCCCACACCAGCACAAATTCTGCACCACCCACCCACAGTTGCTGCCATGCCAGCCCAGGAAGAGTCCCAGCCACTAGAAGAGAAGGAAGACATGCATCTGCACTCCTGCACACCTAGAGGCTGCTTCCTGCAACTAAGTAAGCATTCTCTTGGGGAAAAAAAAAAAAAATAGAATGTGGAGATCTAAGACATTCAACTTGTTGAGGCTTTCCCCAGGTTTGTCCATATAACAAAAGAAAGTCTCCACATAGAGATTTTGAAATTGCTTCCAAATTCACAAATGTGGCAGTTACTCCCTTCTCTCCTACACCTGATCATCCTTCTCCAACAACACAAACACACACACACACACACACACACAGCCCTCCCAACCTCTCGACACTCTCATAGCTCTTAGTCCCTAAAGTGTGGCCTTTGTCTCTCTTCTCCTCTACTGCTAACCTGTTAAGGGTCAATTACAGAGCACAAGCTTTGGGGACTAATCCATAAATTTGCAAAGCTGGCCACTTGTTTAAAAACAACAACAATCTTAGATAAATTTGTTTTGGCTTCAAGTTTCCCCAAATTCTTTGGTCCAGACATGATTGTTAACAGATCACAAAACTTTCTGGAGGAAGAAAGTGTTCTAGCTGGAATGATGACAGTCACACGGCTTCCCAAAAGTACTGAGGAGAAGCACAACATGGAGAAGTACAGGTCAATTTTGCCAATTTCAACGCTCTGCAGCCCTTTGCCTGCCAGGGGCCTGGTCAGAGCTCTCAAATGGCCCCATCTCTCTTATCTCAGACAACAAATGCTCTGTGCTGCTTTCCTGAGTCTCCATTTTTCTACCTGGGATTAAAGAGTTCCAAGGGCCCCTTCAGCTCCAAAAAACTGGGTTGCAAATAGAACCCGAGCTCTAGTTCATTTACTAAACTGCACTGCACATCCAGACCACTTATCCTGAGCTTAAAGTTTCAACAGTCCACGTAGGAATCCATTGACTAGAAATACTTAACAAAATGTCCAGTTGAATAGAGACCTTATAAAGCACTTTTGTTCAATATAAGTAGTCTCTGATCTGCACTTTTATCATTGCTACTAAATGCTCCTGACCCTAGTAAATAATAAATGAAAAAGTTTTCTTACTCAGTTGAAAACTAAGAAACACTTGATTTGACAACTAAAAGAAAAGGATTGGATTCTTTGAAAATTCTAAAGGAAAAGGGACATCATTTGTCAGGCAATAATGAGAAAAGGTTACCAATAGTATTTAAATTGAGATTTACCTGTGTTAAATTAGGTTTAGCCTAAAGCTGGTTTCTTACATATTTTAAGTTCAGCCTAAAGGTTTCTCCATACATAGTGAACTGTAATCTAACTGGATGCGTACACAGACTGTCACCTATGCTTGTGCCAATCACCAAGTTTGGACCAATCAAAGGCAGCTAACTGTTCAGACTGTGTACAAATAAGGCAAACGTGGAGCTGTAACTAAGCCAGCTGTTTCTGTATCTCATTCTGTCTTCTGTATATCACTTTCCTTTTTCTGTCCATAAATCTTTTTCAACCACAAGCCAGCACAAGGTGACACCAAACCTATTCTGGCTCAGGACACTGCCTGATTCGTGAATCATTCTTTGCTCAATTAAACTCTACTAAATTTAATTTTTCTAAAGTTTTTCTTTTAACACCTGCAATATAATCATAAATGTACCTGTAAGGGGAAAATAAATTGTTCTTATTTTAAACAAAAACCAATTGCAGTTGCATTTTTTTAATTACCCATGTTTACCTTTCTGTTTGTTATTTGTTTGTCTATTCAACTTTCCTCCTGTAACTCAGATGTTTCTTCTGGAACCATTTCCCTTCTTCCTAAAATATGTCCTTTGGAACTTCCTTTAGTGAGAGACTTTGGATAATAAAACTCTCATTTTTTGTGTGCTTGAAATTGTCTTTATTTTACCTTCATTTGTGAAGATAGTTTCACTGGGTATAGAAATTTATGGTTGATGATTACTTTTGTTCAGGATTGGCCTTCTAAAGGAGAGGTGGAGTCAGGAATAGATTCCTGTTTTGTTTTGTTTTGTTTTGTTGAGGAAAATACCTCATGGGTATGGACAGGCTTTTGCAGACAAGGAATGGGAGGCCTCCTGGGCTCCTGGTTATACTAAGGCAAATCCAAGAGAGATGGATTGCTCTGCATAGCAAAGTGAGGGGAATTTTGCATTTCTAAGGCAGCCTAAAAAAGAAAGAATATGCATCCATGAATGAGGTAAAAGGATGATATTCAGAGGGTCTAGATAAAGAAGGAACTTCAAAAAATATAATGGAAAATGAAGAGGTTGTGAAAGGAAAATAAATCTTGGGACCCCAAAATCACTAAGCTGAAGGGAAAAGTCAAGCTGGGAACTGCTTAGGGCAAACCTGCCTCCCATTCTATTCAAGGTCACCCCTCTGCTCACTGAGATGAATGCATATCTGACTGGCTCATTTGGAGAGGCTAACTAGAAACTCAAAAGAAAGCAACGATTTGTCTCTTATCTACCCATGACCTGGAAACCCCCTCCCAACTTCAAGTTGCCCCGCCTTTGCCTTGAATTGTCCCACCTTTCTGAACTGAACCAATGTACATCTTAAACATAGTGATTGATGTCTCGTGACTTCCTAAAATGTATAAAACCAAGCTGTGCTCCTACCACCTTTGGTACATGTCATCAGGACCTCCTGAGGCTGTGTCACAGGTACGTGTCCTCAACCTTAGCAAAATTAACTTTCTAAATTAACTGAGACCTGTCTCAGGTTTTCAGGGTCCACAAGGTGGAGAGAAGACCTAGTCAGTGAGATTAAGAATGATCTATAAATTTCTAGAAAATTTTTGTTAATATAATTGTTTAGTGAAGAATTAACTTTACACACACACACAAAAGCTCTGGCTTTTGCCCTCAGGTACAAGAAGGTGATGCTAGGCCCCTGGAGTGTCCAGTCTAAGGGGAGTATCTTTGTTTGCCTGGGGACTTTGGCAATCAGAGAGTCTAATTACGTGATTTGTGATGGAGGCTTTAGGCCATGTTGTATCAGTTCACACTTGCAGAGGAACTGAGGATGAAAGATGCTAGCCAAAACTTCTGGGAAGGTCTGGAGACTGAAGATCAGCCATGCAGATAGTATGTGATTAGGCCTCAATAAAAATTCTGGACACCAAAAGCTCAATGAGCTTCCCTGCCCAGCAATGCCCTGCATACTTCCACAAACAGTGGTCGGGAGGAGGTAATACTCTCTATGATGCCAGCGAGAGAGGATGAATGGGAGCTCCACATTTCGACACCTCCTGGGCTTTGTCCAAGGCATCTCTTCCTTGGCTAATGTTAACTAGTATCCTGTTCCTGTAATGAATCATAAGTATGGCTTTCAGTGAATTCTGTGGCTCTTTCTGGTAAATTATCAAACTGGAGGGTTGTTTGGCAAACCCTCTGAACTTGTAGCTAGTATCAGAGTAAGGGTAGCCTCAGCCCTCTGAAAAGTCAGCTTCACACAATAATCTCATACCAGCAGTACTCTGGGGTAATAAAGGACAAGAGGCAACACCCTGCATAGGAGAAGGCAATGCCAAAACAAGAACGGCCTCCAGAGGTAAGAGTGACCATGGAAACCAAGTGACCGCAGAGGCACAGCGTAGGTCCCCAATCCTGCATCCCCAAAAAATACACTTCTTGGAAATAGGGGCTCCGATCTTTTTGTTGTGCACTAGAGAACAACTTGCCTTTTTCACATGACCGCTGTGTCAAACAATTCATGCCTTTTTATTTAATTAAAGGACAATCCCCCAATCATCCTACACCACCCCCATAAGACCATAAGACTTAAAGGCTCCCAGGAGGCAGATTATTAGGTTGTAACAAAACCAGGCACATTAATAAAGTCTAAAATTCTTGCTTTGGCTGGGACTTAAACTCTTGAATAAAATGCATGCAAATATTTTTTAAATATATGCAGTGCATGGCGCCTAATAGATATTCAGTTGATGACTTTGAATAAGGGAAAAATGAATGAATAAATAAATGTATGAATAAATACAGTTTATTCTCAATGGCATGTACTTATTCTATTAGAGAAAACATGAATACTTAAATAGGTAATCCACAAAAGTCCAACCTACACATTTTAACTGGTAGCCTCATGCTTCTCCCAGAAGTTCTTACCAGAGAAGCAAACAGGCAGTAAAAATGACTGGCTCAAGTTTCATCTCTTCAGCCTGCCTGCGCTTGGTGCCTTGGAACTTTTAACTAACAGCAAAATTCCCCAAATGCCCTTGTGACACCAAGGGTAAAAGAAAGAGTCTTACTGCCAATAAATAGGATTCTCATGCCCTGTTCCGCTAAGCACGTAAGATGAAAAGTTACACAATAAAAGCAGCACTGCAGTTTTTATTCCACTCTAAGCCATTATTTCCTCAAATAGCATTTGTGGTAACTATCTTTGATCGTTGACTAGGGCCACAGGTGGTTGGCCCTAGCTAGTGTATCAGGAGTGTAATCTGAGTTGTCTCTAAACACATCACAGCAATGACAGATTATACCAATCAGAAGCAACCGTGTAATACCAAGCTGTAAACTGCAGACATTCTTTGGGTTTATGCTCTTAATTTACTTGCCACGAATGGGCTCCTTGAACTTTGTAGGTCTTTCATTTTCCAAAGGAAGCACATCTTCCGGGGCTTGAGTTTAATTTGATGCTACTGCTGCCAAAGCCACATGGGATGCAAATGAAACTGGGTTCACCTTTCTCCCCCTGCACTGCTCACTAGGCAGTTCAATAGATCCATTGGCAAAAAAAAAAAAAAAAAGAAAAGAAAAAACAGAGAAAATTGCAGTGGTATTCTGAGACAAAGCAGCCAGAGCCAGCACTGAAAATTATAGAACTAGTAATCTCATTGCAAAGCATTAAAAAGCTTAGAGAGAAGGCTAATGCTCTGAAATCAAAAGGGTGGGACAATCAACACTAAAATCCAGAAGCTTCTACAGGACAGGGGAAAAGCCCAAAAAGAAGCTATAGAAAACAAAGCTTGTCTACGAGAGGCTGCTGGATTGATATGTAAATTAGCCTAGACCTTTTGAAGAGTAATTTCCATAAGTATTCTAATCCTTAAAACCGTGCATATGCTGTGACCTGACAATTCCCCTTCTAGGACTTTATCCTGAGAGATAATTACAAATGTGTGCAAATATTTACCTTCAAGGTGATTTACCACAGAACTGATTACAGTAGCAAAAAATAAATAAACAGCCAAAATGTTCAACCATTGAGAATTCATTGAACTTTGGACATACAACAAAATATGACATAATAATTAAATATGTTGTGATAAAAAGAAAAAGATATTTACAATAATTAGGTTAAAAAAATAGAAAACAGTGTATGTGGTGTGCACCCATTCTTGCAATTCGAAAACAGAGAAAGAGCCCTTCACAGATATATACCAAAATTTAACAGTGACTGAGTGAGGGTAACTATAGGTATTTTTATTGTCTGCTTTGTACTTCATTGGGTTTTCAATTTGTCATGTATTATTTTTGCAGAGAAAAAAAGTTATTATAAAAAAATCCTTAAGAATAAACCAGAAGCATTCATTAGACTTTTTTAGCTACAAGGTACAAAGTCCTCAAGCTACTTCAAATTATGATAGAATGTATTACGAGAATGCATTGGGTAATGAGTAAGTTTAGAAGTGGAAGTCACTGGAAATAAAAACAGGAATGTCTTGGGGCAATCAGGAAGGTGCACAGCCTAACCTAGCAAAAGACAACTGGAAGGTCCTAGAGTTGATCTAGGAATAAGGTTACCTCTTTGCCCCTCTGGTGCAGGCAGTCCATCCACCTCTCCTCTGTAACTTGGATTTCCTGTCTCCCATCCACAGCTCCTGACACAGCCTATCAGCCACCCTGCCTCCCACTCTGCTTTTCTCTTTCATCTCTCAAGGCTTCCACCTATACCTGACTGATTTCCTCGGAAATCCTCAGGGACCCTGCTGCCTCCCGGTGGCCTCTATGTGTTGTCTGCTAATTGACTGGTCCTGTCCTTGATTGGCAGTTGTGGCCAGTCCATGATCTGGCCAGCCTGGAATTCAGTGCCCACTCCCATCACCAGCCATGATGAGGGGAAAAGTCCAACTATGGCTGCCTATGAGCAGTAGCTTGTTAACTGAGTAGTTTTCCTTGGTAGAAAACTGAGGGTGTCAAGACCTAACAACTGACCTGCCAGTAGGCCAGTGCCAATATTTCAAACACTGTATGTCCGGAACACTGTTTCTACATTAATGAAATCTGCTTAATTTTGTTCAAAGTAAAGTTTCACAAAGTTATGTGGGCACAGAATCCTTTTACTTTTTCCAAAACACCTGCTGTACTAATACCAGGTACCAAGTTTAAGAATTGCTGCTACAGAGTAAACTGTCATCACAGAAAAAACAATTAACAATGATATTTGTTCCATTTTTCTATGCCTGTATTCTCTGCATAAGTCATTTGGTTAAGATCCTCCGTCTTCTTCAGAGGAATTAAAATATTTTACCATGAAAATATTTGGCAAGCCTAGATTCATTCTTACTATAAAAATGAAGAGTTATTAAATATATTAGTAAAATAAGAGCAGCTTTCAGTTACTAAGGTCCTCTTGGGGATATAGAACTTCTAAATTAAAGAAATAAATAATCAGACTTAGAAACGAACTTGTAAACAAAATGTAGTTCATGAGTTTGTTGGCTTTTCTCCCCTGTGGATGGTTCATAACATAATTTAAAAGGGGAGAAGTTGAGCAGTTGAAGCCTTATTTAAAAAAGAAAAGAAAAGAAAAGAAAAGAAAGAAAGAAAAGGCAGAGCCAAAAGCAAGGAAAGGGAGAAAGTAGAGATCTAGAACAATGTGAGACTGTGGCTAATAGGTCTGCAGTCGGAAAGCAATCAGAGAAATGGGGCCCAGGAAGTGGAGGTATGAGTAGCAGTTCATTTGGATACAATTCGGAGGTGGCTGGTAGCTGGCTGCTTTGTGTTTTGCATGTGTCTATATTGTTGCTGCTGCTGCTGCTGCTGCTGCTGTTGTTGTTGTTTTTCATGCCAGTTCACCGTGACTTTGGTCTGGATTCTGTGCTGATCCAACTCAAATCCCTCTGACTCAGCCAGGCTGCCAGCTCTGGAATTCCTGGTCATCAGAATCATTGTGGTTAGAATACTTGGGTCTTGCTGAGAAAAAAGGGCACAGAAATCTAAGACAAGTGAGATGCGTGCTGCTTGTTTTACTATTTTTGTTTTAGTTTTGGTTTTTATCTCTTTAATAAGAGGACTTCTATTCATACACAATCAGATGAAGCTTAAAGAGTCTGTCCAGTAACCAAACCAGATGAGAGATGACCACTCACATCATTTGTTATATGCAAGGATATTAAGGTCAAAGCCCTGTGTAGGGGAGGGAGAAAAGAAGGATGGAGGAAGGGAAGGGAAGGGAAGGGGAGGGGAGGGGAGGGGAGGGGAGGGGAGGGGAAAAAGAGAGAGAGAGAGAAAAGAAAAGAAAGAAAGAAAAGAAAAGAAAGGAAGGAAGGAAGGAAGGAAGGAAAGAAGGAAGGGGGAAAGGAGGGAGACAGCCAGGCAGACAGGAGTAGGGGTGGGGGGTTAAGGAGAAAAGGAGAGAAAAGGAAAGAAGAAATGGAAAAGAAACATACATCAACCCAAAATAATTCCAATGCTGATAATAATATTATAATTATAATATCTGAATACTTTTACCTATAAAAACAAAAACCTAGTAACAATAGCCACTGTTATTGCATGCTTAGTATACACCAGCAGTGTGCACAATTTATCCATTATGGCATTTTATTCTCAGGACACCTCTTTGAGACAGACACTGGTACACCATCCCTCATTTGCAATTCAGAAATCTAAAATCTCTGAAAACTGAACATTTTTTCATAAGTCTAAAGCAAAATTACTTGGCAGCAAAACCTAACAAACTAACATGAGGCTACTTACAGTCTTTACTTAACTCATTTGGTGCACATTTCACTACAGAAAAATTAATGTGTTTCATTAAGGGATATTGACCTCCAATGCCTCTGAGTGTTCTATATAATAAATGACAATGTGTACTTTATTATCTTTCTGTAATACTAAAAGTTCTGAATTCTGAAACTCATCTGGTTTCAAGAGTTTAGGATAAGGGATTGTTTCTGCCTATTTTACAGATAAGGAAACTGAGACCAGTTCTGTTTGTCTTCACTGATGTATTTACTTTGGAATTTTGGTTTGTATCTTTGGGACTTCACCTTTTTGGTGATGGCTTAAAATTTTTTTCTCCACACTATCTCCTTTCACTTATGCACTGATGAGATTTTAGCAAGTTCTCTGAGGGAAAAGTTTTTAAAAATCTCTTTTTTCCCCCAACATGGAAAATGCTGACATCCTCAAAAATGTTCCTTGAACCCAAGTGAACTCGTTTTTAATTCCCCCACCCTTCATTTTCAGATTACTCAGTGTATTTAATGCTGCCCTTCCTCAATTCCACCCAAAGCTCACATGGCGACACGAAGGGCATTGGTGAGGAAACCAGCGAGGAGTCTGCATGAGCCTGAGATGTTGCTAAGCTCTCTGATATCTGCGGTGAGAGTGTCTACGCGAAGATTACCCACGCTGGGCTCCAGCGTTTCAACCCTAACCCCACAATGAGCGCCTGGTCACTCTGTGGTCTAAACTCTGAGAGAAGAGAGCATTCCATACTATACTACATTCCGTAAACAATTATTTGATACATGGAAGAAACCATAAATATTATTTATCTTACCATGGGCCTCAGAATGTCCAAACACCACAGCTAATTAGGGTTCAATAATAGATTCAATAAGCTGAAGCCTGTTTTTCTGGTTTATCAAAACAAGTAAAGCAATGGCCATTACATTCTAATTTGTAAGCATTTTGTTTGATGGCTTTGAGTAGAAAGTACTTAGCTTTGCCTGTCCTATAGGAGGTCCAGCCACCATCTAAAGTCAGCACTAAACTATATCTGTTGCCATTTACGATACTTTTTTCCATTTGTGGAAACAAGTTATTTGTTATAACCAAACATATATTCAAATACAGAGGGAGCTTTTGCTAAAAGATTAGAAAGTCAATATTTCCTAATTGGCAAGGAGAAGGATTTGGTCAAAGCCAATGAGAATTTCTTCTATGATCAGTCTTTCCCCAGGAGCTGGCTCCTGTGAAGATTATAACTCACCTGCTGCAGATGCGAGTAAAGTTGACACTGTGAAGCAAAGCATACTAGTATATTTCACCATCTCAGGGTACCCCAGTTGAAAAGTTTTAATCAAGACTCCCTAAACCATGATTTCTCAACTTCAGCACTATTGACTTTGAGGGTAGATAATTCTTTGTTGTAGGGGCTGTCCTATGCATTGTCAATGTTTAGCAGCATTCCTGGCTGACACCCACTAGATGCTGGTAACATCCTCCTCACCAGTCATGACAACAAAAAATACATCCAGACATTGCCAATGTCCCCTGGGGAAGAAAAATCACCCCCAGTGATGCTCCTCCACTCCTTGTGCATGATATACATTAATATTTCCATGGAGGTGACTTGCCAAGGTTCATAACCTTGTCCTTAAGCAAGAATTTGCATGTGTGTGTACCTTTATTTTTTTAATGAATTGAACATTTATTTAAAATCATATTGTGCTATTTATAGTATTCTTGTCTTGCATGTTTTACTTAATCACATATCCTCCAGAACTGTGAGAATTTTGTTTCTGCTATTAAGCTACCTAGTCTATGGTATTTTGTTATAGAAGTTCATATTAACTAAATACTAACTAAATCAATCTCTCTTTCTTCATAAATTTATTTTTAAACTATCTTTAAAAGAATATACTGTGAGCATGATTTCCATTCTTAACATATTAAACATTCATTTTTCACTTTATAATGATAGCAAAACAAAATTATCTGATGTCATGTTTTTTAAAACTATATAATAAAATTTTTCTTATTTAAAAAATTTATATATACATATATAAGTAATATGTAAAATGATACAGCCACTCTGAAAAACAGTTTGGCAATTTATTACAAAACTAAGCATGCAATTACCATATGACCCAGAAGTGATTGTACTATACCTGGTCACTTATCCCAGATAGATAAACGTATGCTCCCACAAAAATCTGTACATGAAAGTTCACAGCAGCTTCACTGGTGATAGCCAAAAAATGAAAACAACCTAGATATCCTTCAGTGAGTGAATGTTTAGAAAGAAAAGAAAGTGGTATATTTACTTATTTTCATAGTATAAAAGATTGTATTATGAAAGTTAATATTAAAATATATAAATCCTTGATGCATTTGGTGCACAGTGAAGGGTGTAATTGTGTGTGTGTTTGTGTGTCTGTGTGTGTGTGGTGTGTGTGTTTGTGTGTGTGTGTGTTTGCAAATGGCCACCCAATTATCTCACTCTTTATAGAATAAACTACTCCAACTGGCCTTCCACTCCACCACCCACTTTATCCCTTTACCCTTCATCTTTATCCTCTTCAAATAGCTCTTGTGGAAGTTGAAATGCATTCGGTCGTATATCTTCCTCTCTTCTTTTCAAAGAGGTCTGTACCAATATTATCACTTGCCTAAAGAGTTTTTTTTATTAACACTCAAATTAAAACTGCAGAAGGGAAGCCCTACAACTCTTAGAGCCTCCTGAACGCTACACAAAGCTTGCCTAGGTGGAGAGCTGAACAGCAGGGTGCCCAAGTCCAACTTTGACAAGAAGGGAAGCTTGGGCTTTGCTAGGACAGCAGGTCAGGAACCTTCCCGGGACATAACTCCTAAAGTGGGGCTTCCCAGGAATAGTGCTGGGGGCTTTAAAGAGACTTTCTCCCAAACCCAATCCAGAGGCTGAGGTTGATCTGCCCATCTCTGTGCTCTGCATACTGCAGATCCTAGAGCAATTTCTGCTAACAAAGCTACTCCTGTGAGGAATCCAGCTGTGTCTTGCAAGCCATTTTCACAATATTATTTTTCGAGTCCCTTGTTGGATCTTAAGAGAGGAATTTCAGGGAAGGGAGAGGAAAGAGTGTCAAGGGCTTAAGTTCACACCTTATTATGCTTTTACTACTCTTCATAGTCACATTTTAACAATTCGTGGTAAGAAATAAATACTTTGGCTCTTGGCGGAATGATTCCAAGTTACTCTTCGCCGCTCAGCTCTCCCTGGCTCACGGGTCAAGCCTTTCTCTCCAATAGGGAGTCCTCCATTCTTCTCATCTCACACCTCAATCCCCAGAACAGCCTCCTCACCAATTTTCTTCCTTCATTCCTCCCACTCTACTCCATGCCACACATACCTGTCAGAATAATCTTCTAAGAATCCTACTTACATCATGAAACTAATTTAATTATTCCCGCTTCTCTCTCCCTCCCCACCTCTCCAGGCTCAGTCTGAGTTCTATCTCCTCCCTGAACTGTTGCGCAGTGGCCCCAGTCCCTAGAGACCTTTGCTCTTCAATGCTGCCATACCAGGGCTAATATTCATGGGGTACAGATTGTCCACTCCCACAGTGTGTTCTGATGGGATTGGCATCCATCGTAATCCAGTCTGATGCCTGTGCAGTACTGGCTGTTAGACATTTTGACAGATATTTTGACTGTCATCCTTGTCTACAGCATCTATTGTCTGGATCACTCATCTTGGTATAAACTACACAGTCTTGCTATTTAAATATTCCCAATGTGCATATGTTTTTACTTTCCTACCAGATTGTGATTCATTCTCTGAGGGCAGCCATTCTTGCACCCAATCCCCAGGAAGGAGCCCAGAAGCACGTGCCAAGCTGGTCCCTCCAACACTGGCTAGAGGAATCAATGGATGGAGTAAATAACTAATTTACAATAAAAATTTAAACACTGCACTTACTTCCCATCATCCAGCCTACACATTTTAGAGCCTCCTGCCTTGCCTTAGTGTACCCACTTCCAACACACTCCACCTGTCTTCTGCCCTCTCCCTCTTACTGTTTATTATTCCCTGAATGTGCACGCCCCGCCTGGCTGTCTCCCTCACACACTGAAAATGAAGTCCCTCTGGATGCTGCCCAGTGACAGACCCTCCTCCCCTCTGTGTGCTCTGGACTTCCTACACTGATACTTGAAAGTTATTTCTGAGAGACTTTAAATTTCCACTCAAGATTCCAACAAGTCAGAGTTTTCTGGGCAAAGCATGGATGCCAAGGAAGATACCCCAGTTTCATGGCTGACAAGCTTTATTGACGACTTATTTTAACTCTAGCTGAAGAAGACCATGAAACTAACCACCCCGTTTAAAATTGAAAACACACTCTCCTTGCTCCCAGCCCTCCCAATCTTCTTCAATCTGTTCTGTTTCTATATCACTCATCTCCTTCTAATAGCTTATGATTTACATATTTAATCTGTTTACTGTTCATGTCCCTGAACTAAAACATGAGCTCCACAAGGGCAGAGATTTTTAAAATTGTGGTGAAATACACACAATATGAAATTTACTATTTTAACCATTTTTAAGTGTACAATTCAGTGGCATTGAGTACATTCACACTGTTGTGCAACCATCACCACTATCCGTCTCCAGAACTCTTCATCTTCTCAAACTGAAGCTTTGTACCCGGTAAACACTAACTACCCACTTCCCCTTTTTGCCAGCCCCTGGCAACCACTCTTCTACTTTCTCTATGAATTTGACTGGTCTAGGTACCTCATATAAGCAGAACCATATATTTGTCTTTTTGTAACTGGGTTATTTCACTTAACATAATGTCATCAAGATTCAGCCATGTTATAGCATATGTCATAATTTCCTTCCTTCTGAAGACTTAATAATAGTCCATGTGTGGTAAATGCATATAGGCTACATCTTATTTATCTATTCACCTGTTGATGGGTACTTGCATTGCTTCTACCTTTTGGTTAATGCTGCTATGAACATGAGTCTACAAATATCTCTTCAAGATCCTGCTTTCCATTCCTTTGGGTATATTTCCAGAAATTGAATCATTGGATCATATGGTAATTATATTTTTAATTTTCTGAGGATCTACCATACTGTTTCCCATAGTAACTGTGCCATTTTACATTCCCACCAACAGTGCACAAGCGTTTCAATTTCTCCACATCCTTGTCAACACTTGTTACTTTCTGAAATGGCAGGGATTTCTGTCTATTCTATTTGCTGGTGTATGCTGAGCATGAAGAACAGGGCTTGACACGAAGTCAGCACCTGATAAGTATTCATAGAATTCAACTGTAGAACTGGTGTTGACAAGTGGCCCAGGATGGCCGGGGTTTGAACCTTGGCTTACACACTCAGACACTCCACATGGACACATTATTTGGCCTCCCTGAAGTTCAGGTTGTCATTCATCTGCAACAGCACCTATCTTGAAGGGTGTTGTCAAAGCCCAATAAGATGAGAGATGTAAAGCTCCCTGCCCACTGTGTCTGATACAGGACTCTCTTGCACATTTCCTTCCTTCGACACTGATTCTCTTGAACAGCACATTAAGCTGACTTGGAAAAAGACTATCAGTAATCAAGTTTGGTTAGAGAGAAGTCATTGTCTTTTTTGGTTAAGTTTCATTTGATCACCTCTTGATTTGCGAATCTAAGAGAAATCCCATCGACCCACAACCTCCTACACTGCCTTTTTTCTTCTTCGTAGCACATATCATTACTTGAAAGTATATGCAATGTCTATTATTTTTATCTGTTTATCCATTTTCTCTACCGGAACACAAGCTTCAGGTAGGAAAGGTCTTTGTTTTTCTTGACTACTGCCATATCTACAAGGCCCAGAACAATGCCTGCAACATAAAAAGTCTCAAGAAATATTTGTTAAATGAAGAATTCATTTAAACAGTTACTAATCACCTGTACAGGTATAGGCACTATGCTTACTACTGGGCATCCTATATAAATAAAATACAATTCCTGCCCTCAAGGATCTCACAGTTTAATTAAAAGATGATTATAAACAAATTATTAAATATAGTTTGAGATGCACAGTAAAGGAGCAGGTAAAAAATTATACAAAGAAAAAAGGTATTAAGTCTATCTGGAGGATGTTGTCAAAGAAGGCTTTCATAGGAAAGTGTCCCTTATGAATATTTTGAAGATTAACTAGGGTTGTTTCAGTAGGAAAAGAAGGAAAGGGCATTGTCAATTTAAGTGATAGTTAAGGTCACAAAGACAAGACACATAAGGCTTTATTGTGGAAACAACAAGTAATTTTGTGTAACTAGATATAAAGCTAAAGGGACAGTGTGATGGAACAGGAGCCCAGAGCCCAGAGGGGGCATAAATCATGGAGGCTTATTCAAGCATCATGCTTAGACTTGATGCTATAGATGATCAGAGCCACCAAAAGGCAACACACAAATAGATATTTATTTTAAGGAATCTATATGGCCCTGGTATGGCTGGAGGCCAGTTGGGAACCCCAGAGCTTCCTGGAGGACACCCACCATGGGGATTGGACCAAGCATTCCATTTTCATTCTCTGGGGGCTACAATGGGCTGCTAGACTGGCAGCTGGGTGCTGGACTCAAATTTGAGTCTTCTCATCTTCAAACTCTTCATCTTCTCAAACTGAAACAGCAAATTCTGAGAGTCTGAATCTCTGTTCTAACACTTTAAAGAACATTTTTTCAGGGTCCTAGTCACTGGGGTTTTAGAACGGCTGCTTGAGTTAGGGTAGTTATATAGAATGTGGAATAAATAGCCATTGGACCTTTGGCTTTAACATTACACATTTCAAATTCTGTTTTATCTATAGAACTAACCTGGCCTATACTTGTGTTGACCCACTAGTAAAAAAGAGAATGTCTATTAAGCTTGGGCCAATTTATACTCTTTGAATGAATGTGTTCTGTATGGTGGGAGGAGAAAGATTTGGCTATACATTGCTACATCCCATGTTGCCTATGGACAAGAGTGTTCCTGACTGTATTCCTTTCCTAGGGCTACCATAACAAAGCACCATACATTGAGCAGCTTAAAACAGAATCATATTCTCTCACAATTCTGGAGGCTAGAGGTGTAAAATTGAGGTGTCAGCAGGGACATGTTCCCTCCTAAACCTGCGGGTGAGTGTCCTTCCTTGCTGCTCTCCTAGCTACTGGTGATTCACTGGCAATTTCTGGCATTCTTTGGCTTGTAACTGCATTAATGCCAGTCTCTGCCTTAGTTGTCACGTGGCATTCTCCTCATGTGTCTCTGTCTTCACAAAGACACCTTCTTATAAAGACATAATTTATATTGAAGTCAGAAGGCACTATCAGTGGACCAGGAAATGGGCCCTCACTAAACACTGAATCTGCTGGTATCTTGATCTCAGACTTCCCAGCCTCCAGAACTACGAAAAATAAATATCTGTTGTTTATAAGCCATCTAGTTTATGGTATTTTGTTATAGCAGCTCAAACAGGCTAAGACATGAACTCACTCTGCTGTGAGGGAGAACCTGTCCCAGGTCTCTCTCGTGGCTTCTGGTGGTTGGCTGGCAATCTTTGGCATCCCTTGGATTGGAGTTACATCTCCCCACCTCTGTCTTTATGTTCAAGACGTTCTCCCTGTGTACAAATTTCCCCTTCCTATAAAGGCACCAGTTATCTTGGTTTGGGACCCACCCTACTCCAGTACGACTTCATCTAAACTAATTGTATCTACAACGACCTTATTGCCAAATAACGTCACATTCTGAGGAAATGGGGATTAGGACTTCCACACATCTTTTGAGGGGAAGATATCACTCAACCTATAGCGATACCTCTTCTTTTGGCTGTTCAGTTGCAGTATTTAATCCAGTGCGATGAATGTGACAGTAAGTGTCCCAATGTGAATTAAGTCACCAGGCCAGCTCTGCCTACAAAAGCACATAGTAGCACCATGGTTAGTTACCTCACACCAACACACCAAACAGCTTCACTTTCAAGATGATTGGAGAAGAGGTTGAGTGGGGTTTCATCAAACTTGTGGTCATTCTGACTAAAAGCTGGAATGGGAACTTTTCATTGTCACTTAAGACATAATGGCATTGTTGAACTTTAATGGCACAGCAAATAGAATATCAGTTTATGGGGCACACTCAGGTGCTTCTGTGCTGTCATCTCATTTGAGGCTTTTCAAAGGACAGTGGTGCTTTTAATCACAGCAACACTATATAATAATTAGTAATGACAATATGTACTTTGAGTTGCCCTAGAGGGCCACAGAATCTCAGGCTGCCACCCCTGCAATTAGATTAACAGCTGGCAAAAAGCCAAATTAGGGAGAGAGGGGAGAGATCTACTATCAAATTCAATAGGCGTTTGTTTTGAATTAAGCATTCAACCTCCTGGTGGGGAAATCTGCTCTGATTGTACCCTGCCATTTATATACGTAAAATACGTTAAAAGAAAAATACATATTCTGTACCCTGTTAGCCATTAACAGTTTTCAGAGTTCTTTCTCATTAGGCTATTTCTAATGGGACCCATGAGACTCAAGTTCATGATTGAGGGAACTGCCCCTATGCCAGAGAAGGTCCTTGAGAACAACCAGGAAGACACAGTTTGTATGCCCCTTATTTATTTTATTTCGTTCAAGCAAACAGTTGGCAAGAGCAGACATTTCCTATTGCCTGGGCACTGTTTAATCACTGTTTAAATATTTGCCATCCTGTCTTTGTTTTGGTTAGAATTGCTGAGTTAATGTAATACAGATTTGTACCCTCTGCTGAGTGAAATATAGATTTCGTCTTCTGAACTAGGGCTATGTTCACTGGAAATAGTTTTCTCACTCCCCACCCCTACTGCTTGTCTTTCATTTTATGCATTATATTAATCCTTTTCATAGCTTCTCAAATGCCTACAGGTTACCGACAAATTGCCCCCAGGCAGTTTCAACACTTTCGGTTTCAGCAAACCTGGCCTTATGTGTGACTCATTGTGAAATTTTAAGGACTCTTAAGTCAATCTCTGAGTACCAACTTAGAAAAATATCCGTCCTAGGCAAGAACCTCATCATCTGATGGACATTCTGAGGTTAAGGTAAAATGAGTTTCTGGCCTCAGGCCAGTTTCTGACCGGCAGCGGGTTTGTACCAAGGACCCCTTCTGTTAACGAAACTCTGCAAGGTGGAGCTGGATCCGGGTTAACTTGGCTTCTGTGTAACCTGATTTCCCCCAGGCCTCACAGCCTGGGTATACTTAAACAGTCACCTTAACAGTCATAACTCAGATTTCACTGCCTCTCACTCCCACCTGTTGATAGAGAGCCTATGGCTCCATATTTTGCAGAATTTTTATAAAAGTGCATTTCAATTTTAACAGACTCTCAATGTCACACTTCACAAATCGAATGGGATCTGAACAGGAAAGAACTATGAGTATGTGGCAGCATTCTCACTCTTTCTCCTCCTCTCTGATAACCATGATTCAGTTCTCTAGCAAGGCTGTCATTTCCGGCTCCTTCTCCCCTCGGAACAAGCACCCTCTCACTCCCACACTCCTCAGTCCTCAGCAGTAGGTTCTTCTGCAAGAACTTGCAGACTGGCCAGATGGTCAGCTCTCAATCCCAATTGGACTCTACCTTAGGGCTCCAGCAGACCTGAAATAGCTGCTCACTTCTCTGGAAAAAAATTTTGTTGAAATTAAAAGGTCTGAGGCCTGTTATTCCAATAATTGCAGACTAGGTAATTACTACCAAACCATCTACAAAAGCAAACTAGAAAAACTGGATAAAATATTAAAAATATGTTCGATGAAACAAGAAAGTGAACACAATAGTGAATAATCATCATGACAGAACCCAACAGAAGACATGAGATAGAAAACGAATGAGAAGAACCCTACCAAAGCCCTAACTTACTGACATGAAAGTTTCCAGGCCATGTCATAGGAATGAGAAACTCCAGTGCAGCTCAACGATTCCCTACAACGAAGAAATGAAGCAAGGGTTTGGAAAGACCAACATGGCTAAAGTTGGCAGGACAGAGAGGGGACAAAGAGTTGCAGGGAAAGAGAATCAGACATCTGTAGATGGTCCCCCTGAATATTCAACAGAGTACTAATCAGTGCACACAGCTGAGGAAGCTAGCAGAGACCAGGGGAAGAACCATCTAAAAGAATTACAAAGAACAGCAACTGGAGCTCACATGAGGTCAGAAAAAGTGACTGTTGCGTAACTAGATTGAAGAACCTTATAATTTTACATATAATTGAGTAGAATATTCAGAAAGATGTTGCCTCAGTAGTAGAAGGTTATTAGCCCTAAGCTAAACGATGTTCTAGTCTTGCTTTCCAAATATGAAAGGTAAGCCATAAATGGATCAGTTTCTAAGTAACTTAACTGCATCTCAGAACAAAGCCCAAACATGTATAGGAATTAAAAAAAATAACCATCACAATGTCTGCCATTCAAACAAAAGTTATTGGGCATGCAAAGAAATGAGAAAACATTGAGGAGAAAAATTAGTCAAAAACAACCCAAAACTGACACAGATGTTAAAATTAACAGGCAAAGGAATTTAAAAAGATATTAAAATTGTATTCCATATATTCAAAAAGTTTAACAGAAACGGAGGAGTTATTTTTAAAGACCTAAATCAGACTCCTAGAGACAAAAACTGCACTGGAAGGGATTAATGGCAAGTAAATTCAACTAAACATTTAAGGAAGAAATAATGCCATTTGTACATAGACTCTTCCAGAAAATTAAAGAAGAGAGGAGATTTCCCAATTCATTCTGCAAGGCCAGCATTGCACTGATAACAAAACTAAACAAAAATATTTCAAGAAAAGAAAACTACAACCTAATATTCTTCATAAAACAGATGTAAAAATTCTCAATGCAATTTTAGAAAATCAGATTCAACAATATATAAAAGGGATAATACATCATGACCAAGTGAGGTTTGTCCCAGGAATGCAAAGCCGATTTAACATTCCAAAATCAATCACTGTAATTCACCATATTAACAAACTAAAAAAGAAAAACTATATATCATTTCAATACATGTATAAAAAGCATTTGACAACATGCAACCTTCATTCTGATAAAAACCCTTAGCAAACTAGAAACAGAAGAAAAGTTCCTCAAATAAACGAAGGACATCTACAAAAAATCTACAGCCAACATCCCACTTAATCGTGAGAGACTGAATTCCTTTCCCCTAAGATCAGGAACAAAACAAGGATATCTGTTCTCACCACTTTTGTTCAGCATTATACTGAAGATTCCCACCAGCACAATATGTAATGAAGTCCAAACTAAAGGCATAAAGATTGGAAATAGAGAAGTAAAAGCAAGAAAATGACAAGATCATCTGTGTGGAAAATCTGCCGGAATGTACAAAGAAGCTACTAGAATTAGTAAGTGTGCTAACTAATATAGCAAGATTACAGCATTGCAATACTAGTATACAAAATTAATTGTATTTTGTATATAAGCAATGAAAAATCCAAACATGAAATTCAAAAAACAATACAATTTACAATGACATCAAAGAATACAGAATTCTAGGAATAAATCTGACAAAAATATAAAGAAGCTATACACCAAAAATAATAAAACATTGCTAAAAAATTTAAGATGGTCTTAATAAATGAACAAACATACCTTGCTCATGAATTGGAGGATTCAATATTTTTAAGATGTCATTTTTTCTAAGTTGATGTATAGTTGCAACACAGAATCTGATAAGGAATAAATACTCAAAGTATTAAATTGGTACAAAAGTAATTGCAGTTTTTGCCAATAAAAGTAATGGTAAAAACCACAATTACTTTTGCACCAACCTAATATATAAATTCCTAAAACACAATGAAACCAATTTAAAAATGGGCAAAGGACTTATATAGACATTTATCTAAAGATATACAAATGGCAAGGATATTCAACATCACTAATCATTAGGAAAATACAAATCAAAATCATAATGAGATACTATCTCACACCCATTGTGAGGGCTATTTTAAAAAAAAAAAAAACCCAGAAAATAAAGTGTGGATGAGGACGTGAAGAAATCGGAACTCTTTGCACTATTGGTAACAATGTGAAACTGTATAGTCGCTATGGAGAAAATTATGTAGGTTCCTCAAAGAATTAAAGATAGAACTACTATATGATCCAGTAATTCCACTTCTAGGTATATACTCAAAAGAATTGAAAGCAGATATTTGTACACACATTTTCATAGCAGCATTATTCACAATGACCAAAAAGTGGAAGAACCCAAGTGTCCATGGATGTATGAATAAATAAGCAAAGTATGGTATGCCGATAATGGAATAGTATCTGGCCTTAAGAAGGAAGGGAGTTCTGATTCATGCTGCAACATAGAGGAACCTTAAGGACATTATGCTAAGTGAAATAATACAGTCACAAAAAGACAAATAGCATGTGATTCCACTTATAAGAGGTACTTAGAGCAGTCAAATTCATAGAGACAGAAAGTCGAATGGCCATTGCTAGGGGTTTGGGGGAGGGAGGAGGGCAGTTAGTGTTTCATGGGTACAGAGTTTCTGTTTGGGAAGATGAGTTCTGGAGACTGATGGTTGTACAACACTGTGAATATACTTAATGCCACTGAACTGTACACTTAAAAAGGGTTAAGATTGTAAATCTTATGTGTATTTTACCACAATAAAATTTTTTTTACAATACTAAGTTAAAAAAAAAAAAAAAAAAAGAAGACCTCTCGGCCAGGCTTCTATGCCTTATGTGTGAATAATGCCTTCGAGGAGAGGCTATTGGCCAAACACCAATCACCCACTGCCAAAACTTGATTCACCAAAAAATTGATTTTAAATTGTTTTTTCACATGTGCTGATGGTTGTTAGCATCCAGGGTAATAAACCAAGCCAGGACAGGCACCCCTGTGTTTTCACAAGTCATTTGTTCCTAGCAATTCATTCATTAAGCACACCAACATTAAGCATCTTTCTGTGTTCCAGGCATTGGACAAGGTGCTGAGGTTTCAATGGGGAATAAGGCATAATCACTGCCCTCATGGAGTGCTCCTAGTGCCTAGTGCTGGGCAGCGTGGTGAGGGTCCAGGGAGGGGGACTAGAGAGAGAGAATAAACAAACAAGCAAGCAATCTTAATATTAAAAATTATGTGGAGGACCTCGCAAGGTTTGCAAGGTTTTCTTCTTCCTCTTCCGGGGACATTGTCTGCAGGCACTCAGAATGGTCCCGCGTTTGACACACCGACATAGGCTTTCCTACAATACAACCTCTAACAAAACTAAGCTGTCTGGAACCCCTGGTAACAGAATCATTTACCTTTATACCAAGAAGGTTGGGAAAGCACCAACATCTACATGTGGTATGTGCCCAGGCAGACTTTGAGGGGTTCATGCTGTAAGACCTAAAATTCCTATGAGATTGTCCAAAACAAAGAAACATGTCAGCAGGGCCTATGGTGGTTCCATGTATGCTAAATGTGTTCATGACAGGATCAAGCATGCTTTCCTTATCGAGGAAGAGAAAATCATTGTGAAAGTGTTGAAGGCACAAGCACAGAGTCAGAAAGCTAAATAGAAAATGAAACTTATTAACAAAAATGAAAAGACTTGCAAAAAAAATTGTGTGGAGTGAATAAACAAGTGCTTCTTTGTCAAGAAGCAGCTGGAGGAGGATATTATAGGAAAAAAATAATCTGAGAAGCCACCTCCATAGAAGGTAACTCCTTGAATTGCTTAACAGAGAGGTTAAACAGCAAACTCCATGATGCTATAATGAGATGCCCCCATTTGGGAGAAAACTGTAGGTTCTCTCCTTTAGACTTAGCTCTTTTTGGAAACCCACTCCATAAGCACACTATTAAAACATGTCAGATGGAAGAGATGTAGGTGTACTTATACATACACATATATTAACATATACATATCCAAATAGGTTCTTTCAAAGAACGACAGGTTTTGCCTCCCTGAGATCACTGGAACTTAGGATTTTATCTATAGCTTTCTGTTTTCATGTTTAGGATTTATTTTGAACAGCAAGTTTTGCACCTGTACAGAAAGTTTTTAGCTGACTTCAACAACTCAATTCATCAAGTTGTTCCTGAGTGCCTGCCTGCCAGGCCGTGCTCTAGGCACGGGGACACAAGAGTGACGGTGCCTTGTTGAGACATGAGCGTCCCAGCACTCAAGGAGCCAGCAGGCTTTTGCTGAGCACCAGGGATAACAAGAGTTCCTCCCAAGGTGACTTTCCCTGGGTGGGAATATCATATCAGATGACATCTCTAGTCTCAGACCAAATTACAAACTCAAAGAAACTTGGTAGGGTGGCAGGGCAGGGCAGGCCTGTGCATGCAAAACAGGGGCCCCAGCTGACCTTCTAGGGAGGGCACACGTTTCAAAAAATTTTTTGGCCATATTGGTTCCTTCATTCATTAGTTGAGCAACAACTACATCAGTGTTTATCCCAGTGGCTATGGGTGTCGATGGCCCCAACAGGAACTCTTTCCCTTCAGAGCTAGAGTCTCAGGACAAACGAGAAACACCTTGTGTGGAGTAGGCTCCTAGCTCAGGGTCACACGGCAGTGGTGGCAGGGCTGGGATGAAAGGTCTGCTGATAAGAGTGTTCCCATCACATCCTTTGGTGGATGCACACATGCAGATCAGCATTTGGGGGCAGCCTTCCTCTCCCCTACACCTCCAGCACGTTCCAAGGCTGCATCGGGTGTGATGGCGCAGCTGGCTCTGACCTTGGCATGAGCCTAATCTAAGCAGAAGATGTCAGGAAGGAGGTACAGAGTGGCATGCTTTCCCTATTTGGTGCCTTCAAGGCTGTGCTGCCCTTGGGCTGGGCTGGCGAATGGAGAAAGCTGGTGAGACAGTGGATACGATGAAGTCACCCTGTGATCTTAAACTGGAGGGGAAATACTCCTTGTTTATGGCTTAGAGATCCCACCCCGAGGAAGAGTGCTCAGCAAACTGAGGGCAAGGCACACTCATCAAAGAATCCACTAGTTCGCAGAATCAGTCAAGCAAAGCGATTGATGCCGTCATCAAAGGAGTGATGTTATGCGCAAATTACCTAGCTTGCTACAGACACTGGCAGCTTTTCCTTGCCTCTCCAACTGCAAAAGCAAATCGCACTCTACCTCCAGAAATGAAAAGAAGCACTCCCTCTCCAGGGACAACCCCAGTAAGGCACATGGGAAAAATATAAGTCTCATCCAGTGCTCAGCTCTTTCCAAAAGTCAGACACCCCTCACGTCTTCTATCCCATGTGTGGCTATGGCCCACTGTCCACAGGAGGCATTTCTCTGCTAGAAAGGTAGAGCTCTTCCAGTCTTCCCAGTCAAACAAGAAGGCTCAGCCTTTGTGGTCCTCAAGTAGCTTGCAGGGAGCAAGAAGTCGGGAAGTGGGAAATTCCAATTCCTCTGGAGTAAGGAGATGCTGTTTCTTTACTGGGGAAAGAGAGTAAGCAGGTGCATATATAACAGCCATGCTGTTAGAAGAGAAGATGTAGGATTTGAGCACATGAGAATGTTTTATTAATTTTGTATTTTAATTAGATTTTTGGGTTTTTTTTTTCTCTAGTCTGTCTTCTGTGTTTTTTTTTTTCCTTTTTTTTTTCCTGCATGAACCAAGAAAGAGAATGGCATTGAGAAGGTATAAAAGGGTTCTTTAATACTTCCACCTCCTTGGATATACAGCAGGAGAAAGAAAGTTGGATTACTTTATACTGGGCCTTTAAAAAAAAGTCTGGTACCTTTGTATATCATGAGCTAATGTGAATGGTAATGGCGCCAGCCTCCTGGACTAAGATTCCACCAGTTTCCCCTGTGCTGCAGGCCATCCCCCACCCGCACCCCAGCTGAAACAGAACTGAAACTCAGAAAACCTAGCTATCCCTGCATTAAAAAATATATTTGCAAGCATCCAGGGATTTTATTTCCCTCCTCAAAAAATTGAGAGCCTCAACATTTATTTTGTGCAGAGGCAGAGAAAGTACCCCCATAGTCTGTGGGCTGACCCCAAAACTGAGTGTCTGTGGCTATGACTATTTGATAACTGGGCTGCTACACTTGTAAGGTTTCATTTCTTTATTTCCTTCAAAATGAAACAAAGATAAACAGTGAGAGTAGTATTTTATTGTTTGAACACCAGTTTCTCCCCTTAACAATCCTGTGTTAGTATGCTATTTTCTTGATGTGATTTTAAACCTCAGTGTGTACCCGGCCAGTTCTGTATTCCAGAAGCTACTGTCTACTGCCAAGAGCTATTAATCAAAATAAATGGGTGCTTGGGATCCTGGAAGTGGTGTGGGGACTCTGCTTCTCTGTAGACAGACTACCCTCTTCTGCCCCAGAGTGGGGGAAGCAGGAGGACGATAGTGGTCAGGGAGGCACTGTGGCATTCTGAATCCCTGGTGACACAAGAGGGTGTCAACACAGCCTGTGGATAACAGTAGAAGGGCCTAAAATGTACTTACACCACCCTAAGACTGGACAAACTCTGGGGATACTTCCAGTTCATCTCCCACAATTTCTAGAGGCATCTGCACGCCTGTCAGCTTGGGCCAAGTGCACAGTAACACCATCTTTGTCAAAGCTAATTCCTGGCACCTACCCAATAAGCCCAGGCTGCTTTCATTTCTACTCTGTATTCTTTTATGACATTTGAAAGACAAAGAAAAGAAAGTGGTCTTAGAAGGTAAAAAGGTTACTTGAGTTCACAGACTTGATATTTTAGGAAGAGGCTAAACTAAATTATTCCAAAGTCTTACATTTAATTTGTGCCATCAGTGACCAAACATTTTCAAGAGTTAGTGGGTATAAAGGACTGAAAAGGATGATAAAGTTACTATCAACATTCAGGCCACAGAAAGGCAGAGGAGGGAGAGAACAGTTAGAAACATATTAAACCAAAATCTAGTCCAGCCATCCCTCTAGCCCTTTTATTTTGTACCTGGGGTAGGGGGTGGGGAGAGTTGATGTTAGCTTTTGGGTTTTTGCTTGCAGCAAGCATATTTCATTTTGAGCCGGTTGTGCCAGTTAGTGACATAATGTCCACATGGTAATATGATACGGTAAGCACAAATGCAGTGCACAAACCAGACTGTGGCCTGGGAAAGACAAGCTCTGTCCATATATCAACGGGAATGGCTCGGAACTCAGGGAGTGAGTATTTTGAAGCAATCGCACATGAATTCACCTTCAGGAGATTAGAGGCTGATGTCACCAGGAGAGTGAAGTCATCAGAAATGACCTAAACTGATGGGACCTTGCCAGAACAAAGCTGCGCTGTGCAGACACACAGCTTAACTCCTTCTGGGTTGAAGATTTCTCCGAGGCTGCTTTTTTTTTTTTTTTTTTTTTTTTTTTTTTTTTTGTGAACACGAAGAGTTTCTAACAGACGACAACAAAGCCGATATGACTCCCACACTCCTAGGCATCAGCTGGTGTTACTTGATGAAAGACGCCCAAAAATAAGTAAGTTCCACTAACCAGATGTCCTAAGCCCTCACCTTTTCATCCAAGAGTTCTACCCTGTCTCTATAGATTCTCAGGGGAATAGCACTAGTAGGCCTTTCATAACAGCAATTGAATTGAAGTGAATGGAATTAAGCTAGCAATGGCAGATCCCCCAGAATGGCAACAGTTGGGCCCACAGAATGGTGGTGGAACAGCACTACAGAAGACAGCCCATTTGAAAAGTGGCTGGTTGCCTGAGTCTACCTGTGATTCTCAGTGGAACACTCCATGTGCCAGGAAGCAGTAAGATGCTGGCTGTCTCTCCCCTAGTCAAGCTGCTTAGCAGTGAAGAACCATCCTCTTCTCCTTGTTACCATAATTCCTGAGAACCATTACCACTTGCTTATTTCATCCTCTCTAATGTCAACCCTTGGCTACTACAGATGCCATAAGGTCAGTCACACCTTGCTTAGGCCAAGGAATACAACATAACTTTAAAAGTTAATCATGCATGGAAAATACCTTCAGATTCATGCGTCCCCTTATGGGCAGTGGCCGCATTAACATTGCATCATAAAAACAAGCTAGATAAGATCATACTAGAGGTGGTCTTAGGGGCAGGGAGCTGGACCCGGCCTCTCTTCTGGGATGAACCTAGCATCTGGTGTGTAGAATCCGTAGTCAAGTGGGATAATGTAAATAAAAGCACCTTCCAAGCTGCAAAGTATTCACTGAAGAATATTTTGATTTCATGATGGTCCTTCACAAAGCAAGGATAAAGGACCAACAACAATAGGTATGACCTTAATATAGGCCAAATGGGAAGATGGCTGCCGACATGAGGTAGTGGGAGGTACACAGAAGAGGTCTCCTGCCCCTAAACCTTCCTCCTGATGCCTGTTGTGTACCTACAAATCCACCTCTAACAACTTGCTTGAGGTCAGTGCTTTTCAAATTGTTCTCATCACAACCTTTACAGTACTCTTCAGTACTCTCTCATACACGTACAATTGAAATAAAAGTTTTTGCAGAAGCAATACTTTCCCTACTGCCTAAGATGTGCTCTGACACTTCCTAATATATTTCATATGACTTCATTTTTTACTACTGGCTTGACCCATTAATTTAACAACTACTAATGGGTCAAGATTCACAATTTGAAAAACACTGAGAGTTAATTCCACATAGGAACAGAGCAGAAAAAAATATAAATTAGGGTTTTCACCATAGGGAATCGAGTCCTGAGAGGGGAAAAAACCCACGATGCTTTAAGGCTAGAAAGCAGAAGGCTGGAGAGAGCAAAAATCAGCTTCTACTACTTCATGAATCACTTTGGGCCGCCACTGGAGACCCTCATCAGAGTGTACCCATCTTCTCACTACATAACTCCTCCTCTATTCATCCACTCCCAAACTCATACACAATCACAGAAAGATAATCCATCCCCGCCCCTCTGCCCAGATAGAATCTAACAGAAATCAGTGTGCATTCTTACACTGAGACCAGAGAACCAAAGAGCAAAGGGACAATGACCAATAAGTGAACTGAAACCATCATGAATACTGAGACTGAAGTGTGCTTTTGCGGGATAGGAATCAAACCACATTGAGGTGAGTGCGCTCTTGCATCTACTTACACATGAAATGGGAAAATTAGCTCCACTTTATCACATTAAAGTATCTACGTCAGGTTTGGAAGCTATGGTTGGCTTTCAGTGCCACTGAAGCACCACGAGATTTAGGCTGACTTGGGCTACCCTATCTTGGGCTACATGATGAACTACTGTGACCAAACCCGTCCAGACACTGGGTGGATTTTTTTAAATATAGTAAATATTTACTGAGCTCTTACTAAGCTGTGCACTATAAAAAAATCTGTCAAGCTTTTTACTTGATTGTATAGTCCAAGTATTTGATTGAACTCACAGAATTCAGAGTTACGGTTATGCTTATTATCATAACCCTGAACTTGAATGGCCTTCAGACCTTGGCACATTTTGTGGGTTTTTAAAATACTGTTCAGCTTGCCACTGTCAATCCTTTGGATATACTTTTCTAAAACATCAATAACTTTCAAATGCTCAGATTAATTCTGGAATAAATACATTCTCTGCTGAGGGAGGTAATTTACTTAAAAAGGGGAAATAAAAGTGGTCAATTTCACTTTCTGTTTCCATTGAGACTAATTTTCTGTGCACCTGCCTTCAGGATTTAGAATGAGTGAGAAATTTACCTGTATTTTTAATGAAAATTCATGTTGTTTCCTTTTTTGAAAGTAGCACACCAAAAGAGATAGCATGCTAGTGTGGGCCTGTTCCTAATATTTGTAAGATGCAGGCAAGAACACACGCAGGGACCAGGACTGGGCAGCCCTGTGGTTTCTTACCGAGGTCGAGGAACACTGATTACATGCATGTGAACACTTCAGCCAGTATATGCAAGGTCTGTCTTCTTTCCCATCCCACCCTCATGAGACACAGGTATGTGTACACCACAGTAGGCACAGGGCCAGGAGAGTCTAGGTGCTGATCCTAAGCATAGTCGAGAGTGGGTTGTCAGGGTAGGCATGGGGGATAATCACAGGTGAGCCAGAATAGATGTGGAGTCCAGGGAAGAAGCAGCTTTAGCTGCCTCAAACCTAAAGGGGGTGGGGAGGTAGGAGGAGCGAGTACTGTACTAGTATTAATCCATTCATATCAATGCATTCAATGTGTCCTATTGCGTATGAGACACCCACAACCACTTAACAAAACCCATTGTTACACCAACAAAACAAACATGAATGCATGCCCTGCCCTAATCTAGAACCCAAGTTGTAGCATTTCACTCATAGAAAACAAAACAAAACAAACAAACAAAAAAACAGATTTTATTTTTACTCAAGTAGCCTTTGTATTTTTTAAAAGAAAAAGCTAATATTTCTCATACGCTCGTTTTTGTATTTTTTTAACATTGCTTTCAACTAGGGACCCATTTTAACCTGAGCCTACTTTGAGCAGGTTTGTAAAGTAGTTGAACCTGATGTTCTCTTTTGCTGTTGATGTATCCAGGCCATTTGCAGGGAACAGAAAGAGAGAATGTCAGAAATGCACCCTTCCCTGGCTTAAGCAGAAAGCAGATCTTTTTCACAGGTCTATGTATGAGAAGAATGGAGAAAAGGAAGGGAGCCATTTAAGCCCATGTCTCTGGACATCAGCCTGGTATGTCTTAATAGCTTGTCTGTTACAGAGTGTCATGTAACTTGTAGGAAAGAAAACATTTCTCAAACACCTGTAAGTACATTCCATGGTACAGATGTGGCATCTTTTCCCACAAGGGACCACTGCAAAGCTAAAATCAACAATTAAGAACAGCTGCAGTCTTGCGACCAGCTGCCCTTGCTAACCCCCTTGTACAGAGGGCAAGGAGAAGGGTAATCAACACAGAAGACTGAAATTATCCTTTCCTTGCATTACTTTTCCCTCTTGTGAAATGTGTTGGAACTTCCCCCGTATGCTGAAGATGTGTTCCTAAGGCTGCACTTCTGTTTACAAAATGTCCTGCAGTGTTTCCAAGCCTTGGAGTCTGTGGTAATGTCTAACCTTCTGCTTCACAGAGCTGGGCTCGCAGCTTCAAACTGCTGCAAGAGCAGATTCAAATATGCAAGGAAATTCTATTGCTTTTGAGAAAGCTCCTTCAGGAAGCCATCAAGTGTGTCATTTGGTCACAGGCTCTAGGACCCCTCAAGAACTAAATGAATAACAGAAGACCAAAAGCCATCAATGAATCATGTGTGTGGCAAATCCTTTCAAAGGATTGACCTGCCCATGAATCAGAAAAGAAAGAAGAGCCCTAGCTGAGTGACTGGAAAACTAACATGACGAGTAATAACTCATAGGTATCACGGGAGAGGAAACTGGGAAGAAAAAGGATTTCATGGTGGTTGGAGGAAGACTAATGCCATAAAATCCTCTGAAAAAAATAATAATCATCTGAAGAAACTTCCTAATACTGATGACTTTTGTGTGTGTGTTAAGGACTATCTCCCCAAGAGAAATGGCAGGAAAGTCATCAACTAAATCACTTCTAATGAAGAAAGAGAAAAATCAGAAAATAGATTATTCAGACATGCCCCTCCTCTCCCAAGCCTTTCAGGCAGTAAAGTGGGGAGTTCAGTGAGATGATCTCATGAGCTCTTCCATCTCTTAATCTTGTTCAGAGTGAGAACCTGTTTCTGGCTGTATTCCTCCCACTCCTTTTTCCTGTGGTCCTGCTGCTAATGGAGGCGTCCAACCCACAAACCTGGGATGCAGTAAATTTTCATCAACCTTCTCCATTTCACTTTTAAACAAGTTAGGTCACCTTATCAGCATAAATTGTGATTTAGAGAGATGACAGAGGAATAAATCAGGTTTGCAGGCCCGGCTGCTATGGCCGTTACATGGATGTTTGTCCCTGGGCCAAATTCAGAACTTAGCTTTGGTGCCTTCTTGTGTTTGCCCTTTCTAGGACTTGATAGGTGTGCAATATAAAAATAAAACTAGCAACAAAAAGTTGATTCTCAGATATCTGATATCTTGCCTTACATGCCTAGGTTGCTTGTTTTCAAAACATGAGCACACTGATCTGTGAATCTGTCAACAAGTCATAGGTCAGGGATCCTGACCTGAATTTGTTTTGCTATGTCACTACACACCAAATGTTTGATTCAGATGTTTTCAGACCTGAAAATCAACCTATTTGAAAAGTTTTTGTTTAAACTTTTAAGAAAACTATTCATAGCACCTACTCAAGAAAAGACAATAGAATTTAAAACGAAAATAATTCATAGTGCATTCAGTTTTAATATTATGGACTTTGGGTTCATCCAATATCCCTTCTTTAACCCTTCTCTTCTGACTCACCATATTTCACTCCCTTCCTAAAATCATTCATGTCAACTGGTGTCAACCAAGTGGGATTCTTACATTTCACAAAAGTGAGAGGCATCCCAATGCTCTCTTTAATTTCTTTTTCTTTTTTTTTTCTTTTCTTTTTTTTTTTGAGACAGAGTCTTGCCCTGTCGGCCAGGCTGGGGTACAGTGGCATGATCTCAGCTCACTGCAACCTCTGTCTCCCAGGCTCAAACGATTTTCCTGCCTCAGCCTCCCGAGTAGCTGGGATTACAGGTGTGTGCCACCATGCCCGGCTAATTTTTGTATTTTTAGTAGAGATGCGGTTTCACCATGTTGGCCAGGCTGGTCTCAAACTCCTGACCTCAGGTAATCTGCCTACCTCAGCCTCCCAAAGTGCTGGGATTACAGGTGTGAGGCACCGTGCCCGGCCTCTTTAATTTCTAGCAAAAGCAAACTAAGCTGCCATTAGAATGTGCCTTGCAAATATCCAGCTACAGGGAATGTAATTGACCAAGGTCTTCAGCTGCTGCACTCTGAGATCCACCATCACATTTGTACCACATCCGTACTGGCTGCTCCCAGCCACAGGCTGCTCCTAGCCAATGACTGGATGTGGTGGGCAAGCCTGTTCCTGGGACACAAGGGACTCCTCTGACAGCCAACTTTGGTTCACAGACTCCATAACAACCTTGCTGAAGCTTCCTTAGGCTGCACAATGGTCTAGGACACTTCCACCTAACCTTCCTTCCCTCTCTCCACTTGTGAGATAGACTTGTTCCATAGTCTAACAGCTCTCTCTGCTCCCTACCCATTTTCTCCCAGACAGGTATTTCCCCTAACAAAATCCTTGCACATTTAATCCCACCCTGATGTCTGTCTCTCAGACTAAGACAGCTTGCTTTTTCATTCTTGGCCTTTTCCAATAAAAATGGGAGGGCAGTGGTCTTAGTATGCCAATATAGGCTCCTTACATTCTGCTAGATTGGGTCACAGTTTGGAGAAAACAGATTCAAATCAGTGTAGTAGAAAACAGATATCACATCTTCTTTCTTTCAAGGCACAGATTACCCTATATACTAGTGAACAGTCTCAAGCCTGTTTGAGGGGAAGGGGAAGAGTTGATGAGCAATACTAAAAATCATCTTATTAAAAATATAAGTAAGATAATTCAATGCCCTTTATGTAGTTATATGTGACAATGTGAACTAGGGCTTATTTCCTGAAATATTTTTACAATCTTTTGTTCCAAAACTAATATGAGAATTTTCTCTTACCAGGGGATGCATTGGGCTGAAATGTCATGGAATGCTTTTCTGGGACTCTCAGCTCCATCAAACCATAAATGAGATTGGTGGTGGGGAGAATCTTCTCTGGCCTATACACTTTCCATGGGAACCATCATGGCCATCCCATAGGCTTACTAGAAGAGCTGCTGTGACCTTTATTCCTGCTTAGCCCAATCTCAGTAGACCAGGGAATAACAAGAACCATTGATTCCCCTGAGCTGCGCCAATGTGGTTCCAGCTGTAACAGCAAAAGCCCTGGAACACTGCTCATTTGATAAGAAAAGAAGGTACCACTTCCTTTCTTCTTCCTTCATCCCTACTAGTTTTAGAAAAATTAGGGACTGAGCCAGACCTTGCTAGTTGCCTGTCCATTCTCCTCTTTTCAAAAAATCTCAGCTTTGTGCAAAGTGACAATAGGCCCATCTAAAAATACTATATTTTCTAGTCTGCAAGCCAAGGAGAGAGGCCTCAGGAGAAACCAGCCCTTCTGACACCTTGATCTTGGACTTCTAGACTCCAGAACTGTGAGAAAATAAATTTCTGTTGGTTAAGCCATCTAGTCTGTGGTGTTTTGTTAAGGCACCCCTAGCAAGCTAATGCAAGACTCATATTCAGAAGATAGAGAGAGCTTTATAAAACAATATCAAAAAGACAGTCAATACAATGAGAACTGTACAAAAAAAATTACAGAAAGCACTTCACAAAAGAGGATATCCAAATAACCAATAAACATATGAAATGAAAAGTACCTCAACTTTAGGTGATTCATTAGTTATTAGGGAAATAAAAATTAAAAACATTATATGATACTATCACATACTCATCGGAATGGCCAAAATTGAAGGGATGGATAATACCAAGTGTTGCCAAGGATATGGAACAACTGAAATTTTGTACACTACTAGTGGAATGATAAATTGATAAAAAATACTCTGGGAAATTGTTTTGCAGGAGCATAGCTAAATATAAACACAATCTACAATCCAGGGATTCTTCATATAGGTATATATCCACAGAAATGTGAACATATGTTCACCAAAAGATGTGTACTAGAATAGTCATTGTAGCATAATTTATAATTACTAAAACCCGCAAGCTACCTGAATGCCCAACAATACTGGAATGGATTTTTTAAAATTTATATTTATACATTAGAATATAGCAGTGAGAATAAATGTTCTATAATTCTATGAAATAATATGGGTGATTCTCACGAACATTATGTTAAACAAAAAAAGTCAGACACAAAAGAGTATCTGCTATATGACTCCATAAAGTTCAAAATCAGGCAAAATTAATCTATGCCATTCTTTGGGGTATATAAGAGGTATTTCAAGGGAATAAGGATTCTGAAGTGCTGGAAATGTTCTAGTGTGTCTCCTGGGTGCCAGTTACATTGGTATGTTCACTTTGTAAAAATTAATCAAGCTACATACTTGTGATTTGTGAACTTTTCTATATGTATATGTCACTATAAAATTTTTATGAAAATGAGAGAACCAACTCAGTAGGCTTGCACTTTTTTCTTTACATTTTCCCCTTTTCATTCCTGGAACACAGATGTGATGCCTAAAGAAGAACCATGAGATGACAAACATGAAAACAAAAACTACATGCTAAGTTTGCTAGGTAGAAAAACAGAGGTATCCTAGGGGGACATTGAGTGCATTATAAAGCTCTGAACTGCCTACCACAGTCAGCCTTCTTGTTCCACACGAAAAAAAACTTAAAACCCTAACTTGTTTAGGCCACCATCTAGTCAAGTTTTGTTATTCACAGCTAAATGCAATGCTAACTGACAAACCAACTCCTCAACAGCTTCCTAAAAAATGAAATAGATTAAGAAAATACATGTTTCATGCGATGACCAAGAATGCATGACCAAGAAAGGTGATCAGGGATGATCTTGACCAAGGTTAACCCTGCCTCATCCTTCCCAGTTGATATAATTGTACCTAGATGTGACTCTGAGTTAGGTTTCAGGCAAAGGAATTTAAGCTCACAGGGATACACTCTCTGGAAGTCTTTAATATGGGACTGAAACAGGCAAAGAATTCAGACATCAGTATTATCCTGGAAATGCATATGAATACTACAAAGAAATAAGTCATTGTTTATGTTAGTCTTATTACATATATGATTCAACTACTGTAACATAAATCCAAATTAGCAATGGCTTATTTTAAGGTAGCCTCTCAGTGTTAGGGTCCCTCAGTTTTAGAGACCTAAGCTCCAGTTATATTGTTGCTCTACCATCCCTAGGACATTGCTCTCATCACATGGTTCAAGACTGATCACCATTACTACTCTGCATTCCAAGCAGCAGAGTAGAGAAAAGAGGGCAAGGAAGACGTTTCTCTCCCTTTTAAGGCACAACCAGGAGTGGCATTGTCACTTCTGAGCACATCCAATTGGCCAGGCCTTGGTCAAGAACAAGGGAAGGGTAGGTAATGTAATAGGTAGCTGAGGGGCCATGATATCACTTAAAAATTCTGCTGCTATGAAAGAAAAGGAAAAAAATGGATATGGAAGAGGTAGGGACTAGCAACCCACTACATGGGATAATATACTCTACTGTGATTTCATCTATTGAGAATCTACACACCAATAAGAACAAGAAGCAAATTTTTTATATCCTCAAAGCAAGTTTCTGAAAGGAAGAATGATTTGGAGAATGACTTAATTTTTTTACAAAAAATTTAATCTAACTCTTGTCTCACCACGTTCTTCTATTCCCTGAGAATTCTGTTCAAAGTTCATCTTTCCTGTTAAGCTCCCCAGATGAACTACACCTGGCTCCAATTGTTCTGATCACTTCCGCAATTTCACCAGCAGCACGTATCTGTCTGTGTGTAGCACTAAGTGATTATGCATGTGTGCACATCTTTTACTGAGGCTATATGTATTTTTCTATGAAGAGGTGGAAATCATATGACTTTTGAAATCTGGCAGACATTGATTCAAATCCCAACTCTGTAGCTAAGTGGCTACATGCCCTTGCTACACCCCTCCCCACACCCCTCCCCACTGATATCTTTGGTCTCAAAAGAGGGGTCTGCTCTAGTTCACCCCATCTCTTCACCCCATCCCTCCCAATTATTCTAACAGTTATCCCCCTTATGCCTTCAATCTGTCTTTCTACACTAACTTCTTTCCCTCATTATAAACCAGATCACATTTCTTTAATTTTTTCAAAACTCTCCCTCATCTTTATTTCCCATACTAGCTTAGCTCTTCTTTCTGTCATTCCACACTATAACTTCTTAAAAGTGTGTATCCCCTTCCTCGCTGTGGGTCACCCCTCCCCTGACTTCTTATTACAAAATCAGTCTGTTACAAAAAGTCCTGACCACTTCCAAAAGCCAGTCCACCCATCAATTTTCTGCAGTCTAAGACATAGTTGACTATTCCTTCCTTTACAATTGTTCCCCCCAACCTTAGCTTTCACAACCTTATCTTCTCATATCTCTTCCCTGTCTCTCCAGGCTTCCCATCTGAGGCCCCTTCATGAATTCCTCTTTCTCTCCTACCTATCAAAGGTTGGTTTGCTCAGGAACAACCTTTGGCCTTCTTCTCTTCTCTCTCTCCACACACCCTATGAATGTTCATCCATGCCTATGGCTTCCATAAATTCCAAATCAGTCTCTCTAGTCTAAACTCTACTGAGTTCTAGACCATTCCAGTTTTCTTGGGACTGAAGGATTTCTTGGGCTGCAAGACTTTCAGTTTTAAAACTAAGAAAGTCCCAGACAAATCAGAATGAGCTGGTCACCCTAGAAACTACTGGACATTTCTATTTGAATGTCCTACAGACCCCACAAATTCAACATGTCCATCCCTGAGGTCATTGTCAATGTCTCACCCCAAGCCTACTCATCTTCATGTATTCACTGTCCCGGTGAATGGTGCCATTGTCCAGTCTACAACAGAAACAAAAACCCAGGAGGCATCCTGAACACGGACCACTCTCTCAATCACCATGTCTGCTAGTCACAAAAACCTGAGAAGAACTGAAATGTGTCTTCACTGCCTCACCTAATTCAGGACTTCCTCATCTCTTGCTTGAACTATCATTACTACATCCTATCCTCCCTGCCCCTAGTCTTGTCCCTCCAATTTACATAGGCATCAGAGTGATTTTTCTAGAACCAAAATCTAACCATGTTATCCTCCTGCTTTATCAAAGGCTCCCATAAAGCTCAAACTCCTTGCATTGGACTCATACAAGTCCTGCAAGATCTATCTCCTGCCTGTGACTCCAAAAATCCTCTTTCTCCTTTCACCAGCTACTGAACTCCTGGAACTCCTGAGAAATAAAATGCTCCTTCACAGTCCTGTTACTTTGCTCATGTTGTCTTCTCTACTTGAAATGTCCCTCTTGCTGCCTGATAAGCTCTTATGGATCCTTCAAGGCTCAGTTCAAGTGTCTCCTTCTCTAAGAAGCCTTCCCTGTATCTATAATATACCTCTATCATGCATCTCCCTTAACATATGAAAATGCAATTATAGATGTATTCACATCTGTTTTTTTCTACCAGACTGGGTATAAAACTCTTGAGGGCAGGAACCTTGTATATTCATTTTGTGTTCAAGGACAGTATTTGGAACAGTCAGAACTAAAATATATTTTTACATGACTGACTCAACTCTGGGTCTGGTTCTCCGTCCTTAAGAATGTTACCTCTATATCAGCTGTTACCCCTACCTTGAAGAGTATATTGCAGGGATTTACATACAGGAAAGTATCTATCCTTTGTCTGGAACTCGGCAGATCATCTCCTCCCTTTTATGATTAGGTGATGACCTGTATTTTCTGCATCCTTCGTGATGTCTCCAGTAGAAGCCTGATTGATACTTCTCGATGCCTAACACCAGGATTTGGAGCTGGGGACCAGTAAAAAATCCCTTTTACTCCTGGGGGAAGGCAAGAAGTCAGCTTAGGAATTAGTCAATGTTTATATTAGTATTGGTTCTCATCAATAATAGGAATCTCTACAGAGTTACTATCTGTGATGCTCCACCAGCTTCGTTCATGGAAGGATAATCTTGCTCTAAAATAATTCTCGTTGGTACACTACATACACTGCACTCATCGCCACAGAAGTGCACAATAAGAAGAGCTGAGACTAAATATTTTTAAAGGGAAGGTAAAGCCATTTCACATCCACTAGATTGACAGAAGATTTTTAAAGTCATGGCAGATGTTGGCAAAGATGTGGCACAAGGGAGATTTTCATGCACTCCTGGTGGGAGAACAACTTGGGATAACCACTTTAGGAAACAACTGAGCAATACCTAATAAAGTTGAACATGCAATTACCCTAAGCCCAAGTAATTCCACTCCTATGGAGATACCCTAAAGATACTCTCATGCATGTACCAGGAAATATGTGTGGGAAAGTTCATGACAGCATAGTTTACAGTAGTATAAAAATTAACAAGGAAAGAAGGAAGGAAGTCTCATATATTTTCAAGTAGGAGGCAGGAGCCTACCTTCTACGAAGGAAGGAAGGGAGGGAGGGAGGGAGGGAGGGAGGGGGGAGTGAGGGAGGGAGGGAGGGAGGGTTTAGAATAATAAAAATGAATCAACTATAGCTATCCATTTCAACAAGGGTGAGTCTCAAAAAATTAAAGCTTAAAGGAAAAATAACAGTGAAATTTCATTAATATAAAGTCCAAAAAGCACCCCAAAATCAAACAATACATTGTTTAGAGATCTACATGTATGGTAAAACTGCAGAGAAAAACACAAGACTAATTTGCATGAAATTTAGGATACTAGTTCAGGACAGAAGTGAAAAGAGTCAACCAGGAGGGGTACTGAAGACTTTCAAAGGTCCGAGTAATGTTCACTTTCTTAGTCTGGGTGGTCAGTATATGGCTGCTTGCTCTATTTTTGTATTATTATATTATTGCTCTCCAAACTGGACATGGACATTTACATTCTCTTTTGCATTCAAGATATACTTTAAATTTTTAAAAAATTTTTTAAAGAGAGGCTAAGTAACTTTTTCAAGGTTTTGCTAATAAGCAGCAGAGCCATGACTGGAACCCAAGCCTGTTGACCATAAAGTTCATGGTGTTTTTCCCTCACACACACACTGCCTCCCCAAATATTGCACTCACGTGTAAGTTGTAGTCCTTAATCCAAATGTTCACTAATGGATGAATGAACAAACTGTGGTGTATACATACAAAGGAATGTCATTTGGCCTTAAAGTGGATGGAAATGCTAACACATGCTACAACATGGATAAACCTTGAGGACATTATGCTAAGTAACATAAGCCAGTCACAAAAAGACAAAAACTGCATGATTCCACTTAGATGAGGTACTTAGAGTAGTCAGACTCACAGAGACAGAAAGTAGAATGGTACTTGCCAGGGGCTGAGGTTGGGAAAAACAAGAAATAAAAAATAGCAGGTGCTGCTGAGGCAGGGCTGGTGCCCAGGCGTCTGTGGGACTAACCTCTTCAGCCCATCACTCTCTAACCACATGGCAGGAGGCATAAGAACAGGAAGGGGTGTGGCATCAGGAAGAGATGAGAAACAGAATCAGCACCTGGAATGCTAGCACCAAGAAGCCAGAATTTGCCACAAAGTTGAGCTCTGAGCCTGAACACATCTCCAAGAAGGATTTAGCTCATGTAAAATTTAGTGACTCATGCCTGACAGAAACACAACAGAACATACAAACATACATAAACAGCTATATCCCAAAACACAAGCAGAAAAAGACAAAATTCAGTCATCTGGATAACTTGCCTGCATGATATCAAGCTGCCAGTCTTTGGACGACTGACTTAAGTCTTTATGTCTGACTTTTTGGCCTCAGCATGCCCAAAAGAGTTGAAGTCCAACAGCAGGCTGGCACTCTTTGTCCATTACATTAAACCTGCCACACAGTTATCTTAAGAATTCTCATGGTCAGTAGAGAACATATATGTTAATTTAACATTTGAAAATGAAATGTTGGCCAGGCGCAGTGGCTCACGCCTGTAATCCCAGCACTTTGGGAGGCCAAGGCAGGCAGATCACGAGGTCAAGAGTTTGAGACCAGCCTGACCAACATGGTGAAACCCTGTCTCTACTAAAAACACAAAAATTAGCTGGGCGTGGTGGCAAACGCCTGTAATCCCAGCTACTCAGGAGGCTGAGGCAGGAGAATTGCTTGAACTCGGGAGGTGGAGGTTGCAGTGAGCTGAGATTGCACCGCGGCACTCCACCCTGGGGGAAGGAGTGAGACTCTATCTCAAAAACAAAAAAAAAAAGAAAGAAAGAAATATCACTGAGATAGTGTTTGTAAGCACTTTTGGCTCCATGAGGATGCTATGGGAGGCAGCCTTCTCCCAGGGCTCCAGAGGAGAATACTGCACACATCCCCTCTAGCCTTGAACTCAGACTTCTCAGTATGTTCTGACATCATTCCCTTTTACAGCCAACTCCACTGGATGAGAGGGAGGGGCAAGACACACAGCCTTCTCTGAGATCCCGCCACCATCCTCTCCAATTCTCTACCCCATCTTCCTTACCCAGAGGGCTTTGTCACTTCTCTGTTCTGGAAATCTGTTCTATGAAAAAATGGAACATCCAGCCCCATATATTTTCAAGTAGGAGATAGGACCCTGCCTTCCACCAAGACTCATGTGATGGAGGAATCCCCAAAATAGGAAGGGCCTCAGAACTCTTGAGAGATGAAAACAGGCTAATATCCACAGCAAGGACCAAGACTTTATTATTATTATTATTATACTTAAAATTTTAGGGTACATGTGCACAACATGCAGGTTTGTTACATAGGTATACACATGCCACGTTGGTTTGCTGCACCCATTAACTTGTCATTTATATTAGGTATTTCTCCTAATGCTATCCTTCCCCCTGTCCCCCACCCCATGACAGGCCCCCATGTGTGATGTTTCCCACCCTGTGTCCAAGTGTTCTCATTGTTCAATTCCCACCTATGAATCAGAACACATCATTTGACCCAGCGATCCCATTACTGGGCATATACCCAAAGGATTACAAATCATGCTACTATAAAGACACATGCACACGTATGTTTACTGCAGCACTATTCACAATAGCAAAGACTTGGAACCAACCCAAATGTCCATCAATGATACACTGGATTAAGAAAATGTGGCACATATACACCATGGAATACTGTTATATGCACATTCCATATGGAATATGCAGCCATAAAAAAAGACTTTTAAAACTAAGAAGGAAGAATGTGACTTCTTTTGTCCCTGGCTTAATTCTCTCTGATTCCCTCTAATCTAGCTATCTAAATAAAAGAATGTCACAAGCTGAAAGGAAATGTGAAGAAAAAAACATATGAATTAATAGCTCATGATATCCTGACAAATTTTATACCCATAATTTCTTATAATTCCATCAATTGGTATTTCTATTCCCATCTTGTAGGTGAGACTGTCCAGTTTTAGAAGGATTCCCTGTGATCTTAGGCAACTTCTTTTTCTTTACACCTCTGTGTCCTCACCCATAAGTTAGGATATATCTACCCCATAGGGCTGTACTCATGACCAAAGCTCATAGCTCCAAGCAACAACAAGCAGAGCTCCAGGGATGACAGTGTAGTGTGGAATGGACACCACTAAACAGGGAGGGCCTCAGGCACACTGACTTCCACACTGGCTGCCACGAATCCTCCATGAACCATAAACACACGTCTTTACCTCTCTGAGCTTCCATGTCACCATCTGTAAAATAATAGTGTTAGACTAGACTATTGCCAAACTCCCTTCTATCTCTAAAATTCACTGTCCACAGGTTCACCCTGCAAGTTAGCTCCTAAACCCTGACAGAGTCCATGGGATGGGGCTGTGACCAGATGCTTGTTTCTCCTCACTGTCCCAGTTCCCAGAGGAGGCCTGGTCTCTCCCCTCAGCTCTGGAATAACAATTTGATCTGACCTGTCAAACTGTGAGCATCAGGTACTGGTGTATCCTACACTCACAGCAACCCTAGGATCATTTTCATTTCATCATCATGCTATCTTTCTATTTAAATGAAAGATAGCATGATCAGAACAGCATGTGGTAAACAACAAAGCCCACAGGAAAGAAATGCAAGGACCCCAGGGCAGAGGGACAATCTCTGATCAGAAGGTCTGTAAAGGGTGCAGAACCCAGAAGTTCATTATGAGTGGGTGCCACTTAAGATTGTTTTTATTTTTCAGGCATAGTTTTTGCTAACATCATAATGTCATGTTGAAGGAGTTAAGGATATTATAGCCATGAGTTCATGCTGAGATCTCAAAAGAGGAAAAAGGAGAAATGATACTGTCTTTGCTCTGTGGCACCTCACGATGGAAATAATAGATGATAGATGTGTTTGGAAGTAAGGGAGGATTGGTGGCTAGGTGAGGTAAACAAAAAGAAAGCCTTGCCAGGTGCAGATCTGCATTTGAAACACGGCTGCTTGGAGTGGACCATAGATGTCACCTAGGGACACATGCTGCTCCCATCTCTCTGATTTAATTTTCCCCTACATGGGGATTTCTAAAATGGAGCATTAGTGACTCCCTCCTTTGTATTCCCACAGCTCTTCGGCCATATCTTTATTGTACTGCTTCAAATGCTAACTAACCACGGTCCATCCCCCACACCAGACTCTGAGGGTCCCTAGTGCCTTGGCATCCAGCAGGTTCTAGGTCATGCTTATTTTACCAATAAAAGCAGCAATTAATTCCAGCATGGGAAGCAGGGGTTGGGTGAAGTTCCACAAAGGTTTTAGCCTATGAGCAGGACTGTTTTTAAGCAAGGATTTTTCCAGATGAAAAAGCAGAAAAGTTTTGCAAACAGTGAAAAACCAAGGAGAGAGGAGAAAAGGCTAGAACAAAGAAAGACCCATAATCCCAGGAGGAGACTGGGGCATGAAGTCAACTTTTGGGAGACATGGAAATTAGTAACTGAGGCAGAAAACAGAGGACAACAGAAGTTTGAGATGGCTGTAGGAGACCCAGGAGATGTCCCAAAGGGAGGCAGTAGCATAGGTATGGAAGTCAGGAATCTGGATGACCCCAGAAAAGTGCTGAGGGGGAAAGGGTGAGGGCCAAGGACATGGCTCTGAAGACAGGAACATTTCAGGGCCCAGAAAAGAACGCATGAAGGAGACTGTGTAGGAACAGAGGTAAGGCTGTGCTGGGAAAGTCATGAGGGAAAAGAGTTTCCCAGAGTCAAAAAACACAGGCAGCTGAGCTACCCTTTTAGATTTAGCCCAAACAGCACAAGGAGTGGACGTCATTTCAAATCCCAGAGCCAGCTCTGGTTCAGTGGCCTGGCCTGGGTCACCAGGGCCCACCTAGCCCCTGGCAGTTTTCGTGGAGACTGTGCAAATCCACTTTGGAACCAATGAATGGGTTTGTGTTCCAGGCTTATTGCAAAAGACTTGAAGTTCTGGTGTCTTACGGGGAAAAAAAGAAAAACTGGTAACTTTTTTAATGCATGATAAAGAAAATGTGTGAGAATGTTCCCTGAGGTGATGGGTGGTTATTTTCCCATCAGTAAACCTCTGTGAAACAATCCGGGACTGTCCTTCCTCAAGGAGCTGAGGCCGCTCACAGAGGCCACCATCTGGGCAAGCAGGTGTGGCTGAAAAGCACACTGACAGGCCCGCCACGAACGCACGTGCAGAAGCTGATGTTTCTTTAAACGCTGCAGCTGCTACTCATAGATCCTGACGCTGCTTGTGCCTGGCTATTAGAATCGTTGCAGAGTCGGGGGGGAAGGGGGATGTTTAATGCCTTAGCTCTGCGTAACCTATCCCAATTCTGTTTGCTACATAATGTGTATTTGTGTTTCACTAGAGTGCTTGAATCTAGCAAATGTGTTACAAGGCTGCAGAGACTGAGTTGGTCGGCTGCCGGGATCATTTCTCAGAAACTCACCTAGTGGTCTCACCTAAGGCTGGATTCTAAAATGTCTTAGGTCCATCCTGAATTCGGGCAGGAGAGCTCACAGATTCCCCTGTTTGCCAACTGGTGCCTGAAATTCCTAAATGCAAATCCTTTGGATTGGAGCATTGTCCTTGGGGACAAAGAAATGCCCTTGGGCTTCTAGCTAACAAACAAGAGAACATTCTAAAAACCACCCCACCAAAATCAGCTACATGAACAAAGGAAATACCATAAAATGAGAAAAATTGTCCATGCAATAACATAAAGTCTTAGAAATTACAGCACTCTCGATTCCAATACAACATTAAATAATCCCCCCGGATCTACGGCAGGCAGCCAGCCCCTATGCTTGTTCCGCTTTGGTGCCTCAGGCTCTGGAGTGTGTCTTTCCATCCTGCACTGCCCTAAGACTGTTCTGTTTCTGCAGGAAACTACAGGTATATTGACTTCCCTCTACCCATACATCTGTCTCTACCTGCTCCCAGCTGGTCCAGTTTGCTCGTGGTCCAGGAAACTGTTGTTTGTTGATCGAAGGCAAAAGAGTAAGCCTTTTCTCCCAGGACCCTGTTTCTCCCAGGTATCTGGGCCGCAGGGGCTCAAGAGCAGCTTCCATGAAATGAGGTCCCACAGCTGCAGCCACTTCTTCCAGCACCACCCCCTCTTCCAGGTTGCCAACTCAGCACCCTCCATGCGTCTTTTTCAGTCCTTTTTTGAGCCCCAGACAGCACCCTTTGTACCTTACCAAAGTGAGACTGTGCCCCACTGAGCAATTCCTGTGTCTTATCTGTTCTTAAAAATTGGGACTTCACAGACCTCTCTTCACATGGATAAGTAAAGGAGAATAAACCTGGGCATGTGGAAACATTCCCAAGCACAGAGATGAGAAGAAAGGCCAGAGGACTCTGAGGGACTCATTGCCTTCTAAAGCACACATTGCAAGCACAAAGAAGAAAACAATTGTAACACATTCTTCATGTTGCTAATAAAATACAAAAGCACATAATCTGTGAACAAAAGGAGAAGCCATGGTAAAAGCAGAACTATTCAAATGTCTATATATATTTGAGTAAGGATTTAACCAAAATAAGCATTTCTAAAAATAAACAATAAAACAGTACGAATAGATAAAATACTAGAAAAAACTATCCTGATTTTTTTTTTAAATCCAAGTCTGGATGTAGAGAGTTCTCACAATGATCCAGGCAGCAGTTTTGAAGTTTATACCTAGTTTGTTTTAGTAAATTTTCTAAATTCCAAAAACAAAGAAAAAATTCTAGAAGTATTCAAGCAAAAACCACCTGTTTTTGTTACCTGTTGTTTTAGCCCGGGTTTCTGTAAAGACAAAGCCTGAGGCAAAGGTTTAGGTGCTATTATTTTGGTGGGTGTAAAACAACCCCAGGGAAGCAGAAGTTGGGAGAAAGGAAGAGAGCAAGGAAGAGCAAATATCCAAGGTATCCTTAGTATCAAGCATAACAGATTTCTCAAAATTTCATGGGGCCTTTTGAGCCATGGCAATTCTGTCCTGAGAAGGAAGGGAAAACATTTTACCCACTACCTCCCCACCTCGTGTTGGCCAAAAATGTTCCCCTGGTGATGTAAACTTCCATGCATTTCTGGGTGCACATACGTCATGGTGAGCAAGTCTCAAGATATCCAGTGCCTCTGTATCATCAGGGAAGCCCAGGTCCGAAGGTGAGGGATGTGGGACTGACAAGGCAAGGCATGGTCAGCTATGTCCATATGAAGTCCACTGGAGGCCACAAAAAGCTGGTCGTCACAGCAGCACCTGGGGCAGGACAAATGCCAGGGGCCCCAGAGACTGGTTAGGCCTAGAGAATGGGAGGTGGCTGCTTTTCCTACAAAGGATCAAAAGTCAACTTTAGACTTATCCTCGGCAACTCTAATTTTAAATAAGCTTGGCAAAGCATGCCAACTTCATACAAGGCACTAGACACTAAAGCAATGGAGCAGCATTTCCGGAATTTAAGTGAAAAAAAGTATGACCCAAGAATTCATATATAGTCATTGATCTTCTTGTAGAAAGACAGCAGAAAGGCATCCTCAGATGCAGAGGCTCAGAAAATCTCCTAATATCTTTCTGAATAAAGTTCCTGCAGTACACAGTCCCTAGTACACAGAAATGAAATGCAATTAAGAACCCAAGAAGAGGCCAAGTGCATTGGCTTATGACTGTAATCTCAGCACTTTGGGAAGCCGAGGATGGTGGATCACTTGGGCCCAGAAGTTCGAGACCAGCCTGGGGAAAACGATGAAACCCAGTCTTTACAAAAAACATAAAAACTTGGCCAGGCATGGTTCCTGGGGAGGGTGAGGTGGGAGGATCACTTGAACCAAGGATGTCAAGGCTGCAGCAAGCTGTGATCGCACCACTGTGCTCCGGCCTGGACGACAGAGTGAGATCTTGTCCCAAAAAACAAAAACAAAATAAAACAAAAAAGAACTCAAGAAGAGAGAAGTTGTAACTAAAAAGGATTATCAGGAAGCATTAAAACCTGTTAAATTACAGATATATTAGGTTGGTGCAAAAGTAATCATGGTTTTTGCCATTAAAAGTAATAGCAAAAAAACGCAATTACTTTTGCACCAGCTTAATAGGTCTGAATAATCACTGCAAATCTTAACAGAAAAAAAGAAAAATATTTTATAAAGAGATACATATTGACCACTTTAAAAAATTAAATGTGGCATTTATAATCACACATTAAACTTTTAAAGTCCCACATAGCTCAGCATTCAAAATTTGGAGTCATAAATGCTTATTTTTATTCTTGATTTTTATATTTCAAAAAAGATGAGCTTTATGAGTTAGGGTTTTCTTTATTTAAGGTATATATTTGTAGATTGAAAATCAGGATGTTTACAGAGAGGTAAGTGCAAAGCAAGTAGTATATACAGCACAAATCAGAATAAAAGGGAAATATAGACACGAAAGTGTAAGTTAAGATGCCTGAAAGAAAAATTAATTTAAAGTGCTGGGAATAAATATAAATGAATCAAATGGCTGCACTAAAAAAGAAAAAGGCTTTCAGACTGAATAAATAACAATGAGCTATCTATAAGAGATTTGACACATTGTTTTTTAAGTTTGGCAAAAATATATCAGACAAATGTAATATACAATTCAAAACAAATTACATTAAACTTTAAAAAGCCAATTTTTAAAAATTGATAATGGTACCATTCATAATAAAAATTTTACAATTAACATCTTTTATACATCTAAGAATAAAGCACCAATAGAGAAACCTGACTCCAAGCTCAGAGACACCAGTACCAGCCAGACAGCACCTCACCATCACCCAGACACATTAATATCATTGATGGTCTTATTTTATAGGTAAGGAAACCAAGACTGAAGAAAGTTAAGTGATCTGCCCAGAGTCATCTAAATAATTACTGAAAAAGTTCAGAACCTCCTATCAGGTCCTCTGAGGGAAAATCCTATTCACTATACACCTAATTTTGTGTCATCCACCAACACCTTGTCTCCATCCCAATGGGTGTGGTGGTCATTAGGGCTTTTCACAAACATGGCATTTCTCTCCTTGCAGGCACACTGCCACCTTGCACACCCATTCGCTTGAGGTGTGTATGATTGTGCATCCATATGGGCTTCCTCACCATCTCTTTTCACACGGCCTTGGCAACCAACGATGTTCCAAATAATGACTGCAATAATAACCCAAAGCAAAGACCCCACCCATCCAGCCCCCATCATCTCAAGATGAACAAGTAGTGTGAGAGAAATCAATATTTATTGTTTTAAACCACTAAATTGGCAGTGGGGATGGGGTGGGGGGGTCTTCAATACTACAACATTATCTACATCTATTCTGACTGATTCATCATTAATAATTTTTTTCTCTAAGACAAGGCCAAGGACAAATGCATGCCAGCATTTCACGGGAAACATTTCACAGGCCAAAAGCCATTATTCAGTCATTTGTGGCTTTAGCCATTTAACCAGTTACTAATCCCCCTAATTGTACTATTGATAGACCAAAAGCCTATCAAGAGAGACTCTATCAAAGACTTACTGAAATCCAAAGATATGTCTATTGCATTTATTTATCAGATGAGCCATAATGCCAAAGAAGAGATGAAGTTAGTGCAGAATGACTTCTTTATCAGCAATCCACACAAATTCCTGGTGACCACTGCTTGCTTTCCTAAATGTTCACAGATCCTTTTCTTTAGAAATCTACCCTAGGAGGTAAGGAAAGGTAATATTTGATCTGAATCTTAAGAGACAAATACAATTTTCAAGAGCAGAAATTGAGGGGAAAGGATATTTCAGGTTGAATAACAGAATGAACAAAATTTAGGTGGAATAAAGTACATGGCTTTGAGTTAACCAACCCTTTGCATCCATTTTAGCCCATGATGCAAAGGTGGGCTAAATGGTGACAGTGACTTCATAATGTGTAAAGATTGTTAATGCACGCAAAGGGCTTTGGAAACAAAAAGTGAGCTGGACTGAGAAAATTGCATGTTTTAGCCTTTGGCATCTTGTAATAACTGATATATTACTTTATCTTTAAATGAACCTAGAAGAATTTTAAGTATATAATTACATATTAACCTAAGCACCCCCCACAAAATTGCTTCCTAAAGGAATAATAAATTTTCAGTGACAAAATTTAATTAAAAACTCACTCTTAAGATTATAGGCAGATAAATAAAAGACTTTTAAAAGTGTTACACTTGCTGGGCGCGGTGGCTCACACCTGTAATCCCAGCACTTTGGGAGGCCAAGGCAGGCGGATCACTTGAGGTCAGGAGTTTGAGACCAGCCTAGCCAACATGGTAAAACCCCATCTCTGCTAAAAATACCAAAAAATTAGCTGGGCGTGGTGGTGGGTGCCTGTAATCCCAGCTACTCCACAGGCTGAGGAAGGAGAATTGCTTGAACCTGGGAGGCAAGGATGCAGTGAGCGAAGGTCATTCCATTTGCACTCCAGCCCTCCAGCCTGGACAATAAGAGCGAAACTCCATCTCAAAAAAAAAAAGGTGTTACACTTGAGGAATGAATTCTTCTTGCTAAGCTTTTTTTCCTAAAGCGAATTTGTTTCCCATAGGCTCGGTGACTAAATTCAGAGACTTCATGACAAAAATAATAGAAAGTGTCTGCACAGTCATTATGGGCCCTCCCTGGCTAAGTAAGAGAAGGCATACCTCGCCTTTATGCTGTCATCCCAGAGGTCAAAGGTCTTCTGTCTAGTGCACAAAGCTGGAAATTTCCAAATAATCTAAGAAAACATTCAAACAGTTTCAGACAGTTTTTTCCATTATTTACAATGCCGCCCATGATAAGATGGAAATTTTCTGAGGGTGGCGTGATAAGCTTCATGTAAGCAAGACACAGCTAATGGCTTGAAGTGTGGAATTCCGGGGCTTCCTGAACAGGCTGTTTTAGTACAATCTTCCCTTGACAGGGTTAAGCTGCTTATAGATTCCTTAGATAACATTGCAAGGCAGACAGCAGAATAGAAACCCAACTCTAATGACTCAAGACAAAAATGACAGAAAATAGCAAACTAAATACCAAAGAGCAAGGAGCTTCTGAAAGGCGAGACATTTCTCTTTCTATATCCTTCCATTTTTCTGCCTCCACTAAAGATGAAAATGGCAACAAGCTATACTGTTTTTGGTAAATTACTGGCCACACAGTCGGGTGAGCATTGTTAGACTGAATGAGCCAAACCCTAGATTTTACCAAAATTGCCAATGGATTTGAACCACGGGTTTGAGCTTCCAACAGCTGTAGTTAGTTGGCTACATGGCCATCATATTCGAGCGTGTCTGCTCATGGTCACAAGACAGGAGGCCACAAGGATGGTGCCACTGAGCCACGCCTGGAAGGTGAGAGAGCTGTGTGCGAGCTCCATGCTTGCTGTCGGCTGCCCTTACTCAAACTGCCTCTCCTCTGGGCATCAGAAACCCCTCTACAAAGCTGGCCAAGAGGCAGGCAGGGGCTCATCCTGATATCTAGTCCTCACTAGCTCAAATTTTATAAAAACAGGAAACAAAAATCCTAGAAAAGTGCAAGTTCCTATTTTCACAAGATTTCTCAGGCTATTTTACAGTTTCGAAACACTAAGCTGGTGCCTAAAACTACAAGAACACAGAAGTGTTAAAACTGCCAGACACTTGAAAGATCATCTAGTTCAGAAAGTCCTTATACAAATAAGGAAGCAGAGGCCCAAAGAGGGGCGGTAACTAGTAAAGATCATGGTGCTGGTGGTGGAGCCAGGCTTCAGATTTCCAATCCAGATCTTTTTTTCTCTATGCTATGCTGTGTTCTTTGTGTTTTGTTTTGTTTTGTTTTGTTTTGTTTTGTTTTGTTTTGTTTTGTTGAGACAGAGTCTTACTCTGTCGCCCAGGCTGGTGTGCAATGGCATGATTTTGGCTCATTGCAACCTCCACCTCCTGGGTTCAAGAGATTCTGCTGCCTCAGCCTCCTGAGTAGCTGGGATTACAGGCGCCCCCCACTACACCCAGCTAATTTTTGTATTTTTGGTAGAGATGGGGTTTCACCATGTTGGCTAGGCTGGTCTCAATCTCCTGACCTCAGGTGATCCACCCACCTCAGCCTCCCAAAGTGCTGGGATTACAGGCATGAGCCTGGCCCTCCTTTGAGGATCAAGGGGAAGTGGAAAAATTCTACCATCTAAATATCTCCTGAATGTATTCCTCTCTAGCTCAAATGATACTACCTTCCACATTTTTTTTTTTTTTTGAGACAGTGTCTCACTTTCTCACCCAGGCTGGAATAAAGTGGCATGACCATAGCTCACAGCAGTCTCGACCTCTTAGGTTCAAGAGATCCTCTTGCCTCAACCTCCCAAGTAGCTGGAACTATAGGCACCCAACTAACTTTTTGTATTTTTTGTAGAGAAGGGGTCTCACTATGGTGCCCAGGCTGGTCTCAAACTCCTGGTGTCAAGCAATCTTCCTGCCTTGGCCTCCCAAAGTGCTGGGATTACAGATGTAAGCCGTCATGCCCAGCCCACACTTGTTAAATGCTGCTAAGTGTAACTTGCTTTTTTCCCTAATGGATTGCCAGGACTCAAATCTCATCTACTCCAATTCTCTTCTCCACTATTTTTAGTAAACTGAAGTAATGTACCTAAATTTCCCAATGTCAATATGGCCCACATCACTTTCCTACTTAAACCCCTGTAATGATTTCTCATTTTTTATTATGTAAAGTTAAGTTTCTCATCATGGCCTGAAAATTGCATGATCTGGCCATGCCTAACTAACACCTTCCCTACCATGTATGCTGAGCTCCTACTGCAGGCATTCCTTGCACATCATGGTTTTGGTTTCTTCCCTCGGTACCCTTTCATGTCATGGGTCCCTTATCTGGAAGATTCTTCTCCCTTTTGTTTGACTGGGTAATATTTATTCCTCTTTCAAAACATGGTTTAATGAATATTCATCCCAGTGACCAATGACTATTGAGATCTAACTATTAGGCAAACTTCTAGTAACCACACATCATGTCCCCAAGTGCCGTATTTATTAGGCACTGCACCAGGTTGCTGAAGTATCTTATGGGCACCATATTAAAAATTCATCTAGCTTTCAAACACATAGACAAAATATCTGATTAATAGGATAGGGACTTTCTGAGCATATAAAAGCTAGAAATCAAAAAGAAAAGACAAGTAGATCTAATTACATACAAATTAGAAACTTCTGTTAAATAACTCGGAAAACTTTGCATATGACAAATTATTGGCATCCTTAATAAATAAAAAGTTTTTATGAAACAAGTACTAAAAACCATAATAAAGAAACGAGCAAAGAACATAAACTGAGATTCATTAAAAAAGTACTAATTACTAATAGCTGTATAAAAAAGAATTTAATCAGTTACTCAGGAGGCTGAGGTAGGAGAATCGCTTGAATCTGGGCAGCAGAGGTTGCAGTAAGCCGAGATTGCGCCACTGCACTCCAGCCTGGTGACAGAGAGAGACTGTCTCAAAGAAAAAAAAAAAAAGAATTTAATTCCACTAGTAGACCAGAATAGAAATAAAAAGAAGATAATATTTTTCAACCATCTAATTAACAATAATCATATTCAGCAATGACAGGGTAACCAATAAAATAATCACTCTCGTACTTTGCTAATGGGAGCTAGATTCATATTACCTATTTGGAAAGCAATTTTGCAATACATATCACAAGCCTTAAAATTTCACTCCCTTTGACCCTGTTATTTTTCTTCTCAAAATCTAGCCTAAGAAAATTGTCATAAACAATCGACAAATGGGATCTAATTAAACTAAAGAGCTTCTGCACAGCAAAAGAAACTACCATCAGAGTGAACAGGCAACCTACAAAATGGGAGAAAATTTTCACAACCTACTCATCTGACAAAGGGCTAATATCCAGAATCTACAATGAACTCAAACAAATTTACAAGAAAAAAACAAAAACCCCATCAAAAAGTGGGCAAAGGACGTGAACAGACACTTCTCAAAAGAAGACATTTATGCAGCCAAAAGACACATGAAAAAATGCTCACCATCACTGGCCATCAGAGAAATGCAAATCAAAACCACAATGAGATACCATCTCACACCAGTTAGAATGGCAATCATTAAAAAGTCAGGAAACAACAGGTGCTGGAGAGGATGTGGAGAAATAGGAACACTTTTACACTGTTGGTGGGACTGTAAACTAGTTCAACCTTTGTGGAAGTCAGTGTGGCGATTCCTCAGGGATCTAGAACTAGAAATACCATTTGACCCAGCCATCCCATTACTGGGTATATACCCAAAGGATTATAAATCATGCTGCTATAAAGACACATGCACACGTATGTTTATTGCAGCACTATTCACAATAGCAAAGACTTGGAACCAACCCAAATGTCCAACAATGATAGACTGGATTAAGAAAATGTGGCACATATACACCATGGAATACTATGCAGCCATAAAAAATGATGAGTTCATGTCCTTTGTAGGGACATGAATGAAATTGGAAATCATCATTCTCAGTAAACTATCACAAGAACAAAAAACCAAACACCGCATATTCTCACTCATAGGTGGGAATTGAACAATGAGAACACAGGGACACAGGAAGGGGAACATCACACTCTGGGGACTGTTGTGGGGTCGGGGGAGGGGGGAGGGATAGCTTTAGGAGATATACCTAATGCTAAATGACGAGTTAATGGGTGCAGCACACCAGCATGGCACATGTATACATATGTAACTAACCTGCACATTGTGCACGTGTACCCTAAAACTTAAAGTATAATAATAATAAAATAAAATAAAAAAAGAATCGAAAAAAATAAAATAAAATGTTTCAAAATAAAAAATAGAAAAAAAAAGAAAATTGTCATAAACTACAGAAACTTGCACTTCACAGCATTATTTATAGTAGCAAATGGGACACATTACTAGTGTTCAATAAAGGAATAATTACATAAATTCTGATAGAAATATAGAGTATAATGAAGTAAAAAAATTTCCTTTAAAGATTATTTTATGACAAGAGAAATGGTCGTGATTCAATGAAAATGCAAACTCATCTTTGCAATATGATCCAAATTATATTTTTAAATCTATGTATGTCTAGAAAAAAAGACTAGAGATAGGTATGTAGATAGACATTAACATTAATTATTTCCGGGTAAGTTTAATTTTTTTGTAGTTGTATGATATTCCAAATTCTCTACAATCACTTTACATTGCTTATGTAATCACACACCCATATATATGTGTATCCATATATATACACATGTAACATATACACAGATATATATATACTTATATGTATGTGTGCTTCCATGTATGTGTGTGTGTATATATATCTGTTTAAAAATCAATGCAATCCAGCAACCCATCTACAATCTATATGATTAATTACTAGAATATTCTTTTTAAGACCTAATAAAAGTATCTAAAGCTGATAGCCACAAAAAAATGGGCTATAGCAACCCCAACACTGATGAAGGCATCACACAAAAACAGTCTTCCCTAACAACCTCAACGCTCATAACACCATAAACCATAAACATTGGTTACAACTTTGCAGTGTTTTTGTGTAGTTCCCCACTAGACTGTGAGTTCCATAAGAGCAAGGATTATGGACGTGCTGATCACTAGAGTTTGCTCCAGGGCAATAGAATGCGTGGACACATATAAAGTGCTCAATATTTTTTTAAATTAACTATAAACGGAGAAAGATATTAAGGAAATCTAAAGTCGTGGGGGCCTCTAAAAGAATGCAACAATTGACAATAAAGCTCTTATTATCTCATAGCCTACTTCCCCACTCCCCATAGTCAGCACCCAGAAGGAAAGCTGGAATCTAACTTTTCTCTTTTCCTCAAAGCCATTCTTACTTAAAGTTCTTTTCACTGAGACTAAATCCTTTAAATATTTTATCTAACTAAAGCCTCCAACACTCAGACATAAATTAACAATCGGCTAATTGCAGCCAGAAGTGTCTGAACCCATAAAGAAGCTCTTATTCTCTGGAATGAAGCCCCAGTTAACAAAAATGAGAGGTCAGGGAACGTCTTCATAAGCTCCGGACTTTCTTAACACCCCTTCAGCTGTGTTTCTGTCATACAGTAAGTCCTGTTCTGATCTTAAATAACAGAGAGAGAGACAGACAGATAGACAGTGTATTCATTTATTTTCACACTGCTATAAAGACATACCCAAGACTGGGTAATTCATAAAGAAAAGAGATTTAATTGACTCACAGTTCCACATGGCTGAGGAGGCCTCGGGAAACTTCCAATCATGGCGGAAGCGGGAGCAGGCACATCTTACATGATGCTGGTGAGAGAGAGTAAACAAGAGCAGGGAAAACTGCCTTACAAAACCATCAGATCTCGTGAGAACTCACTCTCTATCACGAGAACACCATGGGGTTAACTGTCCCCATGATCCAATCACCTCCCTCCCTTGACACGCGGGGATTACAGGTCCCTCCCTTGACACACGGGTATTAAAATTTGAGATGAGATTTGGATGGGGATACAGAGCCAGACCATATCGAACAGATACTGCCAGGGACTCAAATAGACTCCACAGTGCTTAGTAGTGATCCTCCCATCCCCAACCTACCCCTACCTCAACTCTGGGCGAGGACAGCCACAGTCTCAGTAAGAGCAGTCACCGATGGCTAAAAGAGTATCGCGGACTGAACCAAATACTAGAAATAAGAAAGGAGAATGCTATGGGAAGCTTACCTGGGTTTCTCAGTTCAGTAACTGATTCAGGACAAGCGAACAATTAGGCCAAGAGGATAGTAAAGAAAAATGCCGTTGTTCTACTGTCTCCATGCCTTGTGAAGAAAGAATGGATTGGTAATTTTTTTTAGCTAGTAAAACATTTTGTTTATTTATAAGGATGTTGAGAATAAATTCTACCACAAAGGGGGATAAATAATGATTTTCCAAAGCATTAAATTATAACTAATTTCCCCTGAGCATCCAAAGTGTGTGATTTATTGCTACTGTCTGGAATTTACATATAAGAAAAGTGAACTATCTAATTTGTTATGAATCCCATCTTGTTCTCAATTTTCAAAACACACAAAAAAACACCACAAAACATTCACCATTGCACAATAGTCTTTGCAATTAAAATGGAGTGCTGACTTTACCATCAAACAAATCTGGTTTTCAATCTGGCTTAGGCGCTAAGTGGTGATGTGACCTTGGTCAGGTCTCTATCCTCTCTCAAATAGAGAATGATGGCAGCCACCTCAAAGGGGTTTTACTGGGATTAATCGAGGTTGCCTCCTGTGGTTCCTGATACAGCAGCCACTCAATAAATGGTCCCTATCCAGATCTGAGCAGAAGTAAAGCCATGTAACCCAATATTTATCAATAAAAACACCTTAAGTGCATATAGACCTTGCATTTAGACCGTTCCCTTTCGTTGAATGTGAATTGCACTGTATCTTCTTGTTTGCACCAACCTCTTCTCATTTTACTTCACATTATGCCTGAGAAGTAGCAAAAGCTGTTATTATTAATCCCCATTTTGAAGTTGAGAAATTAAGGCTCAGACAAGTTCAATGGATTGTAAGCCATCACCACCATAGCTAGAAAGAAGCAGAAATGAAATGCAAATCCAGGAGTTCTGGGTATTCCAAGTACTTTACTCTTTCTATGCCTCCAGGTAGCATAGTTTCTAGACAAATAAATCTGAGATGCCCACCGGACCAACACAGTCAACTAAACAACTAACTTAGGAAAAGTTTCTCAAAACAAGTAATAGAGGCATAAAGGACTATGTCCAATAGATCATCTGGAAAGAGATACCCCTGCAACCTATAGTAAATGAAATATATATTGGAAAGCCAATCAGCTTGGCAAACAGCAGCTGGTGGACTGAAAGCAAAATAATGACTCAAATCATAGAATAGTATATTGAACTTCCAATAGAGGAATTACTTTAATTATAACCAAAAAAGATTTTGCAAACAGACATGTGCCAAAAAAAAAGGGGGGGACAAAGATTCTCCAATGCTCTTAGGCTAGGCTATAAAATAACATTTTATGATGAAATAACATTTTTCTGATTAAACACCCTTGATACAGCAACTCTCTCAGTGAAGCAAGACAAGGACAGGTGTACAATTACTTCTCAGCAATTCCAAAATCCAAAATGCTTTGGAAACTAAGGTATTTTTGTTAAGTGTGGCACCAAAGTTCATTTGGTGAACTAACATGAGGCTATGCTATGCAGTGTGGATATTCAGATATTCCATATCAGACATGTTATGTGTGATCACACTCCAGACCCCACCTATAATATTATGTAATATAGGCACCATATTATCTTTCTAATATCTCAGATATTTTGAATTATTAAATATATCTGGCCACAAAAGTTTCAGATAAGAACATGCAGGCCTATTGTACTATTATTTCCATTTTAATTTTCATTTCACTGTCTGTCTAATACTAACCTTTGGGTAAAGATACTCAAAATATAGAGAATTCTGCTAAACAGAAAATCCATATGACCATCATTCTTAAAACTCTTCTTGTACCTGGAAAGAAACCCAAGATATGTCTACAAAACTAGGAAAAATTGGTTCAAAGAGGAATTAAATCATGTATAGAGTTCCCAAGGTTACATGTTAATTACTGTAACATGACTGCTAAAGAAAATGTTTTTTATCAAACTGAGTTGTTAAAACCATTGAGTTCTGATGTAAGAGAAAGATTTCAGCCAAGTCATCTAAGAAGTGTTCATAAAGATATCCCAGACTATTCACCTATATTTTCATCTCTGCCTTGATGTGTGCCCTGAGACTGGCTGAAGTATCCAGACCTCTCTTCTCTTGGAAAACTGCCTAGAGCCCGGGCTTGAGAGGAAAAGAGAAAAGTTATATCCTGAAAACAGCAACATAAAAAGATCAAACAAGCCTACGAAATTCCTCTGTTTGAGGAAGAATTTTTTAAGAGTTATGAGGTCTCTGGGTGGGGCTTAGGTGGTTTCAAGGTTTACACAGCTCTGAATTATTTGAGGTTGTCGCATGGAGATGGGGAGCAGGGAGGCTTCCGGTGGTTTGCTGAAAGTCGTCTGCTTCAGATCAAATTATTGGCTTCAAGCTTGGCAGTGAGGAACTAATCCCAATGAGTACCAAAGCCGAAAGAAGAAACCAGGCGAGACGGGGCAAGAGAGGGATGGAGAAAGCATTATACTCTGAACTAGACTCTCCAGAGTTCCCTGGTTCTTTTTAAGCTAAAGATGAGCCCTGACGTGAATACTCACTCTACACTCCCGCTCCTCTCCCTACAGTGCTGAGCTAGCTCCCTTGGAACAACCAACAGTGCTGTTTCCTCTGCCTCAAACAGTCTTCTCTTCTCTTCACCTGCTGAACTCCAACTCATCTTTTAGGTCCTAGCCTAACAGTCTCTTCCTGTAGGAAGCTACCCGTGGTCCACCCCCAACCTGTCCCTGCACTACATTAGGTCTTCTCCTACATAGCCCGCAGCTCCTTGCCACCCACATCATAGCACTTACTTCACTTGGTTATAATTGCTTTTTTTCTCTCTGCCATCCCTGTTAGATATAACCTCTTTGAGAGCAGGGGCTATATTGATTTCAATCACCATTATATTCACAGCACCTGCTACAATGCCTAGCCCATAGTAGATATTTCATAAATCTCTATTATTTCTGTGTTTTACATGTGAAAAAAATGTAAAAGCAGTTTTTTTTAAGGGTGTTGCAGTAACGTAGGCTAGTAGCTTTCAAACTATACCAACTTCTGGTACCACCTCAGTGGGCAAGGGGTTGCTTTCAGATCCCTTCTCCCACCTTCAGCTAGAGCAGCTCCCTTCCGTCCACCTCATGTCATAATTTTTACATATTCCTCTTACATAAAAGAGTTCTCCTTCTGGAAAAGTTAGAGAAGAACAAAACTAGGCAATAGTACTTAGGGGCATATAAGTGGGGATTTTGGAAAGGGACATTTCATTTGCATCAACAGAATTTGGTATTTGTGGAAAAGGAAGAAAAATGACCTTAGGTTTTGGGTTTAAGCCGTTTGAAATGGGTAGTGGCAAACTTTACAAAGGGTAGGATTAAGCAGAAGAAAAATATTTAAGGAAGATAACGACTTTGGTTTGAGTTAGGTTGAGTTTAAGTAACTAGAGGACAATTCCAGGAAGATAATCAGTTGAAAATACAGGTCTGGACATCATGGGGCATTATGGATATGGATGATGGTGAAGCCATGGTGTTGGATAAGATTACAAAGGAAAAGGAGGCAGACGAAAAAGAGAAAAAAAAGTCAAAAACCAGAAAACCCTCAGGAAAACTAGCATTTCATTCATTTGCCCAATAAATGTTTATTAGATAAAGTGATAAAAAGAGAGAAAAAAGATAGTAAACAAAACAAAGAAGGAAGAGAGAAGAGTAGTAAGAGAAAAAAGTGAAGGAAGAAAATGTGCCTCAGCCTCCTGAGTAGCTGGGATTACAGGCAGGCACCACCACGCCCAGCTAATTTTTGTATTTTTAGTAGAGATGGGATTTCATCATGTTGGCCAGGCTGGTCTTTAACTCCTGACCTCAAGCAATCCTCCTGCCTCACCCTCCCAAAGTGCTGGGATTACAGGTGTGAGCCACTGCACCTGGCCCAGCCTCTGTTATTAAGTGGTGGGCACAACAAGACAAGCCTCTGCCCTCCCGAAGCTTATACCTTAGTGAGGGAGACAGATGTTAATCAAATAATCATTCTCACTAAATAGAATATGTCAATTATGGCAAATTCTAAGAATAAGACATAAATCAAGCCATGGGAGTCTACAGGGAAAAAACTGGCAGAATAACAACTTGTCAGGGAAGGTTTTCCTACAGAAATTATGCTTAAGTAAGACAGCAAAGATGAGTGGAACTTAAGTAAAGAGGGAAGAGCTTGTGCAAGGCCCTGTGATAGGAGAAACCCCAAGATGTGTTTCAGGGATTGAAAATCCAGTATGTGTAGAGCAGAGAGAGGAGGAATGAGTGAAAATAAGAATGGAGGCTGCGCATGGCGGCTCATGCCTGTACTCCCAGCACTTTGGGAGGCTGAAGCAGGCAGATCACTTGAGAGCAGGAGTTTGAGACCAGCTGGCCAACATGGCAAAACCCTGTCTCTACTAAAAATACAAAAATTAGCTGGGCGTGGTGGTGCACGCCTGTAATCCCAGCTACTCAGGATGCTGAGGCACGAGAATCTCTTGAACCACGGAGGTGGAGGTCACAATGAGCCGAGATAGTGCCACTGCACTCTCTCTGGCCTGGGCAACAAAGTGAGACTCTGTCTAAAAAAAAAAAGTAAGAATGGGGAGGCAGGCAGAAGCCAGACTATGTAGGGCTTTGGAGGCCAAATGGAATAATTTTTTCTCAATATATCCTAAGAGTACTAGTGACCACTGCAGGGTTTAGTGTGTGGGAGTGGGGAGGCTGGCGGGGAGATACTATCAGATTTGCAATCTGGAAAGATGGGTCCAGTTGAAAAGATGGAAAATAAGAGGAAGCAGAATATCTGAACAAAGTTCCTAGAGACACAGGAGATCAGCCAGAATGAGAATAGGGGGTGAGGATGTATTTGAGAAGGATGCGTCTTCTTGAGAGATAGAAAGGATAGAAGTAAAAAGATGTGAGACAATGGGCACATTTGGAAGTAGAAGGAGAAAGTGTAGTTGAAAAGTTAAAAATTTGATTTATCTGCTAAAAATGAAGAAAACATAGGTAGAAGGTGGGAGTACAGTTTCTGTTATGGAGAAGGCTTCCATCAATATTTATTGGATGTTAATGAATGTAAAGGTTTGGAACAGCTGCCGTGGCAATTGAGAAAGGGATCCCTCCAGGGAGCATAAGAATTGCCCAGCAATCCAACACCCACATTGCTCATTCTACTCAGTGTGGGTCATCAATGCCCATAGGGAAAAATGCATAGGCTCCAAAATATCATAAATTTGGAAATATTGTGGACACCTGCAATAGGAAAATCTGAATCATGGCATCATACTGCTTTAAAATGCTCAAAATTAGGTGGAATGTCTTCAACGCACTTGATTACCACCTCACAAGGGGAACATTGGTCATCCTGTGATTAGTCATAGGTGGTTTGAATGCTTTAGAAATGATGTTTGCTGCTGGCATTTTCTAAAGAAGCATAAATTATAACTAAATTTCTCCTGTTTATATGCATTGCCATTTCTTCCCACAGCTTTCATCAACAAATAACAATCAGAGCACTATAGCTAACAAAGTAATAGCTGCATCGCATCTTGTTTCTGACACTGTCAAGCTCTACTTACTAGACAGCCAGATGTTGTCTATGATCTCTTCTTTCCCTTAAGTCATGCAGGGCATGAGGTGAGACATGGTGGCTACTGCCTTGGAAATCCAAAGCAGTCATCACAAAATACAAGGTAATTTTGATCATTGTGATGAGCAGGGAACAATATTTTTTTTCTATTCTAGCATCTTAGAGGTAGAAAGGCATTTTACTAGTGGTCTACTAAGTCGGGAAAAAATGATACACTGGGGTATAGGAAGAAAATACTATAACTTAATCTTCTATTTATTTTTATTTTTAGAAGGCAAGGAATTAAGCTCATTTGTGACTAATTTATTATATGACTTGACACTGACATTTTGCTCAGCCTGAACATCAGATGCCACATGTGACATACTAAGGGCAGAGTGGGGGCTGCACAGCATTGGCAGTGCCATTCTTTCTTGTTGTGTCCAATAAGGTAGGTTATGAGCAACCTCAGAAGACTCAATTTTGCTAAGATGTCAATTTTCTCCAAACTGATCTATAAAGATTTGACACAATCTCAATCAAAATTCAATTTTTCAATAGTCAAAAGTAAATTTTTCCATAAAAATTGAGAATTTAATTCTAAAATTCATATGGAAATGCAAAAGACCTCGAATACTGAAGCAACTTTGAAAAAAGAACAACACTGGAGGGCTTACATGCCTTGATTTCAAGTCTTATTATAGAACTACAGTTATCAATACAGTGTGGCACTGGCATAAGGATAGACAAATAGATCAGTGGAGCAAAATAGAGGGTCCATAAATAGGTCCACACATATACAAACAATTGATTTTTGCTAGAAGTACAAAGGTAAGTCAGGGAAGTAATAATAAGCTTTTCTATAAATTGTGCTGGAACAATTGTATATCCACATGCAAAAATATAAACATTGATCCATACTTTAAATTGTATATAAAAACTAATTCAAAATGAAACATAGACCTAAATGTAAAACCTAAAATTATAAAACTTCTGTTAGAGAGTCTCTCTGATCCCAGGATAGGTAAAGATTTCTTAGATATAACACCAAATGAACAACCCATAAAAGAAAAAAAATGATAATTTGAAACTCAATAGACTTTTGAAGAGCAGAAGTTTTTAATTTTGACAAGAGAATAAGAAGACAAGCAAAAACTAGGAGAAAATATTTATAAACTACATATCTCACAAAGAACAAATTTTAAAACTCATTAAGAAGAAAACATAAAAACAATTAAAAAAATAAAACATTCAAATAGACACCTCACCAAAGGTAGACAATTGGAAATAAGCACATGTAAAGATGTTCAACATAATTAGTCTTTGGGGAAATGCAAATGAAAACTACAATAAAGCATGAAGTCAAATCTATTAGGATGGCTAAAATTTAGAAAACTGACCACACCCAGCGATGTTAAGGAAGTGAAGCAACTGGAACTCTCATACACTGTTGGTGTGAATGTAAAATGGCACAATCACATTAGAAAACAGTTTGACAATTTCGAAAATGTTACACATGCGCCTACCATATGTTCCAGCCATTCCACTCATAGGTTTTTACCTAAGAGGAAAATAAATATGTTCATATACAGGCTTGTACAGAAATATTCATAGCTGCTTTTTTTTTGTAACAGCAAAAAACTGGAAACTGCCCAAATGCCCATAATTAAGTGAATGGATAAAGAAATTGTGATATAATCATACAATAGAATATTACTCCACAATAAAAAGGAGTGAATTATTGATATATTCAACAGCATTGATGAGTCTCAAAATAAGTATTCTGACTGAAAGAAAAGAGATTTTTTTAAAGATTACATGCTGTATGTTTCACTTTATATAAAATCCTAGAAAATGCAAGTTAATGTGTAGTTACAGAAAAAAAGATCAATGGTTACCTAGGAAAAAGGAATTTCAAAAGGACCCAAGAAAACTTTTAGGAGTAGTGGGTTTATTAGCTTGATTGTGGTGGTAGTTTTAATAAGAATATACATATGTTAAAACATCAAATTGTACACTATATGTATGTGCAGTTTATTGTTTGTTGGTTATGTCTCAATAAAACTGTTAAAATTATGTCATGTTCAAGAAAAAAATATTTGTAGATTCAGTAAAAGACTATCAATACTACCTTACCTACTATAGTACTTAGGTAAAAGATAATCTATTAACTTTTCAGGATTCCAGTTGTACATGTAAAATAAAGAAAAAACTCACTTCACTCAAGAATTATAAAAATTATTAGCTAGTATTGACTAGGTCAACTGAAAATGCCAAGTGTTGTGCAAACTGCTTTATTTTTAGCTATACAATATAGTGGTTATTTCAGATTCTTGAATCTGAGCATGTAACTGTTGGCTGAATTTATCCCTAAATCCTTCCATTTGGGCAAATGACTTGATTTGCAGTATCAATTCAGTATATGTGTAGTTCAAGATTCCCAAGAGGTTGTGCTGGTGTACTGGCAAAGATTGTATTTTGGATGTAAGTGATTTCCTTATATAATCTGTAAACTAGAAACTGACAAGTATGGTAGATTTCACAAATATAAACAATGTTACTATTGGACTTCATCTGTAATCAATTTATGAAATGCACCTGAGTAGATTTTCTAAAGAGAGAGTTTAGGTACTTCAATGTCAGAAGGAAAAGCCTTTTCTCCTTGAATCTTCACATTCACTAGCTAAATGGGCTAAACAAGAAGCACATCAAAAAAAGAGAAAAAACAGCACCCTGGAGTGACACAAGACTGAATTCTAATCTCAGTTCTGGTACTCACCTGCATGAGACCTTAGGCAAGTTACTTCACCACTTCTGTTTCTTTGTAAGAAGGGAGCAAGATGCTTGCCTTCTGTGCCTCTTAACACACATCATCCAGAAAGTTTGCAAAACCACCTCATCTTCAATATTTAGTTTTAAACCTTCACTGCAATGTTGTTCCAGCATAACACTTCAGTAAAGGAAAGGAATTATACTAGGGTCTTGCACTATGGCTTGATCTGACCCTCTAGGGCTCATGTTAAAGATAAGTATATTGATTTTAGCCCATTTATAAAGTTACTAGGCCATCATTACCAACTCTTGCAAAATGAAAAATTTATTTAATTGACTAAGGTTTATGAGACTTTAAAAAATATGGCAGCACATTGATAAATGAGTTACCCAGGCACAGCCTGACTCATTCTACAAATATTTGCTAAGTACTTACTGTGTGACAGGGAGTCCATAGTAGACAAATCTCAGCTTACTATTTATTATGGACTGAATTATTTCCCCCCTCACAGACACACACAAATTCATATACTGAAGCTCAAATCCCCAATGTGACTATATTTGGAGATGGGACCTTTAAAGAGGTAAATAAGGTTAAAGAGATCAAAACAATGGGCCCTAATACATTGGGACTGGTGTCCTTACAAAAAGAAAAGATACCAGGGATACTCAGGCACAGAGAAAAAGGCCCCGTGAAGACACAAGAAGGCAGCCATCTGCAAGCCAAGGACAGAAGCCTCAGATGAAACCAAATCAGCAGACACCTTAATCTTAGACTTCCAGCCTCCAGAATTGTGAGAAAATACATTTTGTGGTTTAAGCCACACAGTCTGTGGTATGTTGTTATGGTAGGCCTCACAGACTAAGACACCATTTTTAATTAAGAAACTGACATGCCTGGTTTGAGAAGATTTTTGAGTCAGAAGTCAAGAGAAAATTTATACAATTTGAAAGCTGAAAATGTAGAGAAAATGTGTTTTCAGAAATGCCCTGAGAATGAATATCTTTCTACAGTCATTTCTTGGGTCTTGGCCAGCTTTTCTCTATGTGTCTTTAAGGAAGAGTATTTGCACACAAGAGTGAAGTTATCACACCAGGCAATCTGTCAGCATAGGAAAGTGTACACAATAGAAACGGTGACTCTGCAGCACCCCTGGCCAGCAGTCTCCAAAGGCCTCATGCTTGAACCTGACCATCCCCCTTTGACTTTTCCTCCCTGCCCCAAAAGTTCTCACTTTTGCTCTCCCTCTTTCTCTCTTACGGAAGAAAACCAGTCTGGACTGTGCATCCACTCAAAGATGAAAAGTTGGTCCTGAAAACTGGTCTTGTAGTAACTGCCCTTGAATACCTATAGTTATATAGGTGTGCTATCTATTGGGTGTGTTTGTAACAGCTTTGGGGTTCTCAAAATAACCTCTCTGTGTCCTCTACAACAGTGATCCCCAACATTTTTGATACCAGGGACTGGTTTCATGGAGGACAACTTTTCCACAGACACGGAGTGGAAGGGGATGGTTCAGGATGATACAAGCGCATTACACTTACTGTGCAATTTATTTATATTATTATTAGATTGTAATATATAATGAAGTATACAACTCTTTATCATGTAGAATCAATGGGAGCCCTGAGCTTGTTTTCCTGCAACTAGACAGTCCCACCTGGGGGTGATAGGAGACAGTGACAGATCATTATGCACTAGATTCTCATAAAAAGCACGCAATCTAGATCCCTTGCATGCACCATTCACCATAGGGTTCACACTCCTGTGAGAATCTAAAGCCACCACTGATCTGACAGGAGGCTGAGCTCAGAGGATAATGGGAGTGATGGGGCGTGGTTGTAAATACAAATGAAGCTTCACTCACTCGCCTGCTAGTCACCTCCTGCTGTGTGGCCCTGTTGCTAACAGACCATGGACTGGTACTGGTCCATGGCCCAGAGGTTGGGGACCCCTACTCTACAAGGTGGCTCCTGGTCTCTAGATAATTTTATAAGCCAAGAGGAGATATCCCCATCCCAACCCAGGAAGCAGGAGGAAAAGGAAGCAGGGAATAATATAAAATATAGAGGATTTGAAAGAAAAACAACTTTTCTTCTGCCTTCATTCCTCTCTTCCCATCTCCCCCAGGGAGGCCTTCACTATCCTCAGAGCTTCAGCTCTTGCCTCTAAGCTGGTGGTTCCCACATTGTGTTCTCAATTCCAATTTCCCCGAGAGTGCTAGTATTATATCTATGATTGTCTAGCTGACATTTTCACCTAGATGGCCCAAACTCACCCCTCAATATTCTAGGCTCACCATAACCTTCTAGTAACATTTTGAGGGTTCCTATGTGTCCCGGACCGTCTCATTAAATTTAGTTATCTGTTCACTTCCAAGTATAAGACTTTTTATTCTGAATGTCCTTCCCTTTGGCCTTTTTACAATAGAAACCTTATTGGGTGAGTGTTTTTCCATTTCATCTATTTTTTTAAATTACTCAAATGTCCTGTCTTTAATAACTAGGCTAAATGCTACTATTTCTAAACAATCATTTTTATTCACGAAAACACATTTTAGACCCTTTCCACATCCCACTTTCATCCTATGAATATGTGAGATTTTTATGGGCTCACAGACAGTTTTGGAATAAAGAAAAGACTATTCAGAGTTTACTTTGGATATAAAAATTAATAGTAAGTGAGTTAATTTTATTAAAGTTACCAACCAAATAAATACCAAGAATGGACCAATGATGAGAATGTGTTATGAACCAAGGATTCTAAATGATCCTCTGAACGCCTGTCACACATTTAAAAAAGAATACAGAAACTTGATTATTCCTTAAACTTTTAAGTTCAGCTTACAAGTATTATTTTATTGGTAACTGTAGCAGATTTTAACAATCACTTTTAAGAGCTCTTTGGATAATATTGATTCTTAATGTTCGAGTGTTACAACTAAATTTATAAATTTAACATATTCAATATACTTTTTAAGTATTTCAATTGTATTTATCCAACAAATTTTCCTCTGTACTTAAAGTAATTCTTGTATATCTGATAAATTAAATTTGTAAATATGGTGAATTTTGATTTTATGCCAAATATAAGCTAATTAAAATTTCAACCTAAAAATCACAGCTCAAAACCAACTATCCAAAAATGTAAGATCTGTGTCATTTTTTTTTTCTACAAGTGGACTTCCATTGTTCCAGCACTATTTATTGAAACGACAAAGACTATTATTTCTCCATCGAATTGCCTTTATTCCTTTGTCAAAGATTAGTTGACCATATTTGTATGGATCTATTTCTGGGTTCTCTATTCTGTTCCATATCTGTCATTTCTTGAAAACAATGTGTTGATTACCGTAGCTGCACAGTAGGCCTGGCAATTGGATAGTTCCCTAACTTTGTTCTTTTTCAGCAGTATGTTTGCTATTTTAATTCTTCTGTGTCTCCATATAAATGTCAGAGTCCATTTGTTGATATTCACAAAATAGCTTGATGGAATTTAATTGGGATTGCATTGAATCCATAGATCAAATTGGGAAGAGTTGACATTTTAGCAATCCAGTCATGAACACAGAATATCTCTCCATTTATTTGGACCTTCATTGATTTCTTTCATCAGTGTTTTATGGCTTTCCACATATAAATCTTATACCTAGTTTTTTCAGATATATAACTAAGTATGTCATTTTTGGATGCTATTATAAAGGGTTTTTTTTTTTACTTCAAAGTCCAATTGCTTATTACTGATATACAGAAAAGCAACTGATTTATGTTTATTAACCTCATATCTTGCAATCTTGCTATAATTGCTTTTTAGATCCAGGAGTTTTTGTGTTGATTCTTTGAGATTTTCTATATAGACAATCATGTCATCTATGAATAAAGACAATTTTATTTCTTCCTTTCTAATTTGTATACTTTTATTTTTTTATCTCATGTTATTGCACTAAATAGGACTTCCAGTATAATTTTATTTATTTATTTATTTATTTATCAAGACAGGGTCTCACTGTGTCATCCAGGCCAGAGTGCAGTGACACAATCTCAGCTCACTGCAACCTCCAACTCCTGGGTTCAAGCAATTCTCCCACCTCAGCCTCCTGAGTAGCTGGAACTACAGGCACACACCACCACGCCCAGCTAATTTTTGTATTTTTTGGTAGGGATGGGTTTTCGCCATTTTAGCCAGGCTGGTCTTGAACTCCTGACCTCAAGTGATCCATCTACCGTGGCCTCCCAAAGTGCTAGGATTACAGGCATGAGCCACCTCGCCCAGCCCCAGTACAATTTTAAATTGGAGTGGTGAAAGAGGACATCCTTTCTTGTTCCCAATCTTATGGGGAAAGCATCCAGTCTCTTACCATTTTAGTATGTTAGTTTTGAGATTTTTGTAGACGGTCTTTATCAAGCTGAGGAAGTTCCCCTTTATTCCTGGTTTGATGAGTTTTTATCATGAAGGGGTGTTAGATTCTGTCAAATGACTTTTCTACATCAAATGATACAATTGTATGATTTTTCTTCTTTGGTTAGCCTGTTAATGTAATTGATTACATTGAATGATTTTCATATGTCGAACCAGCCTTGCATACCTGGAATGAATCCCAAATGATAGTAATATATTACTTTTTATACATTGATGGATGCAATTTGCTAATATTTTGTTGAGGATTTTTGCATCTATGTTCATAAGAGATATTAGCCTATAGTTTTCCTTTCTTGTACATTGTCTGGTTTTGGTATTAGGGTAAGGCTGGTTTCTTCCTTCACAGTTTGGTAGAATTCACTGGTCCTGATGCTGTCTTTTGGTGGAGGTTATTCATTATTGATTCAATGTCTTTAATACATATAGGACTATTTAGCTTATCTATTTCCCCTTTTGTGAGTTTTGATTATTTATGTTTCAAAGAATTGGTTCATTTTCTCTACGATATCAAATTTTGTCACATGGAGTTGTTCACAGCATTCCTTTATTATACTTTTAATGTCCATGAGATTGTCTCATAACATATATATTTTCTATGTTAAAGACTCTTAAAAGATTGCTGTATTCTTTTCATATGCTTCCAGTCTTAGGGTCATGCAATTTGAATGGATATTAAAATGATAACCCCTTTGAATTCTGGACGTATCTCATTTATTCATCTATCTTGTTGCAACTTCCAAAGTCGTTTACCCAATAGAATTAGAAGGAATGTAAGCATAAAGGATTTAAGCAGTTTTGCCCTAAGAGAGCAATAGATGAGACTCGTAATTCCAGCTTTAAATTGTTCATTGAATAATTCATATAGACTTGTGATTTTAAACATCAATCTTACTACAATTATGTATAGTATTAGAATATTTAAGAGAAATTAAGAATCAGCATATGTATAAATTTATTTTATAAACTTATAAGCATAATTTAAATCTTCAGAAAAGTTTTGTTAAAGAAAATCAAAATATTTAACTGTAAAGAGAAGTTAAATAGGGAGAAGTACAATTTGTAAATTAAAACATTATTCGAAGGCCATCTTAAGAGTGATTGTTAAATGTGTTGACATAAATAAAATAATAAGAGCTGTAAGCTGAGTTTAAAAACTAAAGGAATAACTAGGTTTTCAAATTTGTACCTTTAAAAAGTGAATATTAATTTTAAAACCAAAATAAATCCCTTGAATTCACTTTTGTGGGCAAAAAAATCCCCACCTTTGTTGCCACCAAAAACTCACATTTCCTAGTTGTAACATTTTGGGACAACTTGCAAGTAGAGAAGGCTGGGTGAGCAGTACAGAGGGTGGATTTCACAGGTGCTTGGTAGGGGTTCTATTCATAAAAGAGTGCCATCCCTGAAGGAAACCTGACACCTGAAGGTAATCTATAACTAAGGGTTATAATCCCTTGGGGCTTGAAAAGGCAAACCAACTCCAAACCACATAATTTTATTCTCTAATGGCTGAAAAGTAATAGGGAGTAGAAGGAGAAAGAGAAGTTGTGATGAGATTGGCCCTGTTTTTTTAATTGTCTACTTCATAATATCTCCAGGCATACTCCACTTGTTAACTCTTGGAGATGATCAGAAACTTATGTGGGGGCTTTAAAAGACAACCTCAGACACTTCAAAAGATTAACAACTTTAATCAATGCCTCCAAGTGTGTCTAACAATCACAGCAGCTAATGATATATGGGAGATGCCACAGGTATAATGTTCAGCTGCAAACTCATTCTCCATCTAGCTGAAAATGGTGGTCTTCCCTTCTGAGACCTTGTGTGACTGTCTATTTGTCAAGGACTCTAATCTTTTAGATGAAGAGAAATACACAAGTACAGGCTACTTTATCCTGATCCCAAACAATTCATTATAAACAAAGTGGCCACATTTACTAGTGGTAAGTAAAATGCACAAGGAAGAGAATCAGCATTTGCCCAGTGCATATTATCTGCCAGATATCACAGGAATTATTTCAAGTAATACCATAAATAATGACATATTTATGTTACTTATATTATTATAAATATAATTATATATTAATCACAACATATGAATCATTACAACCCTATTAGGTAGATATTATTATTCCTGTTTAACTAGTTGAAAATCGAAGCTTAGAGAGTTTTCATAATTTATCCAAGTTCATAAGGCAGGAAATGACTTGAACTTCCCAAGCTCTTGCTCTTAATTCAACACTGTCCAATAGAAATATAATGCCAGCCACAAATGTGAGCCACATATGTAATTTTAAGTATTCTTGTAGCCACATTTATAAAGTAAGAAGAAGAAACAGATGAAATTAATTTTAATAACATATTATATTTATCCCACTTTGACCAAAATATTAATTTTAGCATGTAAATCAATATAAAAATTATTAATGAGATAGTTTACTTTCTTTTTTTCATACCAAGGCTCCAAAATCCACTAAGCTCTTGTAGCACATCTCTATTCAGACTAGCCACATTTCAAGTGCTTACCAGCCAGGGGCTACCATATTTGATAGCATAGATCTAACCTCTGGGCCACCCAACCTCCCTAGATTAGAAACAGCTATACTGCACCTGCAACAAAACTGAGAAGAAAAATGTTACAGATTAAAAGTTAAATTGCTAGAAAACCATACATTTTCTGGTCAAAAGATAAATGAAAGGAAGTAATTCATCAGCTGCACTCCTCTGCACAACAATCATAAATGCACCAAATGCACTGAGCTATTTACCTTAGTGGGACGGGAAACAAATGATCTAAAACTCATAAATCCACACTTCAGAAAGCATAGACTGCAAAAGAGAGTAATAAATCCAAATGAGTCCTGTATGAATTCTGCTTGGCTGTCCTTTTTGAAATGATTTTAGAAGAATCCCCCACAAATTGTACAGTCCTACATGAATTTTATCCCCTCTCCCCTGCCCCCCAACCACCATCCATTCTAACAAATCTCCCTCAAGGGACTTAGTTTGGGTAAAGGAATTTCCTTTATTTATTTTCCATTTCCTTCTTGTTGTAATTGTATTTTTATCCGTCCTGCTTCCCCCACTTCCCTCCCTCTCTTCTTCTAGCTGGTTTCCCAGATTCTGAAGCTTGCACTTAGGTTTTTTGTTTTGTCTTATTTTTGAACATTACCCGCGTTACTTTGCTGCTGCTTTTCATTGATTGCCTGTAGATCATGTTCCCTCCTGCCTGGAGGAAAACGAGAAAACCTTTCCAGCACCATGATGCCCCTGGTAGGAGCCAGCGACCGAGTTGACCGACTTAGTAGGATACATGGTTGGGGAGTGTGGGGTTGGATGGGGTGTGGGGGTGGGATGTGTGCAGCTGCTGAACGAAGTTTTCAAAGAAATAAAAAAATTTACCATTCCGCATCTTTGGTCTGGTTTATGTTTACAAAATGAAAATAGCTTGACTTTTTAGACTTCAGAATCATACCAAGAAAGGAAAAAGCACCTGAAGTCCCACTGACCAGAGGGAACCACTGTTAGCATTCTGGTTTTTAGAAAGTCTTCATTTAGTCTTTAACCCACAGAAGGTTAGTGAAGCAGCCCCACCCCTTTATCTACCCCTAGTCCAGGGTGAGAAGGGAAAGGAGTTCTGATTTACTTCTGAGATAAAGTAATTTTTGAGTCTGAAATAAGCACACAAGTTAAATTACAAATGCCCTATCACCTGCTCAAGCTGCTAGTAATGTTTATCTGAATATATGTCCTTTTGAATGTAATTACGGGCTAATAATAGAGCAGTAACAATAATACCTGTCATTGACTGAATACTACGTGCCAAGCATTAAACTGGGTGCTTGCCATATGTTCTCCCATTTTAAATCTTGTCCCCATCCCAGGAGTTAGGGTATTGTTTGCATTACACAGGTAAAGAAACTGAGACTCAGAGAGGTTAAGGCCACCTATTAAGTGACAGAGTTCAAATTTGAACTTAGGCCTGTCTGATTCCAGAAGCTATGTTCTTTTCACTATACCATGCTGCCATAAATTGCCAAAGTCGTTATAAAAAGCCCCAACTGTGTCATCCAGAGTTGAGTGTTTATTGTTGGAAGAAAACAGTAAGTTACTACATTTCCCCTCACCAATTTTAATACCTAAAAAATTGAACCTAAGAACTTGAAGTCAAACATGAAGTAATTTACTACTGGCAGAAAGATACCTAGAATTCCCACCAGACACCTTCCCTAGCCCCAGGGACAGCAGGAGGGTTTCCTTGCTGCAAGAACTCCACATCCCAGTAGGCTCTGGAAAGTGGATATCTACCAGCCCACAGCCAGCACTTTCAGGAGAGCCCTGAGTACTGGATGGGGGCAGCCACCCCCATTTTCCTACAAAATCAAGAGAAGGCTCTAAGAAACCAGCTCATAAAAGAAACCTGTCTTTGATCAAGAGAGAACTTTTACCTCTAAGTACCATGTGGCTTGGGCTGTTTTCTCAGGGGTAGTGTTGGGATTGCAATGAATTAAGAAATTCACATTTACTATCCATAATCTCTGTATCCAAACACCCTAATGCCAGCCTTGATTGACAAGTACTTAAGAGCTTTAGAGGAAAATGTGCTCATAATACAAAGAAGAAGCATAAAGAACTTTTGGCAGTGGGTTAAGCTGATGAAGCAAGGTACTACCAGCTCACAGGAAACTCAATAACAATTAGGTAGCCAATAACCAAACGATGGGCCTTTCTTTAGTTTACTGCTCTCCAATGGTGTCATGTCATGGCAGTCAGAGGCAATGGTAATACTTGTATGACACAATGGAGTAAATTGGAAGAAAGCTGAGAGAAACCACTATGACTTTCTTATATATTTATGATTGAAAACTGAAAGTATTAGGGAAGCTATTAAGTATTGAATTATTTTAAACTTCCAAATAAGATCTTTTCAAATTTTTATTTAAAAATTTCAGCTTATGCCTTTGAATCTAACTTTTTCCTATAAGGTTTTATGCATAAAATGGCTACATGTGCTTCTTCACTAGGCTTCTTAAAATCATGCTGTCTTTAAAATTCTCAGTAACACCAAGCAAAACTTTGCACAAGCAAGTGATTAAAATTGTTTAAACATCTTATAATCATTCAGAAATTCATAACTATTAAAGCTGTTTAAAGAATCTAAGCTCTTCTTTTAAATTAAAGTATTAGCTGATAATATAAATGTGTTGCAAAACCAAATTTTTTCACGTTAAGAATTTCAAAATAATAATGAAATTCTAATGGGCAGAGTGCACACAAGTCATTATTAGTGCGGTGCTCCTGAAGATAACATAGATGTCACTCCGTGGGCATATCAATAACAATAACGCAGGTACAGACCTATCAATGTGTGAAGGCAGAGATTCGGGGTGGCCACCTACGACTGTGTTCTCCATCAAGGCAACTAATCCAGACCAATATTTCATGCCTGTAATCTATTCACACCCACCCATTGGGAAGCTCTGCCCTACATGAAGATTACAAACCTGCATGGGACTCCTTCCAAAGTTCAGTCTGTGGTTTTTCCTTCACTACACACATTCTAGTTCCTGCAATTGAAACAATCTTTCTCTGTTTACCTATTTGATATCACCCCCTTAACCTTCCACTAATCAGAGTTCTCGTTAGAGAAGACACCCATCAACTTTCCTTCTTCGTGTTACACGAGAATCACCATGGGATTTCAAGAAGAAAGTCCCCTAATATATTTCAGATCTTTAAATTAAAATATTCTTAATTAATGTAACTTAAGAGCCTTTATACTTAACTTTTAATAAACTTTTATGGTCCACTAGGGACTTGCATGTACATCATCTTCAGATCCTTAGGACGGCCCTTTAAAGAGATAGGGTGAGTACTGTTTTTCCCATTTTAAAAATGAGAAGCTGACACAGAGAAACTTAACTAACTGGCCCAGAATCATTCAATTAGTAAGCAGGGGCTCAAATCTCCTGACTCACAGCCCAGCGCTTTTCCTCACCCTGCCAGCTCTTATCTACATTAAGGTAGCTGCCCGGGGCTCCCAGGTTTCCTACTAAAAAGCAGACGGTGGCAGTGTAAAGAGGAGCTGTTACCTTTGTGTCTCCAGGGTCTGAAGTCCTTTGCCCACCTACTGTGACCTGAATTGGATGCACTTCAAAGTGCTCAGAACTGTCCAGGAGAGATCCTATTAAAAGGGATCCAGATCCAGGACAGGATGAAGAAAATCACTCTCTTTCTTCTCTTCCATTTCCTCTATTTCCCCACCCTTCCACTCTATCAAACTCGATGGAAGGCAACTGCACAGAGAAAAGGAAACCACAAAGGAAAGTAGAGTCTGCATATGAAGGAGGACAGGGCAGTCCCTCTTTGCCTTAAGGTGGTGAAAGGTTAAGAGTTTCCATGGAGCCTTTAAAAACCATTACTGGCAGGGTCATCTCTTTCACCCTAACTTCCTCTGGCATTTATTACTCAGTGGGCTCCTATCATGGACCGTGCTGCACCTTAGGAATTTCTGCACTGCTGGTTTTCTCTCCATTAGGGCCAAAATGAGCCTGTACACTCAGGAGGTGTTAAACTCTTAGGGTGGGGGTCCAGACACTATCATGCTTTGGATGGAGACCACAGCCAGGAGACCATGTAATTACAGAATTGCATTTCTTACACATCACTGAAAATATTATGGCAAATGTCAGCAAAAAGATTGCAGAATGAAGCTTAGTTCACTCCCAGCTGTCTCTCAGCAGATGTATCCTGCTTCTCAGAAAGCAGAGCTTTGTATATTCATCCAGTTAGAGTCCATCTCTCTAGATGATGAACTGTCATTGCCTCAAATTCCTTGATGATTTTAGCTTAAGCAACTTTCTTTGGCAACTTTTGCTGCCATGATTATCTTCCTCACATGGCTGTCCTCCTTCTGTCAGAGAACAGGGAAAAAACACCGCGCTAGCTGGCTAGTAACTTGCCTTCCTCTGCTCTGGTTCCTGCCAAGTTTTCTTTATGCCTTTCATGCCCTAAAGCCTTTGCTGAATCCCCCAAGAACCGATAAATCAAGATTTCTGTCAGGGTTGTTTATACTGCATTACTATCTAAGCCCTTTTCTATACAAATCAAAATGAAACTACACCACTGTTTTTAATTTCAAAATTAAATTAAAATATTTCCCATGAAAGGCTGATGGCAGATACTTCAGGTGAAAATCCAACACTAAGAACCATCTCTAACCAATTCATTTAACTTGATTGATGCAAGAGTTTGCCATTGTTTTCCCATCTTGGTGATAAAAAGATGTTTCATACCTTCATCATATGGGTTGGTTGAAAATCTCAGAAATTCTTTGATTATGACAGTAAAAATTATAGTAATAAGATAAATAATGGTTTATAATTAAAATTTCAAGAGCAGTAAAGATGGTGACTATCAAAGAGTTAAAAGTTAATAATGTAATTTAATAACCTCTGTACCCGCTGAAACATCGAAACGGTCTATAGTAACTAGGCTTTTATGTATTTTGAACCTATTTTTTATTTTTATTTTAATTATTTCTAATTTTGTACTCCTTGAAATAAAAAACCTGTTAATTCAAGAATAAGTTAAGCAAAATTTGTTATATACTAGCAAGTAACTACTTGCATAGTTGCAAAGCTCTACTTATTTTTTTTTTCTGTTTGCAAATTCAAATTCCCATAGTTCTTGGGCACTAATTATACCCTCAACTTACTCAGCTTTTGGTGGGGTTGGGCATAGTTAACCCTTCATTCCTTTTTGAAGCATTTTCTCTGTTGGTTTCTCTGATCATACATTGTCCTGGGTTTCCTTCAACCCCATTAGCTGTTCCTCCTCAGCTTCCTGTACTGGCTTTACCTCATTTACCCACCTTGAATTGTTTGTGTTCCTCAGAACTCAGCCCTAAACTTTCTTTTTGCTACACTTTCCTTATTTAAATATGTCACTCCTGAAATTATAAAGACTATTTTCTTCTTGACTTCCAATGCTGCATCTTTGGCCTAGACTTCTTCCCTCTCTCAACTTCTGCACATGGATGTTTTAAAGGGCTTAAACTTTACATGGAAAATATAAAAGGAATTAAAATTCAACTATTCAAAGAATAAAGGATCTAGAATAAAATTGTGTTTTCCAGAATTTTATATGAATAGAATCAAACAGTATGTATCCTTTTGTGCCTGGCTTCTTTTATTCACCAAAATGATTTTGAGATTCATCCATGTTGTTATATGCATCCATAGTTCATTCCTTTGTATTGATGAATAGTAGTCCATTGTATAAATCACTATTTATTTATACAGTCACCTGTTGATGGACCTTTGAGTTGTTTTCAATTTGGAACTGTTAAAAATAAAGCTGCTGTGAACATTCATGTACAGGTTTTGTAGGAACATATGCTTTCTTTTGGGTAAATGCCCAGGAGTGGAATGGCTGGGTCACGCTATAGGCATATGTTTAACATTTTCAGAAACTGCCAAGCTGTTTTCCAAATGGTACAACAAAAATGGTTGCACCATCTTAAAGTCCCATCAGCAAATTGTGGGAGTTCCAGTTGCTCCACAGCTTTGCTTTGCCAGCATTGGGTCTTTTTGATTTTTGCTATTCTAAGGGGTGATGTTGAACCATCTTTAAGTGTGTTGTTGCACCGTTTATATACCGTTTTTTTGTGAAGTATCTGTTTAAACCTTTTAACCATTTTCTTGGAGTTGTAAGAGTTCTTTGTATATTCTGAATACAAGTCTTCTGTTTAATACATGCGCTAAGAATATTTTCTCCCAGTGTGTGGCTTGCATTTCTGTTCTCTTTATGGTGTCTTTCAAGGAACTAATGTTTTAATTCTGGTAAGTCTAAGTAATCAATTTTTTTCTTTACAATTAATGAATTTTGTGTTCTACCTAAGAAACCTTTGACTACCCAGGGTCATAAATCAAAACCACAATGAGATATCATCTCACACCAGTCAGAATACCTATTATTAAAAACTCAAAAAACAACAGATATTGGTGAGGTTGCAGAGAAAAAGGAATGGTTATATATTGTTGGTGGGAATGTAAATTAGTTCAACCATTGTGAAAAGCAGCTTGGAGATTTCTCAAAGAACTTAAAACAGCCTTACCGTTCAACCCCGCAATCCCATTACTGGATCTATATCCAAAAGAAAATAAATCATTCTACCATAAAGATACACGCACTTGCATGTTCATCGCAACACTCTTCACAATAGCAAAGACAAGGAATCAACCTAGATACCCGTCAACAGTGGATTGGATAAAGAAAACGTGGTACAGATACACTATGGAGTCCTATACAGCCATAAAAAAGAATGAAATCGTGTTCTTTGCAGCAACGTGGATGGAGCTGGAGGCCATTATTCTAAGCAAATTAATGCAGGAACAGAAAACCAAATACTGCATGTTCTCACTTATAAGTGGAAGCTAAACAGTGGGTACTCATGGACATAAAGATGGCAACAACAGACACTGGGGATTAGTAGAGGGAGGAAGGAGAGAGACGGGCGAGGGCTGAAAAACTGATTATTGGGTACTATGCTCAGTACCTGTGTGATGGGATCAAGCATACCCCAAACCTGGATATACCATGCAATTTACCCAGGTAACAAATCTGCACATGTACACCTGAATCTAAAATAAAAGTTAAAATTATTTTTTAAAAAAGAGAAAAAAATGAAAAAGAAAAAAATTCAAATAATGCCCAAAATCTAAATAATACCATTCCTACTGAAACTATTCTGAAAAATTGAAGAGGAGGGACTCCTCCCTAACTCATTCTACAATGACAACATCATCCTGATACCAAAACCTGGCAGAGACACAACAAAAAAAGAAAACTTCAGGCCAATATCCTTGATGAACATTGATGCAAAAATCTTCAACAAAATATTAGCAAACAGAATCCAGCAGCACATCAAAAAGTTAATCAGTGATCAAGTAGGCTTTATCCTTGGGATGCAAGCTTGGCTCAACATAAGTAAATTAATAATTGTGATTCATCACATCAACAGAACTAAAAACAAAAACCATGTGATTATCTCAACAGATGGAGAAACGGCTTTCAATAGAATTCAACATTGCTTCACATTAAAAAGAAACCCTCAACAAACTAGGCACTGAAGGAACATGCCTCAAAATAGTAAGAGCCAGCCAGGCACGGTGGCTCATGCTTGTAATCCCAGCAATTTGGGAGGCCGAGGCAGGCAGATCACTTGAGGCCAGGAGTTCAAGACCAGCCTGGCCAACATGATAAAACCCCTGTCTCCACTAAAAATAGAAAAAATTAGCTGGGTATGGTGGTGGGCGCCTGTAATCCCAGCTACTTGGGAGGCTGAGGCAGGAGAATTGCTTGAACTCGGGGGGCGGAGGTTGCAGTGAGCCGAGATTGTGCCATTGCACTCCAGCCTAGGCAACAAGAGTGAAACTCAGTCTAAAAAAAAAAAAGCCATCGATGAAAAACCCCACAACCAACATCATACTGAATGGATAAAAGCTAGAAACATTCCCCTTGAGAACTGGAACAAGACAAGGATACCCTCTCTCACCACTCCTATTCAACATAGTACTGGAAGTCCTAGCCAGGATAATCAGGCAAGAGAAAGAAATAAAAGACATCCAAACAGGAAGAAAGGAAATTAAACTATCCCTGGTTTCCAGATAATATGATCCTATACCTAGAAAACCCCATAGTCTTTGTCCAAAAGCTCCTAGATCTGATAAACAACTTCAGCAGAGTTTCAGGATACAAAATCAATGTACAAAAATTAGTAACATTCCTATACACCAACAATACCCAGGCTGAAAGCCAAATAAAAAATGCAACCCATTTACAATAGCCACAAAAAGAATAAAATATCTAGGAATACAGAGGTGAGAGACCTCTACAACACAAATTATAAGACACTTCTGAAAGAAATCAGAGATAACACAGACAAATGGAAAAACATTTCATGCTCATGAACAGGAAAAATCAATATTGTTAAAATGGCCATATTGCCCAAAGCAATTTACAAATTCAATGTTATTCCTATCAAACTACCAATGCCATTCTTCATAGAATTAGAAAAAAACTATTTTAAAATTCATATGGAATCAAAAAGGAGTCCAAATAGCCAAGGCAATCCTAAGCAAAAAGAGCAAATCTGGATGCATCACATTACCTCACTTCAAACTATACAACAAGTCTACAGTAACCAAAACAGCATGGTCCTGGCACAAAAACAGATACATAGACCAATGGAACAGAATAGAGAGCCCAGAAATAAAACTGCCCACATACAACCATCTGATCTTTGAGAAAGTAGTCAAAAAATAAGCAATGGGGAAAGGACACCCTATTCTATAAGTGGTGCTGGGATAAGTGGCTAGCCATATGGAGAAGATTGAAACTGGAACCCTTCCTTACACCATATACAAATATCAACTCAAAATGGCTTAAAGACTTAAGTGTAAAACCATAAAAGCCCTGGAAGATAACTTAGGAAATACCATTCTGGACACAGGGCCTGGCAAACATTTCATGACGAAGATGCCAAAAGCAATTACAACAACAAAATTGATAAATGGGACCTAATTAAACTGAAGAGCTGCACAGCAAAAGAAACTATCAGCAAAGTAAACAGACAACAGAATGGGAGAAAATATCTGCAAACTATGCATCCAAAAAAGGTCTAATATCCAGAATCTATAAGAAACAAATTAATAAGCAAATAAACAATGCCATTAAAAAGTAGGCAAAGGACATGAACAGATACTTTTCAAAAGTACACACAGCCAACAAGCTTATGAACAAATTTTCAACATCACGAATCATTAGAGAAATGCAAATCAAAACCACAATAAGATACCATCTCACACCAGTCAGAGTGGCTATTACTGAAAAAAACAATAACAGATGCTGGCAAGATTACAGAGATTATACACTGCAACCTTATACACTGGTATAAGGTTGTACGCTGCTTATACACTGCTGATGGGAATGTAAATTAATTCAGCCATTGTGGAAAGCAGCTTGGCAATTTCCCAAATAATTTAAAGCAGAATTACCATTTGACCCAGCAATCCCATCATTGAGTATATACCCAAAGAAGTATAAATTGTTCTACCATAAAGACACATTCACATGTTATGTTCACTACAGCACTAGTCACAATAGCAAGACATGGAATCAATCTAAGTGCTCATCAGTGGTAGACTGGATAAAGAAAATATGGTACGTACACACAATGGAATACTATGCACCCATTAAAAAAGAATGCGATCGTGTCATTGGCAGCAACATGGATGAAGCTGGAGGCCATTATCCCAAGCAAACTAACACAGGAACAGAAAACCAAATATAACATGTTCTCACTTATAAGTGGGGGCTAAACATTGAGTTTATATGAACACAAAGAAAGGAACAATAGACTCCAGGGCCTACTTGAGGGTAGAGAGCAGGAGGAAGGTGAGGATCAAAAAACTACCTATCAGATACTATGCTTATCACCTCGGTGATGAAACAATCTGTACACCAAACCCCCATGACATGCAATTTACCTATATAACAATCCTCCACATGTACCCCTGAACCTAAAATACAAGTTTTAAAAAAAGAAAATATAGTATTAAAAAATTAAAATTTTTTCATTTTAACTGTCAAATACATTCACACATAGTTGAATAAAAGAAAAATTCAAACAATACACAAAGCATTAAATAAAAAGTAAAATAATTATATTCTCAAAAAAATAGCACCATTTAAATTTTTTATTTCATCTTGCATCAATTTTGGTAAGCTACATTTTTCAAGAAATCTGTCCATTTTATTTAAGTGGTAGAATTCGATAACAGCATTTTCTTATTATCTTGTTATTGTCTATAGAATCTGTGGTTAGAATTCCTTTTTATTGCTGATATTGGTAATTTGTTTCTCTCTCTTCCTTGGCCAATCTAGCTAGAGGTTTGGGGTTCATCTTTTCAAAAACTTTGCTTTTGGTTTTCTTGATTTTTCTCTTTCGCTTGTCTGTTTTCTATTTTATTTCTACTATTTTTATTATTGACTTCCTTCTACTACTTTAGGGTTACTTTGCTCTTCTTTTAGTTTCTTAAGGTAGGACCTTAGGTTATTGATTTTAAATCTTTCTCCTCTTCTAACATAAGCATTTAAAGCCATAGTTTTCACTCTAAGTACTGCTTTAGCTCTTTTCACAAACTTTGTATATTTGCATTATCATTCAGATAAAATATTTTCTAATTTCTCTTGTCATTTTTTTCTTTGACCTATGAAATATTTGAAGTATGCTATTCAATTCATAATACTTGAGGTTTTCCTAGATATCTTGTTATTGATTTCTAACTTAATTCTGTTGTGTTCAGAAATATACATCCTATGATTTTGCTTCTTCTACATTTTGAAATCTGTTTTATAGCTTACCATCCTTTTTTTTTTTTTTTTTTTTTTTTTTTGTCCGTCGTTGTTCGTCTTGGTGAATGTTATGTGCATTTGGAAGAAACAGGTATTCTGCAGTTGTCGGATGTAGTGTTCTATAAATATCAATTAAATCAAGGAGGTTTACAATGTTAAAACTATACCTTTACTGCTTTTTTGTCTAGTTGTTCTATCAAATATTGAGAAAGGATATTAAAATCTTCTGTCACAATTATGGAATTTCTATTTCTCCCTGTAATTTGGTTAATCTTTACTGCAGTATTTTAAGTCTCTCTTATTAGGTGTGTGTACACGTATGAATGAAGTGTCTGCCTGACGAAATGACCCTTCAATCATTATGAAATCCCCTCCTTTGTCTCTAGAAATACTCTTTGTCTTGAAGTCTGTTTTATCTGATATTAAAATAACCAATCCAATCTTCTCATTCTTACTATTTGTATGGTATATACATTTTACATTTGTTTATTTTCAACCTTTTTTGTATATTTATATTTAAAGTGTATTTCTTAGGGGCAGCATATAGTAGTAGCGTCTTGATTTTTATGCACTCTGTCAACCCTTGCCTTCTAACAGAGTATTAAGATCATTAACCCTTAATGGAATTACTGCTATAATTGAATTTAGCCCGTCCATTTTTATTTTTGGCTTCTATTTGTCTCCTGCTTTTGTTGTTGCTATTCTCTTACCTCCATTCCTTTTTTATTTTTATTTTTTTGCTTGTTTTGGATTCTTTGAATCTTTTTTAGTATTCTATTTTAATTTATCTTCAGTTTTTTCACTATATCTTTTTGTTTTGGTTTTTTGGAGTTTTTTATTTATATATGTGTGATATATAATATATATATATATATGTTTTGTTTTGGTGTTTTTTTTTGTTTTTTGAGACAGTCTCACTCTGTCCCAGGCTGGAGTGCAATGGCTCAAACTCTGCTCACTGCAACCTCCGCCTCCCAGGTTCAAGTGATTCTTCTGCCTCAGCCTCCCGAGTAGCTGGGATTACAGGCGTCTGCCACCACACCTGGCTAATTTTTGTATTTTTAGTAGAGATGGGGTTTCGCCATGTTGGCCAGGCTGGTCTCAAACTCCTGACCTCAGGTTATCCGCCCACCTTGGACTTCCAAAGTGTGGGATTATAGGTGTAAGCCACTGCACCCGGCCTATATAACATATATAGATACAATATAATATTATGAAGGCCAGGTGTGTATATATATATATATATATACACACACACACACCCCAGGTATATATATCATATATCATATTCTAGACAGAGTTCCTATACTACCATTTTATGTAAATTGTAGAAGTCTTACAACCATAAGACTTTTACCTCCTCAACTTTTTTTTTTTTTTTTACAGAATCTCACTCCTTCACCAGGCTGGAGTGCAGTGGTGCAATCTTGGCTTCACTGCAACCTCCGCCTCTCAGGTTCAAGCGATTCTCCTGCCTCAGCCTCCCAAGTATCTGGGACTACAGGCACACGCCACCACGCCCAGCTAATTTTATATTTTTAGTAGAGATGGGGTTTTCACCTTGTTGGCCAGGATGGTCTCAATCTCTTGACCTTGTGATCTATCTGCCTCAGCCTCCCAAAGTGCTGGGATTACAGGCATAAGCCACCACGCCCGGCCTACCTCCTTAACTTTTATCTCCTCAACTAACCTTTATGGTAGGGCTGTTATATGTATTATATCTACATATATTGAAAATCCCTCCAGAAATATAAATTTGTTTTCAGTGGTAGTACCTAAGTACAGGAAAAAATATTTACCATTTCTGTTGCTCTTCTTTCATTCCTGAAGATCCAAGGTTTGCTCTGGTATCATTTCCTATCAGCTTGAAGAACTTACTTTAGCATTTCTCATAATGCTGATTTCCTGGCAATATAGTCTGTTAAATTTTTTAATCTGAGAATGTCTTTATTTTGCTTTCATTCCTGGAAGACATACCCACTGAATGAAGAATTTTAAGTTAACAGTTCTCTTCTTGCAGCACTTTCAAGATGCTGTTTGACTGTCTTCTGGCCTTCCATGGCTTCTGATGAGAAGTCTGCAGTCATCTGAATGACTGGTCCTCTGAATGTAATGTGCTTTTTTTCTCTAATGTCTTTCAGGATTTTAAAATTCATCATTGGTTTTTATAGCTTTTATTTCCATGAGTATCAGGTATCATATTCTTTGATTTTATCCTGTTCAGGGTTCATTGAGCTTCTTGGATCTGTAAATTGTGTCTTTTACCAAATTTGAGAAAAATGCTGGCCATTATTCCTTCAGATATATTTGTCTATCCCAGTCTTCTTCTCCTTTCCTTCTGAGATTCCAGTGACACCTATTGATATTATGCTACAGGTCGCTAAGGTTCTGTTCCTCTTTTTCAATATTTTTTCTCTGTTCTTCAGATTGGATAACTTCTATTGATCTATTCTTAAGTTCACTGGGGTGTTTCTTCTATATTTTCATTTTGCTATTCAGCCCATCCAGTTTTCAGATACTGCATTTTTCAGTTCTAAATTTTTCATTTTATTCTTTTGCAGTTTTAAGATATCCACTTCTATCTTCTCATACATTTCAAGGATGGATTCCTTACTCCATGGTATGCAGCTATAATAGCTATTTTAAAGCCTGTGTCTGATGATTCCAACATCTGGGTCACCTTGATCTGGTCATATGTTGATTATCTTTTCCACTGGGGTAAAAATGTGAACACATTTTTCTGTTTTTTTATATGTCATATAACTTTGGAATGGTATCTGGGCATTGTGGATTTACATTTTACAGGCACTGGATCCTATTATAATCCTCTGGAGAATGTTGATGTTCTTGTTTTATGGCAATCAACTGTTTAGGCTTAGACTGCAAGTTCTATCTTGCCATCTGTGGGCAGTGGTTCAAACCTCAGTTTGGTTGTCAAAACCTGTACTATGCTAGTTGCATCTATTACTCCTCTTTTTCTTTGAGAATGAGCCTGAGACTTGTGCAGATTCATATACAGAATTGGGAATTTTTTCTCCAGTTCTCTCCACTCTGGTATTCTCTCCTCACTCTCCATCCCCCTAGAGCCCCTTTTCTTAGTTACTCTAGCCAGTAGGACCGGGTTTCTATTGAGATTTTATCTGCCCACGCTGCCACCATTCCCTCGCTGCTCCATAATGAGAACCCTTTGGGCACAGCTGTTAAGAAAGAATGGAAAAAATGTGAAACTCACCACCAGTGGTTACTTGTCCAAGTTTTGACCCTCTTCAACAATCTGCCTGTTTCGGTTTACTTTTCAAAATCCTCAGATAGTATTTTGTTTTGTTTGTATTTTGTCCAGAGTTTATAGTTGTAATCAGTGGGAAAGATGGGCTATGTTGGGATTATTTTGCCATGCCAAAACAAAAATGCCCAATAGCCTTATAGGCTGAAAATTGGGGTATTTCACTGCCATTTCAGTTATTTAAATTGAAAAATTCTATCAGCGGCATGGGGATGTGTGTGTACATGTATATGGGCATGTGTGCTAAGCACTTGATCTGTATGTCCCATACACTAATATAAATTCTTATCTCAAAATGTTGTTGCATTGCTTAAATAAGATAATGGAAAGAAAGTGGGTAATAACAAACTCCTCTGAGCTAAAGGAGCCTGTTCTAACCCAAAGCAAGGAAGCTAAGAACCTTAAAAAACGGTTAGAGGAATTGCTAACTAGAATAACCAGTTTGGAGAAGAACATAAATGACTTGATGGAGCTGAAAAACGCAGCATGAGAACTTTGTGAATCATGCACAAGTATCAACAGCCAATCAATCAAGCAGAAGAAAGGATATCAGAGACTAAAGATCAACTTAATAAAATAAAGCATGAAGACAAGATTAGAGAAATAAGAATAAAAAGGAACAAATAAAACCTTCCAGAAATATCAGACTATCTGAAAAGACCAAACCTACATTTGATTGGTGTACCTGAAAGTGATGGGGAGAATGGAACCAAGCTGGAAAACACACTTCAGGATATTATCAAGGAGAACTTCCCCAACCTAACGAGACAGACCAACATTCAAATTCAGGAAGTACAGAGAACACCACAAAGACACACCTCGAGAAGAGCAACCCCAAGACACATAATTGTCAGATTCACCAAGGTTGAAATGAAGGAAAAAATGTTAAGGGCAGCCAGAGAGAAAGGTTGGGCTACCCACAAAGGGAAGCCCATCAGACTTCTCTTTCTCTCTGCAGAAATCCTACAAGCCAGAAGAGAGTGGAGGCCAATATTCACCATTCTTAAAGAAAAGTATTTTCAACTCAGAATTTCATATCCAGTCAAACTAAGCTTCATAAGCGAAGGAGAAATAAAATCCTCTGCAGACAAGCAAATGCTGAGAGATTTTGTCACACCACGCCTGCCTTACAAGAGCTCCTGAAGGAAGCACTAAATATGGAAAGGAAAAACTGGTACCAGCCACTGCAAAAACATATCAAATTGTAAAAACCATCGACATTTTGAAGAAACTGCAACAACTAATGGTAAAAATAACCAGCTAGCATCATAATAACAGGATCAAATTCACACATAACAATATTAACCTTAAATGTAAATGGGTTAAATGCCCCAATTAAAAGACACAGACTGGCAAATTGGAAAGAATCAAGACCCATCGGTGTGCTGTATTCAGGAGACCCATCTCATGTGCAAAGACACATATAGGCTCAAAATAAAGGGATGGAGGAATATTTACCAAGCAAATGGAAAGCAAAAAAAAAAAAAAAAAAACAGGGGTTACAATCCTAGTCTCTGGTAAAACAGACTTTAAACCAACAAAGATCAAAAAAACACAAAGAACAGCATTACATAATGGTAAAGGGATCGATGCAACAAGAAGAGCTAACTATCCTAAATATATATGCACCCAATACAGGAGCACCAAGATTCATAAAGCAAGTTCTTAGAGACGTACAAAGAGTCTTAAACACCCACACAATAATAGTGGGAAAACTTAACACCCCACTGTCAATATGAGAGAGATCAATGAGACAGAAAATTAACAAGGATATTCAAGACTTGAACTCAGCTCTGGACCAAGCAGACCTAATAAACATCTGCAGAACTCTCCACCCCAAATCAACAGAATATACATTTTTCTCAGCACCACATCGCACTTATTCTAAAATCAACCACATAATTGGAAGTAAAACTCTCCTCAGCAAATGCAAAAGAACAGAAATCGTAACAAACAGTGTCTCAGACCACAGTGCAATCAAATTAGAACTCAGGATTAAGAAACTCACTGAAAACCACTCAACTACATGGAAACTGAACAATCTGCTCCTGAATGACTACTGGGTAAATAACTAAATTAAGGCAGAAATAAATAAGTTCGTTGAAACCAATGAGAACAAAGACATAACGTACCAGAATCTCTGGGACATAGCTAAAGCAGTGTTTAGAGAACGAATTATAGCACTAAATGTCCACAGGAGAAAGCAGGAAAGATCTAAAATTGACACCCTAACATCACAATTAAAGGAACTAGAGAAGCAAGAGCAAACAAATTCAAAAGCTAGCAGAAGACAAGAAATAACCAAGATCAGAGCAGAACTGAAGAAGATAGAGACATGAAAAACCCTTCAAAAAAATCAACAAATCCAGGAGATGGTTTTTTTTTAAAGATCAACAAAATAGATAGACAGCTAGGCAGACTTATAAAGAAGAAAAGAGAGAAGAATCAAATGGACACAATAAGAAATGATAAAGGGGATATCACCACTGATCCCACAGAAATACAAACTACCATCAAAGAATATTATAAACACCTCTATGCAAATAAACTAGAAAATCTAGAAGAAATTAGTAAATTCCTGGATGCATACACCCTCCCAAGACTAAACCAGGAAGAAGTCAAACCCCTAAATAGACAAATAACAAGTTTTGAAATTGAGGCAGTAATTAATAGCCTACCAACCAAAAAAAGCAAAAGCCCAGGACCAGATGGATTCACAGCTGAATTTTACCAGAGGTACAAAGAGGAGCTGGTACCATTCCTTCTGAAACTATTCCAAACAACAGAAAAAGAGGGACTCCTCCCTAACTCATTTTATGAGGCCATCATCATCTTGATGCCAAAACCTGGCACAGACACACACACACAGAAAAGAAAATTTCAGGCCAATATCGCTGATGAATATCGATGTGAAAATTTCCAATAAAATGCTGGCAAACCAAATCCATCAGCACATCAAAAAGCTTACCTACCAAAATCAAGTCAGCTTATCATCCCTGGGATGCAAGCCTGGTTCAACATATGCAAATCAATAAACATAATCCATCACATAAACAGAACCAATGACAAAAACCACATGATTGTCTCAATAGATGCAGAAAAGGCCTTCGATAAAATTCAACACTTCTTCATGCTAAAAACTCTTAATAAACTAGGTATTGATGGAACGAATCTCAAAATAATAAGAGCTATTTATGACAAACTCACAGCCAGTATCATACTGAATGGGCAAAAGCTGGAAGCATTCCCTTTGAAAACTGGCACAAGACAAGGATGATGCCCTCTCTCACCATTCCTATTCAACATAGTATTGGAAGTTCTGGCCAGGGCAATCAGGCAAGAGAAAGAAATAAAGGGTATTCAAATAGGAAGAGAGGAAGTCAAATTGTCTCTGTTTGCAGATGACATTATTGTATATTTAGAAAACCCCATCGTCTCAGCCCAAAATCTCCTTAAGCTGATAAGCAACTTCAGCAAAGCCTCAAGATACAAAATCAATGTGCAAAAATCACAAGCATTCCTATACACCAGTAATAGACAGCCAAAACATGAGTGAACTCCCATTCACAATTGCTACTAAGAGAATAAAATACCTAGGAATCCAATTTACAAGGGATGTGAAGGACCTCTTCAAGGAGAACTACAAACCACTACTCAAGAAAATAAGAGAGAACACAAAAAAATGGAAAAACATGCAATTCTCACGGATAGAAAGAATCAGAATCATGAAAATGGCCATACTGCCCAAAGTAATTTACAGATTCAATGCTATCCCCATCAAGCTACCATTGACTTTCTTCACAGAATTAGAAAAAAACTACTTTAAACTTCATATGGAACCAAAAAAGAGCCTGTATAGCCAAGACAATCCTAAGCAAGAAGAACAAAGCTGGAGGCATCATGCTACCTGACTTCAAACTATACTGCAAGGCTACAGTAACCAAAACAGCATGGTACTGGTACCAGAACAGATATATAAACCAATGGAACAGAATGGAGGCCTCAGAAATAACGCCGCCACACATCTACAACCATCTGATCTTTGACAAACCTGACAAAAGCAAGCAATGGGGAAAGGATTCCCTATTTAATAAATGGTGTTGGGAAAACTGGCTAGCCATATGCAGAAAACTGAAACTGGATCCCTTCCTTACAACTTATACAAAGATTAATTCAAGATGGATTAAAGACTTAAATGTAAGACCTAAACTCATAAAAACCCCAGAAGAAAACCTAGCCAATACTATTCAGGACATAGGTGTGGGCAAAGACTTCATGACTAAAACACCAAAAGCAATGGCAACAAAAGCCAAAATAGACAAATGGGATCTAATTAAACTAAAGAACTTCTACACAGCAAAAGAAACCATCATCAGAGTGAACAGGCAAACTACCGAATGGGAGAAAATTTTTGCAATCTACCCATCTGACAAATGGCTAATATCCAGAATCTACAAGGAACTTAAACAAATGGCTTAAACAACTTAAATGCTTAAATAAACAAGAAAAAAACCCATAAAAAATGGGCAAGGGATATGAACAGACACTTCTCAAAAGAAGACATTTATGCAGCCAACAAACGTGAAAAAAAAAAGCTCATCATCACTGGTCATTAGAGAAATATAAATCAAAACCACAATGAGATACCATCTCACGCCAGCTAGAATGGCAATAATTTAAAAAGTCAGGAAACAACAGATGCTGGAGAGGATGTGGAGAAATAGGAATGTTTTTACACTGTTGTTGGGAGTGTAAATTGGTTCAACCATTGTGGAAGACAGTGTGGTGATTCCTCAAGGATCTAGAACCAGAAATACCATTTGACCCAGCAATCCCATTACTGGGTATGTACCCAAAGGATTATAAATCATTCTACTATAAAGACACATGCACACGTATGTTTATTGCAGCACTGTTCACAATAGTAAAGACTTGGAACCAACCCAAATGCCCATCAACGATAGACTGGATAAAGAAAATATGGCACATATATACTGTGGAATACTATGCAGCCATAAAAAGGATGAGTTCATGTCCTTTGCAGAGACATGGATGAAGCTGGAAACCATCATTCTCAGCAAACTAACACAGGAACAGAAAACCCAACAGCGCATGTTCTCACTCATAAGTGGAAGTGGAACAGTGAGAACACATGGACACAGGGAGGGGAACATCACACACCAAGGCCTGTCGGGGGGTGGGAAGCTAGGGAAGGGATAGCATTAGGAAAAATACCTAATGTAGATGACAGGTTGATGGGTGCAGCAAACCACCATGGCACGTGTATGCCTACGTAACAAACCTTCACATTCTGCACATGTATCCCAGAACTTAAAGTATAATTAAAAGAAAAAAAAAGATTAGTACAACACAGTCTCCAAAAAGGGGATGTGGGAAAGTAGAAGAGAAATAGAATGAGAGAAAGTAAAGAGAGAGATTGAGAGAGAAAAAGAGACTGAAGTTTCCATGTTCCTTAAAAGTGTAGGAAGAATTCTAATCAAAATATAATCATTCAAATGCTTTTTAGTCTTGCAGCTGTAACAATATGACCCAGTCCCACAGAAGTCAAAGCCATTTGCCATAAATGGAGGCGCCCCATCACCCCAGGTCATGCTTAGAACTGCATTCCTGAAACCCCATTTCTGGTAATCTGCTAGGGAAGAAAAAAAAAACCATGTTAAAATGGAGAGTTAAAGCAATCTGCACAGAATTTAAACCCTTCTGATTACTACTCTAATTATAACTATATCTACCACCTTTTCTGGTGGATCTGGCAAGAACCTACACTCCTCAACCTAATTCCACCCATTTATTCAACAAAATTAAACTGATAGCATTAATCAGGGAAAAATCTCTTTGCTTACCTCTGCCCCACTTGAAAGCCCTAGGTCAGCTCTCCGCCTGCTTTGCATCATTGCTACACAGAGTGGAACTACTTGAAAGGAAATCACAACACAAACAATAAACTTTTAAGTCCACCTTCCTTAAAAGTGAAGCAACTCTTTATATACAGCCAAGAATATCAAGGTGCAATATAGGAGGACGCCCAATATTCAAGCACAGTTAATAAAACACTAATACAACATAGTTTTCAAAGCATGGGATATGGGGGGAGGTGGATACCTGTGCTCCAGGTATCACTCTTTTGAAAGCAAAAGCAATCCTGCTCATTTGGGTGTTCTCCAATCCAAGGTGGTCTCGAGAGAGAAGAACTGCATTTAGGAGTCTAAGCGACTGCTTCTTTACACTCCTACAACAGCATTGTAGGGGGTAACAATGCTGGGGCTGGAACACGGGCCATTATGAGGCTGTCACCTTCTCATGTAACTCAGCTTTTCAACTGGGCCAAAAGGCTTAGGGCTCCTGGGGCATGGGCCCATAGGAGCAGGCCCTTGAATGGTAACAAGACCTATGTTCAACCTGGAACCAAAAAGGAAAATGAAGGAAAGCAGGTCTGAATGATTGCTGATTGCCAAGTGTCCTAGAGCAGGCCTGTGGCATATATAACTCCATACAAATGTACTTCTTACTGTAATGTAAGGGGCAAAATGGCAACTAAAGATAGTGTAGAGAAGGATGTCCGAGCACTTCAAAGGAGGCTTGTTTTAACTCACAAATGGCTTATGAGTCTGGAAGACTTGGACTCCTTGAATCAGTGTTTACCAGGCTCCCAGAATGTGCCAAACATTGAACAGCAAATTCTAGCCCTCCCTTCAAACAGTCCACTTGCTCTCAAATGGCAATGAATTCTATTCTTTTTTAAGGAATTGCAAGATTTTTTTTAAAGCATTGAGGGTTTTGTTTGTTTGTGTTTTTTGTTTTTTTGAGATGGAGTAACTCTGTCGCCCAGGCTGAAGTGCAATGGCTCGATCTTGGCTCACAGCAACCTCCATCTCCTGGTTCAAGCAATTCTCCTGCCTCAGCCTCCCAAGTAGCTGGGATTACAGGCACCTGCCACCACACCTGGCTAATTTTTGTATTTTTAGTAGAGACAGGGTTTCACCATGTTGGTCAGGCTGGTCTCGAACACCTGACCTCAGTGATCCACCTGCCTCAGCCTCCCAAAGTGCTGGAATTACAGGCATGAGCCACCGTGGCCAGCCAAGTTACATTATTAAAGCATTTGGTCAGCTCCTTTATTTTGCTTTGTTGAAAGTCAGCAAAAGGGGAAGGCAGAGATTTTAAGAAAGTTTAAAAAAGAAAGAAACTACCTTCTTGGAAATTTTTATTGTTCCTGGATAGTGTTATAGAAAAGTCCTGAATGGGAGGAAGGAAATGTAACATATTTAGTGGCTACTCTGGCCAAACACTCCACCAAGTACACTTACAAGTGACTCCTTACAGTTTCATGAACACTGGGAAGTTTAGTTTCAATTTCAAGATGAGAACACTGACATTCAGAGACAGTAAGAGGCTTGCCTGAAGTCACAGAGGAAACGTACAGTGGAGCTGGGATTTTAACTTGGTTCTCTCTGATTCCAAATGCTTCCAACTGTGCTATGTAATATGTGGCTGGAGGCAAAAACAACTGCATTCTGGTCCTGGTTGTTCATTTATGAACTGCTAAGTGGCCCAGGACAAGTACCCCTATTTCTCTGGTGGCTGCTAAGGCTCCCTTCAGCACTACCATATGTGCCTCTACTGCCCTTTCACTGCCAAGGTCCCTTTTCTTCTTTTTCATATTTTTCCTCTTGGGAGCTGATATGGTTTGGATGTTTTTCCCCCCCAAATCTCATGTTAAAATGTAATCCCCAGTGTTGGAGATGGGGCCTGTTGTGAGGTGACTGGATCATGGGGGCAGATCCCTCAGGAATGGTTTAGCTCCATTTCCTTGGTGATAACATGACTCACGAATGGCTTTTGAGTCTGGAAGACTTGGATTCCTTGAATCAGTGTTTACTAGGCTCCCAGAATGTGCTAAACATTGAACAGCAAATTCTAGCCCTCCCTTCAAACAGTCCACATGCTCTCAAATGGCAATCAATTCTATTCTTTTTTAAGGAATTGCAAGGAAGCCATCAGTTAGTACACATGAGATCTGGTTGTTTAAAAGTCTGGGACCTTCCCCCTACCTCTTGCTCTCGCTCTCCCCATGTGACACACTGGCTTCCCATCACCTTATACCATGATTGCAAGCTTCCTGAGACCTCACCAGAAGTAGATGCTGGAGCCATGCTTCCTGTAAAGCCTGCAGAACCATGAGCCAATTAAACCTCTTTTCTTTATAAATTACCCAGATGGATATTTCTTTATAGCAACACAAAAACAGCCTAACACAGAAGCCATGTTTTGAATGATGTTATCTACCCAAATGTGTATCTCTCAGGTAATAACTGATTTACTTTTCCCAGAAAAATTAATTTTTTTAATCCTACATATCAGGAACATAGGACCACCATAGCTATTCCAAATACAGGAAATTTGCTATGAGGAATTCATTATGCAAGTGATGGGAGACCTGAAAGAGTCCCTAAGGAGTGGCGAGACAAGAGCAGAAAGCCATTGCCATTCCTAGAGCCGAAGGAACAATGAGAGGAGACGTTGCTATTGCCGTCCAAAAGCCGCGACCATCAGTGGGAGCCAGAACTATGGTGGAGGCTGCCTGGTGGGATGGAACTGTGGAGGCAGTGACTATCCAAGCAAAGTTAGAGCCACTGCAGAAACACAGCCACTGAGGGAGACCCAGCCCAGGGCAGAGCAAGAAGGGAGCCACTCCCTGGCTTCTCCCCTCTCCCACCCTCTAGGCTTCCTCTTGTGCCTCCCATTCGCTGAACCTACTCAGAAGTCATTGGCAAGTAACCCTAGGAAAGGTAATTCCCTTTGATGCAAAGTGAGGGAAGGTAGAGAATGCACTTGAGAGGAAGCAGGAGAATGACCCACACAACTTAAATAACTGGTCATCACAGCTTCTGATGAGCATATGACAGAAAAGTGACCAAAGGGACTACATAAAACTCTGGCCAAAAGCAAAGCAACTTAACATCTTATTTAGCCCATGAAACTTTGCCTCAGATGAAATGCAGACTTTCCATCAGGCTCCACGAAATCATTTTACACACTTTGGAACTCTCAGGTGATCAGGGACACCAGCCAGGGAAACACAATTCACATTCCACCAATCTTCTTTGCCTGTGATTCTAATAAAATATAGGGATCTGGACTGAAAGAACATGGGGGTGGAAAACAGGATCCTAATTCTAGCCCTGCCTGATGTAATCCTCAGGAAGTGACTTCCCTTTCTTGGTACTCAGGCTTTCTCTCTGCAAAGGGGTAGCTGTAATTACTACCAATCTCTAGAATTACAAGTCATTACAAGATTACAAAATCACTACTAATCCCCAGAATTACTAAATAAAGTTAGGTAATACAGTTCTCAATTACTTGCGCTATACCCAGAAAATGTACCACATGTCATAAACTCTAAATTTTTTTTACATTTTAACACCTCTAAAATTGAAATATGTCTCACCAGAACTTGCCATAGTTTAATTGGTAGCTGTGATGGTCAGTTTTTGTGTCAAATTGACTAGGCTACAGTCTCCAGCTATTCAATCAACTACTAATCTAAGTGTTGCATTGAAGGTATTTGTAGATGTGATTAAAGTCCATAATCAGTTGCCTATAAGTAAGGAAGATTATCCTAGACAGTTTTGGTGGGCCTGATTCGATCTGTTGCAAAGCCTTAAGTGCAGAGTTGAGACTTCCCTGGTGAAAGAGAATTTTGCCTATGGACTCATGCCCGGGAGTCTCAGCCTGCCCTTCCTAGTGACCTACCCTTTGGATTTCAGACTTGCCTAACCACCCCCGACAATCATATAAGCCAACTCCTTGCAATAAATCTCTTAATACATAGCTCCTACTAGTTCTATGTCTTTGCTTGAACCCTGACTAACATGGTAACTTTTTTTCTTTCTCAGTAATTGATAAAACAAAGGTTCTTCTAATAATCAATTGTATCTTAGCTTTGATCAAATATAGAAATTTCTACTTTCTCTACGTAACTCATCTGATCATCCTCACAAAGCCTAAACCCCCAGAGCAAACCTGGAAAAAATAATATAAAATGCTTTTTCAATCCATCAACCTTGATCTGATGCAATAATTATGGCAGTCTCTTTAATTAATTGCTTGATCTATTTGTGTAAAATCTTTCCCTCCCCATCCTCCAATTCAAGAAGGTGACTGGTTGGAGGGGCCAGGTACACTCATTAATGATGGCGTGATAGAGGAAGAAAGGGGGTCCTCAGAGCTTCACCTGGTCATCTGAATTCTCACTGGGCCTCTGCTGCAGAGGAGCCAGACTGAGTTTCTCCCTGAACTGCTGACCACAGAGGAACAAATGGACCTGTCTGGCCATTTGAGATCATGTGCTGGCACCAACTGCTGGAACCCAGGATCCGAGCTATTTATTCTCATCTTTAAGTCCTCACCCAAAATGAACTCTCTCCTGCATGAGGGTCTCTGCTGGTTCACCAGGGCCCTCAGCATCTCCACCTCTCCTCCTTGGGACTTGGAGTTACATAAGTCCCTGGGGTCCAGAATGGCAGACCTGGGCTCCTGGTACCACCTACATTCACTCAGGCACCATGATGGCCACGGTGCCAAGCCTACACCTATGATTTCCCTAAGGGCTTGAGTCTTCACTACAGTAGCTCAAAGGAGCAAAGGTTTCTGCAGACCATCCATACCAATACAGATACTGCTTTCTAAACCCACAGTCCCTTCCCTATCCCAAGTTGGACCCTAAGAGAAGAAAAACAAGGGCTCCGACACCTGACCTTCTTATTTCCATAATCTTCTCAGAATAGAAGGGAAAACTGTTCATTTTCCTCAACATCATGTCTTCCTTCTATCCAGGAGGACCTTTGGTTCAGCCTACAGAGGCAGAACAGGAATCTTCTGAACATTTCTAGAAAAAACTAAACAATCTGAGTCCTCCAGACCATATCACTGATAGGCTACAGAGATTTAGAAAAGCTTTTTTCATTGGTCTTTTGAGCTCATTGTTTCAATAATTGAGAAGCCCCCAAGATACCAAAATTTATAATAGAAATATATCTGAAAAAAATTAATATATCATCTCCATTACAGATATTTTTGTCACCATTAGGATCAAGAGTCTACATGTCACATGAATAGATAATTCTCAAAAGAAGATATACAAATGGTCAACAAACATATGGAAAAATGCTCAACATCACTAATTATCAGAGAAACGACAATCAAAACCACAACGCAATACCACCTCACTTCTGCAAGAATGGCCATAATCAAAAAATTTAAAAAAAAAATAGATGTTGGTGTGGATGTGGTGAAAAGGGAACACTTTCACACTGTTGGTGGGAATGTAAACTAGTACAACCACTACGGAAAACAGTGTGGAGATTCCTTAAAGAACTAAAAGTGGATCTGCCATTTGACCCGGCAATTCCACTACTAGGCATCTACCCAGAGGAAAAGAAGTCATTATACGAAAAAGATACTTGCACATGCCTGTTTATAGCAACACAATTTGCAATTGCAAAAATATGGAACCAGCCCAAATGCCCATCCATCAATGAGTGGATAAAGAAAATGTTATATATCTATATAGATATATAGATATAATGGAGTATTACTCAGCCATATAAAGGAATGAAATAATGGTATTCACAGCAACCTGGATAGAATTGGAGATCATTATTCTAAGTGAATTAACTCAGGAATGGAAAACCAAGAATGTTACAATAAACTTTGGGAACTCGAAGGAAAGGGTGGGAGGAGAGTGAGGGATAAAAGACTACACATTGGGTACAATGTACACTGCTTGGGTGATGGGTGCACCAAAATCTCAGAAATCATCACTAAAGAACTTATTCATGTACCCAAACACCACCTGTTCCCCAAAAACCATTAAAATAAAAAATAATTTTTTTAAGAAACAGTCTGCATGTCACAGATGAGCTCAATATATAGGCTTTTATAAATCTACCAAATCAGGAAAACTTGGATTGACTGAGTCAGTTTTACTGAATTGAGAATTGGTGGCACACAGAACAGCAAATCCAGGTCTTGCCACTTAATCCATCTGAACCCTGCTTCCTCCTTTTCCAAAATCCCTTAATGAAAAATCCCTTTTCAGTAAGGGATTTTTCACGTTTCAATATCCCTTATTGAATATCCATTCAATATCCCTTATTGAAATGTGAAAATGCTTTATACATTTCACAGTGCTTTGTACATACACAGTATTAGTACTACCCTTTTAAAAATCATTAAAATTCTTGCTTCACTAATTTTAAAACTTACATTACTCAGACTAACTTCTTGCATACCTCTAGTCTATGCAACTGTGTCAATTTTCGCAGCTAAAGAGACCCATGGCATCATTACTGTCATCAGCCCCACAATCATCATTATTATTACTATTATTGACGAAATGCGATATATTCCTTGTTGCAGCTAGACAGCTTGACATTTCTTCTTCCTTTTCATTTGCTAATAATATGAGAAAGATTAAGTAGATTTTTAACCAAATTTTATGCAATGACATAGGAAAATGAGTTATACTACTTCGTTCAGTCTGCCATTTGAAACGAAATATGTGTTGCTTGATTTTTCAAACAAAAAAAAGTATTCCGTAGTTTTCCAGAATTTCAGCAAAATCTGGTTAGTAGAAAGAAATTACAGTGATTTGAATTGCCCTGAATAAGAACTGCAGATTACAGAATGTGTAGTGATTTCTATTAGGAGACATTATATGCTACGTAAACTTCATGGTACCAACAAGGGTGGGAAAGAGTGGCTGATAAGAACAAAGGCTACACCTGGCCAAACAAAAGTTCTTCTCCTGTCACTGCAACTTCTGAGAGCAAGCAAATGCTAGATCCAGCTAGGTAGGCCCTTATTCTTATTTATCTAAGCTCTGCAAACAGCCTTATATCTACAGCCAGACTGAGAAGCACACTTAATGCATGCTTTTAAATTTTTAATTTTTTTATTTTACCTCAAACCATACCCCTAAGGGCTGTGAGCTGCCTTTCTGAGTCTAAGACGGGGCCCTTTGTGAACGTTGCTAAGGACAGTGGTTAGAAATGCCCAGATCGGTCTGACAGGAGCCTGCAGCTGAGTTCCTATCTATGGCTGTTGCTATAACTAAGTGTTACATTGCTGCAGGCCTGCTCAGCACAGCGGGTTGGTTTAATTACTTTTCTTACCAACTGGGTGGAGAAATATTTCATCTGGATTCTCTGTGGAGTGCTTTATTTGGTAATTGGTCTAAGAACAGAGGAGGAAACAAATCTCTTTTTGGCAGGATCTGGGGCCTCAAGGTAGAATCTCTGGGAGTCCTATTTTTAAACAGAGAGGATGCAGGCAAGACATTGGTGAGGCTGTTGGGCCATCTGAGTGGTACGACTGCTCCAGGGGCCTGCATGGGGACATGTAGTAATATATTCAAGGGGGAACGGAGTAATAGCCATCATTGAGGATATAATTGATTTCAGGAGGTGACTAAAGGTCATAGGAGACAAGACCACTAAGCTAGAACCTTGGACTCGAAAAGAAGAAATGTGACTGAAAATAGTGAGAATAATATTTCTGTGTGGTTCATGCACTGGGTTTAAATGTAATTTGAAAACTGAAGTTTGAAAAATGGTTTGAATACTAAGCTCTAAGCACTAAGTAGGCACCCCTCAAAAATGTTATTGTCCTAATCACCCAACAAAGAAAGCATTGTTGGACTAGGTATATAACCTTGTAGGGTCAGTGTTCTAAATAGCAATACTGATATAAATAGATAAATTATGAAAATTTTAGTCTTTAAATTGTTTGCTGACTATAATCTGATTGTCTTCATGCCCAGAGAAAAATAAATAAATATAATAAGAACTATCGGAAAGTACTTTTTAGACCTTCAGGTATGGGCACTATTACATTCTGGTTTTGATCTACAAGTATGAATATTATCAAATAGTTGGTCAATGGTTATTGATTTGAAATTTTTCATGTAGCATCATTCAGAAGGTATAAGCAGTATAACCAGATCCCAGAAAGGCTTAGTAACAGTACAAGGGAAACAATCCTAGAGGTTTTTATTAATTGAAAGTTCCATATGTGTCAGCAGAGTTTCATGGTTGCCAAAAAAAAGGTAATGAAATCTCAGGCTTCAGAAACTAAAGTAGAGTGTTCATTGTAATGTGGGCCCAGTCATGCTCAAATGCGCACTGATAAGGAAACCTGGACTCTCGTGTTCACTTCTGGACAAACTAAAGCACAGTAGAGTGACTAGGATAGTAAGGGGAACAGAATGCACAGAATATGAAGAACAATTACAGAACTTAAGAAAACTTCACTTGGAGAAAAGAAGTCTTACGGGACATTTGATGACGCACCAATATCTGCAAGGTTAAAGGAAGAAGAGAAATTAGATTTATTGTGTCTTCCTCCTCTTCAAGAGGAAGAATCAGGACCAATGGATAAATGTTATAAGAAGTAGATTTGAGCCAATATAGAAAGTATTCTGAAAATTAAAGTGGTCCAAAAATGGGTTGAGCTTCCTGGTGAGATAAAGAGGGGCCATTACAGGAGGTGTTTAGGTAGAGAATGCATGACTATTTATCAGAACTATTGTGGGAAGGACTCTTCCATCACAAAGATGATTGGCCTGGAAGATACCTAAGGACATTTTGCAATTCTTATAGTCCTTGATTCTAAGTACTATCTGTGATTCCTAATGCACTTGCTGTATGGACACATATGCTTTGCACAGGTAGATTTATCAAAATTCATTAAAAATAGTGTGACCCTGCCACTGGGAGAAAAATAATAATCTGTTACTTACTTCCTGAACTAACTGCTATTTACCACCTATCATTATGAAACTTTCTTGTGGGTTTTCAGTTCAGTCTTAGTACTAAATAGGAAGTAACTGAAATATTAGTTGAGTTGGATATTTAGAGTTATTGGCAAACACTTACTGTGCACATATTACTTGTTCAGCACTGCACCCACCCAACACATGCAAAAATGAATAAGGCATAGTCTCTACTCACAAGACGCTCATAGTCTAAAAGGTCAACTCACACCTAAAGAGAAATATAAGATACTCAGTAGCAAGCCAGAAGCCACAGAGTCTAGAAAAGTGGGTCTTAGTCCCACCTAGTTTAAGGGAAGACTTTCAGGACAGAATGACAGTTTATCCAGTAAGAGTTGGCCAAATAAAAATAGGAAGGGTATTCCAAAGAGAAGGATCTTTGTGAAGTGCAGAGCAGCAGAGTATGAAGGAACCACTAGAGTATAATGCATCAGGTGTCAAGCAGGGAGGGTGGAAAATAAGACTTCGGACAGAGAGAGAAGGCAATGTACAAAGGGCTCATACACTATTGCTTAGGAGTTTGTGGAGCAGCACAAGACTGCAGTCAGAAAAATAACAAAGTTAGATCTGCATTTTAGGTGGAATAATCCAGCTAGAATGCCAAAGACAGTAACTGAAAATCTGTAAATAATTTGGTGCAATTTGAAGTTTTGTTCACATGCATTGTCAAAAGTTTGGTTTTTTTTAATTCCACACAAATTAAATCCTTTGTTAAGCACACATGCCTTCTAAATGAAACGCATTTACAAGAAAAGCAACTCCTCATGTTGGCCTTTCTGTAATCTACAGCTCTCTCTACTTCCTACTTCATCCATTTCTCCCAGGAATTGGAAGGTTGAATCAGAAACAGCTCTCTCTTATTCATCTTTTTCAGAAATACATTTGGAAACTGCCATTCATCATCCTCAACCTAGAAAACAAAAAGATAGAAGCAGAAACCTGTCCTTCAAGAAACAAATGTGCAGGAGGGAATTTTTTTTTTTTTTTTTTTTTTTTTTACTGATAAAAAGCTACCTCTAGTTTTATCAAAATGTTCATATCACCCTGGGCTGGCAGGGAAGGAGAAACCTAAAATCTGAGTTACTGTTAAGAGACAATTGTTCCCAAAGCTGATAATTTTTTTTTTAAGCCAGAGCAAGATAATGATGGTGTCATGCAACTTAAAGACCAACTCTGTACATCACTGAGACAAAACTTGCTCTTCCTGTCAAGGTCCTCCATGGAAAACAACAGAAGTAAGACTCGTGCTGTCTCTATCTCATTTCTTTGGAATGAAAGTCGTCTTTTGTTTAGCATACACACTGCAACTCTATTATCCTCCTGCTTCCATCCTTGACTATACAGTATTGGTGATAGTCCATTTTCCGGCACCTGTTATAAAACAGATGCATTCCCCCCACCATTTAATTCAGTTAATGTTCCTAACAGTTTTGTGCAAAGTATCTCAGTCAGGTTCTCCACATGAAGTTTCTCAAAAGTGTACACATGTGAATAACACTAAACTAACTTCTACTTCCATATAATTCTGTCACAAGGTCACACAAAAAAACTAAACAGAAAAAAAAATCCAGCTTCTGGGAGGGCTGCAGTTTTGCAATCATTTGCAAATAGCCCATAAGTCTCATCAGAGCTTGCTTCACTGTTAAATCAGGTCAAACAAGAAGAAAACTATGATGGTAGCAGGGCTGTTCAATAAGGGCAAATTCTTCATCCTCCTTTTGTATCTCTAATCCCCAAACTCTACTATTTCCACACAAAGGTTTAATAATTTGGAGCTACGGGAAGTCCTAAAATCTTGCTACTACATCTATCCAACATACTCTAAGAACCTGCCTTTTGGAATCTCTTACACTAAAGGGCATTTTTCATCATAAACAGATCTTCCACTTAAGGTGACAAAATTTCACATGAATTCTCCCAGGCACAGGAAGAAATCTGCAATCTAGGGAGTAAGCACAGGCAGGACGAGCAGGAGAGCTGGACACAGCCCTGGCCCTGTCATGAGCTTAGCTGTGTGAACATGGACAACTCAGTCTCCTGAGTCCTCAGTGCCTTCACCCGTACCAAGGAGATTTGGACAAGCCACCTTTAACGCCATGCCCAGGCTTAGAATCCCATTAGGGCAATGACACGTGTTCTTCCCTGAGAAAATCTGTCTCAAGTTATAGGAAAAATGGAGGAAAACAGAAAAGACATTTAAAAAAATAAGAAGATAATCAACCAGTAGAGGCAGATGACATCAGATAGGGTATTACCAAAGAAAGCAGAAATATGCTAAAACATTGTATGAGAAGCAAACAAGTGAGGAGTAGAGAAGACAGCAAATGAAAAGTGAGGATAATGAGTGACACTGAGAGAAGGGTGAGAAGAGCCACACAGAAGGAAGATAACTAGCCATGCAGGCTGTTTGCTGGCAAGCCTGGCATGGGCATGGCAAAGAGGAGAACAAAGCCAGAGGTTCACTGGACATCTGTCTTCACCTTCATCTCCCCCAGACAAAATAGCAACTAGAGGACTCCTCTCTCAAGAAGTGCAGTCAACCTCCTGGGAAGAATTAAGGCTGCTTAGGAGACAATGACACTCCAGTGGCCCTCCTCATTCAAGAATGCCAAGGCCCCTCTTTGTCTAAAGGCTGACTCCCTACCAGCTTCCCATAGAGTGAAGCCTGACAATCAACATATTCCACCCTCAAACACAGAGCTCAAGTCAGCCTTCCTTTTATAGCAGATACCCAGAAGGAAGACCATCTAAGCACAGCAAAATGGCAATGCCTACATACATCATCATAACAATTTTGCACAGAGAATATACAGAGTGTTTACCCTCTATGCAATTTTTATGAGAAAATTATTTGAGGATTTACTCCAGAAAAATGACAGCTAAACACAAAGAGTGAAATTCAAAAAAAATTTAAAAAAAAGAATGAAACTCAACCAAGTGTCCAATAAAAAGAAATTCTAGGATGATATCTGTGTGTGAGGCTGAGAAAGCAATTGGTCCAACTGGAACAGGATGTCAGCACATTCCATGTATGGTATGTCCAAGAAAAAACTTACAGCTTCCAGGCAATGTACAAATGTACAGAATGACAATGATGCTTGTTATTAGTGACATGGTAAAAAGAAAAAAAAAGAAAAAAGAAAAAAAAAGAGAGAGAGAAGGAAGTGTCCTATCTCAATAACGAATTCACATTTAGAACCTCCAAGAAAAACACTATCTTAAAAAAATCATGGCCCAAATACGAAACAAACTAAAATACTAAAATACTGCATGATTTTGAATAGTTTATAAATTATAAGAAAATACAAAGCATTTATCCTTTTGACCTGTATAGTGAGCATAGTGTCTCTTGAGGGTCAAGAGCTTGTGATGCTAGACATAAAGAGAAGAAAACATAACCTTAGCTTGTGGAAATACAATCTTAGAAAATATAATTTTTGGCTGTGAAATGGCAACATGTTATTCTCACGCATAATAATAAAATAGCTTTTAGCTTTAGAATCAATCTACTATACAAGATTTAAAATTGTTATAGAACAAAATGTCAATGTTAACAACTTTGATAATTAAAGAAATGAAAGTTCATAGTCAGAAGATGGGAGGCAGGATAATATGGAAGAGTTAGAAGGAAGGATAAGAATATGGATGGTCTCATCTAACATGGTGAGGAGTCAAGAGACCATCTCTAAAGTTGCACAAAATTTGAGGTTTACAGGTATATTTTTTAAAGAAACACTGAAAAATTAAAATAATGATTACCAAAATTTGGAAGAGAGGGGACAGACGGGTGTTGTGTAAGTAGCTTAAGCTTCTACTTACAGCAGGGAGTCAATAAAGTGTTTTAAATTGATGAATCAACACAAAGAAGGAAACAATGGACACTGGGGTCTGTTAAGGGTGGAGGGTGGGAGGAGTAAGAGGGGCAAAAAAAGATCACTGTTAGGTACTGAGCATAATACCCGAGTGATGAAATAATCTGTACAACCAACCCCCGTGACATGAGTTTACCTATGTAACAAACGTTCACATGTACCCTCGAACCTAAATAAAAGTTAAGAAAAAAAGGAAAGAAATTGATGACTCAAGAAAAAAAAGTCACTATTGGTGAAAGAATACAAAGTTACAGTTGTGTAGGATGAATAAGTCTAGACATGTCATGTACAGAATGGTGACAATATTGTATTGCATACTGGGAATTAGCTAATACAGTAGATTTCAATTGCTCTCACCACAAGACAAAAAAGGAACAATGTGAGGTGGTGGATAATCAATTATTTTGACTATAGTAATCACTTTACTATGTATATCAAAACATAATGTTGTACACTTTAAATATATACAATTTTTATGAAAAAAAGGGAAGAAAAGTAGAAAGGAAAAAATGAGATCCAGTCTGGGAGATAAAGCTGGAAGACACAAGGTATTATAAGCCTTCCAGAAGCTTTACAATGTGTCTAAGTGTTAGTGCTATATAAACCTAGGAGTATGATTTGTAACCATTTATCAATGAGAAATAAAAGTATATATCACAATAGTAAAAAAGAAAGAAGTCATTGAAGAAAGAAATCGCTTACATTATCACACAATCAAGAAACCAGAGGTCATACCATAAATTTCAAACAGATGGAATATAATACAAGGACTTAGTTACAAGGGTGTTTGAAAAGGTCAGAAATCGGGAGAGTGAACGTTGCTTTAAATATGTAGGAATTGCAAATGAGTGACCACCAGGATTTGAAAGAAGGAAGAATAGAATGGTGAAGTCAGAGGAGGAGCACTGGGGTAAAATGATAAGTTCAGTTGGGGGTGTAATTAAATAATCACAAGAGGCAATGAATAATTGTCAATTAAGTGCTAAAAACTATAGCCAGCACTTGCCAAGCCCTTGAGCCTTTGGACACATATGTCATTCTGTTTTCTGACATTGTCTTCTCGAAATGAACGGAAAGAGGGAAAAGGAACTGGGTTCTGAAATGGAGACAGTGAGAGTGGGAGGTTAGCTTGAAGCAGTGTAGCAAGCACTGAATCAGTGCACATGGAGAAATTGATCCCATCTGATCCCAGTGGCACTAACATCCCTTTTGGCCCCGGGGCATGTACTTGGTGATGCAGGTGTTTCTGTGGTTCATGGTTTTATTGCCTTTCCTTGGTTCTGTCCCACCTTCTTCAGCAAATTGGAGGGGTAGGTTCTGAAGCTTCCACTTTTGCTGAAACTACAAATCACTCCTACTAAAGTGCTCCACTCCCACCCCCTACAGGGCACACAACAAAGCCTGGTGCCTTGGCAGCAAAGTGAAGGAGAGGTGGAACTTCATGGAAATGCCCTGGAGTGAAACCTGTTGGAGACTTCATACACTGAGTTCAGGATGTTTGTTTGACTTGAGATGTCCCACCATTCCTCTTCGAACATCATTTAAATGGATGTCATAGTTCACAAAAACAGTGAACATGCTTGAGCTACAGCTAATACTTTAAAGCCCTACCAAAACTACATTTACCTAGAATATCATTTAGGTCTCAACTCAGAAGTCAACTCCTCAGAGAGACCTGTTCAGACCACCAAGCTAAAACCACCTCCAGTCACCCTCTACCACATCACCCTATTTAACCTTCTCTTTAGCGTTTGTCTATGCATGCAATTTTCTCACTCATCTATATGCTTGCTAGTTTATTACTTCTGTTTTGCTGGCTTATGGTCTGTCTCTCCTCACCAGAATGTAGTTTATACAAGGTCAGGGATGCTATTATATTCTCTGCTCTATCCCCAGACTCTAGAACAGTGTTCAGCATTTAGTAGGTCCAAAGTAAATATTTGTTGACTCTCAAATGTTTGTTGCATATTTTCCTGACTTATGTTCTGGTTGGAGTTTTTAAAAATTAGAGAACAGGCTGGGCACGGTGGCTCATGCCTCTAATCCCAGCACTCTGGGAGGCTGAGGTGGACGGATCACCTGAGGTCAGGAGTTTGAGAACAGCCTGGCCAACATGGTGAAACCTCGTCTCTACTAAAAATACTAAAATTAGCCAAGTGTGGTTGCGCATGCCTGTGGTCCCAGCTACTCGGGAGGTTGAGGCAGAAGAATCGCTCGAACTTCAGAGGTGGAAGTCGCAGTGAGCCAAGATCACACCACTGCACTCCAGCGTGGGTGACAGAGCAACAAGACTCCATCTCAAAAAAAAAAAAAAAAAGGAAAAAGAAAAAAGAAAAAGTAGGGATCATATGGACATTAAAATTAAATAAAATCAGAATTGGAGACAACTGTGACCAAGAAACCACCTTTGCAAAAATTGTAACTGAGAAAATAACAGTGAAAGCTATCTAGCCTAACTGACTCCATCTTGCTTCTAACCTCCAAGCTGTCCTTGTTCATTTTTGTGTGTAGGCTGAACTAACTTTGGGAGGAACTTCGTTTATAGTTTAACTTTGAAAAACAGGGTAACAGCCCTTTCCCAAAACAAACCCCCTTCCTGCCTGGGGACTAGACTGCCTTTGTGGGACTAATAAAGTAGCCACAAGATTAGAAATTATGGCTTTGGAGTCATGCAGCTGGAGGCTGCAAGATTCTAAACCTCTCCAGATTGCTCCTGGGAATAACATCACTACTGTAAAACCTAAAATCAGTGCTTGAGATATTTTGCAGACCCTGTATTTGATGGATCAGCTGGCACCACCCAGATCAATAAACCGGCTCATCTGGTCTTGCCGCCCCGACCCAGGAACCAACTCAAGAGGACAGCTTCGACTCCCTGTGACTTCTTCTCTGATCCGATCAATCAGCACTCCCTACTTTCTGACCCCCTAGACACCAAATTACCCTTAAAAACCCCAATCCTCAAGTTTTTTGGAAGACTGATTTGAGTAATAATAGAACTCCAGTCTCTTGTACAGCCGGCTCTGTGTGAATTAAACTCTTCCTCTACTGCAATTCCCCTGTCTTGATAAATTGGCTCTGTCTAGGCAGCAGGCAAGGAGAACAGATTGGGCAGTTACAACCACAGGATAGTAAAACAAATAGTTCCATCAGGGTGAATTCTTGAGTGAACTTTCTTAGAAAACACTTGTTAACAGCTTTAAAAGATAGTTTATTGGAAGATAGTTTATTGGAAAATATGCAGCAGGAAAATTAATGTGAAATAGACTCTTCCAGCAGCTGCTAGCATGCAGACGGAGTCCCCAGATATAGCGCACAGGTAAATCACACTACGGAACACGTAACTCCTCCTCAGAATTGGTTACATAATTTGTGGTGCCTAGTGCAAAATTAAAATGCAGGATCCCTTGTTCAAAAGGAATTACGGATTTCAAGGTGACAAGAGCAGAGCATTAAAACAAATACAGGACCCTTCTAACTGTAGGCACAGTCACACGCCCACGAGGCCAGCCCTGCTCTTTCTTCATCTACAACAGGAAAATGGGCCTGGCAGGGTGGTGTGGACGTTAGCCCAAGGGCAATTCTCAGAGATTGCGTGTGGCTGGGAGAACAGAGGTTCCCTAGCCCATCAGTGACTCAGCATGTGTGTCTGGGTGGTGGGGGAGGCATGTGTGTGTCTGCATGTCTGTGTGGGTGTCTGTGTGTGTCTTGGTGTCTGTGTGTATGTCTGTTTGAACATGTATGTCTCTGTGTGCATCTTTATGTATTTCTGTTGTAGATGTATGTCTGTGTGGATGTGTCTGTGTGTCTCTATATGTCTGTGTGTGTATCTCTGTATGTTTGTGTACACAAGCACTTGTGCAAGCAAGTACCTCCATCCTATTACCTAGCAACATGCAATGGTCACCGAGGAATGAAAAGGAGACACAAACTCTTGAAAAGAAGAGAGAAGTCCAGAGGAGAGTGTGTGACCTCGCTAGTGAGGGACAGAAAAGGAAAAGCTGGAAGAAACCAGGAAGACCCCAGCCACCTCCAATAGCAAGAAGATGTGTCACAGAAGAAGGGAAAGCTGCCATCAAACTAGAATGAAATAATTTGAATCTACTTTCTAATTTGCCCCAAAGTCAGTTTTGTTTCAAGATCACAGGACAGAACCAGGCAGCCGAGCTCTTCAAGGCCTTACATACACAAATTTTAAGATCCTGCAAACTCATAGAACCTGTATTGGAGGACAAAGGGGTCCCAGGGCCCCCTGGGGAGTCTTGATTACTCCTGTAGGGGAAGTTCACATTTAGATTGATATTGAATTTTCAAGTAGTACAAATTAAAACCAGTCCAACTCAGTAAGTCCCCTGAAATTCTTGAGCCAGGTAGGATTGGAATCTTTATAAGCATATGATTGACTGATAGCTAGTCCAGTAGCATTGACTTACAACTACAGTCACACACTGCATAACAACGTTTTGGTCAGGGACAGCCCACATACAGAGAAAGGGTGGTCCCATGAGACTATAATAGAGGTTAAAAATTCCTATTGCCTAGTGACATCTTCAGTGTCTTCACTAATGTGAAAACAAGAAAAAGCCTCAGGCAGGTCCTTCAGGAGATATTCTAGAAGAAAGCCTTGTTATCATAGGAGATGACAGCCCCATGCCTCTTATTGCCTCAATGCTTTCCAGGGGCACAAGATGTGGCAGTGGAAAACAGTGATATTGATTATCCTGACCCTGTGGAGGCCTAGGCTAATGTGTGTGTGTCTGTACAAAAAATTGTTTAAAAAGTAAATAAAAATTCAAAATTTTAAAAATAGAAAAAACTTATAGAATAAGGGTATAAATAAAGAAAATATTTTTGTATAGCTGTATAGTGTGTTTGTGTTTTAAACTAGGTGTTATTACAAAAGAGTAAAAAGTATAAAGAATTTAGAAGTTTGTAAAGTGAAAAAGTTACAGAAGGCTAAGGTTAATCTATTACTGAAGAAAAATATTTTTATAAATGTAGTGTAGCCTAAGTGTAGGTGTTTCTAAAGTCTACAGCAGTGAACAATCATTACTAGGCCTTCACTTTCACTCCCCACTCATTCACTGACTCAGCCAGAGCAACTTCCAGCCCTGCAAGCTCCATTCATAAGTGCCTTATACAAGCATGCCATTTTTTATCTTTTATATCATATTTTACTGTACCTTTTCTATGTTTAGATATGTTTAGATACACAAATACTTAACCATTATGTTACAGTTGCCTGCAGTATTCAGTACAGTAATATGCTATAAAAGTGTGCAGCCTAGGAACAATAGGCTATTGCATACAGCCTAGGTGTGTGGTAGGCTATGCCATCTAGCTTTGGTAAATATACGCTCTGATGTTCACACAATGATGACATCACCTAAGAACATGTTTCTCAGAACATATGCCAGTCATTAAGCAACACATGACTGTAGTTATAAACAAGTAAAACCAGGGTGTTAATTAATCATTTATCAACCAGCAAAAAAGTCTTTCACAAAGTACTACAGGGGTCTGTCCTTAAATCTGTTCTAGTTAGTATTTCAAGTTAATAATTTAGACAAAAATATAGAAAACACATTTATCAGATGCACAGATGACCCTAAAGTGGGCAGGATAACTAATATGATAGAATATAGAATCAAGATTAAAATGTATCATCACCAGTGAAATGCTAGATAAAACTAACAGAATTAAATTTAACTGGGTCATTGTGAAGACCTTTTCAGGTCCCAAAAAGTACATGGCAAAGTCATAAAATATGAACAGCAGTTCAATTTGAATAATCTAGAAATTCTAATTAGTCAGAAGCTTACTACAATGCAGTAATATGGCATGCCTATTTAAAAAAAAAGAGGGGGTGTGATGGTGAGACTACATTAATAAATAAACTCACAAAAGCCCAAATCATAGAAAATAATAATCCCACTTTGTCTTCATTAATGATACCCAAGCAGCTTGCAATACTGATGTGGTCCAGTGGTATGACTTTAAAGATGGCAATGCAGCACCTAGAGAGGTAAAAAAAACCACCTTCAGCTGCAAGGATTGTAGTACAATGCCAGGACTAGGACCCAGTGGTATGTAGACCATTAATTTTTCCCACTAGATGACAGCTCCTCCAAGCTATGTTTGGCATTGTCTTACCTGGACTAGGATGTATTTGGGAACATAATTTGTATTTACAAATACTCTCCAGCAGGTTGACCAATATAGAGAAGAATGGCATTAGAAAATCCAAATGGGTTTTTAGGATGCTATAATTTCTATAGTACTCCAATCTTCCTATGAGGAATCATGGAGCTCATGCTATGCGTCTATGACCAGGCTGGGTGCTAGAACTAATGAACAAGACAGTTCATGCCCTCAGGTCACTCAGGTCAAAGATGGCAGTAATTGAATTCTTATTACCCAACATGATATGTAACAGTTGTAATTAGAAAGCACAAAACCAGTGAAAAGAACTATTAAGTCTAAGATAGCCAAGGAAGGCTTGAGAGAGGAAAAGATATTCTACTTAATATTTATATCATATTCTGATTGCTTCTTTTTTTACGTCAGCAAATTGATTAGCACTTAACTTATGGGGAGACAGCATGAAAAGAAACAAGATCTTGCCCAGGTTGATTTCCAATTTAGCCAGTGTACTAGCTAAATTTGATACAAAGAGGGGAGAACCATATATAAGATTGAGAGACTCTTATTTTTTGGGACAGGGTCTCACTATGTTGCCCAGGCTGGTGCAATCTCAGCTCACTAGAGTCTCCACGTCTTGGGCTCAAGAGATCCTCTCACCTCAGCCTCCCAAGTAGCTGGGACTACAGGTGCACACCACCATGCTCAGCTAATTTTTTAAAAATTTTTGTAAAGACAAGGTCTCAATATATTGTTCAGGCTGGTCTCGAACTCCTGAGCTCAAGTGATCTGTCCAGCTTGGCCTCCCAAAATGCTGGGATTACAGATGTGAGCCACCATGGCCAACTTCACAGACTGTTTCAAAATAAATCTCACATAATAAATATATGCAGTAAGGACTAAACAGCATCCACGCTTCAAACGCAAAGACCTCAGCATATGCACTGGTGACATTGTGCGTGCCGGGAAAAATGTAAGCTCGAGGAAAGCAATGCTTCACTTTTCACTGGTGTTCTTTCTCCCTTCAAGAACAGAGTGGATGTGGCCTCCAAGCACTATCTCCACCAGAATAAACTTCACAAAAATGGTCGGCTTTGGTCAGTTATTATTTTGTTCTTTTTCAACTATTAAAACAATACTTTTTTTTTTTTTTTGAGACAGAGTCTCACTCTGTTGCCAGGCTGGAGTGCAGTGGCGCCATCTCGGCTCACTGCAATCTCCGCCTTTCAGGTTCAAGCGATTCTCCTGCCTCAGCCTCCCAAGTAGCTGGGACTACAGGCGCGTGCCACCACACCTAGCTAATTTTTGTATTTTTAGTAGAGATGAGGTTTCACCATGTTGGCCAGGATGGTCTCAAAATCCTGACCTCGTGATCTGCCCACCTCAGCCTCCCAAAGTGCTTGGGTTACAGGTGTGAGCCACCACGCCCAGCCAACAAAACTTTTTAAAATAGACTTTATCTCACTGGAATTTTCTCAGTGCTATTAAAGTGATTCCCACTGTATTTCAATAGGAATATTAGGTGAGTTGCATTATGTGTTCTGCTGGTTCTCTCTGCCATGCTTAAGGAACCATGAAGTACCATTTTCATTGTTTGAGAGTATCATTGGAAAGTACTTGTTGGAAGTCAACATTCACTGCCAGTTGGGGAGAGGGGTTTGTATTTTGGAGGCTCTTATTTTCTCATATAGGGCCTGGCATGTAGAAGTTAGAGGCTGCGCTTGGAGAATGACCAGAGATCTCCCTAATACTCAGTGTTAGACCAGAAAGCCTGAGACTGAGAGGGGTCCTCACTCTCAAGATTCTCTCCCCTCACTTCCTTGTCTGTTGGAGTCTTAGCCAGCCTTCCACTTTTTCAATAAAACTTCCCTGAAGCCCCGCTTTGAGATGAATTGTTCTTTCTATTAAGTTCCCACTGTCTCCAGCTGTTATTACCCTATTTCATTTGGCCTTATATTCTAGTAAGGTGCTTGCACGTCTGTCTCCCTCACTTCTTGGGAATAAGAATTGATCTAATGCATGTGTGATTTTTCTCTGTTGGCATGGAACATGGTATTTGACAGTTAGTAAATCTTTGGTAAGTTGAATTCTATGAACTTTCATCTTTGCACGAAATGGCCAGTCTGATAGATGTATTTTCAGTAACACTTACAAAGACCACGTAACCCTCCACTAAACATGGCCCTTACACTTGCAGTGTTATGCAGTTAGTTCATGTATATTTGTTATCAGTCTCACAAGTCACAAAGAGCATGGGTCCCTGCATCCGTGCAGCCCACGCTTCTATCCCAGCTCACTGTAGGCAGCTTCTCCTCTCATTTCTCCCTCTGTAATCTTGCAAATGTTCATTGCTTCACTATCACCCACAGACCAATGGCCCCCAAATTCACACCTCTGGCCCTCACCTGCCTTCTCAAGCTCCACAACTGTACTCTCCTAACTATCTATCCAAATACTCATCTGAATAGCTACAGGTAATTCAAACTCACCATAACAACCATTCTCTCTAAAGTATTACCGGTTTCCTGGGATCAGCAAGTGGTAACTACTATGTATGACTGAAGGACACTGAATGCTCTCCACCTAGCCTAACTTTTCCACCATAAGAGTTATTCCTTTGATTAAGGTTCAAGATCTACAAAGATTCTTATTGAGTCAACGTGGTATATAAATTAATGCTAGTAGATTTGTTATGTTTCCCCTTCTTAGCAACATAAGACTATAATCTCATGACTTTATTCCAGCCCCTAATGAGAAGGTCGGTGGCAAGTTATAAAAGGAAAAACAACATCTGCTTGACCATACACCTTATCTAAATCCACAGAGGGTCCATTTACCTCCCTGCTAAATTTAAGCTGGGAAACAGCTGGGATCTTCTCTCACAGGTGTAGAATGCAGAGAGAATCACTAGGTGCACCTCCCCTGATACAAAGGCAAATACATATATGTGTGCCCCCCAACACTGACACACACGTGCAGGCAAATACAGGCAAAATCTCATGTAAATGAACATTAAGGCCAATTTTATTCAATGGAACCAAAATTGTAACCAGAGAAAACAGCAATAAACCGAAGGCAGAGGTGTTCCTCAGTGGGGGAAGAACAAATACAGGTGAGTCTTTCTCCAAAATGGCAGCCTAGAGCCCCGGGAGAACATGTGGAGGAATGAAGGAGTTGGTTCCCACCAGCCACCCTGCACATACACATGTATGTGCACACACTGTGTGTGCAAACAGACACACAAACTCTATGGGGCCAGTAGATGAGAGCCTTTAGCACCAGCAGGTGTTACCATCCCTTCTCCCCCTACCTCACCCCTACCTCCGGCCTGGACTCATCACTTACCCCAGGTATCTGGCCTTAAGGCCAAGGAAAGGGTGCCAGACCCTGGGCCCTACTGGGCATCCCTATTCCAAGACTGGCCTGGATGAAAACAATCCATCTCAAATCACTTTGGGAAATGGGTGAAAGTCATTTGGGAAAGGCTTATGGGAGAAAGTCATACAAAGATTAAAAAACAAAGTAAGTTCCCCCAGAAGTTCAAGTTTTAATTTTTCCATCTAAGTTTCCCTTTTCTCAAGGCAGTTGCCCCTCTATGTCCTTAACCACTGCCCCCCACCCACCACCTTTTCTTCCATCCATGGGCATCTTGACCAACATTTCTTCTCTGCTCTCCCACTGAAACAAGGAGGGAGAACATTTTGATCCCCTCTTCTCTCTTTCCTCCCAAAATCATGCTTTTAAACGGCCAGATATAACTCAAAAAAGGTGCTGTGTTTCACACCCTTGCACTAACTGCTTGTGGTGTTTTACAATGTGTCCAGAGAATCATCTGGCACACTAGACTGCCTTCAGCATTGCTTTTGGAACTTCTGCTTTTCAAGAAAACTCCTATGAAGACATAAATTACTTTAGTGGCTCCAATCACTTTGATTGCTCAGGCTGACTTGAAATATATTCTGGAAGCTTTACCTTGATGTAAACTGCCTTCATGCTAGCTTTTTACTTTGTTCTTTCCCCAGGTGCTCAGGTGTTCAGGCATAATGTGATCTGAGAAGACTGTTTTGCATGTTGCAGTCTTATCTCCCAGCCTAGGGTTTCACCATGGATCCCATGGGATTTTGCCCTGTAGCTTGGGGACAGACTGAAGGGGGCAGTTAGAGTGCCCCAGATGTAGCCTCAGGGCAGAATCAAAGAAGAGTATTCTAGGACAAACAAAGGTGTCCTGGGCCTCAGCTGGAAGGGTCCCCACTTGTTTGAGTTGAGAGGAGACACTCCTCAAGATGGCAGCTTTGATCTTCAAGAACTTAGAAGGCCAGAATTGTTTTGTTTTGTTTTCCACATCCTCCCTCCCTAGTTGAGAGGGAATAAAATTTATGGAAGTATAACTCAATGTTGCTAGGGAAAGTAAATTTCTATAAATGAAATTATATTTGCCCTTAGCTTTCATTAAGTTACACTCCCATAAAATAAATATCTGTGCATAAGACATATAACTAGATTAAAGAATATGACAAAGCCTTTGAAATCATATACGTAATGAAATGATGCATTTATGATAAAACATTAACAATTATGAAAAGTCTTCATGTCATTCAAATTACCTCTTCAAATTCTAAGTGTCAAAACATTCTTATCAGATGATGATAATCAGAGGTTGAGGGCTGGGGGGTGAATGGGAAACAAGGAGTTGTTAGTCAAGGAGGACAAAGTTTGAGTTAGACAGGAGGAATAAGTTTTTGAGGTCTATTGCACAGCAGGGTGACTATATTCAATGATAATGTATTACATATCCCAAAAGAACTAAGACAGTAAATTTTAAATATCTCTGCACAAAAAATGGTAAGTAACTGAGGTGATAGATAAGCTAATTAGCTTGATTTAACCATTCCACATTGTATGCATATATCAAAACATCACAATGTACCCCATAAATATATACAATTAAGATTTGTTAATTCAAAATAATATTGAATTGTTTTAAAAAATTCTTATTAGGTAAATTCCATAGAAGGGGAGACACATGTTGGTTAATAACTTTCGAATGTCAGTCTTTTTTTTTTTTTTTTTTTTTTTAATTATACTTTAAGTTTTAGGGTACATGTGCACATTGTGCAGGTTAGTTACATATGTATACATGTGCCATGCTGGTGCGCTGCACCCACTAACTCGTCATCTAGCATTAGGTATATCTCCCAATGCTATCCCTCCCCCCTCCCCCCTCCCCACCACAGTCCCCAGAGTATGATATTCCCCTTCCTGTGTCCATGTGATCTCATTGTTCAATTCCCACCTATGAGTGAGAATATGCGGTGTTTGGTTTTTTGTTCTTGCGATAGTTTACTGAGAATGATGGTTTCCAATTTCATCCATGTCCCTACAAAGGATATGAACTCATCATTTTTTATGGCTGCATAGTATTCCATGGTGTATATGTGCCACATTTTCTTAATCCAGTCTATCATTGTTGGACATTTGGGTTGGTTCCAAGTCTTTGCTATTGTGAATAATGCCGCAATAAACATACGTGTGCATGTGTCTTTATAGCAGCATGATTTATAGTCCTTTGGGTATATACCCAGTAATGGGATGGCTGGGTCAAATGGTATTTCTAGTTCTAGATCCCTGAGGAATCGCCACACTGACTTCCACAATGGTTGAACTAGTTTACAGTCCCACCAACAGTGTAAAAGTGTTCCTATTTCTCCACATCCTCTCCAGCACCTGTTGTTTCCTGACTTTTGAATGATTGCCATTCTAACTGGTGTGAGATGATATCTCATAGTGGTTTTGATTTGCATTTCTCTGATGGCCAGTGATGATGAGCATTTTTTCATGTGTTTTTTGGCTGCATAAATGTCTTCTTTTGAGAAGTGCCTGTTCATGTCCTTCGCCCACTTTTTGATGGGGTTGTTTGTTTTTTTCTTGTAAATTTGTTTGAGTTCACTGTAGATTCTGGATATTAGCCCTTTGTCAGATGAGTAGGTTGCGAAAATTTTCTCCCATGTTGTAGGTTGCCTATTCACTCTGATGGTAGTTTCTTTTGCTGTGCAGAAGCTCTTTAGTTTAATTAGATCCCATTTGTCAATTTTGGCTTTTGTTGCCATTACTTTTGGTGTTTTGGACATGAAGTCCTTGCCCACGCCTATGTCCTGAATGGTAATGCCTAGGTTTTCTTCTAGGGTTTTTATGGTTTTAGGTCTAACGTTTAAATCTTTAATCCATCTTGAATTGATTTTTGTATAAGGTGTAAGGAAGGGATCCAGTTTCAGCTTTCTACATATGGCTAGCCAGTTTTCCCAGCACCATTTATTAAATAGGGAATCCTTTCCCCATTGCTTGTTTTTCTCAGGTTTGTCAAAGATCAGATAGTTGTAGGTAAGCGGCGTTATTTCTGAGGGCTCTGTTCTGTTCCATTGATCTATATTTCTGTTTTCGTACCAGTACCATGCTGTTTTGGTTACTGTAGCCTTGTAGTATAGTTTGAAGTCAGGTAGTGTGATGCCTCCAGCTTTGTTCTTTTGGCTTAGGATTGACTTGGCGATGCGGGCTCTCTTTTGGTTCCATATGAACTTTGAAGTAGTTTTTTCCAATTCTGTGAAGAAAGTCATTGGTAGCTTGATGGGGATGGCATTGAATCTGTAAATTACCTTGGGCAGTATGGCCATTTTCACGATATTGATTCTTCCTACCCATGAGCAAGGAATGTTCTTCCATTTGTTTGTATCCTCTTTTATTTCCTTGAGCAGTGGTTTGTAGTTCTCCTTGAAGAGGTGCTTCACATCCCTTGTAAATTGGATTCCTAGGTATTTTATTTTCTTTGAAGCAATTGTGAATGGGAGTTCACTCATGATTTGGCTCTCTGTTTGTCTGTTGTTGGTGTATAAGAATTCAAAAGCTAGCAGAAGGCAAGAAATAACTAAAATGAGAGCAGAACTGAAGGAAATAGAGACACAAAAAACCCTTCAAAAAATTAATGAATCCAGGAGCTGGTTTTTTGAAAGGATCAACAAAATTGATAGACCGCTAGCAAGACTAATAAAGAAAAAAAGAGAGAAGAATCAAATAGACACAATAAAAAATGATAAAGGGGATATCACCACCGATCCCACAGAAATACAAACTACCATCAGAGAATACTACAAACACCTCTACGCAAATAAACTAGAAAATCTAGAAGAAATGGATACATTCCTCGACACATACACTCTCCCAAGACTAAACCAGGAAGAAGTTGAATCTCTGAATAGACCAATAACAGGAGCTGAAATTGTGGCTATAATCAATAGTTTACCAACCAAAAAGAGTCCAGGACCAGATGGATTCACAGCCGAATTCTACCAGAGGTACAAGGAGGAACTGGTACCATTCCTTCTGAAACTATTCCAATCAATAGAAAAAGAGGGAATCCTCCCTAACTCATTTTATGAGGCTAGCATCATTCTGATACCAAAGCCGGGCAGAGACACAACCAAAAAAGAGAATTTTAGACCAATATCCTTGATGAACATTGATGCAAAAATCCTCAATAAAATACTGGCAAACCGAATCCAGCAGCACATCAAAAAGCTTATCCACCATGATCAAGTGGGCTTCATCCCTGGGATGCAAGGCTGGTTCAACATACGCAAATCAATAAATGTAATCCAGCATATAAACAGAGCCAAAGACAAAAACCACATGATTATCTCAATAGATGCAGAAAAAGCCTTTGACAAAATTCAACAACCCTTCATGCTAAAAACTCTCAATAAATTAGGTATTGATGGGACATATTTTAAAATAATAAGAGCTATCTATGACAAACCCACAGCCAATATCATACTGAATGGGCAAAAACTGGAAGCATTCCCTTTGAAAACTGGCACAAGACAGGGATGCCCTCTCTCACCGCTCCTATTCAACATAGTGTTGGAAGTTCTGGCCAGGGCAATCAGGCAGGAGAAGGAAATAAAGGGTATTCAATTAGGAAAAGAGGAAGTCAAATTGTCCCTGTTTGCAGACGACATGATTGTTTATCTAGAAAACCCCATCGTCTCAGCCCAAAATCTCCTTAAGCTGATAAGCAACTTCAGCAAAGTCTCAGGATACAAAATCAATGTACAAATGTCAGTCTTTATCTCATCCTAATATAAACAGTCCTATTTAAAGCTCTAACATACCTCTAACTGTTTCTTCTGACGAATGTTTAATTTACATGATAGGTGGATCTAAATTGTGTGTTTCATAGGGTTAGGGTTCTTATAGCTCTCCATGTGTTTATTTAGTAGCTTCCATAAATTTTTCATGGAGAAATTTATATCAGTACACACAAACTAAAAAGGCTATTGCCTTGTCTTATTATAACTAAGAATGAGAATGGTGAAGATTTTCCCAGAGTGAGATGTTTCGTATGCAAGATCTATCAGCCTGTTCTTATTCTGTAATATTAGCAGCAGTTGGAAATAATTTTTTTTCAGTTTTAAACCATCAAGTGGAAAATACTAATTGCTAAAGTGTTCTTAATCTGCCACTACCTGTGCTTACAATTCGTTTTTGCAACTAGTGTCCATGGCCAAGCCTCTTCCCTCCTCTCCAATAAATAAATGACATATTTTTTAATTTAATAAGAAACAAATCACAGAAAGAACTGTTAGGGAGCTTTCCTTGTTCATCTCAAACCCCTGTTATAACAAAAAGTTAACCTAAACTCCCAAGCTGTGAGCTGAGGGGAAAAAGGGATGTTGAAAGGCATGTGTTTTATTTACTGCCATTTTGAATGTTTAAAACCTGAGAGTACTAAATGGGAAATTCAGCGCCTGTCTGCCAGGCTGGACCAGCAATCAATCTTAAAGCATTAATCAGGGGAGGCTATGGCAGTGAACGTTATCACCTTGCTGAGAAAGAAATCCCTTTGAAGGCAATGATGACTTGGCAGGCAGGGGTCTTCCCAGAAGTGTGGACTGCAAAGCATCCGGGAACCAAACAAATGACGGCACCCTCTCCAGATGTGCAGAATGGCCACTTTCTTTGGAAAAAGAAATTTCTAATCTCATTTATTCGCCTCCACCACTATGCATTCCTCCCAAGCCTCCAACCCCTCCAGAAAAATGTTCCTCCCGAGTTCCCAACCCCTCCAAAAAAATGTCCACCAAGTTTCCTCTGCCAACACTTGAGAGCAGAAGTGGGAGTCAACCAAGCTGATAAACCATCAGGCTTAAATATGTTTTTCAGAGAAAATCTTCTTACTCCTTTCCTCTAGGGGGACCCTTATCTAGACTTTTAAGGAATTTGATTTGATTAAAATATGATTAAAGCAAGATAAATCTATGGCAGGCAGCATAGTTTTCTATCACCACAAAATTAATGGTGAAAAAAAATCCGGCCATGTTGTAAATTCATTAGAATAAATTAATAGTTCCATCGATGTACTCAAAATTAAAATGTGGTTGTCATAAATGTAATTAAGTAATTCAGTGGAAAGATTAAATGCTGAAACAATTACCCACATAGTTTAAAGCATTATAAAAATATGAGAAAGAAAAATGGAAGCTGTTATTAATAGAACATGGGGATTTTCATGTCTTTGGCTTTTTTTCTCATTCCCTTGTAATGAAAAGAAAAAGAAAATAATATTTATGAAATGCCTTATATGGGACAATAAGTACTTACTATTATTCCACTTGATTACCATAACAATCTTGCAAGTCCAGTTTACAGATAAGGCAAAGGTCACTGAAGTTTGGAAGTGCCAGGTAATTTGCCCAAGACCACATAGCTGACCAGTGGCCGAGTTAGCATTCCAGTTAAGGTCTGTCCAACTCCAAAATAACATGCTCTTTCATCTGTGCCACTCGGCCTCTCACCTCAACCTTCTGTTCCACATGCTTCTCTGAAGAAGCACAGACTGTAGCCCTAGCCATTCCTGTGCTCCCTTCAATCCTGTTCCAGCCTAGAGTCATCAAGGAAGGTAGATTCCTCTCTCTGGCCCCATGACTATAACCTTGACTTCTATTTAATGTTTAATGTACAAGGGTCAAGGAACAGTAATGTAAAAAATAATGATATTAAAATAAAACAGGAGGCAAGTAATGTGATTGGGCTCTCTCACTCTCAATCTCTCTCTCTCTGTCTCAGAGCCTACAGATATCTAATATAAGTCCCTTGTGGTGAAAAGGTACCAGGAGGGCTGCTAACAGTAAATTGGGAGTGGGTGTGGCAAAATGCAAAAGAAAGAAAACTGCTAAAAAAAGACTGGCCATATGTAGCAAATTATAAATTATCTGGCTGCAAATATAATTTCTGCACCCAGGGCCAGTTGGGGAACACACCTCAGACACACTATAAGAACCCCTGGGTAAGACTCAGTGAAGGTCCCAACAGGGCAACCAAACAAAACCATTCTAAGGTGTGGATCTTCTCCAGGATTGATGCCACTGTGAACAGTGGGTCTAGAGGCTGACAAACTGGTGTTAACAGAGGTAATGATGTTACATATTTTGGGGCTCCCTCATAACAGGCCGTTCAGCTTCGGCCTGTAAAAAGTTAACATCCTGGCATGATCCAAACCTTGGAGATTTCTGAAAATGTACAGAAAGGTTCCATTCACCTAAAGTTATCGTTATTAAAGACCACAAACCAAGCAGCAAAGGAACTTCCTGCACTCTCAGTAACAAGACCACCTTATGTAAGAACACACACCATCCACATCCCACCCCCAAGAATGCTTTCTGCAAAGTGGAAGAAGCTGGGAACTGTGTGCTGTGGCTTCAAAGTCCCTTCTCCACAAACTGCTTTCTTCGTTATCCCGAAACAGCCTGAAATTCACACATCACACTCCCCTTTGGAATAACACCCCCAAAGGATCCTGTTAGGGTGTAAACTTTATCTTGAAGAATTAAACCAAAAAGCTAATACTATCTATGAACATCACAGGGTCAAAAAGGTTATTGGAATAGCTCTTGTTATTAAAAAAGGAAGAGACCCAGAGATTCCCGGGACTCCAGTAAGAGACCATTACTACCCCGAGAACACACCAGTTCTAGCAAAGCCCTACTGTCTTCATACTAGCGGGGCTCACCAGAGAAAACATAAATCACGTGAAACCCAGCACAACAGCAGATACCACTCTTTATAACCAAACACCTGTTTCCACCACTTACCAGTACCTCTTGTAGTTTTATCTAGTTAACTCCAGACATACACTTCCTTCCTTTCTGCCTTTCTCTCCCAGGTTTGCAGTTAAGTGTCAACAGGGCAGGGGAGGGGGTCGGGCGCGGTGGCTCACGCCTGTAATCCCAGCACTTTGGGAGGCCGAGGTAGGCGGATCAGTTGAGGCCAAGAGTCAAGACCAGCCTGGTCAACATGGCGAAACCTCGTCTCTACTAGAAATACAAAAATTACCTGGGCGTGGTGGCACACACCTAATCCCAGCTACTCAAGAGGCTGAGGTACGAGAATCACTTGAACCCAGGAGGCAGAAATTGCAGTGAGCTGAGATCGCACCACTGCACACCATCCTGGGTGACAGAATGAGGTGTGTCTCTAAATCAATCAATCAATCAATCAATAAAACAGGAAAGGAGGGAGTGGAACCCGTTCCACTAGGGCTAGCCTCTAAAAGGAAGGGGGCTTTATTCTTAGCATGTATGACAAGGACTTCCCTGTCAGGTGCTCCCGGCACCCTGGCCCCTCAAGCTGCAAAGGTTTCAGAAAATCAAACATGACTTATCTTCTCCAAGTCTGCAGACCTTAGATATATAATCCAATACAACACAGGATTTGTTTTGACATTAAGTGATTTTTCAGTAGTATTTCTGTTAGGTGAAGTGAGCTTTTGCTGAATTTGTGCTTCTGCAGGCTTTCACTATTTTTTGACACATGGATGAAGATACTCCCAAACTTTCACTTCCTTGGAGACTGGGACACCCACAAGGCTCCACCACAGAAACCAAGTCAGCCCAGGCTCTTACCTCCAAGTGGTTTCTGCCCTTTTGAGATTTTATTCTATATTTTAGGGTATCATAACTTGGTAAAATATTTTAAATTCTTTTTTAAATTAGGCAGTGTAAAAGTCATGAAATAAATGATAACTGGGGAGGTTATAAACCACATTTCTCTACAGGTGGAACATGCCACAAGTATGGTGTAGTGAAAGGGGGCTGGGAAGGGAGCCAGGGGGTCAGAGGCCAGGTGACCTCCCGGTGTGGGAGGATCGGCTGGGTGGTGCCGAGACATTCAATACCTCAGGGCCTGCATCTTATGCCTGTGTAGTGAAGAGAGGAGTGGGGAGTTCTCTGAGGACTATTCCAGACACCTGGTTCTATAATTGGAAGGATTTATTAAAGGGCATCTTTCTACTTCTTCTCTTCAGAAATCCTTTTCATCTAAGGTATGTGTCTCAAATGAGTAGCAGAGGCAAGACGTGATGACATCAGGAAAGACTGTGCAAGTAGGGCTGTGCAGACATCAGGAGCACCACAAAATGTCGAGGCAGTTTCTGACTTAAAATCCCAGCACTTTGGGAGGCCAAGGCAGGCAGATCTCGAGGTCAGGAAATCGAGACCATCCTGGCTAATGTGGTGAAACCCCATCTCTACTAAAAACACAAAAAATTAGCCGGGCATGGTGGCGGGCGCCTGTAGTCCCAGCTACTCTGGAGGCTGAGGCAGGAGAATGGCGTGAACCCGGGAGGTGGAGCTTGCAGTGAGCCGAGATCACGCCACTGCACTCCAGCCTGGGCGACAGAGTGAGACTCCATCTCAAAAATAAATAAATAAATAAATAAATAAATAAATAAATAAATAAATAAAATAAAATAAAATAATTCTTCACACTGAAATCGAACTGACCATCAGAAAAGGTGCTATGTCCATGCACCTACAATCATCTCCTTTTCTCCCCCTCTTTGTAATCATTGCCCTTAGTACAAGTTGATGGTGAGTGTGCTGCTACATGTGGATACGGCTGATTGGCCTGGTAATGAATGAGCTTGGTGGCTTTGCCCACGCTGGGAAAAATGCTGAAAACACTAAACAACCAAGGCAGGGCTTTAGCCGATCAGATGGACACCCAATCAGCAGCACAGTTGCAGGCTGGGATGCCACATGCCTGGGCCGTACCCCGTCTCACATTCCTCTTCCCAGGGGAAGGAGGACACAGAGATATCATTGGGTGGTGCTGGCCCTGGTGACACCAGCACATTTTAGTGACAGAATCTACTTGCAAAAACTGCTATAACCCACAAGACAGTCGACTCGAATAAGGAGACAATATGTTTATAAAATATGGACTGTATCTATTTATCTATCTTCTATTTTAATATTACAAGAACTCATAAAACAAAAACTGGATTCTTAACAATAACCTCTGCCTAATTATACGGTTCCTCGATTCCATTCTCTTGGCTCTACCCATGTGAAATAACAGTCATTCTAAATCCTATGTTCAGTACTCCCTTGCTTTTTGTGCTGTAAGTTTTATTGCATTTATATTTATTCAAAAAATAATAATATTTTCAGCCAGGCGCGGTGGCTCACGCCTGTAATCCCAGCACTTTGGGAGGCCAAGGTGGGTGGATCACCTGAGGTCAGGAGTTCACAACCAGCCTGGCCAACATGGTGAAACCCCATCTCTACAAAAAAAAAAAAAAAACAAAAAAAAAACAAAAATTAGCCAGGTGTGGTGGTGCCTGCCTGTAATCCCAGTTACTCCGGAGGCTGAGGCAGGAGAATCGCTTGAACCCAGGAGGCAGAAGTTGCAGTGAGCCAAAATGGTACTATTGCACTCCAGCCTGGACAACAAGAGCGAAACTCCATCTCGAAATAAATAAATAAATAAATAAAATAATATTTTCATTTTGGTTGGTTTTGACATATAAAACAACGTATGACATATAAAAGTATAGTGTTTTGTGTGTGTTCTTTTGGAACGTCTTTTAGCTTAATATTATATTGCTAAGATTCACCCATATTGTTGTACTTAAAGATCATTTTTAAAGTAATGTATATTTTCTGATAAAAAGAAATGATGCTCATTGGAGAAATTTTGGAAAACACAGAAAATTTCAAGAAAGAAAATAAAATTCTCCATAATCCTGTATTTCTTTTGATCTTTGTCTGTCCAGTGCACACAGTATTTTTTTTCTCACAAAATTGGGATTATGTTGCATAAACAATAAATAAACAAGTAAATAGGTAACTACAAATTTTGATATGTGCAATTAAGAAAATAAACAGTGTAGTTTATTTTCTGTATAATAATAATGGAATCGAAATCATTGAATTGTATATCATAAATGGGTGAATTTTATGATACATAAATTCCATCTCAACAAAGCTGTCTTTACAAAAGAATAATAGGGTGAGAGGACAGAGGACCAACTTAATGTAGACAAGAAAGAGCTCTAGTATGTGTTATATAGAAAGAGAGACTGTGCTGGGCATGGTGGCTCATGCCTGTAATCCCGGCACTTTGGGAGGCCGGGGTGGGTCACCTGAGGTCAGGAGTTCAAGACCAGCCTGGCCAACATGGTGAAGCCTGTCTCTGCCAAAAAATATAAAAATTAGCCAGGCGTGGTAGCAGGCACCTGTAATCCCAGCTACTCGGGAGGCTGAGGCAGGAGAATTGCTTGAATCCAGGAGGCGGAGTTTGCAGTGAGCTGAGAGCACACCATTGCACTCCAGCCTGGGCAACAAGAGCAAAACTCTGTCAGAAGAAAGAAAGAAAGAAAGAGAGAGAGAGAGAGAGAAAGAAAGAAAGAGAGAGATTGGAAGAGGATTTAGCAAGTCAATTAATATATGAAATATATTTGATTCTTTTGTATGCATATTCTTTGGAGACCCTAACGTCTCTTATTAACAATGTGTTATGTTACATCATTTAATATTGGATTTATTTTTTAAAACTCTTTTCCTTAAATATTTTAAGAATTGCCATGCTAAAACCCTAGAATACTAGCTGTCAACATTTCATAAATCAGCCATATTTGTAACTTGAACACACAATAGAATAATCCTATCTGAATTTTTCTCAGACTTTATACTGAAAAAAATATATTTAGATCCATCTGTTTAGAGTTAGATAAGTTTGAGAAAATTCTTACTACATTCTGATCAATAGAGAAATTAACAGGCGTCCTATAATGACAATAAAATAACTTTTGCTATTACAATTAAGTATATTCGGCCGGGCACAGTGGCTCATGCCTGTAATCCCAGCACTTTGGGAGGCCGAGGTGGGTGGATCACGAGGTCAGGAGATCGAGACCATCCTGGCTAGCACGGTGAAATCTCTTCTCTACTAAAAACACAAAAAAATTAGCCGGGCATGGTGGTGGGCACCTGTAGTCCCAGCTACTCGGGAGGCTGAGGCAGGAAGATGGCATGAACCCGGGAGGCGGAGCTTGCAGTGAGCCAAGATGGCACCACTGCACTCCAGCCTGGGCGACAGAGCAAGATTCCGTCTCAAAAAAAAAAAAAAAAGTATATTCAAGGGTCCTAAAGGACTTATTTGAAATAATTACCACAGTGTCTCTGTGAAATAGGTAATTCCATAATCATTTACAAGGGATGACTCTAAACCCTGAGAGGTGGACAATTAGTCAGAGTGGACCACTTGCGCTTGAATATCAGTTTGTTATTACTTGTTTAGAGGTGTCTACACTGTACAAAGTAGAGATTTAGAAAATACTGAGTTAAGCTCATCAATACAGACAGCTCGGTTGGATAATTCAACTTGATTGCCATCTAAAATCTGACCAGTATACAGTTTGCAGAAAAATTACAGTTGGTGAAGACCAATATAACCATATTAGTCCGTCTCCTTCAATTGCAGGTATAGAATCCAATTAAACCAGCTTTCCAAAAACAGAATTTATTGGACTCTCAAAATTAGAAAGTCCAGGGGCATTCCTGATTTGAGATATTCCTGGGGTACAAAGAATATCATCTGGAATCTGCCTCCTTTCCTCCATCCCTTGGTTCTGCTTTCTCTGTACTGACTTGTTTCTCAAACTCTCTCCCAGGAGTAGCAAAGATGACCAGCAGCAGCTTTAGACATGCTGTCCTTACAGCCAACCAGCCTAGCAAAGAGATGGCACCTTATCCCAGACAGCTCCAGAAAGAGCTCATGGGCAGGCTCAGACAAGCCTGCTGAGTCAGGTGCTGGCTCCTGAGCCATCACTGCCATCAACTCCATGAGCACTTTGATGGTCCAGGCTTGGGTCATGTGCCTGCCTCTGGATCCAAAGGTTGCAGATAGCCCCATCAGAACACCCATACCTGAGAACTGGGAAGGAATGATACCCACAAAGACGTCAGACAGACAAAAATCTTTCCTACCACAATGACTATGTTCCGTGGCTTACTGCTCTGGCAATAAAGACTGTAGCCTTAGGCTATGAAAATTTGTCAAGTCTCATGTTTTAACTACATGGACCCTGATGTTAACCTATGATTAAAATGATTAATTTCAAATCATAGCCAGAAGGGAAGCTTAGGGAAAGCCTGCCTACACGGACCTCCTTGGCTCTGAATTTAGATGAGAGATGTCTAAGATTCATCTGAGTGCTGGAGTCTTGACTCCTGGTTTAGCATATGTGTCAGCATATGCACATGCTGGCATCCGCACTGGTGTACCAGCACAACGCCATGACAGCTTCCTGACTCGGGATGCAAAGCTGTGAAATTCAACAAAACAGACTAACATCTTGGAAGCATTCATATTCCTTTGATGTACATATGAAAATATTAAGATGAAACCATTCTAAGTATCTTTTTGGCAACTTCATGTCATACAAAGGACCAAGATTTCTGCAGGCTGGAAGTACTAGAGTTGATAATCATAATTTTTATAAGATTATACAGATTTCTCTAGATATTATTTGTTTTGTTAATATGACATTATATAACCAGCCATCCAAGGTAAAAATGTTCCTATCAGCAAGTATGTTTCTTTAAAAATACAATTCAGAAAATAACTATATTTATAGCTATAGTATTGCATGTGATGCCTCTATCATAGCAAGGTATCTTTTGAAACAAATGTTCTAGAATATCAGAATATCCTCAACCAGTTTCCTACTACTGAGTACCAAAATATGCAATTATATGCAAAGTGAGTGCCTTATAACTAGGATTTTAACAATCACACTAGGGAAAACATGCTTCTATTAATGAGTCAACAGTGTAACACCAGAACCAATTTGAACAGCCCACCTCTGACTCCTCTAGTGAAAGAGAAGGCTATCATGAGAGAAAAGAATTCTGGTTTGAGCCTGAGCTGTGTCCAAGGTTAGAATTCAGACTTGTAGGGTTATGTCTGAAAGATAAGTGGAGTGACTCAACTAGAACATATTGGGAGGCTGAGGCAGGCAGATCACAAGGTCAGGAAATCGAGACCATCCTGGCTAACACGGTGAAACCCCATTTCTACTAAAAAAAAATACAAAAATTAGCCGGGCATGGTGGTGGGCACCTGTAGTCCCAGCTACTCGGGAGGCTGAGGCAGAAGAATGGCGTGAACCTGGGAGGCGGAGCTTGCAGTGAGCCGAGATCGCCTGCACTCCAGCCTGGGTGACAAGAGCAAGACTCCATCTCAAAAAAAAAAAAAGAACATATTGGTTTGAGGGACTGAAGTAAGAAGCCAGTTGAAAATGATTCATGCTAAGGTGAAAACATGTGCATGCAACATCAATGTCCCTGTGTTAGAGTGTACAACATAGTGTCAGCCTAGCAAAAAAAAAAAAAAAAAAAAGTGGAGGGGAACGTCCATGAAATCTCAAAGATTTTCTGTTAAAAATGGTAGACTGGACTCACACTTCAGATTCTTCTCCATCCCAAAACTGTAATGAAATGCCAGTACAGAGATTTGATTAAAGGCATAAGCCCATAAGGAAAAATGTGAAGATGGTAGACGCTACAATAGCAAAAAAAAATAATTTTTGGAAGTTAGAAAGCTGATGAAAAAGTGGTAACTGACATCACAGTACAAAGAAAGCTAAATCCTTATCTACATCAGGGAAGGCCCAGAAGCAACCCAATTCCTACCTCAGAACCTCAGGTATCTCAGGAAATTGAGAATAATGTTAGGCTAAAATTGGTTTGCTTAAAAGTCTTCAAATTCCTACTCTCCCTACTAGATGACAAAGGTTTATTCTCTAGAGAGGGTAAAAAGAAGGTCTCTGGATTGCAAGACAATAAACACTAATGAGTGTGGATGTATCATATTGAAAACAGGTGGATGAAGTAAAATGCAAGATATTGAGACCCCCAGGCTTATTTTCTCACTCAGCTCCCATAGCACTGACAGGCTTCTACCCTCTGGCAGTAGGTTGGAAGAGTCTTCTCTAGGAATCCAACCAGCCCAAGAGAAAAAGAAACTAAAGTTATGAGCATCAGAAATTTATCCAAAAGAATATTCTAGCCAAACCACCCTCAAGTGTATCATATATACACACACAAGGTTTTCAATAGGCTTTCTATGTCCCATTTTAGCATATGAACAGGCAATTAAGGATATAAGATATACAAGGAAAACTTCTATTATGAAAGACAAATACCAAATAAACAAAAAGAAAAAAGCACCTTGGAGGAAACAGAGTGTGTAGGGGGAAAAAAGCTTCAAAAAATCTATCAGTAATAACTTCAGAGAGATAAAGGAGAATATTGCACTTATGGGGAAAAAAGAAAAGGAAGAAGAAAAACCAGATGGAAAATGGGAGAGAAAACCTAAGAAAACTGGAGAATCAGTCTAGGAAGTTCAATATACATATAATCTAGAGGAAAAAAAAAACAAGAAAAAATTATCAGCAACATAATTCAAGAAAATTTCCTGAAAATGAAAGACAGGAGTTTCCACATCAAAAGAGCCCACTGAGTGTCCAGTACAATGGCTGAAAGCATACACACACCAATATATACATAATTGTGAAGATTTCCAATATTGAGGATCCTGAAAACATAGAGAAACAAAAATTTTCATAAAAAGGAGTAGTCAAAAGGACAATAAACTTCTCAACAGAGAAACCAGAGGCAAGAAAACAATGAAGCATTCACTTTACAATTGACAGAAAACAATTTCTAGCCTTGAATTTTATACTTTGAGAGGTTTACATGAAAAATATCTCAAAACATTTTTTTCTCCCATGCATTCTTTCTTCAAAAGCTACCAGAAGGTGTACTCTGGCAAAACAAGGGAACAAAGCAAGAAAGAGAAAACATGAGCTCTAGATAACAAGTTACCCCATACAAGAGAAGGAATCTCCAAAATGGTGATAAATGAAGATTTATAAGGAAACAGCTATGCAGTAGACCCTGCTCAGCCTGGAGCTGGTCATAAGTTCCAGAAGATACTTCTTCAAGAAAATGAATTGAGAGAATATTTAATTTTTGTGAGCATAAGGAAAGAAGGTTTATAAAACTAGTGTATTCTTGGAAGACAATTTGATTAAATTGGTCAAAGTTAGTGCTCAATATTTTAGGTAAATGAATAAATGGTCCAACTATATTAGTAGAATAGGGGTATGAGAAATGAGTGTCTACATAGTGAAAGCAGAAAAAGATAAAAGAAATCTAAATTTATTGCTTAAAAGGCAGAAATCTTACCAGCTATTTGAATAGAGATCTTTTCACATTAAAAATGTGTCAGCTAGGCACAAAGCTGAGTTTGTAAAGCTAGGGTAAAAAGAGAACTCTTAGGCATCAAGGAGGTAGGTCTGTGTGAACAAAGGAAACTTTTGGAGGAGACCTGTGAACATTTGTTGCTGGGGTCTCCAAACGTGGAAGAGAGGCCCCATGGGGCTGAAACCCAGAGCTCTAAGGAGGTGGTGCTGCTCAGCTAGTGCTCTATGGGGATGCCATGAAGCCAGACCCACAAGTTTAGGAAGAACTACAAACTGGATTCAGTTGCTGCAAGAGCAAGGAACTGCCATCACCACAATATAGAAGGATTACTAGACTAATGCCCAGAAGAATAGGAAGTGGCTAGGAGGAAGCAAGTCCTTCTTTCCCTCTAGGCTTGCAGGCTCCCCCCAGTCCCCTCTATATGCAGAACCTGACATAGGCACGGCAGGCAAAGCTGAAATTGAGTGTGCAGTATCCCGATACCAGCATCCAAAACAGAGTATAAACCACTGAAAACTGGGTTCTTTGTCATCACAGCAAAACCCAGCAGACACTTAAAACCAACCTGTGGTATTAGAAGTGAGGGTAAAAGTTACTTTTGATGAGTTAATGATAAGAAGGAGGTTTGCAGGAGGCCTCCTGGGGCTCTGGCGATGGTCTCTTTCTTGATCTAGGTGCTGGTTTAAATGAATGGAGGCTTGCCTTTGACATGCTACTACTTCCCGTTTCTATCTCCTATGCTTCATGCTGATTTTTATACTCCACTCTCAAAAATATATCCTCTACATCATTCCATGAATGTCTCTCTTTTAGCCATTTATTAGAAAACTCCTAGTTCCCTTAGAAAGCCACCATTCTCAAGGAGACATCTGAATTTTTTTTATTATACTTTAAGTTCTAGGGTACATGTGCACAACATGCAGGTTTGTTACATAGGTATACATGTGCCATGTTGGTTTGCTGCACCCATCAACTCGTCATTTACATTAGGTATTTCTCCTAATGCTATCCCTCCCCCAGGTTCCCACCCCTTGACAGGCCCTGGTGTGTGATGTTCCCCACCCTGTGTCCAAGTGTTCTCGTTGTTCAATTCCCACCTATGAGTAAGAACATGTGGTGTTTGGTTTTCTGTCCTTGTGATAGTTTGCTGAGAATGATGGACACTAGCATCATCCATGTCCCTGCAAAGGACATGAACTCATCCTTTTTTATGGCTGCATAGTATTCCATGGTGTATATGTGCCGTATTTTCTTAATTCAGTCTATTATTGATGGATATTTGGGTTGATTCCAAGTCTTTGCTATTGTGAATAGTGTTGCAATAAATATACGTGTGCATGTGTCTTCATAGTAGCATAATTTATACTCCTTTGGGTATACACCCAGTAATGGGATTGCTGGGTCAAATGGTATTTCTAGTTCTAGATCCTTGAGGAGTCGCCACACTGTCTTCCACAATGGTTGAACTAGTTTACACACCCATCAACAGTGTAAAAACGTTCCTATTTCTCCACATCCTCTGCAGCATCTGTTGTTTCCTGACTTTTTAATGATCGCCATTCTAACTGGTGTGAGATGGTATCTCATTGTGGTTTTGATTTGCATTTCTCTGATGACTAGTGATGAAGAGCATTTTTTCATGTATCTGTTGGCTGCATAAATGTCTTCTTTTGAGAAGTGTCTGTTCATATTCTTCACCTACTTTTTGATGGGGTTGTTTGATTTTTTCTTGTAAATTTGTTTAAGTTCTTTGTAGATTCTGGATATTAGCCCTTTGTCAGATGGGTAGATTGCAAAAATTTTCTCCCATTCTGTAGGTTGCCTGTTCAGTCTGATGGTAGTTTCTTTTGCCATGCAGAAGCTCTTTAGTTTAATTGGATCCCATTTGTCAATTTTGGCTTTTGTTACGATTGCTTTTGGTGTTTTAGTCATGAAGTCCTTGCCCAGACATTTGAATTTTTAAAAGGAAATCCTTGATTAGAGCAAAGGGGTATGTGTGTGTGTGTGTGTGCATAAGACAAGAGAGATTTAAACATGGATGAAGGCAGGTGATGTTGATAGGTACACCTGCATTCTACAACAGAATTTAGAAAGAGAAAATGGCTGTCAAGGAAATTATAGCAAATGAATAATGTACAATTCAATATGTAGTCAGGTCTACTCACACAGACAGCTCCAAGACCAGTGCAAACACCATGAATAAATATATTCAACATCAATAAAGCCAAGCTGAGTTTGAAAAGGAGCTTGGAAAATCAAAGTCCTGTTGTTTGGGATAAATTTTCTTTAGTGAGTTGAAAGCCAGCCTTGGGTGCAGTGCATACAGAAAACAGATAGCTCAAGCTATGACCACTGGCTCACATTTGCCACTTCAAGCCTCCTACAAGAAACATAACAGTGAGCAAAGGAAAACCATAGGGCTGGGTTTATTTTTTTCACTTGTAGTTCTTTCATTTTGGTGAGATATTCTTTCCTTTAACTTGACCACACAAGTAACATGTGGTTTTGTTTATGATGTTGTGAAAGGAAAGAAAATCAGAGCAGAGGTGCAAGGCCAATGGCAGTGGCATTATGAGATGCTGCTGTCCTTTATTGACATGAAGTCAAGTCCCCAAGAACACATGCACAACATCAAAAACATAGTATCCAAATGCTCCATAAATAGAACATTTTTCTTTTAATATTTAATATGTCTTTTCCAAGTTGTCTGTAATCAGCCAGTATCACTTTCATAATCAGAAAAACATAATAAATCTTTAAAATATTGAATAGGCCTTCTCTCTTTTCTTCTACAACTTCTCAATTCTATGCAGGCAACATTGCTTTTAAAAAACTCTTGATAGTTCTAACTGTGCAGGTCAGTGAATTATTTGCAGTAGCTGAGAGAGCTCAAACAGCTGTGACTGTTTAGAGGTATCATTGGGACTTCATTCCCAAAGTATCACAGCAGCAGTGACCTGCAATAGTTCACAGACTTAGCAGACCAAAGTTTCCTGCCCCAAAACTCCTACAGTGCTTGACATCTGACCATTCAAAGAAAGAATACAAGAGGAGTACATTGTAAAAGTGACACTGAAAACATGAATAAAACAAAAAAATATTATAAAAAAGGACTACTGATAGCAGTGGTACTTTCCTGAAAGAACACTTGTTCTTGAGAGATCTCCAACTTCAAATAGAGAACACAGGTAGGAACACATAGCAGATGTTTCTATCTGCTAGTGGATGTTCCTATTAGATGTTCCTATCCAACACAAAATAGATGGGAATGTTCAGAGACTAAAAAATGAATACATATTTTTTTCAGTATCATCATTCTATTAAGCAATTGTCAAAAAGTTTCCTTCAAGACAAGACATATCTCTTTCTCTTTAGTTTCCCAGTTGCTCCCAAAGAGTAAGAAGGTGTTCCACCCCACAGCTTTTCCAAACACTAATTTTTTTTTTTTTTTTTTTTTTTTTTTGAGACAGAGTTTCACTCTTGTTGCCCAGGCTGGAGTGCAATGGCACAATCTCGGCTCACCACAACTTCTGCCTCCCAGGTTCAAGCAATTCTCCTGCCTCAGCCTCCCTAGTAGCTGGGATTACAGGCATGTGCCACCATGCCCAGCTAATTTTGTATTTTTAGTAGAGACGGGGGGTTCTCCATGTTGGTCAGGCTGGTCTTGAACTCCCGACCTCAGGTGATCCACCCGCCTCGGCCTAACAAAGTGCTGGGATTACAGGCATGAGCTACCGCGCCCAGCCTCCAAACACTAATTTATTTCAAACTGAGGGACTGCTACCGAGGCAGAACAGCCTCCAGTGAACCTGTGTGTAAAACTAAAGACTGTATTGACTCTAACTCTACTTTGAAACAGTACAATATCTTCCTTCAAGGAAACATTTGAATTTTAAGTGGAAATCTTTGATTAGAGCAAAGATATGTGTGTGTCTGTGTGTGTGTGTGTAAAACGAAAGATTTTTAAATGGCTGAATACAGGTGATGTTGATAGGTACACCTGCATTCTATAAACTTCAGTAGAATTTTTTGTTTCACATTACCATTTATATTATATATTCTTCACTTTTCAAGTTACCAACTCTGTGTGCAGTTATATCAGAATAGTGAATATATGCCCACTCTTTTAACATTGCTTAGATGTGCTTAGTGGTGAATTCCTAAGCTCACACAAATTTTGTATGAATGAGAGACTAACCTTTGGTGTTACAACTATGCTGTATAAGGTTAACACATGTTAGATCTGGCAGTTAAAGACACTAAAGAGAGGGCAATAATTAGTGCCAGGCTTTTTGCTTGGAAATCCTGTTGATAGCATATTTTCCTCCAGTGAATTACATTGTGACATGCACTGAATTTTGACAATGGGCTATCCCAAGCCCATATGAAATGCAAAACGATTTTTCTCTATAGTATATTTTTAAATATCTTGGGAAATGACTGAAAATAGACTTGAAATACCCTTTTCTAAACTTGCATAATTCCCAATTATTGGAGCTCTTTCTAAAGAGCACTCTGGAGGACAGCTCCATGCTATAGATACAGAGAACAGGTTCTTGGATGGCAGTCCCACAACAAAGGGAAAAGACAACCCACAGATCCCATAAGGTCAAGGGCAAATGTAGGACCTCTGGTCCCAACAAATGAGTCCTAAAGCCACTGAGTTATCTAGACTCTTCCCCCAAATTAACCTTCACCCAGGAAACACTAATTCCCACATGCCATTGAAGAGGCCGAGAAACATCATAAGCTGAGAGTGATTACAAGATTGGTATTTCCTTAAAGGCCAACGGACAGACTGGGCAAGAAGAGTAGGGTGTATTTAAATGCAAGGGTCTGGGGAATATAATCATATAATCTTTACATCAGTGGAGGACATTCCAACAGTTGTGTGTGGTCTGCACCATGTTTTCCCAATTTATTAGTGCTATTCAAATATAACAGTAGAATCAACTCAATGTGTGTGCTGGAAATTCCAGTCCCTATTCCAAAAACACTCTCTTGTCATCACCTCAAACACTGGCATTCTAATCAATGTCATATTTGAGAGAATAAAATGGCAGAGGAAGAGAAAAACAAAAAATCTATTTCTCAGAGCCCTAATCACTTCTAAGCCCGACAACTCCAAATTGGGTTTCTTGCAAGATTACCACTTCCATCTGAGCTGAATTGCCTCAACTTGGGGCTCATCCCACATGGCTGGGTGAGGACATTCTTCAAATGTCATGTTATAGGACACATCAGCTGTCTACATGTCTTCACCTCCTACTCATTTCTCAACCTATTCCAATCTGGCCATATTATTCCACTTTTATTACTCCTGCAAAACTGCTTTTACTGAGGCCACCAATGAGCTGAGATGACATGTGTCCAGTTCTTAACTTACTAGATTTCTCAGCAGCAGTTGACCCTGCTATCTGCTTCTTCCTCAAAGCTCTCTCTTCCTTGGGTTTCACTGACATTATGCTCCTGGTTTTCCTCCCAACTCTGCTGCTCCACCACACTCTCCCTTAAGAACTCTTTCCTCTTAGCCGGGCCTTTAAATGTTGAAGTAATTGAAGATTTAGTCCTAGAAACTCACTTTTCTTCTCACTCCATATTTTTTCACTAGGTCATCTTGTCCACACCCATGGTCACCACTCTGTATAAATGCAGGAGACACTATTCAGACCACAGTCTATGTGAATGGCTCCCCCTGAATTGAAGTGCCTGGTTTGAGTGGTTGTACGGATAGCTCTTCCTACCCCCATGGTTTTAATTACCATCTATATGTTACTGACTCCCAGATGTATGTCTTAGGCCCAGACAACTTCAAACCCAAGCCCACATATACAACTGACTACTTGGAATCCATTTGCTCATCTCAAAGCCACTTAAATAGCATGTCCAAAATGGAATCCATACCCTGCCTGGACAGACCTGGTCCTCCTTCAGCATTTCCTGTCTCTGCAAATAGCCCAGCATCCATCAGTTGCCCAATTTAGAAAGCTGGAAGCCATCCTTGTCAATTATCTCTGGCACCATCAACAAATAATGTTTGCATGTTTGTTTATCTATCTCTCTTTACTAAAATGTAAGTCCTTTGAATGCTGGACTCGCTCATTTGCCACTGTGTCTCCAGAGCTAGAGGGATGTAAGGAATATAGCATCTGTTGAATGAGTAATAAAGCCTTATTGATTTTACCTTCCATCTAGCTCTTAACTCACTTCCATCATTATCCAGGAGACTTGTTTGGGTTCCTCCCTCAGGTTTCCTCTCCTGGTTTAGTACATGCCTGATCGTCTTTCAGATCTCAACTCAACAGCACTCCCTCAGAGACCTCCTGAGGGCCCAAACTGCGTCAGGCCCCCTTTGTTGTCATAGCTCTTTTATCTTGACACTTCATTCCCTATCTGTCCTCCACAACATTTTAATTTTTGTCTAACCTCTACCTAAATCATTCTTCTCTCTTCCATTCCCTCAAAATTGCTCGTTAATTCACCCAAAAAAAGTACCAAATCTCAGGTACTGAGCTAGGTGCCGAGAATCATGAGAGAATAAATCCAATCTCAAGCAGTTCAGAGATGAATAAAAGACAAAAACTACGAGCAAACCATATAACACAGTAGGTAACATTTGCAAAATTTGAGATGAATACAAAGAAGTGAGATAGTACAGAAGAAAAGGCGATTAACATCATCCAGGAGAGGGTGGTCAAAGAAGTGTCACTGAGTGGGTTTTTCAAGGAAGATTTTTCACTCTTACTTCTCTGTAGATGATTCATGAATTCAGAGCACCCATGTAAATCATTTTGGTTTCCAATATTTTCTCTCTTTTTTTTCTATATTTTATTTTAACCCATTCCTCAAGGCCAGCCCTAGACAGTTTGAGTCTAGAGAAATGTGCTATCTTATTCCATGGCCTCCCCTTCATTATCCTTTAATTTCAGGTCACTCCCCCGACCCCAACAAGGCCTTTGCCCCTTCTTTCCTTTCTCTTCCTTCAAAAAGTAATGTTACACTCACTCCTGCTAATGTATTATATTTTCTTAGAATACGTGAATTTTATAAGATGCCCTTGAGAGAAATTGTAACCCTAAGAAATGAATCTCCATATAAGTGTGGAAGATCTGCTCCAAACTCTTTAATTCATAACAAACAAGACCTTCTATTTTGTCTGTAAGTCACACCAATACTGCCAAAACAAGCTTGAGTCTCCAAGCTTACTATAATACCTGTATGTGCATCTTGGATTATTTCTCTCTCTAGCAAATATGAGAAGAACTTGAAGTGATCCTCACACACGAACTCTGCAAAAGAACATTTAGATTTCAGGGAAATCAGCAGGTGTGGTAACTCATACCTGTAATCCCAGCCCTTTGGGAGAACAAGGCAAGAGGATCACTTGAGGCCAGGAGTTTGAGACCAGCCTGGGCAACACAGTGAAATCATGTCTTTATGAAAAAGAAAAAGAAAATTACCCAGGCATGGTGGTACATGGCTATAGTCCTAGCTACTCAGGAGGCTGAAGCAGGAGGATCGCTTGAGTCCAGAAGTTCGAGGTTACAGTGAACTCTGATCATGCCACAGCACTCCAGCCTGGGCAATAAAGCAAGACCTTGTCTCTAAAAAAAAAAAAAAAAAAAAAAAAAAGGTTCTTTACAAAAACGATTTCAGGGAAGCTTGATGACGGGGCTTTAGGGAAGTTCACTGGTGACATCTCGCTGGGATTCTCTTCCCCTCCCTTCACGCTTGGCCAATCTCTACACTTTATTCAGCCTCAGCTCAAACACTACTTCTTCAGCGAAGCCTTTCTTTTCTTGCAACCCTCATTCTCATGGTAGCTTGTGGAATACTTCCACATATGTAATTAATTGTTTAATGTCTATCTCCCCCCAAGAGATGTGTCTGTCTTGTGTTCAGCTGTATTCTTAGAGCTTAGCACCGTGCCTGGTACATAGAAGTTCTCACAGCAAGTATTTGTTGAATTGAATTATTATGTCTGTGCTGTGCATGTGCTTCTATCGCTGCAACTATCACACTATATTGTAATGTGTTTGTTTCCATGTCTGTCCCTTAAGAGTAATCATAAATCACTAATTTTTGAATTCCCAGAGTGTAACACATTGCCAGGATAATCAATAATGAGGAAGGAAGGAAGGAAGTGAGGAAGGGAGGAAGAAAGAGAGGAAGGGAGTGAGGGAGGGAGGGAGACTCACTGACATTTCTACAGTTCCAATAAGATCTTAATAATAAATCCTGTTTATTATTATTTAAATAAAGCAGAGAATCAGGCTCTCAGTGTTAGAAGACTCAAAGATTCACAGTAATTCCTAACTTCCTCACGGGTTCTTTAGTCAGCATGTTTGCAAGAATCTACAGCAATCTCATTGTCCTCCTCCGGAAAAGAGAATAAAAACTAACATTTCTGGGCACCTACTATGTGTCAGGCACTTTACATACAGCATAGTTAGTTTAGCAACAAACTAACTGAATAAACATCCATTGAGTTGGTACTAAGTGCCCTGCACATGACCTTGGAGATCAAAGATTTATTATTGTCCCTTTAAAAAATATGACTCCTTGAACTCAGTGCAAAATTTCAGTTGCATCCTACTCAGTACAGGGGTGTGGGATGCACGGTCTCTATCACTCCAGCATAGGATTCCAATAAATCACTTTACCACTGCAGACCTCAGGTTGCCTAACGCAGTGCTTATGGCCAACTAACTCCTCACTGAGACGTTTTTAATTTAAATGCTGTCAAGCCAATATATCCCCCACCTTGATTGAGTCAATTCATTTCAAAACTTAAACTGAGTTTATACTTTTGGCTTTACACTAATTTTAGACTATCACTGTAGCCAGTCCAAAATTGTAATTCTCTAGTTCATGCCTATTCTATCATCAAACACGAAAGAACAGCAGGCTAAACCTGCAAAGTGACCTTGGGCAAGTCTCTTAACTTCTCTGAACAGGGCTAACCCACTGAACAACTCCAGGGGGCCCCATTCATCCCATTGTCTATGCGAATGCCTCCTCCTGAAGTTGTGTTGTGGCCTCAGCCCTGGATCTGCCATTCCTCATCTGTAAAATCAATGGGTTAGACCAAAAACCTTACTCTATGATTTGCGGTCACTTATACTTTTTGATAATTATTCCTTCTATACTTTCATCCTCTTTCCTAATAAAATTACTGATGAGCTGCAAAATACAGAGTAGGATGTGTGTCCCCCAGGTCTCATTTTGCATTCTTGGGAGGCTGCTCTAACTAGGTCAACAGTCACCCTTCACTTCCTTTAGAGCACCATAGGCCTTCAAGAGTGTGGAAGGAGCAAGCAAACTGCCACTTCCTTGTCACACTGAGCAAAATCCTCGTGAGCAATGATGTGTAACAACATGAAACATATATTCTGAAAAACCCCTGAAAAAAGACATCTGGCTGACCCTCAATGGATCTCATCCACAGAGAGAATAGAAAAACTGATCTGAAAGTCACTGGTCTTGGCATTGTGATCGATTATGTGCCTTGCTCTTTTGGTTTTGTTGAGGCTGACATCCATAATAGTGAGCTGTGATTGGCTGTTACTGGAAAGACAGGAAAATGCCATGCAGCACAGTGCTGGTTCAAAATGAAACCAATAGTACTAGATTTCTTTATGTTACTAATTACGTCTCCTGAAAATGGGTAGTAAGTTGGGAAATAATTCGATAAAAGGAAACATGATAAATGTACTATTTATCAGAGTGGGCATGGTGGCTCACACCTATAATCCCAGCACTTTGGGAGTCTGAGGTGGGTGGATCACGAGGTCAAGAGATAGAGACCATCCTGGCCAACCAACATGGTGAAACCCCATCTCTACTAAAACTACAAAAATTAGCTGAGCGTAGTGGTGCATGCCTGTAGTCCCAGCTACTCAGGAGGCTGAGGCAGGAGAATCACCTGAACCTGGGAGGCGGAGGTTGTAGAGCCGAGATCATGCCACTGCACTCCAGTCTGGGTAACAGAGTGAGACTCCATCTCAAAAAAAAAAAAAAAGTACTATTATCTATAAGAGGCAAATTAGCATGTGCAAAAGCCCTGCCTGACATGGGGGGAGAGGTTAGTGAGTTCCAGAAACTGAAGGAAACCAAGGTGTTAAGAGCACAGTGAGCAAGGGGGAAGAGGGTGGGAGATGAGGCCAAGAGGGACCAGACCCTACATGGATGTGTCGACCACGTTAAGAATCTTGGGTTTGAACATCCTTGTCCAACAGTAGAGGAATGGGGTAGTAAATTAGGTTATTGCAGCACCACAGAATTCTACCCATCACTGATTCCCAAAGTATGTTCTAAACAGTTTTCAGTGTGACAGTTTTTCATAATGTAAAAAGAAAACATTTCACATAAATATTAATTTGGAGAATATGTGTCAAATCCTCATCTTTTAAAAAAGCATTTTACAATATTATAGGCTTTCAGAAATACTACAATGAAGAAATTTGTTTACTTTTATAATATCCCAAACTTATTTGACTTCAGCGATGTTTTATTATCCCCAAGTAATGTCAATTAAATCTCAAGAAAATAGCATTCTGTAGAATATATTTTGGTAAATATTGCTATACATTCATTATAGATGATCACATATGGGAAGCCTATAGAAAAATGAAAAACATACCATGATACAACTGTATAAAAATATACATGTATGCAAAAGTTATATTTAACTCAAAAACATCTGCTGCTTAGGATGACAGATTTATCAGCGATTTATTTATTTCTTTAAGTCTTCTTTAACACTGATAATAAATCATTTTTTCAATTAAAAATTATAAATTAGTCAAAAGCAATGAGAGCCATATTTTTTTAACTTATTTGAATTTTTGCCAATTCAATCAATCCATGGGTGGCTGCACAAATTTCACTCCATTAGTGAAATTTCACATTCATTATTATGAGGAAGAAACTAGTCATCATAATACCAGTTCTAATCCCTTGCTGGCAGGTTAATCTAATTAACTTCTCTTAATTGGATGAGTTAATTTAAACTAAAATGCAATTTGATTCATACCATGTTTCACTCCAGACATCACCATAGGATACATGGAATTCTCCGAACTCTTCCAATCCCATTACTACTCAGAAAGCCATTTCAAAGAGCATTTCACAGGCAGAGATCAGAACCTTTCTAAAACGTAAGTGTTGGGGCCAGAAATTAAGTCACTGTATTTTCAGTAATTCATTCATTTATTTATTCAACAAATACTTATTGAGAGCACTAGGCAATGCCTAAGAATATAAAAATTAAAAAGAAAATCATTATCCACAATGAATTCTCAGTAGGTGATACAGACATGCAAAAAAAAATAATGGAATATGGAATAAATTCCCTTACTCTGGTGTTTATTGGCATAACATTAGTTCAGAAAAGAGAAGCCAGTTGTTCCCAGCACAGGAAGAGTGGGTCAGAAAGGCTTCAAAGAGGATGAAATGTTTGAGTAGTATCTTCAAAAATGGATTTGCCAGGCAGATAAGATTGAGAACGACATCCCAGGTACACAGAAAAGAGTGTACAGAACATAGATGTGTAACCCAGCATGAATGCCAAGTGGGACCTAGTAAGAAGGCACAAAAACCTGCTGTGAATCTATCAAATAAGATAGAAATTAACACACGACCGTAAGTTTGGATTTTAGATGGCAACAGCCATTATAAAGCAACAGAAGATTCAGCAAACTAAAGAGAAAGAGTCAAATCTCAGTTGGTTGAAGAGCAAATGAGTGTTGGCGCCGGGGGCAGTGGCTCACGGCTGTAATCCCAGCACTTTGGGAGGCTGAGGTGGGCGGATCGCTTGGGCCCAGGAGTTCAAGACCAGCCCAAGCAATATGGCGGAACCCTGTCTCTACAAAAAATACAAAAATTATCCCCACGTAGTGGCACCCGCCTGTAAGCCCAGTTACTCGGGAGGCTGAGGCTGGAGAATCGCTTGAACCCAGGAGGTGGAGGTTGCAGTGAGATTGCACCACTGCACTCCAGCCTGGGTAACAGAAGAAGACTCTATCTCAAAAAATAAATAAATAAATAAAAATAAAAGTGTCGGGAAGCATACTCAGTAGACCCAGTCATTTGTGGGGCTCAGACATTTTGGCAAGTGATAGTCTTAATTCATGTAATAAGCAGGTGTTTATCATGGAATTCTGCTGTGCGTGTATTAATTTAAAAAATAAATATTTGGCCAGGCGTGGTGGTTCACACCTGTAATCCCAGCACTTTGGGAGGCCGAGACAGGCAGATCACTTGAGGTCAGGAGTTCGAGAGCAGTCTGGCCAACAAGGTGAAACCCCGTTTCTACTAAAAAATACAAAAATTAGCCCCGCATGGTGGCACACACCTTTAGTCCCAGCTACCCAAGAGGCTGAGGTGGGAGAATTGTTTCAACCTGGGAGGCAGAGGTTGCAGTGAGCCAAGATTGTGCCATTGCACTCCAGCCTAGGTGACAGAGCGAGACTCCATCTCAATCAATCAATCAATCAATCAATCACTATTTTGTAACTGAATTTCCAATGTGTAGCATCAACAGCTACACAGCTACAACTACAGTATGAGTGATTCTTATAATTTCAGCAAGTCATCCTTTCATTTTTTAAAAAACAATAGTACTCAATGGCAGGTTGCAAATAAATCTTGATATCCTCAGATTAAATGCTATATAAAAATAAAGGATAATCCACTTCAAGTACAAAGATTCCTAAAGTGCAGAGCAAAGAAGCATGTGTTCTGAAATCTTCAATGGAACAAAAGGAGAGTGGTGCAGATTCACAGCAATGCTGCTCTCGGAATGTTTGTGGTGGCATTTCCCTAAGTGTTGCAGGACATTTTGTAAGTACGTTTACTCCTGCATGAAGAGACTAGTCTGTGCTCACACTTAAAGAAAGGTAAAGGGGAACATTATAGAATGGAAGAATTACAAGGGATCTGAAGTGTCATCTATCTAACCTCTATATCTGATGGATGAAGAAGCAGAATTAGAGAGGTTAAGTGAGTCACCCATGGTTTACACAGTGAGTCAGAGCTGAAACCAAGCCTGCAACCCAAGATCCCAGCTTCTAGTCATCTGGTGTATTTGTTTTTGCTGCACCCTCCTGACCTGTCCCAAAGGCCAAAACTAAGTCAGAAACAGAGCTAGAAGTCAGTTACAAGTTGAGTCAACAATGCGGTGATGCCATTACCCCTGGGCCTGTAACTGAGGGTACTTTTTGTAGTGAACATGGGGGAGGGAAAATCACTCTGAACACCTGTGCTGTGCATACACTCACAACTCATGGAGCAAAGTTCCTCTTCCACCATTTCATAGTCAGTCAGTCAACGAATATTTCCTGGGGGCTACTCCATGCCAAGGACAGTGCTAGGCCTTGGAGATTACACTAAACCAGACAGAGCCTCTCCGCAGAATTACATTCTGGTTGGGGAAGACAGATAATAAACAAGTCAACTAATGAATACACGAGATAGTGGTAAGTCCTAGGCAGAGAAATAAAATGTGATGATGTAATAGAATGCGACAAGAGGGAAGGTGGGCACTGCCTCATCTTGGGTGGCCAGGGGAAGCCTCCTTCTTCTTATTAGTGGCTGGTGCGGAGGGCATGCAGTCAGGCATTAGGCATGAACGTTCACATGAGAAGCCATGAAAGTGGCCTAAGCCTGATGTTCAAGGGATGCGGTCAATCAGAAATCAAGGCAGGCATATGTGTGTCTATGTGCAGGGGGATTTCTGTCCACGTGTCACCAACAGCAGCGGGGAGAGAGTGGGCGGAGGGCAGTTCAAAAGAACTTTCTGTAATAGTTTGCTGCTGTTTCCTTTGGCTTCTATTAGGCTTAGCTACTTAATATGCAATGGTTTTCACCCTGTGGCCTTCCTTCCTTCCTTGAGGCTCTAATAATATTCAATTGTCCCCCTTTTTTCCACATGACTTCTTTCTTATTTTAATTGGATACAACTGTTCATAACCATGGGATGAAGTAAAGGTGATGGAGACTACTATCAAGATCCCCATCCTAATCATAAGCATTTCTAGGACCACGACAAATGTGGGAGAGCAGTGGAAATGCTGATTCAAGGGGCCTTCCAATAAACACAAATGGACTGAATCCAAAGTGAATGCAACACCATCACAGCTTCTTAAGGGAAAACAGCAAGGGGATGTTGGAATTAATTTGAGGCCTCTGACACTGACAGAGTTGGAAGCAATACAAAACTCAAAAAGTCAATCTGCTTTGGGAATGTTAAAAAGAAACACTTGTTTGGAAAGAATTTTTAAGTGTGCAAAACGAAGACTATTTTCAGTGGAATCTGCTCAGTGAGCCTGACCACACACTGGGGGATGAGAGATGTATCGCTGATAGTAAAAACACAGTATAAAAGATGAAAAATGGTGCACCTGTATAGGGTACTTACCACGAATGGAGCTTGCAGGACCAGAATTTGCTCTGGGTGAGTCGGTGAGTGAGTGGGGAGTGAATGTGACGGCCTAGTAATGATTGTTCACTACTGTAGACTTTAGAAACACCTACACTTAGGCAACCCTAGATTTATAAAAAATATTTTTCTTTCTTTAATAATAAATTGACTTTACCTTACTGTAACTTTTTTCTTTATAACTTTCATTTTTTAGCCTTTTTGACTTTTATAAAAATATTTGGTTTAAAACACAAACACATTGTACAGTTGTACAAAACATTCGTCCTTTATATCCTTATTCTATATGCTTTTTTCTGTTTTTTAATTTTTTTAATGTAAACATTTTTGTTAAAAACCAGAACACAAAAGCACACATTAGCCTTGGCCTACACAGAGTCAGGATTATCAATATCACTGTCTTCCACATCCATATCTTATCCCAAAGGAAGTCTTCAGGGGCAGTAACATGTGTGAGCTGTCATCTCCTATGATAACAACACCTTCTTCTGGATACTTCCTGAAGGACCTGCCTGAAGCTGTTTTACAATTAACTTTTTAAAATATAAGTAGAAGGAGTACACTCTAACATAACGATAAATAGTATAGTAAACACGTAAACCAGTAACAGTCATTTATTAGCATTAGTAAGTATTATGTACTGTGCATAATTATAGGTGCTTTTATATGACTGGTAGCATGGTAGGTTTGTTTACACCAGCATCACCACAAACACGTGAGTAATATATTGCCCTACAATATCATGACGGCTACGACATCACTAGGTGATAGGAATTTTTCAGCTCCATTATAATCTCATGGGACCAGTGTTGTATATGAGGTCTGTTGTTGACCCAAATATCATTATTTGGCACATGACTGTAGTTATTTTGTGTTTCGTAACGTCTTTCCCTACTCCTCCTTAGTATCTAGATGGACTTTTAATGCTTTATTTTCCTTGTCTATGTAATATTTAGGAAAATTTTGGATGGCTAGCGGGAAAAGATTATATATCGCCCTAGTTTATCTTCCTGGATAGTTTTTTCTACCACTGCATCAAGCACCAGTAGATTCTAAAGAGGGACTCTTCTCATGACCAAAATGCACTGAAAACATGCCACCCCCAAAATTCCACCATCTTGCTGCACCCATGGAAGATGAAGTGACAATGATATAATCACCCTATAACAGTGAGTTGCAAAAGCCCAGCTCTCGAGACTGGGGAAACAGAAATACATCTGAGGAAACTCCAGCTGCAGAGTTCAGTGTGCCTTCCTATTCTGAAACCTTCATTTTCCTATCCCTTGTTTTGCTGGACCAAAATTTTGACTAAATTCTCTTTTGTTTCTCTGGGAAAGCTCCTAATAATGTATTCCATATGATCACTGCCCTTGGAATGGTTAATTTTTTGCTTAAAGCTAAGGCACTTTATCTTTATAGTATTTTAAATGTGAAAGTTTTCTGCCCTTTGAAGAGATTGGAGACGTAAATTTGGAAATAGTTTTTATGGTGTGATAATAATAATATATACCTTCTGCTCACAATTCTTCATCAAGGTGAAGGAGGAAATAAAAAATATTTTAGGTCAGATTTATAGTTTTAGATTTTAATATATTCTTTAAATATAAACATGATATTTCAGATAATCACTGAAAATTGCCTCAGTTCAACTTTTTCCACTGCAATAAAGGAAGATTTAAGATTGTACACTTATACATGTGGTAAAATATATGATATCATATGTATATAAAGTATACAGAAGTAGATAAACATCTACAGCCTAAAGATGTAAAGCCTGAGATTATATATTTTAAATTTTTATAGCTCATCTAGAAATCTAATTTTATCATCTCAGATATCCTGGCTCAAAGATATGGAATTAAGAACCATGATTTTACATGGCTACATATATTTTATAACATACATATAGTAAATTGCATGTTTTGTTTTATTAAATATAATGACATATCATGCTAACTTAATGGAGATACAGTTGATTCTCATTATTTATGGATTCTGTATTTGTGAATTCCCTTGCTCACTAAAATTTTTTTATAACCCCCAAATCAATACAGCACTTTCGTGGACATTTACAGACATGTGCAGAGCCGCATAAAATTTGAGTCACCCAATGCACACATTCCTAGCTGAGGTCAAACAAAGCAACACACTGTGTTCTTGTTTCAGCTCTTGTAGTATAAACAAGTGTCCTTTTTGCTGTGCTACGTTTTTTGCATTTTTGTGCTTTTTTTGCTGATTTCACTGTTTAAAATGGACCCCAAGTATAGTGCTAACATTCTGACTAGTGTTTCTAAGTGCAAGAAGGCTGAAATGTGCCTCAGGAGAAAATATGTATGTTAGATTAGCTTTATTCTGGAATTAACTTTTCAGGAATAGTGCTGTAGGCTCTAAGTTCAATGTTAATAAATCAACAATACATAAGTAATAACGTCTTTTTAAATAGAAATACACATAAAACAAGATTACGTATTGATCAGTTGAGGAACTGTTGTGACCAGAAGCTGTATTTACCCCAGATGGGATGTTTCAGTATTCACTAATTCAGTATTCATGGCAACTTTACAGACCATAACTACCATGAATAATGAGAAGCAACTGTATAACATTTTATTTCTTTATTTATTTACTTACTTACTTGCTTACTTATTTATTTTAGAGACAGGGTCTCACTCTGTCACCCAGGCTGGAGTACAGTAGTGTAATCATGGCACACCGCAGCCTTGAACTCCTGGGCTTCAGTGATCCTCCCCACCTCAGCCTCCAAGTAGCTGGGACTACAGGTATGCACCACCACATCTAGTAAATTTCTTTCTTTTTTCTTTTTTTAGAGACAAGGTCTCTCTATGTTGCCCAGGCTGGTCTTGAATTCCTGGGCTCAAGCAATCCTCCCATCTCAGCCTCCCAAAGTGTGGGGATTACAGGCATGAGCCACTGCGCCAAGCTGTATGACCTTTTTAAATGCCCATGTTAATACAAATGCTCTCCAGGGTGTCCATGCTTCCCATCCTGAGTGCACAAAGATCCTGACTGTGGAGTTCTCTTTCCACAGAGCCTAATTTAGCGCTATTAATGTGGGTTTCCTTAAGCTCCTTATCAGGTCATGCATACCCAAAGGGCAGGGGGCCAGGAGGAAAGTAATGACCAGCACCCCTGGGTGCCTGGACGGTACTCCCTACACAGCACAGTCCTAGCCAGAGCTGTTACATGACAAGCCAAAAGCAGCTCACAGAGGCTGCATCCTGAAGGAGCCTCATTAGGACTGAGGCCAGGTTCCTACACCTGAACGGGGCAAGACAAGAAGGGACAGTCAAGAAGAGAAGCCAGGAGAATCAGAAAGTGAGGTTCAAAGGGAAGACACAAAGGCAGGATTGACAGGGACAATCGAGTCAGAGTTCAGGAATTTGCAGAGAAGTTGGATGTAGATCATGGCCTCTGGCCTGGAGGGAGAGAGGGGAAGAGCAAAACTGCTGACAGGGGTCGGGCACGGTGGCTCATGCCTGTAATCCCAGCATTTTAAGAGGCCCAGGCTGGAGGATCACTTGAGCTCAGGAGTTCAAGACAAGCCTGGTCAACATGGCAAAACCCCGTCTCTACTAGAAAATATAAAAATTAGCCAGGCATTGTGGCAAGTGCCTGTAATCTCAGCTACTCAGGAGGCTGAGGCAGGAGAATTGCTTGAACCCAGGGGGTGAAGGTTGCAGTAAGCCAAGATTGTGCCTCTGCACTCCAGTCTTGGTGAAAGAGCAAGACTCTGTCTCCAAAAAAAAAAAAAAAAAAAAAAGTGGGCCGGGTGCGGTGGCTCAAGTCTGTAATCCCAGCACTTTGGGAGGCTGAGGCGGGCGGATCTCCTGAGGTCAAGAGCTCAAGACCAGCCTGGCCAACATGGTGAAACCCTGACTCTACTAAAAGTACAAAAATTAGCCAGGCGTGGTGGCACGTGCCTGTAGGCCCAGCTACTCGGGAGGCTGAGGCAGGAGAATCACTTGAACCAAGGAGGCAGAGGTTGCAATGAGCTCAGATCATGCCATTGCACTCCAACCTGGACAACAAGAGTAAAACTCCATCTCAAAAAAAAGTGCTGACAGGGAGTGGACAATGATGATGATTCCTCTTAGGGGAGGTGAACAAATTCATCTCCAAGATTCCTGGGAGTCCATGATAATACAGTGATAATAAGAAATAATGATACAGATGAGATGATTAGCTTTGTTTATTAAAAATCTTGCCATTGGAGTCCTTCAAAGATAAACTTGGGGACTATAGTTTTACTACTGTCCAGCATATGATAGTGTTTAGTAATATAAAATGTCTTTTTACTTGCTTGCCCTGTAACAAAAAGGGAAACAAAGATTTCTTAATGTCTGGTTATTTCCAGTGATTACAGTGTCTAGTCTTCTTTGTTATTTTTTTAAGCTTTTGTTATAAAATTTCTCAATCACACACAAATGTAGAGGAGAATAGTCTAGTAGACTCCCATGAACCCATCACCCAGCTTTAATCATTTTCAATATTTTAGTCCAGCTTTTTTAAATCCTTTATTTGACAGATTTTCATATATTTTTATTCAGCAAGTATTGATTGAGCAACTACAGGTCAGGCACTCTTCTAGTGCTGGAGATACATGTATAAAAAAAGAAAATAGCCAAAAAATACCTGCTCTCCAGGCCACAAGGAAGCTAAAGTGCTTACATTCACTGACTCAAACTTTCCTCCAACAGGCTTCTCACTGCTACACCTTCATCCTCTCCTTCTGCCTTCTTTCTAGTTTCTGTCTTGGGTTGATCTGGTTTGGTTTTAGCGTATCTGTGTTCTTACCTAAACCACTCCAACTCTTCTTTGTAGAAAAATGTAGCGCTAAATTGATAAACTAAATACTTCACAGGGACCTTTAATGACTGACATGAATCTAAATTTGCCTACTAGAGAACTCTCTATGCATAGAGAAATGTTCCAAATCCTTATTTCTGGCCAAAGACCTGTGTATTATTTTTACTTTCCCAGATAATTACCTTTAACATTATTGGATTTTTCACATACAGTTAGATGATTTTCACACTGATAATTTGGGAATTACATTGCCCCTAAGTTAACCCTTTTCTCCCTAAAATTAAATTTTGCTGCTACCCCAAAACATGAGGAAATTGAATGTCCCCAAGGGCTTTGTAGTTCAAGTCATAACACAGTGGTTTAACATCTATAGAACCCCTCTCTGATCTTTTGGGATTATTTTTATCAATAAAGTGAAAAAATGAGGGAGGGAAGAGGGAATACAGGAGAAAGGCATCACACTTTCCTGATATTTCTCAACATAACCAGCAACTACTTTCCATTCCTTTCAATGCAGCCACTAGGCCCTGAAATACAGTGCACAGATGGTGTTAGAAAGGACTCAGGCCTTGTGTGACCTTCCTGGTCAGTGATTCTTCCTGGCCCAAGTCCAAGAAAGACCTCCACCCATGACCGTGAAGTGACAACTTATCTAACTCAGATACTACAACTCCAACCATCTCCAGCTGAAAGTAGTCCTTTGGACCAAGAGACTACAACCTTTCTCATATGTGATATTTTGTAAGGTGCCAATAATAGGCTTAGCAATGGGGACCCCAGGTCTGAACACAAAACTGTGAAAAAAATTATTGAACTCTGAGAATGTCACCTAATAGAGAGACTGCTGTGCTCAGAGTATGAGACATGGGTCCTAATCCCAACTGTACCACTGATTTGTTGTGTGACAACAGGTGAGTTTATCTGTCCACACTCCAGTTTCCTCACCCGTAGAAAGGGATACCCACCCTGCCAACTTTACCCATATATTATGAAGACAAGTCAGCAGATGACTTAGTGCTTAGAAAAGTTAAAGCACTTGGAAATGAAACACATTAGTATGCAGTCTCCTTCCCCATCCCCTTTCTACATCTCATTTTGTGTTTCTCTTGCTGAACCTCTCCAAGAAACCCTCTTAAGCAATGAAAGCAAAGCCTTCTCTTTGAGCATCAATTCTGTAATCCTCCAACTGTATTTGGAAGGGAAACAAATTCTCCACCATGTTAAAGGCCTGTTTGTCCTCCTCTTCCCCCTAACAAAAAGAAAAATTGCAATAACTATCACTATTAATATATATATCACTATGTTTGTCACTATTAAGCACATATCAAGTATGTGACTTGCATTGTCTCATTTGATCTCCACAAAAACCCTCTTTGATAAGTATGAGTAGCCCCATTTTACCAATGAGGAGACTGAAAATGAGTTTAAATAATATGCCCCATTCAAACATCCTAGGGACTTCCAAATCCCAGTGGTGGAGGAAGGAATCCTTTCATGTCAGAATTTCGGGCACTCTAGCAAGCCTGAAATCATGTTAATAGCAAGTTAGAGAACTTTAGTTGGAGGATTGGAAGGCTTGCTTTTCTGCATTATCCTTCAAACCTCCCCTCAGGGAGCACCTATGAAAATAAATCAGTTCCAGAGTTCTCACCCAAACTGCTTTCAGGTTAGACAGCCAAGGATTCCAGAACAAAAGTATCCAGTGCAATTTAAAAAGGGGAGAGGCACACAACAGGGAAGCATGTCAAAGTGTGCACAAACAAGCTCACCCTCCACCACCAGGCGTATTTACAAGTGACCACGTAAATTGTGATTTAACGGTCCAGCATGTGGTATAAAATGTCAGCAACTTTCACAGAGAGAGAAGTCTGCTTTTTACACCCACACAGCACTGTACACTTGACTTGAGCGCCCCGAAAATTCCCCTAAGCATTTTTATCGTTACGTATCACTCGTATCACTCCACAGTTTAGTCAGCCAAACCATATCCTTTTCCAGCTTTAGATAAATTGCCTTTTGACAAACTGCACACAGACAAAATATCACGAAGTCCCCAAGTTGTAATCTCTACCCTGTTTTTCTACAGAGATGAGTAAGATTTTCCTATTTAGTTTTTTTAAGTACATAAGCAGCAGATGCATATAATATACGAATATTGTCATTAGTGTGTTTACTCGCTTTCTTGAAATATATCTGAGTTTTATCACTACCTTCGCCCAGATTATGCCACTTGCCACAAGAAAATTACTGCACAAAGACATATTGGTTTAAAAAAAGAGGTGGTCATTTGCCTTTTCTGAACTCTCATTATAATGGATAAAGCTTTAGCTGTACTTTTGGGGAAAATGAACATCATCAAAAAGTGTAAGCCTTGTCATTTTTACCAAATGTCATTTTTACCGCTTTGTCATTTTTACCAAACTTACAGTCAACATTTAAACAAATCTTTTAATATACTGTAGAGAAGCAAACTTTATAAACCATTACAAAATGTTTAATCAGAATTCATTTTAGCCAATCTAGTAAGAGGTCAGCTCAGTTTTCTGTGCTGTAACAAAGCTACGTCTATTTTTAAGAGAATACAGTAACTAATACTTTATTCATCCAGCTAATATTAAACTTATGTTCAATAGCTATTAAGAAACATACTTAAGACTACGACTGCAGGTAGAAAAACACACACACAGTTTCTAAATACCCTGTACTTATTAGAGTTGCTAATCCAAAAAAAGTATTTGTCATGTAAATGAATATACACAGCTCTTTGTCAAGCTAACGAAACTTGTGATAAGTAACACACACACACAAACACACACACACTGGCAAAGCTAGCAACCACTGGCCAAGTAAACCAACAATAGAGCTAAGAACAGCAATAGAAATATCCCCGGATACCTAGTACCTAATAGTGCCCAGTGAATGGTAGAAACTCTGTGTTTGTTCACAAATACTAATGGGTTTTAACCTAATAGAAATGTCTTCGGGAGAATTGTAAACATGTTGGACATCAGAAGTAGGTCAGAGGCATCAATGTTGAACATTTTTCACATCGCAGTTTTATTGTTTTAATTTCCTACTTGAAATTAATATACTACTTTTTGAAATTAGTGTTACGCCAGATGCTGAGTTTATTTTCACATCTTAAGTGTATGAGTTTTACTTTCAGTTTTTACCTAACAAGACACATGTCTTGATCAATACACATTAGTTCACGCAGTTGTCTACAAAGCCAGGTGCTTTCAAAATGATTATATTCTATATTTGTAGAGTACCTTAGAGTTTTCCATTGCTTTCATGCCCATTATCTCATTTAATGCAAATAACAACCATGTGCATGAGAAGGACAGCATTATTGTCCCCGTTTTACAAGTAGGAAATGAGATCCAGAGAAGTCAAAGTGTCTGAGCCAATGTCACAGAAGTAATGAGTGGCGAAAGTGGGACTGGAATCTAGGCCTTCAGGGTTTTCCTTCAACATGCCACCCACACATAGTGCAACAAAACTACAAACCATAAAATTAATCCCAGAGAAGCTATTTCTACTATACCTCCATTCATTCAACAAGTGTCAGTCTAGCACCTACTATGCCAGATGCTGAACCAGAAAGAAAGATAAAAGCTCAACAACTCTACATGCTTTTTCAGGTGCTTTGTCTCTTTCTTGTTATCGTCATTTCCAGGAGTAGCCTGGACTTTCCTGCTTAAATTGTCCAAAGTAAATGTATTAGTCCATTTTCACACTGCTGATAAAGACACACCTGAAACTGGGAACAAAAAGAGGTTTAATTGGACTTACAGTTCCACATGGCTGGGGAGGCCTCAGAATCATGGCAGAAGGCAAAAGGCAGTTGTTGTTGTTGTTGTTTTTTTTTTGAGACAGAGTCTCACTCTACCGCCCAGGCTGGAGTGTAATGGTGCGATCTCAGCTCACTGCAACCTCTGCCTCCTGGGTTCAAGTAATTCTCCTGCCTCAGCCTCCTGAGTAGCTGGTATTAAAGGCATCTGCCACCACACCCAGCTAATTTTTGTATTTTTAGTAGAGACGGGGTTTCACCATGTTGGTCAGGCTGGTCTCGAACTCCTGATCTCGTGATCCACCTGCCTCAGCCTCCCAAAGTGCTGGGATTACAGGCATGAGCCACCGTGCCTGCAAAAGGCACTTCTTACATGGTGGTAGCAAGAGAAAACTGAGAAAGAAACAAAAGTGGAAACCCCTGATAAATCCATCAGATCCTGTGAGACTTATATACTATCATGAGAATAGCATGGGAAAGACCAGCTCCCATGATTCAATTGCCTCCCCCTGGGTTCCTCCCACAACATGTGGGAATTCTGGGAGATACAATTCAAGTTGAGATTTGGGTGGGGACACAGCCAAACCATATCATTCCACCCCTGGCCCCTCCAAATCTCATGTTCTCACATTTCAAAACCAATCATGCCTTCCCAACAGTCCCCCAAAGTCTTAACTCATTTCAGCATTAACCCAAAAGTCCACAGTCCAAAGTCTCATCTGAGACAAGGCAAGTCCCTTCCACCTATGAGCCTGTAAAATCAAAAGCAAGCTAGTTACTTCCTAGATACAATGGGGGTACAGGTATTGGGTAAATGCAGCCATTCCAAATGGGAGAAATTGGCCAAAACAAAGGGGTTACAGGGCCTGTGCAAGTCCTAAATCCAATGGGGCAGTCAATTTTTAAAGCTCTAAAATGATTTCCTTTGACTCCAGGTCTCACATCCAGGTCACACTGTTGCAAGAGATGGGTTCCCATGGTCTTGGGAAGTTCCACCCCTGTGGCTTTGCAGGGTACAGCCTCCCTCCTGGCTGCTTTCACAGGCTGGCGTTGAGTGTCTGCAGCTTTTCCAGGTGCACAGTGCAAGCTGACGGGACATTCTGGGGTCTGAAGGATGGTGGTCCTCTTCTCGCAGCTCCACTAGGCAGTGCCCCAGTAGGGACTTTGTGTAGGGGGCTCAAACCCCACATTTCCCTTCCGCACTGTCCTAGCAGAGGTTCTCCATGAGGACCCTGCCCCTGCAGCAAACTTCTGCCTGGGCATCCAGGCATTTCCATACATCTGAAATCTAGGCGGAGGTTCCCAAACCTCAATTCTTGACTTCTGTGCACCCGCAGGCTCAACACCACATGGCAGCTGCCAAGGCTTGGGGCTTCCACCCTCTGAAGCTGCAGCCCGAGCTCTGTGTCGGCCTTTTTCAGCCAACGCTGGAGTGGCTGGGACACAGGGCACCAAGTCCCTAGGCTGTATACAGCATGGGGACCCTGGGCCTGGCCCACAAGACCACTTTTTCCTCCTGGGCCCCCCGGCCTGTGATGGGAAGGGCTGCCATGAAGGTCTCTGACATGGCCTGGAGACATTTTCCCCATGGTCTGGGGGATTAACAGGTTCCTTGCTACTTATGCAAATTTCTGCAGCCACCTTAAATTTCACCTTTAAAAAAATGGGTTTTTCTTTTCTACTGCATTGTCAGGCTGCAAATTTTCTGAACTTTTATCCTCTGTTTCCCTTTTAAAACAGAATGCTTTTAACAGCACCCAAGTCACCTTTTGAATGCTTTGCTGCTTAGGAATTTCTTCCACCAGATACCCTAAATCATCTCTTTCAAGTTCAAAGCTCCACAGATCTCTAGGGCAGGAGTAAAATGCCACCAGTCTCTTCGCTAAAACATAGCAAGAGTCACCTTTGTTCCAGTTCCCAACAAGTTCCTCATCTCCATCTGAGACCACCGCACCATGGACCTTATTGTTCATACCACTATCAGCATTTTTGTCAAAATCATTCAACAAGTCTCCAGGAGGTTCCAAACTTCCCAACATTTTCTTGTCTTCTGAGCCCTCCAAACTATTCCAACCTCTGCCTGTTACCCAGTTCCAAAGTTGCTTCCACATTTTTGGGTATCTTTCCAGTAGCACCTCACTGTGCTGGTACCAATTTACTGTATTACAGACTAATACAGTTTTCACACTCCTGATAAAGACAGCCGAAACTGGGAACAAAAAGAGGTTTAATTGGGCTTACAGTTCCACGTGGCTGGGGAGGCCTCAGAATCATGGCAGGAGACAAAAGGCACTTCTTACATGGTGGCAGCAAGAGAAAAATGAGGAAGAAGCAAAAGTGGAAACCCCTGATAAACCCATCAGATCTCGTGAGATTTATTCATGATCACAAGAATAGACCAGCCCCCATAATTCAATTACCTCCCCCCTGGGTCCCTCCAACAACACGTGGGAATTCTGGGAGATATAATTCAAGTTGAGATTTGGGTGGGGACAGAGTCAAACCATATCAGTAAACATGACAAAGGCTTGTAGTCACAGCATGCAATTTCAGGCACTGTGATGAAGGCATCCAAAGGACACTTTTTAAGTCCTTCTTTAAATCTTTGGCCTGCTGAATACCATAGGGTAAAGTAGGGAGCTGTGACTCTGCTCTGCTCAGAAAACATGATTTAGTGGCACTGGAAGGTGATATATTTAATGTCATAAATGACTTTTCTTTCTCATCATCCATATGTCTAGACCACATATATGACTCAGTAACCTCCTCCCAGCACCCATCTGCTGACTCTCTGGGTCCATGCAAATCACTGAATACCCCTCTTGCCCACCCAGGTCTGAACACCTAAGCAGAACTATTTACAGAGGTGCTTCCAAGAGGCCAGAAATGGCAATCTTATCCAAAATTTCTCCTTCCTGAAATATCACCATTCTAGTTTTATTATTTTATAATAAGTATTGATCTCCTCATTCCATTTATTTTAAAAATGTGAATGCTCTTAGAAAAAATAGTGTGGCAGTTTCTATTGCCTTCACGCAAATTTGTTTACTATGGGATTTACTTGTTTACCAGGAATTTCTAGAAAGAGAGGAGGAACAGGGCAATGCGACTTGAATGGGATCCTGAGAAAGTGGAGGCCCATAGAACATTCAGAGGCAGGTAGGAGACAGCAAGAGAAGGATTGCCACAGACAAAGCTCTCCAACTTCATGGCTTTGCCAAAAGGAACTCTGAAAGTAGGTTTATTCTTGGCTCCTGAAGATATAATGCTCCCTGGGCAATTTTTCTTCTTTTGTTGTTGTTGTTGTTGTTTTGGGGTTTTTTGGATAAAAATATCCAAAGAAAATGAAATCGATGGCTCAAAAAAATATCTGCAATCATATGTTCGATGCAGCATTATTCAAAATACCCAAGATATGGGATTAACCTAAGCATCCATCAACAGATGAATGGATACAGATACATATATGCAATCGAATATTATTCTGCCATAAAAAAGAAGGAAATCCTGTCATTTGCCACAACATGGATGAACCTGGAAGACATTATGCTAAGTCAAATGAGCCAGACACAGAAAGACAAATACTGCATAACCCCACTTGTATTTAGAATCTAAAAAAGTCAAACTCATAGAAACAGAGAGTAAAATGCTGGTTGCCAGGGCCAGGGGACTGGAGAAAGTGGGAGGATGTTGATCAAAAGGCACGAACTTTCAGTTATAAGATGAACAAGGTCTGGGGATCTAATGTACAGCATGGGTGGTGATGAATGTGTTCATTAATTTGATTATGATAATCAGTACAATGCATACTTATATCAAATCATCATGTTGTATAATTTTAATGTATTCACTCTTTATCTGTCAGTTAAATGCTTAAAAAGAAGCAAATAAGTGAACAAATATTTTTTAAAAGTTAATTTTTAATGTAAAATGAAACTCTGGCTTCCACGGGGGAAATGCATGAATAATTTTGAGTATGAAAATTTCCAGCTGCCTCTAACAATTAAACACTTAAAAAGAAACAAATAAATGAACAAATGTTTTTTTAAAAGTTCATTTTTACTGTAAAATGAAACTCTGGCTTCTACAAGGGAAATACATGAATAATTTTGGCAATGAAAATTTCCAGCTGCCTCTAAGAAATTTCTACCTGCATTACCATAAACTAAAATAAATAATCACTCCCAACACCTACCAATAAACATTCAGTTTTTCCATAAATCCACAATTTAGTCTAGGCCCTTGGAAACTTCTTTGATCCATTATTTTTCTTTTTCCTTCTTCTTTCCTTCGTTCCATATCTGATCTATCACTGAAGACTGACTGTCCAAACCATCCAATTTGTTTTATTCCCTGTGATTCCATTCTTTTCATTTCACCCCTGGTTTACAGCTAGCACCTCAAGATTGCATTTCCTGCCTCTGGTCCAGTGGTTCTCCACCTTGGCTTAGCCTGGGGAAATTGAAAAAATAAGGATATCTGAAAGCCACCCACAGAGATTCTGATTTAATTGGTCTGTGGTGCAGCCTGGGCATTAGGATTTGTTTGTTTTTAATTGTGGTAAAATACATATAACATAAAATTCACCATCTTAACCATTTTTAAGTGTACAGTTCAGTAGTGTTAAGTACACTCACACTGTTGTGCAACCAATCTTCAGAACTCTTTTTATCTTGCAAAGCTGAAACTCCACATCCATTAAGCAATAACTCTCCATTTCCTCCTTCCCACAACCCCAAGCAATCACTGTTCCACTTTCTGTTTCTATGAATTTGACTACTCTAGGTACCTCATACAATTAGAATCCTACAGTTTTTATCTTTTTATGACTGGCTAATTCATTTAGCCTAATGTAGACATATGTATGGAATATGTACATACCATATTTTATCCACTCATCTGTCAATGAACATTTGGGTTGCTTCTAATTCTTGGCCATTGTGAATAATGCTACTGTGAACATGACTATGTAAATATCTCTTCAAGACCCTGCTTTCAATTCTTTGGGGTATATACTCAGAGTGGATCGCTGCCTTTGGCCTTTCAAATGCCCATAAAAGGCAGCCATAATTTGTTCTGCTGTAGACAAATGACACATCAGGAATGACTTGAGAATATTCCACCTGGCCTCACTCCAGGATTTCTTTCATCTAAAGGGGATGAGCTTTCTCTTCCCCAAGGCTTTTTGAGTCTGGCATCACCCTTTCTTAAGTGTGGAGAGTGTGCACAGCTACACACTGTTCCAATGCAATGGGAGCAGGGCTTGAGCTGAGACATAGATGTATCTTCACCAATGGAAAACACGGAGAAGGTAAGGACAGATCAGAAGGGGTGGCAAGCAAAACTCTGGCACTCTGGGTTGGAGGGAGAGTTCCTACATCAAGAATTTAAGGGCTTCAGAGCCCCTGAGCACTGAACAGATTATTATGTCCATTCCTCATTGATAATTAAAATTGCAAGCAGTTTTAAGGTTTAGACTGTAAAACGGGTAAAATGAAATCTTACCAAGTTTTGGTTTTCCCTATGATATATATCAATTTTGATGCTTTTATATACATACACATACACACATGAACATACACAAAAACATACAAGCATGTGTATTAACTATATATATATATATATACAATGTTAAAACTTTTTCATGCCATTGTTTCCTTATTTGAGAGCCTCCTCTCTTGCCAGTGCCCACAGCCATGTTGACTTTGTCCCCTGGGTCACTCAATACTGTCTGTCCCTCTGATGAGGACAAGGATTAAAACCTAGTGGTTCAGGATCCAGACCCAACTCAAAGAAGCCTGAAGGACATTTTCCGGCCCTACACATACTCGACAGGGTCTAAGAATGAGACATTATGACATAGTCTTAATACTTTAAGTACTAAGTTCAGGGTACTCTCCCAGACATCACACCACAGGATCCCGACATGAGGAGACACTTAGACAAGGAAACTGAAATCCAGTCTAAAGTCACATGGCGGCTGGGCGCTCTGGCTTGCGCCTGTAATCCCAGAACTTTGGGAGGCCGAGGCAGGCAGATTGCTTGAGATCAGGAGTTCAAAACCAGCCTGGCCAACATAGTGAAACCCTGTTTCTACTAGAAATACAAAAATTAGCTGGTCGTGTTGGCGCATGCCTGTAATCCTAGCTACTTAGGAAGCTGAGGCAGGAGAATTGCTTGAACCCAGGAGGTGGAGGTTGCAGTGAGTTGAGATCATGCCACTGCACTCCAGCCTAGGTGACAGAGCAAGACCCTGTCTCAAAAATAAAATAAAATAAAATAAAATAAAATAAAATAAAATAAAATAAAATAAAATAAAATAAAATAGAGTCACATGGCAAATTAGTGTTGCAGCCTGGTGTCCTGCCTCAGACAACTGCTCTGGACCACTGGGCTGGTGGCTCAGATCCCCCGCCCCGGCTCTCCCATCTGCCTTTGAACAGCAGGGTTCAGTCTGCCCAGCCGCCAGCCAACTGCACCTCAGTAATCTAAGCCCTACAGGAAATAGGAGCCTCAACCCCCCTTCTCACGACACTTGTAATCCAGAGGAGTAGAGAGGATGCACATAATGAAAAGAGACAGGAACACAAATTGTTTTAAATACATAATCATACACAAAACCAGTTGCAGCTGGTACATAGGGCAGTAAGGCTGCTGCAGGGGCGGGTGGAGCTGGTCAGAAAGAGGCAGGCTCTAAGTGGAAGGGGGCGGGGGAACATGGCTCAGAGAAAGGCATGCTACCCTCCCTTTGAGCAAGAAAAACAACTGTCATCTAGAAAAGTTCCAAATCCCGAGAAATACAACATGGAGAAAAGAGGTCTGTGGATCAGGAAGGGGGCATCTTCCCAGGACACATGATGGTAGTCTAGGCAAAGGTTGGCAATTGCTAAATGTCACAAACTCATCAGTGGGCTTTTAGATTTCTATCTAGAGGCAACCAGAAGCCATGGAGACAGTGGCTTTTCCGTAGGGGTACACTGGGTCATAGTTCCCCTATGAGCCCTAAGAACTGGCCCACTTTGAGGGTGGCCTGTAGTGAGGCCAATATTTAAACAGATTCTTCAGTGTAATAAATAATAGGGTAATGATAGGGTCTAAAAGCATCAAAATAATCTTATACAAAAGGGAAACATTTTTAAAATTAACCTAAAGATCTAAATAGGGTAGGAAAGCAGGTTACCTCAAACATATCCTTTCCTGGCTTTGAACTCTCCACACACATTCAAATCAGCAAGACCTAGAGAGACAAGGCATCTCGACAGAGGGAACGGAAGATTCGAGTCTGCTCCTGATTGTCAGACCAGGTCAAGTTCTCCAAGGGGACTCCTCGCTTCTAAATACTCCTCCCACTTGTGGCTGTTTGCTCTCTTGTTCCTGGATGGTAAATTCTTCCAGGGTAAGAACCTGTCTGTCTTATTCTTAGTCAAATGCCGCCCCCTACCCCCACCTACCCACCCACCCACCAGCAGTTTCCACAGGCCCGGCACATCCTAAGTGCTCCATAATTATTTGTTAATTGATTTTCTGAATTGCTGAGCGAGTCACATTCCCTCTTTGAACCTCAGTTTCTTTATTTATCATCTTGAAAGTCTGAGCTATATCTGATAGTCCAAGAATTTAACTCACTATGTTTGTGGCTAGCATTTCCCCAAAGGCAATGGGCTGAGATGAGGCACGCCCAAGACAGAAGAGAGCCAGAGGCCCTACTGCAGCCTCCACCATGTGTCACAGTCCCCAACACCAATCTCAAGGGTAAACCTCAGGGAGATGCAGGGGACACACGAGAGGCCAGGAACCAATGGGGAAAGACTCAATTGCAAGTTAGGAGACCTAGATCTAGCCCTGGTTCTGTTACTCCTATCTGTGACCCCGAGAAAGTCACTGTAGGCCTCGTATTTCCTAATCCATAAAATGACTGGGTAAGTCCCAATGAAATTTCCCTCCAGATCTCAGATCTTTTTTGTTTTATTTCTCTTCAGACCCAAAGTTGTTCTGTCAGAGCCCTGCCAGCCATAAAAGAGACTTGAGCCTGCTGTTATTGTTAATATTCTCAGGATCTCCTGAGCTCCAGATTGGCACATTTTCTTGAGGATATGAATGATTGAATCAACCAGAAGGAAAGAGACTCAGTTTCCTCTAACCTAAGCCACATTAGCCTAACAGAAACACATGAAAAATGTAAGGGCTTCAGTAGGGAAAATTTTGAATATCCAATATAATCCCGCCCCAAGCTGGAGTAACTGCACTTTTCAGTTTTTGCATCTGTGTTGTCACTGGGGAGTTATCTGGCTATATCTGTGTTTTAACATCTGTCAGCTAAATCAGAGAACTAAATGCAAAAATTGTAGGTCTCAGAAGCACCATGTGGTTTTTGACACTCCCTGAATGACACAGGGTCAAGAAAGCAATAAAGGAATTGCCATGAGACCCAATATAACATTTTCATCAGCAACATGGCCCTTGTTCCAAAAAGCCTTTGCTCCAAAAAGAAAGAATATGTACCCATTTCCTCCAGAACCATATTTGGAAATCTCAAGGGAGAAGACCATACAAACTGAAGCATCTGGGATGAACAAATGCCTTTCTATTTAAAGAGCATCATGTCTATAGACATAACAGAACCAACACCCATCAGCATCTACTCCAGGTATGAGTAAGCATCAACTTAAAGTGAGATATGTGTGCTTTGATATCTGGGATGCAATATTGCAGGTATCTCAGCTATGTGGACATAAATTTATGAAGGACTGGTTCCTAGGGTCCTACTGCTTTAACCGAAGGTCACTCTTTCAGCTTCTTTTGTTTTACAGAAAAAGAAATTGAGCTGAAAGGTGGTGGAGTGACAGGTCAGCTCCAACAGTCTAATGCACGTTAACAGCAGGATGAGAGATCACAGATTTCTCAGGATATCATATAAAAACTGAGTTAGCAAATCACTCTTCCCCATGCAAAGTATAATGTTGTGTCAATGTCTCACAACCCCAGGGAGGCTACCAGCAAATTCACATGACAAGTCTTCCACTGGGACAAGGGTAACATCTCCCTCCCTAAAAGGAACCAAAGTTTTAATATTACCTACTAATCCTATGCAGGATCTCTCTTGGCATAAGAATATGAATGTGATAGCTAAAGTCAGGCTTCTGTTTCAAAGGCTGTTTGCTTAAATGAGGGTTTCTGGGTCTCTTGGTTTTTCACACATTTTGAACTCCACACCTGATAGCCATATTCAGTAGAAGGCCTTGCTTAAATGCTTATTCCAGACCCATGAGAATTCCATATGAATGTTTTCATTGTTCTTCCATCTTTGGACAACTAAAGCTCATTCACTCACTTTGACATGTAATTGTTTATATGAAGTCCTTGCTACAAAGCATTCATTGTTGTAAGCTCTTTACATGTGTGGCCTCAATTTAATCCTCATGACAGTCTTACGGGGTAAGTACAATTTTGTCATCCCATTTTACAGATATGGAAACCAAAGGGACAGACAGGTTAACTTACCCAAGGTTAAGTAACTCACCAAGCTGATAACTGATTGAGCCAGGATTTGAACTCAGGCTTTTCTCCACTAGAAAGTAAGCTCCATGAGAACAGAGACTGTTTTATTCACTACTGTATTCTTAGCCATCCACATGGTACCTCAGATATAGTAGGTGTTCAATAAATATTTGTTGAATGAATACACTGTACATCCTCCTCAAACCAAAAGAATGACCCAGCATCACAAGCATCAACTTGAACCAAGAGTAAATTGCATAGAGGAGCATTTCAGGAGAAAATTCTTCATGCAACCGCCAGGCTTTGCACAAAGAATGCCAAGTCCCATTGTGTCTGCCTGAGAAGAACTGGGAGAAATCCTTTTGACCTATTTCTTCCAAGCTGCCCCTGAGCCCCCCCTTCTCCCAGGCCACCCTTATTAGGTCACTGCTGAAACTGGGTCAGTGTTTAAACACTGCAGTCAGCTTATAATGCTTTAATCATTAAAGTTTACTCTATTATCTGCACATTAAAGAAAGAAACTACTACCTCAAATCACAGCACCCAGAATCACCTTTAGGCTTTTCTACAAAACCATGCTAAGACACAGATTTAGAGTTGCCTCTTTTTTACTACAAATCAGCTCTTCCAGAACTGGACTGAAGCACACGAGGCCTCATCGCTCCACTCCTGACCCTTCTTCACAGGGCTGCCTAGCTCTTGTCTTCTGCCATTCTCCCAGGCTCCTTTCTAAATTAAAATTTTGGATTACCCAGACTCTAATTCTTATTTAAAATAAAACCTAAATTACTACCTTATGTTTGGGGCAAGTCAACACCCCGTCTGGCATCTCTCATTTCTGTGTGAGATTTGAACAAACCCACCCGGCACAAGTGGAAAATTGGTCTTGCATCACATACTCTGTTGGGATCACCACATTTGGAATTCTAGGTTTATTCTCCCACAGAGTCAAATTTAGCCCAACCCTAGAGAACGGCTCTGTGCACTCTGACATTCAAAATAATATTTGCTAAAAAGCGTGGGGGTTTGCAGGCAACTTGAGCTGCAGCAAGAGGCATGTTATTACTGACTCAACTCCTACATGGGTTCCATCTTAGTCATCAGACACATGGTCACGTCCTCAGCTTAATTTCACAACCTACCCCCTTTTTTTTCAATCCAACCACAGAGGACACAGGTAGGTTTTGCATAGTTGTTGTTTTGTTTTATGAAAGCCAAAGCATAAGTAAGCCATTATGATTATAGTATTTTATTTTAAGGAAATCTCACCCAAGGTGAGACGAAACTTATGTATAGCTATGCCTTGGATAAATGGGAGTAATGATGATTGCTCCACAGTGACCAGGTCTGAATAAGGAAGTAGCAATCTTAAATATTCTCTATGGTTTAAAACCAAATTTCCTACCTGAACTTGATTTCCCATCGGATTGGTCTCTCCTGCCAGTTTTTACCATTCACCAGCCACCAGGCAGACATCACTGATAAGGATAATTTTTCTTTGGCTGTAAAGATTGAGCCTCATTCAGGTTACCTCAAGGAAAAAGTCGATTTATTTTAAAGATAAACGGCCTAGGTCTGGCTCAGAAACTATCAGGATCCCAGGCAGTTACTTACTTCTTTTCTTTCTTTAATCACATCTCTCTCTACATGTGAGTTTCATTTTTTTCCCTTTACCAACTGATATCTTGCACATGACCAAAATGGCTGCCTTAGCTATCAGTCTACCTATGACCTTTTTGGTTGGCTGGCATAGGCTTCAGTTTCCCATCTTCTGATTCTGAAGGACTCATAATATCTGTGTAGGCCAGTGCACACAGAACCTGGTAACTGGTCAGTCTGAGCTGTAGACATTTCTGGATGTGAAGTCAAGGGACCACCCAAGTCTAATAGCTGGGGAAGGTATGGAACAGGGGTAGGCTGAAGGAACAGACAGGGTGAAATTGTGTTGTATATAATACGATTATTAAAGACAACAGGGACTGAGGGTGAGCAAGCAATACTGGGCATCTCTAGTACAAATGTATAAAAATGTTTGTTCTCATTGAGGGCACACTTGATGACAGCCATCATTTAAAATTAAGATTTCATATATTTAATACTACTATTTTTTTAACCCTCCCTTCTTCTTAAGTGTAAAATTGAACAAGCTGGGCAAAAATTTTAAGTAGTAAGTCTAATAATGCTTTGAAAGGTCTGAAAGTCTTTCATCAATGCAGAATAATGTATGAACTCCTGACTTTTTCAGAAAGCTATTTGTCAGCGAACATCATTATGTCCCCTCCAAATTATCCCAACATTACAAAGAACCTAAAATGTGTAAGATGTACACAGTTTGAAATAAAATCAATAAAAAATGGTTAATGTTTCTCACCACCTTTGTTTTACAGACTGCACCTACCTCCTGCAGCTCATAAATGCTCAGAAAATAAGAACGTCCACTGGCAATTCTATCAGTTTGTGCATGCCAATTCTTGACACTCTCCCCCGTTTTCTTTCTGATATTAAGAATAATGTTTACAATGTGATAACAGCACATTCCCAGTGTGAATGTGGCTAACAACCATAAAAGCAAACACCTAGTGCCATCTCTGTTGAATACGCTTTACAGGATTGGTCCCCATGGGATAAAGTAGCCCAGTGCTCAGTGAGGGAACTGTAGTATAAGTATCCATTGACCTGCAGCTGAACTTACCACTTGCTGTTTTTCTCTTATAATCTAAATCTGGAAATGTGCTGTCTGGTCAGCAGTGCACTACCAAGTCATTCAGCAAAAAGCTCCAGATGCCATAAAAGCGTGCCTGGATGTTAGAAAATGAACTTGTAAAATATAGTCTCAGGATTGTGCAAAGGCTGTATTTCAGACAGCCAAAATGCTTCTGCCGAGACACCTTTGTCACGCAGCCAGGCAGCAGCTGTGTGTATTGTAGACGCTGTGGCTGTGAGTCTGTCTGTGGAGTCGCAGCCGGCCCTGCCTCTGACCTGCGTTGTCACTGAGCACCCTCACTAGGACAACATTCTGAATCCATCTCACTGGTCACTGGCAGCTGAGCTAGGGCCAGTTTCTCCGAAACTCCGAAAGTTTCAAATCGACGTTCTCTGTGGTCTAATTTCGCAAGACACATCACCACTCTCCAACCATCGGCAAAGGGAAAACACCCAAATCTTATATGACACATCTTACACGATTTGAAAAAGAGAAAGGCAACTTTTTGAAAGACACTGTAGGCACTATTTTGAAGGAATAATCGTGTTTTTAAAAATACCATGTATTCACTTGTTAAAGCTGATCTTTTTTTTTTTTTTTTTCCAGACCTGGGTCTTGGTTTTAATTTAATCTTAGGTTGATTAGTTGGTTGTTTTAGTTGGTGGTTTTGTCTTTTGTTTTTTAACAAATACTTTAGGTTTTTTTTTTAATACAGCTACCTCTGTATTTATCAGTATCTATAAATTATATTCTTTATCCTCCATAAACTTTTTTGTTAATTCCACCTCTTAATTTTGTTCTCAACTCAACTTCTGTCCACCACCACCACCCCATCACTTTTTGCCTTTGGTATTTGTTCGCCTTTTAACTGGTTAAAAGGCTATTCAGTTAGCCTTGTAACTGGTCTCCCACTCCACCACTGCTCCCAAAATCCATTCCATATGTTGCATTTAGAGTATCATTTGTTTATTTTGAGATGGGGTCTTATTTTGTCACCCAGGAGTACAGTCATACTCACTGTATGTAGGAGCATGGTCACAGCTCACTGCAGCCTTCAACTCCTGGTCACAAAGGATCCTCCCAGCATCCCGAGTGGCTGGGACTACAGGTGCACACCACAGGGTCTCTCTGTTATGCTCAAGCTGGTCTCAAACTCCAGGGCTCAAGCAATCCTCCTGCCTCAGCCTCCTAAAGTGCTGGGATTACAGGTGTGAGCCACCACACCTGGCTCAGAGTATTGTTTTTAATACATATCTAGCCCAGACACCTCCATGCTTAAAAGTTTTCAATGCCTTCCTAGCTCCCTTTCTACTTCTCAGAGTAATCTCACATCTTCCCTCTCCAACTGCCCATGCAGCACCTGCCTCCACACCTCAGGCCTCAGTGGTCTTTTGTCAGTTCCTCCCAACTCCTTGTCCCCTTCAGACATGGGAACATCCCAATGCCATTCCCCCTGCTGGAAAAGCCCATCCCTCCTCTTCACCAAAGGTTCTCCTACAGGTCCTTCCTCTTGGCTTCACTGCCCTGCCTCAGAAACCTTCCCCAATTGCCAACTCAGGTGAGATCCTGTTATATGCTCTCAAAACATCCTGTTCTTCATCATACTCACTATCATAACGGTAATACATCATGCATGCAATTCACTGTTGAATGTGTGGTTTTGTGCCTGGCTTCACCCTAGTCTCTCCCAGATGCCTGACATGACAGGCACTCAGTAAATACCTGCCACTTGTGGAGTACATCACCTTTACATGATATGATAAAAGTTTAAAAGGACAATTCACTATGTTTCACACATGTTGGTTTGGAAGGGTCTGAGAAAGGGACTCTTTTTTTTCTAATTTTAATTTTAGGTTTAGGGGTACATGTGAAGGTTTGTGACATAGATAAACACGTGTCATGAGGGTTTGGTGTACATATTATTACATCACCACTGATAAGAACGCTCTTTCCTCAGTGCTTCCTGTCACCCTGGACATAAATTACCCAAGTCTGGCTGAGAAGCTGACCGGTGGAACTTACAGTACAAAACTCAACTAGCCAAACTATGCAAGAAATCACAGGTTTCTAAAGTTAGAAGGAGCTTCAAGATTGTATTTATCTCGAGGAGTTCATGTCGAATAATACAATAGGCTCTTAGTTATATTTTTCCTCTGTCATTTTTTTTTTTAAACGGGGATAACTCTGTTGCCCAGGCTGGAGTGTAGTGGTGTGATCTCAATTCACTGCAACCTTCACCTCCCACCTCAAGCCATTCTGCTGCCTCAGCCTCCCAAGTAGCTGGGATTACAGGCACCTGCTACTTTGCCTGGCTAATTTTTTTGTATTTTTAGTAGAGATGGTGTTTCACCACATCGGTCAGGCTGATCTCAAACTCCTGACCTCAAGTGGTCCTCCGCCTCATCCTCCCAAAGTGCTGGGATTACAGGTGCAAACCACCGTGCCTGGCCAGCCTTTTTTCTAAGCAATCTTTTTATTTTAGAACACTTAGATGATTGTGATGGTAGTACACAGTTCTCTTACATGAGCTTCCCCTTAGTATGGTTTATTTGTCACCATTAATGAGCCAATATTGATGCATTATTATCAACGAAAGTAGAGACTTTACCCAAAATTCCTCAGTTATCACTAATGTCCTTTTTCTAACCCGGGATCCCATCCAGGATACCACATTTCATTTTTTTGTCATTTCCTTTGGCTGTTCTTGGTTGTGACAGGTTCTCAGGTTTTCTTTGGTTTTGATGACCTTAACAGTTTTGAGTATTAATGATCAGGTATTTTGTATACTGTCTCTCAATTGGTTGTTTAAAAATTGAGATATAACTCACATGTCATAAAACTGACCCTTTAAAGTATACAATGCAGTGGTTTTTAATACATTTATATAGTTGTACAACTGTCACCACTAATTCCAAAATACTCTCATCATATCCAAATAAAACCCGATACCCATTAGCAGTCACTCACTATATCCCTATTGCCCAGCCCCTATCAACCATTAATCTGCTTTCTATCTTTATAGATGTGCCTATTCTGAACTTTTCAGATAAATGGCATCATATGACATGTGTCTGACTTTTTTCACTTAGCATAATGTGTTCAAGGTTCACCCATGTTGTAGCAGATATGAGGACTTAATTCCTTTTTATGGCTGCATAATATTCCATCATATGGATATACAACACTTTAGTCATCGCTTGATGGACATACGGTTGTTTTTACTTTTTGGCTATAATAAATAGTGCTGCTATCGACATTGGTGTACAAGCTTTTGTGTGGACATATATTTTCAGTTCTCTTGGGTATATATGTAGAAGTGGAATTGTTGAGTTGTATAGCAACTCTGTGTTTAAGTTTTTGAGGAACTACCAAACTGTTCTCCAAAGTAAATGCAACATTTTCATTCCCACCAGCAATGTATGAGAGTTCCAACTTCTACCATCCTTATCAATACTTGCTAATGTTTGTCTTTTCTATTTTACCTATTCTGGTAGGTATTAGGCAATATCACATTGCAGTCTTGAATCGCATTTTCCCAGTACCTAATGATGTCCAGCATCTTTTCATGTGCTTATTGGTCATTCATATACTTCTTTGAAGAATGTCTATTCAAATGTATTGTCCATTTTTAAAATTGGGTTGTCTTTTCATTGTTAAGTTGTAACAGTTTTTCATATTCTGGCTACAGCTTTATCAGATATGAAAACATTTGCAAACGTTTTTCCAATTGTGTGAGTTTATTTTCAGCTTCTTGATAGTGTCCTTTGAAACTCAAAAGTTTTAACTTTTGATTAAGTTCAATTTATCTATATTTTCTCTGCTTATACTTTGGCTGTCATATCTGAGACCATTACCTAATCCAAAGTCACAAAAATTTAAACCTATTTTTTTCTACGAGAATTATATTTTTAGCTTTCATAGTTAGGTTTTTGATATCTATTTTTAGTTATTTTTCACATATTGTACAAGGTAAGGATCTAACTTCATTCTTTTGCATATCAATAGCAAGTTATTCCTGCACCATTTGTTGAAAATACTATTCTATCTCCAGTGAATTGTCTTGGCACCCTTGTCAAAAATCAATTGACCATAAATGTCTGAGTTCATTTCTGGACTCTCAGTTCTATTCCATTGATCTCTGTATGTATGCTTATACCACATAATCTTGATTACTGCAGCTGTGTATTAAATTTCAAAATTGGGAAGTGTGAATTATCTTTGTTTTACTTTGTCAATCTTGTTTTGGCTACTCTAAATCCCTTGCATTTCCATATAAATTTTAGGATCAGTTTGTTAATATCTGGGGGGAAAAAACCACCGAGCTTTTAAGGATAACACTAAAACTGTAGATAAAATTGGAGAGAATGACCATCTTAACAATGTAACAATGTTAAGTCTTCCAATCCATAAACCTGAAATATTGCTTCATTTATTTAGGTGTTCTTTAATTCATTACAACGTTTTGTACTTTTAAAGATAAAAGTCTTGTACTTCCTTTGTGAAATTTATTCCTAAGTATTTTATCCCTTTTTTATCCTCTTTTAAATGGAATTCCTTTCCAACCTGGGCAATATAGTGACACCTCGTCTCTACAAAAACATTTAAAAATTAGTCAGTCAGGGTGGTGTGCACCTGTATTCCCAGCTACTCCTAAGGCTGAGGCAGGAGGATTGCTTGAACCTGGGAGGCAGAGGTTTGCAGTGAGCCAAGATCGTGCCACTGCATTCCAGCCTGAGCAACAGAGGTAGACCCTGTCAAAAACATAAAAAAGGAATTGCTTTATTAAATTATTTTGAATTATTTATTGATAGTGTATAAAAATACAATTGACCTTTGAACAACTAGGAATTGGAGTACTGACCCCCTTTCACAGTCAAAAATCTGCATGTAACTTTTGACTCCCCAAAAACTTAACTACTACTAATAGCCTGCTGTTGAAGGAGTTCAAGACCAGCCTGGGCAACATTGCAAGACCCTGTCTGTACAAAAAAGAAAAAAGAAAACTTGGCCAGGTGTGGTGGCACACACCCGTAATCCCAGCACTTTGGGAGGCCAAGGCAAGCAGATTACTTGAGCCCAGGAGTTCCAGACCACCGTGGGAAAAATGGTGAAACCCTGTCTCTACAAAAAAATATAAAAAACTGGCCAGGCATGGTGGCAGGCCCCTGTAGTCCCAGCTATCGGGGAGGCTGAGGTTGGGAAGATCACTTGAGCCCAGAATCTCAAGGTTGCAGTGAGCCATGATTCCACCACTGCACTCCAGCCTAGGTGACAGAGCAAGACCCTGTCTCTAAAAATAAGAAGAAAAGAATAAAAAAGAAAATCACAAGAGAAAATATATTTATTATTCATTAAGTGAAAGTAGATTATCTTAAAAGTCTTTATCTTTATTGTCTGCATGTTGAGTAAGCTGAGGAGGAGAGAAAAAGGAGGTGTTGGTCTTGCTATCTCAGGGATGGCAGAGGTAGAAGAAAATCATATAAGTGAACACACAGTTCGAACCTATATTGTTGAAGGGTCAACTGTACAATTGATTTTTGCATATCCATCTTGTGTCCTGTAAATTTGCTGAACTGTTTTATTTGCTCTAATAATTTTTATTAGATACAAGATCATGCTATCTACAAAGAGAGATCATTTTAATTCTTTCCTCCCAATGTGAATACCAATTTCTTTTTCTTGCCTAAGTACTCTGGCTAGAACTTCCAGGACAATGTCAAATAAAAGCAGTGAAAGTGGATATCCTTGTTTGATCCTAATCTTAGGAGGGAAGTTTTCAATCTATCATTATTGAGTATAAGTATTAAGTATAATGTTAGTTTTGAGCTTTTTGTAGATGTTCTTTATCAGTTTGAGGAAGTCCCCTTCTGTTCCTAGTTTGTTGAACGTTTTTATTATGAAAGGGTACTGGATTTTGTCAAATGCTTTTCCTGCATCTACTGAAATGATCATAAAATTTTTTAACTTTATTCTATTAATGACACATATATTGATTGATTGATTTCAACATGTTGAACCAGCCTTGCATTCTTAGAATACATCTCACCTACTAATGAGTATATAAACCTTTTTATATGCTTCTGGATTTGGTTTGCTTGTGTTTTGTTGATGAGGTTTGCATTTATACTCATAAGAATTACTGGTCTATAGTTTTCTTTTTTTGTAATGTCTTTGTCCAGTTTTGGTATTAGAATGAGTGGATAAGTGGGGTTTTTCTGGAAATGTTTGTGAAGAATTGGTGTTCTTTAAACATATGGTAAAATTTACTGATGAAGCCACGCAGGCCTAGGCTTTTCTTTGTGGGAAGTTTTCTGATTATTTACCCGAACTCTTTCTTTGTTATAGATCTACTCATATTTTCTATTTCTTGAGTCTATTTCAGTAGATTGTGCCTAAGAATTTGTCCAATTTATCTAGGTTATCTAGCTTGTTGACATACAATTATTCATAGTGTTCCTGTATATTCCTTTTTATTTCTATAAGGTTGGTAGTAATGTCTTGCCTTTCATTCCTGAGTGCAGTAATTTGAGTCTTCTCTCTCCTCTTCTTGGTCAATCTAGACAAAAGTTCATTAATTTTGTTGATCTTTCAAAGAACTAACTTTTGGTTTTGCTAATTTTCTCTATTGTTTTTCTGGCCTCTGTTTCCATTATTTCCACTGTAATCTTTATTAATTCCTTTCTTTTGTTTGTTTTGGGTTCAGTTTGCTTTTCTTTTTCTAGTTTCTTAAGGAATTAGGTTATTCCAATTAGGTTAAGATTTTTTCTTCTTTTTTAATACAGGAATTTATAGCTGTAAATTTCCCTTTAAGCACTGTTTTTGTTGCAGCACATAAATTCTGGTATGTTGTGTCTTTGTTTTCATTCATCTCAAAGCATTTTCTTATGTCCTTTGTAACTGCTTCTTTTACCTTTTAGATATTTATCAGTGTGTTGTTTAATTTCCACATATTGTGAGTTTCACAAATGTCTTTTTGTTACTAATTTATAATTGCATTCCATTGTGGTCAGAGAACATGCTTTGTATGATTTCAATCCTTTTAAATTTATTGAGATGCTATATGGCTTGACATATGCTCCATGTTCCATGTGCACTTTGAGAAGAAAGTATGTTATGCTCTTTTGGGGTGGAGTGCTCTATAGATGTCTGTTACATCTACTTGGTTTATAGCGTTGCTCAATTCTGTCATTGTTGATCTTGTGTCTAGTTGTTCTATCCATTATTGATAGTACAGTATTAAAGTCTCTGACTATATATTGTTAGATTTTTCTAATTCTTCCTTTAATTCTGTCAGGTTTTGCTTCATGTATTTTGGGGCTCTGTGGCTATGTAACATTCTTATATCTTCTGGATATACTGACCTTTTTAATCAATATAAAATACCCTTTTTTGTACCTGGTAGCAATTTTTGTCTTACAATCTACTTTGTCTCATAGTAGCAAAGCCACTCCAGCTCTTTTGTTTACAATTTGTGTGGTATGTCTTTCTCCACCCTTTAACTTTGAACCTTTTTGTGGTTTTAAATCTAAAGTATGTCTCTTGCAGATGCCATATAGTTTAATCATGATTTTTTTGCCTCCCAATATCTGTCTTTAATTGGAATGTTCTATCCGTTTATATATAATGTATTTACTGATAAGGTAAAATTTAGTTATTTGTTTTCTATATACATATGTTAGGTCTTTTTTGTTCCTCTATTCCTCCATTACTACCTTTTCTTGCTAAATAATATTTTCTAACACAGCATTTTAATTCTCTGTTCTTCTTTGACTATTTTTTAACTTAATTTTTTAGTTGTTGCCCTGCAAATTACAATACCTTAACTTATAACAATATAGTTTAGATTAATATCAACTTAATTTCAACAGCATATAAAAACATTACTCTTATTTAACACCATTTTCCCCTTCACTATTGTGCTGTTGTCATGCAAATTACCTCTTTATATATTTTATGCCCATCAACACAGTTATATAATCACTGCTTTATGCAATTATTGCTTAAATCTGTTAGAAAAAAAGTTATAAATAAAAACTACATTTAAACATTTATATTTACTTATATTGTTACCTTTACTGGTGGTGCTCTTTATTTCTTCATATGAATTTTAGTTACTGTCTGGTGTCCTTTCATTTCAGCCTGAAGGAGTCCCTGTAGTATTTCTTATAGGAAAGGTCTGATAGTAACAAGTTCTGTTTTTCTTTATCTGGGAATGTCTTAATTTCACCTCCATCTTTTAAGGATAGTTGTTTATTTTTGTTTGACAGTCTGTCTTTCAACAATTTAAACATATCATCTCAGTGCCTTCTGGGATCCAGGGTTTCCAATGAGAAATCAGCTGTTGATTTTATTGAAAGTCCCTTGTAAATGATGAGTCACTTCTCTCTTGCTACTTTCCAGATTCTCTTTATCTTTGGCTTTTGATAGTATGATAATGATCTGTCAACCCTAGATTATGATCTGGGGGTTTTTTTAGGTATTTATCTTATGTGGAGTTCACTGAGCTTTGGGGATATGTAGATTAATATTTTTCCTCAAATTTGGGAGGTTTGGGGCCATTATTTCTTAAAATATTTTTTCTTCCCTTCTCTAACTCTCTCCTGAACTCCTGAGACTCCCATTATGTATATGTTGGCACTTTTGATGATGTCCCATAAGTCTCTGAGTTTTTTTCATTTTTCACCATTCTTTTTTCTTTCTGCTTCTCAGACTGAATCTCAATTGACTTATCTTCAAATTTGCTCATTCTGCCTTCTGCTTACTCAACTTTGCTTCTGAAGTGAATTTTTTATTTCAATTATTATAATTTTCAACTCAATAATTTCTATTTGCCCCTTTTATCATTTCTATCTTTCTTTAATATTCTCTACTTGGTGAGATATTGTTCTCATATATTCCTTTAGTTCCTGAAATATATTTAAAATAGCTAATTTTTAGTCTTTTTTCAGAAAGTCCAAACTTCTTTGGGAACAGTTTCTGTGGTCTGCTTTTTTTCCCTGATACTTTGTTATTTGTTTATCTCATAATTTTCTGTTGAAAACTATATATTTTAACTAATATAATAAGGAAAGCCTGGAATACAAATTCCCCTCCTTCCCTATGGTTTCTGCTTGTTACTGTTTGCTGGTGGTAGTATTGGTAGTGGTTTAGTGACTTTTTTGAACTAATTCTGTAGTCTGTATATTTTGTAATGTTTTGCCACTGAAATCTCTGCTCAGTTACAATAGTGGTCAGCTAATGATTAGACACAGACTTCCTTAGATGTCTGGAATCAATGAGTTTACCAGTCTTTGCTGAAGAACTCTGCATGTCTAGGCATGCTTTCAACAGGCAATGCTAAAACAGGCCATTTATAACTCTGCTTTAGCCTTCACTTCCTGCTTGTGCAGAACCTGTTGATTAGCCATAAAAGCAAAAAGCCAAAGGTGGGACCTTTGAGGCCTTTCCTGAGTATGGGCTCTAGGCTTGTAAACAACCCCACACGTGCATGTGACCTTTTAGGTTCTGAGGAATATGCTGGAGCCTTCCAAAGACCCCTGTGAACATATCATTCCCCAGCATTTTCTTTTAAGCCTTTTGGTTAGCCTACTGTTTGCCACAACTATTATTCAGTGCTTCAGGCAGTTGAAATTTCAACATTTGCTTCTCATCATTTTGAACAAACACCCCTAAGGAAAAGCCTGTTCACATTAGATGACCTCTGAGTCGGGTCAAATAAAGACAGCCCCATAAGTGGGATGTTCCAGAGAACAATCAGACAAGTCAAATAATAAAAGTCTCTAGGAATGGGGATTTGAAGGAACTCCAACCCTATTCTTCCCTCTCATGTGGCTACCAGCCTGCTGGTTTTCATCGTGATTTATGGGCTGTTGATTTTCAAGGCTACTATGGAGTTGGAGAAGGAGGGGATTGTAATAGGACAAGTTAAAGCACCACAAAGCTCTGTATTTTTTACCAAAAATCAGCCATTTTTCTTGAATAAATGCTCCCTGGATTGCTGCAAGAACTTAGCTCTAAGAAGCTCAATGTATCACAAGTAAAATAAATACACAGACTCAAACACCAAGACACATTATAATCAAGTTGTTGAAAACAAATGATAATGGGAAAATCTTTAAAGCAGCCAGAGAAAAGGGATATATTACAGATAGGAAAGCAATAACTTGAAGTACCACTGATTTCTCACAAAAACAATGCAAAAAAAGCTATAACCTAAAATTCTATGTCTAATTCTATATCCAATTTTAAAACTCCTTCAAAAATAAAGACAGGTTCAGACAAAAGAAAGCTGAGAGAATGTATTGCCAAACATACTTCAGGTGGAAGATATACACATAAATAATACAAATGATTCTTTTCTAATTTATTAATTCATAAAAATAATTATTTAAATAAAAATAATTATAATGTATTATATAATACATAAATCTCTGAACTCCTCTCTCTGTGGTTTTTCTTTAATCCAGCATGGCATGATAAACTAATAGACATTTCCAGGTGAGGTCACAGCAGAGAACAGAGACACTAGTTCTACACTGGGGCCAAAAAAAACTCAAGAGAAATTCATGGCAAGCAGATGTTCTCTCTATTACCCACATATACTTTATACTTCTCAGGTCTTTGATCTCCTTACCCTCCTCTTCTCTCATTAGAAATAACTTCCCCCTCCCCTCTCTGCTTTTCTAAGATCTGACTTTCTTTCAAGGTCCAATTCAAATCCTTCCTCCTTTATGCAGCTTTTCTAGGCTTATCCAAGGACAGCTAGCTAGTTAATGGCAGTTGCACAATTAGAACCTGGTCCTTCTCAAACTTCTTCAGGTGGTAGGTGTCATGAAAGTAACGGCATCTTTGCAAAACACTATGAAATACTGCTACACTTAGGTTTTTTTAAAGTTAATGTGTTATGCTTAATCGGATATTTTATTTTATTTTATTCCACGTTTTTGCCTGTGACACAGCCCTCAGGAGATCCTGAGAACATGTGCCCTCAGTCAGATCTTTCTTACACTAGATTCTAGTACAGAAACAAACACCAAAGCTTTAAAAAGTATTGGGAGAAAAGCATACATAATTCTGGGAAAGTGTTTTTCTTAAAATCAAGAAAAGACACTTATTTTTCCAATATTTTAGTGGCAAAACAACTTGGTCTTGCCAGAAGAACGTCAGTGTTCTACAGTTCATTTTCTTTCTCTCTCTCTCTTTTTTTTTTTTTTTTTTTTGAGACGGAGTCTTGCTCTGTCACCCACGCTGGGGTGCAGTGGCACGATCTTGGCTCACTACAACCTCCGCCTCCTGGGATCAAGCGATTCTCCTGCCTCAGACTCCTGAGTAGCTGGGACTACAGGCGCATGCCACCACGCCCAGCTAATTTTTGTATTTTTAATAGAGACAGGGTTTCACCATGTTGGCCAGGATGGTCTCGATCTCTTGACCTCGTGATCTGCCCGCCTCAACCTCCCAAAGTAATGGGATTACAGGCATGAGCCACCGCGCCTGGCCCTGCAGTTCATTTTAAAGATCATTGTACTGTATGCCATCCTAAAATTCTCCTTCACTTTCCATGACTTAAGGTTCAGGTGAGGTTCAACCCCATCCTGATCTCCAAGGAGATTTGCAGAAAAATAATTTTCTCAGTATTATATGGCTCTACAATAAAGTGTACTCTTTGTCATCTGTCATGTCTGTGTCATGTTTCATTTTAGAACAAAGATACCTTAGATTTATAGCCTAGGACATAGCTAATTCCAATATCCTAGGTGTAAACCCTCTTAGTTACTCCATTAGATTCTCTAGTCTCAGACTACTTTCTATACTCTGCCTCTTAACACATGTGTTCAAATTAAACAGAAAAATTCCTGATGTGTTCTTGCCTGGTGGTCCAAATTTTTAAAAATAGAAAAAGAAAAGCCTTATGTGGAGAAAAGAAGCCATTTCCACAGGCATTCTCCTAATATGGCACTAACAAAGGATCCAGGGGCTGAAATATGGCTATATCTAGAGCACCCGTGGATCTCTAGGGGTCTGTAAAGTACTCCCTTACCTCATGGTGCTTGGCACCCAAAGAGGGGCCAAAATGTTTGCTACTCATTCCTGAAGGAAATCCACCGTTGTCACCTGAGGCCTGATGAATCACATATCACACGACTCAGCAATGTTAAGCTACAACCAACTGCAAAGAAAAGCAACTCCATGTTCTCCATAGAGGAGACAAGGACACAAGGGCCAGACTGATTCTCTGAGGTAAGCTAGGCCCTTTTGGAAGAGCTACTGATTCAGAATTCTGCCAGTATTCAGAAGTTGGAATACAGCTGGTCTCTTAGTCACCAATAAGGGTAGAACAAAAAGAAATGAGTGTAAACTTCACCAAGAGAAATATAAGTTAGACCAAAGGACAAATCTGTGGAAGACTCTCAGCAGGATACAATGCTCATGTGTGTGCCAAGCATTTTTAAATTAGTCAACTGTCCTCACCAGAGGCTGTGACTAACTAAACATCATATCACCATATCCAGGCTGGGCATGGTGGCTCATGCCTGTAATCCCAGCACTTTGGGAGGCCAAGATGGGCAGACTGCTTGAGGTCAGGAGTTCAAGACAAGCCTGACCAACATGGTGAAACCCTGTCTCTACAAAAAATACAAAAATTAGCCAAGTGCGGTGGTGCACACCTGTAGTCGCAGTTACTCGAGAGGCTGAGGCATGAGAATTGCTTGAACCCAGGAGGCCGAGGTTGCAGTGAGCCGCGATCCTGCCACTGCATTCCAGCTTGGGTGACAGAGTGAGACCCTGTCTCAAAAAAAAAAAAAAGCATATCACTATATCCAGAAATGGTGATAAATAATATATAAGTAATATCACCATTCAATATATTCTTTAATATATTCTCATATATTCTTAACATATTCTCATATAAGTTGAATTTCAATAATATATTCAAGAATGTATTATTATGCCTTCAAGAATATATTACTGTAACTTCAAGAAAATATTGTTATGACTGGGGAACTAATATAAAAGTCTTGTTCAACCCAAAAATGGTTCCTGGGATATTTCTATACAATGTAAGAATTCAGAAATTTGGTTTTAAATGACTACTGAAATAAACCTTGTGAGGTAAGCAAGCTACATGAAGATAAATAAACCAGTGGGATTTTTTTTAAGTATGTTTATTCAAGTTGGGGAAAAGCCACATAATTCACTATATGTCAAGCCTAAACTTAGATTTTTCATCATCATCTGACAATATGTGGCAAGCACAGTTTTTGCAAAACAGTCAAACTCCCAATCAGTAATAAGGAATCTTTTAACTCAAGGTTGCATATTGTTCTTTGGCTAAAAATAGTAGAAAATCTCAATCCTTTAAATACAGAATAATCTCTCTGATCTCTCTAACTTCTTTTACTTCCTGTGATCACATAATACTGAATATCTATTATGTGCCTAGTATGTGGAAAGCTTTTCTCAGCATCAAACCAAAATTTTAAATATCAAGAAAAAACAAAAAACCCTCTTAAAACTTTTTACGCTCTAAGAGGGAAGAGAAATAAAAAATAAACAAATTTTAAAAAGACTTTTTAACTCTTTAGCATGTTTTGAAAATCACATTATACGTTTTAGCATGATGTTATTAACTAATTTGTATGTATTTGTTCCCTGTCATAGTTAGTAGGAATATTTTCTCAAACTTCTGAGAATATTTAAAATCCATATTCAAATGTTTTTTTAGGAGCCTAAGACTTTACAAGAACACATTTTAGAACTGACTCTAGTCACCACAAACAAATTCAGTGATGTGTACACGCGCATGCATGAATACATACAACAGTTATGCTCCAGACACCACTCACTCTCCACAACTCCTCACTCCCCGACCTTCTACCCCCAGCCCCCTGCCCCTGGGGACGCCTGATCTCCAGTCTGGGAAAGGAAAGTGCCTCCTCCACATCCTCTCCCAGGGTCTCTCCCCAGACCTGAGTCCGTGGGGAGAAATGCTGACTCACTGACTCACAGACACAGCCGGTTAGCAGCTCTCACTTCCCCAGCCCTGCTGAGCTGAGCAACCCCAGGGAGAGTGGAGAAATTGTTGGTACGCTCTCCAGAAGACTGTGGGAAGAAACACCCCTAAGCCTTGAGCCTGGAGTCTGGCGGGCTGCAGGAGCTACCAGCAGAACCTCAGGCACAAGGGATCCACATGTTCACAGCTGCCACGGGGAAGACAGAAAAGAAAGGAAATGAAAGGTCAAGAGGACAGAGAAAGCGAAGGGAGAAGAAGAGAAAAGAAAGAATTGCATAAGGTGGAGTGGTCAAAAGTGGACTGCCCACCCTTTCCTGAGATTTTCTTCCCTGCCCCTCCCCTAGCTGAAGGCCCCTCTGCAGGATGCCCCAGTCCGGAGGCAGCCAGCCAACCAGGCAGTGTCTCCCTGATTTCAGCTGACTAAAATATGTTGGCCTGAAGCCTATAAACTTGTGTGTTTTTGATTGCTCACCAGATTCTCATGCAAACGCCTTTCACTTTTTCACTCCACAAAGGAGAACATGTCATGGAAGTGACTTGCCTAAGAACATACTTCAAGCTATCTCTTCACCAAGAGAACTCTAAGTTAGACAAAAGGACGAATCTGTGGAAGACTGTCAGCAGGATACAATGCTCATGTGTGTGCCAAGCATTTTTTAAATTAGCCAACTGTCCTCACCAGAGGCTGTGACTGACAAAAAATCATATCACCATATCCAGGCTGGGCGCGGAGGCTCACGCCTGTAATCCCAGCACTTTGGGAGGCCGAGACAGGCAGATTGGTTGACGTCAGGAGTTCAAGACCAGCCTGGCCAACATGGTGAAACCCCATCTCTGTCAACGAGACCCAAGGGTAAGCTACTGCTCTGCCCTGGATAATACCCCACTTATAATAATCTATAATTCTATATACCTTAGGACACTGAGGCCACGTTTCATCATCCCAGAAATTTAAATAGTGTTAACAATAAAAAGAAAACACTCCTTTTAGTTCTCAAAAGCAATTGTATGATTCAAGTTGTAAGTTTCAGAACAGGCAAAACTAATACATGATAGGAAAAAATATGATCAACAGCTTTGGGGGTGAGGGGATGGGGGTTGACTAGGAAGGAACATGAAGGAACTTTCTGGAATGATGGTAATGTATATGTTCTATACCTTAATAGTGGCTTGGGTTACACAGCCATATTCATTTATCAAACCTCTTTCAGTGGTACCTTTAAGATATGTGCATTTCAGTGTATGTAGATTTGACATCAAAGGGAAAAAAACATGGAAAATATTTATTTAAATCTAGTTAGAGATATGCATGCTGAAGTGTCTAAGGATGAATCTGCAACTTACTTTTAAATATATTCCAAAAATAAGATGTGTTGATGAATGGATAGAGGGATAGGTAGATGAATATCTACATGTGATGAAACACTATAGTAAAATGTTAATTATAGAATCTAAATGATAATCCAGCTGGGTTGTTCACTGTCAAATTGTTCCAACTTTTCTGTAAGTTTGAAAATTTTATTATAAAATGTCGGTTTAAAGCATTTGAGAATTATTGATGGGTATGAGATTTTATATTTAGGTATTATGAAGACAGGTGTTACATCTGACTTTCATATCTATATGTTATATACATATTAGTAATGGCAAAAACTGTGATTACTTTTGCACCAGCCTAATAGAATACAACCTACTTGTATATATGCCACAGATACACACACACTCATATATTCCAGTTTTATAGTAAAAAATTCCAGTTTTATATTAAAATAATAGAGTAATTTAAAAGGCATCATATGAATTAACAAACTGAGCATCAAGTAGATTTTATTTTATCACATAGACAGACAGACTTCTGTCAATATGAGACATTTTATCTGTTAATTCAGTTTTACACATAAAAAGCATGCACAGAAATACATACACTGATCACCAAGCTTATGGACAGGTATTGTAAAGAGCTGCTATTAATATATCATGTTAGAAGCAGGGCAGTAAAAACAGTTCCCTTACATCTCCCCTGTGTCTATCCCTATATGACATTTCCGCATTACTAATGCCTCTAGATTAGATTACAAGAAGCAGCAATTTAGAAAACCAACTTAAAGCAGATAGATGAATACGTAGATGAGAGAGACAGAGATTAAATTCTTATTGGATATTAATAACTTGGCCTTTATTTATGACTGGCCTCCCTCCTAAGGATTTGAGGTACTTCCAATAAAAATATGTGCAATAATTGATAAAATATAATAAGAAGAGAGCATCAGGACTAGGGAAAATATAAATAAGAATGGTAATTTTAGACCAAGAAAAAGAAAAACACAAATTATATGCAACAAGGGAGCCTAAGATAACAGCTACATTTGAACATAATATTTGTCTCTGAATCACAGAGAAAAGAAACTATCAATTATGCTGAACTTTCTAATTTAATATTTAATTCAATGTTTTAAAGCAATTTTGTCCTTGAAACTTTTGGAGAATATTCAGCGATATCACTGACAGCCCTCTCAACACCATTCCTACAGAAATAAGATTTAGTAAAAGGTATTCTATATCTGTTTCTCAACAAATTGTTGAATAAAAAATCTAGAGCACAATAATGGTTATCCCAAATGCAAGAACTTCTAGTAAAGGAAATTCCAGGTAATACAAATATAGATAACCTCCAAGGGTGGTCAGAGTAGATAGAAGTAAATAAAATAAAAGTAAATAAAATAAGATTTTATCTCATAGTCTATGCCCAATAAATGAGAAAAATATGACAACAATTTTTTCTTTTAAAGTTCTATAATGTAATAGATGCTCTTTCTCTGAACACTATTCCCAATCCCCCCATCACCTGCTTCTCTCCCCTACCCTGGCCAATCTTGGGAAAGAGGGTACCCTAGCCACCTTGTTTGTTCTACTTGTGGACATGTGGTTACAGGATCAGGGATGCTCAGAAGGCTGGCTCTGCAAAGAGAGAGCTGAACAAATTTGAAACACGGAGAAGCAGAAACTAAAGGTGGAGACAGGCATCCTTCTGACCTTCGGGTCCTCTTCCTGGTCTCCTTGAGGCCTAGGGACTTTCTTCCAGAGAGTTCTGTGAGATAACACCATTGTGGCCTTTTAATAAACCTCCTGTTTTACTAAAATGCAACCAATGAATATTTAATTTCAGGAGCAGCTTAGACACATATTCCAAGAACGGAAATTTCTGTCGGTTTGGCTTGATTCAAGCATAGAACTTGTAGTGTCTAGCGGAAAGGATGTATTCTAAACCATCTTCCATAAATATCACGTTTCTCAGCCAACCTTTGATGAAAGTGATGAAGAGCAGACAATTCAAGATGGTTTGCTCTTGCAGGGCCTGGAATGCTGGTGCTCTGAGCTGATCCATATGCTTCAAAAATCTCACAAGCAGATGGTGAGGTATTGATCTTTTTTGAAAACTAGGTAGACTGCTCTGGACTCATCCAGATGGACTCAGACCCATGAATTTAATCAAGGTCAGCAATCTAGGGAAGAACAGGGCTGACTGGGTAGAATGGGCATTAAACTGTTTTGGTAGCAAAAGGTCATCCTTAAGCTTTATCAAATGTAAGCTTCTTCATCAAAAGTGTGGAGGTTTATTATGTCAGAGTCTAAAATGGGGCCAACTGTTCAAGAACTATGGAGTTGGGAAAACCAAATCTTCCAGATGTCAAGTGTCCATCAAGAGATTCCAAAGGCAATTTTCATATCATTCATTGTTATTTTTATTATTAAAATGCTTATGGCAAAAAAAATTCAGAAAATATGGCAAAACAGTTTTTAATAGAAGGTAATTAAGGCCAGGCATGGTGGCTTATGCCTGTAATCCCACCACTTTGGGAGACCAAGGTGGGAGGATCACTTGAGGCCAGGGGTTCAACGCCAGCCTGGGCAACAAAGTGAGACCCCGTTTCTACAAAAAATGCACAGATTAGTCGGGCATGGTAGTGCAAACCTGTAGTCCCAGCTACTTGGGAGGCTGAGTTGGGAGGATTGCTTAAGCCCAGGAGTTTGAGGCTGCTGTGAGCTATGATCCCACCACTGTACTCCAGCTTGAGTGCCAGAGCGAGACACTGTCTCTAAAAGAAAAAGAAGAGGGTAATTAATAACCCAATCTTCTAGGATAATTACTGTCATTTTTTTTGCCATATTTCCATCCAGTAAAAAGTGTTTCATTTATTTATAAAGCTATTTTGTAAACTTAACAAAATATTATAAATATGTCAATATCAATACATTTTACAGGATCATTTTAATAACCATGTAATATTCCAGTAGATGGCCATGCCATCATACTTTATTTAAACAGTCCCCTGCCATTGGGTGTTTAAATGATTTCTGGGGTTTGGCTACTATAAAAGATACTGAAATGAACACTCTTATACATAAATCTATATTTACTTGTCCAATCATCTCCTTAGGATAAATTCCCAAAGCTCTTCAAAATTTGATGTTCCACTCATTAGAAGGAGTTTTTCATTGGTAAGAAGTTTATAATAAGATAGAATCAGATACATTTTTGAGTGATTCTTCCATACTCTTTTCTGCAGCATGACTTCTTAAACTTAGCATTCTAAACTTAGTTTTCCAGGGTTTTTGGGTTTCTTGTGGGCACCAGGCATCCTCTTCAAATCAGAAGCCTAATGACCACACCCATATTTACTCAAATAAGATGCCCTTAGCCAACTAGAAGCCACGAGTAAACTGAAAAGCCCTTCCTTTCTCTGCAGTCTGCTTAATGCCCTACTTTCAAATGTATAATTTTGTGTGTGAATGAGCCCAAGAACCCCTGGGTCAAAAGTACAAGTGAGAAGAAATGGCTGCTTTTGGAGCACCAGGGATGGTGTTAGATTCACTCAATATAGTCTACGACATTGGTCCATACAATGGAGATGCTAGTAAAGATAGCCCCAAATATTTATCCTATCATCTGACATTTAGCAGTGTTAAATTATGTTTATACATTAATTAGGCAAGTAATTATACAACTACCCCAAGGGGACTGACCCATGGGGAAATAATTCTTGCAGTCATCATCAGATAAAACCTTAGCACGCAGAGAATTATCATAGCCATTGCATTCTCAAAATACATGCAGATGACGAGATTATCAAATGGCAGCTATATATGCAACAGACACCTTAGGGGGAAGGATGGAAACATATGACATCTGTTGATTTGGCCTCCAACTAAGGAACAGAATCTGGAGAAAACTGGTTCTTGTTGTATAAGCCCTGATGCACAGAGATGATCCTCCCCTTTCTGACTGAGAAAAAAAAAAAGTGTCAAATTACCCTGACTTCTTCCAAATTCCCTGTTGTGATTTGAATTGTGTCTCCCAAAAATCCATATGTCAAAGTCCTAACCTCCAGTCAGAATGTGACCTTATTTGGAAATAGGGCCATTGCAGAAGCAATTAGTTAAGTTAGGATGATGTCATATTGGAGTAGAGAGGGCCAGTATGACCCAGTGTGACTGGTGTCCTTATAAAAAATGGAGAATTTGGACACAGAGACATACACATATAGAAGTAAGATGATGTGAAGAAACACAGAAAGAAGATAACCACCAGAAACGAAGAGAGGCACAGAACACATTTCTCCCTCACAGTCCTCAGAAGGAAGCAATCCTGCCAATGCTCTGATTTAGACTTCTGGCCTCCAGAACTGTAAGACAATACATTTCTGTAGTTCCAAACCACCCAGTTTGGTACTTTGTGGCAGCCTGAGCAAACCAATGAATCTCTTTAGCCCCCTTTAACATCAGAAAGAAGAAAGGTGTGAAACACTGAAAAAATAAAATAATTCACTTTCCAAAATCCTGGTCTGTTTGAAGACAAAAAATGTTAAGCCACAGAAATCAAATCGTAGCATCAGATTTATTTATTTTATTTTTTATTTTTTATTTTTCTTTGAGATAAGGTCTCACTGTGTCGCCCAGATTTGAGTACAGTAGAGCAATCACAGCTCACTGCAACCTCTGCCTCCCAGGTTCAAGTGATCACACACCTCAGCCTTACAAGTAGCTGGGACTACAGGCACATGCTCAACAATTTTTTTTTTTTTTTTTTTTTGTAGACTCAAGGTCTCATTATATTGCTCAGGTTAGTCTCAAACTCCTGGGTTCAAGAGCTCTCCCCACTTTGGCCTTTCAAAATGCTAGGATTACAGGAGTGAGCCACCACATCAGGCAGCTATTTGTTTAGGACCCAGAATAGAAAAATTCCTATCACTGGAAAATGAAATAAATTGCTCGCAGAGCTATTAGACGAAAGGGCTAAGGTTTGACACAAAGCTGTTCAAAGACAGTCACTCTACTATGTGCTGCCTTTGACAGGCCTTCACCTCCCTTTGCACTCCAGCTCCATTTCCCTTTGCCTCTCCTCTGCCCTCAGATACACAAGGCCCCCATGCTGCCCTCAGCCACAGCCCCTACTCCAGCACCCTATCCAAGCCAAGCCAGCCTCCCCCAGAGAACCACATGTTCCAAACAAAATGCACCCTCTGCCACTTCATTTCTCCTTGATCCACAAACAAAACTCCTGGGCCTTCAGAATGGGATCGTTGCTAGATTTTCAGAAGAAAGCAATCTGAATACCTCAAGCAATTTACACAAAAGTGTATATAATGCCCGAGGAGTTTGTAAGCCAAAGAATCTCTACTTGGCAGAATTTATGGGGCAAATGACTTCAGTAAAGTGCATTTTGGTGTTACTTGATGGCTCTGAGTGACTGTCCCCACTCTCAGGGATCTAAAGCATAGTCAGGGACCTGTGAAGCCATTAGGCTGTCCCCCAAATGCTTTCCTCAACCTCACTCATCCTTTTGTCCTTGTTAAAATGTGTGTCCCTGGGAAATTTGCATCTCAGGGTGCTGGCCATCTGAGTGTCTGAACTTAAAAATGGCTCTATCAGATTGGCTGTGATACCAGAATATAGAGCTGAGCTGCAATAGTTTTCCATTTTATTCCTCAGCAAACAGGGGAGCTCTTTCCAGGAGGACGAAAAGTGTCACTACCCCAGGTTGGAGGGAGAGGGAGAGATGCCACCAAGAAGAGGGTCACAAGACAGCACATCCAAAAGGACTCAAGGTCATACTTAGCCTGTCCCAACATTTTGCCTAACACAGAAATAACAATTTTAGCCAGAGCTTTGTCTCTCGAGTGCTTTTAAGATGTCGTGGTAATTGCAGCTTTACTGAACATTTTCAATGTCTCGGCACTTTTTAAGTATTAACTCATTTCATCTTTACAAGCTTAAACAGTGGCTGCTGTTATCCCTCTTTCATAAATGGAAAAAGAGAGCCACCAAAGGGCTAAGCAATTTGCCAGTTAGGGAGTAAAACCAGTCTCTAAGCCCAGGCAGGCAACTACACAGGCTCCTGCTCTAACCACTGTTCTAGGCAAGGAAGCCTCGTATGTGACGTCAGGTATAATTATTTCAGCAAAAATACAGAGTGGTAAATGGAAGCATCTGCCAGCCCATGTGAGATACAGGAAATGTTCCCACTTGATGCCCAAAGCAGACATCAGAAGTTCTGACCAGCTAGCCCTCCAGAGCCAGCAGTCCCACCATCGGATCCCAGGTACACAAGTCCCACTGGGATGATACCTAGGAATGACTACCATTGCCCTGCCTGTGACTTGGTTTAAACAGCTAGGCAAACCTAAAAAATATAACTTTGGTCTGGAGAACTCAGACTATTCCTTGTGGGTCTGATTCCAGCTGCCGCTTTCCACTGTATTTCACTAGGGATGGCTGAGCCGAGCTCCCAACACAGCCATACCTTAGTCATGGAACCAGGAGGCCTCCTCCCTGCCCACCTCTGGAGCACTCCCTGGAGGCAGTCCAAATAGCTTATCTCAACTGTCACACTAAGGGAAATGAATTCCAAACAGAACAGGAAAAAAAATTTCTCAAATGTCTGCTCTCCTTCCAGGATTTAACAGGCCTGATACAAGAAAGTAAAAATAACAAAATTAAATGTGTGAAATTCTAGGGAGTATAATGCTGCCAATACATTGTTTTATTTTGTTGTTTAAACCATAAATTCTTAATCTGCTTGTGCCTTTTCACTTCGGTAAGGGAGAATTAAAATATGTCAGTGCCTGACTATTAAAAAAGCAGCGTCTGAATTTAAAAATGGCTCTATCAGATTGGCTGTGATTTCAGAATATAGAGCTGAGCTGCAATCATTTTCAATTTTATTCCTCAGCAAACAGGGAAGCTCTAAACATTTCTCTCACACACACAGAAGTCTGATCCTAGAGATACAAGACAGAACAGAGTGCTGTGAAGTGAAGGCCTCTGCCAGACAGGGCTAGCTCAGCCTTTCAGAGACGACATGAGAGCTGCCGCCAGTGCTCCTCAAAGTCCAGCTCGAGCAAGCCCACCCAGGCCACAAGAGAGAAGGCACTGGAGTTCCCACCTCCAGAGGCCAGCAAGCCCCTTCCAAGCATTAAGGCCCAGAGGTCACCCCATCCCCCAAGGAAGGCTTTCCATTAGCTGCCAGAAAGCCTGATGAGCTCAAGTGTGCAAGACATAAGAAGGGATACAGCAGCAGGATGTCCCTCCAGAGGATGGGGACAGTCCTTCCCAAGAGAAAGCATAGGTCAGCAGGACAGGGAGCTTGAAAGAGGGGGCTGGAAAGAGGAGAGAAGGATTGGGCGTGAGCAAGAAAGAGAGGCACGGGATGGGGGAGCTCCAGCTCCAGCCAAGAGGGACAGCATGTCTTCTCCCAAAGAAGTATATCTGAGCATGTTTTCTCCCAAAGAAATATATCTATCTGTGGGGAATTAGATAATGAGTATGTTGGATAAAGTCATAACCCTTGATCCTTCTATACCAAGCAGGTACATCAACCACCCAAATCCATCATGATCCTATGTGGGTTCTGCCTAAGGAAGACTTTCAAGGCAGGAGGCCCTTGAGGAAGAACAGAATAATCATGTCATCATCCAGGGTCCTCTATCTCTGGCAAAGACTGGCCTGATGAATGGGATCAGAGCTGGAGGCCTGGGTATCTTTTGACTGCAAGAGTTAGGGGTGGCGGGGTCGATACAGTCCTGCGGCAGCCAAGACATCCCCAACCTGTCCCTGAATAACAGACAAGTCTACATTTCCTGAAATTCTGTATCACTGTATTGGCAATAAACACCTAGAGAAGTAAGAAAGGAGGAGCTCCTACAACACAAGGCTACCATCGCTGCCTTCCGCACTTGTTCTTTTTGCTCTCCTCTCTGTTCACTCGTTTGTAGTAAATAGCTCTTAAATCTTTAAAACAAAAATTAAATAGAGAAAGAAATCATAGAGAATCATAGAGACAAAGTAAAACAGTGGTTGCCAGGGGCTGGCGAAGTAGAGAATGGGAAGTTAGTGTTTAATGGGTACAGAGTTTCAGTTTTACAAGATGAAAAGAGTGTTGGAGATGGATGGTGGGGATGGTTGCCCAATAATGTGAATGTACTTGATGCCACTCAACTGTATGCTTACAAAGGGTTAAAATGGTATATTTTATGTTATGCATATTTTACAACAATTTTTTTTAAGTTAATGGGGCTGGGCACGGTGGCTCACACCTGTAATCCCAGCACTTTGGGAGGCCGACATGAGCGGATCACTTGAGGTCGGGAGTTCAAGACCAGCCTGGCCAACATGACAAAACCCTGTCTCTACTGAAAATACAAAAATTAGCCTGTAGTCCCAGCTACTTGGGAAGCTGAGGCTTGAGAATCACTTGAATCTGGGAGGTGGAGGTTGCAGTGAGCCGAGATCATGCCACTGCACTCCAGCCTGGGCAACAGAGCAAGACTCTAAGAAAAAAAAAAAAAGTTAATGGTATTTGCTAGTCTTCAAGGTCAATAAAGAAAAGTGAAGGGTAACCAGGTAAATGTGTCCCACTCTACAGCTAATTTTGAGGAGACCAGAAACCTAAGGGCAAGAAGGAGTATTGGCAACTGTTAAAAGGAAAGAAAAGTAGACTCTATCCCAGGAGCCTGCAGCAGAGAAGAAAAACAAAAACCAAAACATTTGAGAGGCAGGATGAGCATCTGAACTGGCCCGGTCCTGGAGTTTGGAGTAGATAGACCTTTGAGTGATGTAGAGACATAGAGGCCACACATTCCTCCAGGCCTGCCCCATCACAAGGCCATCCCTCTCACTCTTCATTGTCTTTTCCAAAATCTTGCTGTTCTTGCCTTCCTCAGTAGTCTCTTCTTTTGAACTACAGGCTATCCTGTAACACCATCACTTTCCCATCCTCTCCCACAGTGTGCCTGAGAGCCTTAATATCTGGTTTGCCGTTTCCTGGACTCTTGCCAGTTAATGGGGTAATTTCAACATTCATGTTGATGACTTAGCCAATCTCATTTCCTCTGTTTCCATATGGCCATCTTCATCTTTGGTAACCCATTCCTGAGGCCACACCCTGCAATAATAACAATAGTCATGACTATATATCAGAACTTGCCAAGTGGCAGGCACCATGCTAGTAACTTCACATCATTTTCTGTAACCCTCACAGATAATGTAAAGTCAAGCTATAGCACTCCTATGTAGAGATGGCCCAGTGTCACAGAGATAATGACTAGATAGGGGCTAGGATTCTAAACCTGCTGCTCAGACTCCCAAGTCCATGCTCTCCTCTCTTTACAGCACAGCCTCAGAACACATCTGAAATACAAACCCTGAAACTCCCGGTCTCTGACCATACACTCTTGCCTTGACCTCTTCCACCAAACCTCTTCCTTGGCCTCATCAAATGTCCAACCTCTCAATGCTTGCTTTTATTCCAAATTTATCAATCCTTCCTGATGTTCTTCCTTCCATACCTGTGGCCAGAGGAAATGCTGAGAAAATCCTCATAAGACTGTTTCTTTGGCTCAGTGCCCATGCAATGAACTCCCTCCCTTTGATCATCAGGCTACTGATTAAATTAGTAAAATCCTCTAGGCCTAAAATTGTAAGCAATGCTATAATGGTGATATAAGTGCTGAACTTTAATAAGTGTGATAGATTGGTTGGAACCAAGTGGAGAGAAAACAGCTGATGGCAGGTGGCACATGATAAGAACCATGGCTATTCCCAGTTGGTCTCATAAAAATGAGGCCCCATGCTTCCTCTCAGGGCTGTTTGATCCAGCAAGAGTGCATTCTGACCGTGATGTCACTGCTGGCATCCACTGAAAGACATGCTCTCTCCCTCCATCTTGAAGACGGTGACTCAACACCCTAGGGTTTCCACAAGTGGCTGGAAAAAATTCTCACTCCCTTTACCATCCATCAACATGCACCCACTGCCACTGAGTGATTGTGAAAGTAAAGTGTGCCCTTCAGTAGAGACCTCCCTTCCCTCTTCAAGACTAAGGCTTGCAGGAGGAGTTGAGGAGGGAAACAAAGTAGAATTCTGTAGTTTAATGTGAAAGCATATGTAAGCATGTATGTTCTTTGTCATTAGACAAAGAATATGACAGACAAAAATGCAAAAGCATATGAGATAGACCTATATGTAACAAGTTCTGAACTCTTGGTCATCAATAATTCAGAGCCTATCCTAGTCAATCGCTTCAACAACACTCTCAACATCTCCATTCTCTTGCCCTCTTGCCCAGTCCTTCTGCTCACCCTTGACATTCCACAGCAACTCTATTTTCTCCAATTCTGAATATTCTGCCACTGTTGGAAAAGAAAATCATAAAACTATGTTGATTATCTAAATTACGTTTTAAAGCTCAAACCTCAGTTCTGCCCTGCATATTCCTGTATTGTGTTTCCTTACAGCAGCATTTCCAAATTTGTTCCATGTTGCTCAAGTTCCCTACCCCAACCCTAGCCCCTTGACCCTCATAAGACAACACAGCTTCCTAATGTCCAAGAAAAAAAAAGCAGTCATCCACAATTTTTATCCCTTTCAAGTTTTACTTCCACTTATCTTCCCCACTTCTTGTTCAAAAAGAAAGTACCCCACTTCTATCCAGGGCCAGTCAATCCATCAGCATGTTGATCCTGGCCTTCCTCTTCTAGGATGTTTCATGAACTCCAGACTTCTTCATCCAAAAAAAATCAATCACTAAAGCAAGCCTTCCCTCAGTTCTACATACTCATCAAACCACCGCCCTATGGCTGCCCTTCCATGAGTACCCACCTGTTTTTGGTACTCATGCCCTCCACTGCCTCACCTCCCCATTCATCCCTCAATTTGTCATAATTTAGCTCCCAATCCTACTCCTATGTTGAAAATTCCCTGGCAAAAGTTAACAATTTCCTAATTGTCAAACTCAGTCTTTATTTCTCCTCCAAAGGTCTTAATCTTTCTGAAGCTACAGTATGGATGGACATGGGTAAGGTGGTACAAGGAGAATTAAGCATGGACATTGGAGTCAGTGGCCTGGGTACAGTCCTGTTTCCACCAATTACAAACTGTTTAACCTTAAGTTGAATTATTTGACCTATCTGCACCTCAGTTTCCTCATCCTTAAAACAGAAATGATGCTAATAATAGCTTCTAGTGCTTAAGGCTTACTAGCTAATTGGGTAGAGAAAGATGCAATATGAGATAGTGAAAGCTGGATTGGTGGGGGCCGGCAGGGGGACAGTCAGAGTAACAGGGATGTAATCTTAGCTACAGAATCTTGTGTAATCACAAGATCTCTGGGTCTCATTTTTAAATAGGCTGGGTGCCATGGTTTGAATGTTTGTGTCCCTCTGATGTTTGTGTCCTCCAAGTAGGAGGATTGTTTGACCCCAGAAGTTTGACAGCAGCCTGGCCAACATAGTGAGACCCCAAAAAAATTAGCCCAGCATGGTAGAATGTGCCTGCAGTCCCAGCTACTCAGCAGGGTGATGTGGGAGGAAGGCTTGAGCCCAGGAGTTCCATGTAGTAGTTCAATGTCACTCTAAAATTCATGTTGAAACTTAATCCTCAATGCAACAATACTAAGAGGTACAGCCTTTACAATATGATTAGGCCATAAGGGCTCTGCCTCAAGGATAGGATTAGTGTCCTTATAAAAAGACTCAAGGGAGTAGTTTGGTCCCTTTGCCCCTTCCACCATGTGAGAATGCAGCAAGAAGGTGCAAGCCCTCACCAGACACCAAATTCTGCTGGTACTTTGATCTTGGATTTTCCAGCCTCCAGAACTATGAGAAATAAATTTCTATTCTTTATAAATTACCCAGGGTGTAATATTTTATTACAGCAGCAGGAACAGAATAAGACACTGGATGATCACCAAAGTTATTCCTGGCCATAAACACTTATATGACCCATTAAACAGTTTGGCAACAATTTGATAAAATGTACAAATGAGTGCTAGATGAGCAGTACAAGTGATCAAGGATTCAGGGGAAGGGATGAATACTATGAGAAGCAAGTTTAAAGGAGGTTGGGCAGGTAAAAACATTGGTGGACCTAAAAGACAGGAAAGATTTTGATAGATGTGAAAGAGAGGAAAAAGATTTCCAGGTTTGACAAGCAAAACAACAACAAAGGCATGGAGTGATTCGAGGTGCACCAGAAAGACCTCCCTGACAAAAAGATTTTCCCCATCATTTGTCAATAGATTCTGAATATTAGCTAATGGTTTTGAAGTTATTATTTGACCACAAATAAATTGCTATTTACAGTTGATAAGGATGAATGTGACCTCTGCCCTGCAGCCATTTGAAGTAATTTGTAGACTGGACACAGTGGCTCATGCCTGTAATCCCAGAACTTTGGGAGGCCGAGGCAGGAGGATCACTTGAACCCAGAAGTTCTAGACCAGCCTGGTCAACATAGTGAAGCTCTGTCCCTACAAAAAAGAAAAAATTAGCCAGGCATGGTGGCATGTGCCCGTAGTCCCAGCTACTCAGGAGGCTAAAATGGGAGGATGGCTTGAGCCCAGGGGTTCAATGTAGTAGTGAGCTATCATTGTGCCACTGCACTCCAGCCTGGGCAGCAGAGCAAGACCCTCTCTTGGGTCTTTGGTTATTAAAAATAACCATAATAATAATAATAATCTGTACAAGAATGTTTAATAAAAGATGTATACTAGGGTAGTAATAGCTGTTTCAAGGCAATGGATTGTAAGTGACTTTTATTATGTTTATCTGTATTTTTCTAAAATGAATATGAATTGTTATTTGTAATGGGAAAGAATAAAAGCATGTTTTTTTAACTTTTAAATACAATTAAGGAGGTGGTAACATCTTAAGTCATTAATGATTAATAGTGGGAGGGACTAGGTGACAGGGCTGGTACATAGCAAAAGGAGGAGATGCCAGAGGCACTGAGAGAGCTGTTGAAAATGGAGATAGCAAAGCAGTGACAACATTATTTTCCTACCTCATAAATTTGCCCATACAACATCCTATTTTAACTTCTAAAAGTCCATTTCATTCTTGCTTAGCCCCAATTTTACTTCTACCACCCAAAAGGATTCAAGGATGTTATTTAAAAGATCCCTTTTTAAGTGCTGATATACAAAGGGTAATGCAACTGAGATAAAAGCGTGGTGCCTTTTCAGTTGCTGTATATCTGCCAGTCATTCTTCACCACAGTCCCTACTCTCAGGTCTGTGGAACCCTGGAGTAGTGAGGAGTGGAAGGGTGGACAAGGTGACTCATAGTTACAAGCGTGATGGTGATAGTTTTTTATATACATTAAAATGTATTTTTAATTCATTCTCCCCTATGAATCAGGTTCTCTGCAGCCTTTTCACCAATATGGCCTCAGAGAAAGGGAAAAAGCAACTCCTCAGGAAGGAGAATGAAATAACTTAAAACTATTTTCTACCAAACAGAAGAGAAAAGAAAAGCTCATGGTGATGGGTAAGAAGATGTTAAAAAGATGGAGACATAAGCAGGAAAACATGGTTTCTTTGCCTTGGACCTAAATCTCAAATTGAGAGGTTTTAGGTGAAGGTTAAGGGAAAAGTCAAAAGTAGAGGATTTTTCTATTTTAAAATGGGCAAAATATCTTAATAGACATTTCTCAAAAGAAGACTTACAAATGGCCAACAGCTACATGAAAAAAAATGCTCAAAATCACTAATCATCAGAGAAATGAAAATCAAAACCACAATGAGATATCACTTCACACCCATTAGAATGGCTTTTATCAAAAAGACAAGAGACAAGAAATGTTGGCAAGGATGTGGAGAAAAAGAAACCCTTGTACACTGTTGGTGGAAATGTAAATTAGCATAGCCATTATGAAAACAGTATGCAGGCTCCTCAAAAAATTAAAAATAGAACTACCATATGATCCAGCAATCCCACTCCTGGGTATACATCCAAAGGAAATGAAATCAGTATGTCAAAGAGATATCTGTACTCTCATGCTAACTGCGGCATTATATAGTATTTCCATTTACAGATACAATAGACACAAATAGGCTGGGTGTGGTGGCTCAGGTCTGTCATCTCAGCACTTTGGGAGACTGAGTCTGGAAGATCACTTGAGGCCAGGAGTTCAAGATCAGTCTGGGCAACACAGTAAGACCCCAGTCTCTAAAAAAAAAAATTGTTTTAATTAGCCAGGCGTGGTGGCTAGTGTCTATAGTTCCACCTACATGGGAGGCTGAGCTGGGAAGATCACTTGAGCTCAGAGCTTTGAGGCTGCAGTGAGCTATGATTGTGCCACTGCACTCCGGCCTGGGCTTCCAACCTGGGTAACAGAGCAAGACCCTGTCTCTAAAACAAACAAAAAGACATAAATAACTTCAATTGCAAGAATAATAGTAAAATGTACTTAAATAATTAAAAAGTGGTGAGTTTTGAGTACTACCTTTCTTTTTAATATTGTAAGTTTATATAACTTATCTAATAATGGTTGTGTATAACAAGTGACTTGCAGAATTCCCCTAAACTTAACAATCAGCTCTGAAAAGCAAGCGTGAGCCAGTAGATCATGCTACTGCTTAAGAGCTCACACCCATTTACCACAGATATCATCTCGAAGAGGCAAGTGGAAGGAAAATTGAACAACTGAGTCATTTCCCCAAAATAAATTAACTTATCATTAATGATAAAGGTAAGTGGCTACTGCCACCTCTGCTGCCACCACTTTCAACCTCAAAGGTTCAGGAAGAGATGAAATCAGTTACCAAAACGTTACAGAAACTATTTTTTTTTAATATCTGAATTTTAGTGTGTGTCAGTTAGAAATTCTGTGCCAAGTATGGAATCCTTCAATGGAGGTAGCTTATGTGGGTAGAGGTTTATTGCATTCACATGTCAAACAATAAGGCTTATTACTTCATGGTCAGAAAATAGCTGCCTCAGGTCCAGGCAATACATTTGTTTTCAAGCCAAGATGAAGGGGCAAGCAGCACAGCAGTTTCTCTGCTCTTTTATCAAGAGCACAAAAGCTTTCCCAGGAGTCTTCCTTCCCCATTCCCTTCTTCCCAGTGGACTTCTGCTGCTTAAATCTTACTGGTCAGAACAAGGTTACTCAGCCACCCCTAGCTGCAGGGAAGCTATCCTTATCCTTAATAGAAGATATTCTGATTGGCTGAAACCAGTCAAGATCCATTGCCCGGGCTGAGTACATTGCTGCCAATATATGAACAAACTCTGGGTTCTGTTAGGGAGGAAGACTTGGGTAATGGAGAATGGGCAAGCTGGCAGCAGAGTCTGGTGCAGTTTAAGTCAATATTTCTAACCCCAATTTACACAGCAGATAAAAAGTAAAAGGACTATTTTAAATGGAAAAGAGCCAAGATTGGCATTTGCTTGCCAGAGCATAAGATGGAAATGCAGGAAGAGCCTGGAAGTGTCTCTCATATCTAAGGCAGAATGCTACCAGGGATACAGACGAGTAGGGCCTGGACGTCTTAGCTGCTGCTGGACCTCCAGGTCCCACCGGCCATCATGCTGACTGAACAGCCACTGTAAGAACAGGAAATGGGGTACAGACAATGAAGTCCAATGTTAAAGAGGTTTCCCTGTCCAGGAAAACAAAGGAACAATAGACTCTTACGCTTAATATCTTAAGAGTTTTGTGGTGCTTTCTGAGGACCTGAGGCCCACTTGCTCTTCCCTTAGGACATAGCTCATGTTTCATAAAGCTGGGGTGAGCAGTAGGACTGAGAAGAAAAGTGAGAAGATTCCTCCTTCCCTGCCTCTAATGAACAAACCTTGGGACTAGCAAAGGTTAATTACTTGCCTGATCCAGGCTTATTCCTTGAAAAGGAGCTGAATGACTAAACATTTGTGAACATTGAGTCGCACGGCCCATCAGCAAATGGAGCCTGCCCTACTCTAACCAGGCACATGACCATCACCTGGGCAATGGACTAATTGTAGGACTGATGCTGGATTCAGAAAAAAAGCAAGTCAGAGCTGTTCAGGAGGCTACAGGGGCTGGGGGAGTGAGAATTACAACTAAACAGGACTTAAATGTAAAATTAAAAGTTCCACATTAGCTTTTCTGAAATAAAATATAAGTCTTTTATTTGAATAAGCTGAATAAATGCAAATGATATCAGGCAGAAAAGATCTGAGATTTGTCTATCCACTGCAAAAATTACACATGTGAATTGTTTATTCTTCTAGTGAAACATATCTAATGCTTTTCCCCTCTCATAATATTAACTTGTTTAAAGAACATTTATACGATAACATCTTGAGTTCTTTGTTTTCTAGGTTTCTCAATCAAAGTTCTCTTCTTGAAGTCTTTGTGAAAAAAAAAATTGCTGCCTCTTTAAACTACTGCTCAGGCATGAAAATGTTTAACTAATTTCATTTTCTTGATAAAGTTTATCTGTGATCAGAACTGAGTCATACCAGAAATACTTCTATAAGATTTGACCTTTTACTTAAATCCCACATTGAGATAATATACTCAAAATGGTTATCAATAAGACCTTTGTTTTTTAAAGCACATCTGAAATAAATCACTTTTTAAAAGCAGAAAACTGTTTTCAATTAAGTCTTTTACAGGCAATCAGCTTGAAAGTTATACTTGCCCTTGTATTTTTTATATATATAAATTATGCCCAAGAGTGCCATGATAGCAGCATTATGCTAACTATGCCTTACCTTTGTATTTACTTCTTGTCAAAATAAGCTTTACAAATTAATTGGTTTTAGAGTGCTTTATGACCAATAATGACTGCATTATACTAGTCCCAGAGTAAAAGCAATGCAAGCAGCAACTACTTTTTCTTGTTATTGAGAAACACCTAGTCTAATTAGATAAGGATAATTAATTCTTAATTTCTTCTGATGAAGAGTTTTCTTGCAGTAGAACAACTTTACCCCATTCCAACAATGTTTATCACTTAGAAAAGCTTTAAAGAGACTTCTGCTTGAGTCTCTGACCCAAGTAATTCTGTGATACCTACACAGGGCTAACTACTAGGCTTGGCCTCCTGTATGTTTTAACCACCTCACCCTTTCATCAGTGAATCCTATCTGCTCTTCAGATGCTGGGAGCATACTAGATAAGTAGATAATTTTAAAAGTATCCATTCAAAAATAGGCATTTCATGCCTATAATCCCAGCATTTTGAGAGGCTGAGGCAGGAGGATTGCTTGAGCCCAGGAGTTTGAAATGCCTGGACAACATAGCAAGATCATGTCTCTGGCTTTAAAAAAAAAAAAAAAAAGGCATTTCTCTTATTTTTTAAGTTTCCCATTTTTCCCCATTTGCTTTCGCCCTAGATCCCATCCATGTCAGTGGCTGCTTTTATTAGTGGCAGATTTTGCATTTTCCTTAGAGATTTACTAAGAACATCCTAGAGGAGCAAAATTCAGAACTAAACAAGAAAAAAAGAACAAAATCCAGGAATACAATAATTATATATATATTTTTATCTAAATTACTATATAATGAGTTTGCTGCTTCTAAAATTAGTGGTAAGGGGCAGTTTTTTAAAAATTAGATCAAGGTTGGAAGAGATGTTTACCCAAAGGACCTAGAGATGAGAAGAGTCAGCATTTGGAAAAAGCTGAGAATCTCATTAGCCCAAAGGGGTGAGTACAAGGCAGGAAAGGAAAAGCAAAGCTGAACTTTGAGAAGTTGGATAGATAGGAGCAAAGAGCAGTCCAGGATAGGGTCTCGAGCAACTAGGACACCCTTTTCCAGTCCCCAACCACATAGAGGAAGGGGAAGAAGAGAAGAACAGTGACCAAGCTGAAAGTCTGAATTGAACGCACAAAAAACAGCAATAAGAATGACCATAGACTTCAGATAAAGCCATTCTTCCTCTCAAGTCTTTCTTTTGGACCAGTTACTGGGCCCAAGATCTCTGAGAAGTTTTGCCACAGAAGTAACATCATTACAACATGTTAGCATCCGGGTTAACTGGATTAAGAATATTAGGAGCTACATCTCCAGCCCTCTTGGATAAGCCACCTGCAAATGAAAGAGCCCCATACCTAGAACTTGCCACCCAAAAGATATGTCCCTGTGCTGTGGCCCAAACAGCTCCACCAACTGGACGAACCTATAACTTGTTGACAGCTTTCTCTCTCTGGTTCTCAGATGAGCAATGATGATAAAACAAAACCAAAAGACATCTTATTGAGGAAGATCAGCTCCAGTGGATTTCTCTGAGACAACCCAAGTTAGATGGAGCTAATGGGAAAAAACACAGGAATTCTTTAAACTATCATTCAAGCAAAACATCTCTCCTAACTGTTCCTTTTAAAGTAGCTAGACCTGTTAGAGATTTTATTGAGTGGATATAAGCACTTTCTACAGAAACTTTTTTTTTAAAGTACATCACCTTTTCATAGAACAGAGGAAGAGCTGTCACATCAGTTCCTGATGCCAAGCACAGCAATATAAAGTATATACCCTACGAGTTAGATGAAGCAGAGGAAAGGGATCAAGAGATTAATATACCTCTTTGACAAAAGCACCCAAAATAAATAATTTTATTATTTATTGCAATTCTCTAATGCCTTATTTTTCACTGAGCTCTAAAAACATGATCATATCCATCAAGTAATACCCATATATATGCATGGGAATTCAATTGTAATTTACATGTTCCTATACTCTCCATGGATGCTGTGATGGTTAATTTTAATGTGTCAACTTGACTGGGCCATAGGGTGCCTGGACATTTGGCCAAACACTCTTTTGAGTGTGTCTATAAGAATGTTTGTGGGTGAGATTAACATTTGAATTGGTAGAGTGAGTAAAGCAGATCACCCTCCCTAATGTATGTGGGCTTCATCCAATCAGTTGAAGACTGAACAGAACAAAAAGGCTGAATGAGAGAGAATTCCTTCTGTCTGACTACCTTCAAGCTGGGACATCTGTCTTTTCCTGCTTTTGGACTCAAACTGAAATATCAGCTCTTCCTCAGTCTTGAGCCTGCAGGGAAGTTTTAGAGTAAAACTTAAGACCCATCAGCTCTCCTGGGTCCCAGTTTAACAACTCACCCTGCAAATCTTTGGACTTTTGGGACTTGTCAAGTTCTACAATCACATGAGCCAATTCCTTATAATGAATGTATTTATATACAGAGAGAGAGAGAGATATGTGTATGTATGTATATATGGAGAACCTATATCACTCCTATTGTTTCTGTTCTGTGGAAAGCCCTGAATAATACAGATGCATCTATAAATTTATAGCAAAGCTGTGTAAAGGATAAAGATATACTAAATCATCTTAGTCATTTTCCTCTCCCCTAGAGCCCTGTGTCCTGCTCTCATCCTGCTAGGAGTAACTCAAAGAATAATTTGGGGTAGAAGTCATCCTCAGACTGGAAAGGAATGAGGCACAGCACCACTACCATGCTCAGAATTAACACCTAAATTTACTACCTTTATATATGGCCTTCTGGAAGCAAATGGTTTTAAACAACTTTATTTCTAAGGAGAGACCAAAAGGAGAAGTGAGGAGTGTGGCTGTGGGCCCACTGTTTGGTAAATACTCTCCTCATAGTGACCTTACTAATTTAATGAAAGTGTGAAGGCAGATGGATCTGGTTTGCAGGGTCTTAGATGACTTTATTGAACACATCATATCAAAGTGAGAACAAGCAATATGTCTCAAGCCAAGATCAAAGAGTTTTAAATAAGCAAAATATTCCTACTAATACGAAAATTTCATTCACCAAAATTCTGGAGCAATGTGGCTTATTCTCACAAGAAAACCCACCAGAGCTAGACAGAACATGTTCCAGAGGACTGCATACACCAGGGAAGGTCAGTGTGGTGTGCAGGGGCACAAAGGATGAGAGAACCACCCAGAGTGAGGACACTGTAGGCAGAGCAAGAGAGAGATTTTCATAGTTGTCATGAGCGGAAACTGGCAAGAAGGAAAGAGGTGTCAAGGAATTGTTTAGGAAGCTTTCTGTATCCTTTCACTATATAAAATCCCTATGCAAAGCCTCCTAAAAATAAAACTTACAGCAAATATTTACATTATTCTTCAAAGTTTCTCAAGTTGGACTGTTGTTTCTTTGAATGTTAAACTACAAAGAGACTGAGCCCATACCAGGAGACCTGGCTTTGTCGGTTACACTGCATTAGACAAAGTCCATCTTCAGACTGCAACATCTTTCCCAATGCCCATCAGCACAGACCTTTCCCATCACTATAACAACCTACAATCCACTGTAAACAGTGGGGTCATCATCAAGAAAAGTGAAAGAACTGAGCTTTGGTATTTTGTGTTGTCTATTTCAGAAGTCTTTCCTTATTTTTATCATTCTTAGTACCTTAGTATCTCAGCACGCATCAACTAACTCTAAAAACAAGACAAAACAAAAAAAAAAGCAAATTGGGTTATGTCCAACATTTTGGCTCCAGGCATGGCTATAGGTTTCCTCTGCAATGTCTCAGACCAATAGAAAGATTACATAGACGCTATATAGCAAATGTAGAGAAGGTTACAAATCCCAGCTTAACCTACAATTTCATCACCTGAGAAAACTAGAAAATATTTTAGGTTAAAAAAGAAAAGGAAAACAGACTGTAACCAGTCTGTGAATTACCTATCACAAAAGACACTATAAAGAGGAATCAGACACTACTGTTGTATAATATCTTAGGTCACAGTTACATTCAAAAGTCAGCACTTAGGACTAAAATTACATATCTTCAAAATTAACCCTTGAAAATCCCTAAGGAAGGCACCATGTTGGAGACACATTTCTCAGTTAAGTCCAACACATCCAGATTTTCCTCCAAAGTTGGAACAAATGACTATGACTTTGGTTGAGACCAGAGACCTAGCTTCCACTTAGAGACATGTGGTATTGCCTCTCGGCCTTTTGGCTAAGATCGTGTATAAAGACTATGGCAACAAGTTGTATCAATAAATATTAGAATTATACTTGGCACAATGAAAACGTCACACTCTGAGCTGCACATGGCAACAAAAATGATAAAGGTAACAACAGGTTCTTTTCTATCATCTTCTGCATACTCTAGGGAAAACACTCACTGGCTGGAATGGAAAGTAAAATTATATCATATAACGGAATTTGTTTAAGCTACACATACATTTTTTGGAGACTTGACTGTATTCTGAAGGAAAAAAGCATGGAAAAGAAGGAACATCAAACTGGTGGACTTGACCTGAATACCCACTGTCGCTCACTCTAAATCTATTTGGATGTTTAGCCTCACAGCAAATGCACCTGGCTGAAAGTCTATAAAGAAACCATTCTGTCCTTAGAGTCTCAGAATTATCCTTAAGGTAGAGAAAGGAGACGGTGCCTCTAGACTTGATGTTGCCCCAGAAGTTAATTTAAGAAAACACCTGAAGGAGGAGCCAAGATGGCCGAATAGGAACAGCTCCGGTCTACAGCTCCCAGCGTAAGCGACGCAGAAGACGGGTGATTTCTGCATTTCCATCTGAGGTACCGGGTTCATCTCACTAGGGAGTGCCAGACAGTGGGCGCAGGTCAGTGGGTGCGCGCACCGTGCGCAAGCCAAAGCAGGGCGAGGCATTGCCTCACTTGGGAAGCGCAAGGGGTCAGGGAGTTCCCTTTCCGAGTCAAAGAAAGGGGTGACGGACTCACCTGGAAAATCGGGTCACTCCCACCCGAATACTGCGCTTTTCGGACCAGCTTAAAAAACGGCGCACTACGAGATTATATCCCGCACCTGGCTCGGAGGGTCCTACGCCCACGGAGTCTCGCTGGTTGCTAGCACAGCAGTCTGAGATCAAACTGCAAGGCGGCAGCGAGGCTGGGGGAGGGGCGCCCGCCATTGCCCAGGCTTGATTAGGTAAACAAAGCAGCCGGGAAGCTCGAACTGGGTGGAGCCCACCACAGCTCAAGGAGGCCTGCCTGCCTCTGTAGGCTCCACCTCTGGGGGCAGGGCACAGACAAACAAAAAGACAGCAGTAACCTCTGCAGACTTAAATGTCCCTGTCTGACAGCTTTGAAGAGAGCAGTGGTTCTCCCAGCACGCAGCTGGAGATCTGAGAACCGGCAGACTGCCTCCTCAAGTGGGTCCCTGACCCCTGACCCCCGAGCAGCCTAACTGGGAGGCACCCCCCAGTAGGGGCAGACTGACACCTCACACGGCAGGGTACTCCAACAGACCTGCAGCTGAGGGTCCTGTCCGTTAGAAGGAAAACTAACAAACAGAAAGGACATCCACACGAAAAACCCATCTGTACATCATCATCAAAGACCAAAAGTAGATAAAACCACAAAGATGGGGAAAAAACAGAAGAGAAAAACGGGAAACTCTAAAACGCAGAGTGCTTCTCCTCCTCCAAAGGAACGCAGTTCCTCACCAGCAACGGAACAAAGCTGGATGGAGAATGACTTTGACGAGCTGAGAGAAGAAGGCTTCAGACGATCAAATTACTCTGAGCTACGGGAGGACATTCAAACCAAAGGCAAAGAAGTTGAAAACTTTGAAAAAAATTTAGAAGAATGTATAACTAGAATAACCAATACAGAGAAGTGCTTAAAGGAGCTGATGGAGCTGAAAACCAAGGCTCGAGAACTACGTGAAGAATGCAGAAGCCTCAGGAGCCGATGTGATCAACTGGAAGAAAGGGTATCAGCGATAGAAGATCAAATGAATGAAATGAAGCAAGAGGGGAAGTTTAGAGAAAAAAGAATAAAAAGAAATGAGCAAAGCCTCCAAGAAATATGGAACTATGTGAAAAGACCAAATCTACATCGGATTGGTGTACCTGAAAGTGATGGGGAGAATGGAACCAAGTTGGAAAACACACTGCAGGATATTTTCCAGGAGAACTTCCCCAATCTAGCAAGGCAGGCCAACGTTCAGATTCAGGAAATACAGAGAACGCCACAAAGATACTCCTCGAGAAGAGCAACTCCAAGACACATAATTGTCAGATTCACCAAAGTGGAAATGAAGGAAAAAATGTTAAGGGCAGCCAGAGAGAAAGGTCGGGTTAACATCAAAGGGAAGCCCATCAGACTAACAGCGGATCTCTTGGCAGAAACCCTACAAGCCAGAAGAGAGTGGGGGCCAATATTCAACATTCTTAAAGAAAAGAATTTTCAACCCAGAATTTCATATCCAGCCAAACTAAGCTTCATAAGTGAAGGAGAAATAAAATACTTTACAGACAAGCAAATGCTGAGAGATTTTGTCACCACCAGGCCTGCCCTAAAAGAGCTCCTGAAGGAAGCGCTAAACATGGAAAGGAACAACCAGTACCAGCCACTGCAAAATCATGCCAAAATGTAAAGACCATCGAGACTAGGAAGAAACTGCATCAACTAACGAGCAAAATAACCAGCTAACATCATAATGACGGGATCAAATTCACACATAACCATATTAACTTTAAATGTAAATGGACTAAATGCTCCAATTAAAAGACACAGACTGGCAAATTGGATAAAGAGTCAAGACCCATCAGTGTGCTGTATTCAGGAAACCCATCTCATGTGCAGAGACACACATAGGCTCAAAATAAAAGGATGGAGGAAGATCTACCAAGCAAATGGAAAACAAAAAAAAGGCAGGGGTTGCAATCCTAGTCTCTGATAAAATAGACTTTAAACCAACAAAGATCAAAAGAGACAAAGAAGGCCATTACATAATGGTAAAGGGATCAATTCAACAAGAAGAGCTAACTATCCTAAATATATATGCACCCAATACAGGAGCACCCAGATTCATAAAGCAAGTCCTGAGTGACCTACAAAGAGACTTAGACTCCCACACATTAATAATGGGAGACTTTAACACCCCACTGTCAACATTAGACAGACCAACGAGACAGAAAGTCAACAAGGATACCCAGGAATTGAACTCAGCTCTGCACCAAGCAGACCTAATAGACATCTACAGAACTCTCCACCCCAAATCAACAGAATATACATTTTTTTCAGCACCACACCACACCTATTCCAAAATTGACCACATACTTGGAAGTAAAGCTCTCCTCAGCAAATGTAAAAGAACAGAGATTGTAACAAACTATCTCTCAGACCACAGTGCAATCAAACTAGAACTCAGAATTAAGAATCTCACTCAAAACTGCTCAACTACATGGAAACTGAACAACCTGCTCCTGAATGACTACTGGATACATAACGAAATGAAGGCAGAAATAAAGATGTTCTTTGAAACCAATGAGAACAAAGACACAACATACCAGAATCTCTGGGACACATTCAAAGCAGTGTGTAGAGGGAAATTTATAGCACTAAATGCCCACAAGAGAAAGCAGGAAAGATCCAAAATTGACACCCTAACATCACAATTAAAAGAACTAGAAAAGCAAGAGCAAACACATTCAAAAGCTAGCAGAAGGCAAGAAATAACTAAAATGAGAGCAGAACTGAAGGAAATAGAGACACAAAAAACCCTTCAAAAAATTAATGAATCCAGGAGCTGGTTTTTTGAAAGGATCAACAAAATTGATAGACCGCTAGCAAGACTAATAAAGAAAAAAAGAGAGAAGAATCAAATAGACACAATAAAAAATGATAAAGGGGATATCACCACCAATCCCACAGAAATACAAACTACCATCAGAGAATACTACAAACACCTCTACGCAAATAAACTAGAAAATCTAGAAGAAATGGATAAATTCCTCGACACATACACTCTCCCAAGACTAAACCAGGAAGAAGTTGAATCTCTGAATAGATCAATAACAGGAGCTGAAATTGTGGCAATAATCAATAGTTTACCAACCAAAAAGAGTCCAGGACCAGATGGATTCACAGCCGAATTCTACCAGAGGTACAAGGAGGAACTGGTACCATTCCTTCTGAAACTATTCCAATCAATAGAAAAAGAGGGAATCCTCCCTAACTCATTTTATGAGGCCAGCATCATTCTGATACCAAAGCCGGGCAGAGACACAACCAAAAAAGAGAATTTTAGACCAATATCCTTGATGAACATTGATGCAAAAATCCTCAATAAAATACTGGCAAAACGAATCCAGCAGCACATCAAAAAGCTTATCCACCATGATCAAGAGGGCTTCATCCCTGGGATGCAAGGCTGGTTCAATATACGCAAATCAATAAATGTAATCCAGCAAATGTAAAACAGAGCCAAAGACAAAAACCACATGATTATCTCAATAGATGCAGAAAAGGCCTTTGACAAAATTCAACAACCCTTCATGCTAAAAACTCTCAATAAATTAGGTATTGATGGGACGTATTTCAAAATAATAAGAGCTATCTATGACAAACCCACAGCCAATATCATACTAAATGGGCAAAAACTGGAAGCATTCCCTTTGAAAACTGGCACAAGACAGGGATGCCCTCTCTCACCGCTCCTATTCAACATAGTGTTGGAAGTTCTGGCCAGGGCAATTAGGCAGGAGAAGGAAATAAAGGGTATTCAATTAGGAAAAGAGGAAGTCAAATTGTCCCTATTTGCAGACGACATGATTGTATATCTAGAAAACCCCATTGTCTCAGCCCAAAATCTCCTTAAGCTGATAAGCAACTTCAGAAAAGTCTCAGGATACAAAATCAATGTACAAAAATCACAAGCATTCTTATACACCAACAACAGACAAACAGAGAGCCAAATCATGAGTGAACTCCCATTCACAATTGCTTCAAAGAGAATAAAATACCTAGGAATCCAACTTACAAGGGATGTGAAGGACCTCTTCAAGGAGAACTACAAACCACTGCTCAATGAAATAAAAGAGGATACAAACAAATGGAATAACATTCCATGCTCATGGGTAGGAAGAATCAATATCGTGAAAATGGCCATACTGCCCAAGGTAATTTTATAGATTCAATGCCATCCCCATCAAGCTACCAATGCCTTTCTTCACAGAATTGGAAAAAACTACTTTAAAGTTCATATGGAACCAAAAAAGGGCCCGCATCGCCAAGGCAATCCTAAGCCAAAAGAACAAAGCTGGAGGCATCACACTACCTGACTTCAAACTATACTACAAGGCTACAGTAACCAAAACAGCATGGTACTGGTACCAAAACAGAGATATAGATCAATGGAACAGAACAGAGCCCTCAGAAATAACGCCGCATATCTACAACTATCTGATCTTTGACAAACCTGAGAAAAACAAGAAATGGGGAAAGGATTCCCTATTTAATAAATGGTGCTGGGAAAACTGGCTAGCCATATGTAGAAAGCTGAAACTGGATCCCTTCCTTACACCTTATACAAAAATCAATTCAAGATGGATTAAAGACTTAAACGTTAGACCTAAAACCATAAAAACCCTAGAAGAAAACCTAGGCATTACCATTCAGGACATAGGCATGGGCAAGGACTTCATGTCTAAAACACCAAAAGCAATGGCAATAAAAGACAAAATTGACAAATGGGATCTAATTAAACTAAAGAGCTTCTGCACAGCAAAAGAAACTACCATCAGAGTGAACAGGCAACCTACAAAATGGGAGAAAATTTTGCAACCTACTCATCTGACAAAGGGCTAACATCCAGAATCTACAATGAACTCCAACAAATTTACAAGAAAAAAACAAACAACCCCATCAAAAAGTGGGCAAAGGACATGAACAGACACTTCTCAAAAGAAGACATTTATGCAGCCAAAAAACACATGAAAAAATGCTCATCATCACTGGCCATCAGAGAAATGCAAATCAAAACCACAATGAGATACCATCTCACACCAGTTAGAATGGCAATCATTACAAAGTCAGGAAACAACAGGTGCTGGAGAGGATGTGGAGAAATAGGAACACTTTTACACTGTTGGTGGGACTGTAAACTAGTTCAACCATTGTGGAAGTCAGTGTGGTGATTCCTCAGGGATCTAGAACTAGAAATACCATTTGACCCAGCATATACCCAAAGGACTATAAATCATGCTGCTATAAAGACACATGCACATGTATGTTTATTGTGGCATTATTCACAATAGCAAAGACTTGGAACCAACCCAAATGTCCAACAATGATAGACTGGATAAAGAAAATGTGGCACATATACACCATGGAATACTATGCAGCCATAAAAAATGATGAGTTCATGTCCTTTGTAGGGACATGGATGAAATTGGAAATCATCATTCTCAGTAAACTATCACAAGAACAAAAAACCAAACGCTGCATATTCTCACTCATAGGTGGGAATTGAACAATGAGATCACATGGACACAGGAAGGGGAATATCACACTCTGGGGACTGTGGTGGGGTGGGGGGAGTGGGGAGGGATAGCATTGGGAGATATACCTAATGCTAGATGACGAGTTAGTGGGTGCAGCGTACCAGCATGGCACATGTATACATATGTAACTAACCTGCACAATGTGCACATGTACCCTAAAACTTAAAGTATAATTAAAAAAAAAAAAACCCTAACAAAAAAAAGAAAAGAAAACACCTAAGAAAAGCCACAGTCTGTTTTCCACTGACTTAACAGGTAGTTGTGGCCATATGAAGGCCAGAAATGACAATGGGAACAGACACAAGCCATGTTTTTAAAAACTGAGAAGTTAAAAGAGAGCACTTCCCAGTTTCAGAGTCAAGAGTTCGCAACTCATCCTAACAATGCTAGAACAAGGAGATGTGACATGAGCACACTTTAAACACCTTAGTTTATAAAGTATTAGAAACCCAGCTGGGGCACTGAGCAGCTGCTCTTCTAAGAAAGCTCTTTGGGGCTGGGAATGGTGGCTCATGCCTGTAATCCCAGCATTTTGGGAAGCCAATCTGGGTGGATCACTTGAGGCCAGGAGTTCAAGATCAGCTTGGCCAACATGGCAAAACCCTGTCTCCACTAAAAGTACAAAAATTAGCCAGGTGCAGTGGTTCCTGCCTGTAGTCCCAGCTACTCAGAAGGCTGAGGCAGGAGAATCACTTGAACCTGGGAGTTGGAGGTTGCAATGAGCTGAGGCAGCACCACTGTGTGAGACTCTGTCTCCAAAAAAAAAAAACAAAAACAAAAACAAACAAACAAAAAAACTCTTTGGCAACCTATGACCATCAGCCCTATCCTAGCATCAAGACCGGCAGAGGCAGGTACCTATGTCTGCATTTGAGAGAAGTTGTATAGGAATCTGGTTCAGAAGCATCCTTTGTAATTCCCGTTCTCTGTCCTTCAATTGCCATCAGTTCAGTGCAGCCTTGAACTGTAATCCCCAAACTAGCCCTTGTCTTTTCCCCTGAGTTAGCAAGAAAAAGCAGAGCAACAATGGAACCATGAGAAGGAGAGGAAAGGAGATGAAGAATTAAGGTCTGAAGAGGTAAACAGACATGGAGGCTGCACCAGAAATGGCCTAGCATGACTGCCACCTCCTGCTGCATTCATGTACTCACTCAACAAATACTGATTGGGTGTCTAATATGTGCACAATATTCTCTTGAACATTTCTCATGTTAGACTGTCTTAAAGGGGGATTACTTCCAGCACCTTTTTTATTAAGGCTCACTGCCTCATCTTGGGAGTAAGCATGGGCTTTTCTTTATGGAGAGTCATGCTACTTACCCCACCTTCACACAATCAGAGGCTCCTAGCCTGGGAGGTAATGAAAAGAAGAGGAGAATTCAACCACAGCTGTAGGAGAATTGCCTCAGATATGGTAAGCTTCCCAAATCAAAGCAGGGACTGAGTTCATGGCATTTGGTGTCCCCCCTACCCACCCAAAAAACAAACAAACAAACAAACAAACAATCTTCATCTTCCCTGCAGATCCCTGGAGGGACAGTTTTAGAAGAGAAATCTGAGAACACTTAGGGAAGTCAATGAGGGTAATTTATAGTAATACAAGAGATTTTTGAGTTCAGAGATCGACAACAGCATCTCTAAGATTTCAACCCAAGTTGACACATACAGCAAGGGTTGTATGGTGAGACAGATGGAGGATCCATTTCGTCTTCTCTTAGAAGAAAGATGCCTGCTGTCCAAGGGCTATTTCTCAAATAGCCCTTATTCTCCCTGTGGCTGAGCAAATGACGAAAATGTTGTTCCAAAGCCACCAAATTCATCTTTTCTTTGGTCGAGCAAAAATGTGCCCATTTGTGACAGTGCAGGTTTAGGCAGTTCGAAAACAAGATCACAGGCAAGGAAATCCAGCCATGATTTTCTGAAAGCCATCCTCAAGATTGAAGCTAGGGTCTGTCTTGGCTGTCCTTGACATTTTGTTTGTCTATCTTTCTTTTTTGTCAAAAACTGTATCTATTTTTTTAAAGTAATAGCCCCAACAAGATAATGACCTGATGTAACTGTACCTACATGAGACAATGCTGAGAGCAGAAAATCCAAGAGTACCCAGACCAGGGATCCAAGCAGAGTGTCCTGCTGAAAGCAGACGATAATGCCTATCTCATCTCAGGTAATGTTTTGTTCCAAAAACACTCCACTCAAGTAGTCTTGTTATTTTATTTTATTTTATTTTTAATGTTTTTTTTTTTTTGAGACAGGATCTTGCTCTGTTGCTCAGGCTGGAGTACAGTGGCACGATCATAGCTCACTGCAGCCTCGACCTCCCAGGCTCAAGTGATCCTCCCACCTCAGCCTCCCAAGTAGCTTGGACTACAGGTACAGGCATGTGCCACGACGCCCTGCTAATTTTTTAATTTTTTGTAGAGACGGGGTTTCACCATGTTGCCAAGGCTGGTCTTGAACTCCTGACCTCAAGTAATCCTCCCACCTTGATCTCCCAAAGTGCTGGGATTACAGGCATGAGCCACCACCCCCAGCCTTGTCTGGTTATTTATCTCATTAAATGAAGCACTAAATCATGGTAAAACCATAAAGCACAGTGCAAAATAACTTATTATTATTATTATTCCATTGCCTTGAGTCTGATTTGGAAAAATCATTTTAATGGTACGAACACTGAGAAACAGAACTGCCAATTACCTTACTCTAACCCATAGTTTATTAGTTATGTGCTTATAGCAGAGGAAAAAGTTATGTACAGACCCGTTTAAGAGCCTAAAATACAAAGTTTGAGGTGAAGGGGAAGAGGAAGATTTGGAATAAAAGAGGACAGACTTCCAATCCCTTCTATGTGGATTTCCAGGGAAGTGACAAGCGGAATACAAAAACAGGGAAAAGCTTTTATCAGTACTGGAAACTAGAGAGGGCATATACACTGTCAAAAATGTTGAGGAATTTCTGGATGCACTACAGAGGCACAGAGCCCTGACCCCACCTCCTACCCCCAACACACAATTCCTTCCCACACACATATACATACAGAAGTCAGTGGAAGAGACCCTCATAAAAGGCCACTAGCACTTCCTTACATGGAAGGTGGGTGCAGACCAAGGGGTGGGCAGTCACATGATGTCCACCTAGAAACTTCCCTTGGAAGGGGGGCCGCATGGTCATTTAGGCAGAGGAGTAGAGTTCCTGGCAGAGATGGTCCATCTGCCCCAAGATAAAGTTGCCAACGATGTCAGTCTAAAACTGCTTCTTCACTCTCTGCACCCCCATTCCCACAGGTTCTGGACCTCTGATGAAGTGATGCAAATTTACATCAAATGTAAATATTCCCTGTTCTTGTCATTTGAACCTGAAGGATTTGTGCAGTTCCCCATATCAATTTCTGCTAGATCTCACCTCAACTCCTACTTTATTACAAGATAGTAAGCAATAACACAGCTTTGTCTATAAGGATGAACAAATACAGTAAAAGCCTGTATAGCCAACCTGCACTAAATGACTATACATTTAACCAGTGCTCCCTATGTCCTCAGGGAAACATACTGGCTGATACCAGGCATGCTCAGTGCTCCTGGCTCGCAGCCTTCTCCCTCGTAAGCCTGTAGGCTTCTACTCCCAGCAATTGCATGGTTCGCTTACCAACAGGCAATTGATAGAAAAGTTGTGCCACTTGTATTTGTTATTATAATCATATTTAATTAAATATTTTGTCTGATGAATGTGACAATGAAAATAGTTACATTAAAAAATAGGTTGAATCCTTTTAAAGAATCAATACAGATATGTTGCTAAGATAATCTGCTCTTAAACTGTATATGACAAGTGTTAATGGCAGGGAAAAATAGTAAAAATACACCAGGATTCTTTACTCATTGTATCACAGTGTCTTTAAGATCTTGCTCCTGTCTAAAGAAACTGAAACTGGAAATCATAGGTAATTCATAATGAGTATGGTTTATGAAAGAGAGATGATATGAATAATTAGTGGACCCATTTTGGAAGAAAATGTCTTGATCCTAAAGGATTGGTTAATAGAATGCACATTGGAGTTTTATTTTAAAAGATGTGTCTATATTGTTTTTATGATTCTACACCTTAACCAGCTTCTTTAGATTAACCAAGCAACTACTGATTCTGAGCACAAGATGTAAGAAGGCTACTCCCAAGAAGCCTACTCACAAGAAGGCTACTCCCAAAAACAAATCAACAGAGCTATTAAAAGAGATTATGGTTTGGCTGGGCACAGTGGCTCATGCCTGTAATCCCAGCATTTTGGGAGGCCAAGGCAGGTGGATCACTTGAGGTCAGGAGTTCCAGACCAGCCTGGCCAACATGATAAAACCCCGTTTCTACTAAAGATACAAAAACTAGCTGGGTGTGGTGGCACATGCCTGTAATCCCAGCTTCTTGGGAGGCTGAGGCGCTGCAATCGCTTAAACCTGGGAGGCAGAAGCTGTAATGAGCCCAGATCGTGTGACTGCACTCCAGCTGGGCAACAAAGCAAGACTCCATCTCAAAAAAAGATATTATGGTTCAAACAGAGAGGATAGACCTGAAAAAAATAGTAGAAAATGCTTCCCTTTGATTTCCTACAAGGGAGAGAAGAAATTTTAAAATGTTTGGAAACTAATTTGCCAAATGATCATCTTCTTACTGACTAACTCAATGAATGAACAATTCACTGAGCAATCATCTGGCAAATACTTTACACAGGGTTTAGAGCAATTTCTCATAGCCATTGCACCAGGGCACAGGAAGGTGCAGAAGCAGAAGCAATAGGGACAGGGGCAAAAGTAATTAAGACAAAAAACAGTGCTTTAAAAAATAAACAAACAAATGGAAAACACTTGACAATCCCATAGAAAATGTTGACCATTCTAAAAATTCTCAGAGTCTGGAATGTGAAAAACAGGCAAAGTTCATATTAAACAGCAGTTGGCCAATGCATGCCCAGGAGGAGAACAGCAGTGACAACAGGGACAAAGTAAAAAATATAAACCTCAATTTTTCAGCAAAATCATTATTTGGTCAAGTGATTTTTGCAGAATTAGCTTTGGTGAGCTGGTCATTTACCAAATGGTCTTTGGTATATTCATGTTGGGTGAAGTAGCCAGCTTCCAAGGTTAAAAGGACAGCCTTCTGGCTTGAGCGAAGGAATCACTTAACTCCAAAGTCAGTTCCATAGGGTAAGGGACAATATCTATTTGGTTTACTCTGCATTTACCCCAAGGCCCAACACATACCAGACACTCAAAAACTATGTTTCATGAATAAATGTTGAAGACTAATAATTAACAAAAAGGTTTTATACATAGGTCAAGGCCCAGAGAGGCAAGAGCCTTGAGTGTTATGCTGTGCATGCTGCGACTTACCCTATCTGTAAAAAGGAACTCATTGAAGGCTTCTGAGCAGCAAAGTAACATGACTGAAAGAAGTGGCAGGAAGAGTAACCTGTTTTTAATTAGCAGAATACACTTAAAGAGAAGAAACTGCAACCCAAATGTCTCTCAGTGGATGAATGAATAAACAAAATGTGGCATAGACATATAATGGAATATTATTCAGCCTTAAAAAGGAAGGAAATTCTGAAACATGCTACAACATAGATGAACTTTGAGGACATTATGCAAAGTGAAACAAGCCAGCCACAAAAGGACCTATATTGTATACTTCCACTTATATGAGGTACTTTGAGTAGTTAAATTCATAGAGATAGAAAGTAGAATAGTGGCTGCCAGAAGCTGGGAGGAGGGGAAATAGGTAATTAGTGTTTAATGGGTACAGAGTTTCTGTTTAGGAAGATGAAACATTTCTCGAGATGGATGATGGTGATGGTTGCAGAACAATGGGAATATACTTAGTGCCACTGAACTGTGCACTTCAAAATGGTTAAAATGGTCAATTTTATGTTATGTGTATTCTACCACAATACAAATAATCTGGAAGTCAAAGAGAACATGGCTAGATTGGAAAATTGCATTTTTCTATATGACCAGAGCAAACAGTTTTAAGGGTACAAGAGTTGAGTTAGAGTGATCATCAGCAAGTCATGAAGGGCCCTAGCAACTCTGATTAAGGGTGTGGACTTGGTACTGATATTTGAGTAATTCTAACTAAAATGTTCCTACTCATTAATAGGGGGTAAAAGAGGAGAAAACGCTAATAGGATGATTCAAGAAGCTATGTCATTCATGCGTGGTCTAATCCAGGGTCTTGGTAATAGAAACAGAAAGGAAGAAAAGAATGGTTATCAGGCATCACAAAGGAAGTATAGATACTATTTTGATTGATTGGATCGGGGAAGGGGTTGAGAACAAGGAAACATCAAAGTTTTTCACCTGGGGAACTGGAAAATAAATGGTAACATTAAAAGAAAAGGTATGGCCTTAAAGGAAGATGTGGTTTGTAGGTAAAAGCGATGATTTCCCTATTTGACATGTTACATAGGAGGTGACAATGGAAAATCAAAACAGAGAAGTCTAGTAAGCAGCTGGAGATGTCAGAAAATGATGAACAAAGTATAACTAGTTCAAACTACCAAAGGTAGGCTGAGGATAGACCCCTTACCATATAGCAGCTGGTAAATTAATAATAGTCTTCAAATATGGTGGTGAACAAACTGTCTTCATTGAAAATGATTGATTACTAAGAAAGTTGTTGAAAAGGTAATAAAATAACACTACGTACATCCTTCTGCCTAAAATTAGGCCCAGTTTTATTTAGATGAAGTACAATGTCCTCTATATCTCATGGACAATGTCCTGGAATCACATCGCTTACTGAAATACGTTTTGAAATATATGTCCTCAGATGGAGAAGTGGAATCAAAAGAGAAAACTTCAGAATCTATGCTATCAACTTTTCTTTTTTTTATCCTCAAATGAGTTATGTTTGCCTCACACTAATAACTTTTATTTCACTCAAATTAGAGCAATAATCTTCCACACATAAGTATCTTCCCTGCCCAATAATTCAAAGAAAAAAATCCAAAATGATTAGTAAAGAAAAATATAAGAATTAACAGACCCTTTAAATTTGTTTTAAATATTTTGAAGATTTAAAAAGTGTTTAAAGTTTGTAATTCCTAGTAGGAAAACATTATCTGAATGAATACCCTAATGGCAAACCACTGTAAAATGCTTCAGCTGCATTTGGGGGAGAGGGGTAGGGATTATCTTCAAAGCACCCCAGCTCTCTTGATGAGAAGGTCAGAGGTACATTGGTTTGTATTATTGCGACATCCATAATGTGATCTAGGTTGCTTTTCCTTCAGCAAGGGCTTTATTTATCAGAAGGGCGTTATGCTTGACCTCCAAATTTGGCTGACAATTTACTGATGAGATTCATAACCTTTGGGTTGCTCTGGTACTTTGACATATTTGCTGGGTTCTGAGCCACATCCTGAAAGGCCACCATAACTTCTGGATCCTGCATGGCTGCAAGAACCTCTGGATCACTAAGAATTTCATTGAGTCCAGGCATTCCGGCCATTCCAGGTATGCCCCCTCCCATTCCAGCCATTCCTCCAGGAAAATTACCAGGCATTGCCCCAGGAAAGCCACCTGGAAAAGAGCCATACTGAGCTCCTGACTGTCATCTGGCTTCTTCCTCCCTCTGGGCTCTCTCATGCTCTTTTCGAGCCTTCTTAACTCGTTCTATTCTTTCTTTGATCTCTCACTCTTCACGTTTTCGCTCATACTTTCTCTGATGTTCTGCAATTTTCTGTGCCCTAGGTTGAACTTCTTTCAGCATTGCACTAGCATCTTCATCATAATCCAATTTACAGGCAAGGGCAAGATCATGGGCTGCTTCTTCCCAGTGGCCTAGAAGTCTGTGTGCTTTCCCCGGCCCTCTTGTAAGGCTGAGCTGAATCAGGATTTATTTCAATGGCTCTGTCACAGTCTCGGATGGCTGCATTTGGCTTCTGTAATTTGACGAAGACACTGGCCCTCTTGGCATACAAAATGGCCAAGCGAGGATTCAGCTTGATGGCATCTGCGAATAAGTCAATGGCTTTCTGGAGTTCACCATCATTTAGGGCTTCAATAGCAGCCACTTTTTTATCACTTGCCTGATCCATCATCCCCTCTGTTATCTCCGCATTTTCATCTCCCATTTCTCGAGGAGCATCAGTGTCTGGTTCAATCACACCTTCTTTATCAATTTCTAGATCACTTTCCTCACTTGATGGTTCTTCTGCCTTTAAGTCTTCCTCCACCTTACTATCAGGTTTTTCTTCCTTGGTATTTTCTTCTGATTTAGCTTTCTGAGTAGCAGTACTTCCCATGCTCTCCACCCACTCCCTCAGGAAGCGCATTTCCTCGGTGTGCAGAATGCTCGGATCCTTCTTACACATTTTCACAAAGGCCCGAAGCTCGTTCACTTTGCGGGGGTCCATGGTAGGGAGATGGTGGGCGAAGCCGGGGGACTGCGGCCTGGTTCCAGGCCCAGGCGCTGGCTCGGCATGACAGCGCAGAAGGGGGCGGCTGCCTATGCTATCAACTTTTCAAGCCAGGTTTCTCAATCCAGTTTTCTGAAATATTCAACCTGAGGTTGCCTAGTCTAGTATCAATATGCATTCATTCTAACAATATAATGTACAAAGGACTGTAAATACCCTATCCTTTGGTGATACTGTCATTCAACAAACATGTACTAAGAGCTCACTACAGATCCAGAGGCAGAATTAAGAGTGCCAGGAATGCAAAGAGGAATGCCACATATCCCATGCCTTAGAAAACCTCACAGTCTAGAGGGGAAAACAGGGTGAATGAAGCACTGACCCGGACCGAGCACACTTAGAACCTGATCCAGGTTCCTGGAAAAGTCTCCTAATACAAATGCTCACTTATAATGTTTACCTTAGTTTTTAGAAAGATTTGATCATATTAGTCGCTTGATTATAGAAAACCAATTTTTTGTTGTTTTTTCATTTTGTTTTGAGATGGAATCTCACTCTGTCTCCCAGGCTGGAGCGCAGTGGCGCGATCTCGGCTCACTGCAACCTCCGCCTCCCGGGTTCAAGCGATTCTCCTGCCTCAGCCTCCCGAGTAGCTGGGACTGCAGGCACGCATCACCACCCCCAGCTAATTTTTGTATTTTTAGTAGAGATGGGGTTTCACCATGTTGGCCAGGATGGTCTCCATCTCTTCACCTCGTGATCTGCCCGCCTCGGCCTCCCAAAGTGCTGGGATTATAGGCATGAGCCACCGCGCCCGGCCGATTATAGTAAACTGTTAAATCCAATTGTTACATCCTTGGATACATATGTAATATGTAATTATTATAATTATTACTTTAGATTATAGCGAGAGATAGGCAGTTAGCAAGAAAGGAAGGAATGAGCTATCAAGTTACCAAATTATTTTGAAGTTCCTCCCTACTTGAATTTTTAAAACTTTTTCTTTGATTAACCCACAATCAAAAACACTACTCAGTCCCTCCAGCTTTTGCAACTTTTACTGTCTATGTTCTTCAATCCAGCATGTAAAAAAGAAAGATTGATTCATTTTATGAACTAATTATTTCATTAATGTATCCTCAGATATCATGTCGGCTCCTCGAGGATAAGAATCACATCTTACTTTTCTTTTGAGACTCCTATGAGCCTAGAATCGTTCTTATAAATATTTACTTAATCTAATTAAAATAAATTATGTGCTTTAAAATCCTATTACATCATACTGTAGAACACTGCCAAATCAGTAATTAAACATGCCATCCTTGCTTAGTGCCAAATGATTTTTTCATTTTTTGTTGTTTTTTAATATCCAAAGTGTTACTTTTCTTTCTCACAGCTAGTTCCTACAACTCTGGAATTTACACTATTTTCATATTTCCATAATGACACCTGCTGGTAGGAGAAGAATGGATGAACTGCAGGGATTTTATTCAACTACTTATAACCAGCCGTTGTCCAGTCTGAAACAACTAATGTTCCTGCATATACAAAGAGTAAATCTCAATGATTCCAAATACCCAAGTACTAAAAATTTGAAAGAATAAGACAAGTGCTGTTTCAGTACTATTTTCCAACCAGAATTAAAATTTATTCCCATAATCTCTGTCCAAAACAAAATTGCTGCAATTAAGAGTAGTTATTAACAAAGGCCTCAAAATTATCAATTCAATTGTTAAATATTTTACTCCATTTGTAAATTGGCATTTAAATATGACTATTAAAGAGATTATCATTATAAGGAATAAGTTCTAGTATTTGATACTGCAGTAGGGAAATTATAGTTAATGATAATTTATTGTATATTTCAAAATAACTAGAAGAGAAGAATTGCAATGTTCCCAACACAAAGAAAAAATAAATGTTTGAGGTGACAGATACCCCAATTACCCTGATTTGATCATTACACATTGTATACACATATCAAAAATCATATGTACCCCAAAAACACAACTATTAAAAATGAATAAGAAAATTTTAAAACAGATTATCATTCTCTGAAACTTTTTCTGTTCTTTCATATAATTAATTACTGGATCAAGGTTTAAGCGGACCAGAAGACAATGGATGGGACATTTGCTTCAGTGGTAACCTGCATATCATCTTGCCCTTGAGGAGCAAGTGAGGAGAAGCAGCAAGGCCAGCCACTCTGGAAACACTGCTGGATGCTGACTATGCCAGGTCTCCTGCAACACCCAAATAAGAGATGTGGCTGCTGGGTTCACCTGTCCTACACTGCAAGCTTCAAGAGGGATATGATGAGGCCGGGTACAGTGGCTCACAACTGTAATCCCAGCAGTTTGGGAGGCTGAGGGAGGAGGATTGCTTGAGTCCAGGAGTTCAAGATCAGCCTAGGCAACATAGTAAGACCCCATGTCTACAAAAACATAAAACTGAAAAATTAGCCCGGTGGTAGTGCACAGCTGTAGTCCCAGTTACTCAGGAGGTACTGAGGTGGGAAGATCAGCTGAGCCCAGGAGGTCAAGGATAAGGCTGCAGTGAGCCACGATCACACCACTGCACTCCAGCTTGGGTGACAGAGTAAGACACTGTCCCAAAGAAAAAAAAAAAAAGAGGGAAAGGACTATGCATCCTCAGTGCTAGCACACTACCTGACACCTGACACAGAGTAAGCACCAATGAGTATTTTTAAACAAAGCGTGTGTGTAGGTAGGGACAGGGCTGGGGTTGGAGAGAAGGGTGTCAACAGATTTGATCCTGGGTAGACCTTGCCCAGACACCAAAATGTTAACCAGATTAGGTGGGTTCATTCTGACAATACCTGAGTGAGCTTATTTGACTCAATAGTTTAGAAAGCAGGCAAATTAACCAGATGGCCCCCAAATAAAATATGGATAATCTATATGCATACAGGTTTTGTATACAGTTAATAGGTAAATGTATAACTCATCATGACACATATTACACAGACTTCTTCTTATTTCACTCACAATCCCTCTTCTGATGAGAAATCAGTCATGTGTGCTGGTGACAGGCGTCTTCAAACAATGTTTCTTCCTAACTGCCTGCAGGATAAAGTCCAGACAGGCACTCACTCAGCTGACAGTTGACTTGTGGCTGTTTTGTCTTTGCAAGCATGCTAACTTCTCAGACTTCCCTGGACTTGCTTTGGTTTGACTTCTTTCACTCAGAGGAATCACTTGTGAGCAAAGTGTGAAACAGACTGCTTCTGATTCCCCATTTCAAAATGACTCCTATTCCTCCACAACAGCAGGCTAAGGGACATAATTATCAGGCTATTCATCAAAAGCTGCAATTTCTTTTTCTTTTTTCTTTCTCTTTTTTTTTTTTTTTTTTTTTTTTTTTTTTTGAGATGATGTCTCACTCTGTCACCCAGGCTGGAGTACAGTGGCGCAATCTCGGCTCACTGCAACTTCTGCCTCCTGGGTTCAAGCAATTCTCCTGCCTCAGCCTCCCAAGTAGCTGGGATTACAGGTGCCTGCCACCACGTGTGGCTAATTTTTGTATTTTTAGTAGAGACGGGGTTTCACCATGTTGGCCAGGCTGGTCTCGAACTCTTGACTTCAGGTGATCCATCTGCCTCGGCCTCCCAAACTGCTGGGATTACAGCTGTGAGCCACCGTGCCCAGCAAAAAGCTGCAATTTTGTTTCAAAAAGGAAAATCCTTTGGGCACTTTAAAAGGCTTTTTTTACTCCTACTGAATGTAGACTGTAAATCAATTCAATAAATGCTACAAACACCTACTATGTACTAGCCATGGCGGGCACTGAAAAAAGTAGTCTTGTGTCTTGTCCTTAAAGAAAAGAGTTCATAGTCCAGTATCATAGGTATTAACCCAGTCTGCTATGATGACTAAATCATACCCTGACAGCAAGTCAGTATTTAGCTAACCTGGGGTTCCCGTCCCATCCCCACCTCATAGAGGCTATCGCTGGTACATATAGCCAAAGCACACATATTGGAAAGAATGTGCTGCTCCAGGCTCATTAGGACACCCATGAATGCCAAATCCTAGTTCCCAGACTCCTACATTTCAAGGGAATCCAGCACCTGGCCCAGGGCTTTGTTCATCAATATTTTTGATTGAAGAATGAAGCTGTGTCAAAAAACTGCAGTGATTCAGAATAATGTAATCCTTGGGTCATACCAAATGAGTGTGTGTGTGTGTGTAGTGGCAGACACACTAAATTGGAATACTTTCAGCCCAATACTCTACACAGCTGATGAAGGCACTGCATACTTTGTTTTACATCTAGAGAAAACACCATTGTGATTCACTTTGTCTCGGGTTTATTAAAGACAAGAATCCCAGGGGAAACCCCAACTCTCTACCTACTACCCTCAGATCAAAATTCATTTTGAAAGGACAACGCATTTCCTCACCTGGGTCCCTGACCTAAGATAAATCTGTAAACCATCAGAGAGAGCTCAAGTGAAAAAAGGAAATTATATTTATTGAGTGTTTATCACATGCCAAGAAGTACACTGAGGGTTCCTTTAAGTCTCAACAATTCTGTGATGGATCAACATCCAAACTTGACAGCTGAGGACACCAAAATTCACAGAGGCTAAGAAACAAGCTGAAGTTACACAGCTCCTAGTGGCAGAATCAAGGCTGCTTCTTCCACTACAGCATGTTGCTTCCTCATCTCACAGGTACTGTCAGACTGCTATGAATATGTCCACAACATTGGTATGAAACAGGGCAAGTCCAGGCTTTATGAAACCTAAAGCATATGCAAATTTTGTGTCCCTCTTTAAGAAAAAATACATAAAATTAGATACAAATAATGAACATTTATTGAGAATGAGTACAGAAATCACACAACTTACAAACTTTTTAAAGCTGGCAAGTACCACAAATATTTTCTTTCAACTTATACTTATGGCTTCCTTTTTGTTTCCTCGATCTCTTTCTTTCTTTTTTCTTTTTTTATTATTTTACTTTAAGTTCTAGGGTACATGTGCACAATGTGCAGGTTTGTTCCATAGGTATACATGTGCCATGGTGGTTTGCCGCACCCATCAACTCATCATTGACATTAGGTATTTCTCCTAATGCTATCTCTCCCCCAGCCCCCCACCCCCTAACAGGCCCCAGTGTGTGTTGTTCCCCACCCTGTGTCCAAGTGTTCTCATTGTTCAGTTCCCACCTATGAGTGAGAACATGCAGTGTTTGGTTTTCTGTCTTTGTGATAGTTTGCTGAGAATGATGGTTTCCAGCTTCATCCATGTCCCTATAAAGGACATGAACTCATCCTTTTTACGGCTGCATAGTATTCCATGGTGTAAATGTGCCACATTTTCTTAATCCAGTCTATCATTGATGGACATTTGGGTTGGTTCCAAGTCTTTGCTATTGTGAATAGTGCCACATTAAACAAACGTGTGCATGTGTCTTTATCGCAGCATGATTTATAATCCTTTGGGTATATACCCAGTAATGGGATTGCTGGATCAAATGGTATTTCTAGTTCTAGATCCTTGAGGAAGTGCCACACTGTCATCCACAATGGTTGAACTAGTTTACACCCCTACCAACAGTGTAAAAACGTTCCTATTTCTCCACAACCTCTCCAGCATCTGTTGTTTCCTGACTTTTTAATGATCGCCATTGTAATTGGCATGAGATGGTATCTCATTGTGGTTTTGATTTGCATTTCTCTGATGACCAGTGATGATGAGCATTTTTTCATATGTCTGTTGGCTGCATAAATGTCTTCTTTTGAGAAGTGTCTGTTCATAACCTTTGCCCACTTTTTGATGGGGTTGTTTGTTTTTTTCTTGTAAATTTGTTTAAATTCTTTGTAGATTCTGGATATTAGCCCTTTGTCAGATGGGTAGATTGCAAAAATTTTCTCCCAATCTGTAAGTTGCCTGTTCACTCTGATGGTAGTTTCTTTTGCTGTGCAGAAGCTCTTTAGTTTAATTAGATCCCATTTGTCTATTTTGGCTTTTGTTGCCATTGCTTTTGGTGTTTTAGCCATGAAGTCTTTGCCCATGCCTATGTCCTGAATGGTATTGCCTAGGTTTTCTTCTAGGGTTTTTATGATTTTAGGTCTTACATTTAAGTCTTTAATCCATCTTGAGTTAATTTTCATATAAGGTGTAAGGAAGGGATCCAGTTTCAGCTTTCTACATATGGCTAGCCAGTTTTCCCAGCACCATTTATTAAATAGGGAATCCTTTCCCCATTTCTTGTTTTTGTCAGGTTTGTCAAAGATCAGATGGTTGTAGATGTGTGGTGTTATTTCTGAGGGCTCTGTTCTGTTCCATTGGTCTATACTCTGTTTTGGTACCAGTACCATGCTGTTTTGGTTACTGTAGCCTTGCAGTATAGTTTGAAGTCAGGTAGCATGATGCCTCCAGCTTTGTTCTTTTGCTTAGGATTGTCTTGGCTATGCGGGCTCTTTTTTGGTTCCATATGAACTTTAAAGTAGTTTTTCCAATTCTGTGAAGAAAGTCATTGGTAGCTTGATGGGGATGGCATTGAATCTATAAATTACTTTGGGCAGTATGGCCATTTTCATGATATTGATTCTTCCTACCCATGAGCATGGAATGTTCTTCCATTTGTTTGTGTCCTCTTTTATTTCGTTGAGCAGTGGTTTGTAGTTCTCCTTGACGAGGTCCTTCACATACCTTGTAAGTTGGATTCCTAGGTATTTTATTCTCTTTGTAGTGATTGTTACACTACGGCTTTCAACAGGAATATGTCCTTCCTGTCATATCTGAATTCTGTTTTGTTTTCTTTTTATCTTTTTTATTTTTTTTCTGAGACAGGGTCTCACTCTGTCACCCAGGCTGGAGTGCAGTGGCGCAATCTTGGCTCACTGCAACCTCCGCCTCCCAAGTTCAAGCAAATCTCCTACCTCAGCCTCCCAAGTAGCTGGTATTACAGGTGCCCACCACCACACCCAGCTAATTTTTGTATTTTTAGTAGAGACAGCATTTCACCATGTTGACCAGGCTAGTCTCAAACTCCTGACCTCAGGTTATCCACCTGCTTCAGCTACCCAAAGTGCTGAGATTACAGCTGTGAGCCACCGTGCCCAGCTGTTTTTGTTTTTTTGTAGATTCAGGAGGTACATGTATAGGTTTGTTACTTGGGTATATTGTGTGATGCTGGGGTTTGGGCTTCTAATGAACCCATTACCCAAATCATATCTGAATTTTGATATGAACAGTAATTCTGAAAAAAAAATACACAATTAACCTGAAATTAAGGCATATACGAGAACAATTCAAACGTTCCTACACTGCACTAAGCTACACAAGAGAAATTCATTGAATTCCTCTTATACTATATACCGTGACTTATTGATGAAAATGTGTGACAGTTTGTCATGGAATGCTTGTTTCTCAGAGCATGTCTCTTGCTTTAGTGGCAATTTTGCACACTTTCCTCTGGAACCATCAGGCTGTCTCAGGACAAGATGCAACAGATGCAATAAGATACATATATGAGATCCAGAATAGGAGGCAGAAATCATGTGTCTTCTCACACAGACGTTCTTGCTCCATGCCTTCAGGCTCGTGCCCTACAAACATAGGGATTCTGACAAAATCAATTCCACACTATTCTCAACAAAAAAGAAAATTAAAAGTATATATATACACACACAAATACACACACATAGTGAGTTTATAATTGTATACTCAGTATCACTGCATATATTCCAAACAGGAGAGAATATATTTGGCTGGCATCAATTCTTCTGCTCACAATTTTATGTCTACAGAGGTAAGAATTTCCTACATTTGAGCTCCTCAAACCTTGTTTCCAGCCTCATTTTTCTCCACTACCCCATATTTCTAGGATGAGTGCCATAGGACTGGCTCCTAGCCTTAGGACCTATGGCCTTCACCTTTGCTCCCCATCCATGCTGGTGAGCTGTCCAATGGGTGGTAAGAATATTCCTACAAGCCATTCCTCACCCAGATGACTATGAAAGGGACTGCAAACTACATTAAAATATCACACTAAAATACATGTATCCCCAATTCAACTTCCTCTAGCCAGATCCAAAACGTGCCCATCACTCAGATACTATCTGACAGGAGGCGAATGATGACGGTGAGGAAGTCAGAATGGAAAAAGAAAGTGATCTTCAGGGACAGCACTTAACACATCTTGGTTTTGCAAAATTTAGAAATACACATGACCACGTGAACATACTGCTAGCCTTCGTTATATTGCCCGAGACTGGCTGCTGGTATGTAGTAGATCATATTATAGGAAAACAGAGTTGGAATAGAAATAATCCAAGGGCTGAGAGGACATTTGATGGGTCTAATAGGGTCTCTATATATCAAAGACTCGGTTCAAAGCAGACACTGTGTAAGGGAAGAAAAGTTCTTCTTAAAGAGTAAATGTCGTTCTTAAAGAGTAAAAGTAAATGTTAAAGGGTTAAAATTGGCCAGACGCGGTGGCTCACACCTGTAATCCTAGCACTTTGGGAGGCCGAGGCGGGTGGATCACCTGAGGTTAGGAGTTCAAGACCAGCCTGGCCAACATAGCGAAAACCCGTCTCTACCAACAATACAAAAATTAGCCAGGTATGGTGGCAGGCACCTATAATCCTAGCTACTTGGGAGGCTGAGGCAGGAGAATTGCTTGAACCCAGGGGACAGAGGTTGCAGTGAGCTGAGATCACGCCACTTCACTCCAGCCTGAGTGAAAGAGTGTAACTCTGTCTCAAAAAAAAAAAAAAAAAAGAGTTGAAATCACCTATGTCTCAATAATTTTAACAAACTACAGTAAACCAACTGAGAATCTCCTACAAATGTGACCTCCACAATCCACTCTAAAAGAAACCAACACAGCACAGTTCAATAATTAAGATCAGCCTTTTGGCCTTTTTTCCCCTCATGTTGGTAGTTTCCTATCTTGCACACATGCTTATAAAGGGGCACTTTGTAGAGAAGCTAGCAATACTATTGTCCCATATATTATTTTTAAGAGCCTAAAATAGACTGCAAGGTTATTGTTGTCTGCCCATCCCCCCTTTGTCAGCTCATCAAAGCTTAAATGTCTAGTTTCAGGAAAGGCAAATTGGTTTTCATCAAGGCCTGAAAAAATAAATATGATCCCTCACAAAAAGACAGTGTGAGGTCCCTGTATTGTATTGGATATAGCCTAGAGTGTCGATCCTTCAAAGGAAAATATCCATTAATTTCAGCTCCAAAGGACACACGAATTGACCCTACGGGATTTTCAGCCTTCATTTACATGCCTTATACAAACAACTGCCTCTTTCCCCTCCTGTTGCTACCTGAATTGGGTAGGATGGGCCAGGAGCTTCAGAATGCCTCTCTGTCCAGATACAGATACTCTGCAAACAAATCCTACAATCTTGCAACCCAAGAAAGAATCTCTCTCCTAATGTCTAAACATAAATGTACAACACAAGCTTTTCTAACATCTGTGAAGTTGAAAACAAACAAAAAATACTTGCCATGCTTGCTTAAGACTCTACACCAAAATCACATCACAAATTCTCTTGCCATACACTGGTTCACCAAAAAAGGAAACTAACAATATTTGTTCCTGGCTACTATGTGCCAAGAACTTTCATATATGCTTCATGCATACCCTTTTGAGGTAAATACTATTATCTATATTTTAAAGATAAGGAAACTGAGGCTCACAGAGATGAAGACATTTTTCCCAAGATCTTGCAGCTGTGAAGGGGCAGGGGTGGTATTCAAACAGAAGACATGACAGCTTTTGAAGTGTACCTACAGCATAAGGTGGGAAGGCCATGGACTTTGGGTTTAGCTCACAGCTTGTACACGACAGCAGTATGATTTGAGACAGATGGCTGGGCCCCTTTCCTTATCCCAAGACGAGGATAAAAGTAACACTCACCTCAGAGGTATTGCAACAGCTGAATGAGTCGTGGATGTAAAAGGCTAGCAGTTAAAAGATGTTCAAGAATTTGTATTACTTTCCCTTCCTCTCAAGCTCCTTGGAAGCAGAGGCCATACCTTTTTTTTTTTTTTTCCGCACACCCAGCCCTTAGCAAATATCTGTGAAATAAACTCTGCCGTGTCCAGTGTTGGTGACAGCTGATGTGGTGTTTTCAAAGCAATACTGGCAACATTATGCCCGCAACATTAAAATTCTCATTTCAACAGATTGCTTGCATGAAATATCCCAAATGACAATGCAAACAGAGTAGGAAATAGGTGGGAAAAGAATTTTAAAATGTATTAAACCATCGCTTCCAGCATCTCTTTTATTTAAAAAAAAAAAAAGAAAAGAAAAGAATTTAAGCCAATGGAATGTAGGTGAAACAGTAATTAAGTTACCGAACAAACATTTTAAGCAGCTTCATGACCCTGCAAGAGGCATGAGTGGCTAGTGGGCCAGGATTACATCTGACCCAGTAAGGTGGTCCAATGGGGCCAGACTTCCAGGCTTCCAGGCCAGCTTCTAGCACACTAACCCAAGCATCAAAATGCTGGAGCCAGCCCCCAGCCTTAAATGAAGGCAACACTAATATAAGAAATAGGGTTCGGCTTACAGATATATGTTTTGGCAAGAATTGGTCCACTTCTCTTCATTTCCACTTCAACCATCCTAGTCTAAGCCACCATTATCTGTAGCCTGGAATTCTGCAATAGCTTCTCTAACTGATCTCCTGCTCCTGAACTTGACCTCTATCATCCATTCTCATACTGCAGCCAGAGATAGCTTTTAAAAACACAAATCAGACCATGTCAGTCCCCTGGCCTCCCACAGTTCTTAGAATCAAAACCAAATTCTTCATTATGGTCTGGAAGGCCTAACAGAATCTGGCCTCTGCTTATCTCTTTATTTAGAGAATAAATGAGCAAATGAATGCATGAGAGTGATACAGCAATGCTCCACCTATCTTGGATGAAGCCCAGAATGTCTTGCATAAGAGAGGTGACTGCTACTGCTGTCATTTAACCTTTTTGGAATGTCTTGAGCACTCCGGGCTGTGTACAAAACACAAAGATAATTCAATCCCTCAATCCCAGTTTTGTACACTGGGCTGTGTACAAAACACAAAGATAATTCAATACATTTCAAGAGCTGTATTCCAAGAGGTTGTTTTCCAAACATGGAAAGAAGAGAAGGGTCTTGCTTGGCAACACTTATTTCATTCTCTTTTTACTTCTTCAGACTTAGACAGTGGTGTGCAAAGAGCCATGAACAACTGTGAGGAAAAAAAAAAAAACTAGGAATACTAGAAAAAAGTAGATGTATGACTAGGAGGAGGGCGGAGAGAGAAATCAGTAAAAAGATAAGGAATGGGGCATGGGGGTGAGAGAAGGGAAGAAGCAATGAGGAGGAAAGGGAGAATCTATATATGACTTTCTGTCTTCTGTGACAGCCATTTGACTGGGACTTATCCAAAAAAACAGAAATCAAGGTAAGCCTTTGGGCCTTGGAAGACCTATGACTATCTAGGAATGGAATTTAGTAGCTAGAAGACTACATACGTACACTTGGCTCTCTGAGCGGATGGATGAACAGAAGGCAAGAGTTATGGTTGGAAAATATTCCACCATGACTGTTTTCATTCACCTCCATTTCTGAAAATAATTTTCCCGTCAGTCCTCAAGTTTCCGTAGACACTGACTGTACATGAACAACATTGCATAAGGAAGTAAAAGATGGGTAAGACTCCTTCCATTCTCCCTATTCCCCTTCTTACAGAGTTTTGGAGTCATCCACCAATAAAGTAAGAGAAGCAAGCTACAGGAATTTTAGCTCTTTAAATAACCCTGCTGTTCCTTCCTTTTTCTAAACTTCTAAAGCATTTACGTGTCATATACTGTCTTTTCTCATTATTTAACTGGTTCAAGTGCCTTATGTCTCTTAATAAATTATAAGTTCCTTGAGGGTAGAAGCCATGTATTATTTCTTTCATTTGCATCCCCCACAGTGCTCAGCACAGGATCAGAAACATCAAAAACATTCAGGAAACACTCACTGGTCTAAATATGATCAAGAGCTTTATGGGATTGCCAATTTATTTATTTTCATTTTTAAAATTTGTCTTTATTGCCCCTCCCAAAAAATCCTCTCTCAAGGATATGAAAACTTGTATCCTGACATTAGGGAAGAAACTGAGAAAGAATTACAGTTGAAATGTCAACAATAAATTCATAAATGGATGCACTCTACTTCCTCATCTGAATAGATGGTCTACCATGCCAAAAAACATCCTGATACCTCATGATGTGAGCAGTACTAATAATAGTTTATCCTGTTGCCATGTAAACACTGAGGAGCTAGCCCATTAGTAAATCTGCTGGAAATACTGATCCTGTTCTAAAAATATCACTTCCTTTTCTCTTCAAGAAGCAATTTTCCAGGTTAATACAAATATGCAAGGAGAAGTGCTGAAGTTCTTCAGGGCCACCTGGAACTCTTGTAGATCCATTAGCTGGATGTCCCAAGTTCTTCTCACACTGTGAGAACTGGACTGAGCTGTCACTGCCATTGCCGACTTACTAAACCCTCCAAAAATGCAGCAGAGTCTGAGGTCGTGATGACCACTCCTTCATGGATCCATGGCACAAATCATGAAATGAGGGAATTATTTCCCTTGAGTTTGAACTTGGCCTCAGAACTTCTCTTGAACCCCTAGGCACCCTCAAGCAGCCTTGATCAAGCAGAATAAAGACTTCACAGGAAGTCTTTTCCCCATACCTGAGCTAAGGCCTTCTGATCTCCCATCAAGAGCTATTGTGAAGATCAAACTCCAAATTAGGCTGTGAAATGACCTATATTTGTCTTCCGTGACCCTTAAGCTCTCTTAACAAGAGTTATCCCCCTTGTTTCTAAACTGCCAAAGTTTCATGCTGTATGTCTTCCCCTGGCCTACCTCCCATGAATGTTCTCAGGATCTTTCTTCCTCCAACCTGGTTCTCTGTTAAGACCCTTCTTTCTTAGTTCCAAAGATAACTGCTCATTTAGCCTGACAAACTCACCAAATGTGCAAATGCTCCACAGGAACATATTTGCATTTTTGAAAGTCCCTTCTGGAAACAATGGCCGGAATGACACCAATGGGGGAAATTTCAGACCTTAATGTGAATTGGCTAGAGGAGAAATTTGGGGACCTGAAAGAGAAACTGCTCTCAGTCATATCTCCTTAATTTTCTGTCAACTCTTTTTCAACCAGTGACTGACCTGGGTCTTTTCTAGATCCATTTCAGCAAGCCTACTTAACCACCGTATAAGAACATAACCCATAAAACACCCTCAAATTCCCAACAGAAGCTAAGGTAGCTGAAAAAAGAAGTACCTGATTTCCATGGGCACATGTTAAGTGGAAAAGTTTGCTCCCTTCACCCAAAAAAAATCTTGCCTCTGCAAGCACTAGCCTGGTACCTTCCAGAAGGTGAATAAATTAACTTGCCAATACCACTTAAGGTAAATGGCTTAATGTTTTCACCAGATCTGACCAGGCCCCAACAACAAGGAGTGGGTGGAGATGAGCGTGTATTTTCATTTATTTCATGAGCCCTATTCTCTGTGGACTTGTCGTTTCTAAAACTAGGTACAAAAAAAAGCTTTAACTGCATGAGTAACTTTTGTTTTGTGGTACATTATTGTTCACTTTCAATAATGTAACTCAAAAATGACTTATAGGATTACAAGAATATGGTATAAAATTTCTAATACAATTCAATGACCCTTAAGCAAAAACATGATCACCATCAACTGAAGTTATCCTATACAATGGCAGGAAACTGTCAAGCCCAATTATGTGAAAATGCAAGAGAAATGTTTAGACAAGCTCCTCACCAAGACTTTCCATTGCTCATACAATAGAGGAGGATTAAGATCAAAACTATAATATTATATCAGTTTTATGATTATAAAATATGCTATTCAAGTTAGTTCAACGTAGCATTGTCTGTCCTAGTACATATATTAGGATAACATTATAATGTATTTCTAAGAGGCAAATCACAGAAGCCACTTACCAATCAAAATGTGTAACTCCAAGTGAAGCTAGACAAAATTATTGATACAAATTTTCTCCAGAAGAGTGATTTAGGAATGCAAAATACTCTAGACACACCACCCATCCACAGTTGGTGTGTCTTGCTTTATTAGATGCAATCCATTTCCTCAGACACTTGTTCAATTGAGGTCTTGTAAAACTATTAGATTAGCATTGGGCATATAGTAAGTGCACAAAGAAATTTGTTGTTGTTGTTGTTGTTGTTGTTGTTGTTGTTGTTTTGAGACGGAGTCTCGCTCTGTCGCCCAGGCTGGAGTGCAGTGACGCGATCTTGGTTCACTGCAAGCTCTGCCTCCCGGGTTCACGCCATTCTCCTGCCTCAGCCTCCCGAGTAGCTGGGACTACAGGGGCCTACCCCCATGCCCAGCTAATTTTTTTTTTGTATTTTTAGTAGAGACGGGGTTTCATGAAAGAATGAATGAGTGAATTGTTGGATAGACTAAGTATCTTCAATAAATGCAGAAAATGCCAGTGTAGAACCATATTACACTTTCTTCAAAAATGCTATTCTACTCTGCTTGTTAATTATCTCCTTAAGATAATTTCACTTTTTTAAATGTTTTAAGGCATTTGTTTTACTAGCAATGAATTAAATGTTAGTTAAGAATCTGCACGTCTAATCCATTTAGATATAGCATGTATTTTCTTCCTAGTTCATACATCTCATAAAATGCAAAAAAATGTATAATCCTGCTAGCATAAGTCATTAGCAGACAAAGATAAAAACTCATGAGCTCTGTGTTTTATTTTATCTCACATTCTGCTTCATAGTCCAACCAAGTTTCATAATGAAAATTTTTCTCAGCCGATGCCTCAAATGCTTTATTTTTCAAATACAATTGATTTGACCAATATCGCTGTGGTTTGGAAATGTTTTTCTTCCTGTTGGTCTCTGCCATGATCTCCTCTGGATATAGTTCAATTAGATGCCTTCTCACTTTTTCACAAGTTGCCTGTTATTGTAAAAGTTTGGGAAAACTTTGAAAAAGAACTATAAAACGTTTTCACTGTCAATAGAAAAAAATGGATTGCTTGAGCCAGACACAGCTCCCCGTAGAGCTAACCTTTTGATCCTGGAATCCTTTCATGCACTTAAGTCTTCACTAGCGTCAATGGGAGTGTTGTGTATGCAAGGGCAGCAGGATCAGGTTTAGTCTCTTCTTTAGTACTCTGTAGCCAAGTGGGGTAGCCAGCTGAATCTGGTTTAGTTAAAAAAAAAAAAAAACACTTTCCTGATGCTTTGAAGTTTTTTGGGCAGTGTAATAATATCAGGATTTGTAGGACGTTATTTTGCATAATCCTTAATAAGATATTCTTATGGCTTCAAAAAGTTAGTGAGTTAAGAGAAGCAAGAACCTCCAGCACTCATAGGAAATATTTTTTTAAGTTCTGGGTAGAAATGGCTCAAAATGCATCTCGGGAAGATACATAATTATAAGACTGTCCAAATGTGTGTTCAGGCAGGAATGCACCTAAAACTATTCTTCATAGATGGATTTCTACTCTATCTTTAAAAGATAGAGATATAATATAATAATCTCTCAAAAGCTCTGATGAAAACAAAGAAGCTTGCTGGAGGATTCTACTATGTGTGTGGATTAAGTAACTCTGTGACTAATCCAACTATTTGAATCAAAACAAGGCATTCCTTTAGAATCTTTATCACTCTAACCTCACACTCACTCACTGATGAGGACTTTTTTCCAGGCAAGGTCAAAGGGCTGACCAAGGTGATTCTGCACCACCAAATAGAAAGGAGGCTGGAGAAGGGAGAAGTGCAGCGGCAGGACACAGAAGCCACAAAATCTCTCTGCTGGAAGCCAGTCCACCTTATTATTACCAAGAAACTGAGGTTCACTTTCTGGCATTTTGGCCTGAGCATTAAAATTTTAAATTAACACCATTGAACACAACCTACTCTTTTTTTTAATGAGCATTTTATTGTCACTTTGTGGAAGGGTACTGAAACCTCTGATTTAGTATAATCATATGATTATGATTTATTCATATTGGGAATTCAGCAGCATGGGCAACAACAACTCGGGTCTGGGGGGAAAGAAAAAAACAGCCTCACTAAATAAGGGATGGTCCCACCACTAAATATGGGGTTAGGAGGGAGTTTCTCTTTAGCTAAATACACATGCACACATATTTCAGTAGCACGACAAAGCGAAAACAGAATAAAGGTGAACATTGTACTTGGTAGTTGGAAATGAAGTGTGTCATTTTAATATATATGAATAACTGATTTTTCCCCACTTTTTGGAATCCAGATGTTGGTAATCTTTGCTTCCGAATGACGATTGCTTTTTTAAGAAATCTCTTAAAACTTTAGTAGTGGTCCTCAGACAAAAAGACACTGGGTCTGGGCACGGTGGCTCATGCCTGTAATCCCAGCACTTAGGGAGGTTGAGGCAGGCAGATTACCTGAGGTCAGGATTTCGAGACCAGCCTTGCCAACATGGTGAAATTCTGTCTCTACTAAAAATACAAAAAAAAAAAAAAAAAAAAATTAGCCAGGTGTGGTGGCGCATGCCTGTTATCCCAGCTACTCGGGAGGCTGAGGCAGGAGAATCGCTTGGACCTGGGAGGTGGAGGTTGCAGTGAGCTGAGATCGTACCACTGCACTCCTGCCTGGGTGACAGAGTGAGACTTCATCTCCAAACAAAAAAAAAAAGACACCGACCTAGAGGTAAAAATATTCAAATTCCCTACGTTGCTACCTCTGACAAATGAGAACTATGGGTCCACACGAGTTCACTTATCAGTATACCCACCTAAAAGATGCATCTTTCCCTGTTTGGGGACATATGATAGAATTATAAAAGTAAATGACTTCATTAAGATAAAATAGCTCTCTGGTGTTTCAAGACAAAACCACTGGACAAAGAACAGAGAATGCATAAAAGAAATACCTAATGGCCAATAAATATACAAAGAGATGCTCAGCCTTGCTTGTAATGTAAATAATGCAAGGAAAACCAGTACAGCAATTTTTCTATCAGGATGGCAAACTCTGAAAGACTGACAGCAATGTAGGCATGCAGGGGAATGTGCGGAAACAAACACCTTTGTGTATTGCTGATGATAATGTAAATTTGTATGACTTGAGCATAAACTCAGCCAACTCAGCAAGTTTATCACTATCAAATTGTTAAATGTTTCCACCTTTTGACCCAACTTTTAAGGTTTCCTTAAACAGATAATTGTACATGTGAATAAAGAAGATGCAAAAACATATTAATTGCCATGTGATTTATAATAGTGAAAAACAGAAAATAAATTATGTCCACTAATAGAAGATTGGTTAAATAAATTATTGCTCATTCATTCAACCATTGGTTGAGGGCCTACTGAGTGCCAGATAGTATTCTATATACAATATATATAATGCATCCATTAAAATAATGATGTAGCTCTATAGTGATTAGTATGGAAAAGGTTACAAAAGTTTGTATCGTATTTTTTCGTTTTGTAAGAGTATGGATATATTTACTTATATATATTTATATGTGAATATATATGCATTGAGAATCATCTGTAAAGATGACCACCAATATGTTATATTACCCATGGTTATCTCTAGGATTGTTGTTGTTAGTACTGATCTTTATGAGAGTCATCTGTAAGGATGATCACCAATATGTTATACTACTAGTGGTTATCTCTGGGACTGTTGTTATTATTGATCTTTATATTTTTCAATACTGCTTGAATATTTTTACAATAAAGCTATATAATCTTCATACTCTAAAAACATTAGGAAAATTTTTGAAGGAAAAAAGAAAACTTTTGGTCAATTTAATCTTATTAATATGCAGGAGAAAATACCACACAGCCATAGAATTCCAGAAATCCAGCTGCAGTTCTAAGAAGTAAGACGCAAAAGCAGATGCTTGCCCACAGGATGAGGTAAACAGGGACGAAGCACAACGGTTCCATAGAGCTGAAATGCACAATGCAGCTGAATGTACTCTACTAAACTCGAAATCCAGGCCAGCAAAGTCTCCGAAGACTGCAAAGGCTAAAAACTAATAACAATAAACATATCATACACAGGGCTTTTATATAACTTGGATGTCATTTGCATTGAAACATTGGTCCTTTAACAGTCTATAATGTTCCTAACTCTATATATTATTCCTCTTCCTTTAAAAAATAATTTTCCATGCACCCTCCCCATCCTCTTAATCCTACAAGACAGTTTTCAGTCTGAGCAGGTGGGGAATGCATATCCCAGTTTAAAGGCTAAAATACACTTGGCTTTACCTGATTTATGTTTATCTTAGCCAGAGTATCAAGTGCATATCAATAGCACTATCGTAATGCACATATAGTTCCTTATTCTGCCATAAGTAGAATCAACAGGATGTGCATCGTAAAGGTAGATAGAGAAACCATAACACAGAGTGATATACCAGACAGAACTCATGCTAGAAATTCTCCCATGAATCTGAATACATGAATAGCTGGCTCAATATGAGCAACAACACAGAAACCTACAATCATATCCGATCTTTTTTATGCTAGGAATGAACATTCACAGATTTCTCATGTTAAATGCTTGCAGCAATTTCTTAAAAGCCAGGACTTCCACTGTGAGAGGTGTACTACATATTCAACTTCGAATTTTTTAAGTTTTTGTTATGCTGTTATTTAATCTTACTGGGTTACATTACATTTTTCTACCTTGTACTATGTATGCACATAAAACCGCTGCTTTCTGAAATCCATATAAACTTCTGCTCCAGGTCTTTAAGATGGAATCAAATCCCAGCAGTAAGCAAACACCTTGCTTTTCACGGTTTTTACGATAAAAATTGAAAACGAAACTTGAAGACATTTGGTTCAGTCAAACGGAACAAACAAAGCAAATACTGTAGTCTGGTGTCTTTTATTAGGCCAATTTTGAGTTCTGAAGACTCAGCTCTCTTGACTACACAGGATTCTTAAGAACACGTGTTCATACGCACATGTATCTAACTTTACCATGGACCCATAAAATGCATCAAACATTCTACTTTTGTTACTTTCAAAAAACTGTTTTAAGGAATCAGGATAACCAGCCAGGGGATTTTTAAAAACTGAGAAAAATCTTCCGTGGCATATGACCTCTCTGATTAGAGAAAGGGCATATACAGAGGGTTGGCCAAGCTTCAGGTGGCCATTGTTGGTGAAGCCAAAAGACTTGAGTTAACTGTGTTACCTGTGCCAGAAGCACCAGGCTCCCTCTGGTTTCTTAAACTTACTCCCCATTTGTTATATTCTTTAGGTGAAAACTCCAATCTGAAGTACTCTTCTAGTGTTCGTAAAAACAAATTAGGCTGTATAGATCTGAGTGTCTTGCAAAAGCAAAGAAAATTTAGGAAGTCCCAAAAATATCAGACTGACCTATGTATTTTTCGGACATTCACCAGGTTAGTGAGAATAGGTCTGGTTACCCCTATTGGGCAAGGAAATGGTAACAGTTCAGGTTTCTGGGATTTACATTAATAGTTCAAAGTTAGACAGTGGAGTGGGAGACAGAGTGCAAGTCCTCTCCTTGCCTGCCAAAGCACGTCCTCACTGTGGTTGCTTCTTTAAGAATCTTTGTGAATGAAGTATTAAAGGAAATGATTAAAAGAGAAAGAATACACCATGTTCATTATTCTGATGCTGCACAGTAAAAAGTTACTTTCATTTTCTTTAATGACATTTTTGTAGAATGGTATCAGAAGTTTAAAACAGTTTAATCTCAAACTTCTTAAATAGTTGAAAGAAAAATCTCTAGGATAACAACTGAAGCAGTATAATCTTTTCTTATAACTGTTCAGGAATAAAGGGTTTATGTTTGCTTGTGTGTGTGTGTGTGTGTGTGTGTTCATAATCAGTGATTCATATTGAATCAATACCTTTTGTGGTTTTATTGAAATAATATGTTTGAAGTAATCAAGAAAATTTTTAACCTCAATTCAAATTTCAATACTTAAAGCTTAGTAAATTATTTAGAACTTCTGTGCATTCAAAGGGAACAATCAAAAGATGAAAAGATAACCTACGGAATGGGAGAATTCACAAATCATATATCTGATAAGGGGTTAATATCCAGAATATCTAAGAAACTTGTGTTTTTACAACAACAACAAAAAAAAACACCTGATTTAAAAATGAACAAAAGACTTGAATAGACATTTCTCCAAAAAAGATACACAAATGACCAACAAGCACAGGAAAAGATACTCAGCATCGCTAATCATAAGAGAAATGCAAATCAAAACCACAATAAGATATCACTTCACACTCATTAAGATGGTCACTATCAAAAGAACAGAAAATAACAAGTATTAGTGAGGATGGGGAGAAATTGGAATCTTTGTGCACTGTTGGTGGGAATGTAAAATGGTGCAGTCATTATGAAAAACTGTATGGAGTTCCCTCAAAAAGATTAAAAATAGAACTACCATATAATCCACAAAGATATTACGCAAAGCAAAGCAAGCCAGTCTCAAAGGACAAATATTGTATTATTCCACTCAAATGAAGTATATAAAGTAGTTAAAATCATACAAACAGAAAGTAGAAAGGGAGTTCCTAAGGGCTGGCAGGGAGGAGAGAGGGAATCGGTGTTTAGTGGGTATAGTTTCAGTTTTGCGTAATGAAAAAGGTCTAGAGATCTGCTGCACAACAATATGAATATACTTAACACTAGTGAAATATACATTGTAAATGGTTAAAATGGGCAGGCACAGTGGCTCATGCCTGTAATCCCAGCAGTTTTGGAGGCCAAGGCAGGAGGATCGCTTGAGACCAGGAGTTCAAGATCAGCCTTGGCAACATGGAGAGACCCCATTTGTACAAAAAATTAAAAAATTCGCCAGGCCTGGGGGCATGCGCCTGCAGTCCCAGCTACTCAGGAGGCTGTGGTGGAAGGAGGATCACTTGACCCCAGGAGGTCAAGGCTGCAGTGAGCTATGTTCGTACCACTACACTCTAGGCTGGGCAACAGAGTGAGACCCTGTTTCAATTTAAAAAGAAAAAGAAAAGTTACGATAGTAAATTTAATATTGTGGAATTTTTTACCACAATTTAAAAAACGCTTCAATCTAAAAAAAAAAAGGAATGTATTGTCAACATCTTTTAGGTTATGTCTAAATAACGAACTAAATTTAAAAAACAGAGTTCAATTCTTTGAAAAATATTTTACTAACATATTGTTTGACAAAAATAATAAATGCACTGAGATGTTTTTGTTAACATGATTATATTATACTTAAATTCTTGTGGTAAGTATAATACTATATTTATGTCATGGCAATATAATTTTGGGATTATTAAGCCTAGAAGTCCAGAAAAACTGATCCACTGTGTTAAACTAAATGATCTCTCCAACATTCCATCTGAGTCCAAAATCCCATAATCCTTATCCATTTATTAATAAGAACTAAATGGAACACTTCTTCCATTTTTTAGAGACACACATACACTTCTATATCTCAAAAGCTTAAAGGAGCAGTTTACATGAACACATAGAAGGTATAGTGTTGAGGAAAAACGTTTGAAGTCTTAAAAAAAAAAATTATAAGGGCACTTCATATTTCATAGGCCTCACCCTTACTCACTGAAGTATTCTTTGAGGGAGATCTTATGTATTTTTTAGCTGGTTGAATTTTTTAACCTCCTTCCCATTCCTGCTCCAATCACTACTTACCACCAAATAATTAGATATCAAGAAAACTGAGCCTGTGACAAGGTGAACACTGGCTCAGCCTCTGCTGAAACAGTCAAAGGCATGAACTAGCCTGGCTCTTCTCCATATCTTGTCTGGCTGAGGTCCAGTTGGCTTGGTGTAGACTCAAAGGACCAGCAAAGAGCTTCCACAGGTCATCTGGTTGATTCTCCAGTAACTTAGGCAAGCCTCCACCTATCTAAACCATCCCTTCCACACCAGTCCCTGTCTTATTTCCAAAGATCTCCAGAAAAAGAGACGCCATGGTAATGCATTCTAATGTTTAACAAACCTCACCACTGGGAAATCCTTTATTTCCAAGCTAGCTCCCCGCTGCAGAAGTTAAAGATAATTTCCTTTTGTTCTCTTCTCAGCAGCAGGAGAACAGCTGGTCACCAGTCTCCATATAATAACCTTTCATATACTTGAAAACTTTTATTAAGCCACCCACTAGTTTCTCTTTTCCAAGCTGAATAATCCTAGCTCCTTTAACCTTTCTTCATAAGTCTTATTTTTCCAACCTTTTAATCAGTTTTGTTCTCCCCACTATATTCTCTTCTTGCTCTAATTTATGTAAAAGCCCTGGACTACTGGAAGTGAAATCTGAGCTGTTAAGGCACTGAAGTGGACTGAAGAGGTAGTTTGAGGCCTGTGAAGCAGGAGCTAGAGATGGCAAGCTGGGATGACACAGAAAAAACTGGAGAAAGAATTCACATAGTCAAGATAGTCTTAGGAGTGGTCTTAACAGCCATTCTGAATTTCCCCTGATTTCTTGCAGAGTCATCATATTTTCGAGGCTGTCATTGGATAACATTACATCCAGCTTTAAATTCTGTGAATGTCAGTCTTGACCAACATTTGGAGAACATGTTTTCCAAGGCACCCTTCAGTACAACTTTAGACTGCAATAAAATAAGTCATACTGGCTGACTCAGAAGAATGCAAATCTCCAGTAACTCATCAGCTAATAAATGCGGAACACAAATATTAAACAAACACCAAGACACATGGTTTGACTCTATCCCAGTCTTTCATCAAGAGATAGGGCATAATAATGTCTGAGACAAACATTCCTTGTTCTGAGATGGTCTGACACGCACTGCAGTTTTGATCTAAATCCCAGGTGGCAGAAAGTCCTGAAAATGTCAAGGTGTTTAAGAGCACCCTGAGTTCCTGCGCCCCAAAGGAAGCGTGCCATTTGTAACTCACCAAGAGTTTTCTTTACGAGTGTTTTTTTTCTATTTTTATTAAATAAGAATCCATGAATAAATGTATTCAGACGCATAAAGTTAAACTTTTTACTCTTGATTATGACAGGAGAGTACAGAGAAAGAAAAAAGGAAGGAAAGATAGAAGAAAAGACAGAAGGAAAGAAGGAAGGAAGGTGGGAAGGAAGGAGGGAGGGAGATGGGAGGAAAACAAGGAAATAAACAAAGAGGAAGAAAGAAAGTTGGGTTTTGCAAAATTAAAAATGAAACCTTTCCTACTTTGTGGCCTCAATAAGGTTAAACATCTTGGCAAAATTCTACTTCTATTACGCCCATTTTAACAAAGACAAAGTGGAGTGTTTTAAAGTTCTCATTTCTCAAATACAGTATTTCTACCCCAGTCATTTTTTTAGGGCATAATTTTTCCCCAAACAGAGTTTAGTTTGTATTTCTCAACTGTAAATCAAATTATATTCTTCAGGACCAAAGCAGGCTGCCTTAACAGTTGTATGCATGTCCCTGCATACATCTGTGAGTTGTGTGTGTATTTAGAATGTGTCTTTAATTAACCATCCCATTGTGTTCAACGAGTTGGTCTTAGCCACTGATTGAAAAGTACTTAGTTGCTTATCAAAAACAAATTGTTGCCATCTGTATAATAAATGACGAATGGTATTAACACCATAATGAAATTCAGAAATCAAGATTGATAAGGAGAGGGATATTTTTAATACCCAAAGTTTGCTTTTTTCCCCCCTTCCAACCTCCAAGTACTGAAAGAAAGTCGGGCAGCAAATTGCACAGATGGGCTCTTACCTCCTGCTGCAGAGCAGGAGGTAGTGAAGGTCTTGACAGGGACATTTACATTGCAATGTAGAATCCAGTGGTGCCAGATGTAGAGTGGGCTCCTTTTATGTGTCTTCTGGCCTGACTCCTCTGACTCCCACCACTGTAAACTGAAGTGGATAGCACAGGACCTGGCACATAGTCGACATGGCCATGTTCAAATAAGCATTTGCTGAGTAAATGAAGACAAAAAGTCATAGTTTCTGAATCTCATGTTATATTGGCACCAATATTTTTCTGTAGATGGAAAAATTAAGACAGAGGAATAAAAGGCCTATCTGTACAGCACAAACTGAATGCAGTGGCAAGGTGATCTTTTTATCCAGTTGTATTGTGATCATCTGATCTAATGAAGATGTCATAGAGTGTTAGAAGCCCACTTTGAACTGCTTGGTTACAGTGCTATTTATTAGAAGTATATAAAGCATGTATTGTCATGACCTAAGTTACCTGCCCAGAGTAATTCAGGATACTAATTGCACAGGGCCAAGAATCTAATGCAAGCATCCTGCATTAGGGTTGTACCTGTTCCCCATTATATCATGATCTCGGTTCCTTTGTGACTAGTTATGGCTGTATTCCATTGTCATAAACTGAACCCCCACAGTGGAGTGCTATATTAAAATGGTATTGGCCATATATTAAAACATTGCCCATTTGTGAACTTTCTTTCCTTAAAAAAAAAGCATAGCAATAACTGAAGAGTCACAAAATCTAAAGATCAAGAAACTTACAACTAAAATGTAACACATGATTTGTCTTCATGGATTTAATGAATGGCTTATTACTAATGGTGGTAAATCAACAATGACTCTTTCCCTAGGACCAGGGGCCCTACCCACTGATCTTGGGCACTTTTCTCCTCCCTCCCTAACAAGGATTTTTAGACGCTCAATCAAAACAGACTCTAGTTCCTGGAATACAAATCACAACATTCGATAATATGTTACCATTCCCAAAGGACTTTATATTTTAATAAGAGAGGAAATCTAAGTCAGCCAGTTTCTAAATTTAAGAAAAGGAATAAATTATTAATCTATGAGTCCATCATGACAAATAAAAATAGAAATACCATATAGGAACTTATAACTTCCCAGGATTCTTTACAAAGTCTCATTAGAAAAGTTAAAGATGATCAAGGCACCAGAGAATCTGGATGACCTTTTTCCCCATACTCTGAAAGGAATGTCCTGGACTCAAATTGAGATAAAAACTGGTACAATAATGATGAAAAATGTGCCTTAAGTTTTGACTAGTTCAGAGTGGGAAAAGGTCAGAGAAGGGCCTCTCATACACATTTTACAGGAATGTAAAACAGGATGACCTTTCTGTAGGGAAACTGGCAATATCAAAAGCCACACGTACATCCCAGTGGACTCAGGACTTCATCCTAGGGAAATAATCAAAGATGCACCCAAAGATTTGGATACAAGATATTATGCAACCCTTTTTAAAACAAAATAAAATAACTTCAACCAACCACAATGTCCAGCAATAGGTGATTGATTAAATAAAAACAGACGTCCGGTCGGGTGCGGTGGCTCATGTCTGTAATCCCAACACTTTGTGAGGCTGAAGCAGGTGGTTCATGAGGTCAGGAGTTCAAGACAAGCCTGGCCAACGTGGTGAAACCCCATCTCTACTAAAAAATACAAAAAAATTAGCCGGGCATGGTGGCATGCACCTGTAATCCCAGCTGCTCAGGAGGCTGAGGCAGGAGAATCGCTTGAACCCATGAGGCAGAGGTTGCAGCGAGCCAAGATCACATCACTGCACTCCAGCCTGGGCAACAGAGCTAGACTCCATCAAGAAAAAAAAAAACAAAAAACAGACATCCACAGTGGGAATCACTGTGGAGCCATTACTGTGAACTAGCTGGGGCAGTAGATATTAACTAGAAAATACCTCCTTACTCCCAGTAATGCAGCATGAAAGATCACAGAGTGCAGAGTAGTGTGAATGGAATGGCCTGATTTAAGTAAAAAACTCTCACATATGGCCATATATACATATTTAAATACTTACATCTATTACATTTATATACTTACACCTTTTACACATATATACTTACATCTATTACATGTATATACTTACATCTATTATGGACCTTAAGAATATACCCCAAACTATAAATGGACTTCCCTACAGGGAATGTGACTGAGAAAGAGAGAGTGGGTTGGCAGAATGCAGGGAGAGAGAAAGTTTAATTTTCTGCTTCATAAAATAAAACTACATATATATAATTATAATTATATATAAGTATATGTAATTCAAAAACAAAAATTAAAAGCCTTTAAAAACCATCTTTTGGAATAAAGACATGGGAAGCAACTCACAATGTTTCCCCAAGTGAAAAAAACAGAAACAGCCGGGCACGGTGGCTCACGCCTGTAATCCGAGCACTTTGGGAGGCTGAAGCAGACAAATCACTTGAGGTCAGGAGTTTCAGACCATCCTAGCCAATATGGTGAAACTCCATCTCTACTAAAAATACAAAAATTAGCCAGGCATGGTGCCACGCTCCTGTAATCCCAGCTACTCAGGAGGCTGAGGCAGGAGAATCGTTTGAACTTGGGAAGCAGAGGTTGCAGTGAGCCGAGATCACATCATTGCACTCCAGCTTGGGCATTGCAGTGAGACTCCATCTAAAAAAAAACAAAAAAAAAAAACAAACAAAAAAAACAAACAAATGATAGAAAAACTATGATTCCAACTTTGTAAAAATAAATCATACATGGCATAGAATATAAGAGAAATACAGAGAACCAAAAGGAATGGAAACATATCAAAATATTGCTAGTTAGTTCTGAGTGGTGAGATTAAGATCGATTTTTTTTTGAGTTTTATAAACTTTCTCAGTGAACATGGATTACCAGTATAACGGATAAAAACATTAAATATTATTAAGACACAAATTTTTAAAAATTGTAGGTTCAATAAGTTGATGGCATTTGCTTTTCTAATACTGTTAGGACTTCAACCTTCTGACATTGACATTTGCTTTTAAATACTAAGCAGGGTTACTCTGAAGCTTAAGATGTCAAATTTTTACAGATGAGTTTGTATTTAGCTCACTATGTTGTGCATGTTCTAATAAAGACCTAAACTGTTCAATGATGGTAGAGACCTTATGTAGCAGGCCAACAAAACTGAAGTCCAAAGAGTTAAAGTGATTTTCCAAAAGCACAAATCTTTTCATTTAATGGAAGAGCTGAGAGGAGAATTGATTCTAACTCCCAGTCCAGTGTTTTTCCATGACATGATGCAGCTATGTTTTGGATGAGAATCACTGAAACCACAACAAAAATAGCACTTTAAGAAATGTACAGCATAATGGTCAATGGATAAAATTTGTATGTAGCTTCACAGAGAACTGTTAAGTCCAGCAAAATACCAGGTTCCACTATCAAAATGCCACTGGCTTTTCTGAGAATTATATCTAGAGAAATGATTAGATTTGACCTAAAAGGATACTTAAGGGAACTTAATTTTTATTCTAATAGTAACACAATTCAAAGCTGAAATGAACACATCTGGTTTCATTTTCTTTACTGATTAGGATAACTAGAGATTCTGAGACATCATGCATGACTCTGTCCTTTATTTGATATGCAAATAAATTCCTGGCTTGAGTGTAAATCTACTTTCAGTGGTGCCCCTCATAACTAATTATTTTTTATATCCCTTCCTGGGTCCAAAAAAAAAAAAAAAAAAAAAAAGCTTGAGGTATAGTTATTCAATAAGAAAGGCATCCTTCCCACAAAATGCCTACAGGCACAATTCTCCAAAAAAGGAGAAAAAAAGTAGGCCTTAATTAATTAGAATCCAGATCACTGGGATAATTGCCAGTTCTGCTTTGTTTCCACCTTCCCCAAAGGTTGTGACCCAAATCCAAGGATAAAAGGCCAAATGGAGGGAAGGAGGGGACCACATGGCAGAGGGGTCAATTTCTATTGTAACTATGAAGCAGACCCATTTATTAAGAGCCACGTAATGTGCTAAATGATATTCAAAGATTACCAGAATCAGGTTGTTCTCAATGGGACCAGACCCCAGAAACTATTCTCACACTGCCTGACTCACATTAAACATCCCCTACACACATACACACCCTCCAAAACAAACAAAAACATCCATAACCTTCATCCCTCTCATTAATCAATCGAGTTTGATATAACAGGATATTGGGCACTTTCACCTTTGCTAATGAAAACCTTGCTTTGTACCACAAAGCCAAACATGTTTTCTTTTTTTTTTTTGAGACGGAGTCACTCTGTCACCCAGGCTGGAGTGCAATGGCGCAATCTCGGTTCACTGCAACCTTTGCCTCCCGGGTTCAAATGATTCTCCTGCCTCAGCCTCCTGAGTAGCTGGGATTACAGGAGTGAGCCACCACGTGTGGCTAATTTTTGTATTTTTAGTAGAGATGGGGTTTCACCATGTTGGCCAGACTGGTCTTGAACTCCAGACCTCAGGTGATCTGCCCGCCTCACCCTTCCAAAGTGCTGGGATTAGAGGTGTGAGCCACCGAGCCCAGCCAAACATGTCATTCTTGATCTCAACGATGAACTACAATTGCTTGGGACATGTCGCAAGCAATCCTCATACTTACAGGGGCTTAATGCCTATCTTTTCTTCACAGGACATCCCGTCCTAGTTGTGAACTATGCACATAATTGACTGACAGATTCAGAGAACCAGAGTGTGGCTATGCATTCATTCATGTCAGGCAACATGACGTTTTAAGAAATGGGGACCTGGAAGCCCCTCTCCCTCAGTTTTATTTCATCAGACCTAGATATAAATGATAGTTCCATCTGAACTAGAGAAAGACACCAAGAAGAAAACTTGGTAATGGCGTACAAATATATCCCTTTCCACAGTCAAGTATCATAGTCTCACTTCACAATATTCCTAAATTTGAGGCGGAGGAAGTATAATCCAGAATATACAGTACCTTAATTTATTTAAGCAAGCAGAGATTAAATCAATGGGGAAGAAGTGATCCACAAATCACAATTAACTGCTGTTTAACTTTTAAAGTAAATAAACAAACTTGCCAGCTCATATAGCCAGATTTTTATTTATTTATTTATTTATTTTAGAGAGTCAGGGTCTCACTCTGTCACCCAGGCTGGAGTACAGTGGTGCAATCATAGCTCATTGCAGCCTCCAACTCTTGGGCTCTAGTGATCCTCCCATCTCAGCCTCCTGAGTAGCTGGGCCTACAGGTGTGCACCACCACGCCCAGCTCTTTTTTGTTGTTTTGTTTTGTTTTGTTTTGTTTTTGAGATGGAGTCTTACTCTGTCGCCCAGGCTGGAGTGCAGTGAGGCAATCTTGGCTCGCTGCAAGCTCCGCCTCCTGGTTTCACGCCATTCTCCTGCCTCAGCCTCCCCAGCAGCTAGAACTATGGGCACCCACCACCACACCCGGCTAATTTTTTGTATTTTTAGTAGAGACTGGGTTTCACCATGTTAGCCAAGATGCTCTTGATCTCCTGACCTTGTGATCCACCCGCCTCAACCTCCCAAAGTGCTGGAGTTACAGGCGTGAGCCACCACACCCAACCTCATTTTTTAAAAGTTTTTGTAGAGATAGGGTCTAACTATGTTGCCCAGGCTGGTCTTGAACTCCTGACCTCGGGCCAACCTCCAACCTCGGAATTGGTGCTAGGATTATAGACATGAGCCACTGTGCCCGGCCAGATTTTTAAAAATATGTTCTGCAACCTACTTGTATGAGATAAGGGCAGATGAACAGCATTCAGAATAACAGCAGAATTATAATCAAATAGGCGACTGCCAGGTTATGCCACTAAATTTGTATTAAGCCCAATCCCTATACTTTCTACATGCCTGATGCTCCACAGTAACAATTGTCATTCATAACCCATTGAAGTTCACAGCAGTAATTGTGGTATCCTAAAATGCCTATTAAAAAAGTCAACTAGATTAAATTATATTGAGTATAGTTATACCAATCAATATATCTCATATTTTTTCTCATATGTTAACTAATTATAAACTGGCAAGTCACACGTAACGCATCTAATTAGTCAAAAATAGTTCAATACTGACCATTTAAAACCACACCTGTCTTAGTACAAATATGACAAGTAAAACAGAGATACAGAGCCACACTGACAACCAGGAAGCTATCAGTGCTGCACTGTCTCATCATCTGATATTACATACTGAAATATTTAAGTATTTCCAAATTTTTCCATCAATCCAGATAGCACATCCCTAAATAAACATCAACAATGTCCTAAGTGCAGAAATCAAGCTGGTTTTTCTTATCCTGGATTCCAGAATGTTCTGACCACTGCCCTACCACCACCACCCTCTCCCACACACAGACATTTTCACCCTTTGAGACACTGCAGTGTGAGGAAGAGAATGGAGAAAGAAAGGGAAGTCTCATGACTTCTGAAGTTGAAAGAGGAATTATGTTCTGAAAAGGAGAAAGAAGATGACAGTTTTGCTTAATTCAAGTATTGAGTAAATATTGTTGCTTAATCATTTTTTAAAAGAAACATTAGTGGCTATTTTTTTGGCACAACTGTTTTTAAATTTAATTTATAAGGATGACACCATGATGTAATCGAAACTTGTGTCACACACAAAAATCACTTTGCCCCTCACGCATAACAACATCCTGCTCCCCCAAACCCAAATCATACCTTTCATAATACGGCCTTAACCTGTGTCCTTAAATACAAAGCAACCTAAATGCTAAAGTGAAGAGCCTAACACAGCTAAACTGGGAAAAACATGAAGTGGAAATGTATCTCCCTTGGAAAAGTAAGTAAAATGTATGTTAAGGAAATGGGTAATTCAGGGAACCCAAATATTCAAACAAATTCCCAGATGTTTGTGCTGCTGTCTGAACGTTTTAAAGAGGAAACAGCTTTTCATTACTTCATGAATCCTCCCTCATTGTGAAGACGATTTCAAAGCCTCCAGCATTTAAAAGGGAAAGTCCGTTCTCAGAGTCGTCGGATTCCCGCTGTGTCTCAGGCACCACAATGTTCCAGAAACTCAGGGAAAAAGCTCAGGCCTGTAAACATGTCTGATCTGGATCTCCCACTCCTAAGTCTGTGTTTATATATTGATAATTAAGATGGATTTATGAAGCTCAAATAATATCACATTTCATATTTCTCTAATCAGTATCTCAAAACAATTCAAACAACAGTTATTTTAACATTAACAGCATGGGGAGGACAGCCACGAATCCCCACACCTTCCCCTGGCCATCACATGCTTGCACCGGGAAGTTGTAACTAGCTCTGGCAGTGCCAATGAACAAATGCGGTTAAAAATCAAGCAGAAAACGGCTGAATGTGCACGCTCAGCTACATGATTTTCACTGTCTAAAACTGGGAAAAAAAATCTCAAACAATTTTCACCCCATTTGGCTTGCCTTTCTCGTCTGTAAATTGCAATACTGCCAAGTTACAAGTAAAATATTCTGCCAATTTCTCAGTTTTGTGAGCAAAGAAAAAAAAGAAAGCATACTTTCCCTAATGGAATAAAGTGTGTGTCTCTGTGTTTGTGTGTGTCTGTGTGTGTGTGTGTGTGTGTGTATTTATATTTGATTAATTCAACATCATATGGGACTCCTGTCCAAATTTTTCAAAATACACATACACACACATACTTTGTGTCAGATCATGAAAAGTAAATCTCAAATCCAGATTGAACTCAGAGGGACTAGGAGAAATAGATAGGATCTACCACTCTTCTAGATCTTTATTCTAACATGACTCATATCACAAATGTGATCGAGTGACTAGTTTTAGCCTCCACAAAAATGAATTTAACTTCTAGAAAAGGTCCCCAAAGCAAATTGACAGCCAAAGACAGTTTCAATTCAGAAGTGCTGGTAGTCATGGTGGTAGAGGTTCTAGGGTAATGTCTCATTGAGATGCGAGGATGAGGCTCTGAACTCAGGAAGGAAACACTCAAAATGTCCTGCAGGCATTATGAACAGCAGCCACTGAATCCACTAATATCCTTCCTCAGACTTCACTGCTTTTTAAAGACAGCAAAATATTGAGATAGATTTTTAATTGTAAATTCTGAAAAACAGCCGCACCCAAGACTTTAATACCTCTCTTTCTTCTCAAAGTTAGGAAAGTGGTATGCTCAGTGTCAAATAACTAATGCTCATTAAAAATGGTCAGAATGCCATTGCAGATGAAAAGTGAAGCTCTGGTGTGTGAAACAAGAACCCAAATGCATTGTCCACAATGTCTACTTCAGTACAGCCATTCTAGAATTTGCCCATGTGCATCAAAAGCCTTAAAAAGTAGCATGCCGTCCAGGCACAATGGCTCACACCTGTAATCCAGCACTTTGGGAGGCTAAGGCAGGCAGATCACTTGAGCCCAGGAGTTTGAGACCAGCCTGGGCAACATGGTGAGACCCCCATCTCTACAAAAAAATGCAAAAATAACAGTGTGTGGTGGCGCATGCCTGTGGTCTCAGCTACTCTGGAGACTGAGGTGAGAAGATCACCTGAGCCCAGGAGGTTGAGGCTGCAGTGAGCTGTGATCACACTCCACTGCACCCCAGACTGGGCAACAGAGTGAGACCCTGTCTAAAAAAAAAAAAAGTAGCATGCCATTGTACCCCATAAATAGATACGCCTACTGTGTATGTACCCACAACAATTAAAAATAAAAATAAAAAAATAAGTAGCATGCCATAAATACTAAACAGACACACACTCAGACTACAGGATACTCAATGTAGCACTATTCATAATATAAAAAAAGAGGGGAAATAAGTCAAACTTTCAACAATAAGAACATGTGCCGTAAAACTTAAAGTGTAATAATAATAAAAGAAAATAAAATAAAAAATTTTAAAAATAAATAAATAAATAATAAATAAAAGAAATTTGTTAGACAAAATGTGGTACATTCTTCCATCGGTGATGATACAGAAATTTAAAAATCATGTTCTAGAACAATATTTAACAACATAAAATATTTGCATATATTATGTAGTCATAAAAGCAAGTTAAAACATATTTGGATGTTATATATGTTATCCTGCTTCATAAAGACATAAACGGAGGGATAGACATCAATGACAGCATTATCTCTGGGTGATGGCAGGGAAAGTAAATTTTATTTCCTTCGTTAGGCTTTCCTGTATTTTCCAAACTTTCTACAATGACAATACATTATTTATATAATTAGATGAATAATTTTATTTTTAAAATTAGCCGTGTGTGATCCTTACAAGAAAATTGTTTTCTTTCTCCCTCTTGGTCCTATCCCACCACTCACCCCCTAAAATGCAGCCTGAATTTCGCCAAGTTTCCTGAACTCAGGTGGGTACTTTTCCTGATTATGTCAAATGGAAACAGTCCTAGAGGAAATTGGACTGTAAAAACCAAATGCTTCATAAGCTCATGTTCAAAGAAGGCAAGTAAGGACCGTGAGTGGCCAGAAGAATCTGGTGATGAAAATGAGCTATTAAATGGATTCATTACCTTGGTTTTTACTAATGAAAATGTTAGCGGCTTTGTGTTCCTCAATTACATTTTGAGGCAAAATGATGGCATTTCATTCATTTATTCAGTCAGTCATCATATACTTACTGTGCACCTCAGATGTGGCTGCCTATTTCCAGGCCTGGAATACACGGAAGGCAAGACTTGATGTCAGGCCCCTCAGTCTACTGAATGCATGGCTGTTCTGGTGGTTGTCAGGGCATCCCTCCTCCTCATCCATCTTCTTCAGCCACTGCAGTTCTTTATATACTAGATTTTTGTTAAAGTTTCATTTGAATAAAACATTCCTTTGCTTAGAAAAAATATGTTCAGAACTTTTTACTGTACTTTTTGTTTTTTTGAGACAGGGTCTCACTCTGTTGCCCAGGCTGGAGGGCAGTGGTGCTATCTCAGCTCACTGAAGCCTTGACCTCTCAGGCTCAAGTGATCCTCCCATCTCAACCCTGGAATAGCTGAGACTATAGCCACGTGCTACTGCACCCAGCTAATTGTTGTATTTTTTGTTGTATTTGTTGTATTTTTGTGGTTTTGCCATGTTGTCCAGGCTGGTCTTGAACTCCTGTCTTTGCTGTACTCTTATTGGATCGACTAGATGCCCTAGAAATGAGTGGCATCCACTGACAGTTTTAAATGAACTCAGGGGTAAAACTATTAGCCAAAATGCCCCCCGCCATATAATGTTTTATAATTTATGTTGCCTATATCTACTTTGAAGACTTCCCATCAATCTTTCCCATCCATGGCACACTGAATTATCTAAATCTGTTTGAATCCTTAATCTATGCTAGTAGAATATAACCACATCCTTGTCAACATTGTCAGAGGCTGTAAAGCTGTTTTTCTCTAGGCCACCTCACTCTAATCAAGTGGTCTAGCTCTCTTTCCCAAATGCCTGTGTAAGCAGACTTTACAAGAACTATTGGAAAACTTTAAAATGAAGAGTTGGGGCCAGACACAGTAGCTCACACCTATAATCCCAGCACTTTGGGAGGCTGCTTGAGCCTAGGAGTTTGAGACTAGCCTGGGCAACACAGGGAGACCCCGTCTCTACAGAAAATCAAAATATTAGCCTGGCATGGTGGCACATACCTGTGGTCCCAGCTACTTGAGAGGCTGAGATGGGATGATCGATTGAGCCCAGGAGGTTGAGGCTGCAGTGAGCCATGATAGCACCACCGCACTCCAGTCTGTGCAACAGAGACCTTGGGCATCTGTTACAGCACATTTTTATAATTTACCTAAATAGGTATGTCTCTCACCCACTAGACTTGGAGCTCCTTTTTGGATAAGGAATTTGCCCTTATCCTGTATCTCTGTATCTACAGGCTCAGAAATCTCTGTATCTATAGGCTTGACATAATTCTACTATTTCCAATAAATGCTTGGTGTTAAATTAATAAAAGAAAAGCAACAATAATAATTTGTCAAAATCTAATCCTATCGAACTAGGATTTTTTTTCTACCAATAGATTATTATGACACACCTGTTATTAGGGTTCATATGCTTTTTCTCCTATAAAATTAAATTAAGCTAAACAATTAAAAAGCACTGTAAAAAAACTTTTTTACAGTGCTTTGGGTTTTAAGAGTGTTCTATGAGGTGAACAGTGTAAGAATAGTCACCTAGCTGTTTTAATTGAGGAAACAAGCCAAGGAGGGATAAAATGACTAACAAGTACTCACAATTTTTAGTATTTTCATAGTCAAGGATGTAGTGTAGCATAGTGAAAAGAACTTTGTCTTTATTGCTGGGTTTGAATTGGAGCTCTGTCATTTACAAGCTGTATGACCTTGAACAAGCTATTTAATTTTTCTGAGGCTCACTTTTTTTCTGCGCATGTTCTGCATATACAGGGACAGACAGCAGGCTCGTCTGAAGGATTAAATGAATCTAGGAGAGTGTTTGGCACACGGCAGAAGCCAAGCAAGTCTTGTTTTCCTTCCTTCCTGATCGGCTGTCTCCAGTAGCAAAGACTCAGTTTGTCTTGATCAACGTTACATCCTCAGCACACAGCACGGTCCTTGGCAGGCAGAAGATGTTCAAAAGATATTTGCTGAATTGATTGATTGATGTAATCCTAGGATTTTCGTTTTAAGTAAAAAGCTTTTACTTGTACCTATAAAATTTTATCAACTTATAACATTATAACATGACCATAATCCCTTCTCCAGTCACAAACCTCACATGGCCTACATGATAATGACAGCCGCCTTTAGTCACAACCCAGGGAAAGTGACCTAAGGGAATTTCCACTTAAGTGTAAGGCTAGACACGCATGTGTTTCTCTGTGTAATAAAGCAAAACTAATGGATAAGCATCTCTTTATTCTGAAAATTTTCTAGCAAGCAACGGTAAAGAGAAATTAATTGCATTCTGTTAATTTAATTTGTATAAAGCATTCTTGATGTTTATTTTGATCTCCTTAATTTTTTATATTGGCAACCCTAAAATATAATTTATAGAGATATTATAAGTTCATCCAAGCCTATTTTTTATAGGAATTTAAAATTTGCAAATGTGAATTCTCTTAATATGATTCCTTTTTAGACTCATCACCCTCTGGGTTGGGAAGGCACTCCATGAGAAAAGGGAAGAGAACACAGCCTTGAAGTCAGATGGGTCTGCCACTTACTCCCCAAGTGGCCTTGCATAACCTCACTGAACCTCATTTTTCTAATCTAAAAAATGGAAATAAAAATACCGACTTGATGGAGTTGTCATGAGCATTAAAAGAGACAATATATGTCAAGGGCCTATGGAACAGCAGGCATTCAATGAATTGCTGTTCCCTCCTGCCCCTACCAATAATGCTACAAAAGGATTCAATTAAAGGCATCATGCCTGAGTATTTTCATAATTAATCACTGTAACATCAAACTAGCACTTTTTTTAGTCTAGTTAGTTTTAAGACCTTTCTTTTGTCTCTCTGGCAGAGTTAGTAGCCTTTGACAATCCTGAGCCCTAGAAATATTGTGAAGGCCTTAACATTTCCAGAGGGGACGTTTTTAAGTCTCATCAGTTGCAAGAACTTTCTTTTGTCTTTCTAGTACAGTTATTAATTCAGGGCGATTCTGAGCCCCAGAAATACTGTGTTTGCAGGAGGATTTTGAATGCTATATAAGAATAAGGGCTCAGTCAATACACAAAAGCCGTTCTTCTATGAATCATCTCCCAGATTTCTTCACAGGACCTCCCCAAGCTACCTTGAACTAAATGCCCCAACCCTATAACCCAACTTCCTGAGAGCATAAAGCCTGCTCTCTATTCTCCAGTGAATTCGAATGTCTCGTATATATTTCTCTGTATCTTCCACTGGATGGTAAATTGTGAGGACTGGACAGTGTCTTGTTCACTATGTATGATTTAATCTCCAACACAATTCTCTAACTACAATATTCTTACAAAACGTTCTGCTAGATGAGTTCTCTTGAAAGTACTTTTTAGTTGCATATTGTTATTTTAAAGTCTGCAGTATTAATCATGTGGAATAGCACAGGGATATATGTGGTGCCTGGCAAGGAAACATCAGCTCCCTTGATAAAAGTGAATCCTTCAAATCTTCACACCAGAAGGAAACCTAGGGGGCATCGGATCTAACACAGCCCTCGGCTTCACCTGCTGTGCACCATGAAAGCCCCATGATGAACTATTCACCCCGGGTCCCCCTCTCAGGGCCCAGGCTCCTCTCCTCAAGCTGTCTCTCTGCTCCCCCAGCAGGTCCTCTGCCCTCTAAGTTTCAAGGATACTGAAGTTCTTGTAAGTAGCCCCAAATAGCCATGCTCCCTTCACCTTGGATCTACCCGGGTATCTTTTTCATGGCATCCTTTAATTGCTTTTTTTCTCTTAAGATAAAAATTGGATTGTAAGCTGTAAGGACAAGAACTGTCTTCTTCACCGTCCTATTCCTGTGCCTGACATGCAGTGGTCTCTCAATAAATATCTGTTAACTGAATGACTTCCTTTTGGCAAGATTTTCAGAAACACTTGACTAAAGAGTAAACGGAAAGCAAATGAGAAAGAAGCTTAAAATACAAGAAGTTTAGCCAGGAAAATACAGATTTCCGATCCTAGTTTGGTCGCAAGGAACTCTGGCCTTGTCCCACCTTGAGACTGAGCATCCTGTCTTCTTAGAACAGGCAGCAGAACTTCTTGGGCCTCTTTTTCACTGGGAGAGAGTTTTCCCAATGCCTCCAGATCCCCACCCTTCACACATATCGGCCCAGGTCCTGTCTCCTGGTCATTTTCATGCCTTTCTGCAGGCCACGTGGGACCCTCCCTACCAAGTGGGCCAGCTAGGCCTTTCCCTCCACACTCTTCCTACAGGGAAGCCCACCTCCCTAGCAGAGCACAAGACCCCTCCTGACCGGCCCAGGAGTGTGGAGAACACACAACGTCCCAAGAAAGAGGCACATGTGTGAGCAGGGGATGAATCTTTTCCAGGCCTGTAACCCACCTTTTGTCTGTGACCAGCTGTGTGAGGAAGAGAAGAAGAAAGTCCAAATTCACTTTACAGGCAAAAATACTTAGAGGATTCTAAGAAGGTAATCGGCCTTGAGTTAACAGATTGTAGAGTTGGGAAACTTGTGTAATTCTTTTTGTGAACCTGAACCTCAGTTCAGGTTTTCAGAAGAAACCTGAACCTCAGTTAACCCCCCCGCTCAGAGGCCACTGGGGCCTGGAAACGCCCTTGTGAATGCTCCATCTAGGCCGTAGCCTGAGGCTTCCCTGCCACTGGACCACGGGCAGAGGCTCTCTCTGAGGGGTAGGCCGGCCCCGATTTGAACGACCTTGGGCCAGATTGTGTCCCGCACCCAGAAGGCGAAGGCCGCTGCACCGCAGTGGCTGGGAGCGCCGGGTCAGGCAAGGTTTTACGGCTCCGAGCGGCGTCCCGGACCCACACCCCAAAGGCTTCTGTTTACTGACAGAGACCCGAAAGATCCACAACTAGAATACAGAATTCCCTCCGCCCCTGATCCCTTCCCCGCGAAGCTCTAGAAGCGGTTTCCCCTGCGCGCCCCTTGCTCCGGGCAGAGCGGAGCAAACGCCTCCAGCTTCGCTGCTGCGCCAGAGCCCGCGTGGACTTCCCTCGGCCGCCGTTCCTTCGTGCCCCTGGCGGGGTCGCGAAGCCGTCCCCTCTGCCCCGCTGCCGAGCGCCCCTCGGTGCCGGGACACCAGAGGATCCAGGGAGCCGAGACCGCCCCGACCCTAGACATCCAAAGGGGAGAGCCCTTAGAATTATTCCCTGGCCGCAGGGCTTGGGTGGAGGCTGGGGGTCCACTTCAAGTCTCGGTTTGCAATAATAATAGCATGTCCTGGTCACGCTGATGCCAGGACCCCACAGAAGGCAAGCGATTGATTCCGCGGGCCCTTCAGGCGTGGCGTCCAATTTGCGCAAAGCACAGTAATCCAAGACTTTCGCGCACTGAGGACTTTAAGGGGGCGCTGGACCGAGACCCATCTTTTCTGAGCAGCTCCGGGCGGGCTTAGAATTTTTTCTCCCAATTCTAACCAGGATGCACGGCTCTGAACTTACAGTGACCTCCGCTCAGTGTTCTTGGCTCTGCACGGGCGGGAACCCGCTGAGGACTCAGGAATATTCACACTAGCACCAGGGGCTTGCAGACCACTGGAGTGGAGGGCGAGAAAATAGCTGTATATGTTCGCATAAGGTGTATTTTTCTAAACTAGCTAAATAGATCTCAAAAAAAGAAAGTCCTGGTCCGGAAGCCAAGACTGCGCCCCTCGATCTGTCCAGATTCGCTAAGGGCGCCTGAGTGATGAGACGATATTGATGCCCCAAGTTTTCATAAGCAGGGCGCTTTGAACTTGGGTGTCATGTGCAAGATGCACGCACAGTGCCCACGCACTCATCTCCGCCGGAGCCGCGTACTAATTAGGTGCGACTATCCTCCCGCTCTCTCAGCAGGGCAGCTGGGCTCCAAGAGCCTGAACCCTGCGGCACACACCAAGGTCACCCGCGGAGACTTGCCTTGTCATTGGGAGAAGGGGCAAAAAGACTGTGAGGAGCATTTAAAACCATTTGAGGCGGGAAAGCCTATAAGGGGAGGCAAACTGGAGGAATTCTCTTCTATTTAAAGAGTAGTGCAAAGTTGCCAGGAAACTCGCTACTGTCTATTTACTCCCCGAGAATGGGCCTCAAAGAAAATAAGCCAGGACCAGGTGACCCAGTGGGATCCGCGAAGCGGCTCCAGGAGACTCTCCTCTCCAGCGACTCCGCACCGGGACAAAAGGATCAGGCAGATGGGTTTTCTCCACCCGTGAGTGCTACAAACTCTTTCTCCATTTTCTCATTTGATTTTTAAAGGAAAAAAAAGCGCACCCGTCTCTCTTAAAAGTGGAGAACTGAATAGCCTCAATATAAAATTGGCGCTCTGAAAGAGACAAGGTCTAGAAAGATCAGTCTGCCGGCGAAGCCTGCTGTAGCAGAAATGCTAGAAGCAAACGAGTGCTGACAAATTTCGTTTTTACTGTGGAAACTGGTAAACGAAATCAGGTGGTAATAGTTACCTATTGGAACCATCAAAAAATTCGAGTTAATTTAATGTGTTTTGGATTTAGAATACGTAATCACCATTATTTTTATTTTGCCTAGATAGTTCCATTAAGGTTTAATAAGCTATTAAAGTTCCCTGGATAAATTGTGTGTGTGTGTGTGTGTGTGTGTGTGTGTGTGTGTGTGTGTGTGTGTTTAAGTAAGTGGAGGTTACATGAACCACAAGAGAAGTTTCAGCATAATTTTTTAGCCACTGGGAAGTCTGTATTTCCTGCCAAAATTTTCAAGGATGGGAATTAGAAAATGGTGAGAGGGAGACTAAATACTCATCAAGCACTTATATATATAGGTACCCTGATAGGGCTAGCTTTACAAATTTCATTTCATGTTAATAATTATCCACCAATAAGAGTCCTTTTTTAAAATACCGAAACCTCCTTCTTCTGCGCCCAGACCTCAGATGGACAATTTCCATAATTTTATTTAATTCAAAAGAATTTCGTTATTGATACTTCCTTCTTTGAAGTGACATAATTGCCAAGGTTAATGGGGAGATCCATGCTTAGTCGTATTAAAGTCTGTTTTAACTGATTACATCGTTAATGTTAATCCTTGTCTGGAAAAAAAAAAGTGAAGGTGAGCCTTAGCACATGCTGGATTTCTCCTAACTCTTTGGGTCCCTGTAAAAATAGATCCCTATAACTGTTTGAAAGGGGAGGGAACTTGTAACTTGCGAGGAGAGCACCGTCACTAAACTCGATGTGCAAAAAAGAGAATATGCAAAGCAAAACTTTTCCGTCGCTGCAGATCAAAGGAACCGAAAACATGACCCATTTTGTGAGGGCTATGCAAACACTGTGGCTTATACTGACCATTAATAAACGCTGGGCTAGACTAGCGGGATACACACACACACACACACACACACACACACACACACACTGGATACGATGGACTCCAGTACCCGGAGCTTTAAAAGGGATGGGGGATGGGGGCGGGGAGGGAAAGGAGTTGACAACCAGATGAAGTGGGGAAAAGGAGGGGAGAAGAATACATTCAGGAACTGCAGCAGGCAGGTAAATCATAAAAAATTCAGTTCCTGCAACTAATGAAAAAACCAATCTCACTATAGTCTGGGGAAAATGGTTCTCTGACGCAAGCCTGATGGTGAGTCTATTTGTTGTGTTTCTTTTCCGGACTATCAAAAAGTTATTTCGAGATTCAGCCAATTGTTTTGACTAGCAGACAGAAAACCGGACCAAGCGGTTCCTGATGTAACGCACCGGCCGCGGCAGGGCCCAGCGCGGAGAGCGCCCGGAGCTGCCCTCCCGGGGCTGCTCAGAAAAGATGCTCCCTACGGCCCTGGGAGAGGCGAGCCCGAGATCGGCCGGAGAGGACGGCCTGTGTTCTGTGTGGCGCCTGACTGCAGCCTTCCTTTGGAGGAATACGCCTTCAGTTTTGTTCTGGAAGGGGAAATGGGCGCAGCTCTCCACGCGGCGACCAAGATTCCCAGTCGCTTGACAAACTTGGAAACTCTGGGACGTTCTAAACTGAGTTTCCCTCGTTCAGCAGAGTTCCTTGTTATCTACTTTACCAGTGTTAAAGGGCTGCAGACCGAGGGGTGCTATTTGAGACGATTTTTTTTTCCACGTCGACTGGAGAAGCGCCGCCGCCAGTTCCGAAGACGACTTGCCGACCTCAGCGCCCCGGGCTCGGCGAGGCGCACCGCCCGCCCCTCCGCACCCGCCCAGCCCCGCTCACGGAGGGAGCCGGCGAGGGAGTATCTTATCCAGCGGCCAGAGCTCGGTGCCAGGGCGCTCTCCTGACATAACCCTGTCCAGGGGGGCCGAGACGTGCAATAGCCACCGCGAGGCTCCCCAGCTGCCACCCCCATCCTATTCCCGCCAGCGTCTTCCCTGGAAGAGCCCCCAGTAGCAGAAACTCTGGCCTCACACCTCCCGGTGCTCCCGGCTTTTCCGGCCCTTTCCGGGATCCCCACACCTCCACCCCGTTTCTCCCCTGAGTCGGGACCGAACACTGGCAACATTCCCCACGCCCATCCAGCCGCGCCATTTTAACCCCTTAGAGGTTTCCACTGCGGAAGGAGCCGGCCACAAGGAAGGTCCATCTTCCCCACCACTCTCCCTGCCCCGCCACCCCGGGCCCCGCCTGGGTCCTCGCGCGAGGCAGCCTAGAGGGGATTAGGAAATAACCCAGTGGTGGGCGGGGGTGGGAGGCACGCTACCTCCAGACTCTGGAAACTTTGGCAAAGTCTCGGGAACACTTGTGCTCCCCCAGGATAGTTCTTTTCGCCTCGCGGCGAGCGCGGGATGTTCGAGTTTCTTGGCACCAATTGCAAAGAGCCTCTCCCTCTCCCCAGATCCTTTAAGGACATGTGATCTGCAGCCTCAAACTTTCTCCTTTGGTCAAAAAGCCTCGTCAGCCACTGCTAGCGACCCCAGGCGAGGCCAGGAAGGGAGCGCGCTGGTGTGGGGTCAACCCCAAGCCTGGCGCGCAGAGGTCGACTGAGGCCCTGCGGGTCGAGATCTCGCGCGTTGTTTGCAGGAGAAGCCCCAGGGGACCCGCGCGGGGCGTGTTGCCCCAGCTGAAACAGGCGTTCCCTTTTCCAGATCATATTCCCCATAAAATCTAAAGCCAGATGCATCGTTTAGGCAACTTCCCATTTCATCGAGAAAGGCACGGATTTGTTTCCAAATTGGACTCTAAATCGAGGTTTCTGATGCTGGTTCCAATGGGGTGAGCAAGGCTGGCCTTTCGATAGCTCTTGGGGACTGCCCAGACGCATAACGTTTTAGGTACTGAAGTCTGAACCTAGCCCAGGCAAAGCATCATTTGTGAACGCAGAGAAAAAAAAAAAAAAAGGTGGAGTGCAGAATAAAGGCAACCACGGGCTTTCACATCCGTGTGCGTCCTTTTTGTTTAAACAAAGGAGAGTAGAAAACATCAACTTCATAATTTTAGACGGACAGTTTAGCAAGATAACCCAATCGAACCTGTTTCACAAAAGTATATTACAAAGGAAAAAAAGAACTTGCAAGAAAGTGAGAAAAGTGGCTTCGTATGAAACCAAAGGGCGAGCATGGTGAAAGCAGGCATTTTTATAGTCTGTTAAGTCAAAAACAGCTTTTGCTAAGTATTTTCAAAGAGGAAATAGAAGGCTTTTTCTAAGAGAAGTGCCTAGGAGTCTATTTCACCTGTAGCTCGCCTCTCAGCATCGTATACAGAAATTTGGGCGGAGTGGGCCGCCCTTTTTACAGTTGGGACTTTCTGGTATTTGCCGTTGTGGTAAAGAGGGGAGGAATAAAAACCAACAAAGCTAGTCTGGGATTGACTACTGCCTGTTACCGGCAAAACATTAGCAGGAAACCAAGACTGCCTTCCCGAGGTTCGCCTAAGCGAACTCCATCGTGCATCTCTGAAAATTACAGCTGTTTTTGAGTCCTGTTAGTAAAATGAATAATCTGCGATGCATAGGCTAAACAATGCAAACAGGTACACAATTACAAGTCTCCCAGGTTTAAAGAGCGAGGGGGCGCAGTGCGAAGACGCGTCCGAGCAGCCAGAAGTGTAATAGTCCTTGGCTGCGCCTTGCGTCAGGTGCCAGTGAGAGGAAGCACAGAACCATTTACTCGTAGAGAATACTGCATTTCCACATTGGACTCATTTAGGATCACCAGATTTTAATACCTGCCAAAATCCACAAATATTGCCACAACAAAATGTGTTATTAAATAGAATAAAGTTAAGTGTTTATTGGGCTTAAAGATGGGGCTCTTCGACCGTTTGGCTACATAAACGTGCTACAGCAACAGAGCGAGCGGCTCGCAGGCCAATCTGCCAGTGTTGGTTCGCTGGGAAAGGGGGCGAAACCGAGGACACTTTTAAGCTGACCAGATTGGGGTTGGCTGCCCTACCTGCGGGGTGGCTGTGGGGAGTTACCCTCAGCTCTGAAGATGCCTCCCCTTAACTGACAACGTCTTTGGCCGGTAAAGCCGCCCACGCGGGCCGCGCCTCTTCCAAGTCTGCGCAGGCCGCCTTTGTCCCTGCAGTGACTGCCGCGAGGGCAAGGAGCGAGCGCGGAGGATGTCACCAGAGTTTATTGAAGTGTTTATAAGCCGAGAACTCTGGTTTTTGCGGGGAGGCGGGGTGTTTATCCAACTTCACTGGAGCAAAAATTCTGTGGGCCTAGAATCCCAGGAGGCCTCTGCGCACCCTCGCTGGGCGAGTCGGAGTCCGGGCCTCTCCCGAGGATACGAAGCCGGGGGTCAAAGCTTGCCCCCGCGCCACACTCCTTTGCCTCGTCGAACTTTCAGCACGGTCCCATTCAGTCTGGAATTTCAGCTCAAGACCCGGGCCAAAAGTTCCCTGCGGAGTTGGTATATTAACATCCGCGTTCGCTTTTCCCAGGGGGATGAGGGGCTCCGGACAACTTCTAGCAGCTCCCGGGCGCCCTCCAGGGACCGCCCCCACCCAGTTTCTGCGCAGCTCGGGCCCCCACCTTCGCCTCGCGACCTCAGATCTTGGCCTCCCACGGCCGCGCTCAGGGAAGCTATTGCGACTGATGCGCCCCGGGTGCTTTCGTTTTGCTTTCGCTCCCTCCTCTCCGCAGCTGGGAAGACTGCGCAAGAACAAAGTAGGGGCGAAAAGCGCGTGTCCTGACAGTGTGTCGGGGACACTGCAGCTTGGCGCGAAGCTAGGGCGGGGAAATGAAGGCTGAGGCCCGAGGCCTCTGTATCTCTGCCTCTCGCAGGTGTGGGACAGGCCAGGGGGCCCTGCCTTGTTTTCTTCATGCAAGGAAAAGTGGTTTGTAGATATTCAAAACAAAATTGGCGCAGAAACGAATTCGCCGTCTTAGGAGTGCTGTGGCAGGGCACAGCAGAAGCAGGAAGACGGGCGGCCAGGCCCTTTGCCTAAATTGGAAGGAAACCAGGAGAGAGCGCGCCAGCTCCCGCACCAGGCTCTGAGTACCGTTAGGTGTGAGGGGACCAAAGCGCCGTCCGGTTCGCTGGGGGGTCGACTAAGCTCCGCGTTTTGGAAGCCCAGCAAACACTGCACAGGTTCGCTTTACTTCCTCTCGCCTTCTTTAGAACGAGTGCACACATTGGCAGCTGACGATCCCACCACCTAAAGTCTGCCTCTTAAAAGAGGGCAGGTAAGCCTGGAAAGGTTTCCCAAATAGAGGCAAACTTATTGCTGTCTTGACTGGCCCAGCGAAAGCGCTCTCAGCACTGGCTGAGCCCAGTGCCCAGCCAGGAAGCTCGGCTCGGGGTGCGCGAGTCCTTGAAGAGTCCCCCACGGCCTGCAGTTGGCCCGAATGAGGGTCTGTGCGCGGGAACGGTTTCCCCAAACCCCTTAAGTAATAACATAACCCTTCCAGACTGTTCATCACACTGTTCAGCTGCCAGGAAAGGTCCGACGCGCTTCTTGCCCTCGTCCCAGCTCAGCTCTAGTTTCTTCCGCCAGCGATCTGAGAAGCCAAATTATTTTATTCCCACCCTGTAAAGTTAAACTGCAATAAACATAAATCACTCAGGGAAGCTGCTAAGGTAAATAACACTCAAATGAGCTACTTGCACTTGGTATTGTTGTAAGGCCTTCCTCTGGTGTTTACCGCCCTCCTTGTTTACATGAAGCTCAGGAACAGAGGCTTTAGGCCGGTAGGGAGCTCAGTTTCATTTCAAGGGTATGGCAAGGCCTATCATTTCGTCATAAGGCTTTGAAGGAAAGTTCGTCTGTTTTTGTCTCACATCTAACTTCCAGTAACTTCTCAAAAACTATATTCTTCCAACTGTAGCTCCGGTCTGCAAACTCCCTTCTCCCTAGCTGTCCGGGAAGGGGGACTCGAGCTCGCGCAACGCCCCGCTGCACCTGCGGAGGAGGGAGAGCGTCTGGGTGCGCCATGCAACGCCCGCACCGCGCTTCCCGCGCTCCGCCCGCCTGCCCGCGAACGGCTGCGAGCCACCCCCGCATCCCTCACACCTCTGCCCTCCCCAGTCGTGCGCGGGAGAGGGGGCTAGCACCGCAATGCCTGGAAGAGCAGCCGCGCGAGGGGCCTGGGGACAGGACAGCCTCCCGGCTCCGAGGCGAGGCCCGAATGCGCGCACACTCGGCGAGCGGGGCGGCGACTGGGGAGCCGGAGGCGAGAGAGGGCGGAAGTGCGGGACGCCCCGCAGCACTCCCACAAGTCGCGGAGCCCGAGATCCTCGTCGGGTGGCGAGGGCGTGGGTGCCCACGCTATGCGTGACGCCTGAGCCGCGGCCCGAGCCCACGAGCTGGGTGAGGCCGCTGCCGCCGCCGCCGCCGCCGCCGCCGCCGCCGCCGCCACGAAGCCTGGCGGGCGGCGCGGAGCCCCGGGGAGCTGGTTTTCCCGGGCGGGCACGTGACGGGGTTGGCAGCGTTCGGGCCCCGGCTGGGAGGGGGAAGAAGCGGGGAGCAGAAGGCCGCGGGCGGGCGGCTGGCGCGCTGTGTACTTAGGTCGTGTGCTGGGGCTTTTCTCTCCCAGGAGCCGGCGGGGGGAGGGGAGGGGGAGGGGCCACCGCTCCGCCTTCTCCTTTTCGCAATGTTGACGCAATCTATAAATAGTGGAACAAAAGGACCAACTTCCTCGGAGCTTTGCTGAAACTGCACAAAAAATCGAGCCGGGGGGTTCCCTGGTCCCCGGCGATGGGGCGGGGAGCGCGGCGCCGGGGGAGGGGGCGGGCGCGGCGGCGCGGGCCCCGCCGAGGGGGGACACCTGGCTGAGGCACAGCTGCCGCCGCGCCTTTCCGCGCGAGCCCAGAGCTCCGATCCCTGCGCGGGCTCGAGAGCTCGCCCCGAACGGGGGTCTTCCTCCTCCGCCGTTGACAGGTCAGTCCGTACCGCCCCTTTCAACACTGTGGGCTTTCTTTTTCCTCCCCCGAGCCTCCACTTTTAGAAGGGAACTGAGAGGAAAAATAGAACGAGGCGCTGCAGCAACAGCCAGCAAATCTGCAACCCCAGCAGTCCACACGGCAGGGGTGGCCGAGGGGGCTCAAGGAGGCGGTCCCCGCCTGGCCCCTCGTCGTATGGCCGGTGCCTGCGCCGCAGCCAGAGACGGAGGACTGGCGTGCGCCACCCGGGCGGTAGGGAGAGCGGAGGCGCGGGCCGCCTTGCTGGGGTCGAGAGGGGCTCCCGGCTGCTTCTCTCGCCCGTGGGCCGACCCCCGGAGGCTACGCGTCAGGGCCCGGAGGCCGCTGCATGCGCCTCGCTCCCTCCGAGCTCGGACCCGGCGCCTCAGCCTCGTCCTCTAACTGCTGTGGGAGGATGGAGCAGAGAAGCGCTGTCGCTGCACGCCGCCGTGCCCCCTGGCTCTGGTGCCCACGCAGCCAGCAAGCACTGAGCTGGGGGGCAGGGTGGAACCGGGGCACGCTCGCTTCTCGGAGCCTCGGACCTGAGCGCGAGCGCCCGCCGCGCCGCCGTGGCGGTTCCACAGGGCGCGGGGAGGGGGCGGAGCTGGTGCTGTTGACAGCGGTGCCGGAGCGGGGAGGGCGAAAGTTGGGGAGAGGGGGCGGGGGAGAGGTGGGAGTCGGGGCTGGGGGAGAGAGCGCGCGCGCGGGCTTCGGCGGGGAGAGGGGGGCCGGGTCATGTGATGTACAGACACCCCCGCTACAGGCTGGCTGCAGGGGTGACGTCACCACCCTTGACTGCAGGGGGTGGCACTTCCGCTCCCTCCCCAGCTGCTCCCCAGCCCCTGGCACCGCCGGCTGGAGCCCTTTCGCAGTTTGAGTGGGCAGAGGGAGAGAGGGGTTTTCCTTCTGGCCCCAGCCTCTGACTGCTTCTCCCGCCGCCCGGAGTCCCCGCCCTGGGACCGGAATGGGAGCCGCGGCCGCCCCCTCCCGACGCGTCCCATTGTGTGAGCGGGCGGCGCAGGGCGGAGGCTGGTGCCGGCCCCCCGCAACTCTGCGCTCCCGAGGGGGCGGGGGCGGACCCCGCGCAGTCAAGGCCAGGTCCAGCCGCCCGCCGGCTCCTCCTTCCCCAGAGCGCCGTCCGCGCGCGGGAAGTCCGACGCTGTCGACTCGGTCCGGACACCGCGGCCTCGCCCGCGTCCCTGGGGCGCCGGGTGGTGAGAGACCCGCTGGGCCGTGTGGGCCCGCGGTCCAGCCCAGCGGGTGTGTGGTTGGAGTCTGTCACAGCCCCGAGGGACGCGATCCCAGCAGTCGTTACGCGCTATTTGGGGAAACTCGGGGTTTTGGTGACTCAGCGCGGTGAGCGCTATTTATAGGTAGATGCGTTAGGAGAAGGGAAATAAGCTTCGCTCGAATCCGTCCATTCGTCCGCCCGAGGACTGCAAAGAGCTCCGTTTGGAGGCAACAACTGAAAGACTTCTGAAAAAGATTTGGCAGTTAGAGCCTGTGCTATAAGACATAGCAGGCCTCGCCAGGAGACTAGTTACAACAGTTCGTCTCAAAAAGTTAGAACGTTTTCTGGAGTAGATGGAGGATTTTAGGGACACGTCATAACCCGTAGACTGTCTTTTTGGGTGTTAGTGTGTGAACCACGAGCAATAATTCAGGTGAAAACCGAGCAGTCCTCCCAGTAGATCGCAGTCTATCAAGAACTGCGTTGTTAGTTGCAGGATTTGTAAAATACATAACATCATATGTGGATAGGTATAAAAAAACTGAATGATGTTGAAAGTTGCTATGCAATATTCTGTAACAGGAAGGTGTGTGTGGCATTTATCTAGAATAAAAAATGTGGAGATTGTAAATTACATGTTTACAATCCAATTTCTCCCTCCCGAAAAGCACTATGAAAAAAAGGCCTTTGATTCTTCAACAGTGTATGAATGCTACACAAACAGTTTTGGCTTCACTTTATGATTTTGATTCTTTTTTCCCACCTCCACCCCAGTTTGTAAATCCAGGAGGTAGATGTTAAGAGAGAGCAATTGCCAGGTTAGCTGCAGGGAGGCAAGAGGCCAGGTCGGGCAGGGCTTTGTATACCCTGCATGCTGAAGAATTTGGACTTTAGCCTGAGACCTACAAGTTTTGGGGGAAACCCATACCTTTTGAGGAAAATAAAAAGCAATGGGCTCTTTCTCTAGGAAAAAAAATGCGCTTACATACCTATACTAAAATTTTGCATACAATTTTAGGGGGGTTACTTGCTTTATGAGTAAATTCCTGTTCTGCCTCAGGACTAAAACATAGGAAAGGGAGAGCCATGAAAGGATTTTTGAAAATGTCATATTGAGGTGTACACTGGTTGAAGTCCTGGAGACTTGAAGATGGAATGTAAAACAGCCTGTGACCTAAGTAACAATCAATTAGGACCACCGCTGTGTACCTAGGGATAGTGGGGATAGAGAAAAGAGGAATTCAAGGAAGTAATTAAATTGGTGGAATTCTGTTGGTGGAATGGGAAAACTGGTTGGCTGTAAAGGGCAAGAGCAAGGGATACCCAGATTTCTGGTTTAGGGTGTGGACTAAAAGGAGAAGTAGGCCTCAAGTCTAGGGGAAGGAACTCTGTTTTGTCCCTGTAGAATCTGAAGTATCAGAGAACTACTGGGGGGAGCAGGGGGTGTTGAAGTAGTTTGGCTCTCTGGAGTCATTAAAATGTAGGTGATAGCTAAAGCAGTGGGAGGGGCTTAGATGGACCACAAAGGGTGCCTTGTAAGAAGTGGTCTGAGGAGGGAACCCTGGGAACACCCATATTCAGGGGAAGAAGGAGAGCAGAAGGAATCTTTGAAGAACCGTGATGAGTGACTAAAGACAGAGCAGTGTCCTTAGCATATAACTGATGAATAAAATCCTGCTTCCTTGATAATAGAAACATGTTGCTGCTTTGTTCCCTTTATATGACTGAAAAAGCTGTGTTCTCTTTCAGTGAAAAAGAAACCATAATTGTCTTTCTGGAGATTTGAATTTAGAAGGACAGTGAAGATAGGAGAGGATGAAATCTTGCTTCTCCCTTTTTTTGAAACTAGAGATACCTAAGGAAGAAGAAAAGGAGAAATGGAAGAAATCAAACTTTCTCTTTCCCCTGCTCAGTCTCTAAGCCCTCAAGGAAAGGTGTTGGGATAGACTGAGTCCCCATGATGGTGTTTTTTGCACTTCAAAAGCACACTTAATCTCCAACAGTTAGTAGCAGAAGGTGCTAAAATCACAGTCTGGCTAAGGAAATAAGGAAGCGTGGAAGGAAAGGGTTTTCCTTTGCCTCTTCCATTTCCTTCCTTCCAACAGGTTAACCCGTTACAGTTAACCTGACTAGGGATTTATTGGAAGCAGTGACTTAAGTACAGAAACCAGCCCAAAATTTAGTGGCTTAAAACAACATTACCTTGCCTAGTAGAGAAAACTTGTTTCTAATCCGCTGGATGACAGCTGGGGCAGCTCAAAGGCTGGGGCTGGCATCATCTGAAGGCTTGTCCACTTGCTTGTCTAGTGGTTAATACTGACTGATGGCTGGGGCTATCAGCCAGAACACCTACACATGGCCTCTCCATGTGGTCTGGCTGCCTCACAACAGGGTGGCTAGTTCCACAGGTCCTAAGACTGAGAGCCAGATGGAAACTGTATCACAGAGTCTCACTCTGTCGCCCAGGCTGGAGTGCAGTGGCGCAATCTCAGTTCACTGCAACCTGTGCCTCCTAGGTTCAAGTGATTCTCCTGCCTCAGCATCCTGAGCAGCTGGGACTACAAGCACGTGCCACCACGCCTGGCTGATTTTTGTATTTTTAATAGAGGGGGGTTTCACCGTGTTAGCCAGGATGGTCTCGATCTCCTGACCTTGTGATCCGCCCGCCTCGGCCTCCCAAAGTGTTTGGATTACAGGCGTGAGCCACCACACCTGGTAAAACTGTATCATTTTTTATAACCTAGTCTTAGAAGCCATGCAGCATCATATCCATCACTTCCGTTTGTTAAAAGCAAATTACTAAGGCCATATGTGTTCTGGGGAGGGGAATTAGACTCCACCTTTTAATGGTAGGAGTGTCAATTTGCAACATGTTTAAAATCACCACATGTAACTTCTGATAAATAGATTTATAAACAGTACATTTGTACATTAGAAAAGTTTAAACATAAGAAACCTAATAAATACCCTCTTTTTTATATTAGAATGAAATATAAAAACCCAAACATTTAAATGTTCCAGCAAAGCTAATCCTGAGCCAACTTGAGTAGGCAGTCTGTCTCATAATCTTCCTGCACCTTTCTTCTCCCTGTGTCCATTCCCTCCAGGTCAGGCCTCCTGTGCACACATACCCCTCTCTCCCAACCTAGGTAGGACATTCACAGTAGCTGTACCTCCACAGTGATGAAAACTTTTTTCTTTGCCCTCCATGAGTTATCCCAACTTTGGACCTCATAGGATCACTGGCAATCAATGGCATAATGTCCTTCTCAAAATTAAAAAGCAAAATGCTATGGAGAATATTCCAGTAAGTAATTTTATAATAATAATTAAAACAAAATGACATTTCCCAAAAGGGACAATATGCTTTTAGATGTTACGATATTGACTTTATTGGGGCTTGTTTATTCATCAAAATCAGTAATTCTAAAGGAACAGTTGAGGCTTTTAAGTATTTTATAAGAGTATGCATGTTTCCTATGAAGGTGATGTAACACTTGATTATTACAATAAAAAAATGGATACTTCTCCCACCTTTATAATGCAGACTGATTTATTTTTATTTTAAACCAGCATATATAATTATTTGTTTGGTAGAGAGACTCAAGAGTTATCGCTCTAAAAAAACTGAAAATACTACTTTTCATTGAATAATAAAGGTTAAATAATCTTTTCTTATAACCTAGTATCTTGTAAAATTCTCCCTAAGCTGATATTAACTTATACATCTTTGGTGTTTTTTGTTTTTTTTTAGAAATATTAAATGTGCTTCCTCTATGACTTAGAAATAGAAATAGTGCTTAGGCCATTTTAATAATTTGTACTTTCCTAAAGGCTAATCCCTCTAATTTTGGTAATTTTGCATATTTATGTTGAGTCAAAATCACACTGTAAGTTCATACTGTAGAATATGAGTTTTTAAATAAGTACGTCCAGATAAGGAGCAAATATATATTTATGAACCCTTTTTTTTTGGTGTATTACTTAATGATGTTTGAAGTAGCTTTTTTAAAAAATAAAATGAAGAAACTATACCTTTGTTTTTAAAGTTTCTCATACAGTAATGATTTAACAACAACAACAAAAAAAGGATGCAGCATTCAGGATAAACTGATAGGCTTTGCTATCAGATCTAAACTGTACTTACTTCTCTGTGAGCTCATAGCTACCACGGAGGCAGCCCAAAGGAGCTTAAGTAAACACTAAAATTACATAATGCAGTTCTGAAGGAGCAACAACCCCAACCAAACTGTGCCATATAGTTTCACAGATGCTGTTTTTCTGTATGCCAGAATGCTCTCCTATCTATAGAATGACTTCACAGTAATGATAACGTGAAAGAAAATTGGAAGTGGGCCAGTCTGTCTCCAGACATTTTGAATGAAGGCAGGGTTGAGGAAATTATTTCAAAGTAATTATGCAGTGAGTTTTTTAAAACCTTATAAACTAAGCATTTAGTAGCACTTTGGAAAGTGTAGTGAAACTGGCACATCGAGAAATAAATTCAATACAGAAAATATGATACCAGGATCACATAGCTTAGGGTCTTAAAAAAAGAAAATATGATCTTGCTAGCTAATAGTAATAATGCTCTGTCTACAAATACATTAAGAACTAAATGCAATCTTCTTAAGTAAAAAAACAAAGAATTACAAGTCCTTAAGGTAGTAAAGTTATTCCTATGAATATGTGAGTAAAAATTCAACTTTGCCTAATTAAATTACAGAAAGAGACCCCTCCCCCGTCAGATTGACAAAGATTGAAAATAAGTGCTGATAACCAGTGCCACTAAGAGTGCAATAAAACTTTCAGTCTTGTCTGGGCGAGGTGGCTCACGCCTGTAATCCCAGCACTTTGAGAGGCCATGGCGGGCGGATCACGAGGACAGGAGTTTGAGACCAGCCTGGCCAACATGGTGAAACTCCATCTGTACTAAAAAAAATATAAAGATTAGCCAGGCAGGGTGGCCTGTGCCTGTAATCCCAGCTACTCGGGAGGCTGAGGCAGGAGAATCACTTGAACCCGGGAGGTGGAGGTTGCAGTGAGCCAAGATCATGCCACTGCACTGCAGCCTGGGCAACAGAGCAACACTTGGTCTCAAAAAAAAAAAAAAAAGAAAAAAAAAACTTTCAGTCTTATCTATTACCTTTCTGGGGTCTTAAAAATGTCCAATTCTTTGACACAGTAGTTCCACTAACAGGAACCAATCTGAAGGAGATAATCAGATATGAAATCACAGATTTATGCATATTCACTGGAGTATCTATACAGAGGAAACAATCTGAATATTCAGCAGTGGGAGAGTGGTTTAATAAACCATGGTGTATCAATCTAACAAAATATGTATCTATTAAAAATACTTAATGACACAAATATTAATGTTTAATATACACTTAAGATTTTTAGTTTATAAAACTTTCTCATTTATTTAAAAATGCATAGGAAATGCATATATAATGTATATGTAAAATGCATAGGAAAAGGGTGGAAAAAGTACACCACAATGTACTCTGTGATTATGGTCATTTTTACCTTTGTATATTTTCTAAAATGAGCACGTATTATTTTAACAATCAGGAAAAAAATAATTAAAGCTAAAAGATTTTCTTCTGAATATTTAAATCAAATGACATATTTACAACTTTACAGCACAAGGATAGTTAATAAAGTAACATAACTTATCAGTTACTTTTCATAAGTAACTTTTCATTTTGCATAGTTATAACAGTATCTGCCAGTGAATAATCTCTGCTTACTAAAATAATGTATAGGCAAATATAGAGTATTATGCAAGGGTATAATTTGAGGTTTCACATTTTGGTGGAAAAGTTGTTCGGGCAAATGTTGGTAGAATCTGTAAATTCATCTGTAAAGCTATTGTGCATTAGCTATTTTATAAATTTTACGATAGTATTTTTAAAATTTATTATTTTTAATTGTGGCAAAAGTTATAAATGGTAAATATAAATTTACCATCTTCACCATTTTTAAGGGTACAGTTCAGTAGTGTTAAGTATATTCACATTGTTGTGTATAATACTATTTTATGGATAATGGCTATTGATTTTATAAAAATACATGAATCATTTATAAATAATTCAAACAATATAGAAAGTTACAGGAAAGTTTTAAAATCTCCTCAGATCCTAGATTCTACCATCAAAATAAATGAATATCAGTTTAGGATATATTTCTATGCATTTATACAGATAAGATCATTTTATTTAAGATGAGAACATCACAGTACTTTTTTTTTTTTTTTTTTTTTGAGACGAGTCTCACTCTGTTGCCCAAGCTGGAGTGCAGTGGTGCAGTCTCGGCTCACTGCAAGCTCCCTGCTTCCCGGGTTCACACCATTCTCCTGCCTCAGTCTCCCAAGTAGCTGGGACTACAGGCGCCCGTCACCAAGCCCAGCTAATTTTTTTTTTTTTTTTTTTTTTTTTGTATTTTTAGTAGAGACGGGGTTTCGCTGTGTTAGCCAGGATGGTCTCAATCTCCTGACCTCGTGATCCGCCCACCTCGGCCTCCCAAAGTGCTGGGATTACAGGCATGACCCACCGCGCCCAGCCGAGAACATCACAGTACTTTTAAATTGGAAAGCATTAAATTTAAAATTATTCTAATTTGGTGGAAGAGAAATGGAAGGAACTGCTGAATTTTTGAAAATGTTTCATCATCACAAGAGAGCTTAGTTCCTAAAATACCCCAGATTTTAAAAATTAAGGCTTTAGAGACTTTTTAATCCGTATGTTTCAAATTCAGAAATGCCAGCAGACTCTGCTATGAAAAATATATATTTATTGGTTATGTTATTATTTTTACAAAGTCAAGTTTTAAGGTTTGTTTTGTAACTTTCATTTCTTTAGTTATTTCATCTTGATCTGTACTTAAAAATCCAGAGCTTACAACATGCCTTGCTTCTCTATATCTTACTTATTAATTTTGATTCATCACTTAGTCATCTGCTCTTTACTAAGAAGTTTTTTTTCCCCTACATGGACTCATAGATGCTATATTTGCCTTTTTCGTTAATTCGTGAACGGTACTTATTTAGATATAATAGTTTTGGGTCATGCTGGCTTTGCCTTAAAACTGTGCAGACATTTTTCCTTTGTTTTCTGGCTTCGAATATTGCTTAGAGGAAGTCTAAGGCCAGCTTGATTTCCTCCCTCTTGTAAGTGATTTAGTTTTCTGCCAAGAGATTTGAAAAGTTTTTTCTTCATTCTTTATGAGCATATGCCTCAATGTTGAATATATGTCCATTTTACATTGAATATTTTATTCTGCAGACTTGTTTATTTTGTGGAAATTCTCCTCTATTACATCTTTAAGTGCCTTTTCTGATTCATTTGTTGCATTATATATGCAGGGAGATGGATCAGCTTATATTATGTCAGCTTTGTCTTACTTCCACATTATCTTCTTTGCAATTTCTTTGGTCTACTTTTCTACTACATTCATTACAATTTATTAATTTCTAGAATTTCTTAAATTCATTTATTAACTAGAATTTGAGTACCTACTATATATGCCAGGCACCAGTGATAAATATGATCACATCCCTGCCTTTATGAAGCTTACATTTCAGTTGAGGATGGAAGAGGAAGAAATAAACTTGTAGTGATAAGAAAAAGAAATGGAGGTAAGGAATTGGGGCAGGTTGGGGGTGGGTACAGAGAGGATTGTGCATTTTAGATAGAGTAGTTAGGGCAGGCCTCTCTAAGAGGACATTTGAGAATAGGCCTGAGTGAAGTAAGGCAGTGAGCTAGGCAAAGACCTGGGCAGTCCAGGTATGAGAAGAGTACATACAAAGGCCCTGAGGTGGAAAAGCAGTGTGTTCAAGAGAGAGTGATTGGAGCCAAACGAGTAACGGGAAGCAGGTGGGAGATGAGACTAGAGAAATGGGTAGGCCAGATGACCAAAGGAGCTGTACACCCTAGGAAAGAATTTGATTTTTGTTCTAAGTGTGATGAGGAGCAGGCAGATGGTTTATGCCGTAGAAGAACCACTCTGGCTGCTAAGTATTTCAAGAGCAATCACTGAGTATAAGAGATTGGTTAAATGGGTGTTGCAGGACTGAAAAAAAGCGAAAAGAGAGCACTGAGATAACAGAGTAACTTGGGGAAGCAGCTACTGCCCCTGGTACTGGGTAAACACAGAAAGACCTCAAGTTCTTAGAACCCAGGAGCTAGGAGGAGGGACTTGGCAGAGCTGGAACTCTGACCTCTGAGAAGGAAGTGCTGCCCATCTGCTGCTGGTACTCCTGAGAGGGTCTGTTGGGACTGGTCTAGGAGAGCCAAACATAGTTGCAATTTTGAGCTAACTACCATTGTCAGGGTGAAGGCCCATAGCTGGGGCAACACTGACAGGTACAGAAGGCCTATGAGGGAGGGCAAGTTATTTTCCCTTCTTGACTTCTAGTTTTCCTCTACTACTCTATATTGATGAAACATAGCAGGAATTCAGCTGGCAAAGTAAAAATATAGTTTGCAGAGTCCCAGTCCCAGCGTCACAAAGCAGTGTTTATGGAAAGGTTTATTGCTGAAAGATAACAGCTTAATAACTGGGATAAAGAGGAATTAAGGACGATTTCTACATGTTTGCCCATAGTAACTAGAAATTATGCCATATATTGACATGGGGGAAGACTTAGGGAGAAGTAAAATGTGGAGGAGAAGAAAATCAAGAGATTTATTTTAAATGTGCTAACTTTGAGCTTCTCTTTAGACATTTGAGCGGAGTTGCTGGACAAGCAGTTGTATGTGAGTCCAGAGCTCAACAGAGGGATCAGGGATAGAATATAAATGTTAGGAGTCCTATGATGGTAGACAGTATTTAACACCAAGAGATTGAAGACATGACCTTGGAGGGAAATGTTGATGGTGGCTATGAGGAATATGTCTGGGACTCCCAGACATTTGAGAAGAGGAAAATGATCTGTCAGGAAGGTAGTTGGTAATCTCGACAAGAGCACTTTAAGTGGTGCTCTGGAGACAATAATCCAAACTGGAATGGATTCAAGAGATAATGTAAGGAAGTGAAGATTGCAATTATAGAGTCTTTGAAGAACTTTGATATAAAGGGCCTTCTGTTCCCTTTGTAAGCAGATGTGGATATGGACTGTAGGGTGATGAGGGAGAAACTGAGGATGCAGGATATGGAGGGGATAATCACAGGAACAAAATGTTTGAATATGCAAGAGAAGATGGGACCTAGGACACAGTAGAGGGGCTTGCCTTAGATAATAGCAAGGATAGTTGATCTTTGTAACAGGAAGAAAGTATATTTGAGTACAGATAAAAGCACATTGGTAGATTTGATATGGGAAGATAAGTTTCTCTTGTAACAACTTCTATTTATCAATGAAACAAGATTTGAAGTGAGGAGCATAGAGATGTGGGAGATTTAGGAGAGAAGACATGGGACATAATCATGTTGAAGAAGAAAAGAATGAATTCATTAGGGGAATGTTCTGGGACTGCCAGTCTTCCCTCTTGATGAGAATTTGACTTCCAGCTATGTCTTATTTCATTTCTTGCTGTTCCAAATTTATTTTGAAATAATTGCATTCTTTTGGCCTCTGTTGCCTTAGGTTGTGGACATTTTCTTTTTCTAGCTGATTCTAGTAATGCTTTTAAAGGAGTTCTTATTGTTGTTTTTCCAGTATACAAAGTATACTGTTGTATACTTCTTGTAAAGTATATGTGCAGAGAGATTCTATGGTCTGCTTTCACTCCCCATTTTATCTAGAAGTCTAGAAATGTGTTGTTTACTTATTTATTTAACTATCTATTTATTTATGAGACAAGGTCTCACTCTATTGCCCAGGCAGGAGTGCAGTGGCACAATCACACTTCCTTGCAGCCTCGACCTCCTGGGCTTAAGTGATCCTCCCACCTCGGCCTCTCAAAGTACTGGGATTATAGGGATGAGCCACTGCATCCAGCCCTAGAATCATGTTTTTAAATGGGGGACTACACTTCATATTTTTTTCAGATCACCTTATGTATAGAAATATAACAAAAGGAGTCATATTAATATTATGTATTATAATAGCCACCATTTACTGAGTGCCTGTGAGCCAGGCACTATGCTAGGCACTTTACATACATGATCTCCAAAACTTATAATGACCCTACAAGGTAAATCTTATTTCCAGTTACTTCCACAAGAAACCTTTTTTACTGATCATAAAATCTTACCTGAACCTCACACAGCTGAACAAAATGAACAAGGTAAGGACAAATTTTTCTTTTTTGTGTGTCAAAACTTAGCATTAAGGCCGGGTACAGTGGCTCACACCTGTAATCCCAGCATTTTGGGAGGCCAAGGCAGGAGGATCACTTGAGGCCAGGAGTTCAAGACCAGCCTGGGCAACATAGCGAAACCCCACCTCTACTAAAAATACAAAAAAAATTAGCCAGGCGTGGTGGCGTGTGCCTGTAATCCCAGCTACTTGAAAGGCTGAGGCAGAAGAGTCCCTTGAACCCCAGAGTCAGAGGTTGCAGTAAGCCGAGATCGCGGCACTGCACTCCAGTCTGGGTGACAGAATGAGACTCCATCTCAAAAAAAAAAAAAATACAAAATAATAGTTTGCAAAAATGCATCACACAAACCAGCTTTTTAATGTCATATTATATTGTTAAATTCTTGGTGGGAGAGTTGCTGACAGACTCAAGGAACTTGGTAAATTAATTGAGGTATCCCTTCTCTAATTATCTTCATCATCAACTAATATACTGAAAGCCTGCTATGTCAGAATGCTTAGTACATTGTATTAAACCATTATAATTTTATAAGTTGTAGGATATGTATGTGTTTTTTTGGAAATTTCATTATTTGGATTTAAGTAATATCAACTTTTGGTCAACAATGTACACACACATACACATACACACATATATTTATACTCGTGATGATACTGAAAACATATCATTAGGATACAAACACGTATCTGATTATAGAAGTAGTACATGGTAAGTGAAGAAAGTGTGAAAATAGGTTAAAATAAAGAAAAAATAATTTAAAGGACACCAGGAAAAAATAACCAATAGTTCCTTTATTTAGAGGCAACTGTTGAGAGTTGACATATTTCCAGGCAGTTGTTTAAGCTGATGAGGTTTAAATTGCTTGTGTACCCTGCCTTTTTATATGACAACGTATCATAAATGTTTCCTCAAATGTATCATAAATTGAAAACTCTTCAAAAGTTTCAGTGTCTGCATAATGTTCCTTGTAAGTGGTTATTTATTTTCTTTACTTACAAATAATATTGCCATGAGCTTTTTTATGCATAAATCTATTTTCCTAAACTAGAATAAATTCCTAGAAATGAGCTAAAAGGTCAGCATTTTTAAGCTTCATTATCTGGTAAAAATTTTGCTGTAAAAAATTAAATTTCTCTTTTAATTCTGTATATATTTTAATATCAAAAATAAATCTAAGGAGAAAAATTTATGTGGACTACCTTTTAAAGTTGAGAATCATATTCAAATTTAGACTCAAGGTTTTTGTTTTGATTTTATTCTTAATATTTTAACTTTTAAGGAAAAGTCTGCTCTTCAGAACCAAACAGTGTTGCCTCCCAACTCAGCATCAGTTTAATCTCACATGTATACCATTAATTCATGGAATAAAATGACAAAAGCAAGTGAAAAAATAAAATAGTTATCAACTGTAATCTAGTCAGTTCCATTACTCAGTATTATTTAAATAAGACAAAGAAATGAGTTGGGTTCTCCCCTAGAATGTTTAAAGTTGTACTGAGTATGATATAGAATTTTCAGGAAACATAGGATCTCTATACATCTTTTATGACTCTGATCATTATCATTCCATTGTGCCCAGTACCACTCCTCCAAATAATAATAATAAGAAAGATAGACAGATTTAAAGTAAGTTCAAACTCTTTGGTCTAATTTTCAGTACTTTCTATAATCTGGTCTCCTCCAACCTCAAATGTAGCATATTGTAGTAGAAAGTAAAGAGTGCTGAATTTGGGAAGTAAGCAAACCTAGATAACACGAGTAGCAATGCTGGGATTGAAACTTTAGGTGAGATATTTAACTTTCCAGGGTGTTAGTTTCCTTTGCAAAACAATGGATTTTGATTAAATGATCTCTAAAATCCCTCCAAACTTTAAAATTCACTGTTTATGCATCTTTCTTGCCTACCCCCAGTATAAGAATTTGAACCTACATCTATCCGATTCCCCAAGTCTGTGCTCATAAACTTTGAATGTGCTGCTGGCCACTTTTCCCCCTTAAGCCTTATTTTAGCTGCAGAACCTTTTTTTTTACTTGACCTATGAAACATATGACAGAAAATTATTTATCTTGAAATTTTGTAATATGCCACAGTTTCATTGATAGAAATAATTAGAAAAATGTAAAACAAAAAAAATGAACTAATTTTAAAATCTGAGTTTGGGTCTCTTAACTTAGTCTCCCAGAAAAGCATCACAAAATTAAATACCCAGAAAAATGCAGTAAAACTGCAGGATTAAGAGTTATGATTTGGGAGGGAGTATAATCCAATATATTTGCAAATTTGTAGCCAATACTATGAATAACTTCTATTTCTTAGCTTTGCCCAGAAAATCAATTATTCCTCCAAATAGTTTGGATCTCTAGTATATTCAACTTTTTTTTTTTTTTTTTTTCTGAGATGGTATCTCACTCTGTTGCCCAGGCTGGAGTGAAGTGGCAGGATCTCAGCTCACTGCAACCTCCGCCTCCCAGGCTCAAGTGATCCTCCCACCTCAACCTCCTGAGTAGCTTGGATTACAGGCGCATGCCACCATGCCCCACTAATTTTTTTAGTTTTTTTTTGTAGAGCCGGGATTTCGCTGTGTGCCCCAGGCTGGTCAAGAACTCCTGGACCCAAGCGATCCGCCTGCGTTGGTTTCCCAAAGTGCTGAGATTACAGGTGTGAGCCACCGCACCTGGCCAACAATATTTTCATTTATTATTCTTTGAAAAATATTATTATTAACTGCTAACTGGCCACCAATGCTGTAGCTTGGAAAACTAATACATTCATTTAGTATGTACAAAATTACAGGTTGTATTAAAATTCAAGATGTGAAAATTGAGAAATGTTTCTATGCTTTTTCATACTATACATGTCATTTCAGAAACTCTGAAAGTACATGCCTCTCTCTAGCCCTTTCACTGCCATAAAGATCTCAACATAAAATGAGGGTCAAGGAAAGTATTCTGTTACAGTGTCAATCTGAAAACTATCAAACTCAGTATTTTTGGTCTGGTTTTGATATACATAAATAAAATACATATGTATACAGATTTTATATAACCATATTTACATATATCACATTTTTTCTTTGAAAGTAATGTTTAAAATTGTAAACAGAATGTGTTAACTAGAGAAATGTTGGAAACCACAAAAGTATTGTCATCTGTAATCCCACCAGCCAGAGAAAAACCAATGTTAACACTCATGTTTCCTTCCTGTATTTAAAATATATAGTTGCTAATTACTACATATAGTTTTATATCTTATTTTTGTCACTCAGTAGTTTATAATGACCATTTTTTCATGTTACTGAATAGTTTTGAAAACCTGTTTTTAACATCTTCATAGCTTTCCAACATATAGATATACCAAAATTTATTTATCAATCTCATTTTTAAACATTTAGATTGTTCCTCAATTTCTGCCATTATGTAAAGATATTTTTAGAATCCATACTCATCAACTAATAGTCAAAATACTATTGTTAGGTCTCCTGTCTTGTTCCTTTGTGGCGGGGGGTGGGGGAGTTGTTATTCCTTTTACTCATGTACTCCGGCCTATACATGGCTTTCTCGCAACATGAAAACTCCACTCTGGACAATGTTATACAGCCTGTCCTTTCTCCTTTCTAAAACAGTATCATCCCTGAGTGAGGTCCATATTTCTGCAGCTCTCCTGCAGCAAAAGAATGTGAATTAAAGCCAATTCATGCCTGTATAAAGTCTGGATAGTGTATTTTTTAACTTTAACCAAAGTTGAAATCCAGGAGATTAAAACCCCACCAGCAGACAGACAAAAAATCATTTGTTAGCTATACCGAAAAGATGACTTAGCACCACATACGTAGAGACAAGGAGTGTGTGTTAACTATGACTTAGCTGATTTTGCCATGATCCTGAATGTGCTATTATATGAATTGTTATTACATTGAAACATTATAAACATACAATTAGGAAAAGTAAAATTTAAGGTTTTTAACTGGTAAATTCACTGAAAAACTATAAAATCTGCTGTCTAGTTTTTGACTTTTTATAGTATTATTTCAATAACTATCACATTCTGTATTAGCTTTGATATTATTTCTCCACTCATGGAGTAAAGTATAGAAATCAGAGAAGTGACACAGTGCTTTAAAATTACTCTAACTAGCCGGGCACTGTGGCACACACATGTAGTCCTTACTACTCAGGAGGCTGAGGCAGGAGGATAACTTGAGCCCAGAAAGTCGGGGCTGCAGTGAGCCGATCACACCTCTGCATTCCAGCCTTGGTGACAAAGCAAGACTTCATCTCAAAAAAAAACGAATAAATAAAATAATAATAATAAAACTACTCTAAAAAACCTTGGGTAAGTTTAAAATCTTTTCAATTTAATAGCTTGTTTGGGAGAAGAGTATAACCTCTCTTGTGCCTTGGTGAGAGTTAAACATTTTTTAAAAATAATTTCAAGTTTCTATGAAGCACTTGCGCTTCTGTAATATCAACTTGAAATCTGAAGAAATGCTCATGTTAAGAATTATTTCAAATAGGCTGGTCGCGGAGGTTCATACCTGTAATCCCAGCACTTTGGGAGGCTGAGGTGGGCGGATCACCTGAGGTCAGGAGTTTGAGACCAGCCTGATCAACACTGAGAAACCCCGTCTCTACTAAAAATAACAAAATTAGCCGGTGGTGGCGGCGGGGCGGGGGCGGCGCCTGTAATCCCAGCTACCACGGAGGCTGAGGCAGGAGAATCACTTGAACCCAGGAGGCAGAGGTTGTGGTGAGCCAAGATCGTGCCAGTGCACTCCAGCCTGGGCAAAAAGAGCGAAACTGTGTCTCAAAATAAAAGAGAAAACAAAAAAAATTATTTTGGCCAGGCGCAGTGGCTCATGCCTGTAATCCCAGCACTTTGGGAGGCCAAGGCGGGCAGATCACGAGGTCAAGAGATTTAGACCATCCTGACCAACATGTTAAAACCCTATCTCTATAAAAATACAAAAAAAAAAATTAGCCGGGCATGGTGGTGCGTGCCTTAGTCCCCACTACTAGGGAGGCAGAGGCATTAGAATCGCTTGAGCTCGGAAGGCGGAGGTTGCAGTGAGCTGAGATTGCACCACTGCACTCCAGCCTGGCTACAGAGGGAGACTCTCTCTCAAAAAAAAAAAAAAAAAAATATATATATATATATATATATATATATATATTTCTACCATTAGCTCTGGACATTGTAGTCATAGATGGGAGAATGTTTAGTGAAAAAATGAAACTTTTGAAGTGATATAATCCAACTCTCATTTTACAGATGAGAAACATGAAGCGCAGATATGTTAAATTAAATATCTTTACTGCTCAGAGCAGAGTACTTTTTTTTTTTTTTTTTGGAGAAAGGGAGGGGCTTCTAATACTATTATGGCCTACTGCCTGCCGGTAGATAAAAGGTAATAGGAAGACTATGTAGCCATCACTATTGGACAAACCCAAGAAAGAGATCTTATTTTGATCATAAGTATATATTTTCCCCTCAAGATTCTTGTTGGAGGATCCATTCCACCTTTATCTATTACCACAGACACAAAAGGGAAGTTCCTTTACACAAATCAATAATCATCCACAATAAAACCCATGAGAGAAGCTGGAGTTAGTTGGCAAAGCCACAGCATTTTACCACTCCTGGGAGGAACATTTACCTATATCCATATGTATGCATACCTGTAGCCTCTCAGTTGTGCTTCAGAAAAATCCCAGTTGCATACATTACAGTGTGTGACCACTGGAGTTGTGTATCACAGGGACACTGCATATATGTTTTATATATCAAATTAATGACGGCAGGCTAATTGCCATAATAGATCATCCCCAAAATATATAGTGGCTCAAAGTTGTTCTTGCAAAACAAGTTTACTTTACTATTTCTTTACTAGTTTCCAAGGTCTTACTGTACCTAAGCATTTAGGACCTAACTTCCAAGGTTTCCTTGGAGGGGTCAGTCTGTTGGGAGTTTTTTAGGGACAGGAGCTTAAAGTAGTTGATTTCTTTAGTTGACTTAAAGAGCTTAAAGTAGTTGACATCCATTCTCATCCCACTAGCTAGAGCTTAGTCATATGCCCACATCTAACTGCAAGAGGGGCTAGGAAATGAAATTTATCTGTACGGCCATGAAGTGAGAACATGGATTTTGATGTCTAGCTGGCTGTCACTGCTTACTTGAGTGCCCCCCTCCCTCCCAAATTCCTAAGTGGTTACCAAAAAATAAATTAGCTGACACAATTATGCTTCAAATAGAAAAAGTTAATAGTGAAACAAAGGGACTTTTATTTAAGAATTAACCTCTATCGTTTACCTCCTTTAGGCAGAATTGTTAATTTTGCATACCAATAGTCAACTGGCAACTGAAATCTCAAAATGAGGAAAAAGCAAATTTTTACAAGCATTACCTTTACATACATATTTAGATGGAGTTTGGCTTGGTTTTCTTATTCCATTACTAGTCAAATTCACAACTCAGACTTATAGCTCCTTACTTGTTTTAGGGGCTACCCTATTATTAAATGATGTTTGAAAAATACTCAACTTTTTACAACAAAGATAGCAGTTCCACAAATGAAAACAGCAGTAAGTTAGGTCTGTTTGTTTCCTTTGGATAAGTTGTTATAATCCTCAAACTGTACTCAACTATTCAGTTTTTCATAGAAGCACTGCATGGTTGCACTTCTGAAATCAAAAACAGGAAGTATGCCATATAAATGTCAGTAAAACTAAAACTCAGTTCTATGGTTTGATGTTTCTCTTCCTGCTGTATTTTCATATTATGTATGATTTTATGTGTACTTAGAATGACTGCGTAAAGGCAAACACTAATCTTACCTGATTTGTTTTCTTTGACAGCCTAACACAGTTTTAGGTTGGGTATGGGGGGCATGGAGGAAACCTGTGAAATAACCTAATATTGTAACTTTCATGGAGGGAAAGGAAAGGGCCAAGAAACTGCTGTTAATTTGGCATTGTTAGAAATTGCTTTTATGTATAGGCTGCCCAACTTTATTATTGCCAGAATACAGTATAGATAAAGAGGGCAGAGTCTTTTAACTATTTGAAAATCTACTACAGAAAAAAACTGTTACACTTTGTCTTATTTTGACACCTAAGCAATTCCTTGAATGTGTTCCACTACCTTAATTCCTTCATGAGACAACTAAGGAGTGGCCTAAATACTGTGAAAATCCAGGATATCCCTGCTTGTTCTCTGTGAAGAAGTAGGAGTCTTCTTATAGTTAATTAATATTTCCAATATAACACCATTCCACAGAAATTTCTATAGAAATTCCAAGAAAATATTTAAACTGACCAGTCCAGAAGTTTTACGTTACTTCAAATATTTCTGGAGAAATGTTACGAACACATAGGTGTCTCTCTAACTTTAAAATGTTTTTCTTTAGGAAACTGTTTCTCTTTAGTTTGTACTTAAATTGAACACTGAAGGAACAATTTACAGTCACATACTATAGAAGTGAAGTAACAAAAAATAGAGCCTGTCTAAACTCCCTTGAAAGACCACACTGACCCAGAAAATATGGTTTAAAAGACAAAAAGTTACCCCGATTGTTTACTGTCTTTTTTTTTTTTTTTTTTTTTGCAGCATACGAGGCACTGTTGAGTGGCACATACAATATATATAACATTTGAGGCATTATCTTTTGATTGAAAATACAGAAGAGATATGGGTGTATGTGAGAAGTAACATAAATAAGGGTAGGTTAATGAAGTGCAAACTATACATAATTGCTAAAGGGATGTGGAAAATAAAGTGATTACATCTAGATTGATATTGGGTAGAAGTCTGCTGGAATAGGCAAATCTTTTTTTTTTTTTTGGAGACGGAGTTTTGCTCTTTTGCCCAGGCTGGAGTGAAGTGGCGTGATCTCAGCTCACTGCAACCTCTGCCCCCCTGGGCTCAAGTGATTCTCCTGCCTCAGTCTCCCAAGTAGCTGGGATTACAGGCGCCTGCCACCACGCCCGGCTAATTTTTGTACTTTTAGTAGAGATGGGGTTTCGCTATGTTGAGGCTGGTCTCAAACTCCTGACATCAGGTGATCCACCTGTCTCAGTCTCCCAAAGTGCTGGGATTACAGGCGTGAGTCACTGCGCCCAGCCAGCAAATCTTATGTAGAATTTTTAAGGAGTGGTGAATTTGGATTGCCAGAGAGAAAAGATAACCATTCATTCATTCATCAAAGATTTATTGAGTGCTTACTGTGTGCCAGGCACTGTTCTAAAGACACAGCAGCAAACAAAACTGTTATAGAACAGGATAAGGCAGGTCATCTCCCAGATATGACACTTTGATAGGAACACAAAATACAAATAGGAGAGTAGAAAGAGATGAAATACAAAGAGAAAGAGCTGATATTGGGCTTATATTAATCTTGAAAGGCCTTACATGCTAGATATTCTAAATGGGAGAAACATGCTGGAAAGATACTTGGCATGAATGAACTTATGTCCCTATGTTCAGAACAGACTGCTTTCCCTTCTCTGTTGGTTGGCTCTTCTAGCCTCCTAGGAACTTTTATAATCACCAGTATGATCCAATATAAATACTGCACATATGAAGGTTCCCAGTTGAGGAGTTTGGAAGCAAAAAGGGAAAGAATGGCTGGCAAAGGCTTCAATCTTCTGTCTCCTTTTATCTTCCCAACGGCTAGTAGAAAATACTATCATCAATCTCTTCCTTGCAACAATCTCCCATTTGATATTTGTCTGCATTGTGACTCAATTCCTGAAGGTTCTGTTCTTCATTCCTTTCTGGTAGAATCACTGAAAAGAAAGGAGATTACATTTACATTTGCTTTTTCTAGTCAATCAGGTTTTTCTTATTCGCCCAGCAACACTTCTCTACAGAGAGTTTGATGAAAAGTATTTTATGTTTTATATAGGCTAGTGGAGACATGGGTATGGCAGGATGGGAGGGTAGGGAAAATATCAAGAGGCTATAGTCTTGATATATAGTACTCTTGATATAGTACAAGCTTGACATTTAATAGCTTGAATTAAATGGGCAATTTTAAAAATGAAAAGAAACATATCTGCAGTGCCTTACAAAGAAGTAACTATAAGAAGTAACAAGTTTAGTGATCATTTACCTATAGGGAAGAAATAAAATAAGGAAATGAACCTAAGATTGTAAACTTAAAGGTCCAAAAACTTGTGTTGTCACCAACAACAGCCAAGAAATTTGGAAGAAATACCTTGAAGGAAAAAAATAAACTTAATGTCAGATCTAAGTGGGATATTACTAGAAGACAGAGGACAAGCTTTCTTGATAAGCTATCTGGCCTGTTGATGTACATATGAAAGTCATCATCGTACAGAAATTGAGTCCAGGCGCAGTGGCTCACGCCTGTAATCCCAGCACTTTGGGAGGTCTTGAGCTCAGGAGTTCCAGACCAGCCTGGGCAACATGGCAAGACCCCATCAATACAAAAAATTTTAAAAAGTTAGCCAGGCATGGTGACACACCCTTGTAGTCCCAGCTACTCTGGAGGCTTAGGCGGGAGGATCACCTGAGCCCAGGAGCTGGAGGTTGAAGTAAGCCTGCACTCCAGCCTAGGCAACACAACAAGACCCTGTTTCGTTAAAATAAATAAATAAAAGAAAGAAAAATTGATTGACACTCTATGGACTAATGAGGGAATGGAATGAAGATCAAATGGTTGTATATGAACTTTGATTGCAAGATAAGCTACCAATTACTGACAAAAAAAATTGAGTAACATACTGCATGATTCCACATATATCAGTTCTAGAAAATGCAAACTGGTCTATAGTGACAGAAAACAGGCCAGTGGTTTCCTGGGGAGAGAGGTAAGAGGCAAGGATTATAAAGAGGCAAGGGGAACTCTTAGGAATGATGGCTATCATCAGTTGTATTTCTTCCTTTCTAACTTGAATGCGATTTATTTCTTTTTCTTGCCTGATTGCCCTGGTCAGAACCTCTGATGTTGAATGAAAGTGGTCAGAGCAGATATCTTTGTATTATTCTTTATCTTAGGGGGAAAGGGAAAGCATGCAGTTTTTCATCATTATGCATAAGGCTATCTGTAGGATTTTTATAGATGTCCTTTATCTGGTTGAGAAAGTACACTTCTATTCCTAGTTTGCTAACAGGTTTGGTTTTTTTTTTTTTTTTGGTTTTTTAAAATCAGGAACAAATATACGATTTTGTCAGATTTTTTGGGTGTCTATTGAAATGATCAGATTTTCTTTTTTAGCTTAATATAGTGACTTACAATGATTAATTTTTTAATTTAAAGCAATGACATATTTTTGGGATAAACCTCATCCAGTAATATTAACTTTCTTATATTTTGTTGGATTTGACTTGTTAAAGTTTAGTTGAGAATTATTACATCCATGTTCAAGAGGGAAACTGGGCTATAGTTTTCTTTTCTTGTAATGGCTTTGTGTGGTTTAGGTATCAGGGTAATGCTGGCCCCCAAAAATAAATTGAGACGTATTCCTTCCTCTTCAGTTTTCTGGAAGATTTGTATATAATTGGTATACACAGTTTTATCCCTAAGTGTCTGGAAGAATCCACCAGTGTTTCTTTGTGAGAATATTTTTAACTATTAATTTTTTAAAAATAGATACATAGCTTTGGAAGTTATCTTTTTCTTTTTTTTTTTTTCTTTTTTTTCTTTTTTTTTTTTTTTTTTTTTTTTTGAGACAGGGTCTCACTCTTTCACCCAGGCTGGAATGCAGTGGCATTATCAGGGCTCAATCTCGCAAGCTCAAGCTATCCTCCCGCCTTAGCCCCCCAAGTAGCTGGGACTACAGTCATGTGCCACCACACCCAGCTAAATTTTTTTGTATTTTTAGTAGAGATGGGGTTTCTTCACATTGCCCAGGCTGGTCTCGAACTCCTGGACTTAAGTGATCTGCCCACCTCAAACTCCCAAAATGCTGGGATTACAGGCGTGAGCCACTGCACCTGGCTGTACTTCTTTTTGAGTAAGCTTTGGTAGTTATGTCTTTCAAGGAATTTGACCATTTCATCTAAGTTGTTGAATTTTATTTGCTTAAGGTTTTTCATAATATTCCCTTGCTATTCTTTAAGTATCTGTAGAATTTGTCATATTTCACCTCTCATTCCTGATATTGGTAATATGTGTCTTCTCTCTTTTTTTTTTTTTTTCCTGATCAGCGTGGCAAAAGATTTATCAATTTTATTTATCTCAAAGAACAAGGGTTTGGTTTCATTAATACTCTCAATTTATTTTGTTTTCCATTTCATTTATTTCTACTTTGATCTTTATTATTTCTTTTGTTTCTTTGTGTTTAATTTGTTCTTCTTTTCTAATTTCTTAAGGTGGAAGCTCATTAACTTGAGACTTTTTATATTTTCTAATATAAGCATTTTGCTTATGTCTTCCTACATACTGCTTTAGTGGCATGCCACAAAATTTGATATGCTTTGTTTTTATTTTCATTCAGCTCAAAATGCCTTCTAATTTTACTGCACTCCTATTTTAATCAATGGGTTATTAGAAGGTTATTTAGTAGCATGTTATTTTGTTTCCAAACATTTGGGGATTTTCCAGACAGCTTTCTGTTATTGATTTCTAATTTTAATTCTACTGTAGTCAGAAGACATACTCTGCATTATCTGAATCCTTTAAAATTTACTGAGACATGTTTTATGGCCTAGAACAGGGGCAGGCAAACTTCTATAAAGGATCAGACAGTAAATATTTTAAACTCTGTGGGCCACATATGATCTTTGTCACATATTTTCTTTTCTTCTGAAAGAAATCTTTCAAAATGTAAAAACCATTTTTAGTTCATGGACTATACAAAAACAGACTACATTTGGCCTCAGGGCCATAGTTTGATAACCTCTGGCCTAGAATATGATCGATTTGGGTAAATGTTTCATGTATACTTTGAAGAGAATATATATTCTATTACAGGTTGAGTATCCCTTATCCAAAATGCTTGGGACCAGAAGTGTTTCAGATTTCAAAGTTTTTTGGATTTTCTGAACATTTATATATATATAATAAGAGATCCTGGGAATAGGACCCAACGTATTGGGTCACGTTGGTGCTCAAAAAATTTTGGATTTTGGAGCATTTTGTATTTCAGATTAGGGATGCTCAACCTGTACTGTTAATTTGGTTACAGTGTTGCTTGAGTTTACTATATCCTTGTAAGTTTCTACTTGTTTTAGCAATCATTTAAAGAGGGGTATTGAAATCTCTAACTATGGATTTGTCTGTTTTTCCTTGCACTTCTGTCAGTTTTTGATTTACATATTTTGAAGCTTTTATTATTTGAGACAAAACCATGTAGGATTATTGTATCCTTCTGATTAACCAGCCCTTTTATTATTATAAAATGGCCTTTTTTATTCCTGGTAATATTATTTGCTCTGAAATCTACTTTATTTCATGTTAATATAGCCACACCAGTTTTCTTTTGACTAATGCCAGCATCAGTATGATATATCTTTTTCCATCCTTTTACCTTTTTTTTTTTTTTTTTTTTTTTGAGACAGAGTCTCACTCTGTCTCAAAGTGACTGTACTTTGAGTCACTCCAGGCTGGAGTACAGTGGCGTGATCACCACTCCCTACAGCCTTGACTTCCTGGGTTCAAGCTATCCTCCCACCTCAGCCTCCCAAGTAGCTGGGACTACAGGTGTGCACCACCACACTTGGCTAATTTTTTGTGGAGACAGGATCTCACCATATTGCCCAGGCTGGTCTCAGACTCATGGGCTCAAGTGATCCTCTTGCCTCGACCTCCCAAAGTGCTGGGATTACAGGCATGAGCCACTGTGCCTGGTCATCCTTTTATTCTTAATGTTATTATGTCTTTGTGTGTAAAATGTGTTTCTTTTTCTTTTCTTTTTTTTTTTTTGAGACGGAATCTCGTTTTGTCTCCCAGGCTGGAGTGCAGTGGCATGATCTCTGCTCACTGCAACCTCTGCCTCCTGCATTCATCCAATTCTTCTGCCTCAGCCTCCCAAGTAGCTGGGATTACAGGCACCCATCACCATGCCTGGCTAATTTTTGTATTTTTAGTAGGGACAAGATTTCGCCATGTTGGCCAGGCTGGTCTTGAACTCCTGACTTCCGGTGATCTACCTGCCTTGACCTCCCAAAGTGCTGGAAGCCATCACACCCAGCCTAAAATGTGTTTTTTTATTGAGAGTATATAGTTGGATCTTGTTTTTTATTTTCCTTTCCCCCACCATCCAAAATTTTTTGTTTCGTTTTGTTTTGTTCTAAGACAGGGTCTCACTCTGTGGCCCAGGGTGGAGTGCAGTGGCACGATCATGGCTCACTGGAGCCTTGACTTCCTGGGCTCAAGCGATCCTCTTGCCTCAGCCTCCCAAGTAGCTGGGACTACAGGCATGTACCACCACGCCCAACTAATTTTTTTTTTGAATTTTTTATAGAGATGGAGTTTCACTTGTTGCCCAGGCTGGTCTTGAACTCCTAGGCTCAAGTGATCTGCCCTCCTTGGCCTCCCAAAGTGCTGGAATTACAGGGATGAGCCACTGCGCCCAGGCCAAAATCTTTTTAATAAGATAGAGGATCCAGGGTTAGTTTTTGTAGCCTTGGCTGGCCCATCAGCCTCTGATGTGCTTGAATTTCTGGTCCTTGGAGTGGACACAGGGCTTAGTGTGGCTGTGCTGGGTTCCCAGGGCCTTGCCGAAATGCCAGTACACTTCTTGGCCCTTGTGAGGCCCAGAGAGCAGGATGGTGCCACAGCCTTTGAGGGTGTCCAGGGTCAGCTGGTCAAAGGTGAGAATCTTGTCCTCAGCCTTGGGGATTTGGCTGCAGGCCCAACTGCTCATGTGCAGTGCACACACCTTCAGTTTGGGCACCTCCTGAACATGGTCCCCACAACCACAGCTGTTTTGTTTTCCTGGCCAGGAAGCTTCATCTTCCAGATCATCCAGGAAAGAGACAGAGATGGCCATTTGGTGCAACTCATAAATAACCTCTTCACCACAACTTGGTTGAAGGTAGAGTTTCTTCTGGCCAGAAACATATACAGCTTAACCAACAGCCTTCAGTAGATGTCCTGGCTCTTGGGCTTCTGGTGTTGAACCTTTCAGTCATTGTTGTGGCAGGAGTCAACTTCCGTGATGGTGCCTCCTGTTCATCCAGGTCCAAAAGCAGTCTTGCTTTTTATCTGACAATCTTTGCCTTTTAAGTGGGATATTTAGATAATATGCATTTAATGTGATTGCTGATATGATTACAGTCTATTGCCTTGCCATTTTTCTATTAGTTTCACTACTTATTTGTTCCTTTTTCCACCTTCATTTGGGTTGAGTATTTTTTTGTGATTCTATCTTATCTCCTTTGTTGACTTATCAGCTATAACTGTTTTGTTATTCTACTGGTTGCCCTAGGGCAGTATACATCTTCACCCTACCACAGTCTACCTTCAGTCTACCTGATGGTAAAGAGTTGTTTTCGTATGTCTGAAAACATCTTTATTTTGCCTTTGTTTTTTGAATGATATTTTGCTGAGGTTAACATTTTTTTCTTTCAGTACTTTATGTTCTACTGTCTCTTCACTTGCAATGTTTCTAATGAGAAATCTGCTGTCAACCTTATCTTTGTTACTCTATAACATGTGGCTGTTTTCCATATTTTTTATAATTGGCTTTGAATAATTTGATTATGACATTCCTTGGTGTAGTTTTCTTCTTGTTGAGCTTCTTGGATCTGTGAGTTAATAGTTTTTGTCCAATTTGAAAATTCTGGCCATTACTTTTTCAAATATCCCTTTTGTATCTGCCTCTCCTCTCCTTTGATGCCTCTGATTATGTTTACATAAGGATTCTGTAAGTTTGTCCCATAGCTCACTGATGCTTTTGTCATTCTTTTTTCTCTCTTTCATTTTTGAGTAGTTTCTTTTGCTATATCCTTCAAGTTCACTAACCTTTTCTTCTGCCATGTCTAATCTGCTACAAATAACATTAGTAGATCTCAGATATTGTAGTTTTCATCCCTAGAACTGCATTGAGTTTTTAAAAATGTCTTTCATGTCTCTACTTTCTGAAAATATAGAATATAGCTATAATAATGTTCAATGTCTTTACTAGTTCTAACATCTTTCTCTGCTTAAGGTCACTTTCAGATGATTGATTGTTTTCATCATTGTGGATTATTTCTTCTGGCTTCTTTGCGTGCCTGGCAAGGCATTGCGAATTTTATCTGTTGGCTGCTGCATAGTCTTCTGTTCCTCTAAATGTTCCTGAGTTTTGTCCTGGGATGCAGTTAAGTTACTTGGGAAAGTTTGATTCTTTGGGTCTTATTCTTGTGATTTGTCAAGGAGTGCTCAGTCTATAGCTCATTACATAAGGAATAATAATGCAATATAGCTAAATAATATACTTCAAGGCAATCTTTAAGTTTACACTTAAGTCTAATCTTAAAAGACTGCAAAAGACTTACTAAATGATCTTAGCAACAAATTTAATCCTCTAATAAAAAACATGAAAATAATAATTTCAGAAAAAAAATTCACTTTCATTAAAAACTGCAAAGCACTCGAAAGAAAAAGTGAGAGGGAGAGAAACTGAGAACAGTGGGTACTTCACAGATTAATTTTGTGAGTAAAGATGACTTTTGTTTAAGAATTGGTCTCTACTATATGAATGTATTTCATTCTGAGGATAATGGTTAAAAACAGAGACATTGGGGCAGACAGACTTGGATGCACATCAGACTCCTCCACACATTATAACTCAACATGTATGAGCCTCAATTATCTCATCTATAAAATGCCATGTTCTTTTACAGGGTAATCTAAAAGAACAAAAACTGTTAATTTCACCAACTAAAATATACAGAAAAAAGGAACTTAACTATTCCCTGATAAGCAAGCAAACTATACATCTAAATTATACATCCAAGTATTCTCCCCTTTTCTGGCTCCCTCACAATTTTCAAACGGTTTTGAATGAATCAACAAACATTCACAATTTTAAAAAACACATCTCTAGTGAGACTGTATGATTCAAACCCTATACACATATTATCCTTGCTTTTTTCCTTTTGATACAGCTATTATTCTATCTATAGCAGGTTAGTAACACTTAATTCTAGAGGCCCATAATTTTTCATTTGAATATAAAAGATAATGGTATCTCAAATAGATTCCAATGCTAAAATTAAATTCCATGTAACTCTTTACGTACAGACAGCATACTGTTGAATAGAAGCAGTCCAAAGTGAATTAATGCTTGAACCCACAACTGACAACATAAGCCCATTATTCTTGAACAAATCTTACTTGAAAAAATCAGGTTAAATCATTTCCATTCCTAAAGCATGTATTAGCTTTTATGGCCAAATATGACTTTTTCAAGAAGACAGTACAAAAGCTATATGAATCCCTTTTGTTTTATTCTACCAATCGCCTGTTTCAGCATTGTTACGTATTAGCAATTTTTGTTTTGCCTAATAACTGGAACTGAAAACTTACCAAACAAAATAAACCGGGGTCACTCTGTAACTCTTGACTTGGTTTTAGGTTTTTAAAAAGTAATGCAACTCATAATTTGGTAAGCATATTAGAATACCACTAGATAGGAATCTTCAATAATTAGAAATCAAGAACTTCTGCTAATTCATTTTTGTGACCTACACTCTTTTCTACCAATGAAGGCTTCATTTCAGAAGTACTGATTTGCTTATTTTTACTCCAGTTTTTTCATATTCCAGCAGCCTTTTTCATGTATCCTATCTATTCCTTTCTAAAATTCTACCGTTCTGATCTCTGAGCTTTATGTCCCAAGCTTGAGAAACAACAACAAAAAACTCTAATAGTCTACTTTGTATCTTGAAGAGTACTAAAATATTCTTAACATTTTAATTCTGAGAACTGGGGTGGTTGGGAGTTACCCCCAAAAAAGGTAAGAAGAAGAAGAAAGGAAAGGTGGGGAAGGAGAGAGGGAGGGAGAAAAAAGAGACCGTTCTTAGGATGGCTTAAAGTGGTTTTGTGGGGGCAGGTAGGAGTAAGTCTTATCTCTTGTTATATGTAACTGTTTTCCTTTTGGTGTAATTGGAAAGACCCTCAACTAGGAGTTAAGAGACTCAGACTTTAGTTCCAATTTTGCTACTGTCCTTCAATGTAATAACCAATCTCCTGAAATGGGACCAGGCATGAAGAACAAAATTATTACAGCTGGGCCGGGCCACAGTGGCTCGCACCTGTAATCCCAGCATTTTGGGAAGCCAAGGCAGGTGGATCATGAGGTCAAGAGATCGAGACCAGCCTGGCCAACATGGTGAAACCCCATCTCTACTAAAAACACAAAAATTAGCTGGGCGTGGTGGCACGCACCTGTAGTCCCAGCTATTCGGGAGGCTGAGGCAGGAGAATCACTTGAACCCAGGAGGCGCAGGTTGCAGTGAGCCGAGATAGCGCCACTGCACTCCAGCCTTACAACAGAGCGAGACTCCTCTCAAAAAAAAAAAAAAAATTTATTACACCTGAGAGGGTTTACAAGTCTCTGGAGTCATAATGCATGGATAGTTGAAAAGTTGATACTCTTTGGAAAGGTGGGGCTATGGCCCTAGCCAGCACATGAAATCATTCTCTTTATTTGTACAATAAGATTGTCTCATGGCATTAATAATGAAGAAGTATGCTTGATTACTAGAGCAAATATAATATAAAAGATACTTCTAAATTTTTACTCTGTGAGTTTCAGTTTCTGTGACACTCACATTTGAAGAGGGTGAACATTAATCAGTCTACTCCTTGACATACACTACTATAAATAGCCTTGGCTAAACCGTAAAAGAAAAATGAAGGCCAGGTATGGTGGTTCACGCCTGTAATCCCAGCACTTTGGGAGGCCGAGGCAGGCGCATCACCCGAGGTCAGGAGTTCAAGATCAGCCTGGCCAACATGGCAAAACCCCATCTCTAATAAAATACAAAAATTAGCCAGGCATGGTGGCACATGCCTGTAATCCTAGCTATTCGGGAGGCTGAGGCATGAGAATCGCTTGAACCCGGGAGGCAGAGGTTGCAGTGAGCTGAGATCATGCCACTGCACTCCAGCCTGGGTGACAGAGCAAGACTTCATCTCAAAATTGCCAAAGTTAAGGGGATCAACCTCCCTCAGAGATTCTGAAAAAATGTATCATTGTATTTTACTAAATATAGGAACATTATGGTATATAACACTACATTTACATTAAATTTAAGACAAAACATGAAGCTAAAAAGAATTCTAGCTTGGGACCAAGTTTTTAAGGCAATTGTTCACTCCTCTCTGCTATTAACCATACTTTTGTGGAAAAGTTTGAGGTAGAGTGACTTTGATGACTATTCAAGATTGGTATATTAATACCTCTACTAGTTACAAACATGAATGGTGGTGATGGTTACAACATAATGGATGTATTTAATACTACTGAACTGTACACTTAAAAATGGTTAAGTTGATAAACTTCATGAGTATTTTGCCACAGTTTTAAAATTTATGGAAAAAAACCTCTACTAAAGTTCAGTATTATCAACAAATATAGACTATTGTAAGAGTTTTTTATTTAATTTGAATATGCATTTCTGAATTGACTACTATATCCTGTATTCAGCTCATGAATCATCTCTTACTGTGCTCATGAAAACTATACTTGATTCCAAGTTTTAAAAATACCCATCATTCTTTTTGTGAAGAAAGACCTGTGATTAACAGTTCTCACTTTTGTGGCTGTCAGCATGCCTGCATCAGTCAATACCTGCAACACTGTCCATTGTCCAGGATTCCAATCCTGGATGGAATGCACATAAACAAGCCTGTTAGAAATGGCCCTAAAATAAAGATAAATAGGATCTCTATGAAGCCCCTCCTAGAAAATCTACTTCTAAGAATCCTAAGAAAATAAGTAAGGCAAAAATTTAGCTATTATGCTGGGCGTGGCGGCACACACCTGTAATCCCAACACTTTGGGAGGCTGAGGCGGGCAGATCACCTGAGGTCAGAAGTTCAAGACCAGCCTGGCCAACATGGTGAAACCCCATCTCTACTAAAAATACAAAAATTATCTGGGCGTGGTGGCACACGCCTGTAATCCCCACACTTTGGGAGGCCGAGGCGGGCAGATCACCCAAGGTCAGAAGTTCAAGACCAGCCTGTCCAACATGGTGAAATCCTGTCTCTACTAAAAATACAAAAATTAGCCAGGCATGGTGGCATACGCCTGTAGTCCCAGCTACTCAGGAGGCTGAGGCAGCAGAATTGCTTGAACCTGGGAGGCAGAGGTTGCAGTGAGCCAAGATTGTGCCATTGCACTCCAGCCTGGGCGACAAGAACGAAACTCTGTCTAAAAAAAAAAATAGCTATTAGGTTTTTCGTTTTACCAGTTGAAGAAACTTGGGTGGAATCAATATAAATGCCCCAAAATAAGGAACTGCTTAAATTATAGCACATCCTTATATTCCATAAGAAAATACTTATTTCGACGTTAAAGTGTACAACTGAATATTGCTAGGAAAAAAATATATGAACAACAAACAGATTTAAGCAAAAAGTTTAATAACAAAGGGTGTTGGGGGTAGGTATTTCTGGCTGATGGGATTATTTTTTCCTACATCCTGCTTATTTGTATTTTCTTTAATATCAACTACTTATAATAAGAAAAAAAACAAGTTTTCTGAAATACTTATTCAACATGAGTTTATCATTCACTTATTAATTCAACAAATATTTGCATTTGTTGGATTAATTCAGACATAGTCCTTACCCTCATGTCTCTTAATTTACGAGGAAAAAAAAAAGGCATGATGAAACAATCTTGGGAATTTTTTACTCCTTTCTTTCGTTCTTATTAATTACCCAGTCATTCCATTTTGTTGAGGACTCTGGCCCTTTGCTGACAGTATCTGCCTCCCCTGCATTTTCTGCCATCACCTCCCACTTCAGTGTCCATATGGAAAACCCATTGAAAAACTATGAACTCTGACCCCATAAAACCACTTCATTCAGTAATCCATACCCAAAGCTAAACCCTCTATCTTCTGATAACCAAGAAATTATTCTACAGCCGTAAGAGTCCAGTATATTGATCTCTGACTACAACTACTTATCCTTGCAGTTTTTTTACTCCATTACTCCCTAAATACCTGCTTTCTTACCTAATTTTGATACCCATTCCTCATTTCTTCAAACTACAATCTCATTTCTTCAAACTACAATCTCCCACATGCTTTGTGTCTTTTCCTATCCAGCCTAGGTTCTCAGGTACATCACCCTCTTCTGCTAACAACCTTCCTCCCTCATTAATTCCCTCTCCCATTACCTAGAGCGTATATTTTGTACCATCTTACTTCAACTCAAACTTGCTACTTCAGCTCTACCCTTATCTCTTTTATGACTCCTTTATCAGAAAAAAAAAAAAACTAAAACTATTAGCTATGAATTCCCTCAACTTCCTGCTCTAGATTTACAAGTTATACATAAAACCATCTTACCTGTTCCCTTCTAGTCTCAGAGGAAAAGGTATCCTTTCTCTTTTCTGGGTTAATTCCTTTACCTGCACCCTTATCTCCTACTAGATCTCACTATACCTTTCTAATTTCTCCTCTCTGATGACTCTGTCCCCATACTTTATAAAAATGTTAAGTTCTCTTCTCTTGTAGATCTCCTACTCTATTCTGTAACCTCCTCCCTAAAATTATCATCTTTTGTTTTTAAGAAAATGTCAAGAGCCTTGAAATAATACACATTTATTATAACCATTCTCTTTTTTTTCTTTCTTTTTTTTTTTTTTTTTTGAGACGGGGCTTCGCTTTTGTTGCCCAGGCTGGAGTGCAATGCCGCAATCTCGGCTCACCACAACCTCTGCCTCCCAGGTTCAAGCAATTCTCCTGCCTCAGCCTCCTGAGTAGCTGGGATTACAGGCATGTGTCACCATGCCCAGCTAATTTTGTATTTTTAGTAGAGACGGGGTTTCTTCATGTTGGTCAGACTGGTTTCAAACTCCCGACCTCAGGTGATCTGCCTGCTTGGGCCTCCCAAAGTGCTGGGATTACAGGCAAGAGCCACTGCACCCAGCCCCTTTCCCTATTTTAATATACTTTTCAACTCAACACAAACAGAATTCTGCCACCATTGTTTCATTGAAAGTGTTCTGGCAAACATTACTAATGACAGAACTGCCAAATCCTTTTATCTTTTTCAGTTTACTTGGCCTGTCTTTACCTTCTGACACTCCTGACTTCTTTCCTTTTGAAACCTCTCTACCACTGGCTCCTTTAACTCTGAGCTCTGTTGGTGTTCCTGCCCCTCTCTCAGCCATTCCTTCTCAGTCTTTTGCTGCTTCCTCTTACTTTGCCCATTTACTAATTTTGGTTCTCATTTCCTCTATGTTTAGTCTCTATGAGCAATGGCATCCATTTCCCTCATAATCTGAACTACCACCTATTTAGTGATATCCATTTCCAGCCCAGGCCTTTCTCCTAAGCCTCGGTCGTATATATTGAGCTCCTTACTGAACTTCCCTACTTAGGTATCCCATGAGTGCTTAATCTTTCATATTCAAAATGTCCTCACTGGACTTGTCATCTCCCTCTCATGTCCCAGCGTTCCATCTCACACCCATAAACATACACACACACACACACACACACATATTCTCTCTCTCTCTCTCTCTCAAAAGCCATGAGCCTCCTCCACTTGTCCCTGTCCTGGTTAATGATACCACCATTGTACTCTACAACCAGGCCAGGGACCAGGGAGGCATTACAGATTTTTCCCTCATCTTCTATCCCAACCATCACTACCCTAGTCCAAAAACTCATGATTTCCCACCATGACTATAAAACCACACAAAATACTTCCATTTAAATAACAATAATAAAGAGCATTTTTACAACATTCCCCCTAGTATTTCAATTATGAAATGACAACAGATTACCTTATTAGCAAACCATGAAGGCTATACAGAAACATATATAGCTTACACTATTCTCAGCATTTAAAACTCTTGTTTATCCCAGTACCTAATACTGTTCAGCACATGGCAGCTTGTTGCTTATCAGTTCACTTCTGAATAAAGTGAATGTGGCATATTTAAAGATATCCATAATAATTATTAAGCTGCATGTTAAGCGGTCTGGCAGTCAATAATATGATATATAACAAAATACAATTATTACACCTTGTTAGTTCACCAGAATCTCTTTAAAATGCACCACACATACCCATAAATCAGGAAGTAGAACTGCTATAAATGAGCTTCCATTAACTCCCACCCTACTGTCATGGATAATACTTAACCTGTTTATGCTCCCTCAGTTTCTAACCATTCCTCACCCCAAAATGATGAAAGTAAATAAACCCTCATGGCCCCCTTAGAGTAAAAATAGTGTATCCTTAGGTGCAGAGGGACTTTGCCTCTCTAAGTCTTTCCTACTTTGCTCTCTGATGACTGAAAGATGAAACCTTCTGTCCCACAAGATATCAAACTGTAATTTTCCTGAAGAGAAACAAAGTACAGTATTCAATAAGGCTAAATGGATGAAATTCAATCATGCTAATATACATAAAAGACAAACACGGAGCCTTCTTTGGTCAACTGGGAAAGGAGATGAGGAGAGAGGTATATTGTTAAGAGGCCTTCAGAAGCAATGCCTTCCAATCATTCCTGATTTTTTTCTCAGTTTTCTTTAATGCACATGTATTCTATAATTAGGGGAGAAAATGTTCAAAAGCAAGTCCACAGGTCTAGTTTGAAGGGCAAATAAGCTGGGTGCAGTGGCTCATGCCTATAATCCCAGCAGTTTGGGAGGCTGAGGCAGGAGGATCACTTGAGATCAGGAGTTTGAGACCAGCCTGGCCAACATGGAGAAACCCTGTCTGTACTAAAAATACAAAAAAAAAAAAAAAAAAAATTAGCTGGGCATGGTGGCTTGCGCCTATAATTCCAGCTACTTGGGAAGCTGAGGAACGAGAATTGCTTGAACTGGGGAGGCAGAGGTTGCAGTGACCTGAGATCACGCCCCTGCACTCCAGCCTGCATGATACAGCAATACTCTGTCTAAAAAAATTGTAATAATAATTTTAAAAAGGCAAATAAAAGCTATATACAAAGTAAATTACATCAAGTGGTTTAAAAGAAACCTTGAACTTAAGTTAACTGTATATACTAACATTTTTTACATCTAAAAACTTAAACTTTAGGAATTTCAATTTTCTATAAAAGAAAGTAAACGAGCATAAATAAAGGTAGAGGGAGAATTGTTAGATTCAGTCATACGCTATAAAAATTTCTTATCAGGAAAGGGTTTTATATCTACTATATTAGTAGTCTTGCAGTTTATTAAAAGTATTGCAGTTTGGTCATGGTCAGCTTTGGGTTGTTTTGCCAATGGCATAAACATCTAATTATTAAAAAACAAAAAACAAAACCTCCATGCTGATAAAAATACATCCTCCAATAAGGGGGGAAAGTTATTTGATTAAATACATATGATATTTTTCTACATGGAAAGTTGAAATGAATTTAATCTTCTGTTTCACATCAAACCTATCTTATTTTTAAAAGAGTTTCCTTAAAATTAGGTAAACAGTTTGTATATACTGTCCCAAGTTCACTTGGTCAAAAGTTAACAGTATGGGGTCACCAAGTAAATTAAACATTAACAGCAAAAATTAAAGGACTTAAATTAAAAACACAGGGTCTAATCCTATGATGAAAAAATAAGGAAAAAGTATTCCCATAAGAGCTATAAACTGCTCACCTATTTAAAATAAATTACTTCTTCAGAGCTGCCTTAAAAGGTTAATTTATTTTAAACATATAAGAATTTCCTAGCCAAAAGGGATTTGTACTATAAGAAATACATTTTACATATTAAGAATAGAAATGTAGTATGAGGCTCAACTGTCTTAGACAACTGATCACACATCCTCAGTCATATCTCCTACAGACCAGAGTCTCAATTTTACTCCAGTTTATTAAAAATAAATAAGACATGAATGTAATAGATTCCTGGTTCCCTATCCTCCACAACTTCCAGTTCATCCCAACTCAATAAAGTCTCTGAGAAAGTCATAAGTTGTAATTTTTAAGTTTTTTACTCCTGTAGTTTATGTTAAAACTTTTAAAACTTTCTTTTGATACATTTCCAATACATCCATTTCCATTATTTATGAGTCCCTGTTACGATCTAAAATTGTTCTCAAAATACAAAAATTGTAATGGATAGGACAAAAAGTTAATACCCACCCATGGTATATTTCAGACTATATATAGTATATATATGTAATTAATACCATTCTGGGTGTCACTGTTTGAGAGGGGCCTTGTTAAACAAGAATAACCAGAAGAAGGAAACCAAGATGGTGAAGGGTTTAAGAGCATAAAACAATTAAAGACACATTAAAGAAGCCATTAAAGGATGTTTGGGAGTGGGAATTCTGCTGTCATTATGATTCAAAAAAATAATGATCATATTTAAAGGGTTATTGTAGGTAGGTGAGAATAAATTTGTTCTCAGTAGCCTCAGGGGACACTTAGACAATGGGTGGCAGTAAGAAGAGACATATTTTAACTCTTAAGATTCTATGATTCCAATCCTGAATAGGCTAAATTTCCTTTATTAAGCTCTCACAAAGTATATATTATTTCAAAAGCAGTGTTTCAAAACACCGTATTTAATATCTCATTTAAGGCCAACATTTTAACATTAATTTTAGAAAGAAGATTAACAAAAACAAATGGGTTTATCCCTTTCCAGGAATCATTATTGGTAGGTGAAAAAAAAAAATCATACTTCCCAGCCAGGTGCAGTGGCTCACGCCACTTTGGGAAGCCAAGGCAGGCGGATCATCTGAGGCCAGGAGTTCAAGACCAGCCTGGCCAACATGGCAAAACCCCATCTCTACTAAAAATACAAAAATTAGCTGCCTGGTGGTACATGTTGTACCAGCTACTTGGGAGGCTGCAGCAGGAGAACTGCTTGAACCCGGGAGGCAGAGGTTGCAGTGAGCCGAGATCACACCACTGTACTCCAGCCTGGACAACAGAGTGAGACTCTGTCTCAACAACAAAATAAAAAAGGTCATACTTCCTCAATAAATGTTGACCATTATTAGTCGTAAATGAATTTTAGTTTAGTTCCATGATTTGTGGTCAAGAATACTGTAAGCAAAATAACTCCTCATATAGGAAAAAAAATCTTAACTCAGTATATTCAGAGAATCAAAGTTGAAAATGCTATATATGAATCTGTTCTAACCACTTCTAGAAATTGGAGCTCTAAACCATGTAAATTTCCCAAAACAAGTACATTTCCTGATGTGTGTATAAATTTTCCCCCATGTAACTAATATTGGTATCCTTTAAAAAAAAATCACAAAAAGTTTCTTGCTCACAAAACATTTATAGATAATTAAGTACCTGTATTGATCTTCCATTAAAATAATCTACCAACTGCAAAATAAATCTGTTTCTAAACAGTTTATTCTCTTAAGCTGATACCTAAGTAAAGCATATAATTATATACTGTTTAAATAACCTCTGAGGAGAATTTTCTAATTGTTTTTAATCTGTCAATTAGCTACAGGGAGAAGAAATTATCCAAGATACTTGACAGAACAAAGATATTGTCAACATAACTGTAAATCAAAAGGTTGCGTTTTATAAAGGGAATGTAGATGGGTAAATTTTTGGGAAAAGCTCATCACATTCGTACCAAGAAATTTCAGTAAATTGTGTAGGAATATAATTTCAGTAGTAGATAAGATGCTATATCTAATTAAATAGTTGTCCATCTTGAGGTCTGACACTTCACAGACCTCTAAAAAAGATAAAGAAGTACTTTTTATGGATTTGTTAAGCAAAAAATTACAGAACAGCTCAGGCAACATGACGAAACCCCACCTCTACCAAAAAATACAAAAAATTAGGTGGGTGTGGTGGCGGGCACCTGTGGTCCCAGCTACTCGGGAGGCTGAGGTGGGAGGATCACTTGAGCCCAGAAGACAGAGGTTAAAGTGAGCCGAGATCACTCCACTGAACTCCAGCCTAGGAGACAGAGACCCCAACTCAAAAAAAAAGAAAAAAAGAAAAATACCTAGGTGGTATTAAAAAATGTATACACACACACACACACACACACTTAATTACTACCATAACCACACATCAACACACATACAAAATGACTGTTCACATCCTTTATTAGTTTCCTAATGCCTTAAAATTACCTTAAACAAATTACCATAAACTTAGTGGCTTAAAACAACAGAAATGTATTATCTTACAGTTCTGGAGGTCAGAAATTCAAAATGGGTCTTAACGGGCTAAAATAGAGATGTCGGCATGGCTGCATTCCTAAAGAGTCTGTTTTCTTGCCTTTTTCAGTTTCTAGAGCTCATGAACTATTCTTTGGCTCATGGCCTCCTTCCACCTTCAGAGTCAGCAATGGCTTTCTCACATCTCATCATTGACATGGATTCTTCTACTTCCCCTTTACACACTTAAAGGACCATGTAATTAGGCCTCCTCAGGTGATCCAGAATAATCTATTTTCAGATCATCTGAGTAGCAACCCTAATTTTTATCTGCAACTTGAATTATCTCTCACCGTGTAACATAACATATTCACAAATCCCAGAGAGATTAGGACATGTACATCTTTGGACATCTTTGGTAGGCCATTATTCTGCCTACCATATGTATGAATAATTTTTCCTTTACTTTTCTTCAGGAACTCCATGGACCATCATCCACCTCTGAAACTATATGCAAACTATTCACATACATGCATGATTCTAGAGAAAGGGTCTATAACTTTCAACACATTTTCAAAGTTTAAGAATCACTGAGCTGGGTGCAGTGGCACTTGCCTACAGTCCCTGCTACTTGTAAGGCTGAATGGACGATCACTTGAGTCCAGGAGTTTGAAGCCAGCCTGGGCAATATAGAGAGACCCTGTCTCTTAAAAAAACAAAAATCACTGGACTAGCTGATAGAACACCAATGTTCCTTAAAAGAATAGTTTGGCAGTGTCAACACTGCAAAATTTTAGTTTGACTTTTTGATATGTATATTTTTAACTATAATCATAAAACCTTGATATGGGTTGAAAGTTTTTTTCTTGTATTTTTCCTCTGTGTGTTTTTTATAGACTGTGTATATGGAGAGAGAGAGAAAAAGAAAACTCACCCATGTACAAGAGCAAGCAAATGATATAGATGTTCTTTGAACTCTTTTTAATATTGTAACTTTTTGTAAATTTGAAATTATTTCCAAAAAAAGTTGTATTTTTTAAATTAAGTCCCATCTCAGAGAAACAAGACCAACACGAAAATAAAAGGAAGTTGAAAACCCTGCTAAGCAAAGTTTTTAATACATTCAGTAGTATATACTGTTTTCAAGGTACTGTCTGCATTCTTTCTTTTTTTTTTTTTTTCTCGAGACAGAGTCTTGCTCAGTGGCCCAGGCTGGAGTGAAGTGGCGCGATCTCGGCTCACTGCAAGCTCCGCCTCCCAGGTTCACGCTATTCTCCTGCCTCAGCCTCCCGAGTAGCTGGGACTACAGGCGCCTGCCACCACGCTCAGCTAATTTTTTTGTATTTTTAGTAGAGACGGGGTTTCACCATGTTAGCCAGGATGGTCTCGATCTCCTGACCTCGTGATCCGCCTGCCTCGGCCTCCCAAAGTGCTGGGATTACAGGCGTGAGCCACCGCGCCCGGCCTGCATTCTTTCTTGAAAGATGAACAGACCTATAGCTTTCACAGTTTTATCTAAATAAGTTAATATGTTGAAGCCAACATTGCATCAGTTGTAGCTTACTCATTATAAATTTCAGCAGGAGGGAAAAAAAGCATAGAAATTACAAGACCTCTGTTCTTCACACTACCCATATTTAGCATCCATTAGCTGGTGATTGCATTTCAGTTTCCAAGAGCAAAACCCCAGATTTTAAATTATGACTTCAGTTCTACTCTTATTGACAAGTAAAGAGGGGTATGCAGAGACACAAACTAACTGTGAGTGGAAAGGGGTGGGGGAGGGATGATTAACTCTTGACTGTATTGAAGAAAGCAAGCTGACACTTCTGCCCTAATTGAGCACCTAAGTAATTGAGTTATTTCTTCTTATAAAGTACATTACTTTGTAGGGTATTAAAGTTCCAGGCAGGAATTCTTACTAGTTTTAACCCACGAATTTGATGGTCTGAAGTAAAAGCACTTTTCCCGTTTTTCCTTTGAAATTTAACTCAGGAATTTGCACCCCCTTGTGGTCAAATATAAAATTCTTAGTTTTCAAAAGACCGTTTTTTACAATCGGGCTCTCTGTTCAGGCATAGGAACTACTGTATGTTAGTTGATTTTGTTTTCTCCCATTTTAGCAAATCAAGAAGCTTTCATGAAAGATTTTTTCTTAAATAAGACTTTAAACACAATTAGACTTAAATCTTCTAAAAGTGACTTACACATAAACTTCAGTCTCTGCAAAATAGAGATAATTGCACCCACTTAATGAGTTACATGATGATTCGATGGAAAAATGCATGTACATGCTTAGCCCAGTGTCTGACACATATTAGGTCTTCAATAAATGTTATCATTTATCATCATCACTTTAGAATTCTCTTGACATATTATATCTAAAAGGGGACTAAGATAAAAAATTCTACAGTGAGGAAACCAGATTGTGCTACTTACCTATTTGTAAGTTCTAGTACAATTTTACACATGTCTCCCAAATATACCACTTATTCAGACCCCCCCTAGCTGATTGTCCCCACAGGTACATTATATTTTTAAAGTACAAACAATATGTGGTTATCCCTGAATGCTAGAAATTTGGATGATTTTTACTTTATATATATTTTAGATGGGCCTGGGTTTTTTAACCTTAACAATCAGAAAAAGCAATAAATCTATTCCATTTCCAGGTATTATTCTTATGAGATGGTAAAATAAATTAACATCCTTATTTGCCTAACAGGGATCATTATTCATATTTGGGAAAAATCATTTGTCAGTTTGATTTATCATTTTAAGGAGCTCTTGAATAAGAATGCTAACCCCGCCCAGCGCGGTGGCTTACGCCTGTAATCCCAGCACTTTGGGAGGCAAAGGCAGACAGATCACGAGGTCAGGAGTTGGAGACCAGCCTGACCAACATGGTGAAACCCCGTCTCTACTAAAAATACAAAAATTAGCCGGGCGTGGTGGCGCGCGCCTGTAATCCCAGCTACATGGGAGGCTGAGGCAGGAGAACTGCTTGAACCCGGGAGGCAGAGGTTGCAGTGATCCAACCAGCCTGGGCAACAGAGTGAGGCTCCCTCTCAGAAAAAAAAAAAAAAAAAAAAAATGCTGACCCCTAATGGCACTAACTGTAGTTTGATTTTTAAACAACCATTAAAGAAGCCAGTTTAAAAGATCAATGACTGACTGACAATAACAAACATTTACTAATATGCCAAGCACTGTTGAAATTCCTTTAATATGTTAGCTCATTTACATCCTTACAACAGTCCAATGAGGTATTAATAGTACTTGTTTTACAAAAGGTCCAACAGATAATTTACCCAACAAGGCACAGCTAGTAAGTAGTGGAGCTGGGATTCACCCAGGCAGCTCGGTTCCAGAGTCGGCCCACTTAAGTAGTGCAAAAAAGTACCAGAGATTAAGTAGTGTATTTATACTACTCTGCCACGTTACTTCTTGCTGATCTCAAATTGCTAAAATCCATTTCTTTTCCAAGACACTTAAATAATGCAAACCATGCTACCCTTCTCCCACTTCCTTATTAGTACTTCAGGCACTTTCATATCTACTCTCTTATTTAACATTCACAATGAAGGTTTTAAAATATTTACAACTTTATAGGGCTCCGCGCGGTGGCTCACGCCTGTAATCCCAACATTTTGGGAGGCCGAGGCGGGCGGATCGCGAGGTCAAGAGATCGAGACCCTTCTGGCCAACATGGTGAAACCCCGTCTCTATTAAAAGTACAAAAATTAGCTGGGCGTGGTGGCGCTTGCCTGTAGTCCCAGCTACTCGGGAGTCTGAGGCAGGAGAATTGCTTGAACCCGGGAGGTGGAGGCTGCAGTGAGCCTAGATCGCGCCTGGCGACAGAGCGAGACTCCGTCTCAAAAAAAAAAAAATTACAACTTTATTATCGTTAATTGTCCTATCAGAGTGCCCATTTTTTTTGAAGGTAGACAGGTTTGCCTAGATATGGTGCTTCTACTTACCAGTTCTAAGACTTTGGGGCAGATTTCTTAATCTGAGCCTCAGGTGTCCTCATCTGTAAAGTGAAGATAATACCTACTTCATAAGGCTGTTGTGAGCAATAAACACGATTAATTCGTAAATCATTTATTTAGCACAGTGCCCAGCACACAGTACACAGTCAATACGTGGTAGCTGTCAGTTTACCAACGTGTTGCACAACAGAAACTCGTCTTTGCTGGATTCAGTTCACTTATCACGCCATTAAAAAGAAAATCATCCTAAGCGACACAGAAAAACTGCCCATTCCTATCTCAAAAAGTTTATGAACAAGTTAAGACGGTAAGAGAAACTGAATTCAATGAAAGCGTCTTCGCAACAGGCAGCTTAGGACCGGGAAGAAGGGCTTCAGCAAACTTAATCATTAACTCTAGGCAGGCGCGCGCGCACACACACACACACCGTTGAAGAAGGAGACCACGCCTCCTGTGTGGGCTCAGGTTGAATCGTACAGCGTGGTAGAGAACTCCAGGGCTGCTGAATCTGACAGATGTGGATTCATCCACTTCTGTGCCACCTGTGCTGTCTTGGGCAAATTACTTAACGTCTCTGAGCCTAGGTTTCCTGGTCTTCAAAACGAGAACAGTAATAGTTCCTACCTGGTAAAGTTGTTCCGAGGCTGAAGTGCGATAACCCCTGTAAAGCGCTGGAGAACGGCAAGAGCTCTACAAGCCGGCAGGGCGGTTTTAAATGCACGTGTATCCATATACAAGGTCTCATTGATACATTCCGTTGTTTGGAGTTTAGACACTGGCTGTAAGACGTTTTTCTTTTCTCCTAAGCTGGACCCGTATTTGTTTACCTCCAACGTAGACTAAATGCCTGTGGGCTGGTAGCTATAAGAGGACCCCTCGGCCCCACAGCCTCTAAGTTCACTTCACCTCCGCGGCTTTGCAAAAGCGCTACACGCACGCGCAAGAAGCAAGAGGACTGCAACCGAAGAAGCAAAGGGAGAGCCGTGCACCACGATGATTCTGCGCATGTGCCTGGCGGGAGGAGGGGGGGGGAAGGGTTGGAGTTTGCGCATGCGTAAAAATGTCGGGAAAGCAAGAGAAGGGGGGTTAAGAGGCGGTATTGACAGCTGTGGAGGCAGCCCGCGTTCCCGGCATTCCCCGGGGCGGCGGGGTTGGCTCTAACGAATTTGAATGAGGAGCCTCAGCGCTTTCGGCGCCATTTTCGAGTGATGCCTGATCTCATCAATCTAGCGGGAGAGACAGGATAACCTGTCCGAGAGTATAGCGCCACTATGACTCCGCCGGAAAAATTACTTTAAAAATCGCCAAAAATTACTTGGAGCAAAGGGCAGTCGGCGGAGCTTCGCCAAGGCTGGCGCAGTCGGTAAGAGCCTGAAGAAGTAGCAGAGCGGGACTCGGGAGGTGGCAGTGGTGGGACCCGCAGGCAGTGGGGGGTGCAGGGAGTGGGCGCGGGGTCTACTCTCACTTAATCGCGAAACATCCGAGGAAGTAGGGTTAGGGGCAACTTGGGCGTCTGCGAGTGGGCGGCGGCGGGCGGAATGTGGCGGGAGCGCGGAGAGACGGGGCTGTGGGGGGAGGGGAGCTGCAGTTTGAGCGGGACGCGGACCGGCTGCGGCGGAGCAGCCGCCGCCCAGCGGATCTGTCAGCAAGACCCCCCGCCCGGGACCGGAGCCGGGGACGGCGCACTGCGGGGTCTCTGCAGGCGGCCGCTCCTTGACAGGAGGACTGGACGCGCGCCCCTCCCCCATTTCCGAACCGGGCCGCCTTTTCTCGCCGTTTTCTCGACCCGGTGATGGCCGTCATCTCGTGACAAGAAACTTAAGGTCGACAGAAAATTCAGGACCCGGAGTCATGGGTCCCTCCGGTGGGTCGTGGCAACAGTCCCCCCCGCCACCGCCCGGCACCCATCTATCTATATTGTCTTTTGACGCTGAAGCGTGAGGTGCCCCAGGAATGAGAGTTTCCCAAGCCCTGGCTGCCCTCCCCCGGCGCGCTGGGTCCCCGTGAGGTCTCTAGGTAGGTAGGACTGGCCGCGGCTCGCGCTTCCAAGATGGGGCAGGGGCAGGGGCAGGCTTTTGAGGTTGTAGCGGGCTCTTAGGAAAGATGCTGGACTTTAGCTTCTTTCTGGGGATTTTTGTCATTTGCTCTCGCAGCGTTGTCCTTTCTCAAAGGGGAGGAGTGTTCACGGGTGAGATGAAAGATGGGGCTTCGAGCTAACGATTTCCTTCTCGTGGCTATTTCCTCCGAGTCGCACTTTCTTAGAAGACTTTTTTCTTCCCCGGTGTTTGAAACATGTCGCAAGGAAAAAAGCAATCTGTGAAACTGTTAATGTTTTCCTCCCCCAAAAGTCTTTACCCGGACAACTTAACGGTAATTTTGCGATCCCCACCTTTTCTTGACGCTGAGGAGGAGGGACGAGAGTTGTTATTTGTCTTTCCCTTCGGTGATTTTTTTCCCCCCTTAGCTGGTGGTTTCTATCAATTCTTACTCCACAGCTCTTGAGTGATGTGAGCCAGTGACGGCATTAACTTTAGGTAATACTTTTATGGCCTTTGTAAAAATCCCGCGTTAAGGATGTATTAGATCTTGAGTTCTTTTCCGCGCTGGAGGCACCACTAGATTAACCCTTTGCCGGTGTATTGCGTGTGGGGCGCACGGCTCTGGGTTGCAAATATTCCGGAGATGATTTTTGCAGCAGCTATTCTGTTCAATTGTTCGCAAAGAGGAATAACGCTTCCTGGGAACCGCAGTGACACGCTTCTTTAGGACTGCCTGCCTACAGAGTTTTTCCCCGTGGAATTGATATAACGATTGATTTATTTCTTATATTCTATGAAGACTAGGGGACCCGCCCTCGCTTAGAATGTTTCCCGGAGGAGAATAGAAGAGTGCAATGTGATGTTTTTCAAATTGTGTCTAACGGAGCTCCCTAAACTCTGGACTTGTTACCCCCTGATTGGCTGGAAGGAAGCGGGCCTGGGGGGTTTGAATGTTGAACGCTAAACTATAATTCTCGACTTTACGAAAAATTATACTTTTAGCCAGAGAACCACGGAAATAGCTACGAAACGTTAGGACGAGAGTTTAGAAAAAAAGTTGGTTTTTAATAGTTTTTTTTCCTCTCAGAAAGGATTTTCGTGTGGTTCTCAAATGTATATTAAAAGTAAAACTGAAGAGGCTGTTTTCGCAAAATTATGTTTCTGCTGGTTGAAATTACAAGACTTTTATATATTTGTCACTGTTCTTTATTGGTTAAAAACTGAGTGAAAAATTTAGTTTTTTTCCTTTGATAGGAATTTTTCACCTTAAACTACATATATTTGTTGGATGCAGATTACCGGACAGTTGTTTCTTTTATTTTGATGCAAAGAAACTTTAATTTTCTTAAGGTTCACGAATGATCTTTTTAACATTTTCCATAAAAATTGAACATCTTATTTAAAAAACTTTTCGCATCTAGTGAAAATATACATTTTGCTAATTCAGTAACTGCAGTGAACTAAAACTTTAATTTACAAAACATTTATGTTTCTTAATTTAGACAACAGGTAAGCACAGGTGCGTATATATTATTTAGTTCCTTTGATAAATTCATTATGAAGAAATATATTGTATACAACAGTGTGGGTGTGCTGTTTTTTATCTGGTTGATTTTCAGTTGATTTTTGTTCGATGTTGCCTGAGACAGCCTCAATATATTTCCATTTATTACCGAGCTTGTCATTCCATTTAATTGCATCTTGATAAAAGGCAGGTGTCGTTTTCAAAGAACAGCGGTGAACTCACTGATAAACAGCTGTAGATGCTTTGAGAAACAATTGTTTTAATTTAATAGACGTTTATATTCTTTTATGAATAGTAGTTAAATTTTGAAGCTTATAGTGTGTATGTTCGCATTAAGTCAAATACGCATTGTTAAAAAATATTCAAATAAAAAATCTTATGGCTTTTATAAATCTCTGTAGGGCTGTAAATATAATTTATATTAGTAAGTGGAATAGCTGAGTTTATAATTCATACTATTTTGTACTGCCCTCATAACAAGAATTGTGATAACAGATCCCTTTTCATTACTTTTGTTCAAAGCTATTTATTTTGGGTCATCTTATGAAAATTTCATAGAAGGTGCTAATTATCTTCTCTATAAAATTTGATTTAATGAAATTTTAGGAGATCTCATTTCTATTTTAAACGTAATTATACCTAAAGTACCAGAACTCCTGGGTTTTGCTTTTTACTGATGGTTTTTGTTTTGAGTTTTGTATTCTCATTCAAATTACGTGAGTTTTGGGAAGAGTTGGGGGCAAGCTTTAAATTCCACCAGGCTGGTTAAGTATAACCATACATTTTTAGCACTTTGGTTTATGGGATTTTTTGTTTGTTTAGGGGGTAATGGGTAAAGGATTGTTTGTTTAATAAGCCATTTTTAAAAGAAGTGATTCCTTTATTTAAAATACATCACTTCAAATTTGAGAATACACTAGCGCCTAAATAAAATCCACAGCATTCAAAATATTTTCACTTTTATGTGATGCTATATAAGAGGAAGATTTTGGTTTTAGACTTGTGGGCATATAGGTATAAGTTACAATATATGTGTATTTTTTAATGTTTATGTGCACTTATCCATATTTCTCTGTAGAAATTGACAGTTGTAATTTATTTTGTATTACAAAGTCATTTATTACCATAGGAAAGCAACTGCGGGGTGTGGTGTTGCTATAATAGGTCACCCCTTTTTAAAGTTATGTTTACCTATTGTGGGGGAAAGGGGACTGGTAAGGTATCAGTCTTCCTGGTAGCATTGATTTTCATTTGTTTGCCCCCACACTATTTTTAAAAATTCAAATAAAAGTGCAGTTTCAGACTTTTTTAAAAATACTGTTGACCTGTCTTAGTTGTACATTCAGAAAATGTAGCCTCGGGTGTTTGTATGTAACACTGCATATTTTTTCTAATCAGATTAATATGAGTTTTAATGTTTAGCATGAACTACAGCTAAGGATAAAAATTTTAAAGTAGCTTTCCTAGTCTAGATTCCTGGTTTCATCATGCTTTATGTAGTACATTTTTGTTTTTTTTGTTTTGTGGAGACTTGTGTGTATTTTTGTTTGTTTGTTTGTTTATTGGTAGGTAGTAACTATTTGGAATGTCACAGAATACTTAAAGCCAGAAATATGGGTCAGTTGATTTGGTTTACAAAGTGAAAAAAAATTCCCAGAGACTGTATTAGATAATTATTATATATGACACATTAGCTTTCTTCAAAAGAAGATTATAAATTTATAGTTTCGAAAAATTATTCTATAAAAATTTCTCTTATTTTAAAATATTACCTAAAATTGGCTCTTGTCTTTTTTTTCTTCTGTCTAATGAAGCTTAAAAATTCACATATTAATTTCTTTTTAACCCCTTTTTAGAAGACACAGATTTTTGGTCTGATTATAACTAGAAAACACATCTTAGAAAAAATTGTCATATATATAGTTTCGTGGGGGTTTTTGGTTTTGTTTTGTTTTTAATTCAGCAAACTTTGAAACATTGTATGCCAGGCAACTAATTTTGGCACATAATTAGAGCTCAACTATGACTTGCTGAAATTTTGTAGCCCCAAATCTCATAACACCAAAGGAAATCAGTAATAAAATACCACTTTATTTCAAATAAGCATTGAAAATGAGATTAAGCATTTAATTTTTGGAAGTGACAGTATTAGAACTTTAATGTCATGATTGTCTTAAGAGTAACAAGATAGATTTTTAGAATATCACATTACTATTATATGTTTGTTTATCTCATTATTTGCAAGTACAAATGATTGTAGATCATATAAATATTACTTTCTGGTGGGGAACTGAATGTTTTTTATTTTTTTGCCTCGGTTGGTTTTTTGTTTTTATTTTTTGGTCTGTATTAGAGATGCTTTAAAGGATCTTCCTTTTAGAAAGACAAGTTTTAAATATTGAAATTGATATTAAATATATATTTGAATATTATTAATATTTCTTATCAAATTATAAGAAGTTTACTATACCTTTGGTTAATCCTGCCTTATTTCAGTAAAGAAAATTTGTACTGGAATAACTTGTAGTGGTTTCTAAGAATAAATAGTAAGCTCTATTTTGTAATAGATTTTAGATTTGAGTTTTACTATTTGAAGGTTTTTTAATATTGCCTTTTTTATCATACACATTGGTTTATTATTTTATTTATATCCAGACCTCTTTTGCTTCTTATTGGTTAGTATTTTTCGTCTCCCTACTATTTAAAAACTTAACATTTGGCATGTAGTACATTTTGTTTTCTACTATTTTCCTTCTCTGATTTTTAAACTTAAGATACCTTAATTTTCAGAGTGCTCAAATATAGAAAACTGTCTGTCTTTTGAGGAAGACTGTGTATAAATGATGGTAATTTTTTAAAATGTCATGGTATTTGGATTGGTGTTTATGAGTTATGGATGATTGTGTCGGTTTTGTCATTAAACAATCAAATATTTGGCAACAGAGGAATAAAGGTTTTTTTAGGTTTTACTCTTTCATTTTCCTAAGCTATTCTTAAATATAACTGGAAAATTTATTCAGAGCATTATGATTTACATGTAATACATGATACACCTTTGGTAATTTAATATTTTTATACAGCCGATTGCCACTGAATCATTATAATTCAGAAAGGTGAAAGAAATGAAAAAAAACACTTAACATATATTCAGTTACATCTCTTAGAAACATTAAAAAACCATTTGGTCCAGTAGTGGTCCATTTATTATATGTAAATATGTTAACTTGTTAAAAAAAAAAAAAAACTCCACATTTTGGTCTGTTAGGACTGTAATGTATTAAAATATTTGGAAATACTGATATTTTTCACTTAGGCTTGGCAGTAGACTAAAGTTGAAAATAATGGTAAATTCTTAGCGGCATGGTGGCAGGCACCTGTAATCCCAGCTACTCGGGAGGCTGAGGCAGGAGAATCCCTTGAATCCAGAAGGCAGAGGTTGCAGTGATCCTATATCGCACCATTGCTCTCCAGCCTGGTCAACAAGAGCAAAACTTCATCTCAAAAAAAAAAAAAAAAAAAAGAATGGTAAATTCTGTCATCATTAAAACATTTGATAATTTGGAGAGAAAGTAAAATTTCGTCCCTGTCCCTTCAGTAACTTTTTTAACTGTGTGGATTTTATGAGTTTTACAAGTACAAACTACATTTCTGATATTTTCCTTATGAACTCCTCTTGTACCAGTCCTCTAACAGCTACCCGCATACACACTCACCCATACTACTTTGAACATGAATGCCCTAAAGAGAAATGAAAGCAGAAACATATTAATCTGATTTGTTTGAAGAGGCTTCGGATGATAAAGCATATCACAGGTGTTTCTAATCAAGTTATTTCTATTTTTAAAACATTTTCAAGTTAGAGCTTCTCTGAACATTGGCAAGATTAGGGTCATTTTGAAGACCATACCTCTGTGTTCAGGGATCAACTGTGGAACTGCAGGAGATGGAAATCTGTTGAGTGTCTTCATGCTATAATACATGACATTTTTATTGCAGGTTTTGACCTGTAGCAGAGAACCAATTCTGGAGAACAGCCTCACTTCTTTGATTGAATACTCACATAATGCACTGGAACATGACATGAGATTAAGGTATACTAACGAATTTTAAAACCATATAATTTTATGTCTTTGCAATATAATCGGACTAGACAATTGGTAAAGTTGAAATTTTTACGTGAACTAAAATCAATAAGTAATTACTCATAAACAGAAATCATCATATGAAGTGGCCATAGCTGAGTTGTCTAGCTTACTAAAACTCCAGATTTTTTTTTATACAGTTAATGTTCTTCTCAGCATCCTAAGGTCTAACTCCAACTGAATTTATTCCAAAAATATGTATATATAGTAATTTTTATTTTCTTAAGGTTATTACAGTGTACTCAGTAAAATATGAACTTTTCATCTTATAAAATGGAGAGTTTAAATCAAATGGAATTTAGTGCTTAGCTGTTTGACAAGTGGAAGAGTAGTAGGTAGAGCCTGCAAAATTAGGTAAAATTGATGAGAATATTTTAAGAAAATGTAAAGTATTCCAAGTACTGCCCTAACCAAAAGTGGCAATATGGTCGAAACTGAAAAAACCACTTTCTTAAGCAGAAATTACTAGTATCTTACTCAACATACACTGAGTAAAATATTTCAGTTGTTAATATCAAAAGTTGCAGACTCTAAAAATAAAATTGTAGAATCCCTAAACCTCCAGTGATTTTTATAGTTTTAGTTGAAAATTTCAGACAGTATTTAACTAATACAACTTTCATTTTCTAAAATGGTAATCTGGTATAGTGAAAATGAACTTATTGAACAGTATTACTAAGTATTACTTGGTTAATTCTTTCATAGTAAAGTATTAATCTTATATGTACATATATGTGTGTGCGTTTATTTGTGTAAAAACTATTTGCTAAAGTAAGGTTCACTAACATAATACAATTTTTTTTAATTTTTTCACCTAAAAATATTTATATACTTAGAGGAAATGTCAAAGGTTTGTTTTCATGAGAAAATTATTATTTAGTCTTAAGAATGAAGTATATCATCACGATCATAGAACTGCTTTTAACTTCCAACAATGTAAAATTTTTAAAGATGAATTCTGAGATGTGTTTAAGAGTGAATGTTGAAATACATATCAAAATACTAAAAACTGAAATTTGATATTTCTATATTGTTGGATATTAGGTAGATAATCTAGGAATGAATCAATTAACAGTTGAAGTTAAATAAAATGTAAAGATGTTTAGAAATCAGAGTTTAACATAAGGGTGAAGTTTAGATACTTTTATATTGGTGTCATACTGTAATGTGGTTCAGATAAATATGAGGTATGGAATGTCTTCATATGTTTGATTTGAGATTTTTATGAAAAAGCAGCTTAGTTTGAATAAAATGAAAATAAATACAATTTTTCCCTCACTGACTTAACAGGTATTTTTCAGGTTAGAGAACATTAAGATGAAAAGTGGAAAATACAGTTACCTGAGTATCTGGGGGAAAAAATCCAGGTTCAGTTTGTCACTTTCAATGCAGGTATCTTTAGAACAGCCTTAATGAGTTAAATAGGAAAAGAGAGACAGCATTTGAGTTTATATGGTAGATAAGATATAAATCCACAGAGTCGTCCAAATTTAGAGAGTTTGTGATTTGTGATCTTTGAAGATATCAAAACTTACTTTGAACACAAATATTTAGCATCATATAATTGTTCTTCCTATAGTTATTATACTGGGTTATAAACTTGTAATAATTTAGCTTAGTAAATAATTTCATATCTAAAAGAATCAATACAAATATTAACAGTTTACTTGTATTTGATCAATTCTTACAGGGTGAGAAACTTTAACCTAATTAGGAGTATGGGTTATTTTAGGAGGCCAATTAACAAAGAGTTCAACTGCTGTGTATGATTGGCTCTCTTTTAACTACCCCTTGTAAGACATTTTGTAAAGATTTTGACCGTTTTAAATTTGCAAACCTGATTATCTAAATTTAAGCCTTGATATATAGTTAATTCTGTTGGAATTTGGGGGAAGAGATTTATTGTGTTAATTTTTATCTTTTTTTCAGTGATTTGTATCTCATTTTTTCAATATTTATGTTTTTGGCTAAATGCACAATCAGGGTTAAATAACATTCACTTTTGGGAAAAATTCTTAGCTGTCCCTAAAATACAGTTATACCATCATTGTTCCTGTCTTACTGAAATAGTTTTTTTAGGATAGAAAGAATATTTGAATAAACTAGAATAGAGGTAACAACATATCTACATATGAAGGAACTTAAAATTATTATTTGTCAGAGATGTATAATGCTAGTTTATAAGGATATGTTACATTTTAGGCAGTTTGTCAGCTATGACATTTTAATAGAGGTTTTATATATTGCTGAGAATTTGTTAAATAATAGATACAATTAACTTTTTAAATAAAAGTTTTAAAAATATTTATTTGAAGCAGTTTTGTTCATGTGTGTATTTTGTGTTTTTTCTTAAACTAGCAAATAACATCCTTAACCTCTTTCAGTTTTTCTTCAAATGAGATCTAATGTATCAGAATTATATTTTCTGATAAGCATTTTTCAAAGGGTAATATTTAATTAATGTGAAGGTTTAAAATTAAATACATTTTGAAATGAAATTTCTATTCACAGCACCACAAACCACACTTTTGATACTTCATTAACATATTATTTGACTTAGTTTTACTTTCCTATTTTCATGGTTAGAATCTTAGAGGAGAAATGTGAAGCATGTTTCACATGTGGCTGCTGAGACTGATTAATCCCACTGGTTAATAGTTTATTAATCCATTACTGTTTCTAAGTGTCTGAATTTTTAAAAATCTTGCTTGAGGATTTGCTGTTAGTCTTTTTTATTTTATAGCCTTCATACAAAACAAATATATTTAAAGTATCTTGTTATCCTCTGGTCTTCAGAATTATTTTTATTATTATTAACATTTTTTGTTCCTCATTGAGTTGCTAAGCAGAAAAATTTTTCAATTGTGATAAAAATAGAAGATTGGGGTTGGGTTTTGATTTTTTACAAAATATCTAAATTTAAAATATTGTTACTGTTTCATACTTTTATTTTAAAATGTCTCAAACTTAGCCTTCTTGATTAGGTATTATTATTTAAACTTACTTGTCAGTTCTAGCCTATGTGGGTTTTTCTTTTTAATAGTTTATAGATCTCCAAATTTTTCTGACTTTTTATATTTTTCTGAATCACAAGTTGCTTAAGGTTCTAAAAGATGAGTTGCATTTACAGTTAAAGCTGTAAGTCTATAAATAGCATCACATTACATTTAAAGGTAATTGAGCAGTGAATATTTCTATTTCTGTTACTCATCAATTAATACTATGTCCTTACTAAGTTTTTAACTTTGTATTGCACATTTAAAATAGGTAAATTGCATATGGAAGTTTTTTTAATGGGATTTATGCAAAAACAGTATAGACTAAAATCTTATTTCTTTGCTAATAGTGTCTAAAGTCAAACATATGGTGGTGATTAGATATGGGGCACTTGGGAGCTAGAGGCATTTTGTAAGCAAAATAAAGTGTCATTTCTTGATTGGAGTTTTACACTTTCTTATTTTCCAGGAGAATAGGTAGGGAAGTTACTCTCAATGAATTTACCCCAACATTGGTTAAAATTCTTCAGAGAATTTTGATAATTGAGCGGTTAAATCTAGACTTACAAGGGGAAGATTATTATATATGTCATTAATTTCCTTTTCCTTGCATACATTATAGGTTCCCTTTATAATCAAAACACCAATTTTGTCTTTTTTCTCTCCCCACCCCACTTTTTAAAGAAAAATTATTTTAAAAATAATTTTATCATATAGTGATATAAGCAGACCTTGAGAGGTAGATTGATGTCTGAACCATTTTTCCTCTGTGTGTCAGTTTGATATTCTTTTCTCAGCTTGCTGTTTAAGAAGCAGCAGCAGCAACAGCAACAGCAGTGAATAAACAAGTTATCACCACAGCCCTTGTTCTTACCCCTTACAGCTGGGAGCAGAGGCTGGGAGATCGATGCTGCTTGTCAGCTGTTGTGCAGAATAACATCAATATGCAATAATGGTGGCCAAAGGAGCCTGCACCCATCCGTTTTTACAAACCCAGGTGGGAAGAGCCCAACTGTTACTGTACCACATACACAGTATAGAGAATACATTCTTTAGCAGAAAGGTTGCAGCATAAAGAGAACAGTAGATGCTTGTAGTTCTTAGACTCTATTATTTTTTACTATTTCTCTGTGGCTTTAGTTCATTTAATTTTTATTCAGTTAATTCCATCCATTAGAATGGAAAACCTGTCTTGCTTCTGGAGGTATATATAGTATGTTTCATGTATATATGGTATGTTTCATGTTTTCACTTTTAAGCAGGTAGACTGAAAAAAATTATAATTAGTTGCTGATATCACAAGTTAGGTAATATATTGAGGATAGAAAAGAAAAGCTGGCTATGGCCACACAGGAGTGTTTCTTTCACTTTTGGACTACATTATCTTTGTTTTATAAAAGCCCAGTCTAACAAGACCGAATTCTTGTTGATTTCACTATAATAAAAGAAAGAAAACAACATTCTATATTAACTTAGTGTTGTAAATAACTAAAAGCAGGCAACAGATGAAAACTTATGTCTTTTTTCTTACTACTAAACTGCTTACTTTTTCTATTTACCATTTCTCACTGAAATATCTTTTATCTGAACTTTTTATCTAGAAAGCTTAGATTATTCTAAATCTTTTGGAAACAGGACTTTGTAATTTCAAATAATATAGAAGAATGTTTTTATTTTTATAATTTGAATTTGCGCCGATTTTTATAACCTAAATATTCTATTTTTTTCCTTCCTTTTACATCTAATTTCAATAGGTTAGAGTTACAGGGAAGTGTGAATGTTGGATTTCTATAAATGTTCTGAATTTATTTGTAGCGGTCTTGGTGGGAAACTACTAATGCTTTTTTTTTTTTTTTTTTTTTTTTTTTAGTGTATAAAGCCAAATGTCCCGTTTAAAGTTTGACATTTGCAATAGCATTCTATTTAAAAGGTAATCATATAGTTGCTTTCTGGTCATCTTCATTAAAATCACTCCTGATCACTCTCACTCTTAATATTTTCCTGTGGCCAATCACAGTAAATTCAGAATATTAGTTCCCTGGTAATATTACTAAAAAAAGCTTTGTCATAGTATGTGTCTAGTTATCTGAAAAAAATAAATGAGCCCACAACCTTTCTTGGCATTGTGAAGTCAAGCATATTCAGCCATAAATTGAGGTTACTTTTTTGTTGTTGTTGACTAATGCTAGAGGTTTTTAAAAAAAAGTTTATGTAATTTAACAGATAACATATTAATTACTGTTACCTCCCCTAACTAAAACATGAGTTACATAATCCTCTCTGTTGAAAGCACCTCATTTTTAATCATTACTTACTGCTTAGTTGCCTGCGAACCACCTGTATGAGAATAACCTAGAATTTAAAAAATAAAATAAAAACATTTTTCCAGACCTGGAATTTGCATTTTTTTTACAAGCTTTAAGAGATTTTTCTTAGGAGCACCACATTTGTGAGAAGCACTGCCCAAAATGAACTTGGAGGAGGGATTGTTCATACCCACAAACTACTTTTCCTGCATCTTTTTTTCCCCTCTTTAGTCATCTTGGATCTAAGCTTAATATTTAATTAGGAATCTTATCATTTCTAGATTAAGTTCTTGAATCTTAAATTCGGCTGATTAAAAAATAGATTAAGTCTTGGTATTTCCTCAGTCACATGAGGAAAATCTGTGTTATCAGAGCTTTGTTTTCATGTAAGTGCCTTGGGCCAAATTTCAGTCTATTCTCTTTGTTTGGAACATTAGTATACCTATGTTAAACCAATACTTGATGAAAACCAAAGGAATTGATCACTTATGAATTTTTAAATTTTCATATAGATAGTGGCTGTTTTTCTTAAATATGCTTCCAAATGTTGGAGGAAATATAAAATGAGGAACTCTTCATATGCTGCTTGTGGGAGCATTTAGCAATATCTTTGTAAAGTTGAAGATACAATAGGCTTGAACCCAACAATTTTATTCCTAGATGCTCTAGATAAATTCAAGACATGTAGAAAAAAGTCTTGGTTATTTTTAATAGGAAAAAAATGAAAGCAATGTAAATGTTAAGCAAGAAGAGAATGGCAAATTGTGACATAGTCATGTGATGAACTGTAAAGCTACTAAAATGGGAGCTGTGTTTATCATCATGGGTGAATATCCTACTTCAGCAAACAAAAATAAGTTGCATAAAGGTTATATGCAGAGTAACGTATATAAAATATGTATGATATTATACCATTTATCAAAAGCTTTAAAGCAATGATAAAGTTTAAATTCTTGAATTGGTAGTAATAGTGTAAAAACATAGGAAATAAATATCAAATTCAAGATTATGCTTGCATCTTTGGAAAGAATGGAATGGAATCAGGGTATAGCTCACAAAGGACATCATCTGTATGTGTAATCAATTTTCATAAAAAACAAAGGGAAGTAAGTATGGCATAGTCCTAGATTTCAGTACAGCTGGATTGGGAGTCCAGAGATAGGATATGGAGGTTCATTTTGGTATTCCCTTGATTTTTCTGTGAATTTTGAAGCAAATGATTTTGAAATTTTTAAAAACATGCTGTTCTTTTTCTGTGAAGATTAGTCTACAATAAAGCATATACTTGCAGTGCTCCGTTAAGAACATGGATGAATTTGTCATATCCTTTCTATTCTGTATCTTATAGTAAGTGCTTAACTATTAGTTGATATAACAACTACAACTTAGAATCATGACCCACAGAAGCCAAACATGCTAACCAACTCAGATTACTAGCATATCTTTAAAAATGTCATATATTCCTTCCTTTGTGTACTTGGAATTGTGCAATATACAATACATGGATTATAGATGATGCAATTTTATGTGTGTGAGAGAGATTAATCAGTCTTGGAATATGATCTTGAATTTATCTTAAAATATCTGCAAATATAGGATGTCCTCCAGAAGCTCATTGGGCTCCAAGTTAGAGTTTTAGCTTTGACTAAAATTTTTGACTTAAACTTCAAGAGGGCAATCATAATAGAATAGCAAATTTTAAAAGCCAGTGATAAGCAGGATGTAGTGGCATGCAGGCCTGTAATCCCAGCTACTTGCGAGGCTGAGGCAGGAGGATAGCTTAAACTCAAGAGTTTGAGGTTGCAGTGAGTTAGGATCACACCATTGCACTCCAGCCTGGGTAATAGAGCAAGACCCCATCTCTTAACAAAAAAACTAACAAGAATGCTGCACTGGGCTGAAACATACAAATGCTGCTGGGTGTTTATAATCTGATTGTTCTGTGCTGTATAAGGATCAGAATACAGCGGTGGCAACCTCAGTTGAAATGTTCTAACTTATATAATGTGCTGAAATTTTTAAAGTCTTCCCTCTTTTTCCTAGGTTTAATAATGATAGAATGAAGACCGCAATAAAAGAGACCTCTACTTAGCTCAGCAATTCTTACCTTGTAAGTATTAACTCTGAGTTTCCCTATCATTGTCATAAAAGGTTACTGTTTGGTGTCATGTTCTGGTTTATTTCTGATTTTTTTCCCTGCTTATCCTATTATGGTAACTTTCTAACCTCTCCTAGCCCCTCTACACGTTGAGATTTGATGTTAATTAATAGTTTAGAGCAAGAATAATGCCATTGCCTTGGTAAGTTATTTAGGGAAGTATTTTATACCCAGGCCCTATAATCTCCAAGTCTGAGAATCACAGTTTTGAGCCCTTTTCCTTCAAAGGAATTAACAAATAGGTAATTGTCTTTTTTAGTACTCATTATTCAGGTTTATTGGTCTTATGGTTTTATAAATTGAGAGTATTCTCTCCACTTGAGAAATGATTTTGTAAAGTCTGTTTTTAATTTCATTAGGTTACACTTGAGACTTCTTTGTGAAGAGCTTAACATTTAGCTGTTAAAACTTGAGGAGGTGGCCGGTCGCGGTGGCTCACGCCTGTAATCCCAGCACTTTGGGAGGCCGAGGTGGGCGGATCACGAGGTCAGGAGGTCGAGACCATCCTGGCTAGCACGGTGAAACCCCGTCTCTACTAAAAATAAAAAAAATTAGCCGGGCATGGTAGCGGGCGCCTGTAGTCCCAGCTACTCGGGAGGCTGAGGCAGGAGAATGGCATGAACCCAGGAGGCGGAGCTTGCAGTGAGCCGAGATCATGCCACTGCACTCCAGCCTGGGAGACAGAGCGAGACTCCGTCTCAAAAAAAAAAAAAAAAAAAAAAAAAAACAACTTGAGGAGGTGGGAGAAACAAACATGAAGGCAATCCCTTTTCCTTCCCTTTGTTTTGTTGTTGTTGTTTTTTTTTTTTTCATTTATTCAGTACATATTTATTGAGTATCTACCATGTTCCTAGTACTTTTCTAGGAGCCAAAGATATAGCAGTGAACAAAACAGATAAACAAGTTAAGTACATAAATTAAAAGATTTCTGACATGGATTCAAAGTCAGAGGTTTTGGGTGGGGGCCAGGACCATGCATCTTTAGCAAGCTCTCCCTGAGTAGGATGGCAGCAGATGATCTGTGGTCCATGCATAGTGTAAAGAACCCGCTCCGAAGAGCCAGGGAGCAGTGTCCAGCTGCAAGTCCTCCTTTCTTCTGTCAGGGAAGTTTGCAGAAGTGAATCAGTGGATAGCAACACCAAAGTGATACCTTCAGGGTAGACAGGAAGGTAGTCTGTTTAGTTGAAGGTCAGAAGTAGTCACCTTAATTATTCAAGACATCATTTCTCGCCCTGGATTGCCCCATCGCCTCCCAAGCTAAACCTCAGATATTTCCTGCAAATATCAAAAAGAGGATTTTTCTCCTTTTTCCTTCCTTTTATATATATACATGCATACCTCTTTTTTAGAATAAGAAACATTTTTCCCCAATTCATTTAACTTTTGAGACACTTAGAAATTCTGAAAGAATAATTTTAACAAGTTAACTGAAATTAATATTATGCCTCTAGAAAAACTCACAAGATCAAGGACATATAAAATGCGCAGGATACTTATTTCCATAAAAGTATTTGAGACCTTAAAATCAGTTACCAAAAAATGTCATTTCCATCCATTCCTTGAGCTAATTCTGCATCTCTAAAGAAAAACTCAAGCGCAAGACTTTCTATTCTTAATGATGTTGAGGGCATGTCTCTGTTTAAATGAAACTAGTGCTTCAGATGCTTTTATTACATTATCTCACAGTGACTCAAATAATGTGTATATGTTGGGGATGGCCTTATGATCATAGACGATCAGCCATTGAACTCAATAAGGTGAGAATTTTTAAGTGGGGGATCAATTAAATTTTGAAAACTGTTAATAATAAGCCAGTTTGCAAAGTAGTAGCCAAATGCCACAGGTCACTTTCTTTTTCTGATTTTCTCCCGGTTACATTTTTGTCTCTGGAAAATTAGAATGGAAACATCTGCAGATCCCTAAAGAATCCTATATAGTACAGGCTTGGATTCCTTAATTAGTGCCTTGGAAGCCAGCTCAGCCCTTCTTCAACTTAACTCTTTAAAAAAAGAAGTCTTTTTAATTCGTATTACACTCAGAATGGAGGGCAGTCCACTTTTCAACAAGAAATAGGTATCATTGAATTCTAACAGATACCTAAGCACAGATAATATCACATTCTTCATTTCATCTCCTTTATAAATTTCTAAGCTAGCAGTCTTTCTTGGATACTCTCCAGCATCTTTTAAACATAGGCCATTTATCATATTTCATAGTTGGAATGCTTTCTGTTGTCTGTTCTAGGTAGATTCCCCTTAATCTTAGATTCTAAAATGGTGATGTTTCCAATTAAACAATACCCAGAATAATAGGTACATAGTGACTGGCAATAGTCAGTGATGCTGTGTGTGATTGTATGTTCCCCTTCTATCATTTTTTTAATGTTTGTTTAATGCCATTTATTTTTTAAGATGGGATATATATTTTAATTAGCCAGGCGTCGTGGCAGGTGCCTGTAGTCCCAGCTACTCGGGAGGCTGAGGCAGGGGAATGGCGTGAACCCAGAGGGCAGAGCTTGCAGTGAACCGAGATCACACCACTGCACTCCAGCCTGGGCGACCGAGTGAGACTCCGTCTCAAAAAAAAAAAAAAAAAAAAAAAGATGGGAGATATATATACACACACATATATTTTATATATAATATATATTTACATATATAATATATATTTACATATATAATATATAATATATATTTACATATATTTATATATAATATATATTTACATATATTTATATATAATATATTTACATATATTATATATAATATATTTACATATAATATAATATATATTTACATATTATATATAAAATATATTTACATTTTATATATAATATATTTACATATATTATATAATATATTTACATATATTTTATATATAATATATATTTACATATACTTTATATATATTATATATTTACATATATAGATATATTTTAGATATCTATAGATAGATAGATAGATAGATGTATTTTCTTTTCTTTTTTTTTTTTTTTTTTTTTTTTTTTTTTTTGAGATGGAGTTTTGCTCTTGTTGCCCAGGCTAGAGTGCAATGGCATGATCTCGGCCCACCACAACCTCCACCTCCCAAGTTCAAGTGATTCTCCTGCCTCAGCCTCCTGAGTAGCTGGGGTTACAGGCATGCACCACCACGCCTGGCTAATTTTGTTTTTTGTTTTTTGTTTTTGTGTAGACAGGGTTTCTCTGTGTTGGTCAGGCTGGTCTCGAACTCCCGACCTCAGGTGATCTGCCCGCCTCAGCCTCCCAAAGTGCTGGGATTACAGGCGTGAGCCACCTTGCCCTGCCTAAGATGGGATTTTTTTTAAAGCTGTTCATTTGTGGAATGTGGATGTTCTAGAAGTTGTAGAACAGTGATGTTCATGTATACAATGCTGTCAAACAATGGCAGTTTGGGGTTCATTTTTACAAATTAAATATAGAGATGGAGTATTTTTCAAGTTTATTTTTCAATTTAGAGTTCTTAAACTTTCGCTGCTTAACAAAAAATTCAGAAATAATTATATGTCTTTATTTCTTTTTCTTTTTTGAATTATTTTTATTTTTCACATTGCATTTTCGAATACAGACACTTAAATTATATATTTCTGTTTGTAAATGTAAACATATGTTTACCTGCAAATGTAAATACATGTTGACATCTGTTATGTAAATTTAAATATATATTTGGTGCTTAAAAAAATCTCAAAACATTGTCAGCAGTTAAGAATATTACATCTCTTTTTAATAATCTACAACAATAAAAATCTTAAAACATTGACTTTATAAATAGGGAAAGAAAAGATGAAGCAGAAAATTCACCAGTGCTGTCAATGTTAGTTCCATAAACAAAAATGATAGAGATAAATTACTTCCTAATTCCAAAGACTTATTAAATTTGGCTGCTATCAAGAGCAAGGCTAGTAAAAAGAAATAACAAAAACTATTTCTCACATATGACTAGTTATCAATATAAGTTTTTAGAAGTATTATCAGGTTAGCAATAAAAGCAATGGTTTGTAATCATATCAGCCTAGAAAATATTGTCAATTGTAAATTATAAATAGTACAAACATAGGACTGACTGAAAATACTGCAAAAAAAATCACAATGTTTTTATCAGTGGAGCAGTAAGTAATCAATATATGGCAAATGATATAAAATCTGTTGTGCTTTCAATAAAACCATAATGATGTAATTATATTATGCACTAGACATAGCCAAAGTTTCTCTTATTTTTAATTATTGTGATAGAAATTTACTCTTGTGTAAATTGCTGTATACCTGTGTCACTGATGAGGAAATTCTAATTATCTTGAATAGTTTTAAAAATGGGAATGTTTCTGGGAGAAAGGAATTTCCCAAAAGAGAAAAAATAAATTGCTCTTTTGGCAGTTGGATTAGTGGTGAAGAGTGTTATAACCCAAAAAATTCATAAAGGTACCAGCTATTGTCAGCATTTGGTAGTAAAGAGGATGTCTTATAAACCTATTGATATGATGAAGTGCCATTAATTTAGTAAATATATAAAATCTAGGCTCTTATGTATTCTATAATTTATGAATATAGAGAAAGTTCACAATATGCTGCAGCTGTTTTTCATTGTTCAAATAATTGCTATTTTTGAGAATTAGACATTTAATAAAAATGCCAGGTGTTCCTTGTCCTCATTCTTCCATATTTGTCTTATATATGTTTAGCAAAATAATTGAGTTAAATATGAGCTTTTATGCTTAAGCGATGGCTGTGTTTTCGCTCTTAATAAAATTGCACCATAAAATTTGATTTTTAGTGCCAAAATTATGAAAAGGGGTTGGGCTTGTTTCCTCAACCTGAACAACTTCTTACCTTCAAGATGGATGATTCAAAGAGGAATAATAGGGAATTTCTTAGTATGAAGTTACTTGGTTGTTTTCTTAGGAAAACAAAAGGTAGAATTTAACAGCATGGGGCCTGATTTAAATAGAAAATAAATGTACAGATATAATCAACTCTGCTGTCATGGGGATTTCAAGTTATAAATGCAATAAGTAACATCCCCTGACTTATTCTATGTACTTTTGCCCTAATCTACTACCTATTAGTCTGAAACTTGAGTTTTAAAATTTAATCTCTACGTAAAAGAGGAATAAATTGAATGCATAATTAAAATATATGTTGTCAATTATCACACCTTTTTGCCTAGACTATAAGCTTCATTTTTCTTGTTATATCCACTAAATTAATTTATGCTTGTTTTTCCATTAAAACAAGTTACTTTGGCTGGGTGCAGTGACTCACGCCTGTAATCCCAGCACTTTGGGAGGCTGAGGTGGGCAGATCATGAGGTCAGGAGTTCGAGACCAGCCTGTCCAACATGGTGAAACCCTGTCTCTACTAAAAATACAAAAATTAGCCGGGCATGGTGGCCGGCACCTGTAGTCCCAGCTGCTTGGGAGGCTGAGGCAGGAGAATTGCTTGAAACCAGAAGGCAGAGGTTGCTGTGAACCGAGATCGCGTCACTGCACTCCCGCCTGGGCGAAAGAGTGAAACTCTGTCTCAAAAATAAATAAATAAATAAATAACAAAAATTAGCCAGGCATGGTGGCGTGCACCTGTAATCCCAGCTACTCAGGAGGCTGAGGCAGGAGAATTGCTTAAACCTGGAAGGCAGAGGTTGCAGTGAGCTGAGATTGCACCATTGCACTCCAGCCTGGGTGACAGAGCAAGACTCCATCTCAAAAAGAAAATAAAAAGAAAAAAACAAGTTACTTTAAAATGTCTTATAAAATCTGTTTCTTATAGTAAAACTATTTGTAGCTAATGAAAATGAAGTTTTGATACATTTAACAGTATTACCACTAAGAATGCCATCCTTTCAAGTACTCTACCACTGGTCAAATTTCAGAACCTCAGTTTAAAATGTTTGGGGAGGCCAGATATGGTGGCTCATGCCTGTAATCCCAGCACTTTGGGAGGCTGAGGCAGGTGGATTACTTGAGGTCAGGAGTTCAAGACCAGCCTGGCCAACATGGTGAAACCCATTCTCTACTAAAAATACAAAAATTAGCCAGGCATGGTGGCGGGTGCCTGTAATCTCAGCTACTAGGGAGGCTGAGGCAGGAGAATAGCATGTATGCTGGTGGTAGAGGTTGCAGTGAGCCAAAATCAAGCCACTGCACTCCAGCCTAGGCAACTAAGAGCGAGACTCCATCTCAAAAAGTATGTTTAGGGAAACAGCCGGGCATGGTGGCTCATACTTGTAATCCCAGCACTTTGAGAGATCAAGAACGGGTGGATCACTTGAGGTCAGGAGTTCAAGACCAGTCTGGCCAACATGGTGAAACCTCGTCTCTACTAAAAATACAGAAATTAGCCAGTCATGGTGGCACGTGCCTGTAATCCCAGCTACTTGGGAGGCTGAGGTGAGAGAATAGCTTGAACCTGGGAGGTGGAGGCTGCAGTGAGCCGAGATCCCACCACTGCACTCCAGCCTGGGCAACAGCACGAGACTCCATCTCAAAAAAATAAATAAAATGTTTAGGGAAACGATATCTGAATTAAAATTCAGAACACCTCAGTTTTAAATTATTACTTTTAGTTTTTATATCCTTAGTTCAGCTGTTTGTTTCTTTATGCCTCTAGTATTTGGTGCCCTGTAGTCGGAACTTAAAACTGGCAATCTGTCCTCCAAATCCTTAACAAGACAAAATAAGTAAAGTACACTAAATTTTTCTAAGTCAATTTTATTTTAAATTGAACTTCATTAATTTTATTTTGACCCTAGAATATTAGAATTAGAATCATAGTAAACAAATGTTTTCCTTTACGTTATAAATTACATTTATGTTAATTAACATAAAATAAGTTTCTCATCAGAGGGCAGGTTTCAACTTAGTACAGTAAGTCCTCACTTAAAGTAATGAATAGATTCTTGGAAACTGCAGCTTTAAGCTAAATGACATAGAATAAAACCAGTTTCACCATAGGCTAATTGATATAAACAAGAGTTAAGTTCCTGTAGCCTATTTCTGGTCACAAAGAACATCACCTTCTAAATAAAGATCCAACACATTTCTGGTATTAAACATTGTGAAATAAATGTGAGTTAAACATACATTTAAGAAAGTTTAATAGAAACAAGATCATCATTTACCCAATTTTTGATGAGTCAGCGATGATGGTCATAGTGGTGGTGAGTTAAAATAAGGAATAAATGTTTGTAAAGCAGAAATTGTAAGGAGCACCTTCTACTACCATGTTGTTCAAAAACAAGCAATAACAAATACGGCATGCTTGCTGAGCACTTTCATACTACATCATTTGTTGTTGTGCATTTGTATGATGATTGTATATTTGACAAGTTTTTATTTTGCAGTAATTTACATTCATTCATTTTCCAACCCACTTACTCCACTTTGGGGTTGCAGGTGGCTGGAGCCTATCCTAGAAGCTCAGGATGCGAGGTGGGAACCAACCCTGGATAGGATGCCATTCTATCACAGGGTGTCCTCCTACCCCGACACTCAGCCATACTGAGACAATTTAGATGTGCCAACTAACATAACATGCACATCTTTGGGATGTGGGAGAAAACCCATGCAGACATGGGGAGAATGTGGAAACTCCACACACTGTGGCCCCAGACAGAAATCTCTATATTTTTCCTCTTCAGTGTTAAAAATGAAACAATGTTGAATGAAACATCATTTGAAGATCTGTTTATAACTTTGTTCTCTGGCCCTAGATCTACTGTCTAAAAATTGTTTTTATGTCTTTTCTCTAAGCTGTACATTCTCAGGTCCTTCCACTGTTGCCATAGCATTAATTTCTAGACCATATTTTTTCTAGACCATATTAATTTCTAAACCAATATTTTCTGGATACCCTACTTTGGATCTGTTACATTTTGTTAGTATTCCTTTTTAAATAATTGTATTTAGAATTAATTGCAATATACTTAATGTAGTATAGGTACAAAACACTCTGCGTCTATGAATAAAGTTCTATAGTGCAGTCTGATTGCACTAGCTTTTTTTTTCATCAATACTATCGGGTCATGTTGAGCTGCAGTTCACTGAAACACTTAAGTGTGTTAGAATTTCAAATCCTGTAAATTTAGATTCAGTAGGCATTTGTTGAACACCTGTTCACTACTAGATGTGCTTGTATAAATTTCTGCTGTTTATTTTACTGATAGTAAGTTTAAAATGTAGAAATTGACCAGTAGATTTATTGTACTGAGGATGATTCTATAGTTTAGGAGACATGACTAGGATTTCAATGAGAACAGATTGTAAGGACAGAAATAAATAAAAAGAATTTCTAAATGATTTTGTTAAATGCAATAACAACTTTATGTAGACTACAGATGAACTGATAATAGAGCACATGTAAGAAAATGTCTAAAAAATGTTATTGGAAATAAAATTAGAGCTGTAAATCATTAACAAGGAAAAAACATTAACTTATATACAATTTATTTTTTCCATATTTCTTAAAATATATTAAATTCTAACATAGAAAACCAACTTAAGAGATTTAAAGATTCCCATCTACTCAGATTTATTATATTCAAGTTGAATTATTAAGCAAGACATTTAATTTACTTATTTTGTCTCACCTTTCAATATAACTACTTTTTTTTGTTGGAAGATTATAAGAATGGAGAGTTCTGGTATATCAAAGGCCCACAGCCCAGAATATAAACCACCAGACTTGGAACTATGGTTGTTGTGTAAAGGATAAGGACTGAATGATTCTGTCTTCAGAATATTTTTGTATTTTTTTTTTAGAAGCTCTTTTCTTTGGCTCTACATCTAGCCATTAGGGCTCTTTCTGTATCTGGTTAGGCAAAGTGGCTTTTCTTTCAGCCAGCAAACGTAAAAGCAGAGATTTAAGGGATGGAGTCATGATGATATTTCCAGTGGACTAAGATAAAGGATTGAAGAAATGGCATGGTCTATACTAGTAAAGATTTCCTCACAGCTAGTCCATTTTGAATGGAGAGATAAGTATGGAATAGGGAACCAGTTATCTGCCCAACACAGTACCTAATAATGAGAATAATTTTCTGTATTCAAAAGTTCTTAGTGGTTGTTAATGTCTTAAAAGAGACCATTTAACTGGAATGGAAGTGTTTTCTTTGGAGAAAAGCAGGAAACATTGGATAGATCTTAATTATACAGACCTTGATACTTAGGCAGAAAGTAGAGATTCTACTTAGGAAAGTAGAAATTACTTTTTTTTTTTTTTTTTTTTGAAACAAGGTTTTGCTCTGTCACCTGGGCTGGAGTGGAGTTCAGTGCAGTGGCATGATTATGGCTCAGTGCTGCATCAAACTCCTGGGCTCAAGTGATTCCTCCCACTTCAGCTCCTGAGTAGCTGGTATTACAGATGCCCAGCTGATTTTTAAATTTTTTGTGTGGGGGTGGCTAAATGATGAGAGCACATGGACACATAGAGGGGAACAACACACACTGTGGTCTTTTGGAGGATAGAGAGTGGGAGGATGGAGAGGATCAAGAAAAATAACTAATGGGTACTAGGCTTAATACCTGGGTAATGAAATAATCTGTGCAACAAACTCCCATGACAGGCCTGGCATGGAGGCTCACGCCTGTAGTCCCAGCACTTTGGGAGGCTGAGGTGGGTGTATCACTTGAGGTCAGGAGTTTAAGACCAGCCTGGCTAACGTGGCAAAACCCCATCTCTACTAAAAATACAAAAAAGTTAGCCCGACTTGGTGGCGCTGGCCTGTAATCCCAGCTACTCGGGAGGCTGAGGCAGGAGAATCACTTGAACCTGGGAGGTGGAGGTCACAGAGAGCCGAGATTGAGCCACAGCACCCCAGCCTGGGCAACAGAGTGCAACTCTGTCTCAAAAAAAAAAAGCAAACAAAAAAAAACCTCCCATGATAAAAGTTTACCTACGTAACAAACCTGCAATTGTACCACTGAACTTAAAATAAAAGTTAAAAAAAAATAATAATTTTTTTTGTAGAGATGGGGTGTTGCTATGGTGCCCAGGCTGGTCTCTCAAATTCCTGGGCTCAAGCAATCCTCCGACCTCAGCCTCCAAAAGTGCTGGGATTACAGGCATGAGCCACCTCGTCCAGCCTAGATACATTCTTGAATATGTAACTTTGGGAAGATTTATTAATTGATTAAGGATGAGGAGGTCCAGCTAAAATGCAATTGGATTTATAAGGTACTTAAATCTAGATTTAAGGTATGAAATCAAGAATGGCGAAGAAATCAATGAACTGAAGTCTTAAAGAATCAATTCATTTTATTGACTAGCTGAATACAAGGGATGATTGACACAAGATGAAAATTGAGTGTTAAGAAAGAATAACAATGGGCGAGTATGAATGATTAGGACATAAAAGGGAGCAAAAGAAGAATGTAAGAAAAAAATGTAAATAGCATATTTATCAAACCTTTTTATATTGCATTTCTTGACTAACATGATATATTTATAATTTAGTCATACTTAGTATTTATGAAGTAAAGTCATCAAATAAAATATGAATGTTTGATTTCTAAGAAGTTTAACTTTTTGTATAAGGAAATGATTATAAGAGAATCTAATAGTAAAATAACATTTGGGGGGCTTATATATATAGTCTGACTTTCTGGAATAAATTTTCCAGATTGAAATCTACTTCATACACAGTTTTTAAGCAATCTTTCAGTCATTTTTTCATCAGAAGAAATCAAGGCAGTTTAGAAACAGTAAAACTTTATATTTGCCTAAACTCAACAACTAGGTTTTTTATATTATAAAACAGTCATGTTGGATTAAATCTGATTATTATTTTATTGAATGCGTATTCCTAACACTGAATTTTAAAGCTATCTTCTCTAGTTAATAGAGCCTTTTTGTTTTTAAGTATTTATATTCCAGAAACAAGAATCAAGCAAAAGCACATTTTAATCTTTCCTGTAAATGTTATATATTTGGACACTTTATAAGACTTCATAGTAGGGTAATAAAAAAATTACCATGTTTCGCCAGGCATGGTGGCTCATACCTGTAATCCCAGCACTTTGTGACACCAAGGCGGGAGGATCATTTGAGGCCAGGAGTTTGAGACCAACCTGGCCAACATGATGAAACCACGTCTGTAAAAAAAAAAAAAATACAAACCTTAGCTGGGCGTGGTGGCACAGGCCTGTAGTCCCAGCTACTTGGGAGGCTGAGGTGGAAGGATAGCTTGAGCCTGGGAGAAGGAGGTTGCAGTGACCTGAGATCACGCTACTGTACTCCAGCCTAGGTGACAAAAGAAGACTCTGTCTTAAAAAAAAAAAAAAAAAGTACCATGTTTAGTGAAATTGTCATGCATTTATTTTAGACCCCATAACTCAGGCCTTTACATAAAGGTATTGAAGAATAGCTATTTATAAATTTTCTGTCTGGTATAATACTGACATACTGTGTATTATTCCACTGTCATTGAGCAAGGATAGTCATTCTGTGGCCGAGGCACTGTATGTACACAGTTCCTTAGAGTTTCAAGTGCAGAATAGAAGTAAGGCATATTTGGAGGAAGTAATTACCATTACAGATTGTGTTGATGCTGGATTGAAAGTAAAATTAAATGTTCAGAAAACCTAAAGTAACATAGTGCCATACAAGGACATGTCTAAACAACAAACTAGCAAAACCATATTGATGGCATGTATTAATATCTGAATATCCCTATCATGTGAGTAGAAATAGTCTAAACTTATAGACTCAAGGAAATTTTAAATTTAAAATAGTCCCTTTTTGAAGGCATGGTATAAAACCTACTTTGGCAGCCCCTAAGGCGAAGATAAGTGGAAAGGAAAAATCAAACCATACCACACTGGGAGGAGATTATTATTATCGAACACAAGAAAAGAAAGAGATATATCCTCTCTATGTGCCTGGAATTGTTCCACTGAATCTTTCAATTTGTTAATACATTTAAATCAAGAATTTTCATATTTTTTTCTGGAGAATTATAAATATTTTAATAGTTCAAATGTTTCAGGCTTTCAAATATAAATCAGATAGAAATAAAAGGAAAATAGACAAGGAAAAAGTCTTCCTCCATGGTGGTTTACTAAAACGTCAGTGATAAAATTGCAGTGTTATTACAGATAGCAACAGTCTTTAAGAGATAAAATTATGCTGAGATAAATTGTAGCACGTTTGCTGATAAGAATCATGCAACAGAGAGGAAGATTAAAGATGCAGGAGAATATCTAAAGGAATATCCTTAAGTAAGTAAGTGAGGATCAAAGAGAAGGAATTTGTCTTATGAACAGTGAGGGTTCATTGATACTAGAAAGAAGTAAGAGTTGTATGCACACAGATACATGTTAGATTTAGTGGGAACTGAGGAAATTTCTGATAGTTTCTGTTTTCTCAGTGAAAGTAAAAATGAAAGGGAAAGTGTTGGAAGTTTGAAAGAAGAGAGGGGACACAGCTGTCTGATGTGTTTCTAGGAGAATTAGAGAATGAATGGACCGAGATTGCCAGAAAGCCCTTAAACCAATTTTAGTTATAAAAGATAATAGTAAAGAAAAATTATCTCTTCACAGATGACACAATCATGTATCTGGAAAACCCTTAAGATTCCACCAAAAACGGTTAGAACTAATGAATTTAACAAAGTTGTATGATACAAAATCACACAAAAATCAGTTGTGTGTCTGTTCACTAACAATGTACAATTCAAAAAGGAAATTAAAACAATTCCATTTATAAAACATCAAAAAGAATAAAATATTTGGGGATAAACGTAACCAAGGAGGTAAAAGACTTGTGTACAGCAACTACAAAAAAAAATTGCTGAAAGAAATTAAAGACAATAAATAAATGGAAAGGCATCCCACATTTATGGATTGGAAGACTTAATATTGTTAAAATGACAGTACTACCCAAAATGATGTACAAGGTGAATGCAATTCCTATCAAAATCCTAAATTTCGTTTAACAGAAATGGGAAAAATTTATTCTCACATTCATATGGAATCTCAAAGGACATGAAATAACCAAAACAAATTTTAAAAAGAAAGTCGGAGGTCTCACTACCTGATTTCAAAACCTCCTACAAAGCATAAAGCTAGACATAGAGATTCATGAAAATAGACCCGAGGGCCCACAAATAAACCCTTGCATATATTTTCAAGTGATTTTCACCAAAGGTGCCAAGAAGTACCAAAGATCCTCATTCAGTAAAGAAAGGACTCTTCAACAGACGGTATTGGGAAAATTGGATATCCACACCAGAAAAGAACAAAGTTGGATCCTTACCATACACCATATACAAAAAATAACTAAAAATTAATTTCTAAATCAAAGACCTAAGCGTAAGAGTTAAAAAATACAAAACTCTTAGAAGAAAACAAAGGGCAAAAGCTTCAAGACATTGGATTTGGCAGTGATTTCTCAGATATGACACCAAAAGCACAGACAAAACAAGTAGATCAATTGGACTTCATCAAAATTTAAAACTTCTGGCCAGGCGCCGTGGCTCACACCTGTAATCCCAGCACTTTGGGAGGCCGAGGCATGTGAATCACCAAGTTAGGAGTTTGAGACCAGCCTGGCCAACGTGGTGAAACAACACAAAAATTGGCCGGGCATGGTGGCGGGAACCTGTAGTCCCAGCTACTCGGGAGGCTGAGGCAGGAGAATTGCTTGAACCTGGGAGGCGGAGATTGCAGTGAGCCGAGATTGTGCCACTGCACTCCACCCTGGGCAACAGAATGGGACTCCGTCTCAAAAAAAAAAAAAAATTAAACTTCTGTGCATCAAAGGACACTATTACTGTGAAAAGTCAGTCCACAGAATCGGAGAAAATATTTGCAAATCATGTATCTAATAAGAGATTAATATCCAGAATGTATAAACTCAATAAAAAGTAAACAACCCAGTCAAAAAATGGGCAAAGGACTTAAATAGACATTTCTCCAAAGAAGATATACAATTGGCCAGCAAACACAAGATGCTCAACATCACTATTCATTAGGGAAATGGAAGTGAAAACCACAATGAGATACCACTTCATTTTCATTAGAATGGCTATTATCAAAAACAAAAACAGAAAATAACATGTTGGCAACGATGGGAGAAGTTGTAAATTGCTGGTGAGAATGTAAAATGGTGTAGCCACTGTAGAACACAGTATGGCAGTTTCTCAAAAAAATTAAAAACAGAATTACTGTAAGATCCAGCAATTCCACTTGGACATATACCCAAAATAATTGAAAGAAGGATTTCAAAGATATTTGTACACCATGTTCATGGCAGCATTATTCATAATAGCCCAAAGACAGAAACAACCTAAATGCCCATCATCACATGAATGGACAAACAAAATGTATACACACACAATGGAAAACTATTCAACTGTAAAGAGGAAAATTTTGTTGCATGCTACAACATGGATGAATCTTGAAAAAGTTATGCTAAGTGAAGTAAGCCAGACACAAAAGGACAAATACTGTATGATTCCACTTACATGAGATAACTAGAATAGGCAAATTCATAGAGACAGAAAGTAGAATGGTGATTTCCTGAGGCTGAAGGGCAGAGGAGATGGGCAGTTAGTGTTTAAGCAGTATCACTTGGGGAAGATGAAAAAGTTCTGGAGATGGAGGGTTGCACAACAGGGCGAACATATTTATACCACAGAAGCATGCACTTAAGACTGGTTAAAATGGTGACTTTTATGTATATTGAACCACAATTTTAAAAATACAATTGACCCTTGAACAATGTGAGGATTAGAGGCGCCAATCCCCATGCAGTTGAAAATCTATGTATAACTTTTGGCTTCCCTAAACCTCAACTACAGATAGCCTACTGTTGACCAGAAGCCTTACCAATAACATAAAGTCAATATCATATTCTATATGTTATGCATATCATATACCATATTAAAGTAAGCTAAAGAAAATATATTTACTATTGATTAAATGGAAGTGGATCATCATACAGGCCTTCATCTTCACTGTTTTCACATTGAGCAGGCTGAGGAAGAAAAGGGGTTGGTTTTGCTGTCTCTGGAGTGGAAGAGGTGGAGGAGGTGGGAGAGGAGGCAGGAAAGGCCAGGCACAGTTGGTGCAACTTTACAGAAATAATCGTAATTTCTGCCTGACTTTTTTGCTTTTTTTATTTTTCTAAAAAGTGTTTTTATATATTAACAATCGTCTATCCACCTTTTGCTTTAGTTTCAGTGCCCATATTATAGAAGAGTCCATGTCATAAAAGAAATCAAAAGTAGTCTTGAATAATTGCAACCCTTCTGCCAGACTCTCTAATGTTAGTGCCAGCAGTGTATGTCTGGCACTGCTTCTATGTTGTCTTCCTCATCATCTGGCACTAGTGCAGAACCAATCATCTCGATCAAGTTGTCTGTTAATTTCTATGGTGTGGTGTCTGTTAGCTGTTGAATTTCTCAAAGATCCATATCTTGAAACCCTTCGGCCTTCCCCAACCATACCTTTTTTTGTCATATCCACAGTCTCTTTCATGATTTCCTCGATTGTCTCTGTCATAAATCCTGTGAAGTCATACACATCATCTGGACACAGTTTTCTCCAGGAATGTGTTTAAGACTTGATGGCATTCACAGCTTTTTCTGTAACAACAGTGGCATAATCAGTGGTATAATTCTTCCAGACTTTCATGTTATTCTATCAGGGTTCTCTTCCACAGCGTTGATAGTCATTTCCACAGAGTACAATGTATAATGAGCTGTAAAGGTCCTTATGACCCTAATACAGAGGATGAAATAAAGACATTGTGTGGGGGCACGTAGACCACCTCAGTGCTTTTGGTGTTGAACTTGTGGTTCTGGGTGGCCGGGAGTATTGTCCAATATCAAAAGAACTTTAAAAGGCAGTCCCTTATTGGCAAGGTACTTCCTGACTTTGGGAACAAAGCATTGATGGAACCAATCCAGAAAAAGCATTCTCGTTCATACCTTCTTGTTGTACAACCAAAAGACTGGCTACTGGTGTTTTTTCCCTTTGAGGCTCAGGGATTAGCAGCTTTATGGCTAAGGGCAGCAAACCGACTGCATTTGCACAGAACAGTAGAGTTTGCCTATCTCTTCCTGCCTTAAATCCTGGTGCTTGCTTTTCTTCCTTACTAATAAATGTCCTTTGTGGCATTTTCTTCCAGAATAGGGCATATTTATCAGCATTAAAAACCCATCCTGGGCTGAGCATGGTGGCTCACACCTGTAATCCCAGCACTTTGGGAGGCCGAGGCGGGCGGATCACGAGGTCAGGAGATTGAGACCATCCTGGCTAACATGGTGAAACCCCGTCTCTACTAAAAATACAAAAAATTCACCAGGCGTGGTGGCAGGCGCCTGTAGTCTCAGCTGCTCGGGAGGCTAAGACAGGAGAATGGCATGAACCCAGGAGGCAGAGCTTGCAGTGAGCCTAGATGGCACCACTGCACTCCAGCCTGGGCGACAGAGCAAGACTCCGTCTCAAAAAAAAAAAACAAAAAAACCTGTCCTTTCTCCCCAGCGATTTTCTTAATGGTGTCTGGGAACTCATCTGCTGCCTCAAAGCTGCTTCTCCTGTTATCTTGACATTTTTAAAACCAAACGTCTTTCTGAAACTCAAACCATCCTTTGCTGGCACTAAATTCTTCAGCTTAAGATCCTTCACTTTAAGTTGTCTTAAAATGACTTTACTCTTTCTGAAAAGAGACTGTCTATCTGGTATACTACTAACTAGTGTAATAACTGGGACAGTGCCTGGCACATAGTAGATATTCAATAAAATATTTGTTAAATAATTTACAGGCACCTTTTATATTTGAAAAAAATTATGTTTAAGTTTTTATCTGGAAAATGTATGTGATGAGGGGGACCCTGAAGGACAATTCCTTAATATAATTGATAGATACAAATACATGTTATATATTTCTCAAGTGAATGCAAACGGATTTATCTTGGTTACATGTTAAACATTGTGCAGGTCAGGATGGGCGCAGTGGCTCACCCCTGTAATCTCAGCACTTTGGGAGGCCAAGGCAGGTGGATCACCTGAGGTCAGGAGTTCAAGACCAGCCTGACTAACATGGTGAAACCCTGTCCGTCTCAAAAAATAAAAAAAAAAGTGCAGGCCAGGCATGGTGGCTCTTGCCTGTAATTTTAGGACTTTGAGAGGCTAAGGCAGGAGGATTGCTTGAGGCCAGGAGTTCAAGACCATCCTAGGCAACATAGCAAGACCCTGTCTCTACAATAAAATAAAAATGTAAAGAGCTGTGCGTGGTGGTGTGCACTTGTAGTCCCAGCTACTTGGGAGGCTGAAGTGGACTGATCACTTAAGCCCAGGAGGTCAAGGCTGTAGTGAGCTACGATCATGGCATTGTACCCCATCCTGGGCAACAGAGTACCCTGAGATGAGAAGTAAAACAAATCCTGTAGCTCTTGATCTTCCTATTCCCTACCTATTTCCGGTCCATTTACCAGGTAAGGAAGTATACTCCTAAAGTTTCCACTTACTCAGATGTAGAAATGAATTTCTTTTTCTCTAAAAGATACGGAAACTACTCTCTTAAAAAAAGAAAAAATAAAATAAAAATTTAAAAAACGTTGTGCAGAAACTTGAGACAATAAGGAGCAGAGTTATATGTGAAATCCAGGTTGCTTAGATAGGAGATTAGCTACATATATTTTTTATTAATGGGAAAAATACTCAGAAAAATTTCATATGGAATGTGACCCTGTGCTTTGTATAAGTAATTAGATATTAGAATGGAAGAGCAAATTTTAGTGCTTTGGTTGTGTACATCACCTTACTATTCTGTAATAGATGTATTGTAACTTTAGCATACTCATTTTAATGATGAGAACATGGGGCAAAAAAGATTGTCCAGGCTTGAATGGTGGCACCACTAGAGTGGTGGCAATTTTCTGATATCTTTTAGAGAAAAGGAATTTCATTTCTACATCTGAGAAAGTGGAAACTAGGAGTTTCTTCCTTACCTGGTAAATGGGCCAGAAACAGGGAATAGGAAGATCAAGAGCTACGGGATTTGTTTTATTTCTCATCTCAGGGTACCAAATTAACTCATCATCCCAAGGATTCATATTTTAGAATTACTTAAGGATTCATATTTTAGAATTACTGTATCAAATGATATCCAATTCTAAGAGAACTTCTAGTATGAAGATCAATGTTGAAAGTAAAATATTTAGATTATTAATAACAAATTATTTAAGGGAGAATTAGTTTGTTTAGAGCTTTTTTTTCTTAACTATATTTGGAATTAAAATGTCTTAATTAGATATTTAATAAAATTAACATTTAGAATTAAAGTATTTTTCTTTAAAAGTATATTTGCATTTTGCTAGCTTAAGTTTATTGAAACTGAGCTCTTGTATGTCATTTCATGTTTTTCCCTTGATGTGAAGTCTTACCTATTTGATGAAGATGTCTTTTGAAAGGTGTACTGCAAGGAACAAAATGTTTGTAAATTCTGCTTTTACCAAGGTAAAGATCAAATTTTATAAATTTACTTGTTTGTTTATACAAGGAAAAATAACTTCATATATTGAATATATTCAAAAGTTTAAGCATTTAGTTGTATTGCCCTGTTAAGTTGGCATAGCAAATAAATGCTTTTCTTTTCCTCATTTTATTCTTTGTGTTTCCTAACCTATAGCACTGTGCTGGGCACAGAATGGACTTCAGTTAAGTTTTTGATGTAGAAATGTTTTATTATTCTACTTAAAATCTCCTTAAAAATAATTATGCATATTACATCAATGTTATAATGTTTAAACATAGATTTTTTTACATGCATTCTTTTTTTCCTGAAAGAAAATATTTTTTATATTCTTTAGGCACGAATGTGTGTTTAAAAAAAATAAAACCTTGGAGTAAAGTAGCAGCACATAATGGTTTGTGGATTTTGAAAAGGTGCAGGCCATATTGTGCTGCCTCAAAAATACAAGGATCTGATCTTCTGAAGAAAATATATTTCTTTTTATTCATAGCTCTTATGATAGCAATGTCAGCAGTGCCTTAGCAGCACGTAAATATTGGCGTTAAGATTCTAAAATTATCTCCAGTATTAACTGTGCTGCTGAAGTAAGGTTGACCATACTCTACAGTTGTGTTTTAATGTATATTAATGTTACTAATGTGTTTTCAGTTTTATTGATAGTCTTTTCAGTATTATTGATAATCTTGTTATTTTTAGTATGATTCTGTAAAAATGAATTAATACTAATTTTTCAGATGTATCATCTCTTAAAATAGTGTAATTGCAATTTAATAATTGTATTGAATGCCATCAAGTTTTTTTTAGAAAGCTTATGCAGCATTAGAGGAATTTATTTTAATGCACATTTACATTCAACATAGACATTAATTCAGATTTTTACTTGGGATAAAACAAATTCTAGTTTTCCCTTTGTTTTGAAATTACTTTTAAAATATGTCTTTATAGATAAATATAAAATATATTAAGCATTTTGAACAGAGCTTAGAAGACAATATTTAGTACTGTTTCTGAATATTTCTTTATATCTGAAGGGGAAAAGCCATCAAAATATGTGAATTAAATACCTAAAATTCTGGTTGTCAGAACGTCACACTTAACCATAACTTTAAAGGTAGAAAAACCCTTACAAGTGACCAACCCACTCATTGGATAACTAAGGAAACACAAAACTCAAATAATTTGCTACACATGACAGATTGGGGTCTTAGTCTTATGTCTTCTAACTTTATAACGGTATACTATTTTTTTCATGTTTTTATTAAAATGTTTTCTTAAATCCTTAGCCAAAGATTTTTGTTTGATAAGTCAAAAATAAGGTCTTGTTTACTTTGTTTACTTTTTTGTATTCAAGATTTAACTCAGAGTAAGATCAAATTATGATTGTAGTTAATTTTATTGATATAAATATGTCAACATAATTTAATTTTTTTTTTTTTTACTTTTTTGTATTTTTAAAATTTTTTATTAAAAATAAAAGTAGACAGCCAGGTGCGGTGGCTCACGCACTTTGGGAAGCCGAGGCAGGCGGATCACTAGGTCAGGAGATCAAGACCATCCTGGCTAACACGGTGAAACCCCATCTCTATTAAAAATACAAAAAAATTAGCCAGGCGTGGTGGCGGGCGCCTGTAGTCCCAGCTACTCGGGAGGCTGAGGCAGGAGAATGGCATGAACCTGGGAGGCGGAGCTTCCAGTGAGCTGAGATCACACCACTGCACTCCAGCCTGGGTGACAGAGGGAGACTCTGTCTCAACAAAAAAAAAAGAAAAAAGAAAAGTAGAGCTGGGCACAGTGGCTCAAGCCTATAATCCCAGCACTTTGGGAGGCCGAGGAGGGTGGATGACGTGAGGTCAGGAGTTCAAGACCAACCTGACTGACATGGTGAAACCCCATCTCTACTAAAAATACAAAAAATTAGCCGGGCGTGGTGGCACATGCCTGTAGTCCCAGCTACTCGGGAGACTAAAGCAGGAGAATTGCTTGAACCGGGGAGGCGGAGGTTGTAATGAGCCCAGATCGCGCCATTGCAATCCAGCCTGGACAACAAGAGTGAAACTCCATCTCAAAAAAATAAATAAAAATGTAAAAATTAAAACTAAATAAATAAATAAAAATAGAGACAGGGTCTCACTGTGCTGCCCAGGCTGGTTTCAAACTCCTGGGCTCAAGCAGTCTTGCCTTAGCCTTCCACTGTGCTGGGATTATAGGGATGAGCCACCACCCCTGGCCTAATTTAATTAAAATCTGAACAAAAGGCCGGGCACGGTGGTGGCTTATGCCTGTAATCTCAGGCCAAGGCAGGTGGATCATGTGAGGTCAGGAGTTCGAGACCAGCCTGGGCAATGTGGTGAAACCCTGTCTCTACTAAAAATAAAAAATTAGCCAGGTGTGGTGGCGGGCGTCTGTAATCCCAGCTACTTGGGAGGCTGGGGCAGGAGAATCACTTGAACCCGGGAGAATCACTTGAATTCCAGTCTGGGCAACAGAGCGAGACTCCATCTTAACAGCAACAACAACAAAAATCTGAACAGAAATGCTCTATTTACGTTCTTTTCCTTATCTGTAGTGTTTTAAAGTCATTAAACTTAAAAATGATGTTCAGGAGAAGATGAGTGTATTTGCATAGTCTGTCATAACTCTGGTATTATTTTGTACAAGGAGTATGTTAGAGTTTTCAGTTGTAACCATGCAGAAAATCTACAAAATAAAAGCAGTTGTTAATTAGTCCTTTACAATCAGAATTGTCTATTTTGGAAATTTATGAAGTACTTCAGATGTAATTTAAGAAATTGTATTTGAGCCAAGCGTGGTGGCTCACACCTGTTATCCCAGCACTTTAGGAGCCTGAGGCGGGCGGATCACAAGGTCAAGAGTTCAAGACCAACCTGACCAACATGGTGAAACCCCATCTCAACTAAAAATACAAAACTTAGCTGGGCGTGGTGGCGCGCGCCTGTAATCCCAGCTACTCAGGAGGCTGGGTCAGGAGAATTACTTGAATCTAGGAGGTGGAGGTTGCAGTGAGCCGAGATCACGCCACTGCACTCCAGCCTGGAAAGGAGGGGAAAGGGAAAGGAAAGGGGAAAGGGAAAGGGAAAGGGGATTGTATTCGAGGCTGGGCACGGTGGCTCACGCCTGTAATCCCAGCACTTTGGGAGGCCGAGGCGGGTGGATCCTCTGAGGTCAGGAGTTCGAGACCAGCTTGGCGAACATGGCAAAACCCCGTCTCCACTAAAAATGCAAAAATTAGCCAGGCATGGTGGCGGGGGCCTGTAATCCCAGCTACATGGGAGGCTGAGGCAGCAGAATCGCCTTAACCCTGGAGGCAGAGGTTGTAATGAGCCGAGATCATGCCACTGCACTCCAGACTGGGCGACACAGTGAGACTCTGTCTCAACAACAACAAAAAAGAAATTGTATTCAAAAGCTTAAGGACCTTTTTGTTTAAATTCTAATTTGAAGATAAAATATTATATTAAAGTTCTCATTTTTTATCCAGCAATATTTTGTTCCCAATATACCATACATAGTGGATAGAACTAAATGCCAGCGTTTGCATGGAAACAGTGTCTTGGTGCTTTTAAAAATCATTTATCAATCTCTTAACTTGTTTTATTTCCTTTCAACCATTGCATGAAAGACTTCACCAAATATATAATTTTTGATTCCACTAAAAATATTCCAGGACTTAACACAAATGCTTAGAATATTTATTGAATGAATTACAAAGTTTACCCAATACTGTCTAATATTTTTTAGAACAACCCAGGAGTTAGGTGTTTTTTGTTTCTTTTTCTTTGTATTCCTAAATGTATCTGAAGTCAGGTTTTAGAAAATTATATTCAATCTGTCTTCTAAATGACAAGAAAAAATTTGCATTTTACATTTACCAGATGATTCTTTATATCTTTAAGTGCTCTTAAGTGTGATGAAGGATCATTTGGAGCTTTTATAGCTAAATAAAAACTTTTCTTATTTTTAATCCTGACAATGAATTAAAGGAAAATTGAAATATTTGAGAAGTAAGAAAATATAGGAAAAATGTTGCATTAAAACTTATAGTATGTACATTCCAGTCTCTTCTTAGAGAAGAGGAGGTGGCCTGTCGATATCTAATGAAAAATAACATTTAGGAAACTCTCAACAGTACTGGATGTTTTATTTGTAGAGTTATAATTTTGAAACACATAAGGAGCCAGCAGTAAAATGAAAGTTTATACCTTTCAGTGTTAATCTTATTTTGGCTTTTTGTTTTGCAAAACAAACTGCACATAGTTATATAGGGGTATATATTAAGTTTTCATTTTTTCTTGTTTGGAAAAAAATACTAATCTTTTTCATTTAGGTTTCTTTTTTAATTGATGCCAAAGAGTTCCAATATTGAACATCTTAAGTCTGTTACTTGGATTACGGATTGAGTTTGGAGCTTACTCAGAGGACTACAGGAGAGTATCCAGGAGGTAGCAAGAAATGTATTTCAGTCATTCTATTTGCATCTTATATTCAAGTACAAATCTCTCAAGATCACACATTAATATGTGAGAGTAGATTTGAAAACTTAGCCTAGCTGTAGACTAAATTCCGTATTTAACATTAAAGATTTTCTTCAGTCAGTTATGTATCTTTTTGGTTAATATAGAGTTATAGGTGTTTTTAAGCCACTAAGTGTCATTACTGTTACATGCATCAGTTAGCCCTACTTGGATTAGCAAGATTATGCTTTCATAAACTATTCTTTCTCTAAATTAATATATTTATATATTTAGAAGTTGACATTCTAAATCAAATTGTGTTTTTTTCCTTTTGCAGGTGGATAATTACTGTACCTTCCTCATGGAAAAAGTTTTATTTAAAGTGTTACTTCTCATTGAATACTATCAAAAAGGGAAAAAAAAATGACCTAAACTTTTGAGATAGATTTGGCTCTAGTAAGTATTTAGATATATCACTTGCATATCTGGGAGAAGAAATAAGAGACTATCATCAGTACATTCCCATCTACTAAAAAATTTTATTTTACACATGTCAAGGGATTACTTATAACTTCCATTTTATTACTAATCGCTTGAACCCTTTTAATGAAGACCTAACTCCTCCACCAGAAATTTAAGTTTATGTTCTTACTTTGTTTACATATAAAATACATCTCAGGTATTTCGGATGTCTTTTTTTTTTTCTAAGCCTATATGAAATGAAAAATATATTGGCAAAATAAATGTTTAAACCTTTTACGTTAAAATTACTTTGAAAGATGAAAAGTTAGTGCTGTTTTTGTCTACATTATACTGAAATTAAATGTTTATAATTTATATTTTGGGTTTATGTATAAATCATGGAATTTATGCAAAAACATGAGTAGTACAGATTCTCCTCTAATTCTGTAGGACTTTGAATAATGTGATATTTTTCTTATAATTGGACCCTTGTGTTTTGAAGAAATGCCAACTGCTTGAAGAATCTCCTTGTTATTTGTATTATTTGCTATAGGGTTAGATGTTGAGAAATTCTGCTGACAAAAAATTTTAAGCCAGTTTTATACTAAATGTTCCTCAGTCTGATTAATTTGTTATTGGATGTATTCTGTATCTTTCTTTTGTAATTTGTAACTTTTATCCACTTAGCACGAATGATTCTATTAAAGAAAATCATTAGGAAGTGGTAGAAACTTTAAATCGCCCCAGAGTTTGCCTGTTTCCATATTTTATTATCTTATAATCTTTGGGAGTGCTTACACTTATGGAGCTAAAATTTTCAGAGATACAGCTTCTTATAGTAACACTAAAACTTTCTTCCTCTTTGGACTGAATACCTATAATTATAACTATATGGTAGTTTAAGTTTCCTTGTGATTAGTCAAAAATACCATTTTAGTATGAAGCAATGAAGTCTATTATTTGTTGTCCCATAATTGAGAAAGCTTAAATACACCTTTTATTAAGAGTTTGTAAATTCTAGCTTAGTCTACACAGATTTTTATATTAATTTGTTTATATTTTTATTAATGTCATTTCTGGAAGTGTGAAAATGTTAATGTTCAACAAGCAACATTAAAAATAGATTTGAAACATTTATATATAGAGAGGTACACATTTATTTACTGTTTAGGTACTGAAGATTATCACTTAATAAAAAATATATATCCCAGCCCCCTTGGAGCTTATTAATCTTGGGGGTAGAGGAGTGAGTGATGGAATGAATGGACAAAAAAGCTGGTAGGTACTATATTTGGTATGTCAGAGAGTGACAAGTTCTGTGGAGAAAATAAAGCAGGGAAAGTGAGAATGATGTGATAAAGGTGTTTGTAAGGCAGAAGGAGAGATATTTTTAAATAGTATGGTCAGGAAATACCCTACAGAGAGGACATTTGAACAAAGACCTAGAAACAATAAGGGAGCAAACCGTGTAGGTACCTGGGAGAAGACCCTTCTGAGCAGATGAAATAGCAAATACAAAGACCCTGAGGCTGAAGCATTTTTTGTGTATACATGGAACAGCAAAGAGGCACATGTAGCTGTGATCAAATATAAACAGGAAGAATAGTAGCTAATAGGATCAGAGAGTTGATAGGGGCCATATCTTGTAGCTGTTTAAGCTATAAGATATCTGAGCTACAGATTCAGTTTTTCATACTTTGTTTTGAGTGAGTCTCGCTCTGTTGCCCGTGCTAGCGTGCAATGGCACGATTCTCGGCTCACTGCAACCTCCGCCCCCCGGGTCCAAGCAATTCTGCTTCACCCTCCCGAGTAGCTGGGATTGCAGGCACCCACCACCATGTCCAGCTAATTTTTTTGTATTTTTAGTAGAGATGGGGTTTCGCCATACTGGCCAGGCTGGTCTCTAGAACTCCTGACCTCGTGATTCGCCCACCTCGGCCTCCCAAAGTGCTGGAATTACATGTGTGAGCCACCAAGCCCGGCCCAGTTTTTCATACTTCTTTAAGACAGTTTTAACAGGTATATGTGTCTTAGCCTATTTGACCTCGGCAGATAGGACAATATTTTTATGAATCTGATTTGAGATTAGACCCCCCATCAGACCAACTTAGAATACGAACAATGTTTAAGTGGGGGGTTAATAGGTATTGTGTGATGATCAGGACTTTGCAAATTTTGCATTGATGGCTTTGAAAGTGTTTTCTGCGTGATCAATTTAGGTGGATCCAAAACTAATGACTCCAAGAAACACTGAATTTGCTCATGTTTGTCATATACCCAAATGAACCACAGTGTCTTTGATTCCTTCATCCTTGAAATTTCTACTATAATTAAGTACTTCGTTGTTTTTCACTTATTTCTATTTAGCAGCATTTTAACTAGTTCTTTGCCTCTAGCTGTTTTTGTTGTTGTTTTTGAGAGTCTCACTCAGTTGCTCAAACTGGAGTGCAGTGGCACCATCTCAGCTCACCGCAACCTCTGCCTCCCGGGTTCAAGTGATTCTCCTGCCTCAGTCTCCTGCATAGCTGGGATTACAGGCATCTGCCACCACGCCCAGCTAATTTTTGTATTTTTAGTAGAGACGGGGTTTCACTGTGTTAGCCAGGCTGATCTCAAACTCCTGACCTCGTGATCCACCCACCTTGGCTCCCAAACTGCTGGGATTACAGGCGTGAGCCACCGTGCCCGGGTCACCTCTAGCTGTTTTAAACTAACAATTTCATCTTCTATATAGTATACACTACTTTTTTAATCTTCCTAACATTTTTTTTCCTATAGTATACAATTTAAGTTTCTTTCTTTGATGTCTTGTGGTCTTGTCCCAACATTTTCTATGTTGTTTAATTTTTCTTCAAATGAACTAGTCCTAATCCATTTTTCTTTCTCTTTGCCTTTATTTATGCCATTTCATCACTCCAGTTCTCCCCCAACTAATGCCTGTACATTTTTTTTAGTAAGGCAGAAATTCTCATGTGCACTGTTTCTTGACCTTAACAGTCTAACCATCCTTCCCATGGAATGAACATATGATAACTGTAGCTCATAACCTTTTTCTCTACTTTCGCACACCTGAGGTACATAACATTTCTATCATTGTTTCTCATTTATTCATATAGGTTAACCTTTTAAATATATTAGCAATATGAAAAGAAAGTTAAATTTAAGAAATCAAAACAGTAGTCTAAACATCAGGTCCCAAGGTTCAGATATTAATTTTATGCTGACAAGTTATATAGTTGACTTTTTAAATTCTTCAAATAGTTACATATGAACCAGTTACAATATATCCTTAAGATTTATAAACATTAAAAGAATAATTATCTCAGTTTTCCAATATTGTAAAAGCAATTAACAGATACACTTTTTAAAGAAGTAATCCATATGTTTGTTATGGTATTGTTTATAAAGCATTCAATAATAAAAGGCTGATAAAATAACATGTTCAGTAGGATACTGTGCAGCTATTTAAAATAGCAAGTGAATATTTAATGAGCTAAAAAGCTGTTCATTATTGAATAAGTAAAAGATTATCAAATAGTTGAATAGATTCACCAGAATAATTCATATGCTAAACTGTTTTACTGGTTTACTCTGGGTGAGAGAGAAATCTTATAGGGGTGGGAGGAATCTTCTTGATTATAAATAAGCATGTATGATTTCTGTGATGGGCAAACTTTGTTTTTTGAAAAGGAGAGAGAGAAATCCTTGAAAAATAAGTGATTATTTGAAGCAACCTTACATCCATATAATGATTTACTTTTGGAAACCTATAAAAGGGAATCCTACTGTGTTGAGGAACTTTAGACATGATAATGAATTAACTGTCATGGAAGAAAAATTTCAAAATCAGATAAGTTTAAAATCAGCTTCAGAGGAACAGCTTGCTTTAAGTTCTCAAAGTAATATTGAAAAGGAATTCAAGAATTACTTCTTGAGTTCGTGGTTGAGAGATTTCACTGTCATTTCCCCACTCTTCAAGCCCCCCCAGACCTCAAAAAAAGGTAAGTGTAAGAAAAGGGATATTTAAATCTCTTTTAATTTGAAACTATATTAGTAAACAAACTAAAGAAATACAAATCTGGTTTATTTTATAGTGATAAAGATTTGATAATGCAATGAAACTTTCATATACAAAAATTAAGCATTTTTCTGTTAAGTTTAATTTTTCGTAGCATAGAAGTACTATATAGACATAGAAACCTCAGGAAGAGCAAAAAAAATTTATTTAAAAATCATTTTTATCATCCAAAAGCAGTTGTTATTAGCCTTATATATACACCCTTCTAGTTGCATATTTGGATTAGTGAATTTATTTCTCAATCCAATTCATTACTGTGCCAGGGACTAGAAAGATTATATTTCCTCTAGAGAAGAGGTTTAGTGCTATGCTTCTGGCTCAGAAATATTTTCTTTAGATTTGAGTTTTATCTAAAAATTACCACTAACTTTATATCTATTCCATAGTATTGTAATGTAAAAATGCCTAAGATTAGAATTTTTCCTCAAGATTGAGGATACAGGAAGATGCATCTTGTTTACTCTGGCTTCCTCCTCTACCATATCCGCATGTCATCCCCAAGGATACCTTTTCATAGTGAAAACAATTTGAGGCAAGGGAGGTCATGAAGTATTCTGAGCAGGAGAGTAAGAAAAATAACTTCTGAAATACATGTACTGGTCAGAATTTGCTTAAAGAGAGAAATCTGGCCATGGTGGCTCACACCTGTAATCCCAGCACTTTGGGAGGCTGAGGCCGGCAAATCACCAGAGTTCAAGAGTTCAAGACCAGCCTGGGCAACATGGCGAGACCCCATCTCTACTAAAAATACAAAAATTAGCCGTGCATGGTGGTGCACGCCTGTAGTCCCTGCTACGTGGTGGAGGGCTGAGGCAGGAGAATTGCTTGAACCTGGGAGGTGGAGGTTGCAGTGGGCCAAGATGGCACCACTGCACTCCAGCCTGGGTGAGAGAGCAAGACCCTGCCTCAGAAAAAAAAAAAAAAAAATCTAAGACCTGTATATCAAATTATGAGTTTGTTTCTTCTTTTGTACCTCAATAGTTACATTTATCAAAAAGCTGAGCTGTTGTAAAATTGTGGAATTCACATTGGATATTCAAAAACATTTCTTACTATTAATGACAACCAATAGTTATGGATATTTCATTTTAAACATGGTTATAAAATGTAAACATGACACTAATAAGCTCAATAAATGTTTGGCCTGTCTAGTATAATAAATATGTTTTTGTCAGAATTTGACCCATTTATGATGTAAGCAAAAATGATATGTCTTAATCCATTTGTCTCACACACTAATTTTATAATTTAAAAGAGCAGTAGTAGTTTCATTCAGAAAGACAGGTTTAAGGCCAGGTGCAGTGGCTCACACCCATAATCCCAGCATTTTGGATCACCTGAGGTCAGGAGTTCAAGACCAGCCTGGCCAAGGTGGTGAAACCCCGTCTCTACTAAAAATACAAACATGTGGCAGGCGCGTGTAATCCCATCTACTTGGGAGGCTGAGACAGGAGAATCGCTTGAACCCTGGGGGCGGAGGTTGCAGTGAATCGAGATCCCACCACTGCACTCCAGCCTGCGTGACAGAGTGAGACTCCGTTTCAAAAAAAAAAAAAAAAAGGTTTAGAACCAGAGAAACAGCTGGGCTAACAGAATAAACTATATTATTTTGGAAGTCTAAAAGTCTGGCTATTTTGGAAGAAGGATGTTTGCTGCCAAAACAGGCCTATGGTTCAGATTTGAAGTCAAACCCTCTGTATGACCACTTTTGTCAGCATTTTAATGGGTGCTGGGCAAAAGCGAAACTCCGTCTCAAAATGACTCAAAGCCTCAGGTCCATAGTAGTTAAGCTGTTGTGCCATTTTTGAATTAATGATTTTTAGATGTGTTTAGATAACCTCCAAAACCTGAGGAATTTGGAGCTTTTTGTTTGTTTGTTTCGGTTTTGGGTTTTGTTTTGGTTTTTTGTTTTGTTTTGCGACAGGGTCTTGCTGTATTGGGAGTGCAGTGGCACAATCATGGCTCACTACAGCCTCCATCTCCTGGGCTCAAGTGATTTTCCCCACCCAGCCTCCTGAGTAGTTGGGACTACAGGCATGCACCACCCACACCCGGCTAATTTTTAGAATTTTTTGTTAGTGATATGGTCTCACTTTGTCGCCCAGGCATGTCTGCTTCTGGGTTCAAGCAGTCCTCCCGCCTCAGTCTCCCAAGGTGCTGAGATTACGGCATGAGGCACCATGCCTGGCCTGAATTTGGAGCTTTAAGAATGGGTAACTTGTTCTTTCTAGAAAGTTCTACATAGGTATAACTTCAGGAAGAAATTGTAATGCTTTTAAAATACTCCCTATATTCTATTCATTAAGAAACCAAATTCCTTTGATGTTTCTTTATTTTCAATGATACCAGATGGTCTTGATGTCTGTATACTCAAGTTGGAGAATTTAATTAAGAGTTTATAGGTAAGGGTTCAGCAAATTTCAAAGCTAGCATGCAAATTATTTATTTTGGCTAAACTGTTATTTGCTAATAAACATTTGTTCCCCCAGACCATTGTTAATTGGCAGTCTTGGTATGTAGCTCATATCAGGCCACATGTAGAGTATGTAGATGAATGTGAACCAACTAGAGTGGATTCAGAGAATGGAAACCATATGAGGTGTTTGAATGTCATGAGGAGTGGCTAGAGGTACTGAGAAGCCTGCTTGAAAAAGAAAAAAAATAATAATCTTGAGACTTGTTTATTCTTTATTGCACAAGAGGACAAAACTGGGCAAATCTAGTTTCAGGGAGGCAAATATAAACTCCAAAGCAAGGGTTTTCTACTAGTAGTGGATGTGTACATTATAGAAATGACTGCCTTACAGGACCTTAAAATGGGTAAAATGGGAAAAACACTCTTAATCAAGATAATAAGGCATTTTTTGAAGTGAAGCAAAATCACCATATCAGCTTGAACAAATCCTAGCTTTAAAAATGTAAGGTAGAGCCACACACGGTGGCTCACGCCTGTAATATCAGCATTTTGGGAGGCCGAGGAGCGGATCAGGAGGTCAGGAGTTTGAGACCAGCCTGACCAACATAGTGAAACTCAGTCTCTACTAAAAATACAAAAAATTAGCCGGGTGTGGTGGCTCACGCCTATAATCCCAGGTAATCAGGAGGCTGAGACAGGAGAATAGCTTGAACCCAGGAGGCAGAGGTTGCAGTGAGCAGAGATCGCGCCACTGCACTCCAGCCTGGGTGACAGAGCGAGACTGTCTCAAATATATATATGCAATGAAAATACTAGGAGTAGAGACATAATTTTTAAATATCTTTAGAGATATTTAAAGCTTTTATAAGTTAGCACTTGTCTTAAGAAGATTTCTTGGAGGCGGTAGGAAACCCAGTGTAGAACTGGATTATTAAGTAGTCATTTCCCTCTTAAGACCATAAAAGCAAATAAAGGTGAAGAATCTGGATAAACAGGAAGGAATCAATTCCACAAGGATATATAATCATACACTTTTGGGGAGAATTGAGTTAGTAGTATCAAAGGAGGATTTTTTGATGTTTATATTCTGGGACGCTTAGACATTAATGAGACTACGGAGCCATAGCTTAGGTTTAGAAATACTACCCTTGGAATTCTTGTTCTTTAGTTAAATAGGAATTTAGCTTCAATTAGAGGTGTGTGTGTGTGTGTGTGTGTGTTTCCCACTACCAGGCACATAATAGGTGTTCAGTTATTGATTAAAAGAAATGTTCCCAGTAAGATCAGTCTTCTCTGAAATTGGCAGTGGGTCAGTTGATTCTGGCATCATATATGCAGAAAATACTCATTCTGTACTGTCTTTGCCAGTCTTTTGAACCTAAATTATTGTTGAGAGTTGATTAAACAATATCGCTTGGTTGAAAAGATTGTTTTTAATTCATCCTTTAATGCAGGCTCTTCAGTTTTCAAGTACTTTTTAGACTACCCTGGTTCTCTTCCAAATTATAAGATTATTGATATGAGAAAGAATTGTAAATGGACATCAGCCCTGACACAGTTGTTAATATTTATTTGCCCCTCTGGAACATAGGCCAGTAAATTTTTATTATTTTATGTGATTATTATAGTGAAAAGGACCCAAACCATCAAATAAAAACATTTTAATAGTTACCTGAAAGGGTTGTTGATTTTTCTAAAGTGTATATGGAAAACTCAAGGTTTACATGCTATTATTAGCAGTAGAAATAGTAACTGCTAACACATTTAGTGTTTATCCTTTGCCAGCAACTTTCACATTTATAAACTCATTTAGTCCTCACAGTCACCCTCAGAGAGGTCCGTTGTTATCCATATGTTATAGGTAAGGAAACCAAGTCACAGAGAAATAGCATGCCTCATGTCACGTAACCAGCAGGCCAGCGAGTCCAGATTCAAGCTCAGATGGTTTGACTTTGAAGTTTACGCTTTTAGGAATTATATCTACAGCTTCTATCCTATAGCCAACAAGAGGCAGAGGAGACAAAACTACATAAATAAATGCTCAAAATGATAGTGATACCTTCCTTTTAGGTAGTACTTTTAGTTTCCAAAGTAACTTTTAGTCTTACTTTATTGTCTCGTTTAATGCTGGTGTCTTGTTTAATACTAGTTTAATGCTGCTTTTATGCCCAGGTCTTCACACATTGTACTGACTGCTTCCATTGAAACAGAAATCAGAGATAGTATGATAGGCTTTTGAGAACTTGTTTTAGAAGGGAAAAAAAATTAGAGACTAATAACACACTGACATTTTTACAACTTATTTTTTGTAATGTCTTAAAGATAGGTTTGTATGTGAAAATACTAAGTACAAGTTATCTTCTCATTCTCTACTGGTCCCACCGCCAGGGAGTCATGCAATGAGAAATACATTTGAGTAACATTGGAGATGAGGTGTATATGTGTTCATGTCATGTGTGTATTTGTGGTACATGGATATACATACAGACAAATGAATTTAATTAGAGTCCTTAATGTAATGGCATAGTTCCCTGAGAAAACTACCTTCACCCTACTGTCCAGAGTAAGTCTACACAATGTACAGGTCATACTTGGTCGTTTTTAAAGTATTAAAGCACCAGGCCAGACACCGTGGCTCACACCTGTAATCCCAGCACTTTGGGAGTCTGAGGTGGGTGGATCACCTGAGGTTGGGAGTTCGAGACTAGCCTGACCAACATGGTGAAACCCTGTCTCTACTAAAAATAAAAAAATTAGCCGGTTATGGTGGTGCATGCCTGTAATCCCAGCTACTCAGGAGGCTGAGGCCAGAGAATCGCTTGAACTGGGGAGGTAGAGGTTGCAGTGAGCCAAGATCATGCCACCGCACTCCAGCCTTGGCAACAGAGTGGGACTCTGTCTCAAAAAAAAAAAAAAAAATATATATATATATATATATATACACACACACACACACACACGTATATATATACACACACACACACATATATACGTATATATATACACATATGCATATATATACACATATATATACATATATACACACATATACATATATATACACACATTATATATATACATATATATATATATATGCGCACACCAAATGTCACTTAAGGACACTGTCCCTCTGGATGTTTACCAAAATCTAGAAGAGAAAATACACCTTTTGCAACTAAAAGGCTGCAAACTAAATAATCCAAGTTCTAGACATAGAATTTTCTTAATATTTCATGTCAATTTAAAGATTTGGACTTATGACAAGGCTTAATAACAATCACTAATTTCATTCTATCTCTTCTAGAGCAATAATGGTAGTGTAGCAAATTCCTATTCATCCTTCAGTTTTTTAGGTATTACCTCAAAAGGGCAACCCCATCTCCCACATATATATACTTGTGTTAAAAATTAATAACTGCTGGCTGGGCACAGTGGCTCACGCCTGTAATCGCAGCCCTTTGGGAGGCCAAGGCAGGAGGATCACCTGAGGTCTGGAGTTCGAGACCAGCCTGGCCAACATGGTGAAACCCCATCTCTACTAAAAATACAAAAATTAGCCAGGCATGGTGGTGCATGCCTGTAATCCCAGCTACTTGGGAGGCTGAGGCACGAGAATCACTTGAACCCAGGAGGCGGAGGTTGCAGTGAGCTGAAACCATGCCATTGCACTTCACCTGGGCAACAAGAGCGAAAGTCCATCTCAAAAAAAATAAATAAATAACTGCCTTTTCTGTACTATCACCCTTAAAACAGTCTCATTATTGCTTATGTTAAATCATCACATGATTTACATGCTTCTATATTTCCCTGCTATTAGCCTGTAAGGCTAATAAGCTTGAGCCCAGAGGCTGTCTTATTGAACTCAGGTCATTTGGTGACTAGTATAGTAAATAGGCTGGTAACCTCATATACATTCAGTAATATGTTAATTCTCTGATTAAAAAATACATTGATATCAATATTGGTATGGCTACTCAGAAATTATCTTTTCAGTAGAATTCTAGCCTCAATTAGATCAAATTTATAGATCATCAACATCACAGTTTCATTAAAGGATCAGAGGAAAAAAATGAGAAGCATGAAATGGTACTTGCCAAGTACAGTAATGTAGTTTTGTGTCTAAGATAAGTCTTTATAAGGGCTCTATTTCTCATTGAGATAATGTGCCAGCTGAGGAATAAATTTTACAGCACTTCTTTTACCTCCTTGGTAACAAGGACAAGAGAAACCTTGACAATATATCTGATGTAAATCTTAAGTCTCTTAGCAGACTAAAATGGATTCCCAGATGTTTTTTCTGAGATGTTGCAAGAAGGCACTGCAGAGGTCAGGAATTCCAGTTAGTTTTGCTACTAGCTCAAGATACAGGGTTTTTAAGGTATTAATTTGTAATACTTTCTAAAAGTATTTAATTGCTGTTTTTTCCATTTCATCATTCATCTGGTTGGCCCTATGGTTTCTCTACAGTTTATTCCTTAAGAAAACTTCAAAATCCAAGGCAACCTTGCTTAGGCTGATGAATTCAAATTAGCTTGTATGTTAGAATCCAACAAGAACAGGAATTAATAACTTCCTCTTTCTACCTCATTAAGAAACTATTTCATTTGTATCTGTCCCACCTGAATTGTAAGGCATGACCCTTTTTCCTAGCATTGCGTTTGTGTTTTTCCCAGCATCTGAATTCTACCTGCCCACCCAGACCCACAGTACTCTGCTTCTGGATCTTGCCTACCTAAATCCATAGCGTTCAAATGCTTTGCCCTGAAATCATCTGGCTTTTGGACTACACTGGGAAATCATCTGGCTTCTGGACGACTTTGTATAGGGACCCAAGTACATTTCCAAATTAGGCCTTCCATAGAGAGAACTCCTTTTTAAAAAAGTAGTTGAGAATTCCCTTTTTTTTTTTTTTTTTTTTTCCAGACAGTCTTGCTCTGTCACTCAGGCTAGAGTGCAGTGGCCTGATCTTGGCTCGCTGCAATCTCTGCCTCCCGGGTTCAAACAATTCTCCTGCGTCAGCCTCCCAAGTAGCTGGGATTACAGACACACACCACCGCGCCCAGCTAATTTTTGTACATTTAGTAGAGACGGGTTTCGCCATGTTGGCCAGGCTGGCCTCGAACTCCTGACCTTGTGATCCACCCGCCTCGGCCTCCCAAAGTGCTGGGATTACAGGCATGAGCCACTGTGCCCAGCCTAGTATTATAATCTTATATAAAATTGTGCTGCTTATTTTTCATTTTAATGTATTCATTTAGAATGTATAATTTTACAATTTGTGGTATCTAGTATATTTTAGCTAAAGTTTTCTTCCATATATAAAGAAAACAAAATGAAAACATCTGACACAGTAGATGATATCTATTTGAATTAATAATGATTCAATCTGACTTATTTAGCATGGCAGTTTTAAAAGATAAATCTTAAGAATCCTATTTCCAATAAACAATCTTAATCTTAGGGCCTTCTCTGTTTTTCAAAGTATTTACTTTTCATATTCAGTATTTTTGTATTTAGCTTCTCTCAGTTGAAAAGATAAAAGTTCTCATAGAAATAGTAAAGTGAATTTTTTAGATTAAATAATCCTTTTTCTAATCTTTCAATTATCTTACTTGCTGTTATGGGGGAAAATGCTTTAACCATAGGAATGTCTAAAGAAATAACTTAGAATTCATTGAAGAAGTCATACAAGAATTAAGAATAATATGCAAAAAGTAAAAATATAAATTAGAAGTGAAAATGTTCATTAGATTAATTTGATGATTCTTACGTTGAGAATCTATAAGTTATTTTCTGCATTGCCCTCATTTTTAAAGTCTCAAACAGTGGTCAATTATGTGTGTATAGCTATTCATTCATCCAACATGTCTCTTTGTTCAGAGGCACTTGCCTCTGTTGCTAGTCTCTTCAGTTTCATCAGGATGCATTTTATTAAGATAACAGTTGAGCATGTACAAGAAGCTAAAGCTTACCCACACGTTTAGAAGGCCATGAAATGAAACAATAAAAGATTATAATGTTATAATAAAATTCATATTTGTGATTATGCTAAAGAAGTATTTAGGTAGCTTGGTAACTTTGCCTGAGAAATGACAGTGTAAACAGAAGCTTAAACTGTTCCTGTCCCAGAGAAGTTAATTGTGGTCATATTCAAATACTTGAGAATTGGCTCTGTCATTGCTTAGTTGAAAGACCTTAAGTTACTGTCTTTCTCTAAGCCTTTAAATTTTAAATAAGATATTGAACTTGGCTCTATCTTGTCCCAAATTTTTATAATCCTAGAAGAGAGTCAGCCTTCAATATATTCATTTTGGAGATATTTAGTATAGTGACATATTACTTAAAATAGCAGATGGGAAAAATTAAATATAATCTCATAGATTTATGTGGAGAATTCAACATCATCTTAGAGTTCTGGAAATTGTGTTTAACTTTACCATTTATAGAAACTATGTTAGATTTCATTTCTCTTACTCTTTGTCAGATCGACACCTTGACTGTGTGAGACGTGATTAACAAAAAGGAAAACTACCCCCACTGGAAGTTGTTAAAGGAAAGGCAATGCAAATGAAAAACAAGAAAAAGAATTTCTAAAAGTTTTATCAGACAAAAATTTAATTGAATCAATGGGGCAATCTGGAGTTCTGGATGATTCTGTTAATTGAAGTTTACAATCATTTTTATTTTATTTTTATTTATTTACTTATTTTGAGACAGAGTCTCACTCTGTTACCAGGCTGGAATGCAGTGGCGCGATCTCAGCTTACTGCAACCTCCGCCTCCCTGGACCAAGCGATTCTCATGTCTCAGCTTCCTGAGTAGCTGGGATTACATGCGTGCACCACCACACCCAGCTAATTTTTTTTTTTTTTTTTCTTTTTGAGACAGAGTTTTGCTCTGTCGCCCAGGCTGGAGTGCAGTGGCGTGATCTTGGCTCACTGCAAGCTCTGTCTCCTGGGTTCACGCCATTCTCCTGCTTCAGCCTCCCGAGTGCCTGGAACTACAGGCACCCGCTACCACACCTGGCTAATTTTTTGTATTTTTAGTAGAGACGGGGTTTCACCGTGTTAGCCAAGATGGTCTCAATCTCCTGACCTTGAGACCATCCTGACCTTGTGATCTGCCCGTCTCAGCCTCTCAAAGTGCTGGGATTACAGGCATGAACCACCGCGCCCGGCCGTTTTTTTGTTATTTTTATAGAGACGGGGTTTCACCATGTTGGCCAGGCTGGTGTCGAACTCCTGACCTCAGGTGACCCACCCGCCTCGGCCCTCCAAAGTGCTGGGATTACAGGCATCAGCCACTGCACCTGGCCTAGTTTTTAAAAAAATTTTATTTAACACCTATAAAGCTTCTGGAGTATAATCATTTTAAACCTTGTTTGAATATTTTCTAAAACATTAATAAATGGTAATATTTCAATATATTTTCTTGCCTTAATAAAGTATATGCTGAATATCATTACATTTTATAAATAAAGACATACCTTATTATCAAGTCTTATGTAATACAGTAGTGTCTCCCATTTTCCATTTAGTTACACACAGTCAACTGAAGTCTGGAAATATTAAATGGAAAACTCCAGAAATAAACAACGTTTAAGTTTCAAATTGTGTGTCATTCTGAGTAGCATGATGAAATCTTGCACCATCTTGCCTAGGATCGCAGTCATCCCTTTGTCCATTGTATCTATGCTGTAGATACTATCTGCCTGTTAGTTACTTAGTAGCCATCATGGTTATCAGACCCACTGCCCCAGGATTACAGTGCTTGTGTTCATATAATCCTTATTTAATTCATAATCCTTATTTAATTCATAATGGCCCCAAACCACAAGAGTAGTGATGCTTGCATTTTGTTAAATTGTTTTATTTTACTATTATTCTTGTTAATCTTACTGTGCCTAATTTACAAATAAAACTTTATCATATATATTTTTAGGAAAGCACATAGTATATATATATAAAGTTACATACTATCCACAGTTTCAGGCATTCACTAGGGGTCTTGGAAGGTATCTCCTGTGAATAAGGGTGAACTACTATATTCTGTAATGTAGGTATAGAGGTTTTAAAAATTGTGCTGAATGTGTTTTAAGCCAAGGATGTTTGATGTTTGATTGCAATTTTTCCTAAGATTGACTTTTTTTTTTTTTTTTTTTTGGAAGTAGAATGCTAGTGACTAATGCAGGTTAACTAAAGCTTCAACTTGAATAATCTTCATTTCCTTTAAGCAAAATTTCACTTCATTCCAAACTGAACAAAATTACATTGTATTTATGATTTCACTACACATTTGAAAGATGCACACTCTAAAGGATTCAAATTACAAACCTTTTCCGTTATAACCTAGTGGTTGTTAGCAAGGCTATGTATTTGTAAATGTCTCCTACTGCCAGAAATTGTTTGTTTCAGAGGGGATTGGATTATCAAGAATGGCTGCTGCTTTTGTTCATGGCTGTGTTGTATATAAGTGATAGAGTTGGACAGTTTTATTCATATGCACATCTACTTTTTAATAGCATGATGATCTGAGGTGATAATTTGAGGCTCCAAGTTCTGAAAAGAAGAATGAATATAGTTTTATTTAATCAAAAATAGTTATTGTTAAAATACTACTTTTAAATGCCTAAAGCGTTTCCTGCTTGCATTTTTAAAGTGACATTATCTTTATTATTAAGGGCCTACTCTAGGTCCGGTACTTCACTATAGTCTATAAAAGATGGTCCCTGTCAGCAAAGAACTGTAACCTGTATGAGAATATTATACTAACATACAAGAAACAAGTAGAGAATAATGGAATGTAAACTCTGGCTTGCTAACTTAAGTGTGGTAGAAGCTTGAAGGAAATGTGGACTTAAACTTATCAGAGAAGACTTATAAGAGGATATGAAAGGTGAGCTGGGCTGAAAAAGTGGTTAAGATTGATTATGTGAAATGAAGGAATGATAACTTGCGAGTGCAGAAAACAACATGAACCAAGACATGATGAAGTAGCAAGGAGTAAAGTAGATACAGTATAATGAAGGCAAAGAGTAGATACTAGGGAATTGGTAGGGAAATGAGTATAATCATGTTTGAGATTGTTTTCCTTCCTTTGCATAATTTACCCTCATTTCTAATCAAAGAAAGCAAGGGTATTCAGATTGCCTGCAGCCCTTCAAGAGCCATGGTGTGTTGCTTTGAAGAAAAAAAAACAAAAAACTTGTAAGAAATACTGGAAGGAAACCTAGACATAAATAAGTTTACCCTAAATAATTGGGAGTCTGTGGCTTTTAACTCAGCAAATCAGGTGAGAAATCTTGAGAGGAAAGAGTTGCCTAGGCAAAATGCTATATCTAGGATATTTTTTGCCTTAAGTAAGATTGACTTTACCACTATGGGAGTAATTGTCAATGAATACCATAATAACTGTTTTAGTTAAGTCAAAGAGAAATAATACTTTTTCAAACCTGACTCAGATTTTCATCCAAGCCTTAACTCAAGTTATTTACTCCTAGAATGTCCTTTCCCTCATCTTCAATTGTCTAAAACTTAAGCTATTTACCCCCTACATGAAATTTTTCCAGTTCACTTTTCCTCCTCAGCCAAAAATACCATTTCTGTCATTTAAGCTTCCATACCTGACTTAGAACAAATGCATGCTGTCTTATGGGAAGGGGCCATCTTATTCTTTATCGTATATTCTGCAAGCCTAGCCTAGTGTCTTAAACATAGTGGGTGTAAAATAAGTGACCATTGATTGCTGAAAATCAGGAGTAATACCTTTATGGTAAAGTGGTAGAAAGGCTGCATACCTGCTAGATAAATACAGAAATATGCAGGTTATTTTCTGATAATTTAGGAGTGCCCTCTACCTTTTACTACTTCACTGATCAGAGCTCTTCTCATTCTGTGTGAGCTATTAACATTCATTCCTCAGGTCTCAGGTACCTTAAAATGTCATTTTTTTTTTTTTTCAGCAAAACCAGCAAAGTGTGGGTAGGGGTATGAATAATCAGGCCTGTGAAATTTTGTTATCTTTTGGGGGGTCATTAGTGATCTAAATGATCATTTCTAACCTTTCCAATGAAGTGTGAAATTCTATAAAGTTTAACTGTTATTTTGGGGCCTTTATTTGTGTATCTCTGAGGAGATAGGAGGTGGTAGTAGAATAAAGAATCCTTACATTTAAAAATACTTTTCAAGAAATGCCATTACCATAATCACAGAAACAAAAGCATTGAGGATCTGCTGTAATTCTTTAAGGTAACTCTAAAATTAATGGAATGTTTTCGAATGCCTAAACTTACTGGAGCCACCTTATTGAGTGATATAGGCTTTCTCATAAACTTTCTTGGACAATTTTATAGGAGACCAAATGCCTTTCCTCCTTCTCCCAGCTCGGCCCTTCAAAAAGAAACCAAGCCACACCAAAACTTTCAAAAAAATCTAAGAAGGCAAAGAAAGTTGTGGATCAAATAAGTACCATTTGTTTACTGCTATGACATTTAAGTCATATTTATAATAAGGATTCATTTTTATGTACCCTTATATAGCATTTATATAAAATTTATAGGACATTTCTGTTTTCCAGAACCCAATGTATAAATTACATTGATTGAAAAGCCTGTTGCTGTTGGTTTTGGTTTGGCTTTGAGGGTGGTTTACATATTTGTTATATCTACCTTTTAACCAAAAGTCAAGAATTCAACCAGCAATTAAATAATAATTCCTGTGGTAAAGCACTTTCCCTTCTATATTGATTTTCTTTATGAACTGTTTTCCAGGTGTAAATTTTGATACCACCATTGCCGCCTTCCCCTCAAAAAAGGTGAGAACTGACTAAACTACTGGTACTTAGACCATGTGGAGAAGGAACTGAAAATGGAAACAGAAACACGTCTGTACAGAGCAGAGTGTCAGATAATAGCTCATTTTAGTAGAGGGCAATAAATGCCACATGAGATGATCACCTCAGCAGAAAACTGTAAGTAAATGGAGACTTACAGGAGAATTGAACAGTTGTTTCTGCTGACTCAGTAAAAAGTCTTCATTTTATAATTTGTGGCCTGCATGCTTGTAAATTAAAATGCATTGAGTTGTCAAGTAATGGACTTGTCTGGTTTATAGGTAGGAATTTAAGCCAAAATTGAATGCAACATTCCCCCAGAAGTAACCTGGGATCTGTGCCATAAAACCTAAGGCAAAGGTTACATGAATTTGTATTACTAGGTTAGAACTAGGCTATTGAGCCTTTGCCTAGAAAACCAATCAGAGGATTTGGTCTTGATATAGCAGGGAATAGGGAGGCATTATAGCCTATTGATTTGTTTGGAATTAAATGTGGCAATACTATATATAGAAATGTCTAAGAAATAAAGTATGGTAGCAAGGAAACTGGGCATGTGACTATTGTAGTAATCTAGGGGTGAAGAAACCTGAACAGCAATAGTGGCAGGAGAATGGAGGTGAAAGAATAAATTTAAGATATTTCAAAGGAAAAAGTTGTTGAATATCATGATGGGTTGGATAAAAGGGAGGTGTAAAAGATTATACATTTTCTATACTGGAAGACAATGGAGTTACCAATGAAAGAAAGGAGATAGTTAAGAAACTAGTTTAAGGCCGGGTGCGATGGCTCATGCCTGTAATCTTAACACTTTGGGAAGCAGAGGTGGGTGGATCCCTTGAGGTCAGGAGTTTGAGACCAGCCTGGCGAACATGGTGAAACCCCACCTCCACTAAAAATACAAAAATCAGTCAGACGTGGTGGGTCATGCCTGTAATCCCAGCTACTCAGGAGGCTGAGGCAGGAGACTCGCTTGAACCTGGGCAGTGGAGGCTGCAGTGAGCCGAGATCATGCCACTGCACTCCAGCCTGGGTGACAGAGTGACTCTGTCAAAAAAAAAAAAAAAAAAAAAGAAAAGAAACTAGTTTAAGAGGGGGAAAATATGTTCCATTTCTGCAATGTATTTAAGGTGATATTTAGGCGTTCAGCTTGAAATGTCTTCATTTAAGGTGGCTGGATATACAGAACTGGAATTCTATGTAAAAGTCAGGCTGGAGAGGTAAATTTGGCAGTTACATAAGGCTGATAAGGGTAGAAAAGCTGACTGAAGCTCTTTATGAAGGACAGTCGGTCCCTTTCTTTTAGAAAAAATATGAACACACCTTTATGTAAATAAACTATATCATTAGTATGTAATCTTAAACATTTCTAGAATTGAATAAGAACTCTACCTTTTTCCTTAGAGTGTCATATCTCAAGCCTGTGCCTGTTAGAAAATCCCTACGCTTATATCAATTATGAGAGTCAATGACTGAAATGTGTTAATACTCTTAAACCTTACCTTCTCTTAATAAAACCAAGATCTTTGCCAGTATTAGGCTAAGGGAATGAAATTGAGAACTTAAAGTCCAAATAATTCAGTCAGTTAAAACTTTATAAAATTGACCTGGCTTTAATTTCTCAAATGGAAAGCAAGTAATTGAATTGGGGGAAGTGTGCTAGTCTCCAGTTTCAAGAAACAGTACAGCACAAAGACCTGGCATTCTAGCTGAAGAGCTGTAATAATAAACAGAAATTTGAAAACCAGGAAGACAAGTTTTCCAAGAGTGCAACTGTGGCATTTCAAAGGAGATTTAACAAGAAATTCCGGAAGATGGCCAAAAATAGGTTTAGATAATTGAGATTCTTTATTTGAATACTTGTTTTTGATGGAGAAACATACTTAAGAGGAAATGAAGGTTCTGTCTAAGGTCTGAAACTGTTTTTCACCCTAAAGCAGGTTTGCTTCTGAAGAAAACTATTAGCAAAAAAAAAAATCAAATAGGAATTCAGTGCTGCTTAGATTGTAGGAGTTTAAAAAGTGACCAATGCAACCATTTTTAGAAAATTAATTGAAAGGAACTATTTTTGTTTTCTAGGAGCAAAACCTTGTTTTCTAGGATTCCTATTTGTAAAGTTAAAGTATCACCCTGTTTACCCAGTTATTACTTGCCATGAAAAAATAGCCTCCCAGCATCAGACAGAAATACAATGTTACTCTACATCTTTAATTGTTTTTTATTCCAGTCATAAAACAGCTTCTGAAATTGATTTTTAATATGGTCTATTTTAATGATATGTAAGGAAACCTAGAATGTTAATCTGCATTTCAAATTAGCCTTGTAAAACCTCAGTAATATGTCTTCTGGATATATCAGGATCTTTTGGACCATTTTACCTTAATTATTGAACCAATTGATTAATCCAAATTCAGTAAACTTAAAATGACCTCAAATTGGGTTACCCAGAACTAGGAATATTTCTGTATTCCATCCTACTTACATCTGATTTACATGCCTGGTCTGCTAACTTCTTTCTTTTTATGACTCCTAAGTTATGGAGGTAAGTGAAGATTTACTATCAATTATAGTCATGTGACACTCATTTTGAACTTATATTCTCTTAGTTTTTTTAATTTTAAGCATGCTGGTAGCATTACATTGTTCTTAGCAAATTAAGTATATCCCAATTTTAACTGGACTATTCTCTGCTTAAACATACAATTTTGTGTAATCTGCAACAAGTTTATATCCCCATATACATCTATATTTTCATCTCCTTTCCATATGGCATTACCCAAGTAAACTTTTTTTTCTTTAATGGAGTCTCACTTCTTCGCCCAGGCTGGAGGGCAATGGTGCAATCTCAGCTTACTACAACCTCTGCCTCCCAGATTCAAGCGATTCTCCTGCCTCAGCCTCCCCAGTAGCTGAAATTGCAGGTGCCTCCCACCAAACCTGGCTAATTTTTGTATTTTTAGTAGAGACGGGGTTTCACCATGTTGGTCAGGTTGGTCTCGAACTCCTGACCTCAAGTGATCCTCCCACCTCGGCCTCCCAAAGTGCTGGGATTACAGGCGCGAGCCACTGCGCCTGGCCCCAAGTAAACTTCTAATTGAAAATATTCTGGGGTAGTTTCTGTAATCTGTAACTTGAGTCAACTCTTTCAGATTGTATTATTTAAATTATCCTCATCCATCTTTGAATCTACTATAAATCTTGTTTTTCCAAGCATCTATTCACTGAGACTATAGCTTCCAAATGTTTCAGTTCAGTTCACTTGAGCTTGTTAGATGCCCAGCACTATGGGGGAGTATGACATAGACCACTATAGCACAGTCTCAGTCCTCATCTTAAAAGAACTCATGGAACCTTAAACATTGCAGCCAGATTTCCTTGGAGGTCTCTTATTACAGAAAGGGTAGACCAGGTGCAGTGGCACACGCCTGTAATCCCAACACTTTGGGAGGGTGAGGTGGAAGGATTGCTTGAGCCCAGAAGTTTAAGACCAGCCTGGGCAACATAGTAAGACTTCATCTTTACAAAAAAAAAATTAAAAATTAGCCAGGCATGGTGGCATGCACTTGCAGTCCCAGGTACTCAGGAGGCTGAGGCTAGAGGATAGCTTGGGCTCTGGATTTTGAGGTTACAGTGAGCCATGATAGCACCACTGCACTCTAGCTGGGTGACAGGGTGAAATCCTGCTTTAAAAAAAAAAAAGGGTAAAACAAATCTCTCCTATTTGGCCTCATACTCATAAACCTGAAGAAATTCACATTCTTTCCAGAAGTGTTGTGAGATGATGAAGAATAATATGAAATGAAACAGTTATTTGGTATGTTTTACCCTACTGATAAAAAGCCATTTGTTTAATAAAAAGCCATTTGCTTTAATGATTTCTGGATTTTGAGGTGTTGGTGTGAAATCTGAAGGTACAGAAGACTACCTACCTAAAAGCCTTGTGTGGTTAGGCAAGTCTTAAACACATTTTAGTTTTGGGAGCAAGGTCCTATTTATTTTGCTACATGTTTAGTTCTGTTTTTATTCTGTGCCATGCGTAATATCATTTTCCATTTTCACCCATGTAAGATTTTAGCTTTTTATCCATGAAAATATTTTTGTGATTGGATCTCATAGTTTAGTTAAATATTAAGGTATTTTCGATGATGAAGTGTTTTGATAAAATTTGTACTTTTCATTTATAATAGGCCCAAAAGAAATCCTTTTTTTTTTTTTTTTTTTTTTTTTTTTTGAGACAGAGTCCCACTCTGTCACCTAGGCTGGAGTGCAATGGCATGATCTCGGCGGAGGCTGCAACCTCCGCCTTCCAGACTCAAGCAGTTCTCCTGCCTCAGCCTTCCAAGTAACTGGGGACTACAGGCAGGTGCCACCATGCCCAGCCAATTTTTGTAATTTTTGGTGGAGACGGGGTTTCACCATGTTAGCCAGGCTGGTCTCCTGACCTCAGGTGATCCGCCTACCGCAGCCTCCCAGAGTGCTGGGATTACAGACGTGAGCCACCTCGCCCAGCCAGAAATCCTAGTAAGTCTTGAGGTATAGTTCTACAGCAAAGCCGGTAATTGTGATTTTTGGGGTTTTTTGTTGTTGATGTTGTTTTTAAATCACAGAGAGATGGGGGTCTCACTGTTGCTCAGGCTGATCTCGAACTCCTGGGCTCAAGGATCCTTCCGCCTTGACCTCTCAAAATGCTGGGATTATAACCACCAGGCCAGCCCAGTACTTACGTTTTTTACTAGGTCATTGATATTCCAGAAAGCTAAGTATTTTTAGTAATTTTAAAATGTCCTATCTTTATTTCTGAGCATTTGTTTAAAAATGCTAAGTCTGATGCCACATTGCTGTCTCCCATGGGTCCTTTGGTTCCAGGAAGGTAATACAATTTCATAAATTTATTTTTGAAGATTTCCTCACAATAGCTTCTACGTTGCTAAACTTGCCATTACAGTCAACTTCCCTAGCACAGAGGAAAAATAGCAGTAGAATATAAGAGATTGAGTGCTCTTAGCAAATCTTTTATTACCCCAGCATAGTCTCTAGTGGTGTAATTCTCTATTGATGTGAACATTTCTATTACTTATGATAGAGAATCAGTACAAAAGTTTATAAAGCAAAGCTGAAGTTTGTCACTTGTAAATGGTATAAAGGACAAATTAGAAACAGATTTTGATTTCCTAAACCATGTATTTCTCAAGCTGCTTTCTTATGACCATTTTATACTACTTCAGGCTCCTGATTTCAAATACATTTTTAAAGCACCTAAATAGGCCAGGCATAGTGGCTCACACCTGTAATCCCAGCACTTTGGGAGACTGAGGCGGGCGGATCACCTGAGGTCAGGAGTTCGAGGCCAGCCTAGGCAACATGGTGAAACACCATCTCTACCAAAAATACAAAAAATTAGGTGGGCGTGATGGCACATGCCTGTAGTCCCAGCTACTCAGGAGGCTGAGATGGGAGGATCACTTGAGCCTGGGAGATGGAGGTTGCAGTGAGCTGAAATCGCACCACTGCACTCCAACCTGGGTAACAGAGTGAGACCCTGTCTCAAAAAAAAAAAAAAAGCAGTCTAAATTAATCTTGACTTTACCATACCCTAAGAACTCTTTGTAATTACAACTTGTATATTAAATCCAAGAGTAAAATTAAGCATTAGAGCTGTTTTTCAGAAAAGATTTGTAGGGAGAACTTCTAATCACTTATAAGGTAAATTATTGAGGTTCAAGAATCATAAGCTAAAATTTCGGTGCCTTGGCTAGGCATGGTGGCTCACACTTGTAATCCCAGTGCTCTGGGAGGCCAAAGTGGGAGAATCACTTAAGGCCAGGAGTTCGAGACCAGCCTGGACAACATGTGAGACCTCATCTCTACAAAAAATAAAAAACAATTACCCTGGCATGGTGGTATGTGCCTGTAGTCCCAGCTACTTGGGAGACTGAGGTGGGAGGATCACTTGAGCCCAAGAGTTTGAGGCTGCATGAGTTATGATTACACCAGAATTCACTACAGCTTCCAACTCCTGCACTCCAGCCTGGTGACAGAGTATTATATAAAGAGTATTAAATAAATAAATAAAATATTTGGTGCCTTGTCAGAAATGAAACTGTGATTGATAAAAACATGCTGGGGCTGGGCACGGTGGCTCACGCCTGTAATCTCAGCACTTTGGGAGGCTGAGGCGGGCTGATCACGAGGTCAAGAGATTGAGACCATCCTGGCCAACATGATGAAACCCCATCTCTACTAAAAATACAAAAATTAGCTGGGCGTGGTTTCGCCTGCCTGTAATCCCAGCTACTCGGGAGGCTGAGGTAGGAGAATCACTTGTACCCAGGAGGTGGGGGTTGCAGTGAGCCGAGATCGCACCTTTGCACTCCAGCTTGGGCAACAAGAGCGAAACTCCGTCTAAATAAATAAATAAATAAATAAATAAAATGCTGAAACAAACATAAGTGGGAAAATACGGAAGGCCCAACTATTTATTTACATATAATATTTCTACATATTTATGGGGTACACGTGGCATTTTGTTGCATGCATAGAAGGTGTAATGATCAAGTCAGGGTACTTAGGGTATCCATCAGTTTGATCAATTTTTTTTTTTTTAGACAGTCTTCCTCTGTCACCCAAGCTAGTGTGCAGTGGCGTAATCTCGGCTCATAAGCATTCATGAAGAAGAGAAAGGGAAAGATGTATTGAAGGTAGAACATATACCAAAGCACCAAGTACATGGAGTTGTCTAGAGAGCAGCAGGCATTATGGCTTAAGCACAGTTGGGGCCTGGTTGCCCAGAGACGGCATGGCAGCAGATGAAGCCAAGAGTTAGGCTGAGTGTAGATTTGGCTAACATGTATGCCCTAAATACGTAATGAAACAAGAAAAATGGCAATTTCTCTTTAAAAGAGGATAGACAACTTCATTTCTTTATCTGAGATTGCTCTGGTATGATGATAGTCTCTGGTTTTGGTGTTTCATTCGTGATGAGCACTTCAGGGCTTTTTATCCTTTCAAAGCTATAGCATTCAGTTTTGTCTTCAGAAGATACTGTTCTAGTGCTGACCAAATGAAAGCCTTCCTTTAATAAAGTGTCAATCAGTAAGCCGAGGACATTTGTTCCGTTGGCCAATTTTCGGTTATCAGGTTTTATAGAAACATACCTAGGACACACAAAAAGCAGCTTAATTATAAAGCATCCCTTTAATAACTAGTAAAACTATACACATAAATTTGACTTACAACCTCAAAGGCATCATACCTTCTCAAGACAGATTTTTTTTTTAATTTCATTTACTTTACAAATCCAAATGAGTGATTTTTTTTTTTTTTTTTTTTTTTTTTTTGAGACGGAGTCTTACTCTGTCACCCAGACTGGTGTGTAGTGGTGTGATCTTGGCTCACAGCAACCTCTGCCTCCCAGGTTTAGGCTATTCTCTTGCCTCAGCCTCCTAAGCAGGTGGGATTACAGGCGCACACCACCATGCCCGGCTAATTTTTGTATTTTTAGTAGAGATTGAGTTTCATCATGTTGGCCAGGCTGGTCTCAAACTCCTGACCTCAAGTGATCCACCCATCTTGGCCTCCCAAAGTGCTGGGATTACATGCATGAGCCACCGTGCTAGGCTGCCAAATCAGTAATCAGGTGCTGAAAATCGAGACCTTGCTGTGATTTTGAAAGTCATTTCAATTCCATATTTAGAAGTAAACCAACACTCATCAATTTGAGAGATCACTTTCTAAAGAAAACATTTGATCAAACAATTAAATTGTATTAATTTTTATATAACTATTTCCAATTTTGTTTTGAATTTGCTATTAGTTGATTGAATCAAATATTTTAATGAATGCTGTGCACTTACAATTTCCCCTCCAGATCTAATCTTATCAATTATTAGCACTGACATTATGGATTTTCCTTTGCGACTTACTCCTATCAAATTTACCTTTTTTTAAGTGAAATTTTGCAGATATGAAATGTCAAGATTTTATTGTCACTTTTTACGCAATAACTCTCCATTGTCAAAGAGCACAACTTGGGGTCAAAAGCCTCTGGAGAGTGGAAAGGGCAAAATCTTCTATTCACTGAGGTGCTCCACAGAACAAATGCAGTACACAGAACCAATTCAAGAAAAATGCACATGAGGAGGCGGAGCTTGCAGTGAGCCAAGATGGCGCCACTGCACTCCAGTCTGGGTGACAGAGCGCGACTCCGTCTCAAAAAAAAAAAAGAAAAGAAAAAAAGAAAAAAATGCACATGAACTTTTCAGATTAGCTATCTGTTGGCTTTAATAATGTCAGCATAGGCTGGGCGTAGTGCCTCATGCCTGTAATCCCAGCATTTTGGGAAGCCGAGGCTGGTGGATCACCTGAGGTCGGGAGTTTGAGACCAGCCTGACCAACATGGTGAAACTCCGTCTCTACTAAAAATACAAAAATTAGCTAGGTGTGGTGGTGCATGCCTGTAATCCCAGCTACTCGGGAGGCTGAGGCAGGAGAATCACTTGAACCCCAGAGGCAGAGGTTGTGGTGAGCCGAGATCACGCCATTGCATACCAGCCTGGGCAACAAGAGTGAAACTCCATCTCAATAATAACATTAATATCAGCATAACACATCTGCATGGATACAGCTTTATGACTCGTTCCTTATCTGCCATCAAAAATGTTTTCATAAAACTCTTTGTGTCCTCCCACCATTAGTTTATGAGATGTGAAGAAAAAGCTAACTTAGATTAGTTCAGGCAGAAACCTAAACTATCTGTAGTTTTAAGGGATAAAATGATGCTTGGGGACATCCCTAACCTTCTTCTAATGATCATGCTTGAAGTAGAGTGGTTTTTGTAGTTCACATTTAGAAACTCATTCTAAGCAAAGAAACCAATAGTAAAATCTAAGAATTACCAAACTACAAAGCACATCTCAAAAAAAGTTTATTATGTTTGATACAACAGATTCTCAATATTAGCAAATCATTCCACTTACCCCCAAGCGCCAGATCTTGACTGTACAGTCTAAAAACATTTGTCAAAGTGAAAAAATGTTACAGAACATCTCATAAAAGAATTAAGATACAAATAGTATATACAGATAGTAGATTGTAACAAAGTGGAACGTACTTGCAAGACATCACCTAGCTAAAATACTTGATTCCCTATGAGGACAAACTGAAAAATAAAATATTTCAAGCACACAAAGAAAGGACAGAATAGGGGAAACCAATGGGAAATAGAAAGTCTAAAATTTTTAACATTTAAAAGCAACTACACTTTTCCATTTGAGCCAGTTCAAAAAGGAGAAGTCAAATAAAGACTTTAGAATCCTGTGACCAACTATAACTTGAGCTTGATAACATGAATGGCATCTGAAAGATGCAAGCCAAGTATTTCTAGTACTGTGACCTTGAGAGATAATAACTGAGCAACCTGCTAGGTTAACCTTGAGGGGTAAATCATATTGATAGAACAAACTGAATAAAGTGAATGATACACCAGACAATTAGGCACCAATTAGGCTCACTTCTCCATTTTCCAAACCTACCAAAAAATATCTGAATAGACAGATAGATTCAGACCAGGGAGTGAGCAAAAAATAAAAATGATTGCTAATTAGGCAATTATATACTAAAAGTGGGCCTTTTAAGGCCAGAGTTTTCATCCCAATCACCAGAGATCCCCATAATGTCACCGTATTCAGACTGGCTATCTCTACTTTTAAATTGGCACTGTCTAAAAATTCAAACATTTATGGAATGGTAAAAATTTTGAGCTTCAAACAATTGAATACCATTTGGTGATGCAAGAAAATGCTAATTTTAAAAATAGCTTCTGATTTTGGAATTATGGAAGTCTAAATATAATGTTTTCTCACTTTAAAATGGAAAAAACTTTCGTGCTGTTTCTAAAACACAAACAACATAAAAAGGGAAAACCATTTGGCACTGTGTACACACAGGAACATCCCAGTTTTAGTTTTTAATCATGTTTTTCAAGGTAACAATTACTTTCTCCAAATGCATGGTTTTTAAAGAGTACTTTGTATTTCCAGGACATCTTCTTTTGACCTAGTGTGTTTCTTCTTAAAAATCAATGACAGTTTTTTCTCTAGGTTTCTGACTTTTTGAAGCATGATCCCCAAAGAGGTCATAATCACTCAAATTTTAAAAACCAAAAAAATTTTCATTTTTGTTAAAGTATCCCATCAATGAAAATAAAGTTGTACAGAGGTTTGAGATAAAGATAAGGTATTAGATTTTCTTCACAATCAGCCTACTAGCTTGACTGGCTCTCTTTTCCCAAAATGACATTTCAAACTCTTTTGAAGGACAGGAAGTTATAAAATGTAAACAATTAAGAATTGTCATACTCGGTTATTCTACCTAGTGTCCTCCAGTTGGTAAGCAAGACCAAGGAGTGTGTCGTTAAGAGAGAGAGACACTGGTATCCTTCCTGTTGGCTACTGCTCAAGTTAAGAAAATATCTTAAAATACGCCTACGTTTACCAAAAAAAAAAAAAGTATATTTTAAATGATACCAATGAAGAACACATGCAGGCTTTTCTTTTCCTCCTAAAAATTAAAGCCAGCTTTCACAGTTGGTAAAATAATGGTAGGACAGCATTAAGACATTTTACGGGGGGAAAAAATGTTTGTGACAGCAGAGTGGAAATCAGCATTAGGATCCAGCCAAGAACAACAGAGGGAGTAAGTGAAGAATTGACTCAGGAGCAACTATCCTTAACATACTGACAGCCTATCCCAATATTTTGAGTTGTTTAAAAGCCAAGGCTGTAAGAGGATACCAAATTTGCCATGAGATATATCTGTCTTTAAGGGTGTTTAAAAATAAAGTCAGCTGAAGGAAAAAACAGTAGTTGAATCATAAAACTGAAAGAACAAATTATATAGTGTGTAAGGAACTCAAGAGAAACCAGTGAGCGAGCCTTTATGTGAACCACTGAAACAATCTCTTAAAAATAAGGCAATTCTTTTCTAAGTCAAATTCATTGGCAATGGAACATAATCTACAAAATTATTTTCTCCCATGATTTGAATGTCCATAGTCTCAGTTTTTTCTGGGCAGTCTTCATTTATTCCTTTTGTCCCACCTAATAATAGACCCTTTCACTCTAAAAAGTATCCCAGTTTGGAAAATAATTATTTGGTCATTCTACCCAACTCCACTGGTTACCCCAAAACATTATTTTGAATAATCATCTTTTCCAGGAGAAGTTACAGGCCTGAGGAACTTCAAGTTTTTAGAGAAAACATCACAAACTGGTATACAAGAGAAATACTGCAAAATACAAAATACCTGACTCCAGTTTGGTTATCAGTAGTGCTGTCAGAACCACACTGGAAAACCAGGTCATGGTAAGAAGGTCTTTGTGGAGGCAGTGGAAGTAAGGTCATCTGAGGAGGGAAAAAGTTACCATTCCAGGTCGGCGCTGAAAGTTGTTCTGTAAACACTGTAATCCTCCCAGTTAGCATCTCAATTGTTTTGCTGCAAGAGCCAAACACCCTGAAAAAAGCTTGAGTGTTCCGGCTTAGGAAATGTACCTCCACAAGAGCAGGTCTCGGCTGTAGCAGGTATGGGTTTAAGAGATCAACTAGAGAACGAAGTTCATAGAAAAGAGCCTCTCTCTGAAGCCTAAGATAGTCTGAAAATTCAGTGGGTAATAAAAGCTGGTGAGTTCTCAAAAAATCTAAGATGAAACTAAACAAATCACCATCTCTGTCTACAAAAATCTGGCCACCAACCATCTTGAATTCTTGGTCTCTGCCATCTAACATGCGTGCCAAACGAGAAGCAGGAAACTGCTTTATCGTAGAAAACCTTGTCGTGAATATCTTCCCTCCCACATTCAAAGTGACCAGTTCCTGACTACTCATTCTTCCCTCACTTCAAACTAGAGGCTACCATCAGCCACACTTAGGAAATCAACCTATAACCATAAATGTTGCTAGTTATACATGATTATGCAATGGAGGGGAGGGAAGAATAACAAAAACCAGACTTAGATTCCCAGGAAACTACTGTAAGGTAAATAGCGTATCCATGGCTGTGTTTGCAAATTCGAGTTGCCTGGGAACTTGTAGTATACAAAATGAAAAAGCAACAGATGAGGAACTAAATAGTTTAAGGAAAACTGCCAATATATCTGTAGACATCAAATAGATCCCTTTCCTGTCTTACATTTAAAAACTTATCCATGAAAACCTAGTAAACTATATATATATATATATATATATTTTTTTTTTTTTTTTAATTACTGGGAGGGGAAAAGCATTCTCCCTCCCCATACCTGTCTACCACGCAGAGGCTAGACTTAAACGTTTTTCTTAATTTCTTATGATCTCCTTAGCAATTTAGTGGCTAAATCATGAATTACATATTAGGAACGAGACAGCCATTACCTCGCCTGGCAAGCTCAATTTGACTATTCTCATAGCTAGAAGGAAATCATTTCTTCTGTGCTTTAAATTTAGTTGCCACCTTTTATCCTGTCCCCATTTTCATTACCTCCTCTCAACCAAATTAGAGGACTGAGGTAAAGAACTCTTATTTTCAGAAAGTCTATTCCACTTAATGGGCTTTCAAGGAATATCTTACTCTAAGACAGAAATAAGGCAGACTAGAGAGCAGTTATAAGGTTACTTCTTTTGTTATATGAATTCTAAGCAAGGTGTTTATTCCATGAGAGGGTATCTTTATCTCATGTGAGCAGACAGAACAGCATTAGTGTTCAGTTGATTACTTTGTAATAGCTGACAGACTGTTTTATCTGTTGTCAAATTAGTCTTAACTACACTAAACATTCTTTCTGTAAGCAAGTGGATTGGTTTGGTTGTACACTTGCCATCTTTGGAACAAAACAACACATAGCTGCCAGAAAAAAGGTAGTCTTCCCATTTCCTGCTCTTGCCATGTGTTCTATATATACATATATATATGTATATATATGTGTACATATATGTGTGTGTGTGTGTATATATATATATATTTTTTTTTTTGGTCGAGACTGGGTCTTGCTATGTTTACGAAGCTGGTTTCGAACTGGAACTCCTAGCCTCAAATAATCCTCCCACATCACTGTCCTAGAATGCTGAAATTATAGACATGAGCCACCATGCCCAGCCACCTGATCCTTTTTTTTAACCTATCTATGCTTTTGCTTGCATAGCCACTTAACATTTCTAGTTGATCATCTTTGGTGAAAACTACAAAAACAAAGGAGAAAAGGGCAGATTGAAAGCTCCACTCTCCTAAAAATGTAAACTTATCACAAGAAAATGCCAGGTTTTGTATGTACCATTCACATTTTGGTGATAATTAACTCTCTGTAGAAAATTTTGGAAATCTAATTAATTAGTACCTTCAATACCCTTAGTTGTCTCCCACACACGCGTGTGTGTGAAATCTTCTACAATATCTTTCCTTTTTTAGACCATGTTCACTGTCAAAAAGGTGCTTTAAGAGCAGTCTTTGGCCGGGCACGGTGGCTCACACCTGTAATCCCAGCACTTTGGGAGGCCGAGGCAGGCGGATCATGAGGTCAGGAGATCAAGACCATCTTGGCTAACAGGATGGTCTTGAGGGACAGTGAAACCCTGTCTCAACTAAAAATACAAAAAATTAGCTGGGCGTGGTGGCACGCGCCTGTAATCCCAGCTACTCAGGAGGCTAAGGCAGGATAATCACTTGAACCTGGGAGGTAGAGGCTGCAGTGAGCCAAGATTGTACCACTGCACTCCAGCCTGGGCGACAGAGCAAGACTCCATCTCAAAAAAAAAAAAAAAAAAAAAAAAAAAGTGATCTTTACTGCATGCTTGAAGAACAATCACTACTATACTACCTATACTTCCATCAATACAATATTAGATCATATGATCTCTCACCTATTTTTATCACAGCATAAATACAACCAACATTTGGGGTGGATGCTTATTTCAAAAGCACTCTTTTAAACAAAAAAAGGTTCAGGCCTATACTACTAAATTTCACTTTTATCTTTATGCTACCTAATTTGAACATGTATAGATTATTTTTGGAAGGAATACTTTTGGAGGAAAATATGTGACTAGAATCGTTGACCAAATCTGAATTACCACTCTCTATTCTCTAACAATTTCTAACAAAAGAAAACTGCATACTTGAAACAGATTTTATAATAGTTTATATTTGCACACAAATTCTGCCACATTGTTCAGTACCACCAAAGTAAAATTCTTGAATCTTTCATTGAAAATGAAAAACCCATCTGTCACCTGTTCCCAGTAAAAAACTGATTGTTCTATGAAATTGGCTGTTTTAGTCAGATAGGAACTGAAGTTTGAAAGACAGTCTTTCCAAGTTGCCAGGTCATCAAATAATGACCATTCTAGGAACATGGTAGGACCAAAGACAATGACAAGGCCAAGCAGAAGGATTAGCAAAAATAACTTATAAAAGCTCCAGGGAATCTTGCTAATGAATGTGCCAGTGTCTTGAGGCAAAGAAAGTTTATCCACATCGACTAGTTTTATGTCTTCCCACTGACTGGTATCAAAGTTCTTCATTAAAGGGCTTGCAGGCAAATTAGAGGGAGGTAAAGGAGTTTCCTTGATTACTTTGATTTTCTCTCTAAACTCCTGCATCTGTTGCAGAAATACAATGGGTTCTGACACATCTTTGAAAGCCTCAGCAATGTTAAAGGCCATCCGTTGCTCCTGCAAGATGGTGTTGAGTTTGTTGATCTCTGGGTCATATGCTTGCATAACAGCAAGTTTCATGGTCTCAAAGTCAGACAGAATTTCATTCTTCTTTTGATCCAGTGTGTGTTGTAACTTCTCAAAAAATTCCTTCACTTTATCTGAATCTTTAGTCAGTAACTGTAGGGATTTCCTCTTACTAGTTTCCAAGGTATCCAAGCGGGAAAGAGCATCTCCCCGACGCCAGGTCTCAAAGCTCTGGAAGAGGGACTCAAAGGCATCCCTTTCCTGAGCATAGGCATCTTCAATAGAACAGAAGACATGTTTGGTGTGCTCCCCACAAGTAGCACAGATCCCACAAATCAGCTGCATATCAGTCAGGCAGAAAATGTTGAGAGGCTGCCCCAAGTGTCCTTTGCATACTGGCATTTTGGGAGAGATCTTGATCTTGTTATACTTTTCCACAATACCCTTCAGGGAGTAATTAACCTGCAGGCTATTAATTCCAGTAGCTGAAGTTTCCTTACGGCATGTAGGACACTTGAATGGAGCTGGTCTCCACAAGGAATTCCGCACACTCCCTTCTAAGATACCTTCTAAGCATTTTTTGCAGAAGTTGTGGGAGCAAGGCAAAACCCGTGGATCATCAAACAGACTACAACAAATAGGGCACGTGAGATCTTCTTCAAGCAGCTCCATCACATCCTACCAGAAAAAAAAAAAATTTATTTTACTCCAATAACCATCACCACTAGGACTATGTAATAATTAGAAGAAACTGCCTTCACGTTAAAATGATTTTTCACTGAAATAACCAGCCAAACAAAGAAGTGAGAAATTTGGTAAGGGAATGCACACCAAAGCAAATTTAATCCGCTGAGACTAGAACATGCTCCTTTAATAGTAGGGCATCCTATACACAAGGCCTTTGTGTGGGCTTTCCAACAACAGTCTTTGGCTAAGACAAGACTCAGGACTAGGACAACTGCAAGTTGAGCCAGCAGGACCCAAGCAATTGTTTTAAAACAGAGCTGACTACTGACAAAAACAAGGCTATTCAGTGTCTGTAACAGAATGAGCTCTTTACTCTGGGCCCACAAATATGAAATGGTATGTTATATAAAAGAAAGCAGCACAGAAATATAAATCCAAACATGTACTCTCATGTAGACTTTATTATGAATTGGCATATTTTTGTTTCAAAGGCAAGATTATAATCTTTAAAATCACAGGTAAAAGCACAAGATGAGAGTTGCAATTCACTCTTCTAGGTAGAGAACTAAATGAGGTTTTTTATTGTTTTTAAACCACCAGAACAGTAACAGAAGCCATTTTGTATTACCTAGAATCATCAATTTTCACAATGTGGTGGGCAGAAACCTGGATGTCCCTCTTTCAGGGCATCTGTGAGATCAAAACTATTTTCGTAATGACACTAAGATGTTACTTGCTTTTTGCACCATGTCAACATTTGTACCAATGGTGTAAAAGCAATGGTGTGTAGACACTGCTGAAGCCTTAGGAGGGATCGAGCAAAGCTGTAAGAAGCGCTGAATTGTATTCTTCATCACCACCCAAATTGGGGTTGGAGTACCGGTTTCACTTAAGAATGTTCTTGATGCAGCAGTAAAAATTATTCATTTTATTAAGTCTTGAGCCTGTGTACAGTTTTTTAATATATTGCGTGACAAAATAGGCAGTACGCACAAAGCACTTCTGCATACTGGCAGATGTTGTCTGGAGAAAAAGCACTTAAGTGAGGAGCGGCAAGTTAAACCAGCTGCTTTTTTTCATGGAACACCATTTTTACCTTCTGAAAGAACAAATGATAAACTATGGCTATTCAGACTTAGCTACCTGACATTTTCTGGGGGAAAAAAATGAGCTTGCTACTTCAAAGAAAACAATTGACAGTATCTCTTGCTAATGAAAAAGGCTGGGTTTTATGTAAAAATTAGAATTTTGGAAAACATTTGATATTTATGAGCCTGACAGCTTCCCATTAATTAAAGACTTTTATGATGAGATGGGCAGTGATATTAATGAATGTGAGGATTTTCTGAGGGGAAAGGAGTACTGTATAATGAAATGTGTCAATATTTGGAGATCTACAAAACACAGTGAATACTATTTCAAGTCACTAATGCATGTTACAAATCAGGCATGGGTAAAAGATCCATTTGAAGTTCACAAAAGACCAACAGGTTCATAAACAATTTCAGATTCCATACTCCAACAAAGAAACTAGCACTTGCTGAGTTTTTGTATAGTATCACAAGAAGATTCAGGCCGGGAGCAGTGGCTCACGCCTGTAATCCTAACACTCTGGGAGGCTGCAGAGAGTGGACCGCTTGACCTCAGGAGTTCGCAACCAGTATGGGCAACATAGCAAAACTCCACCTCTACAAAAAAAATACCAAAAAAATTAGCCAGCCATGGTGGCATGCGCCTGTAGTCCCAACTACTCGGGAGGCTGAGGTATGAGAATCCCTTGAGCCCAGGAGGCAGAGGCTGCAGTGAGCCAAGACAGCACCACTGCACTCCAGCCTGGGCAACAGAGAGAGACCTTGCCTCAAAAAAAAAAAAAAAAAAAAGATTAAATTACCTGAAAAGGCTATTTAAATAATATTCCTTCCTTTACCAACTACATATCTGTGTAAGCCTAGATTTTTGTGTATTTCCTTTTCTTTTTTTCTTAAGAGATGGGGTGTCTCACTCTGTCACCCAAGCTGGAGTGCACTGGCATGATCATAGCTCACTGCAGCCTTGAACTACTGGGCTCAAGTGGGATCCTCCCAAGTAACTACAGACTACAGGTGTGCACCACCATGCCTTGCTAATTTTTAGTTGTAGTGTTTTTTGTTGTTGTTGTTTTGGTTTTTTTTTTGAGACGGAGTCTGACTCTGTCACCCAGGCTGGAGTGCAGTGGCGCTATCTTGGCTCACTGCAACCTCCACCTCCCGAGTTCAAGTGATTCTCCTGCCTCAGCCTCCCAAGTAGCTGGGCCTACAGGCACATACCACCACAAGCAGCTAATTTTTGTATTTTTAGTAGAAACGGGGTTTCACCACGTTGGCCAGGCTGGTCTTGAACTCCTGACCTCAGGTGATCCATCCGCCTCAGCCTCCCAAAGTGCTGGGATTACAGGCGTGAGCCACCGCGCCTGGCCGTGGATTTTTTTATAGACAGGGTCTCACTATGTTGCCCAGGCAGGTCTAGAAATCCAGCCCTCAGGCAATCATCCCACCTCCACCTCCCAAAGTGCTGGAATTACAGGCATGAGCCACCACACCCAGCCTTCTTCGTTTATTTCAACCAAAATAATATATTCCAACAGGTTAAATACAGAAGCAGACAAAAGACTCCAGCTGTCTTCTATTAAATAGCCATTCATTACAGGCCTCTATTGCAATGCCATGCTTCTCTTAATTTTGTTTTGGAAAATAGTTATTTTCCTAAATTATTTGTTAACTTGTAATGGGTTTATCATTGTTATTTTACGTATTTTTAAAAAATTGTTTTAATTTCTAATAGAGTAAATATTGACAGTACAAACATAAAGTTCTTGGGATTCTCTATTTTTTTTTTTTTTTTTTTTTTTTTTTTGAGACAGCTTTTTCACCCAGGCTGGAGTACAGCAGTGCAATCTCAGTCCCCTGCAACTTCTGCCTCTTGGACTCAAGCCATCCTCCTGCCTCAACCTCCAAGTAGCTGGGACTACACGCACGCACCATCACACTCAGCTAATTTTTTTTTCTTTGTAGTTTTTTTTTTGTAGAGATGAGGTCTCACCATATTGCCTAGGCTAGTCTCAAATTGCTGGGCTCAAGTGATCCTCCCACCTCAGACGGCCAAAACACTGAGATTACAGGCCAGGATTCTCAATTTTTAAGAGTGTAAAAGTGTCCTAAGACCAAAATATTTGAGATCCCTAATACAGGCAATACCATTTCTCAATGCAGGTTTATTATTTTTAATTCTTATTTTGAGAGACAGGGTCTTGCTCTGTTGTCCAGGCTGGACTACAGTGGCCTAATTATAGCTTACTGCAGCCTCAAACTTCTGGGCTCAAGCAATCCTCCTGCCTCAGATTCCTAAGTAGCTAAGACTACAGGCATGCACCACCACGCCTGGCTACTTTTTTTTTTGTAGAGACCAGGTCTTACTAGCTGGCCTCAAGCAATCCTCCTGCCTCAGCCTCGCAAAGCACTGAGATCACAGGTGTGAGCCACTGCATCAGGCCACAAGTTTATTTTAAGTATACATTCATCTCTATAGTTGTAAAACCAAAGAGTACTACATATTTCTACATTCAGTTTACTCAGGGATATATACACATATACACATATCACATTATCAACAATAACATATGACTTAATCGGTAGGCCATCTATAATAAAAAGTGAATACTTGGCCGGGCGCGGGTGGCTCATGCCTGTAATCGCAGCACTTTGGGAGGCCGAGGCAGGCGGATCACGAGGTCAGGACATCAAGACCATCCTGGCTAACACAGTAAAACCCCATCTCTACTAAAAATACAAAAAAATTAGCTGGGCGTGGTGGCGGGCACCTGTAGTTCCAGCTACTTGGGAGGCTGAGGCAGGAGAATGGTGTGACCCCAGGAGGCAGAGCTTGCAGTTAGCCGAGACAGCACCACTGCACTCCAGCCTGGGCGACACAGCAATACTCTGTCTCAAAAAAAAAAAAAAGTGAATACTTTTTTAACAGTAATTTCAACAGCCATACATGACTGGACTATATCTAGAAGGTAAACAGTATTTAAAGGACAAGCTGAGCTTGCAGGGTTAATTAGTTTATGGCTTTTTTTTTTTTTTTTTTTTTTGAGACTAAGTCTCACTCTTGTCACCCAGGCTGGAGTGCAATGGTGTGATCTTGGCTCACTGCAACCTCCGCCTCCCGGGTTCAAGCAATTCTCCTGCCTCAGCCTCCAGAGTAGCTGGGATTACAGGCGCCTGCCACCACGCCCAGCTAATTTTTGTATTTTTAGTAGAAACGGGGTTTCACCATGTTGGCCAAGCTGGTCTCAAACTCCTGACCTCAGGCAATCCACCCGCCTCCCAAACTGCTGGGATTACAGGGGTGAGCCACCGTGCCTGGCGTTTTTTTTTTTTTTTTTTTTTTTTGAGACAGAGTCTCACTGTCGCCCAGGCTGGGGTGCAGTGGTGCAATCTCGGCTCACTGCAATCTCTGCCGCCCAGGTTCAAGCAATTCTCCTGCCTCAGCCTCCCGAGTAGCTGGGATTACAGGCACCGGCCACCATGCCCGGCTAATTTTGTTGTATTTTTAATAGACACGGGGTTTCACCATCTTGGACAGGCTGGTCTTGGAACTCCTGACCTCATGATCCACCTGCCTCAGCCTCCCAAAGTGCTGGGATTATAGGCGTGAGCCACCGCACTGGGCCCTATTTTTTTGGGTTTTTTTTTTTTGAGACAGAGTCTCACTTCGTCACCCAGGCTGGAGTGCAGTGGCACAATCTCGGCTCACTGCAACCTCTGCCTCCCGGGTTCAAGCGGTTCCCCTGCCTCAGCCTCCTGAGTAGCTGAGAACTACAGGCGCCCACCACCATGCCCGGCTAACTTTTGTATTTTTTGCTGGAGACAGGGTTTCACCATGTTGCCCAGGCTGGTCTCAACCTCCTGACCTCGGGTGATCCGCCCACCTCAGCCTCCCAGAGTGCTGGGATTACAGGTGTGAGCCACCACGCCCAGCCAGTTTATGGTTTTATATTAGATTGTAAGATACATGTATTTATAATACATAACATAGGGAGAACTAAAGCAAAGATTATTCTGTCTCAAATTTAGTGTCATATTGCAAAAAAAGGTGTAATTAGCTGATTTTTCTGAAAAATCCTTTGTGATATGACAAATCATATAACCTCTGAAAAGCATTGGAAAGAGAATGGCTATAAAGACTCAACTTAGTTTGTCTTCTGAAAGAGGTTACCACACAGCTGTAAGACACACAAACTTTCAGAACAATGAAGTCAAACTTTTGATGATCTGCCAACCCCAGTCCTGCTCCACACTTTTCACTTCCATTACTATCATCTTTTGCCTAAGAATTCTATACAAAGGCCAGATTTTTGAGAAGGCAATAGAAACAGGAAAGTGGTAAGGGCAACACTCAATAAAAGAAACCTAATTTACTCATCCTTGCAATGTTAATACTTCCAGAGAATACTAGCCAAGCATATTAAATAAGAAGAAAACAAAGAATATACCAAGTGATTGGGTGGGATGAGGAGGAGAAAAAGGGCACCAAAGGCAAAGAGAAACTATGAAGAAAATTGAGGATACAACGACAGGGGCCAAGAAGAATTGTCAGGCAAACAAATGTGATCAAAAGTGAAAAGGAAAATGTCACACACAGGAAAACTTAGAAATAATAAACAGTCATCCCAAGGTCATGATCAACATACAGCTCTTAAAATGAACCAGAGGGGAAAAAAATACTATTTGGAAAGTATCTTTTTTAAAAAAATTGCATCAAAATTACAATAGATCCTCTAATTTCATTTTTAGTGATTTAACTTACAAATTTTGGTTGTTAAAGATTCTTACTTTCATTCACTTTAAAATCTAAATATTTCTGGCCGAGCGCGGTGGTTTACGCCTGTAATCCCAGCCACTTTGGGAGGCCAAGGTGGGCAGATGAGGTCGGGAGTTCGAGACCAGCCTGGCCCACATGGAGAAACCCCGTCTCTACTAAAAATACAAAATTAGCCAGGCGTGGTGGCGCATGCCTATAATCCCAGCTACTCAGGAGGCAGAGGCAGGAGAATCGCTTGAACCCGTGAGGCTAGAGATTGCCGTGAGCCATGATCACACATCCATCGCACACACACAAAAAAAATCTAAATATTTCCTTTTCTCTTCTTCCTTTCTTCCTTTAGTTTTATGCCTTCTCTCTTTTTTTTTTAGAGATGGAGTCTTGCACTGTTGCCCATGCTGGAGTGCAGTGGTGTAATCACAACTCACTGCAACCTCCGCCTCCTGGGTTCAAGTGATTCTCCTGCCTTAGCCTCCCAGAGTAGCTGGGATTACACGCGCCTACAACCATGCCAGGCTAGTTTTTGTATTTTTAGTAGAGACAGGGTTTCGCCATGTTGGCCAGGCTGGTCTCGAACTCCTGACCTCAGGTGATCCACCCGCCTCGGCCTCCCAAAGTGCTGGGATTATAGGTGTGAGCCACCATGCCCTGCCTATGCCTTCTCTTTATAATCAAAACTTTCTCTAAGACAAAACTATGTGACCACTTCCACAAGTGACTAATACCTGATCCAAGAAACCATGGTAGACATCTTTGTTGCCTCCAAAGTTTTGAAGGATAATGTAAGTTAAAGCCTTTAATATCATAAATAAAAGGTACTCTTCACAGCAAAATAACTTACAAAATCTTAAAGTATGGCTAACACAAAATCTGAAGTAATCAACCCAGCTTACTCCTTTGACATGAACAAAAAAGGATACATCCCCTCCACCTCTTTTTCGGGGTTTCTGGTTGTTTTTTTTTTCTTTTGAGAGGGAGTCTCACTCTTGTTACCCAGGCTGGAGCGCAGTGGCACCATCTCGGCTCACTGCAACCTCTGCCTCCTGGGTTCAAGCGATTCTCCTGCCTCAGCCTCCTGACTAGCTGGGATTACAGGTGCCCGCCACCACACCCGGCTAATTTTTGTATTTTTAGTAGAGACAGGGTTTCACCATGTTGGTCAGGCTGCTCTCAAACTCCTGACCTCAGGTAATCCGCCCTCCTTGGCCTCCCAAAGTGTTGGGATTACAGGCGTGAGCCACCGCACCTGGCCTTTTTTTTTTTTTTAAGACAGGGTCTCGGGCTGTCACCCAGACTGAAGTGCAGTGGCGCCATCTTGGCTCACTGGCAACCTCCCCACCAGCAACCTCTGCCTCCTAGGCTCAAGCAATTCTCTTGCATCAGCCTCCCGTGTAGCTCGGATTACAGGCATGCACCACTACCAACTGGCTAATTTTTGTGTTTTTAGTAGAGACAGGGTTTCATTATGTTGGCCGGGCTGGTCTTGAACTCCTCACCTCAAATGATTCACCTGCCTCAGCCTCCTAAAGTGCTGGGATTACAGGCGTGAGCCAGTGTGCCCAGTCTGTTTTGTTGTTTTTTTTTGAGGGAGTATCACTCTGTTGCCCAGGCTGGAATGCAGTGGCCCTAACACAGCTCACTGTAGCTTTGACCTCCCCAGGCTCAGGTGATCCTCCCACCTCAGCCTCATGAGTAGCTGTAAGGTACTACAGGTACATGCTACCATTCCCAGTTAATTTTTGTACTTTTTTTGTATAGATGATGTTTCGGCATGTTGCCCAGGCTGGTCTCAAACTCCTGAGCTCAAGCAATCGGGACTCAGCCTCCCAAAGTGCTGATTATACAGGCAAGAGCCACTGCACTTGGCCTCAAGCTAGTTTTTTTCCTAATATAGAAGTCAAAAAACTTTATGTAAACAAAATTATTATTCACTGTTCAAATTTCAACTTAAAGTCAGATTAAGCACATAAAGGCAAACAAGTTTTCAAAATTCATCTCTTCCTTTGAATGTTTCTGAACACTTAGAAAAGTCTTAAATTTTGAAGCACAAATACCAATTAAAAACTTCCCAAATGTTTTATACCAACAATTTTAAAAGCTGACAACTTTTTAGTTTCCAGAGAGGTGGTAGTAGACACTAGTTGCGGAAAAAAGTCAAACTTGTTCTCCTGCCATATTGATGTTTTCTAACATACTTTTAAATTTACATACAATGAAATTCACTTTTTGATTTACAGTTTTATTTTTAACAAAGTTGCATACCACCACTATGAGTTTATTTTTTTGAACAAATTGTCAAGCTATCCACAAACAAGAAGGATTACAAAAAGTGCTTTATCAATCCTACCTCAATTAGTATTTGGCAACAACAGCTTCTATAAATGAGAACCATAACACAACCACTAAAATAATAAAAATGGAAAAGCCAATACTTACAAAGTAAAGGTGTCATAATAGAGTTTATATATATGTATTGGACTTCTTCCTTCTAGAATTCTTTTAAGAGATCAACCCAAAATGATTATACTGCAGAAAGTACTCATTCATTCACTCTGAAACAAAAGTTCATTTTCTCCTTATAAAACCTATTAGTAAAAGAAACTTTCCTACTAAGGTTTTAAATTACACTGGCTGTTAGCAATATAAAGTTGTTCAAAATATTACCTATGTTTTTTGTTTTTTTTCATTTCCCATTAGGGAACAAAAAGAAAAGCCAATAAATATATCACGCTTTTATCTTAAGGATTTAACTCAAATTTCCATCCTGTCTTGAGGCATCTTTGAAGGCAAGAATTTCAAAACAGTACCTAAGTATCTATCAGGTGGCTAGACAGCAAACATTGAAACTCACTTCATAGACATTAAATTATGCTAAGCTTTACTGAACTGAGACAGCCACAAATGTTACTTTGAAATAATTCCTATAATAAAATGGCTCATTAAAAAAAATCATTTCCTCTCAGCACACTAGTTAATCTTATTTTCAAATAGTGTACTATATTCTCCCATCTCAGCCTCCAGAGTAGCTGGGACTACAGGCATGAGCCACTGCACCTTACTATACTGTAGTATGAGATCCATTAGGCCAGGTGCATTGGCTCATGCATGTAATCCCAGCACTTTGGAAGGCTGAGCCAGGTGGATCATGAGGTCAGGAGTTCAAGATCAGCCTGGCCAAGATGGTGAAACCCTGTCTCTACTAAAAATACAAAAATTAGCCGGGAGCAGTGGCAGACACCTGTAATAGCTGGGAGGCTGAGGCAGGAAAATCACTTGAACCCAGGCGGCAGAGGTTGCAGTGAGTCAAGATCGCACCACTGCACTCCAGCCTAGATGACAGAGTGAGACTCCATCTCAAAAAGAAAAAAAAAAAAAGAGAGAGATCCATTAATAAATGTTTCCTTGAAACTAAGTAAGGGTCTAATTAACAACTATTAAAATCTAGGTAGAGGATGTAAGAATACTTTAATATTCTTCTTGAGTTTTCTCTATATTTGAACATTTTCACAATAAAATGGGTGGAAAAACTAAAGAGCCAATTATTAAAAAACCATATTGAGTTTAGAAAGTAAAACTTTGAAAACATTAGCTAAATATAAGCCTCATAAGAAGTTTAATCTGCTGTAGTATGGTTTGTTTTTGTTTTTGTTTTTTTGAGACAGTCTTGCTTTGTCACCCAGGCTGGAGTGCAATGGTGCGATCTTGTCTCACTGCAGCCTCCTCTTCCTGGGTTCAAGCAATTCTCCTGCCTCATCCTCCCAAGTAGCTGAGATTACAGGTGCCTACCACCACGTCAGGCTCATTTTTATGTTTTTAATAGAGACGGGGTTTCGCCATGTTGGCCAGGCTGGACTCAAACTCCTGGCTACAAGTGTCTTCCTGCCTTGGCCTCCCAAAGTGCTGGGATTACAGGCATAAGCCATCATGCCCAGCCTATGGTTTCATCTTTCATAAATTTTTTTTTTTAATGTATTACTGGAAGTCTCTGAATCCAGACCTGTGAGGAGACTGACATACTTGTCTAGCTCTCAGTCTGTAACCTCTGACAAACCACTTATATTACTAGTTTCTCTCCTCATTTGTATAGCTATTTTAAAAGGTATATGAAAAGTATTTACAAAGTTTTTATTTTAAATACTCTGTATCAATGTGTTATTACTCTTCATTCTTTTAGAGACTGTCCCGGTGACTTATATGATCAAAACAGGACAAAGTAAGATACAGAGATCAGGTTTCAGATATAATCTCTAAAAATGAAAATTAATGTATTACACATAGCACCTCTGTGATGTATATGATTAAAACAGGACAAAGAAATATCAGATTTCAATACCTCTAAAAATGAAAATTAATATATTACATATAGTATCTAAAATAATTGTTATGTGGCTCTTGCAAACAATATAAAAGTTACCTATGTGTCCATTTAAGACAGTAAGTAACCAACCTTTTCTGGCATTATCCTAGAATAAACAGTAGTTAAAATTTCCAAGATATTTCTAGCAGAGATCCTGACAAGGCAAAATAGAGCTAGTACAGAATGTTCACTAGCTTGGAAAGTTCACCTACTCAGAAAGTTCACAAAGGGTTGTCAGACTAAGGTGAAATTCTCAGAAATATAAACCAGGTCACTCATTACCTCGCTAGTTCAGAGCACTAAGAAAAACTTTTTCCTTTTCCTTCATTCTCTTCTCCATACCACAGTTTAGCCTGGACTCTTTCCTGCCTTTTTTTTTTTTTTTTTTTTGGGGGGGGGACAGAGTTTTGCTCTTGTCACCCAGGCTGGAGTGCAATGGTGTGATCTTGGCTCACTGGAACCTCCGCCTCCTGGGTTCAAGTGATTCTCCTGCCTTAGCCTCCCACCAAGTAGCTGGTATTACAGGCACTTGCCACCATGCCCAGCTAATTTTTTGTATTTTTAGTAGAGACAGGGTTTTACCATTTTGGCCAGGCTGGTCTGGAGCTCCTGATCTCAGGTGATCCGCCCACCTCAGCCTCCCAAAGTGCTGTGATTACAGGCCTGAGCCACTGCACCCGGCCAGGTGCTGTTATTCTAGAAGGTATGATAAATAGTTTATAAAAGACACATAAAAGTAAGTTTCAGAGATCTGCTCATGTCTATAGTTAACACCACTGTACTGTACACTTAGAAATTTGTGTAGAGGATAGGTCTCATGTTAAATGTTCTTACCACAATTAAAACCATAAAATATTGACACCATACTGAAACCGAAGTTATCCATGCAACTAGCTTTTGTGTCTTCTTAAATTATAAAATTAATTTGTTTCTATTATAGAAAATTCAGAAAATAGAGAGAAAAAGCCACCCATAATCACATCAGCAAGAAATCACCACTACTATTATTTTGGTGTCTTTATTCCAATCCCATGTGTCCGTGCATGTGCACACATTTTAACAAAACTGGTAGCATAATACAATTTTGTATCCTATCCCCTTATTACATGCCTTTCCCCCATCATTATATGTTCTAGAAAAACATGACAGTCCATGTTGTGGATATGCTTTCTTATTGCTCATTTATGGGTTTGTTCTTGCTGCTGTGTTGTTTTGTTTGTGGGTTGTTGTGTTTTTTTGGTATTGTAACATTTAGGTAAACACCTTATAGAGAAAAGTCTTGCTCCACAGCTCTAATTACTTCCTTAGACAATTCCTTTAAATGTACTTCTGGGTCAAACAGTAAGGACATTTTTAAGGCTGTTGAAAAGATGACTAGGTTTCTCTCTAGAAACGGTTTATATCACTTTATGAACTCTAACCAATGATGTATTAGAGTGGTCCACCTCTCTATGCAGTTCCTAACCTTAAATAAAACCATACTTTTATAGGACTTAGTAAAAAACCAAGAATAAGACACACTTGTTACCATACCTACCCGAGTTTAAAATATAAAAGTTTAAGGCAGTTAACATTAGTCTGCATCTGTGTCTTACCAATATATATGTATAGGCAATAAATGGTAATAAAAGTTATGGGGTAGGAATAGAAATACTGGGCTTAAAAGCATCTTAGAAATCATCTAAACACCTAATTTTAGGAGTCAAAAAAACTAAGACACCCCCAGCACTCAAAAAGTGGAGACTCATCAGTTGTACACAGCAAACTAGGCATCACAGCCTGAGTTTTCTAATTCTTAGACCTTAGCAATATCTAGAAAGGGACTCAAAAACTCAGTATTCTTATTCATAAAATGAAGGAGTTTAATCATAAGCTCTCTAAAATCCCTTCTAAAATTTTGCAGTTTTTACAAACTAGGTTTAACAGGCTCTCTAGTGAAGGGGAAAGCACAGAACCTGCTTTTGAGTACCTGTGTTCAAGCACCAGTTTTATCCTTCATAAAATTAGGATTTTTATATCTGGGAATGGTGCCACACACTTGTAGTCCCAGCTACTCTGAAGGCTGAAGCAGGAGGATCACTTGAGCCCAGTTCAAGACCAGCCTGGGGAACACAGTTGAGAATCCCATCTCTTGGAAAAAAATTTAAAAATGATTTTTATAGTATTTACCTCATAATGAAATGGCTCCATTGCCTGGGGGATACACCCGTGGTTGTCTCGAGCCAAGAAAGAATTCAGGACATGGACACACACGAGGAGTGGGTTTAGGAGCGGAAAATTTAATAGGGAAAGGTTCCTCACGCTGAGAAATGTCACCCAAGAGAGGGTCTCCGGGTTTGGGGTGAAACGCAATCGATTTTGTACAGAGGCTTGAGGAGGCGGTGATTTACATAGGGCCCAGGGGACTGGTTTGACCAGGTGAATCATTTACATAGCCCGTCTAAAGACTGGCCCTCCCACCCTAATTTTTTGTTATGCAAATGTAGCTTCTACCTGGGGCCGCCATGACACCTGCACCCGTGGTTTTACCTAGTGATCGCCAAGACGCCCACATAGGGTGACAAGGAAAAGGGAGCGGCCCAGACGCCCATATAGGGTGACAAGGAAAAGGGAGTGAGAAACCCCATATTGAATGTACCTGGCTTCCAGATACAGCAGGCTACATTTATACATATAAAAGCTTCTAGCTTGCATATTTTTGCTTGCAGCTTGACTTTTCAGGGTTTCTGTTAGAAAATAAATGGTTTAGGGGCTTTTTTTTTTTTTTTTTTTTTTTGGTAGAGTCTGGCTCTGTTGCCCAGTCTAGAGTGCAGTGGCACGATCTTGGCTCACTGCTACCTCTGCGTCCCGGTTCAAGTGGTTCTTCTGCCTCAGCCTCCCGAGTAGCTGGGATTACAGGTGCGCGCACCCCCACGCCCAGCTAATTTTTGTATTGTTAGTAAAGATGGGATTTCACCATATTGGTCAGGCTGGTCTTGAACTCCTGACCTCAAGTGATCCACCCACCTCAGCCTCCCAAAGTCACCGGCCAGGAGCTGCTTTTTATTAAAGGAAAATTCCACCGAGAACTCTTTTACTCTTTCTAGCTGCCTAAAAGTAATTTCTTAACTCCTGTGTGATGTGTGAGAATTCCATAAACTACGAAACTATACAAACATAAGGTTTAATTACATATGTGCAAACTCTACACATTTAAGGTGTTATTTTGGAGCATCAGTGTATCAAGCAAGAAAAGGTTCTAAACTTGAACTGTGATTTCAAAGCAAGGCAAAACAAGTATTACATAAGGTATCAGGTACAAAGCAGTGTCATGAAAATGAGCATATCTGAACAAAAGCTGTGACAGAATTAAGGCCAGATAACCTATCATAAATGTATAGAATGAACAGAACAGCCCGGTTTTAGGAAAGGACTTCCCAGGGAGGTTTAGTAAGCCAGCTGGTAGAAAGGAAAAAAAACGTATTTTTAGGGAGGGATAGGGACGCTCCCATTGTGCAAGAAGGAAGTATAGCCGGTTAACAGCTCCATCAAGTTCTACTAGAAGGAGTGCCTATGTAAATGAAATTCTGCTTTTAAAGTGCCTATTATATAAAGGTCTCTAGAAAACTCAAGCCCTGTTCTACAAGCCCTAGCAGCCTGACAATTCACTAAGCATAGGAGAAGGGAAAAAAAACTAGGAAAAAAGTGTGGAAGCCCCTTTCTTCCTTTGTAATATGAATGTTTGGATATATTTAAGATAAATACCACATAAATAATTGCTAAACGTGAATTCTGTTTTTCTAAGTTTTAACAAAATATGCAAAGAACAAAGACCACCAATGAAAGTGGATGGGAACATACGTATTCTACACACAGTTCCATTTTGGAAGGTTCTAGAGCCTATTGAAATTGGGTGTTTAAAAAAAAAAAGATAACACAGGAAAATTATTGTAGTTTACCTCTGTCTCCTACAAGCTGATGTATTTGGCAGGGTTACTATTTCCCAGGGCAAAGCAGGTCTTTTTTTTCACGTTTTGACTAACGAACTAGAGGCTACTGCAAAGAAAGAAGAAAAAGAACAGTATTAACGCATTTATTTGCACAGCACCCCAATCTTGACCCTCAATTTTTTCAATCGCCCCCACAAATAAAGCCCGGCTGTTTAGACCTGGTGAACCGCCAGGAGCCTGGAGCTCTTTGTATTAAGCAGCTTCTCGGTTAGGGCGCCCTCCCCCGGCGCCATGCAACCAAACGCTGGCGGCGCGCTGTAACCTAAGGCCCACACCCGTCTTTTCTTTTCTAGGGGATGTGGAGACGCTGGTAGCGGGGCCAGGAAGGCTCCGGACGGAGCAGGTTTTCTGGACCACAGACACACTGCCCCGGCGCCCTCCGCAGGCCGCTCCTCCCCAGGCCCATGACAGTGCCCCGCTGGTTTCCGCCGCGCTGCCGGACTGGAGCTCAGACGGCCTTCGCCAGCCCCCCCAACCCACGCAGATCCCTGCTGACCTGGGCAAGTCCCCACCCTCGCTGAAGGTTCGAGGACCACCCCGCTTTCCCGAGGGGAGCCAGGCGGCGGGTACTTATCTCCGACCTCCGGCTAGTGGGAAAGGCCGCGCGACCGCCCGTCCTCCAACTACAGGCACCGCACGGTACGCGCCAAGCACAGCCCCAAAATGGACTCGCGGCTCCGGCTAGCTCCGCCCCCTTCCCTCTCCCGCTTCCCTCTCCCCTCCCCCTTCCCTCCCGTCCCTTCCCCCTCCCCTCCCCCTTCCCTCCCGTCCCTTCCCCCTCCCCTCCCCCTTCCCTCCCGTCCCTTCCCCCTCCCCCTTCCCTCCCGTCCCTTCCCCCTCCCCTCCCCCTCCCTCTCCCCCTCCCTCTCCCCCTCCCTTCCCCGTCGCCCGCCTCCGCCTGCACCTCCGGCCCCGCCTCCCCGTCCCGCTTCGCCTGTGTCCCGCCTCCCCGGCCGCGCCTCGCCTTGGCGGAGGGAGCCGGGTGGTGAGACTGCGTTCCTGCCGGCGTCTCCAACCGCCGCCTGCTCCCGCCGTCCACCCGCGCGGGCCGCCTGGGACGGGGAGGGCCGGGCTGCGGGCTTTTCTCCCTTCCAGAGTTCTGCGCGCGCCCAAAGCCCCCCCGCAGAGGCTGGGCAGCGGCTCCGGGAAGTGGACGCCGTTTGCCCAGACGGTGGGCTCGACTGAAGCGGCGCGGTCCCGGGTGGGGCCGCCCGGGAAGAAAGTCTCCCAGTTAAGCTGCCGTGCAATTAAGATGGTTGGGTTTGGATTGTTGTACTTTTTTTTTTGTTCGTTGCATTTTTAGGAACAAAAAAAAAAGCCCAACCCTTCACACCACTTCATCCGCATCTCAAGACCAGAAGCTGACCCCAGCGGCTCGGGGAAATGGAGCCCCGCACCGCACAAGGGGGAGGGTGGGACTGGCACCTCCGCACTGCGCGGCCTGCGGAGTCACCGATTCGCGTTGGGAGCGCGCCAGGAGCGCCAGGGCTCTAGCCGGGGGCTCCGGGCAAGGCGCAACCAGAAGAGGGTTCAGTATCCCCCATCACCCCCACCCCCAACCGTGACCCTCTTTCTTTGCGGGCTTTAGGCAGGACACCAGAGACCCAATTCTATTTAAAATTCTCTTTTAAGAAAAGGAACGCCTGTTTTTGCCTTTGGGGGGAAAGGATGAACTTTCAAATTGGCTTTAAATTATCCACCACTAACAGTTACTCAGTCGCTAACCTGACTATTCTGACGTCCACCTCCCGTTTGAGGACCTTGCCCAATAGCAAACGTACTAAGCACTTAACCAATGAACGGTGTGAAGGATGCAAACATGGATGATGAAGGAATGGCTCCTCCAAAATGTACGATCTTGGGAGAAGTGAGGCGAGTATAGAATCTCAGAACACGCTGTAGGATTGAGTTCGATCCCAGTTGAGGAAGTTTGGGTTTGGGGAGGAAATCGGTTATTTTGGAGAAATGGTATTCAAGACCTACCATAAATAGCAGTATAGCCCGTTGACTAATAATGCTTAGCCCAACCCCCGTAAAAAGCCCCTGGCCACATCCGTCTCCTGAGATTCCCACTTCTCTGTGTGCATCTCCCTTCCTGCTGTAAGAAACCTAACTTTGCCTTTGTAGAACACTTCTTTTAATTTCTGTCATTCAGTCTCATAACACTGTGTAAAAGAAATTATGATCTTCATCCTATATAGATGAGAAAACAGGTGAAGTGACTTTTCCAAGGTACAAAAACAAGAGGCAGAGCTGAGGCTAAAGGCAGACTCCAGATATGGGCTCTTTCTACAGCACCATAACTGTCAGTGACAAAACTGCACCCCAGTACCTTACTAAATTTAGTGTTTTTAGGCCAGGCACGGTGGCTCACGCCTGTAATCCCAGCACTTTGGGAGGTCGAGGCGGGCAGATCACCTGAGGTCAGGAGTTCCAGACCGGACTGACCAACATGGTGAAACCTGGTCTCTACTAAAAATACAAAAATTAGCCGGTCATGGTGCCGCATGCCTGTAGTCCCAGCTACTTGAGAGGCTGAGGCAGGAGAATAGCTTGAACCCGGGAGATGGAGGTTGCAGTGAGCCGAGATCGTACCACTGCACTCCAGCCTGGGCAACAGAGCAAGACTCCGTCTCAATAACTAAATTAATTAATTAATTTAGTGTTTCTAAAAAAACAAAGTGATCTGTAGAAACATCTCATTTATTTGTTGTCATTGTGTGTTGATTGATTTTGAGACAGGGTCTATCTCTGTCCCCCAGGCTGGAGTGCAGTAGCATGATCATGGCTCACTACAGCCTCAAGCCCCCGGGCCCAAATTATCCTCCTCCCTTAGCCTCCCAAGTAGCTGGGACCACAGACATGCGCCACCACGCCTGGCTAATTTTATTTTTTGTAGAGATAGAGTCTCACTATGTTGCCCAGGCTGGTGTCAAACTCCTGGGCTCAAGTGTTCCTCAGGCCTCAGCCTCCCAAAGTGCTGGGATTACAGGCGTGAGCCACCACACCCAGCCATATGGAAACATTTCAGATATCCTAATATTAAAATGATATTTCACAACACTGGACAGTTATTAACTCATGTGAAAGGAAAATCTTGGGGCCCCAAAATCACTAAGCTAAAGGAAAAAGTCAAGCTTCGGAGAACTGCTTAGGGCAAACCTGCCTCCGATTCTATTCAAAGTCACCCCTCTGCTCACTGAGATAAATGAATATCTGATTGCCTCCTTTGGAAAGGGTAACCAGAAACTCAAAAGAATGCAGTGATTTGCCTCTTATCTCCCTAAAACCTGGAAGCCCGCCCCCTGTTTTGAGTTGTCCCACCTTTGCTTCAAGTCGTCCCACCTTTTCTGGACTGAACCAGTGTTCATCTTACACACGCTGATTGATGTCTCGTGTCTTCCTAAAATGTACAAAACCAAACTGCTCTGACCACCTCGGGTTCTGACCTCCTGAGGCTGTATCATGGGCACGCATCCTCAACCGTGGCAAAATAAACTTTCTAAATTAACTGGGACCTGGCTCAGATTTTTAGGGTTCACACGCAAAACCCACAAATTATCCTTAATGTAATTATATAATATATATTTATGTAGTTAGATCTGGTTGGCGGTAGATACTAATACACTTTTGCCCAACTAAGTGTAAAACACATTAAATCTGTATAGCAATCTCTAGACTATTACACAAAATTAACTACTAACTAGAAAACACAGTATATTAAATTCTCTTAAGTGTGGAAAAATGGAGAAGGAAGAATAACCTTTTCTGTCCTCCCGTGGTCCTAATACACAGAACAGCGACTGGGAAACTGCCACTAGAAAAAGATGACTGTCCAACTAAAACCTGCATACACAGCTACATCCTTCCCTGGAAGAGCACAGTGGAACTAGATCCTAGTACAGATAGCACAGGGATTGTCAACATTCTTGTCACACTGAAATTTCCTTCTACTGATCTTCAAGTAAGTAACTAACAGCTGAAACTTGGAATTTATATATCAGCACAGCACGAAGACTATAGATATATCTAGTCTTATGTAAGTTTCATATTGTGTGATAAATGTATTGCCCCCCCCGCCCCCGAATGCCGGCCCCTCTGAGAAATATATTTTTACAGGGTAGCATTTCTAATATATATAAAATGCATAATGTTAAATAATGTTTATATATTAATATGTTATATACTAATATTAAATATAAAATATCCTGCATATTATATTTTTAATATAAAATGTATATTATTGCATTGATTTACTTCCTGGTGTTGTTTTCATTCCTGGGCCTTGACAAAGATAAAAACTTCTCAGCCTTCCTCCCCACCTACCCAGACAGAAATGATCAGATGTTCCATAACAAAAGGGACAGTGCCAAATTTAGTGTACACTGAAATGTAAATTGTCAGAGTGAGGAACATCTAATAACAAAGCCTGGAGCAACTGTGCATAGGGGAAGGGGTCTGGTAAGCCTCCCTAGATACAATGGAACTTTTTTATTATTATTCTATCCTTCCATTTAGCTGCCAGAGTCATAGATGCAAGCCCCAACATTCCCCAGTGAGAATTCCTGCCACTAAAAGACACTGACAGTGCAAGATGTAGAGAAAAGAGCATAGGCTTTGGAATCAGTTCTGCATCCAAACTCTAGCTCTGCCATTTACTAGTTGTTAAAGTTACTTAGCATCTCTAAGCCTCGGTTTCCTCATTTGTAAAATGGAAATCATGATACATTTGATCATGAAAATTAGGTAACATATAAAGCAACCAACATTGCATCTGATGTATAGTAGGTGTTTAATAAGTAATTGGTGCTGTTATATGCAAAAAGAAAACCATGCTCATTTGTAAGCATGATTTCCCTAGATTTGTAAACTTAGGACTCAAGTACAATAGTCTTAAGCAGAGCTAAACTGCCTATGCAGTAAAAGAAGCTAGCACCATAATTTCTGCTTTTCTGCATCTAGCCCAGGGTGGCTTTTCAAAAGCATATATCCCTCTGCTTTTATACCTCTTCCCCTGTGCTTGGAGAAAGGAGAGAAAAACAATAAACATCAAACTCAATGAAAGAAAGACCTTACTGTTTTTTGGGTTTTTTAAAGTTCTGTATTTTTGGAGAAATTGAACATTCAAATATTCCATTAAAAGGAAGGTAAAAATGTATTTATCACAAAACACAAGAACTTACCTAAGACTTGATGAAATTAAAGGGAATTAGTCCCTAGTTTGAGGAAAATTCCAGACTCTCTATATTTCAGTTGCACAGTGAAGAGTATGCATTAAATGGAGACAACACCAAGATCAGTTTCTTTGAAAGAGAATGAGAGACACTTAAGCAATAGTAAACTTGACGTTTAGTTATACTATTTCTGTAGATAGAAAAACTGTAAGAATAAAGTAAAATAGGTCAGAGGTAATTAAGGTAATACTAGCATATGCTTATAATTTTATACTCACTCAAATTTTATAATTCTCAGGATTGTGCTAGGCATCAAAGGTAATTCCCATTCGGCTAAGAGACACAAGGTTGGGCACAGTGGTTCACATGTGTAATCCCAGAACTTTGGGAGGCCAAGGCAGGTGGATCACCTGAGGTCAGTAGTTCGAGACCAGCCTGGCCAACATAGCAAAACCCCGTCTCTACTAAAAATACAAAAAGTAGCTGGGCATGGTGGCGGGCGCCTGTAATCCCAGCTACTCGGGAGGCTGAGGCAGGAGAATCACTTGAACCCGGGAGGCAGAGGTTGCCGTGAGCCAAGATCACACCATTGCACTCCAGCCTGGGCAACGGGAACGAAACTCCGTCTCAAAAAAAAAAAAAGGACACAAGTACTGTTACTAAGTACATAATAGTCGTTGTTTAAAACCCAAAATAAGTGATGAAGACAAGGCCAGAGGAAGGCACTAGAAGCATAAGGGAAGATTTCATAAGGGAGGTGGGTGGGAGTTGAACTGCATCTTTAAAAATCACAAGATTTGAAGAAGAGAAAGAGGAAGAGCTTTCAAGGTGAGGAACACACCACAAGCTCAGGGTGGAGATGAGGAGCATGGCCTGCTTTGGAAATAATGTTTGAAGCCAAATATTGAAATGGTTTACATGTCAGAACAAAGAGCTGAACTTCATTTTGTAGGAAGTGGGGAGCCACTGAATAATATGCATGAATGAAAACAAAATTTTAGAAAGATTGATCTGATGACTAGGTCCAAGATTTAAAGAGAAGAAATTTATTTATTTATTTATTTATTTATTTTGAGACAAGCTCTCGCTCTATTGCCCAGTTGCAGCTCACTGCAGCCTAGGTCTCATGGGCTCAATGGATCCTCCCACCTCAGCCTCCCTAGCCTACAGGTACCCTCTGCCACACCTAGCTAATTTTTGTATTTTTTTGTAGAGATGGTGTTTTGCCATGTTGCCTAGGCTAGTCTCAAACTCACAGACTCCAGTGATCTACCCGCTTTGGCCAATCAAAGTGCTGGAATTACAGGTATGAGCCACTGTGCCAAACCAAGAAATTTATTTTCATATTTTGAGATTTGTTATTGAAAATTACAGATTTTTAAAAATGCAATAACATATAAAAGTACATCATATATGGTTCAGTCTTACTGAACCATTTAATATAATATTTTGTCAAAGTACTCAATTTATAAATAAAATATAAAAATCATTAATTGTGACAAATATTTTCCTAAAATCTTCCAAAAGGAAACTATATATGTGTGAATACATATAATTTGCTTGTGTATCAATCATATGTATAATTTATCTTTCTTTTTTTCTCAGAGTCTTGCTCTGTCACCCAGGCTGGAGTGTAATGGTGCAATCTTGGCTCACTGCAACCCCCGTCTCCCGGGTTCACGCGATTCTCCTGCCTCAGCCTGCCAAGGTTTACAGGTGCCTGCCACCACACCTGGATAATTATTTGTATTTTTAGTAGAGATGGGGTTTCGACATGTTGGCCAGGCTGGTCTTGAACTCCTGACTTCAGGTGATCCACCCACCTTGGCCTCCCAAAGTGCTGGGATTACAGGCATGAGTCACTGCGCCCAGCCAATTTATCTTGTTAGAATGATTGTAACTGTATTCTGTAAAAGGCCGGTGTTAATAGATTGCTTAGCTACATTTTAGAGTATGCTTCACTAGAGCCTTAAAAATCATTACATATATATCCTCTGAAATGTATTATTGCTTTGATATTTTAACAATGATTAATTACATTCAATTATGACAATTAAATGTTTTTCTAAATTCCCATATATGTAGAATTTTATTTTTTACAAACAGTAACTTTATGAGGGCCTTAAGAAATGATTAATTTAGGCTGGGTGTGATGGCTCACGCTGGTAATCCCAGCACTTTGGGAGGCTGAGGTGGGCGGATCACCTGAGGTCAGGAGTGCGAGACCAGCCTGACAACATGGAGAAACCCCGTCCCTACTAAAAATACAAAAAAGTTAGCTGGGTGTGGTGGCGCATGCCTGTAATCCCAGCTACTCGGGAGGCTGAGCAGGAGAATCACTTGAACCTGGGAGGCGGAGGTTGTGGTGAGCCGAGATCACTCCACTGCACTCCAGCCTGGGCAACAAGAGCGAAACTCCATCTCAAAAAAAAAAATAAAAATAAAAAATAAATGATTAATTCAGCTAAAGACTAATAGATACTGTATATTTGCAATTGTTGGAGAGCTCGATTTGTATAAATTGTTTATTTTGAATCTTTCTGAGCTCACTCACCATTATGTGCTAATTTTTACCCTGAGAAGTGTCAATTATGATGACATTTTGGATTAGAAAACTACTTTCATCCTGTTTTATGGGAGATTTTTAGAGCATTTTTAGAGCATTCTATAAATAAGGATACATCATGGATAGGGGTTCGGCAGTTTTCAGTAGCTGGTAGATACCTGTACCTTAAGCACACTCTTTGTCTTAAATAAAGACAATAGACCAATGCATAGAATTTTTGTTCTGAGGATCTAGACTTTATCAGATACTTCCTATACAGCATTGCATAAGACATAGATGCTTCATTGTTTTTAACATGAGCCCAGTTGAGTCTCTCTAATATTAAAGCATTGGGTAATAAATGCCTTGTTAAAATGTGTTTATCTTATAATGGTCTTGTTTGTAACACTATCTGGATTGTTGCTAGAATGCCCCCAGATCTCCAGAAATGTGGAATTTGATCTAAAGCAACCCACACCCCTCCCAGTCAGGCAAAAGACACAGATAATTCAGAAGATGCTTGAAACTAATTATACAATATCAGTGCATTTTAAGCATTTTGTGAATGTCATTGGCCTCCATGTTGCTAACTCCAACAGATATTTTTTCAGTTCTCATTTTCCTTGATCTTTTGGTAGCCTTCAACTCTGAGTACCACTGCCTCCTTTTTAAAAGGCCCTCTTTTCCTCTGCCATTAGTAACACTAAACTCACTCCTGGCTTTTCTTCTTCAGACTCAGGAATACTTGCTGGGTCATCCTTTTCTACCCAGCATTTAAATTCTGGAATTCAAACCCTCAGTTTTAGGACCCTCCTAGGAGTTCAGTGATCATTTATTGACTCTTACAATCCCTGTCAAAAACACAAACTGTTTGCCTATTGTTACTCTATTTTTAAATGATGAAAACTGAATTTTAATACTTGAGAGGCATGTCACTTCTTCCTCTCCCACAATCCTTACTCTGTGTAGGCATTTGGGTTAGCCCTTGTGTTACCCGAGGCTCATACTGCTTCAGCAGCAGGGCTCCTGCACCCTTAGTTCCTTCCCTAACGAGGCCCTCACCAGCCACCTCCCATCCCCATCCTCCAACCATAGCACAACTGACAGTCTCAGGTGAGCTTTCCCAGATGTTTCTGGCCAATTAACAGACCCTGTTAATCATCTCATACCATCTAATACTGCTCTTCCATCATGCACTCTGCAGTTTGTTAAATTTATTTGTGTAATTATTTGATTAATGTTTGTCTCCCCACTTGACTATAAACCCCATAAGAGCTGGGATTGTGTGTGTGTGTGTTTGTGTGTGTGTGTGTTTTCTCATCATTGCATTACTAGCACCTAACCCAGTGATTTCATGAATGTCTTAAGGAAGTAAGAGTCTCCTATTTCACGGTGTTGATGTATTTCAGACTTCTAAAAATTTGCTGTTGAGACCAGCTGAAATGGTAAGTACTCTGAATTTTAATTTACTCAAAATAGGCACTTCAATACATTTTACTTTATCAAAACAAAGTAGCTTTCCATCCTTTCTTTACACAGCAAGGATTACCATACTCCTATAGTCAAACTCTTCCTAGAGTTTACACAGAAGTGCTGGTAGTCTTCATTTTCACAGAACAACATAGCATACTCTTAAAATGAGGAGAATTTCCTGAAGAGTCATCAGAGAATTATTATTATTATTGTTATTTTAAGACAGAGTCTCGCTCTGTCACCAGGCTGGAGTGCAGTGGTGAGATCTCGGCTCACTGCAGCCTCCACCTCCCGGGTTAAAGCGATTCTCCAGCTTCAGTCTCCCAAGTAGCTGGGATTACAGGCACGCACCACGACACTTGGCTAATGTCTGATGTGCTCTCACTAAGGTAAGAGTCTATTTATGCCTGGGAGATAGAGGAAGCCTACAGTCTGGAAGCCCAAAGCAGTGCTCAGGCCCAGTTTACTGGAGTATTTGTAGCAAAGTGATGCTTAATTCTCATTTGCTAGTGTTCTCTATTCATCCATTTTCCTTGGGGGATCTTGGGTGTGGTTGTGTGTGGCTACAGCGTAGGGACAAGATTCTGTCATCTTTGTGTTAGGCGGCTGTAGTGCCTTTTATTTTTGTTTTTGTTTTTGTTTTTATTTTTGTTTTGAGACAAAGTCTCCCTCTGTTGCCCAGACTGGAGTGTAGTGGTGCAATCTCGGCTCACTGCAACCTCCGCCTCCCAAGGGCAAGTGATTCTCCTGCCTCAGCCTCCGAAGTAGCTGGGATTATAGGTGTATCCCACCATGCCTGGCTAATTTTTGCATTTTTAGTAGAGACAGGGTTTCACCATGTTGGCCAGGGTGGTCTTGAACTCCTGATCCCAGGTGATCTGCCCGCCTTGGCCTCCCAAAGTGCTGGGATTACAGACCTGAGCCACCATGCCTGGCCTATAGTGCCTTCTTTTTTGTTTTTTTTTTTTTTTTTTTTTTTTTTTTTTTAACACAGAGTCTCGCTCTGTCACCCAGGCTGGAGTGCAGTGGCACAATCTCAGCTTATTGCAACCTCCGCCTCCTGGGTTCAAGCGATTCTCCTGCCTCAGCCTCCCAAGTAGCTGGGATTACAGGCATGTGCCACCATACCCGGCTAATTTTTTGTATTTTTAGTAGAGACGGGGTTTCACCATGTTAGCCAAGATGGTCTCAATCTCCTGACCTCGTGATCCGCCCACCTCAGCCTCCCAAAGTGCTGGGATTACAGGCATGAGCCACTGCACCTGGCCTTTATGGTGCCTTCTTAAGGTGAATAGCACCTCACCCTGATTTTTAACATGTAGCATTTTGCATTGCACTATATCTACTGAAGATGTTAATCACTTCTGCATCTTTCCATAGCTTTCAACGTGATACTTTTCAATGGCTGCATAATTTCATTAATACACCTAAATGTAAGGTGTATGTAAAGGAAAAAGACAGTGAAATCCTTGTGTGGTTATTCATACAAGTCCCTATTTAGGGAGCAAATGATTATGTGGGGCCAGGATATCATGGCTGTTAAATGACTGCCCATGTGACACTGGGCAGGGAGTGCCTCTAATTCTAGGCAGGCTAGAGATGATGTTTTTGGAACCAGGAGGGAAAAGCTAGAAAAAGTGGCATAAATATAGGAAAAGAATAGGAATTTCAAGAATTGAGTATAGTCTTAAATGTTGACCAAAAAAAAGTAAATTGAGCCCTGAAAAATGATAGAATTTTCCAATTAGGTTACTAATGATTTTACCAGCCTGGCCAACATGGTGAAACCCCATCTCTACTAAAAATACAAAAACATTAACGAAGTGTTGGCACACGCCTGTAATCCCAGCTACTCAGGAGGCGAGGCAAAAAAGTCACTTGAACCTGGGAGGCAGAGGTGATAGTAAGCCGAGATTGCGCCACTGCACTCTAGACCGGGTGACAGAGCAAGACTCTGTTTCAAAAAAAAAAGAAAAAAAAATCAATTATGTTACTAATGATTTTAGGAAAAGAAATTTTATCTCTGTTTTGGGGCCAGAGGTAGGGAAAGGGAAAGGGTTAAAATTAAGTATTTACTGGCCAGACGAGGTGGCTCACATCTGTAATCCCAGCAGTTTGGGAGGCTGAGGTGGGCAGATCACAAGGTCAGGAGTTCGAGACCAGCCTGGCAAATATGGTGAAACCCCCGTCTCTACTAAAAATACAAAAATTAGCCAGGCATGGTGGCACATGCCTGTAGTCCTAGCTACTCGGGAGGCTGAGGCAGGAGAATCACTTGAACCCGGGAGGCGGAGGTTGCAGTGAGCCGAGATCGTGCCACCGCACTCCAGCCTGGGCAACAGAGCGAGACTCCGCCTCAAAAAAATAAAAATAAAAAAAATAAGTATTTACTATCTGCCAGGGACTATGTTGGAAATTTTTCTTGCATTACCTCATTTTACAAGTCACAGTGGGGAAACTGAGGGTTGGAGTAGTTCATTAACCTGCCCACAGTCACATAGGGCAGGTTACCCAGGTCAGTCTTCATTCCACTGCAGTCAGAAGTGAATGAAGATTAAGGAAGCAGAGACAAGGAGTATGAACAATTCTTTCTGGAAGAATGATGGGGAAAGAAGAGAAAGGATTGATAAAGTATAGCGACAGGTAATCTCTGCTTTTATAATAAAAATAAAGCTCAGCTCCTCTGAGGTTGACACTGAAAAAGAGTAACTGCAGGGGCCAGAAGCAGAGAGACCAACAAACCCTGGCCCCTGCCCTGGAGATTCATCTTTCTCCCGAGACTCTCCCTCTGATGATCTTGGCTCCATCGAAGCCTCCTTGGGTCATTTCTTCCTTCATATCTGAGGTACAGGCAATGGGATGACAAAAGGCATTTTTCAACATCTCTCCACAACTAAGTCAAAGCTGAAAAGTTTAAAGGACTTTTCTGAACATGAGGGCAATGTTTCCCAACCTTTTGAGGTCATAGAAACTGCTCTGGACACCAGTTTAAATATACAGAATCTTGGGGGACGTGGATTTTGAAGGTCTGCAGTGGGAGCCTGGGAAAAGGTATTTTAAAGTAATACCAGTTACCCTTAAATTTCTGCAAGTTCTAGTATCACTGTGCTGGCAAGTAACAAAGAGAAATAAACACAGTAGCATAAAGCCTGGCATGTAGCCTGGCTCACAAAAAAAAAGACCTGCTTATAACCCCATTCTGGAGTCCTCACCTGCCCCTGCAGGTTTGATGCTATCTTGACACATGCTGGCTATTTTTATCTCCTAGGAAACAATCTAGGCCCCACAGATGGAGGCCCTTTGCCAAATTATAAGGTGGTGGGGGAGGAAGGGAAGAGGCTTCTTCACTCAATAATTTTTCCTTTTCTTTTTCTTTTTTTTTCCTTTTTTTTTTTTTTTTTTTATGGAGTTTCACTGTTGTCACCCAGGCTGGAGTGCAATGGCCCAATCTCAGCTCACTGCAACCTCCACCTCCCGGGTTCAAGCGATTCTCCTGCCTCAGCCTCCCGAGTAGCCAGGATTATAGGCACCCACCACCACACCCTAATTTTTTGTATTTTTTGTAGAGATGGGGTTTCACCATGTTGACCAGGCTGGTCTTGAACTCCTGACCTCAAGTGATTCACTCGCCTTGGCTTCCCAAAGCATTGGGATTATAGGCATGGGCCACCGTGCCTGGCCACTCAATATTTTTCAAAGACCAGGTTGTTAGTCTTTTTGTTTTATTTTTTGAGACAGTGTCTTGCTCAGTTGCCCAGGCTGGAGTGCAGTGGTGCAGTCATAGCTCACTGCAGCTTCTAACTCCTGGGCTCAAGTGATCCACCTTCCTCAACCTCCTGAGTAGCTGGGACTACAGGTGCATGTCACCAGGACCAGCTAATTTTTTTTTTAACTTTTTTTTTTTTTTTTTTTTTGTAGAGACAAGGTCTCACTAGGTGGTCCAGACTGGTCTCAAACTTCTGGCCTCAAGCAATCCTCCCACCTTGGCCTCCCAAAGTGCTGGGATTATAGGCATGAGCCACTGTGCCCAGCAGTTGTTAGTTCTTTACCAGCACATGATGTAAGTCTTCCCAACACAGACAAGGTCTAGCTTGGCCCGCCAGACTGCTTCTGCCTTGTTGTCCCTCCAGCAGTGAGTGGCAGAATGATGGCAGCCAGCTTTCTCCCACAGGCTGCTCAGTCTGACTACGCATTAGTATTAGGGAAGGTGACCATACATGTTCAGGTTTGCCTGGGAAGAGTCCTGATCACACCTTTGAGCCCAGACTCTCCTCCACTTAGTCTTTCATTTTCATTTATTAATTCCCAGTTTGGATGATAAATTACATAGTCACCCCGTCTGTGAACAAAAGAGCTAGAACAAAAATACAACTCCACAAAAGCAAGAAGTGGACTGCCAACAACTTAATAACTTCCATGGATCAAGGAAATCATGCTGTGACACCACACACATCATTTCAACTCATCCTCACAGCAACCCCACAAGGGAATTTTGGAGACATGAATTTTGCAGATAAGGAAAGTAACAGGGTGAAGTGAGTTGGCCAGGGTCATCCAACTATGAGGAACAGAGGTAGGGTCAAAGATCCATCTGCATGAGCCCAGCTCCTGCTCTAGATGGGCCTACCTGCCTCCTCAGGGCATGTGGTCACCTCACCCACCAATTACTGACTGCGTTAAGAAATAGAATTTTACCAAGAAAGTTGCTTGATTTCAACATGAAAGAAATACTCTCAATATTCATATTTTTCATCTTAAATTTGAAAGTAGAAATCTGCTTTCTGCAGCTGTGTGTCTAATTCAGCTCTTGTTTCTGTAACCTAGTTTGAAAGAAGCAACTAAAGAAAGAAACTTTGAAAGAAGCTTCCAAAAGAAGCAACTAAGTCTACAAAGGCACAGTTTGACTCAAATGGATCCAACTGATTAGCAAATGGAAAATAACATGGAGGAATATATTTTGCATGACAAGCATAGCAGCTCCAAGTCATGCCTAATGAAGCCAAAAATTTAAGTGCAACCCAGAGAATGGATGGTTCAGAATCTTTTTTTTTTTTTTGAGATGGAGTCTCGCTCTGTCACCTAGGCTGGAGTGCGGTGGCGCGATCTCGGCTCACTGCAAGCTCCGCCTCCTGGGTTCACGCCATTCTCCTGCCTCAGCCTTCCGGGTAGCTGGGACTACAGGTGCCTGCCACCACGCCCGGCTAATTTTTTGTATTTTTAGTAGGGACGGGGTTTCACCGTGTTAGCCAGGATGGTCTCAATCTCCTGACCTCGTGATCTGCCTGCCTCAGCCTCCCAAAGTGCTGGAATTACAGGCGTGAGCCACCGCGCCCGGCCCAGAATCTTTTTAAAATTTTTTTTTATTATTATTTTTTCTGAGATGGAGTCCGGCTCTGTGGCCAGGCTGGAGTGCAGTGGCACAATCTCAGCTCACTGCAACCTCTGACTCCCAGGTACAAGTGATTCTCCTGCCTCAGCCTCCTGAGTAGCTGGGATAACAGGCACGTGCCACCACGCCCAGCTAATTTTTGTATTTTTAGTAGAGACGGGGTTTCACCATGTTGGCCAGGATGGTCTCGATCTGCCTACCTTGGCCTCCCAATGTACTGGGATTACAGGCGTGAGCCACCGTACCCGGCCCAGAATCTTTGCCTTTTGTTTGCATAGTTTAATCTTCTAAACCAGTTGCTTTCCCAAAAAAGGTGACTTAAAGTCATAGCCTTTGTGTTCATCACCATACTCTCCATAGTTTTACAAATTATTCAGTTTATTTTTAAAAGGGGTAATTTTTAAAATTTTTATTTTTAATTCCGAAGCATTCCTTTTACTACATGCTCTTGAGGGAAAAAAAAAATCACACATAGTGATTGTGTGTGGTAGTGATTATGTGTGGCCTAAGTGGCAATTGATCAATACCCCAATCTCAAGCCTGTACATTGTTACTGGTTGACTGGTTGGTTGCCTGGTGGGCTTTTTGTCCTTCCAGATGTTTTTCTACCTTCTGCCTTTTCCAATAAAGCTTCCATTATAGGCGTATTTTCCTTCTTCCCTGCATACCCCACAGAAGGAAAGCTGCTAAAATCTCAGAGCCGGAAAGTTCCAAGGGGGCTGCAGCAGCCCCTCTCTCCTAGTTTTTGTTCACCCTTACTAAGAGCAAGGCAGCTCAAGTCAGATTGCTGCATGTGCATTTTGACTCCATCATTGAGCAAGTTCATTTATTCACTATTCATTCAGCAACATTTGAGCACTTCTCTCTTCCTCCATGGCCACCATTCTAGCCCATGCCACCATGATTTATTGTTTCTGTCTTTGATGCTGAGCCTGCCTCCCTACAGCCACATCGTCCTTCTACACAATCATATCACTGCTCTGCTTACATCCCTTCCCCAGCTTCCCACCCACTTAGTCCAAGTCCAAGTCGCTTGGTTGGGAGCCAACAGATTCCTACAGGTCTGCCATCTCCCCAACCCATGGCCAAGCCATCTCTGACTTCTGCCTGTGCGCTCTACTCTAGCCACATCGGCCTCCTTGCTATTCCTCAAACATGCCAAACTCGCCTCTTCCTTAGCACCTTGGCATTTGCTTTTCCCTCTGCCTAGAATGTTCTTCCTCCAAAGTCTACCTGGCTCACTCCTTCCTCTCCTTCAGTTGTTCTGCTCAGATGTCACCTTCGTGGGAAAGTCTTCCTGGCCATCCTATTACAAATGGTGGCCTCTCACTGCCACACAGCACTCCCTGGTCTCCTTTCCTGCTTCATTTTTCTCCATGCCACTTATCGCCATCTGACATACTTTGTATTTCTTTGATTACTGTCTCCTCCCACTAGAATGTGAGCTCTGTACAGAAGCAATATGCTAGCAGCTATAAGAGTGTCTGGCACATGGCAGGCCCTCAGTAAATATTAGTTGAATGAATGAATGAAGAGTTTGCATGCAGCAATGGGGAGCCAGATCAGGTAAGGCCTTGTAAGTCCTGGAAAAGACTTTGGGTTTTATTTTAAATATGAAGAGAAGCCATTGGAGAGCACATCATCTGATATACAGTTTAGAAAGATCACTCTGGGCTAGGAGTGGTGGCTCATGCCTGTAATTTCAACGCTATGGGAGACTGAGGCAGGAGGATCACTATAGGCCAGTAGTTCAAGGCCAGCCTAGCAGCTATGCACGGTGGCTCACACCTGTAATCCCAGCACTTTGGGAGGCCAAGGTGGGCAGATCACCTGAGGTCAGAAGTTCGAGACCAGCCTGGGCAACATGGTGAAACCCCGACTCTACTAAAAATACAAAAATTAGCCAGGCATAGTGGTGGGCGCTGGTAGTCCCAGCTACTCAGGAGGCTGAAGCAGGAAAATCACTTGAACCCGGGAGGCAGAGGTTGCAGTGAGCCAAGATCACACCACTGCACTCCAGCCTGGGCAAAAGAGCAAGACTCCATCTCAGAAAACAAAACAAAACAAAACAAAAAACCAGCCTAGGAAACATAGCGGGACTGCATCTCTACAAAAAATTAAAAATTAGCCAGGTGTGGTGGTATGCACCTGTAGCCTAAGCTGCTTGAAAGGCTAAAGTGAGAGGACCACTTGAGCCCAGGAGATTGAAGCTGCAATGAGCTATGACCACACCACTGCACTGCAGCCTGGGCAATAGACTTAGACCCTGTCTCAAAAAACAAACAAACAACAACTAAAAAAACCCACCCTGCCCATTGTGTGGAAGGAAGATGGTACTAAGGGTAAGAGTGGCCCCGGGGGACAGTTTGGAGGCTAATGCGACATCTAAGCAAGAAAGATAATGAGGACTTGAGCTAGGGTAGGAAAAAAGGTCATATTTTAAAAATATATTTTGGAGTTATAGCTGACAGAACTTGTTAATAAATTGGAGGAGGGGCCAAAGAGGAAAAGAGAAATGGAGGATAACTTCCAGGCTTGGGGCCTCAATACTGAATCTCCCTGAGCCTGTTTACTGTTCTGTAAAATGAGGGTAACTGGACCCCCCTCCTCACGGGATCTCTGTGAGGAAGGAGGTAGAGGATATAGACTGCCCATACTGACAGGCACATGGTAAACCCTCAGTGCACAGTAGCTCTTATCATTGCCCCAGTGATGACTGTATTTCCCCTGCTTCATCCATAAATAGGATTACAGAAATAACCACCCCATAGAGACTGGGGAAAAAAACTTCTTGTAGAGTGTACCCTCCCCTCCTAAGGGATAGACTTGTACTTTAACAGAATACTTAACAGTAGTGTTGAAACATGTTATTTGCACACAGATAAATAAAAGGATTCCTCACATTTCAAAAGAAGTGTAACGCTGTTTTAAGTAGTGTTTGTCCATTCAATACTTAATAGCAGGAGTAACTAAAAGCTGAAATTACAAACCCCTGCTGATTAAAAATAAATCAAAACATAAGATATAAAGCACATGTGAAATAATAATGATTTTTTTTTTTTTTGAGACAGAGTCTCGCTCTTGTCGCCAGGCAGGAGTGCAGTGGCACGATCTCGGCTCACTGCAACCTCCACCTCCCAGGTTCAAGTGATTCTCCTGACTCAGCCTCCCGAGTAGCTGGGACTACAGGCACCGTGGCACCATGCCCAACTAATTTTTGTATTTTTAGTGGAGACAGGGTTTCACCATGTTGGACAGGATGGTCTCGATTTCTTGACCTCATGATCCACCCACCTCAGCCTCCCAAAGTGCCAGGATTACAGGCATGAGCCCCCGCGCCCGGCCATAATAACGATTTTTTTTTTTTTAGATGGAGTTTCGCACTTGTTGCCCAGGCTGGAGTGCAATGGCATAATCTCAGCTCACCACAACCTCCGCATCCTGGGTTCAAGTGATTCTCCTGCCTCAGCCTCCTGAGTAACTGGGATTACAGGCATGCACCACCACTCCTGGCTTTTTTATTTTATTTTATTTTTTATTTTTAGTAGAGACAGGGTTTCTCCATGTTGGTCAGGGTGGTCTTGAACTCCTGACCTTAGGTGATCCGCCCACCTTGGCCTCCCAAAGTGCTGGGATTGCAGGGGTAAGCCACCGCGCCCGGCCGCAATAATGACTTTTTTAAAAAACAGGCATTTACTGCATTTTCGTACACTAGAAGCTAAAATACCATGCTGTCCAGTTCAAAACAGGACACCTGGCAACCCTGTTCCTAACAGCTTTCTGCAAAGCCAACACCCAGTGCTTTTCTGGCTGCATTGGCCTGTCCTCATTTCCCCCTGGAAAACTGGTTTTAAACAGTACAGATAACATTCTGCCTCTATTACAATTAGCAGCTTCTCTCACCAGGTTATCTAGTGTGGCAAGTGCTAGTGTGGAGTCACTTAGTATCTTCTTTCAAAACCTCCCAGTGGCTGCCTTCAGGTAGCATGTGAAAAGCTGCTCATGGGGAATTCAGCAGCTGCTTCAGGCCCTCCAGGGCGTTTCTTGCTGGCATCTTCTGCCTCACCAGATCGCCCTGATTATTAGTGATCTGGGCCCCCTACCTAATGGAAAACCAGCCACTCTTCTTCCCAGCCCCAACAGATATTGATGAGGGGTCCTTAAATCTGGGATCCTTTCCCCTCCTTGCCCAATAATTGAACTCCTAAAATCCTTTTACTACCTGGGAATCTGCAAAGACAACCTTGAATTTGAACTGGAGCTAGAAGGACTTCCTCCGAACGAATTTGCCCATAGATGACTCTCTGGTACATGGTCTCTGTTGTTCAACTTTCTCTATTCTGAAGTCTAGAATACACCCTTGCTTCTGAAAGTGGGGCCTAAGAACCTGCAGCCTCACCAGGGAGCTTGGTAGAAATCCAGAATCTGAGGCAGGATTCTAGACTTATTGGATCAGATTCTGCATTTCAACAAGATTCCCCAGTGACCCCCAGGCATCTTCAAATTTGAGAGGCCAGGAAAGTGCTCAGGCCCTGCCCTTCCCTTCCCGTTGGCTGGGGAGAATTCCTGTAATTTGCCCTGTTTACGGGTGCTTAATCTCCAACTTCACTGTCCTCGCTTTCCAAAGAATCCTGAGTGGCTTCCTTCCAACACCTTATCTGTCTTACCCCACGCCCCTGAAGCCAGGGCCTCTTTTCTTCAAGGCCACCCCCCAACTCATCTCAGGCTGAGGCTCCTCTCTTGAGGCCATATCCCATGGTAGCATTTCTTTGAGGGCTGCTTTTCTGCCGTTCTTCTCCCCAGGTAGGGCCTCTAAAACCGATGGAAGTGAAGTGCTACACCTCAGAGCTGCTTTAGCCCTTAGAGCTGGCCAGGGTCTGAGTGGGCCTCTCACAGGGCCACAGGACTGCTCTTTCCCCCAGCATGCCTAGAAGCTGAGACCACTCACACCACATGAACATGCTATCCTTGTTCCTCTTTCCTGCCAGCCTCAACACAACCAGAATACAGCCCAATAATGGCTGCCTACAAATGGGAGGCACCCAGGGAAGGGAGGGGGTGCTTATTAAGAACCAGCCTGGAGGAGGATCATGGTTTCTCTGAAACAAGAAGGAGGTGAGGGTTGATGCGGAAGGTATATTAGAAATGCTTCAAGCACTTGATGCTTTGAGGGTTTGGGGGTTTGAGTTTGGGTTTGTTTTTTAAGCTTAACAATGTGAAAAAGATGTCAAATAACTTTTCTGAACTGTGGCAATCAGAGCCTTGTCCAGAATCATAACTTAATGGCTTTTTGGCTCTCAATTTGATGGTCAGTTTGGCTAACCAACACTTTTTACTTCTGTGTTATTTATTACACAGTTGATCCCCCCCATAATATGTTAAAAGCCTACTTCCAACCTATTAAAATGTACCCTTGGAGTGCTGTCCAGATTCACCATTAAAATAGTGTCTTTCCAGTCTTATGTATTTTATTCAGCAGTTGCTACAGTACTTTTTTTTTTTTTTTTTTTTTGACAGGATCTCATTCTGTTGCCCAGGCTGGAGTCCAGTGGTGTGATCACAGCTCACTGAAGCTTTGACCTCCTAGGCTCAAGCTATCTTCCTGCCTCAGGCTCCTGAGTAGCTGGGACTATAGGCACATGCCACTATACCTGGCTAATTTTTAATTTTTTGTAGAAACTGGGTCTCGCTATGTTGCCCAGGCTGGTCTCGAACTCCTGGGTTCAAGCATTCCTGACACTTTGGCCTCCCAAAGTGCTGGGATTACAGGCATGAGATGCCATGCCTGGCCATATTTTTATTTTTAAATCTTTCTATTTAAATAAGGAGAGGGAGAGAGAGAGAAAGCTCTAGGTGCATTTTTTCCAAATGGACACCTTGCCATGTTTTCAACACACATCTAAAGCCTGAATTGAGAGTATAATTTTTCTGTAGATACATCACCTTGAGGAATTTTATAAACTTCAGTTTCCTCATCTGAGAAATGAGGTAGTTGGATTAGATGAACTGGCTCATCAAGTGAGTATAAGGAGCCTTCCAAATTTAAGAATTATTAACATTTCCCGGAAGACTAACCAGGCAATTTTTCTTCTTTAGGTTTGACTTTCTGAGATGTCATGGCTTAGTATTCTTTAAGCAAATTCTGGAATGTTCTTGTCCCTTTGGAATAATTGTAATGTGGATTTGTTCTGTGCAACTGATGATATTCTAATGTGTTTGGGCAGGTTTAAGTCTAAATTTCCAAAGTCTCACACCTGTGGTTTTACCAAAAAGGTACTGCTCAAGGAAACCAGTGATGGGCAAAGGATGCATGGTATAGCTATGATGCAAGAGCGCCCTCTGCAGGCCATGCGAAGATGAGTCTCTTTCTTAAAGGGTAGCTTTTCCGCTCTTTGTGTAGAGTACAACCCTTCCCTTCCTCCTGTAGCATTCTCATCAAGAAACATTTGTTTAGTGCTTACCCTGAGCTAGGCACAGTGTGCTTAGGGCTGGGAACACAAAAATAAAAGCATCCTAGGCTTAAAGGATCTCACGGTCTAATGGGGTACATCCCAATCAGATCATTATAATGCAACCTGAGAGGTGTGTCACTGGAGCTGTGCCTCATGTCCCCATTAGTTTGCAATCACAAGTTGCACACAAGAGCCGAAATCAAACTGTACAGTACAATGCTTTTTTGTTAGGAGAGAAGGACTGGTGACTCACCCTAGCATTTTCTCTTTGCACAGAAACAGATGCCCTGCCCAGAAGCAACACGGCTAATGGGTGCCACCGTGGAGACCCAGGCAATCTGAGAGTAGTCCTGACAGCCAGACCTCCAGGGTGGAAATGGGAAGGTCTACAGAGAAAGGTCAGGATTTAACAGGGAAATGGAGGAGGGCAAGAACGGGGGTCAGGAGGTATCTACGCATTTTGATATGAAATTAAGAAGTTCATTTAAAATATACAACCAAGGCCCGTGACACTTTTTGTAACAAGATTCTAGCTTATCTTCCCACTAGATTTTGTTGGACTTTTTTCAAATTGTATCTGATTGTGTTTTTCAAACTAGGCCAGGAGGGCCCCTCAACTTCTAAAATACAAAAATCCTTTCTGCTCCTCTTTTCAAATCTTCTCAGATTCTGGGCACACCCAGAAATTCCATGTGCCTTTTTACTCCCTTAATCCTGTTAACTTTTTGTCTCTTCTTAGCAATGACTTCCTTTCATTTTAGAGAAAGTTCTGCTGGTAACATACTATATAAGCCAGGAGAGAAAAAGAACTTGAAAGAGGAACACATTTTTCTTCATTTTCTTTTTTCAAAAAAGGTAAGGGAAAAAAATAAAGGAAGTGGAGAAATATACTACTCAGTACAGTTGTCAAACAAATTTCTTGGAACCATGGCCTACAAGAATACCTATCTTAACTGCATTGCACTAGAAACCACATTTTCATATTCCTTTTGTGATAATTCTAAGATAATGAATTAGATGTTAGCCATTGTTTTCCAGAATAGAATTTCTGGAGTTACTGGTAGTTCAGGGAATTTTAGTCACAAGATATATATTTTCTGTACCTTTGTGTGTGTGTATATGTGTGTATGCATATATACTTATATACATGCACATATATACACATACACACAAACATACATGTGCTATAGCTTTTGAATGGAGATATATGTGTGTGTACACACACACACATTCATTCATTCATTTATATCATACAGCTTCTCTGAAGAGCAACAGGAGAAAAATGCAGGAAATATAAAGGCAACCTGGGGTCAGTCCTATGCAGTGAGCTCTTTGAGGTCTCCATCAGAAATAAAAGATTTCAGTCTTTTTTGGCTGGGCACAGTGGCTCACACCTGTAATCCTAACACCTTGGGAGGCCAAGGTGGGAGGATTAACAAAAAATACAAAAATTAGCCGGGGGTGGTGGTGGGAGCCTGTAGTCCCAGCTACTTGGGAGGCTAAGATGGTAGGATCACCTGAGCCAGGGAGATGGAGGCTGCGGTGAGCCATGATCGCACCACTGCACACCAGCCTGGGTGACAGAGTGAGACCCTGTCCTAAAAAAAAAAAAAAAATCAATCTTTTCATAGTTATTCAAATTAAAACAACAAAATAGAGATGTGAAGACTTGGCTCAGGAAGATTCAGTCATCTCAACAATCACTGTAAAGAACTGCCATCAGACTCCTTTTGACTCTAAATGGCAAAGGATACCAACACCGTTCTTCCTAGGAAGCTAATCTATAGTTAAAATAGGCACATTGCATAGCTCTGTGTATCTACAGTGTTGTAATTGTCTAACAGAGTGGAGATACTAAATGTACTCAGTGCATAAAACATATTTTATTTAAAATAGAGAAGAAATTCCTGAGGGAACAATAAAATCAAGGATGTTACAGTAATTTCATGAGCCATCCAGATATAATTACCAACAAATAAAAAGAAAATATTTCATAATGCTCTGTTTTATTTAAATATTGGCTTATAAGGCATTGTTCTGTTATTTTCTTTGGTTAAAACAAAGTTTTTAAAATCAATATCTCATACTTGTTAGTATGTATTAGTGGGAAACCTTTATAATAAAGTAATTTTATGTGCAAAAGCTGCCTAGTTTCCAGCTCTGGGGCATTCTGGGAGCACAAACCTCAGGGGCATCATTATGGCCCAAAAAACCTGGGGATTGAGTTGACGGGGCTTTACCCAAGAGGGCCTAAAACAACACAGTTAAAGATGGAGAAACAGGCCGGGTACGGTGGCCTCCCACTTTGGGAGGCCAAGGTGGACAGATCACCTGAGATCCGGAGTTCGAGATCAGCCTGACCAACATGGAGAAATCCTATCTCTACTGAAAGTACAAAATTAGCCAGGTGTGGTGGCACATGCCTGTAATCCCAGGTACTCAGGAGGCTGAGGCAGGAGAATCGCTTGAACCCAGGGGGCAGAGGTTGCAGTGAGCCGAGATCACGCCATTGCACTCCAGCCTGGGCAATAAGAGCCAGACTCCATCTCAAAAGAAAAAAAAAAAAGATGGAGAAACAGAAGCCCAGGGTTCAGCTATTAAGAGAGGCCTGGCAAGGGACAGTCAATAATGGGAGAACAGTAGGGGTTAGAACCTAGATGCTGAGAATAAGATAAAACAAGGCTTCACAAGGCCTGAATCAACTAGAACTAAGTTTAAAACTAAAGGTATGGATGAGAAGATGTGCAAGACTATTCCTTGTCCCTCTTAAATTAGCAATTTAATTTACACTGAGAAATGTATGGCCATAAGGGACCAAAATAATAATAATAATGTTGACATGATTGCCTTTTTTTTTTTTTTTTTTTTTTGAGATGGAGTCTCACACTGTCACCCAGGTGGTGTGCAGTGGTGCGATCTCGGCTCACCGTAACCTCTGCCTCCCAGGTTCAAGCAATTCTCCTACCTCAGTCTCCCAAGCTAGGATTACAGGTGCCCACCACCACACCCAGCTAATTTTTTTTATTTTTAGTAGAGACGGGGTTTCACCAGGTTAGTCAGGCTGGTCTCGAACTCCTGACCTCAAGTGATCCACCCGCCTCAGCCTCCGAAAGTGCTGGGATTACAGGCGTGAGCTACTGCACCCGGATTGGCCGATTTCCTTCTCAAATTCTAGACATGTGGTGTGACAGCTCTTAATCACAAGCTATTTTATGGGTTTACCTGACAAAGCACTGTTACAGAGACTAGAAATACCCAAAGAAATACTGCATCCTCTCCGCAGACCTACATGGGAATCAGAAGGTGGACTGCTGAACAACAGATCAGCACAAGAAGTTCAAAGAATGAAGTTGCAATGTCATTAGGCTATGATAGCTTAGGCATCCATCTGACTATTGGAGTGTCTTATTCCCATACAGCATCTATATTAGGGCTAGATTTGCCACTGGGTCCCGAAATGCTGGCAGTCCTTTGGTATTCAGAGCTGTAAAAAAAGAGGGAATCAAAAAGACTAGGAGTTCATTTCGACAGCCTTGGCAATGTATAGGATTTTGCGATTTTCTTTTGTAAATTGGAGATTCTTTTTTTCATGCATAAAACATTTTTCATAGAACTGTAAAAAGCTCCCAGACCCTTGGTGTGGGGCCTATACTATTCAATGGATAAACTGGCCCTGTCTGTCGTAGCCTCAAAGATGTAGGAAACAGCATTCCTGATAGAATTAAGGGAGTTGGAGGTGCTAGTTACTGGGAATAAGCCACGATGGAAGCTCCATGGGAGCAGAAACAAAACTGTATCCCCAGCACCTACACAGGGCCTGGTTCCTAGTAGGGAAAGGTAAATATTTGAAAATGAATGAACAAATTACTAGATAAACCAGAAAGTGAAAGTAGAAGGGAGATGAGATAACTAGATTTAAGTAAACAAAACCTCAAGAAATCAGAATTCAAGAAATTATATCAAGTATAAAAGGCTCTAGCAGGCTGGATGTGGTGGCCCACGCCTGTAATCCCAGCACTTTGGGAGGCCGAGGCGGGTGGATCAAGTTCGAGACCGGCCTGACAAACCTGGTGAAACCCTGTCTCTACTAAAAATACAAAAACTTAGCTGGGCATGCTGGAAGGGGCCTGTAATCCAGCTACTTGGGAAGATGAGGCAGGGGAATCACTTGAACCCGGGAGGTGGAGGTTGTGGTGAGCTGAGATCACACCATTGCACTCCAGGCTGGGCGACAGAGTGAGACTCCACCTCCACCCCCCCAAAAAAAATAAAGGCTCTAGCATCTGGGAACCAGAATACAGGTCTAATCTTTCACAGTTCCTGCTGACCTAGGGTAGCATCACATTTCTAGACATTTCCCCAATATATTATTGTGAAAATTTGCAAACATAGAGCAAAGTTGAAAAAATTTTATAGTGAACAGCATATACCTACCATGTAGACTACCACTAACATTTCACTATAGTTGGCTTATCACATGTCTGTACCTTTCTCTAAGCATTCGTCAATCCCTGTTTTTTTTTTTTTTTGGACGCATTTAAAAGTAAATTGTAGACATCAGTAGACTTCCCCCTAAATAACTCAGCATGTATATCATTGACTAGGTTAAATATTTGTTGACTTTTTTCTTTTGAAGTAAAATATGTATACAATGAAATGTATAAATCTTATGTGCTTGTGTGTAAATTTCCAAGTTTTAATAATAATAAATGCCTATACCTTTGTATCCCAAATTGCTATAGAGACATAGAACATTACTGTCACTTCAGAAATTTCCTTTTTTTTTTTTTTAATTGAGACGGAGTCTTGTTCTGTCACCCAGGCTGGAGTGCGGTGGCACAATCTCGGCTCACTGCAGCCTCAACCTCGGGCTCAAGCAGTCCTCCTGCCTCAGCCTCCAGAGTAGCTTTTTTGTAGAGACAGGGTTTCACATTGTTGCCCAGGCTGGTCCTGAACTCCTGGGCTCCAGTAATCTGCCCACCTCTACCTCCCAAAGTGCTAGGATTATAGGACTGAGCCACCGCGCCCGGCCCCATAATTTTTTTTTTGAGACGGAGTTTTGCTCTTGTCGCCCAGGCTGGAGTGCAATGGCTTGATCTTGGCTCACTGCAACCTCCGCCTCCCGGGTTCAAGTGATTCTCCTGCCTCAGCCTCCCAAGTAGCTGGGATTACAGGCATGCTCACCACACCTGGCTAATTTTGTATTTTTAGTAGAGATGGAGTTTCTCCATGTTGGTCAGGCTGGTCTTGAACTCCCGACCTCAGGTGATCCGCCCACCTCAGCCTCCCAAAGTGCTGCAATTACAGGCATGAGCCACCACACCCAGCCGATAGGCCCCATAATTTTTTTAAGTCTTTTTTTTTTTTTTTATTGCTGGGGGTACAGGACAAGGACAATAAAAATGTTGAAACTTCAATATATTCTGATTACAGCTTAAAATAGCTCAGGACAACTTGCAGGAGGTGTTACATCGGGGAAGCTATCATTGCGGGAGGTATTATACATCATCTTAAGAAATTATCTCAGGCCAAGCACAGTGGCTCATGCCTTTACTCTGGGAGGCTGAGGCAGGAGGATTGCTTGAAGCTAGGAATTCAAGACCAGCCTGGGTGACATGGCGAAACCCTGTCTCTACCAAAAATACAAAAATTACCCCACCATGGTGGCACATGGCTGTGGTCCCAGCTACCTGGGAGGCTTAGATGGGAAGATGGTTTGAGCCTGGGAGGCAGAGGTTGCAGTGAGCTGAGATTGTCCCATTGCACTCCAGCCTGGGCAACAGAGCCAGACCCTGTCTCAAAAAAAAAAAAAGATCTCAAGTAATGAGATCTAGGAGAATGATTACTTGCTTACTTGCTATTCTCAAACTTCAGTCTCCAGTTGAAGAAAAGGCAAACATAAACATAGAGCCTCAGCAAACCTCTTTCCTGTTTCACATGCAACCTCCATTGACAGACACTCAGAAGGAACAGTGCTCACTGACACCCCCACCTTCTGTCCTATAACTCAAATGGCCTAGGGGCCTGCGACTGCTGGGCTCTAGACTGCTCTGGGGAGCTTTCTGTACTTTTTCTAATGCCTAGGCAAATTCAGTTCTTAAAACCAACAAGCCAATAAGTCTTTGTTCCCCTCAAATTATGTTTGAAGCAATTCAAAGTGCTAAGTATATATCTTAATAAAATAAAATTTATATTACCAGATTGGATCTTTATGTAATGAGCAGTTTTTTGTTGTTGTTGTTGTTTTTAATTGAGATGGAGTCTCGCTCTGTCGCCCAGGTTGGAGTGCAATGGTGCAATTTCAGCTCGCTGCAACCTCTGCCTCCTGGTTTCAAGCGATTTTTCGTGCCTCAGCCTCCCAAGTAGCTGGGATTACAGGTGCCTGCCACCATGCCCACCTAAGTTTTTTGTTTTTTGTTTTTTTTTTGAGACGGAGTCTCACTCTGTCGCCCAGGCTGGAGTGCTGTGGCGTGATCTCGGCTCACTGCAAGTTCTGCCTCCCGGGTTCACACCATTCTCCTGCCTCTACCTCCCAAGTAGCTGGGACTACAGGCACCCACCACCACGCCCGGCTAATTTTTTGTATTTTAAGTAGAGACGGGGTTTCACTGTGTTAGCCAGGATGGTCTCCATCTCCTGACCTCGTGGTCCGCCCGCCTCAGTCTCCCAAAGTGCTGAGATTACAGGTGTGAGCCACCGCGCCCAGCCAATGAGCAGTTTTCTATGCAACATTTCAGATGCAGCTTCTGGCTTTAGAACGTGGAACTTCAGTCTCATCTGTGCAGTACCTGGACATTGTGATATCATTAAAAAATACCGTATTAAAATACACTTTTAAAACTTTTATTATGGAAATTTTCAATCACACACAAAAATAGAATAATCAATCCTCCTGTACCCATCACCCAGCCCCAATAATGATCTTCTTAGGAAAATGCATTTTAAGATTCACCCATGTTTTTGTATGAATCAGTAATCTGTTCCTTTTTATTGCTGAGTAGTATTCCATTATATGGATTATCACAATTTATCATTTTCAATTGCTCATTTTGGGAAAATTATGTATAACTAGTCATATACATGTTTTTGTATGAATGTAAGCTTTCATTTCACTTGGATAAATATCTAGAAGTGAGATTGCTGGGTCACATAAGTATATGCTTAACTTTATAAGAAACTGCCAAATTTGTTTTTCCAAAGTGGCTGTACCATTTTGTATTTCCACCAGCAATGAATGACTCTGTTACTCCACATCAAGGCCAATATTTTGTATTCAGTTCTTTATTTTAGCCATTGTAATAGGTGCATAGTGGTATCCCATTGTGGTTTTAATTTGCATATCCTTCATGACTAATGATATTGAATATATTTCCCTATGTTTATTTGCCATCCATACATCTTCTTTGGCGAAGACAGACATTTGCACAGTTTTAAGTTTAATTATTTGTTTTATTATTGTTATGGCTAAAGAGTTCTTTATATATTCTAGATACAAACTCTTTATTGGATATGTGATTTGCAAATATTTTCTCCTTGTCTATGGCTTGTATTTTCATTCTCTTCACAGATTTTTATACAAAGCAAAAGTCTTTTTTTTTTTTTTTTGAGACACAGTCTCGCACTTTCACCCAGGCTGGAGTGCAATGGCGCAATCTTGGCTCACTGCAAACTCCGCTTCCTGGGTTCAAGTGATTCTCCTGCTTCAGCCTCCCAAGTAGCTAGGATTACAGGCGCCTGCCACCATGCCCAGCTAATTTTTGTATTTTTAGTAGAGATGGTGTTTCACCATGTTGGCCAGGCTGGTCTCGAACTACTGACCTCGTGATCCACCCGCCTCAGCCTCCCAAAGTGCTGGGATTACAGACATGAGCCACCATGCTCAGCCCACAAAAGTCTTTAATTTTCGTAAAACTCAATTTCTCATTTTTTTCTTTGATGGGTTGTGCTTTTGGTGTCATATTTAAATACTCATAGTTGGCCGGACATGGCTTACGCCTGTAATCCCAGCACTTTGGGAGGCCAAGGAGGGTGGATCACCTGAGGTCAGGAGTTCGAGACTAGCCTGGGCAACATGGTGAAACCCCGTCTCTACTAAAAATACAAAAATTAGCTGGGCCTGGTGGCGTATGCCTGTAATCTCAGCCTCTTGGGAGGCTCAGGCAGGAGAATCGCTTTAACCCGGGAAGCGGAGGTTGCAGTGAGCCGAGATCACGCCATTGCACTCTAGCCTGAGTGACTAGAGCGAAACTCTATCTCAAAAAAACAAACAAACAAACCTCATAGTCAAACTCAAGGTCTCTTACACTTTCTCCTAGACGTTTTATAGTTTTATATTTTATATTTAGGTCTATAAACCACTTTGAAATAATTTTTGTATAAGGTATGAAGTATGTGTTGAGGTTCCTTTTTTGCATATGGATGAAGAATCATTCTAGCACCATTTGTTGAAAAAACTGTTCCTTCTCTATTGAATTGCCTTTGAACTTTTGTCAAAAAATCTGTTGACTATATTTGTGTAAGTTTAATTTGGGCCGTTTATTCTGTTTAATGTATATACGTGTCTATTCTTTCAACAATACCATGCTGTCTTGATTACTATAGCTTTACAGTAAGCCTTAAAGTAGTGTGGGTCCTCCAACTTAGTTCTTTTGTTGTTGTTTTATTTAAAAAAAAAAAAATTGGGCCAGGTGCATTGGCTCATGCCTGTAATCCCAGCAGTCTGGGAGGCCAAGCTGGGCGGATCGCTTGAGGGCAGGAGTTTGAGACCAGCCTGGCCAACATGGTGAAACGCCCTCTCTATTAAAAATACAAAAATTACCCAAGTGTGGTGGTGGGTGCCTGTAATCCCAGCTACTTGGGAGGCTGAGGCAGGAGAATCACTTGAACCTGGGAGCCGGAAGTTGCAGTGAGCCAAGATTGCACCACTGCACTCCCGTCTGGGCAACAGAGGGAGACTGTCTCAAAAAAAAAAAAAATGAGCAACAACATCAAAAAAAACCAAGAAACCAAAAACCAAAAAAAATTGGCTCCTGTAGTTTAATTACCTTTTCCATTTTATTTATTTATTTATTTATTTATTTATTTATTTATTTTTTAAATAGAGACAGGATCTCTCTATGTTGCTGCCCAGGCTGGTCTCAAACTCTTGGGCTCAAATGATCTGCCCACCTTGGCTTCCCAAAGTGCTGGGATTATAGGTATAAGCCACCACGCCCAGCTTCCATATAAATTTTGAATCAATTTGTCAGTATCTAAAAATGTGCCTGAGATTTCCTTGAGATTGTGCTGTTTGTGAAAGAATGACATCTTAATCATATTGAGCCTTCCAAGCCATATAGACACTTTATCTGTACATTTATTTAGATCTTCTTTATTTCATCAATGTTTTGTAGGTTTCAGCATATGGATGCTGTACATATGCCTTAAATTTATACCTAAGCTCTTAATTGTTAGTTGAGCTATTTTAAATGGTGCTGCCTTTTAAATTTCAAATTCTAATTTTTCATTGCTGTTATACAGGAATATATGATTGACTCTTTTAAATTAACCTTGTATCCTGTGACCTTGCTAAACTTGTATTAATCCAACAGTTTTATTGTAGATTCTTTAGGAATTTCTTCATAGATAATCATGCTGTCTGTAAATAGAGACCATTTTGTTTCTTCCTTTACAATTTGTATGCCTTTTATTTCTTTTTCTTGCCTTTCGCCAATAAATATGATATTAGCAGTAGTTTTTTTTGTAGATGCCACTTAGATTAAGGAAGTGACCTTATATTCTTAGTTTCCAAGAAGTTTTTTGTGGAGTTTGTTGTTTGATTGGTTTAATCATGAATGGATGATGAATTTTGTCAAATGCTTTTTCTATACCTAATAAGAGCATTCTTTTTTCTTTTCATCTATTCTATTGATGAATTATATCAATTGATTTTCAGATGTTGAACCACCTTTAAATTCCTGGTATAAACTTTGTGTTTTTTTGTTTTTTTTTTTTGTTTTTTTTTGAGGTGGAGTCTCACTCTGTCGCCAGGCTGGAGTGCAATGGCGTGCTCTCGGCTCACTGCAACCTCCGCCTCCCGGGTTCAAGCAATTCTCCTGCCTCAGCCTCCTGAGTAGCTGGGACTACAGGCATACGCCACCATGCCCAGCTAATTTTTGTATTTTTAGTAGAGATAGGGTTTCACCATATTGGCCAGGCTGGTCTCGAACTCCTGACCTCGTGATCCACCCACCTCAGCCTCCCAAAGTGCTGGGATTACAGGCATGAGCCACCGCACTCGACCCTCATTTGGTCCTTAATTAATAACCTTTAGTTTTTAGATCAGTTTTAGGTTTATAGCCAAATTGAGCAGAAAATACAGAGAGTTCCCATATACCCTGTTCCCCCACAACACAATCTCCCCAACCATCAGCATCCCATACCATAATGGTACACTTGTTATAACTGATGGCCCTACAATTACACATCATTATCACCCAAAGTCCATACTTTACAGTAGTGTTCGTTCTTGGTGTTATACTTTCTATGAATTTTGACAAATGTATAATGACATATTCACCATTGCAGTATTATACAGCATAGTTTCACTGCCCTAAAAAAGTCCCGTGTTTCACCTATTCATACCTCCCTTTCTCCCAACCCCTGACAACCACTGATCTTTTTATTGTCTCCATAGTTGTGTCTTTTCCAGAATGTCATATAGTTGGTGTCATACAGTATGCAGCCTTTTAGATCAGCTTATTTCACTCAGTGATAAGCATTTGTTTCTTCCATGTCTTTTTATGGCTTGATATCTCATTTCTTTTTACTGCTAAATAATATTCCATTGTCTAGATATACCTCAGTTTATTTATCATTCACTTACTGAAGGACATCTTGGTTGCTTCCAACTTTTCGCGACTATGAATAAAGCTTCTACGTACATCCATGTGCAGGTGTTTGTGTGGACACAAATTTTCAGTTTATTTGGGTAAATAATAAGGCGTGCATTGCTGGATCGTATGGTAAAAGTTTTATAACTTTTTAGTTTTATAAGAAGCTGCTGTCTTCTGAGGTAGCTGTACCATTTTGTATTCCCATCAGCAAGGATTAATATTCCTGTTGCTCCATGTCCTTGCCATTATTTGGTATTGTCAGTGTTTTGGACTTTAGTTATTCTAATACATGTGTAGTGATAGCCCATTGTTTTTATTTGCAATTCTCTAATGATGTAATATGTTTAAATCTTTTCATATGTTTACTTGCTATCTGTGTATCTTCTTTGATTAGGTGTCTGTTCAGGTCTTTTGCCCATTTTTTAATTGGGCTGCTCATTTTCTTATTGTTGAATTTTAAGATTTCTTTGTGTATTTTGGATAAGAGTCCTTTGTCAGATGGTTCTTTTGCAAATATTTTCTCCCAGTCTGTGGCTTCTCTTCTCATTCTCTTGACGTTGTCTTTTGCAGAGCAGAAGTTTTAATTTTGTTGAAGTTCAGCTTATCAATTGTTTCTTTCATGAACTATAATTTTGGTATTGGATCTAAAAAGTTATCACCAGCCAGGCGCAGTGGCTCATGCCTGTAATCCCAGCACTTTGGGAGGCCAAGGCGGGCAGATCATGAGGTCAGGAGATCGAGACCATCCTGGCTAACACGGTGAAACCCCGTCTCTACTAAAAATGCAAAAAAAAATTAGCTGGGCATGGTGGTGGGCACCTGTAGTCCCAGCTACTCGGGAGGCTGAGGCAGGAGAATGGCGTGAACCCAGGAGGCGGAGCTTGCAGTGAGCTGATATTGCACCACTGCACTCCAGCCTGGGCAACAGAGCGAGACTCCATCTCAAAAAAAAAAAAAAAATTATCACCATACCCATATGTGTTAGTCTGTTTTGTGTTGCCCTGAAGGAATATGTAAGGCTGAATAATTTATAAAGAAAACAGGTTTATTTGGCTCACAGTTCCACAGGCTATACAAGAAGTGTAGTGCCAGCATCTGCTTCTGGTGAAACCTCAGGAAGTTTACAATCATGGCAGAAGGCAAAAGGGGAGCTAGTGTATCACATGGTGAGAGAGGGAGCAAGAGAGAGGGGAGGAGGTGCCGGGCTCTTTTAAAACTAGCTTTTGCATGAACTAATAGAGCGAGAACTCATGTATTATCTCAAGGAGGGCACCAAGCCATTCATGAGGGATCCACCCCCATGACCCAAATACCTCCCACCAGGTCCCACCTCCAACATTGGGGATCACATTTCAACATGAAATCTGGAGTGGATACACATCCAAACTGTATCAACAAAGTCATCTAAGTTTTTCTCTGTTATTTTATAGGAGTTTTATAGTTTGCATTTTACATTTAGGTCTGTGATTAATTTTGAGTTAATTTTTGGGAAGGGTTTAAAGTCCATGTTTAAGTTTATTTTTTGCACATGGATGTCCAGTTGTTCCAGAACCATTTGTTGAAAAGACTATCTTTGCTCCATTGTATTGCCTTTTCTCCCTTGTTGAAGGTTAGTTGGCTCTGTTTATGTGGGTTTTTTTCTGGGCTCTCTGTTCTGTTTCATTGATCTATTTCACGAATATCACACTGTCTTGATTACTGCAGCTTTCTATAAGTCTTTTTTTTTTTAACTTGTTAGAAACCAGGTCTTTCTATGTTGCTCAGGCTGATCTTGAACTCCTGGGCTCAAATGATCCTCCTACCTCAGCCTTTTGAGTAGTCAGGATTATAGGTGTGAGCCACCATGCCTGACCTCTAGTAACTCTAGTAAGTTGGGTACTATCAGTCCTCTAACTGTTCTCCTCCTTTATTGTTGAGTTGGCTATTCTATGTCTTTGCCTCTTCACATAAACTTTAGAATCAGTTTATCAACATCAACTCCTGGGCTCAAGTGATCCTCCCACCTCAGACTTTAGAGTAGTCAGGATTATAGGTGTGAGCCACCATGCGGGACCTCTAGTAAGTCTAGTAAGTTGGGTACTATCAGTCCTCTAACTCTTCTCCTTTATTGTTGAGTTAGCTATTCTGTGTCTTTGCCTCTTCACATAAACTTTAGAATTAGTTTATCAACATCCACAAAGTAACTTGACTGGATTTTGATTGGGATTGCATTGAATCTATAGATCCAGTTCAGAACTGACATCTCAACAACACTGGGTCTTCCTATCCATGAACATGGACTATATCTCCATTTATTTAAGTCTTCTTTGATATTTTTCATCAGAGTTTTGTAGTTTTTCTCATATAGATCTTCCACATATTTTGTTAAGATTTATACCTATTGCTTTTCAGAAGGATATAAATGGTATTGTGTTTTTAATTTCAAATTCTGCTTGTTCATTGCTTACAGTGTATCAGAAGGCAATTGGCTTTTGTATATTAACTTTGTATCCTACAACCCTGCTATAATTGCTTATTAGTTCAAGGAGGGTTGTTTGTTGATTCTTTTGGATTTCTACAATCATGTCATCTGCAAACAAAGATAATTTTACTTCTTCCTTCCCAATCTATATGCCTTTTATTTCTTTTTCTTGTGTTCTTGCATTAGCTAGGACTTCCAGTATGATGTTGAAAAGCAGTGGTGAGAAGGGACATATTTGCAATGTCCTTGATAGTGTGAGAAAATCTTCAAGTTTCTCACCATGAAGTATAATGTTAGCTGTAGGTTTTTTGGCAGATGTTCTTCATCAAGTTGAGCAAGTTCATCTCTATTCTCAATTTATTGTGAGTTTTTCCAATCATGAAATGGTTTTTTTTTGTCAAATGCTTTTTCTGCATCTATTTATATGACCATGTGATTTTTCTTCTTTAGCCTGTTGTTGTGATGGATTACATTAATTGATTTTCAAATGTTAAACTAGCCTTGCCTACCTTGGATAAATTCCACTAGACCATGGTGTGTAATTCTTTCTTTACATTGTTGGATTCAACTTGCTAGTATTTTGTTCAGGATTTTTGAATCTATGTTCATGAGAGATATTACTCTATTGTTTTCTTTTCTTGTATTTTTTTTTTCTGAGACAAGGACTCACTCTGCTGCCTAAACTAGAGTGCAGTGGCATGATCATAGCTCCCTGCAGGGTTGATCTCCTGGGCTCAAGTGATCCTCCCACTTCGGCTTTCCGAGTAGCTGGGACTACAGGTGTGTGCCACCATACCAGCTACTTTTTTTTTTTTTTTTAAAGTAGAAATGAGGTCTTGCTATGTTGCCCAAGCTGGTCTTGAACTCCTGAACTCAAGTGATCCTCCCACCATAGCCTCCCAAAGTGTGGGATTACAGGTGTGAGCCACTGCACCCAGCTCTTGTAATGTCTTTGTCTAATTTGAATATTAGGGTAATGCCAGCCTCATAGAATGATTTAGGAAGTATCCCCTCTGCTTCTGTCTTCTGGAACAGATTGTATAGGATTGGTATAATTTCTTCCTTAAATGTTTGGTAGAATTCACTAATGAATCCATGTGAGTCTGGTGATTTCTGTTTTGGAAGTTTATTAGTTATTAATCCAATTTTTTTTATCAATATAGGTTTATTAAAAGTATTGATTTCTTTTTGTGTTAATTTTGGCAGATTGTGTCTTTTAAGTAGGTTATCAAATGTGTGGACATAGAGTTATTAATAATATTCCTTTATTATTCTTTTAGTGTCCATGGGATCTGTAGTGATGCTTCTCTTTCACTTCTGATATTAGTAATTGTGTCTTCTCTTTTTCTTAGTAAGCCTGGCTAGAGGTTTATCAACTTTATTGATTTTTTTTAAACTAGATTTTGGTCATGTTATTTTTCTCTATTGGTTTTCTGCTTCCAGTTTCATTGATTTCTGCTATAATTTTCATTTATTTTATTCTGCTTATTTGGATTTAATTTGCTCTTCTTTTTCTAGTTTCCTAAGGCAGAATATTGGATTAATTATTTTATTTTACTTTTTTCTTCAATGGCATGGTGGAGATGGCTGGTGTTGTATGAACTCAGATTCATGACAACTGAAGAAAGTTGCACCTTGGCCTTCTCTGAGCTAAAAGCTGAAAGCTGGATTAATGATTTTAAATCTTCTTTTCTAATATATGTATTCAATACTATAAATTTCTAAGCACTGCTTTTGCTGTATCTTAGACATTTTGATAAGTTATATTTTCATTTATTTCAAATATTTTTAACTCTCTTCATCAGACTTTTTCTTTCACTCATATATTACTTAGAAGTATGTTGTTTAATCTGGGAAGCTGAGACAGGTGGATCACGAGGTCAGGAGATCGAGACTATCCTGGCTAACACGGTGAAACCCCGTCTCTACTAAAAAATACAAAAAAATTAGCCAGGCATGGTAGCGGGCACCTGCAGTCCCAGCTACTCAGGAGGCTGAGGCAGGAGAATGACGTGAACCCAGGAGGTGGAGCTTGCAGTGAGCCAAGATCGCACCACTGCACTCCAGCCTGGGTGACAGGGTGAGACTCCGTCTCAAAAAAAAAAAAAAAAAATAGAAGTATGTTGTTTAATCTCCAGGTATTTGTGATTTTCAGCTATCTGGTATCAATTTCTAGTTTAATTTCATGAGGTCTCAAAGCAGACACTATATGACTTCTTTTATATTTGTTGAGGTGTGTTTTATGGCCCAGAATGTGATCTGTCTTGGTGAATGCTCCATGTGATTTTGAGAAGAACTGTAATCTGCTGCCTGCTGCTGGATGAAATATTCTGTAGATGTCAATTATATACAGTTGATTGATAGTGTTGTTGAATTCAACTGTGTCCTTACTGGTTTTCTGCCTGCTGACTGTGTCCATTTCTGTTAGAGGAGTGTTAAAGTCTCCAACTATAATAGTAGATTCACCCAGGTCTTCTTGCAGTTTTATCAGTTTTTCCCTTACATATTTGGATGCCCTGTTGTTAGGTGAATACACATTAAGAATTATTGTGTCAGTGGGGTGCAGTGGCTCATGCCTGTAATCCCAGCACTTTGGGAGGCTGAGGCAGGCAGATCACCCGAGGTCAGAAGTTCAAGACCAGCCTAGCCAACATGGTGAAACCCAATTTTTACTAAAAACTACAAAAAATTAGCCAGGTGTGGTGGCAGGTGCCTGTAATCCCAGCTACTCAGGAGGCTGATACAGAATTGCTTGAACCCTGGAGGCAGAGGTTGCAGTGAGCCGAGATTGTGCCATTATACCATTGTACTCCAGCCTGGGTGACAGAGAAAAACTCTATCTCAAAAAAAAAAAAAAAAAAAGAATGATTATGTCTTCTTGGGGTATTGAATGCTGTTTCATTATGTAATTTCCCTCCTTATCCCTGATATCTGTCCTTGCTCTGAAGTTTGCTCTGCCTAAAATTAATATAGCTACTTCCACTTTCTCTTAATTAGTATAGGCATGGTATATCTTTCTTCATCCATTTACTTTTAATCTATATATGTTCTTATATTTCAAATGTGTTTCTTTCTTTCCCTTTTTTTTTTTTTTTTTTGAGAAGGAGTCTCGCTCTTTTACCCAGGCGGGAGTGCAATGGTGTGATCTTGGCTCACTGCAGCCTCCGCCTCCCAGGTTCACGCAATTCTCCTGCCTCAGCCTTCTGAATAGCTGGGATTACAGGTGCACACCACCACGCCTGGATAATTTTTGTATTTTTAGTAGAGATGGGGTTTCACCATGTTGGCCAGGCTGGTCTCAAACTCCTGACCTCATAACCTGCCCACCTTGGCCTCCCAAAGTGTTGAGATTACAGGCGTGAGCCACTGTGCCTGGGATAAAATGTGTTTCTTGTAGACAACATATAGTTAGGTCTTGTTTTTAGATCTACTCAATCTTTGTCTTAGTAAAATTTAGATCATTAACATTTACAGTCATTATAGATATAGTTGGATTAATATATCATATTTGTTACTGCTTTCTATTTGTTGCCCTTGTTTTTTATTCCTGTTTTTGTTTTCCACTGTTTTTCTGCCTTTCGTGGTTTTAATTGAGCACTTTATATGATTCCATGTTCTCTTCCTTCCTGGCATGTCACTTATACTTCTTTTTTTACTTTTTTTAGTGGTTGCCCTAGAGTTTGCAGTATACATTTATAATTAATGCAAGTCCACTTTCAAATAACACTGTACTACATCATGGGTAGTATATCTTGTAATAATAAAATATCATTAATTCATCCCTCCTGTTTCTTGTATCACTGCTACAAAACATCACTTTAAAAAATTAAAGAAGATACAAATAAATGGAAAGACATCCCATGTTCATGGATTGGAAGGCTTAATATTGTTAAAATAACAATACTACCCAAAGTGATCTATAAATTAAATGCAATTCCCATCAAAATTCCAATGGCTTTTTGTTTTTGCAGAAAAAATTTAAAAACCCTAAAATGCATATAAAATCTCAAAGAATCCCATATAGCCAAAAAAATCTTTAGGAAGAAAAACAAAGCTGGAGGTCTCATACTTCCTATTTTGAAAGATATCACAAAGCTACAGTAATCAAAATAGTATTATACTGACATAAAGACAGACACACAGACCAATGGAACAGAAGAATTAGCCCAGAAATAAGCCCTCACATATATTGTCAAATGATATTTGACAAGGGTGCCAAGGCCACAAAATGGGGGAGAGACTAGTCTCTTCAACAAATGATGTTGGGAAAACTGATTACGTCCAAATTTTAAAAAATGACTTTACACCATGTACAAAAATTAACTCAAAATGTGTTAAAGGCCTGAACATAAGACCTGAAACTATAAAACTCCTAGGAGAGACAAATGAAATGGTTTTGCTCCCAACCTCTCTGGTCATATTAGTCAGAGTGGCTGATGGAGTGGCATGCTCGTGTAAAAACTCAAGTTTGGTCAAGAACATATTGGGCTAAGGGGTGTATTTTTCCAACAGGCAATCTGTCATTGGCCTTGAGTATCCCCATATATTTTTGCTAGGCATACCAAGAATGTAAAGCCCTGACCATTCTTTACCAGGGCCATTTCTCAAGATTGTGTTTGCAGCAAGCAAACCTGAAGGATGGGGTAATATCTCCCCGAAACAGCAGGCTGGCTTCCACTTGCCTTAAAAACAATGAATACCCCAAACTCAGTGTTTCTTTCCTCTAATGCAACCAACTACATTCTAAGGCATCCATCACGAGCCCTTTGTATCACTTCCAATAAGCCTTGTGGGGCATGGAGACTGACACAAACAAACACGAAGTTCTGAATACTACTTTTGCTGTGGGCAATAAAATCCTTTGTCTCTGACTCAGGAATCTTCTGTCTCCTGCCAGCATCCATGAAACCAAAACAGGCTAACTTGTTAGTTTATAAGTGGGGCAAAATCCCAGGCCTTGCACAGCTCTTGACAGTCCCACATTCTGTATTTAGCTGACTGCACTCTAACAGAGTTATTTAACTTGTTCTTTACCCCCATATTTTTTATAGACTAAAAAATAAATATAGAAATTTCATCAGATTCAGGTTCAGCTTTTAAGGCAGGAATACTTTGCAAGGGGTGCTGTTTTCTTATTGCATCACATTAGGAGACACAATGTCAGGTTTTCCACTTTTAGTGATACTAGGCTTATTCAGGTTATAGTTTTACCATACATTAATGATCCATTATTTCATTAGTTCCTTTAACCACTAGAATTCTTCAGTAATAGAGAACTTTCTATCATCAACTTTGTTGCCCTAAAATTACTTCAGCCCTTCAATCTAGGCAGCAGGGCACTCTTCCCTGGCTTCCTTGTTCCAGGGGGCCCTGTATTTTGGGGTATCTTCCTCACAGTTTTCTGAGTCTCCCTCTGATCCCTGGGACTGACAAGGGCTATCAGATCCATCCACGTGAGGTGCCCCCATCCCACACTGGGACCTGTGTGTGTCCTAGTTTCTGCTTTTTCTTTTTGGGGTATTCTACAACCCTCTATCCCATACTTGGGATGGACCAGATGCCCTGAGAAGATACAAAAATCAGAGCTGGAATCCAAAAAGGAGACCTGGAAAGTGAATTGCTCCTGTTGGCACAGTATTTCTTTCCAGAGATTGTGCAAGATTGGGTTGTCAAATGGTGATAACATGCTGATTTTTAATAACTCTTGGCTCTGGGCTACCTGTGGTTCACTGTCAACCCTTGAGCTTGAGCCATGTGTGTGGATCTGTGTATCCTACAGCACCCCATGTACCTCATGTCACTGACACTCAATGCAGTCACCCCACAACACACAGGCTCTGCACCTCATGTCAGGCAATCCTTCAGGAGTGGCAGTGCCTATCTCCCTTGAAGGCTTTTGAGACCATGCCTCTACAATGTCAGTCAGCCCTTTTAATCAATATCCTCTCCTGCTTCCTATTAACTTGATGACATCATGATCTCCCTGGTTGATCTTAAGCTCTGCTGGCCAAATAATGGACATTCCTTGTGTAAAGAGGAGAGCCTCTCACCAATCCTCCCTACCAGTGATGGTGTGTGAAAGGTAGGTATGTGGTCAACAGAGGAACGTTCTAGGAATATAAAGTTTATAGTTTAAAGAGTTCAAGAGAAGACCTGGTCTTCTCTTGAAAAAATTCCCAAACAATAAATTTAGCATGACAAGAAAACAAAGTATTTTTCTTTTTTTCCTGCATAATCTGGGTAAACCCTGTGTTTGTGGTCATGATCGCAGTACCATAACCTGTGAGAGAGTCATTAGAAGCCAGTATTCTTGGGCAGCATGATGAAGGATGTAGCCTAATGAGTTTTGATGCAATCAGCATTAAATAAATGCAGGGCAAGAAGATCTATGTTGTTTCAATACATTAAGATAATGAAGAACCATGGTGGCATGTGAGTAATAACAGAATGCTACTTGTTTCTCACAGTGGGAGACATGAAACTAAACAGGAATGATACATTGACAATAAAGAACATGAAGAGATGGTTCCTGGACACTACAAGAAACCTGTGGTCCCAGCTACTCGAAGACTGAAGTGAGAGGATCACTTGAGCCCAGAAGGTCGATGCTACAGTGAGCCATGATCATGCCACTATACTCCAGCCTAGGTGACAGAGCGAGACTCCATCTCAGAAAAAAAAAAAAAAAAAAAGGAAAGGAAAGAAGGAAGGAAAGGAAGGGAAGGAAGGGAAGGAGGGAAGGAGGGAGGGAAGGACGGGAAGAGGAGAAGGAGGAGAAGGAGAGGGAGAAGGAGAGGAAAGAAAGAAGAAGAAAGAGGAAGGAAGGAGGAGGAGGGAAGAGGAGGAGAAGGAAGAAGGAGAAGAAATGAGACAAAGGAGAAGGAAGGAGGAGGAGGGAAGAGGAGGAGAAGGAAGAAGGAGAAGAAATGAGACAAAGGAGAAGAAAGGAGAAGAAAAAGGAGGAAGAAGAGGAAGAGGAAGAAGAGGAGGAAGCAGAAGCAGCAGCAGCAGCAAGAAGCAGCAGCAGCAGAAGCAGATGCAGAAGCAACAGCAGCAGAAGCAGCAGCTGAAGAAGCAGCAGCAAGAAAGGAGGAGGAGGAAGGGGAGGAGGGGGAGGGGAATGGGGAGGAGGAGGAGAAGGCAGCGGCGGCAGCAAGAGGGGACTGGTCCCAGCAGGGTAGGAATCTTTAGATGGTTATTAAGAAATGGAATGAATAAAATGGAAATTGATGCGGTTGGCTGCACATGGTGGCTCACACCTGTAATCCCAGCAATTTGGGAGGCTGAGGTAGGAGGATCGTTTGAGCCTAGGAGTTCAAGACTAGCCTGGGCAACATATTGAGACCCCCATCTGTAAAAAATAACAACAATAAAAAGGAAATTGATGGAGTTAAAACAAAGGTCTTAACGTAACACTACCCTGAAGGTTGGGTGAACCAAAGGGAGCCCCTTTTGGTCCTCCAACATTAAAGGGCCCCAAACCAGTTTGCTGTATTTCTCCCAGTTTGGAGAAATTTAAAAAGCTAAAAGGCAGCAGTTACAATGAAAAATCTGATCTGAATTTGCCTGGGGCAATAGTTGAGCAGACTAACCAAGATAAAGATTAACAAGAGGGCCAGGGTCCTTTGGGTCACCCCTTGGCTGGGTACCCAAAGACTTTTACACAAGAGAGGGTAAATGGTCTAGGGGTGGAGAAGAAAAGTTCCTGAAACTAAAACAGAAAAATGTAGGGGTCGATAGGACTATGAAAGTTGGTATATTTGAACACACTTCATGTGAAGTAGTTGCATTTTTTATCTGATTTTATCATGGGAATGAACATTGTATCTGTGTGGGGGACTGTTTTCCCTACCTGGTACTGTAAAAGAGAAGGCATGTAAATCGTCCCTTCAAGCAATATTATTTGGACATGCTAAGTTGGAACCAGGGAGACTGCCCAGGCCCACACAGTGCAGAGTAGAAGCTACGGTGCTGGTAGGGACAAATTCTCCACTTGATAACCCTCTATGGAGCATTTCCTGGAGCTTATGGCAAAAGCCTGTGGGCACCTCCCAGCAACAACCACTGGGACTTTGGACTAGAGAATTTCCACTTGAAGGGCATTTACTGACTCGCAATGAAACATTTACTGAAGCCACCCCACTGATACCTGAAATAGGCATGCTGTCTCAGATGATGTCAGAGAAACATTCTAATGGGGATGGCAGTGCCCAGAAGAGTTCCATGACACAATGGAAATGGTTTATAGAGGATCATGCTACTCAAGGCATGCAGAGAATTTCTTTTCCCCTAGGACTGACTCTGGAACTGTGTGAGAAACTGCTGGATTCTACAGTGCCAAATAAACAACTTTCAACTGACCAAACAAGAGCTTCTTGGTTTATGGATGGCAATTCCAAGGCACAAAATGCTAGGAAGAACTGTTCTGTTTCTCAGTAAGAGAGACAGAAACTGGCTATGGGAAAGATTTCCTGGTGGGAAGGCCCTGAACATAGCTGGCAAGTGAGACTGATGCTGGCAGCCCTGGGGGACTACAAATGGAACAGGAATTCTTGATAGGAATAGACACTGACTCTAGTGAAGGCTTTGCTTATCCAATGGAAGATGAAAGTGTTCAGAGTGCCATAAAAAAATTTTTTTTAAAAATAAACAACAGAAGATATTTCAAGGATTTGGATGGCTGACCATCATTTCTTCTTCAGACAAAGGAACACACTGTACAGCCCATAATGCCCAACAATGGGCAGAGAGATATCCTCCTTAGAGTAATAGTTTGATAGATAAGTAGAATGGGCAATTAAAATATTGGTTGTCTAAAACCAGGAAAGATAAAAGCATGAAAGCCTGGCTTATACTCAACGTGGTTGAAACTAGAGTGCTCCTGCTAGATTTTTTCTCTGTTTTTCTGGTTGATCTGGGAAAAGGGAGTGGGGAGAATGCTGAGATGACTACGCAGGTCTCACCAAGAAAGGAGTACACTGGTAAAATGACAATACATTTTTCTTTCTTCTCAAAATCACCTCAAAAAATTTTTTCTCGACTGGGCACAGTGGCTCAGCCTGTAATCCCCGCACTTCAGGAAGCCGAGGCAGGCAGATCATGAGGTCAGGAGATCGAGACCATCCTAGCTAACCTGGTGAAACCCCGTCTCTACTAAAAATACAAAAAATTAGCCGGGCGTGGTAACGGGCGCCTGTAGTCCCAGCCACTCGGGAGGCTGAGGCAGGAGAATGGCGTGAACCGAGGAGGCAGAGCTTGCAGTGAGCCGAGATGATGCCACTGCACTCCAGCCTGGGCGACAGAGTGAGACTCTGTCTCAAAAAAAAAAAAAAAAAAAAATTTTTTTTTCTCTCCCCTACCTGATGCGGTGGTCCCAAGACCACAGCTGCAACTACAAGTGCTAGAACAGCAAGGGTGAGTTCTAGGCAAAAAAGCCTATGTTTTTAAAGCTATGTCAAAATTTCTAAGGGCAGATGGGGGTGGATTGTGCCTTCACCCCATCTAGCAAAATTGGGGCTAAGAGTGAATGCAGCTATATTGCCTGGTGTTGAAAAGAGCTCACTAGTTCTGTACCTGTGTAACCTTACCCTATGTGAATGGGAGTGAGATACTTGCTAGACCTGTATTGAGGAGATACTTGCTAGACTTGTATTGCTACCTGCAATCTAGACCAGCATAGTGGTGATTCTAATGTCCCTTCCAAAGGTGAAAAGGTTTGGGTATTAATGGACAGAAGGAAAAATAATAGCTGAGAGTAAATAAATAAATAAAGCTGGGCACATTGGCTCATGCCTCTAATCCCGAAACCTTGGGAGATCAAGGCAGGAGGACTGCTTGAGCCCAGGAGTTTAAGACCAGCCTGGGCAACATTGGGAGACCTTATCTCTACAGGAAAACAAAAAACAAAAACAAAAAGTAGCCAGGCATGGTAGTGCATACCTGTGGTCCCAGCTACTCAGGAGGCTGAGGTGGGAGGATCACTTGAGCCTGGGAGGTTGAAGCTGCAGTAAGCAGAGATCATGCCACTCCAGCCTATGTGACAGAGCCAGAACCTCTCTCAAATAAATAAATGAGTTATTAATTGAGGAAAATTCAATATCACATTAACAAGTCAAAAGAGTCTCAGGGCAAGAGATGACATTTTCTCTTAGCTCAATTATTCCAGATGCCTGAAAAGGTGAAGCTGTGTATTTACCGAGGCTACTTCTGCTTTTGGAACCTGACAAGATTGAGAGGAAACCTGTAAACCCGAGTGGCCTCATCCTGGGAATCATTCGAACAGTATAATGGGCTGGATTGATTATTAATGATTGCGTATGTATGTATACATAATCATTAATAAAACATATATTTTATGTAAAGGATCCATGGTTGAAAACCAGAGGATGGCGTGTGGTGTTACGCTATATATTGGTTTTTGTCCACAGTTCCTGGCTCCAACTCCCATAGTGCTTGTTACAGTTTTTTGTTAGAATATTGGGTGGGTTAGGGCTGGGCACGGTGGATCACACCTGTAATCCCAGCACTTTGGGAGGCCGAGGCAGGTGGATCACTTGAGGTCAGGAGTTCGAGACCAGCCTGGCCAACATGGATAAACCCCATCTGTACTAAAAATACAAAATTAGCTGGGCATGGTGGCACGCACTTATAATCCCAGTTACTTGGGAGGCTGAGGCAGGAGAATTGCTTGAACCCTGGGGGTGGAGGTTGCAGTGAGCCAAGATTGTGCCACTGCACTCCAGCTTGGGCAACAGAGTGGGACTCCATCTCAAAATATATATATATTTATTTATTTATTTATATATGTGCGTGTGTGTGTGTGTGTGTGTATATATATATATATATATATATACACACACACATATATGGTGGGTTAAGACTCAGGGGCAGGCCTCTGACCTCCCACCCTCCTTCCACTCTAATGTTCCCCAACCTGTCTGATTATAGATCTTAAGACCTTCTCATGAGAGGGTACCACCCTATACCCTGGGGGAAGGAATGCTGATGTCATGAAGCTTCCATTACAACCCAAGAGGACAAGGTTCAGTGAGTTTCCGGATAGCTGGAGGTTTCTGGAGGGTGGTGCATCCAGGGAGGTGCATCCATAGAAGCTCCGCACCCCTTCCCGCATACCTTGCCCTACCTATCTCTTCATGTGTATTTTTTGTAATATCCTTTATAATAAACCAGTAAATGTAAAAACAAAACAAAAAACAACACAGTTTTCTCATATTATAGTTCTAGAGTTTAGAAGTCTAAGGTGGGTCTGAGAGGCTGTGTCAAAGGCATTTGAACCAGAGCAACTCCATCTTGAATAGGGGCTGGGTAAATGAGGCTGAAACCTACTGGACTACATTTCCAGACAGGCATTCTAAGTCACAGGATGAGATAGAAGGTCGGCACAAGATACAGGTCATAAAGGCCTTGCTGATAAAACAGGTTGCAGTAAAGAAGCCAGCTAAAACCTACCGACACCAAGATGGCAACAAGAGTGACCTTTGGTCGTCCTCACTGCTACACTCCCACCAGTGCCATGACAGTTTACAAATGCCATGGCAACATCCGGAAGTTATCCTATATGGTCTAAAAAGGGGAGGCATGAATAATCCACCCATTGTTTAACATATAATCAAGAAATAACTATAAAAATGGGCAGCCAGCAGCCCTCAGGGCTGCTGTCTAAGGGGTAGCCATTCTTTATTCCTTTACTTTCTTTTTGAGATGGAGTCTCACTCTGTCGACCAGGCTGGAGTGCAGTGGCGCAATCTCAGCTCACTGCAGCCTCCACCTCCCAGGTTCAAGCGATTCTCCTGAATCAGCCTCCCAAGTAGCTGGGACTATAGGCATGCATCACCATGCCCAGCTGATTTTTGTATTTTTAGTAGAGACGGGGTTTCACAATGTTGCCCAGTCTGGTCTGGAACTCCTAACCCCAAGTGATCCACCCACCTTGGCCTCCCAAAGTGTTGGGATTACAGGAATGAGCCATCACGCCCAGCCAAGGTGGGTGGATCACCTGAGGTCAGAAGTTCGAGACCAGCCTGGTCAAAATGGTGAAACCCCATCTCTACTAAAAATACAAAATTAGCCAGGCGTGGTGGCTCATGCCTGTACTCCCAGCTACTTGGGAGGCTGAGGCAGGAGAATCGTTTGAACCTGGGAGGCAGAGGCTGCAGTGAGCCAAGATCACACCATTGCACTCCAGCCTGGGCAACAAGAGTGAAACTCCATCTCAAAAAAAAAAAAAAAAAATCTCATAATGTTTTAAGAAAGTTTACAAATTTGCAAATTTGTGTTGGGCCACATTCAAAGCCATCCTGGGCCACATGCAGTCTGTGGGCCACAGGTTGGACAAGCTTGTTCTAGAGGCTGTCCACATTCCTTGTTCCACAACACTCCAACCCCTGCTTCCATCATTACATATCTGATCATCCTACCTCCCTCTTATAAGGACCCTTGTGATTGATTATATTGGGCTCACCAGGAATAATCTGAGATAATCTCTCCATCTCAAGATCCTTGACTTAATCATATCTGCAAAGTCCCTTTTGCCATATATTCACAGGTTCTGTGGTTTAAGATGTGGAGATCTTTGGGGGTCATTATTCTGCCTAACAGGTGTGAATAATTATATTTTTTACTCCGATTTTTTTTTTTTTAAGACAGAGTCTTACTCTGTTGCCAGGCTGGAGTGCAGTGGCACGATCTTGGCTCACTGCAATCTCCACCTCCCTGGTTCAAGTGATTCCCCTGCCTCAGCCTCCTGAGTAGCTGGGATTCCAGATGCCTGCAACTACTCCCAGCTTATTTTTTATATTTTAGTAGAGACAGGGTTACACCATGTTGGTCAGGATGGTCTCAATCTGACCTGGTGATCTACCCACCTCGGCCTCCCAAAGTGCTGGGATTACAGGCATGAGCCACCGCACCCAGCCTTACCCCAATTTTTAAATAAGAAAAAAAAAATCTATGAATAATAGATAATAGATTTCAAAACTGTGCAATGATAATGAAAAATAATTTGAAATTTGAATGGCTTCTCTAAGCTTGTCAAAGGAAGTTATTTTAAGACTTTGTTCACTATTTGACATTATTGTAGAATTTTTTGGTTCAATGAAAAATTAAACACTGAAGTTAAAATATTGTAAAATTATATGACATATCTTTTCAATATATTGAAAAGTTAAATGAGCTCTTTTGTAAGTGCCAGAAAATGAGAATAATCTCATTAAAGTGAAGGATATTATCATGGAATTAATTAGCAAATTTACATTATTTTAAAATAACCTTTTTCTTCAAGATTTTTAAATTTCACCCATCACCTGAGCATTGTACACTGTACCCAATGTGTAGCCTTTTATCCCTCACCCCTCTCCCACCCTTTCCCCTGAGTCCCCGAAGTCCATTTTATCATTTTTTATGTCTTTGCGTTCTCATAGCTTAGCTCCCACCTATGAGTGAAAACATACAATGTTTGGTTTTCCAGTCCTGAGTTATTTCACTTAGAATAATGGTCTCCAATTCCATCCAGGTTGCTATAAATGCCATTATTTCATTCCTTTTTATGGCCAAGTAGTATTCTATGGTGCATATATATACATTTTCTTTATCCAGTTGTTGATCGATGGGCATTTGGGCTGGTTCCATATTTTTGCAATTGTGAATTGTGCTGCTATAAACAGGCATGTGCAAGTGTCTTTTTCTTGTAATGACTTCTTTTCCTCTGGGTAGATGCCTAGTAGTGGAATTGCTGGATCAAATGGTAGATCCACTTTTAGTTCTGTAAGGAATCTCCACACTGTTTTCCACAGTGGCTGTACTAGTTTACATTCCCACCAACAGTGTGAAAGTGTTCCCTTTTCACCACATCCATCTTTTTGATGGGACTGTTTGTTTATTTTCTTGCTGATTTGTTTGAGTTCCTTGTAGATTCTGGATATTAGTCCTTTGTTGGATGTATAGATTGTGAAAATTATCTCCCATTCTGTGGGTTGTCCATTTATTCTTCTAATTATTTTTGTTGTACAGAAGCTTTTTAGTTTAATTAAGTTCCATCTATTTATCTTTGTTTTTGTTGGATTTGCTTTTGGGTTCTTGGTCATGAAGTCTTTGCCTAAGTCAATGTCTACAAGGGTTTTTCTGATATTCTCTTCTAGAATTTTTATGGTTTCAGGTCTTAGATTTAAGTCTTTCATCTATCTTGAGTTGACTTTTGTATAAAGTGAGAGATGAGGATCTAGTTTCATTCTTCTACATGTGGCTTGCCAATTATCCCAGCATCATTTGTTCAATACGGTGTCCTTTCCCCACTTTATGTTTTTGTTTGCTTTGCCAAAGGTCAGTTGGCTATAAATATTTGGCTTTGTTTCTGGGTTCTCTATTCTGTTCCATTGGTCTATGTGCCTGTTTTTTTTTTTTTTTTTTTTTTTCAGACGGAGTCTTGCTCTGTTGCCCTGGCTGGAGTGCAATGGTGTGATCTTGGCTTACTGCAATCACCGCCTCCTGGGTTCAAGCAATTCTCCTGTCTCAGCCTCCTGAGTAGCTGAGATTATAGGCACGTGCCACCATGCCTGGCTAATTTTTTATATTTTTAGTAGAGATGGGGTTTCTCCATGTTGGCCAGACTGGTCTCGAACTCCTGACCTAGGTGATCTGCCCACCTCGGCCTCCCAAAGTGCTGGGATTACAGGTGTGAGCCATCACACCTGGCCTGTGCCTGTTTTTATACCAGTACCGTGCTGTTTTTGGTGACTATGGCCTTATAGTATAGTTTGAAATCAGGTAATGTGATGCCTCCAGATTTGTTCTTTTTGCTTAGTCTTGCTTTGCCTATGCAGGCTCTTTTTTGGTTCCATACAAATTTTAGGATTGTTTTTTCTAGTTCTGTGAAGAAGGATGGTGGTATTAATGGGAATTGCATTGAATTTGTAGATTGCTTTTGGCAGTATGGTCATTTTCCCAATATTCCACACATCCATGAGCATGGGATGTGTTTCCATTTGTTTGTGTCATCCATGATTTCTTTCAGCAGTGTTTTGTAGTTTTCCTTGTAGAGGTCTTTCACCTCTTTGGTTAAGTATATTCTTAGGTATGTGATTTTTTTGCAGCTATTATAAAAGGGGTTGAGTTCTTGATTTGACTCTCAGCTTGGTCGCTGTTGGTGTATAGCTACTGATTTGTGTACATTAATTTTGTATCCTGAAACTTTGCTGAAGGAGCTCTTTGGATGAGTCTTTAGGGTTTTCTAGACATATGATCATCAGCAAACAGTGATAGTTTGACTTCCTCTTTACCAATTTGGATGCCCTTTATTTCTTTCTCTTGTCTGATTGCTCTGGCTAGGACTCTGTCATTTTAGAAAGTTTATTTTGCAGGCCAGGCATGGCAACTTACACCTGTAATCCCAGGACTTTGGGAGGCCAAGGTGGGCAGATCACTTGAGGTCAGGAGTTGGAGACCAACCCGGCCAACATGGCAAAACCCCGTCTCTACTAAAAATACAAAAATTGGTCAGGTGTGGTGGTGCATGCCTGTAGTCCCAGCTACTCGGGAGGCTGAGGCAAGAGAATCGCTTGAACCCAGGAGGCAGAGGTTGCAGTGAGCCGAGATCATGCCATTGCACTCCAGTCTGGGCAACAGAGCGAGACTCCGTCTCAAAATTGCCACGTTAAGGACGCACCCATCAGACAGCCTCAGGAGGTCCTGATGATATGTGCCCAAGTGATCAGGGCACAGCTTGGTTTTATATATTTTAGGGAGACATGAGACATCAATCAAATACATTTAAGATATACACTGGTTCGGTCCAGAAAGGCAGGACAACTCCAAGGGTGGGGGGTCCAGTTACATGTAGATCATGTAGAAAAAAATTTTCTGATTGGCAATTGGTTGCAAGAGTTACTATGAATAGAAAGAACTGTCTGGGTTACATAAGAGGTTGTGGAGACCAAAGTTTTATCATGCAGATGAAGCCTCCAAGTAGCAGGTTTCAGAATAGATTGTAAATGTTTCTTATCAGACTTAAGGTCTGTGTCGATGTTAATGCTGGTCAGCTTTTCCTGAATTCCAAAAAGGAGAAGGGCATAATGATGCATGTCTGATCCCCCTCTTCCCATCATGGCCTGAACCAGTTTTTCAGGCTAACTTTGGAGTGCTCTGGCTGAGAAGAGGGAGTCCAGACAGCTGGGGGAAGAAGGGGTCTTAGAATTTTATTTTTGATTTACACATTTAAAGATTTTTATAAACTTAAAATACTGAAGTGGGTGATTTATACATTTGAAATGAACATGGACCATGTTAGCTAACTCTGTAGGAATCCTTAAAACAAATAAAATACTAAAAAAAAAAAAAAAAACCAAAGATCTTGAGGTCATAAAACAATTTTTTTCTTTTTTTTTTTGAGACGGAGTCTTGCTCTGACACCCAGGCTGGAGTGCAGTGGTGCCATCTCGGCTCACTGCAACCTCTGCCTCCTGGGTTCACACCATTCTCCTGCCTCAGTCTCCCAAGTAGCTGGGACTACAGGCGTGTGCCACCACACCCGGCTAATTTTTTGTATATTTAGTAGAGACGGGGTTTCACTATATTGGCCAGGATGGTCTCGATCTCCTGACCTCGTGATCTACCTGCCTCGGCCTCCCAAAGTGCTAGGATTACAGGCGTGAGCCACCGCACCTGGCCGGCTTTACTACTGGCTTTTACAAAAGTAACTATAAAATGAATAGTCAATAGAAAAACTCACAGTGGTATTTCCAACCATAAATCATCCATACAGGTATTTTCAAAATCTTGGTATGATTTCTGACTATCCCTATTTACAAAGATTAAACTAAGAATGATTATTCTTTGTAGTCAAAATCTTTGTTAATTCAAGTTATAAAAAGTCTTGTATAATTTTCAACAAGGGTGGCAAAACAATCGAACAGGGGAAAGAATAGTCCTTTCAACAACTGGTGCAGAGACGATTGGATATCTATGTGCAAAAGAATGAAGTTGAACTCCTTCATACCATATGCAAAAATTAACTCAAAATGTACCAAAGACTTAACTGTAAGAACTAAAAGCATGTAACTCCTAGAAGAAAACAGAGGAGTAAATCTTTCTGATCTTGGATTAAATAATGGTTTCTTAGATATAACACTGATTAGTCAGGGTTCTCCAAAGAAAAAAACCAATAAAATACATACAGACATATAAGAGGAGATTTACTATGGGAATTGGCTCACTCAATTATGAAGACTGAGAAGTCCCACAATATGCTGTGCGCAATCTGGAGACCTAGGAAAGCTGGTGGTGTAATTCAGTTCCAGTCTGAAAACCTGAGAACCAGGGGAGTCACTGGTGTGGCTTCCAATCCAAGCCCTAAGGCCTGAGCCCTGAGGAGGGGGAGCGTGCTGGTGTAAGTCTCCAAGGTCAAAGGCCCAAGCCAGGAGCACTGATGGCTGAGGGAAGATGATGGCATACCAGAAGGGGGAAAGGGAATTTGCTCTTCTCTCACCTTTTTGTTCTATTTGAGCCCTCAATGTATTGAATAATGCCTACTCATATGGGTGAGGGCAAATCAACTTTCTCAGTTTACTGATTTTTTTTTTTTTTTGACAGAGTCTCACTATGTCACCCAGGCTGGAGGGCAGTAGAGTGATCTCACCTCACTGCAAACTCCACCTCCCAGGTTCAAGTGATTCTCCTGCCTCAGCCTCCCAAGTAGCTGGGATTACAGGCATGCACCACCATGTCCAGCAAATTTTTTTGTATTTTTAGTAGAGACAGGGTCTCGCCATGTTGGCCAGGCTGGTCTTGAACTCCTGGCCTCAAGTGATCCACCTGCCTCAGCCTCCCAAAATGCTGGGATTACAGGCATCCACCACCACATCCAGCTATTTTTTTTTTTTTTTTTTTGGTATTTTTAATAGAGACAGGGTCTCGCCATGTTGGCCAGGCTGGTCTTGAACTCCTGGCCTCAAGTGATCCACCTGCCTCAGCCTCCCAAAGTGCTGAGATTACAGGTGTGAGCCACCATGCCTGGCTCAGTCAACTGATTTAAATGCTGATCTTTCATTTAAACACTCTCACAGAAATACCCAGAAATAATGTTTACCAGCTATGGGGCATCCCTTAACCCAGTCAAGTTGGCACATAAAACTAACCATCACAAGTACCAAAAGCACAGGTGACCAAAAAAAAAACCAGATAAATAAATCTCTGTCAAAATTAATTTTTGTGCTTCAAAGGCAAGAAAGTAAAAAAAACACCTCATGGAATGGGAGAAAATATTTGCAAATTATTTATCTGATAAGTGGCTTATAACTAGAATATATCAAGACTCTTACAACTCAAGAACAACAAAAACAAAAATATCCCAATTTAAAAATGGACAAAGGATCTGAATGGGTATTGCTCCAAAAAAGATATACAAATCGCCACTAAGCACAGGAAAACATGCTCAGCATTGTGTGTCAATAGGGAAATGCAAATCAAAAAGACAATGAAATAACACTTCATACCTACCAGGATGGCTAAAATAAAAAAGACAGACGATAACAAGTGCTGACAAGAATGTAGAGAAATTAGAACTCTTGTACATTGCTAGTGGGATTGTAAAATGGCGCAGCCACTTTGAAAAAGTTTGTCAGTTCTTCAAACAATAGAGTCATTATTCGATCCAGCAATTTTGCTTCTAGATATACAATGAAGAGAATTTAAAACATATGTTCACTCAAAAACCTTGCAGCATTACTCATAATTGCCAAATAGCAACAACCCAAATGTCCATCAATAAATATATGGATAAACAAAATATGGTATATCCATATGGTAGAATATTATTTAACCATAAAAAGGAATAAAGTATTAGGAAGGAATAGATACTATAACATGGATGAACCCTGAAAACGTCATATTAAGTGAAAGAAGTTAGATAATGAAAAAGACCAAATACTGTACGATTCCAATTATATGAAATGTTCAGAATAGGTAAACCCACAGAGTCAGAAAGTAACTTAGTGGTTTTCAGGGGCTGGAGTAGGGAGGAATGGAAAGTAGCTGCTAGTAATATTAAGTTTATTTTTGGGGTGATGGCAATTGTACAACTCAGTGATATTCTATAAACCAATGGTTCATTCTATAACCATTAAGCATATACTTTAAAAGGTTGAATTCTATGATATGTGAATTATATCTCAATAAAACTGTTATTTTTTAAAAATCTGTGGCTGGGCACGGTAGCTCATGCCTGTAATTCCAGCATTTTGGGAGGCTGAGGCAGGAGGATCACTTGAGGCCAGGAGTTAAAGACCAGCCTAGGCAACAAAATGAGACCCCCCCATCTCTACAAAAAATTTAAAAAATTAGCCAGGCGTGGTGGCAGGCACCTTAGTCCCAGCTACTTGGGAGGCTGAGGCAGGATGACAGCTTGAGTCCAGGAGTTCAAAGTTGCAGTGAGTTATGACTGTACCACTGCACTCCAGCCTGGGTGACAAAGTGAGACCCTATCTCTTAAAAAAAAAAATTGTTTATAGAATTCCTTTATACGGCAACCTGCCCTAGTGCATTTAACGTGGAAATGTTTTTCTAAGAATTCAGTTTACATACTACTTTCTGGGTTGTGGATGAAATGAGGTGTAATTAGAATGTATTTACTTGACCGGGTGTGTTGGCTCACGCCTGTGATCCCAGCACTTTGGGAGGCCAAGGCGGGTGGATCACGAGGTCAAGAGATCGAGACCATCCTGGCCAACATGGTGAAACCCCGTCTCTACTAAAAATACAAAAATTAGCTGGTCGTGGTGGCATGCACCTGTAGTCTCAGCTACTCGAGAGGCTGAGATGGGAGAATCACTTGAACCTGGGAGGCGGAGGTCGCAGCAAGCCGATATTGGGCCACTGCACTCTAGCCTGGCAACAGAGCAAGACTCCGTCTCAAAAAACAAAACAAAACAAAAAAACATATTTACTTATTTGGGGGGCTTCGTTCATTTGTTGTTTTTATAAATATTTACCGAGTGCTCACTATATAGCAGACATCACTGAATTAAGAACATATAAAATGGAATTTTCCTTTTTTTCCTAAGAAATTGGAAAAATTAAAGTATCTTCCTAACTTCTCTCTTCCTTTCCAAGGCTTCACATATTTTTTTTAAGAATGTATTAAATGTTTGATGTGGACTGATATCTGCATTAGATGTAAGACATGATATCTACAAACAGGAAGTTTACCTACTTAAGAAGGGATGTAAAATAATTCTTAAAGCATTTGGGCCGTGCGCGGTGGCTCACGCCTGTAATCCCAGCACTTTGGGAGGCTGAGGCGGGCGGATCACGAGGTCAGGAGATCGAGATCATCCTGGCTAACACGGTGAAACCCCGTCTCTACTAAAAATAGAAAAAAAAAATAGAAAAAAAAAATGGTGGCGGGCGCCTATAGTCCCAGCTACTCGGGAGGCTGAGGCAGGAGAATGGCGTGAACCCGGGAGGCGGAACTTGCAGTGAGCCGAATCGCGCCACTGCACTCCAACCTGGGCGACAGAGTGAGACTCTGTCTCAAAAAAAAAGGATTTGGTTAAAAGTTTGGAATAGCTAAAAATAAGAAAAAAGTATTTTAATTATACTCAATTCTTTGCAAATCTATTCTGCTACACTAAAGTTCTCTTGGCCATAAACATATCCCTGGAGCTTCTTCTCACTAACTCTTGGTATTTCAAAGTTATTTCACGTTTTTGTTCTTGTTTTACAAATGGGGTCTTGCCACACTGCCTAGGCTGGAGTGCAGTGGCTATTCACAGGTGCCATCATAGCTCACTACAGCTTTGAACCCTTGGGCTCAAGTGATTCTCCCACCTCAGCCTTCCAAGTACCTGGGACTACACACATGTACTATCATACCCAACTCTCATAGGGTTGTTTCTTTTTTTTGTTGTTTTTTGTTTTGAGCATTTTTCAAACAATCCAGAGTTTCATAAACTTTCACCAACAATTTTAAGTAGTCCCACGTTCCCTATGACTTAGGTTACAGAATCTGTAAAGCATAGTGGCTTAGCAGTTGTCCCCAGAACTACACTAATTCTATCCAGCACCATATCTACAACCATAGACACACTTGCTTTAACAGAAGTATAGCAGTTCCTTCTCAACACAAAAGCCAGGTTTCTGACAGTCCCAGGGATATTCATCTGCAGGGCCATTATTGAGAAAATAGGTTTGAAGGGATTGTCACTATAGGTGGAGCCTTTTGAAAAACTTTATAAATATTTTTACATTCACAAAAATAAAATTATAGAGACTGAATGGCATTGTATCTATCCTAAATTAGTAATGTTGGGTACATTTTAATAATCCATGTGACCTTCCTTGTTACTAGAAATATTTTAGGGTCTTTCTCACAATTTCAACAAAATATTTATAATTTTGTTTGGTTGCAGATATTATATATACCCAGAAGTGTTTTTTTCTTCTGTCTGGTCCTTTCTGCAAATGTCGAGTGCTTTTTCACTTTATAATCTGGAGATGGTGACTTCTTGCTCCTTGACCCCTACTGTACTTCAAAGACACAGAATCACTTGAATGCTTGAGATGCTTTGGGAAGCTTTTATTTGAACTATTTGGCACAGCTAAGTGTTTTCCAGCCTTTCTCCCATAATACCAGATTATGTAGCCTTATCTTTGGCCATGAAAACTTTGTACACACTTCTCATCAGCCCTTTCTACAAAGTCACAGGTTTAAATGCCCTCCTGTTAATAAGGAGCATAGATCCAAGGACGAACTTTACTTGTCCTCATCTTCCTTTATTTCTTTTGAAAATGCAAAAAGCTACTTTGGTTTTGACCTTTGCTTTGTCTCCCTTTTGTATCCTCAGTATCTATTTTCGCTAATTATTGCCACAGTAGTACTTAGAATCTAAATTGGCAAGGAAAAGGTACTTAGAAATACACTAGGGTACTTGCATTTTGAGTAAGAGAACTTGAGGTTGGGCAGGGATCACAGAAATCCCCTTGGTTTATGACAGTCTGCTTTATTTTCCATGGAAGGTAAGCAGAATAAGGTACAGTTCTAGGTTGAAAGTTTTTGGTAAATCACATTTTCTATTCTCTGAGACCTTTTTTATGTAGCACTTGCTATTGCTTTTTCTTCATTTTAAATATTAAAAAAATTGTTCTATTTTTATTTCTTTTGTACCTTTTTCAAATTCCTTTATTTTACCCCAGCTTCTTTTTCTTCCTAATGCCAAGTCTCTGCATTTTCCAAGTCTCCAACCTGGTTTACCTGTCTTAGCAATTAAAAGTACTATGTTGACCAGGCTGGTCTCAAACTCCTGACTTCAGGTGATTCGCCCTCCTCAGCCTCCCAAAGTGCATTTCTACTAAAAATACAAAAATTAGCTGGTTGTGGTGGCAGGCGTCTGTAATCCCAGCTACTCAGGAGGCTGAGGCAGAAGAATCGATTGATCCCAGGAGACAGAGGCTGCAGTGAACCGAGATCGCACCATTGCACTCCAGCCTGGGCGACAAGAGTAAGACTCTGTCTCAAAAAAAAAAAAAAAGTACTAAATAGGCCAGGCAGGGTGGCTCATGCCTATAATCCCAGCTCTTCGGGAGGCCAAGGTGGGTGGATCCCTTGAGCCTAGGAGTTCAAGACCAGCCTGGGCAACATGGTGAAACCCCATCTCTATAAAAAAACACAAAAAATTAGCCAGGCGTGGTGGTGCCACTGCACTCCAGTCTGGGCAACAGAGTGAGACCCTGTCTCAAAAAAAGAAAAAGAAGAAAAAAAGTACTAAATATCCTTTTTTTTCCGGTAGAGACAGCCTGTTAAGGACAAACCTGCAAAATATTAATATTCAAAGGCACCGCTAAGAGAACCAACTAATGGCAGTCTGTTGCAGTTACAAGGTTGTCGTTATTTTCCTTGTTTATTTTTGGTTGTTCAATCTAGGTAATATAACTTATAATTCAGGAAATCCAGATTAAATGAGCACAATTCATGCCAAGTAAATTTAAATGTCAGTCTCTAAGGTAAGGGGATAGAAGGAGACAAATACAAATTAGGAATGTATATTCATTTTTTATTTTTTTATTTTTTTTTGAGATAGAGTCTTGCTCTGTCACCCAGGCTGGAGTGCAATGGCACGATCTTGGTTCACTGCAACCTCTGCCTCTGGGTTCAAGCGATTCTCCTGCCTCAGCCTCCCAAGTAGCTGGGATTACAGGCACACACTGCCATGCCCAGCTAATTTTTTTGTTTGTTTTTAGTAGAGACAGGGTTTCACCATGTTGCCCAGGCTGGTTTCGAACTCCTGAGCTCAGGCAGTCCATATCCCTCGGCCTCCCAAAGTGCTGGGATTACAGGCGTGAACCACCGCACCAGACCTAGGAATGTATTTTTAAATGTAACACCCTAGGAGGCAGTTTGCAGAGTGTTAAGAACACAGACCCTAGAGCCAGAATGTCTGAATTTAGCTTCATCCTTCATTGACTGTGCAACTTTTGAGTACATTTCTTATTTTTTCTTCAGCTTCCTCATCTGTAAAGTGGAGGATAGTTTTTCCCTCACATAGTTGTTACAAAGACTAAATTATTTTTAAAAAACACTTAGAACAGTGCCTGGCAATAATAAGCACTACATAAATGTCAATCACTATTAGTTACTCAAAATTATAATAATGAATTGGTCAAGGCTCCAGAAATATGTCAGTTTTTAGAAAAATGAGTTTTTGTTAATGTTTCTGATTTTTAAAAAGATCACAAATGTGGTTTGGATTAGTCTAAGGAAAAATGTTTTGTTTAATAACTGATTAATGAGTTTTTAAGAACTCATTTCGTATGACCCAGTACAGAATGGGAAATTCACTAACAGAAGACGTCTAGCTGGCATAAAAAACATTAAAGAAATCTTAAGCATAATGTTAATCTCAACTCTGAAACACAAGCTTTACATTATTGTTCTCAGTTCTCGAGTTCCTGGCATGTCTTGGAAGCACACAGACTCTTTTTTTGAAGTAGTCATTCTTTCTTATTGCTTTTGACTTAGATAAATGACCTTGAGAAACTATTTTTGGCTTTATTTGTGATTGTTATTTAAAGCGATAGCTGTGAAAGAGTGTCAAAACATCTTTAACGTTGTGCTTTTCAAAAAGAGAGGATAATTCCTTTGAAAGTAATAATGAATGGATATTAGAATCCCAGATATCAGAAGGAAAAGTGAGCTCATGGATGGTGTTAATCTGCCAAGACAGGGAAGTCTGTTTCAGGAGCTAACCAGTTTTGCTAACTTCATTCTGCTGAGCACACTCGAGTTGCTAGGATGGGGGCAAAGTGCACCAGGCAGCGCCCCCAGCAAATTACTTTTCCAGCCAGGAAAGACTATGGCCCTTCTGCCTCTCTATAGTAATGTCCAATTCACGGCCATTTAGTGTCTGGCTTTTCATTGAAGATGTGACTGACTTGAATGGCCTAAATGTTTATTACATATATAATACATGTACTTCTTTTAATAATATTTCTGAACAAAATTTTTACTTTATAACAACTAATTCTATTATATTTTATTGTCTATACATGCGTTATGGCAGCTTATATCCAATGTGGAGATAAATGAAACACACAAAAAAGGGCAAATCTGCATTTTGAACTGAGAGCATGTTTAAGAGGATTATAGCATTAATTATAAGAGAAAGAATTTGAGAGGCAGTGTTAAAGCAAACTAAATATGGCCTGAGAAGGACTCTGTACTTCTGTATTTGAGTCCTTGTGTACGAACTGTAACCTAGGTTAATAGGCAGACAAGCTTGAAAACCTAATTTAGGAGTACGCACCTGTAACAATAGCTGAGTCTTGGCCAATCCCAGCAGCCATACTTCAACCAGTCATACACTGCTGATTGTTCAAACTGTGTTCAAATAAGGCAAACGCCCCCCTGTAACCAATGCAGCTGTTTCTGTATCTCACTGCTGATTTCTGTACGTCACTTCCCTCTTTTTGTCTAAAAATTTGTTCTGACCACGAGGCATCCCTGGAGTCTCTCTGAATCTGCTGTGATTCTGGGGGCTGCCCAGTCATTCACTGCTCAGTTTAACTCCTTTAAATTTAGTTCAGCTGAAGTTTTTCTTCTAACAGGAATCAGACTGGTAAGCCTTGAATCCTACCTGTTTATCTCCTGCTCACCTGAAGTTGTAAAGTTTAGTACCTCTAGGCCTATTTCTTCACCTATAAAATGGGGACAATACTGACCTTGAAATCTTGAAATAATTCAACTAGATATATATATATGAACGGTAGAAAAATTTTGTCTCTCCAATATTCTGTTAAAATTCTCACCCCCTGCCCCGCCCCCAGCACTTCCCTGGGGTAAAAAAAAAAAAAAAAAAAAAAAAAAAATCAAAGCACTTAATTCCCAGCATAACGATGAAGGTTTGTCGTAAAAGAAAATTTATTGTGTGAAATGATTACCAAGAAAGTACTGCATACGCAATGGGGGAAAAGACCAACCCTCAATCAGTTTAATAATCACCTTGGTTATTAAATTCTATGGTAACTTAATTTCAACGTACAAAACTTTCCCTTAGTATTGTAATGAAAACACCATTTATAGAAAGAGAACCAGGAACCTGAAAAATTCCCCTCATTGCATAGATAGAAATCCTCCTTAAAAAACATTTATAACTCGGGTCACTAAAACTTACGTATGGGAAATCATTATTTAAGTAGTGGGCATTTTATGTCCAGTTTCCCAGGACTTGATGATCCATCCCTAGGGAAGCTTTCAGGATGAAACTGATCTGGGAACAGAGGTTTGAGCTAGGTTAATTCTAGAGGTCGTCCCAGACATTTCCAGATGCCAAGCGGTATCTTTTTTTTTTTTTTTTTTTTTTTTTTTTGGAGACAAGAGTCTCTGTTGCCCAGGCTGGAGCGCAGTGGCACGATCTAGGCTCACTGTAACCTCCGCCTCCCGGGTTTAAGCGATTCTCGTGCCACAACCTCCTGAGTGGCTGGGATTACAGGCGTGCACCACCGCACCCGGCTAATTTTTGTATTTTTAGTAGAGACGGGGTTTCACCATGTTGGCCATCCTGGTCTTGAACTCCTGACCTCAGGTGATCCGCCCACCTCAGCCTCCCAAAGTGCTGGGATTACAGGCGTGAGCCACCGCACCCGGCCTGAAGATGTAAAATCTACCACGGAAGGATGATCTAAGTGGGGAAGGAGATGACAGGTGACAGCCTCCCGTGTGGAAGCAGAAAGTAGCGGACGGTAGGAGCCGAAGGCTTCCCTCGGGACCCAGCAGACTTCCCGCAGCCTCCTGGGTTCCCGTCACATTCCTCGGAACCCTCAGTGCACCAGACAGGGGGAGCTTGGAAGAGGCAGGTCAAGAATAGCCCCCGACCCCGCCCCAGCGTTCTGCTCCCAGGGCGGCCTCCCACGCGCCCCGGACCACGCAGCCCGATGGGCCAGGTAGGGCGCGTCTCTACACCGAAAATGCATTAGGGCCCGCGTGAGCCCCGGTGAACATCCACAGTGCAGTCACTAACAGGCATTACTCCTGGGGCCCACGTGAGTCTATTTAGCATGTGAGGGAAACCAGCCACGGCAGGGAGACTGGGGCTCTCCGTAGTGGCAAAGCCTGCTCAACCTGGGCCCGCGGAGGGAAAACTCGGAAGTCATTTCCATTAGCTCCCCTTCCCCCAAACTGATTCGCTTCTGTCAATCCATCCCTAGAAATAATGTCAAGGCCGGGACTAAGGGGTGCTGCGTTTTAAAAATTCTGCGTAGGAAAACCCCTGGAAGTACTGAGGGACAGACAGCCCCACTCACCTGTCAGCGCTGGGGGCGTGCGCGAAACCGCCCAAGGAGGAAAAAACCAGCTGGTGCGCAGGCGCACGCCGTCCCACATCCGCAGGCCCGCAACGCCACGCCCCCTGCCACGCCTCCGCGCGCCACTAGCCCCACCCGTCTCCCCGGCCCAGCCCCGCCGCTCGCCCTGTCCGGTGTCTCCCCGGCCCCTTGATTCTCCGCGTCTTCCTCGCAGGCCAGCCTAACCTCAGCCTGCATTGCGCCCTCCCGGCCTAGGGTGTCGCTGTACCGGCCTCCGAGCTCCACATAGACAAGTCCGGACCTCGGGCGGGGGCAGGAGACGGAGCTGAGCGGCGGGGGGCAGTGTCGCCTCGGTCTAGGGACGGCGGCGGAGTCGGTGGTCCCTGCGCGATGGCCACCTCGGTGTTGTGCTGCCTGCGGTGCTGCAGAGACGGCGGGACTGGCCACATCCCTCTGAAGGAGATGCCGGCCGTGCAGCTGGACACGCAGCACATGGGTAAGGGCCCTCCCTTCCCCAGACCCAACGGCTCACGGGGGCCGGGCGCGGCGGGCAGGGGGACCTGCAGGGTCAGAGGGTCCCCACGCTGCCCCGCCGCGCCGGCGACGCTGCGCCGACACCATTTCGTCTCGCAGATCTCTCCAGAAGCCGGCGGACTCCACCTGGGCCCGGTTCTGTGTTCAAGGCTGCGCAGCCCTCTCTGTGTCTGTCATCGCGAGTGGGCGTGTGGACCTCCCATTTTCACAGGAATCTCGGAGGCTTCCTCCGGAGATGTCACACGTCCTCGGGCGAGGGGGCGGAGAGTGCCCTTCTGGCGCGCCCCAGTGAAAACCTACACATTTTCAGAATGCTTCTAGGTCTGGTCTTGCTCCTCCTCCTGCCCTGACTGTCGGTCCTGTCTCTTGAGCCCCATCATTTATAGGTTGAATCCTATATTATTGGAAGTAATTTTCCTCTCACCTCCTAAAGTCGAAACAAGGCAGACTGCAGAAGTCTGAAGTCGCACCTCAGGTCAGAACTTGCCATTTCAACTAAAACCTCCCATTGCCCGACTCCTTAGTCATTGTGAGAGGTACTGTAATTTCATCTGACTGGCCTCTTCCCAACAGGTCTAACTGTTGAAAAATAAAATAGCACTTTGCTCCTTTGCATCTTGCTTTATCCTTTTAATTCCAAATCCATATAATTTATCTAACATTCTTCCTCTCCCATCATAGCCTCTTTCACCACCTTATTATTTCTTAGACTTTTCCCAGGTAGTTTCATGCTTCTGGAATGTGGTTCTAGAAGGAGAGATTTCCCAATATAATTATTTCAGTTAGAGTACTGTCTTTTTGTGGATTATTTTATTCTAACTGTACTTCTGCACTTTTGATTTTTTACACATTTCTGATTGTTTAAAGGACAGTGCATTGAAATAAAAAGGCACTTCTTAATATTTATGATAAAACTCTCTCGCCCAGTTTCCTTATAATTCTGGAAACACTCTGCCCACTATATTTTTGTATAACACATACTAAATGTGATAACTATATAATCACCTTGTATGTGTGTATTTACTTTTAATTCTCAGATCTCCCAAATGTAGTACAGAACCTTAATACATAAGTGATCTTTAAATTATTTTTTATCCATCATTATTTATAGACGATGGAGTTCAAATCCTATAGTTTTCCTCAGAAAATATTTCCATTTCAGTTACTCATTTACTGAAGTGATATTTATTAAGCAATTATCAGGTGGCAGGCATTGTTATAAGTGCTGAGAATATAGTGAAGGACAACCATACATAGTTCCTGGAACTCATGATCAACTGCAGCACTTCTTCCTATCTTTACTGTTAGACTCTTGAATTACTGCAGTCTCCTCTTTGGAGCATTCCTTTTCTCTGTCATCTGTTTCCTCTAGGAAGAGCTGGTCAGATATACTCATTCCACTGTGTTTTATTTCTCCAAAGCTGTCCAGCAACTGTCAGCTACTAACTGGATGAAATAGAGTAATGTCATCTCCAAATTTTCTAACTGCATGGAAGTTTTTTCTTCTTCTTTTCTTTCTTTTTTTTTTTTTTGAGACGGAGTTTCACTATTGTTGCCCAGGCTGGAGTGCTGTGGCACAATCTCCACTCACTGCAACCTCCACCTCCCGGGTTCAAGCAATTCTTCTGCCTCAGCCTCTTGAGTAGCTGGGATTACAGGCGCCCACCATCAAGCCCGGCTAATTTTTGTATTTTTAGTAGAGGCAGGGTTTCACCATGTTGGTCAGGGTGGTCTCGAACTGACCTCGTGATCTGCCTGCCTCTCAGCCTCCCAAAGTGCTGGGATTACAGGCGTGAGCCACCGCGCCCGGCCAGGAAGTTTTTTCTTAGCCTGTCTTTCTATAAACTTAAATTATTCAATCACAGAGGAGCCTGATTTGAGAACCTGAATAAAATGAAAGAAAAGGGTTGTTGAGTTAGAAGAACATGTTTCAAGCATGAATTGATCTTGACTTGAAAATAGAAACACATGGATTTGGTGGTGTGAAAGATTATTATATTAAATAACCTAAAAAATGTGGTTGCTTTTTTTTTTTTTTTTAACAAAATTGTCTGTATACTTCAAGTGATTCTCTCAGGGTTGTCACTTATTTTAGTGATGTTGTATTACTTAAAACCACTTTGGAATTCCTCTTTTGGAATTTTCTATGGCATAATTTTTGTAAGTATTATCATTGATGCCGTATCTTTGGCTTTTAATTGTGAATTGACATTTTAGAAACAAATGACTTCCAAGGCAGCTACTTTGAAAGGGACACCGCTCATTTGGAAATTTATGTTTCTTAAAACATCCTCTGTGGCTATGTTTATGTGGCATTCTGGCTGTACTCAAATTTGCCTTGACCGTCTAAGCAGCACCAATCATTAAAAGTACAGATTCTAAAACCGTCTGTGTACTTAAAAGAAATGGGATAAGCTTAAAATGATTCCCTAATGACTCATAAACACCCTGAATATTCTTTCTTTCTTTTTTTTTCTTTCTTTCTTTTTTTTTTTTTTTGAGAGGGAATCTCGCTCTGTTGCCCAGGCTGGAGTGCAGTGGCCTGATCTCAGCTCACTGCAACCTCCGCCTCCTGGGTTCAATTAATTCTCCTGTCTCAGCCTCCTGAGTAGCTGGGACTGTAGGTGCCCACCACCATGCCTGGTTAATTTTTGTATTTTTAGCAGAGATGGGGGTTTCACCACGTTGGCCAGGCTGGTCTTGAACTCCTGACCTCAAGTAATCTGCCTGCCTCAGCCTCCCAAAGAGCTGGGATTACAGGTGTTAGCCACCTCGCCTGGCCAAGAGTGTTATATCCCATTGTGCTCTGCAAAAGTCCTGAGATTCTGATTGTAGTTGATTAGGTCATGTAGCAGTTCTTGACTCAGTTACTGTGGCCAAGAAATGTGGAGGGCACTGATTGCCTTAACCTAGATCAAATGTTGTACACCTGAAGCAGAGATCGAGTCAGCTTTCTTGGAACTGTTTTGATCTCCAGAGGGAAGTCTGTCGGGAGAGGGAGAACAGATACTGCATGTCCACTACAAAGTGCTTAGCACAGCATATTAATTCATCCTTTATCAGTTATTTGATGAGCAGCTGCTCAATGCCAAGCACTGCATGGTCTTTGCCATCAAGGAGGATGCTCTCCAGTTGAAATTACTGGAGGTATATGGAGTAGCCAGATGCAAATTATTTATAAAGGTACTTTCCCAGAATTTGGGGGTTAACTTTTTTAATTAGAAAAAAAAGGATGTTAATGAATTTTTAGTAATCATACAATAGGATCTCAGTTTTGCCTTGTTTAAGGGAGAGCATCTCTTAACCAGTTTAGAATTGTGTTAGAATCTGAAAATTTTGCATTTCTTTTATGTATTTGTACCAAATAATTTTGTTTAACTGTTAATTCAACCTTTTGTTACTATGACCTAATTTTATTTAACCCCTTCTGGAAGAGTCCCATACAGTTCTAATATTCAGATCTGCTTGGCTGGTACAGTTACTGCCAGCAAAGTGGTGGTAGTGGCCACAAGTATGGGGAGTTATATGCATTGGTGTATGGGCTATTTCTTACATATTAGAATTATGTAATTCTGTGTATTCTTACACGTTAGAATTATGTATATTCTCTGATAGACGTTTTCCTAAATCAAATTGGTACTAGGATCACATCAGGAGACAGTGTCTCTCTTTCTCACTCTCATCTATAGATGTCGTTTCATCTAAAAAATTTTCTACGAGAATAAAGTGCATGTAAGAATGTTAAAACCTTGTTTACATATTTGCAATGTGATTGAAGTAGCTATCTTAATAAACATTTTAAGATCCTAAAGTTAGCAGTTTGTCACTGTCAGGTATTTCAACATAGATGTGTGTTCTTTTTCATATTCCCTGTACTCTTCAGTTCTTACATGACTAATGCACAAGTATAGTAGCTTGTATTTAGTAGGCATTCAGGTGGCTTTTAGTAAATTGTTTTAATTCATTTGAATAGAATTGAAAACTACCAATTTACTAAAGTCTCTTGTGTTTATGTTTTGGTTTAAATTAAGAAATTTATGAAATCATCAAATTGGTTTCCTGGCTAAAAATTAAAAGAGTTAGTCTATTTCTACCTTAAAAGTGTTTTAAACGTTCAATATGATTCAGAGTTATTACAGTTTACTTGAAACTGCTTAATTAAAACTTACTTCTCTCGCCCAGGCTAGAGTGCAGTGGTGCAATCTCAGTTCACTGCAACCTCTGCCTCCCAGGCTCAAGTGATCCTCCCACCTCGGCCTCCCAAGTAGCTGGGACTACAGGCTTGTGCCACCACACCAGCTAATTTTTGTATTTTTTATAGAGATGGGGTTTTGCAAGGTTGCCCAGGCTGGTCTCGACTTCCTGCACTCAAGCAGTCTGCCCACCTCGGCCTCCCAAAGTGCTGGGATTACAGGTATGAACCACTGTACCCAGCGTGCTTAATTAAAACTTATACATACAAATGAATATTACTTATAAATGTTCTCTTAGGAAAAAATAGTGAATTAAATATTTAAAATAATTCAGCTATATTTCAAAGTACTTACAGTGTCCCTATTTTTTGTGGACTGAGTTAGAACTGAACAAATTAATCCTGATTGTTGGATTGAAAATAGAAAACTTGGCCAGGCGCAGTGCTTCATGCCTGTAATCCCAGAACTTTGGGAGGCCAAGGTGGGCGGATCACGAGGTCAGGAATTCAAGACTAGCCTGACCAATATGGTGAAACCCCCATCTCTACTAAAAATATAAAAATTTAGCCAGGTGTGGTGGTGCACACCTGTAGTCCCAGCTACTCGGGAGGCTGAGGCAGGAGAATCGCTTGAACCCAGGAGGCAGAGGTTGCAGTGAGCCAAGACCGTGCCACTGCACTCCAGCCTGGGTGACAGAGCAAGACTCCATCTCAAAAAAGAAAAGAAAAGAAAAGAAAATACAAAACTTTACATAGTGTCTGCATTTTTTGTTTAGGAACAGATGTTGTTATTGTAAAGAATGGAAGAAGAATATGTGGAACAGGAGGTTGTTTAGCCAGCGCACCTTTACATCAAAACAAAAGCTATTTTGAATTCAAAATCCAGTCCACAGGTTGGTATAATGGTACTTTACTATTAAAAGTCCTAATTGTTCTAAATATTAAGAGTAATTTGTAACACATAAAAAAGATTCAGAAGGTAATATAAAAGCGCCAAACTCTTAGAAGATCTGGGTCTTCCACCTCTTGTTGTGTGATCCTGGGTAAATTAGTTAATTTAGTTAAATTAGGTTCAGTTTTCTCATCTATCAAATGGGTATTACAGGAGCTGCCCATTCTGCCTCACAGGAACTCTATGTATGAAAGTGTTTTAAGACAAGACATGCTGCATAAATATAAGGCACTAGTATTTTTAATGGGATCCGGATGAACCCTCTTGTTTGGTCAAGCATATAAGGTCAAACATATAAGCAGCATATACTCTTGCTATTTATTTTAGGATTAAAGTCAATCTGTTGATTCTGAGTTTTTCTTTTTTTTTTTCTTTTTTGAGACGGAGTCTTGCTCTGTCACCCAGGCTGGAGTGCAGTGGCGCGGTCTTGACTCACTGCAACCTCCGCCTCCCGGGTTCAAGCAATTCTCTTGCCTCAGCCTCTTGAGTAGCTGGGATTACAGGCATGCACCACCATGCCCAGCTAATTTTTATATTTTCAGTAGAGACCGAGGTTTCACCATGTTGGTCAGGCTGATCTCAAACTCCTGATCTTGTGATCTGCCCTCGTCGGCCTCCCAAAGTGTTGGGATTATAGGCGTGAGCCAGAGTTTTTCTCTTAACTCAGTTATTAAGATACCCTGATTCAGTGTTTTGAAGCAGTCATCAAATTCAGAATTCAGATAGAAGTCTGCAGTCTATATTTCTCTTTTTAAAATTTATGGAGTTTCTTGAACTGTAAAGCAATTCTATGTGATTATAATAGGTTAGTTAACTGTGCCTGTATTGTATATGGGAAAACTTTTAAAATAAAAGCTTTACTGTAAAGTGATCGGGCATAGTGGCTCACACCTGTAATCCCAACACTTTGGGAGGCCGAGGTGGGCAGATCACCTGAGGTCAGGAGTTCAAGACCAGCCTGGCCAACATGGTGAAACCCCATCTCTACTAAAGATACAAAAATCATCCAGGCATTGTGGTGGGCACCTGTAGTCCCAGTTACTCGGGAGGCTAAGGCAGGAGAATTGCCTGAACCTGGAAGACAGAGGCTGCAGTGAGCTGAGATTATGCCACTGCACTGCAGCCTGGGCAACAGAGTGAGACTCCGTCTCAAAAAAAAAAAAGTGGCTGGGCGTGGTGGCTCACGCCTGTAATCCAGCACTTTGGGAGGCCGAGGGGGTGGATCACGAGGTCAGGCATTTGAGACCAGCCTGGTCAACATAGTGAAACCCCATTTCTACTAAAAGTACAAAAAATTAGTCAGGCGTGGTGGTGGCTGCCTGTAATCCCAGCTACTCGGGAGGCTGAGGCAGGAGAATCACTTGAACCCAGAAGCCGGGGGTAACAGTGAGCCGAGATCATGCCACTGCGCTCCAGCCTGGGCAACAGTACAAGACTCTGTCTCAAAAAAACAAATACAAAAACAAAAACAAAACAAGCTTTATTGTAAATAAACTTCTAGTGAAATACTGCATCAGTAATGTGGGTAGAGAATAGGAAAATGAGAGTGGAGTAAATGAATCTTACTATTACTTGGCCAGCCTTGAATGATATGAAATTTCCCCCTAGGGCTTATTTTCTAAATTAGTTTTACTTATTTATTTATTTATAGATGAGGTCTTGCTCTGTCACCCAGGCTGGAGTGCAGTGGCATGATTATAGCTCAGTGCAGCCTTGAGCTTCTAGGCTCAAGCAGTACTCCTGCTGCAGCCTTCCCAGTAGCTGAGACTACAGGCTCAATCCACCGTGCCTAGCTCTAAATTAGTTTTAAATAATGATTTTCAATGGGGCATGGTGGCTTACACCTGTAATTCCAGCGCTTTGGGAGACTGAGGCAGGAGGGTTGCTCAAGGCCAGGAGTTTGAGACCAGCCTGGGCAACATAGCACAACCCCATCTCTACAAAGAAAAGAAAAATTAGCTGGGTGTGGTGGCTTAAAATACTGGGTAAGAAAATGATTTTACAACTTATTGTTAATTTCTCCTCTCCATGATATTGCTTATGGTATATATTGTTTGTCACTCATTGTAGATGTAAAAACTGAAGACAGTACATTCCCACTTTTCAAAGGGAGAGCTTGAAATTGAACTCCAGGCCATTTAAATTCAATGTGTAGCTTTTTAAAAATCTTTTTGAGATAATAATAATGATGATGATGACAGCTAGCATTTTCTGAATACTTGTTGTGTGCTTTACTTTCTCATGTTGTGGAGTACTTACACTGTTCCAAGTGCTTTACTTGGATTATCTTGTTGTATCTTTTCATTACCTTGCGAGGTGAGTACTGTTAGAATCCTCAGTTCACAGATAAGGGAACAAAGAGAGGTTAGGTAATTTGCGCAAGATGATGTAGCAGAGACCAGATTTAATCCTCATTTGCACTATTCCAGGGCCCACTCTCTTATCTCCTAGGCTGTACTACATCTGTGGAGAACATAGTATAGTTTGCAAGCTACTTTTATTTTATTTTATTTATTGAGACAGTGTCTGGCTTTGTCGCTCAGGCTGGAGTGCAGTGGAATGATCATGGATCACTGCAACCTCAACTTCCCTGGCTCCAACAATCCTCCCACCTCAGCCTCCTGAGTAGCTGGGGTTACAGGCACATGCTCCCATGCCCAACTAATTTTTGTATTTTTTGTAGAGACGGGGTTTGGGCATGTTGCCCAGGCTGGTGCAAACTACTTCTAAAAGAAGATTTTTTTAAAAGAGTAATAGAAAACAATTTAGTGTTAATACAGCACTTCCTTTAAAAAGTTTATACTCCCTTTTAAAATAACTCGATGGTTGTAGTCTTCAGATTTTGAGGGCATTTAAACTGTTATATTTTTAGGAATCTGGGGTATTGGTGTTGCAACTCAGAAGGTTAACTTGAATCAGATTCCTCTTGGCCGAGATGTGCACAGTCTGGTGATGAGAAATGATGGAGCCCTTTACCACAACAATGAAGAGAAAAATAGGCTGCCAGCAAACAGTCTTCCGCAGGAAGGAGATGTGGTGGTGAGTTCCCTCATGGAGTTGCTTTCCATTGTAAATGACTAAACTTGAACTGCTTTTAGTATCTACAGCTTTGTCTGGGAGTTTGTGGTTTGAATTCCAAAGCAATGGGATTGGATCTAATGAGATGGTGCATTTTCCAGGAGAGCACTTGGTGTAGATGTTGCACGCTACTCAACTGCCCCCTCCTTTTTAGAGCTGCCACTGGCTGGGAAAATCAGTGTGAACCCTTATTTCTACTCTGGAGAATTAATGACAGGCTGTCTGCTGATCACACATTCCTGTTTCTCTCACATTAGAGAAAACTTGGCCCACAATTCTAAAAGTTTGCTGAAGCTTATATTAGAAAATACTAGTTATTTTTAAGGCTGGATATCTCTTAGGGAAAATGTTCACATTTATTTCTTCTTCTTGTTTTTTTTTTTCTTAGAGTCTCGCTCTGTCACCTAGGCTGTAGTGCAGTGGCATGATCTTGGCTCACTGCAACCTCTGCCTCCCAGGTTCAAGCTATTCTCCGGCCTCAGCCTCCCGAGTAGCTGGGATTACAGGCACACACCACCAGGCCTGGCTGATTTTTTTTTATTTTTAGTAGAGACGGGGTTTCGCCATGTTGGCCAGGCTGATCTCGAACTCCTGACCTCAAGTGATCCACCTGCCTCGGCCTCCCAAAGTGCTGGGATTACAGGCATGAGCCACCGCGCCTAGCCACACATGTATTTCTTAATTTGTTATGAAATTCTATTAAGAGAATTACAGCATTTTATCAGAAATGTTCATCTTCATTAAACTTAACCTAATTAAACTCTTCAGAGAACGGAACTCAAAATGCTAAAGCTTGATCGTAGAAAAGTTTTTTTTTAGAAAGCAGAGGATAGTAAAAGTTACACGTTATTAAGACTTTTCTGTTTTTACTCCTAACTGGCTATATTTAACTCTTTACAAAGCTAGCACATTGAAAATGTAATCCAAAGATTTCTTTCTGTCTTTTCCAGATACTTCCTCCCACACTGCATTATCCAAAACCCCTCCCTATCCAGAGGTCAGGCCATTGATTTAGAACAGAGTCCTAGAGTCTCCTTCAGCCGAGGTGCCCTTGTACACTGAACCTTGGGTTCTCAATTCTGATATCAAGTTGAAAGGAATCTATGAATAATGAGAGAAGGATTCTAATAAGATGAAAAGATAAGAGAAATCCAGGTTAATTAATTATGAAAAGGTACAGTATTTTAGAAAGAATGAAGAAAGGTGTGGAAATTAAGATTTTTAATTACGGCCTGATCTTTCTTCTCTTTTTTGCAATTTAAAAAATATGAACAACTGTAAGTTTTTAATTGTTGGAAGTTTTTTTTCCAGAATTGACTAAAAAAGGAGATGAAAGGCATAAGCCATTAAAAAAATCTGCTTTTTCCCATGCTTTTTGAATAGTTGGTTCTGTATTTGTAGATCATTGCCAGATGCCCATAATATGGAACATCCTTATTCAAATGGTAATTTCTTAAAAGAGAATCTTGAAGTCAAGTTGATGCTGTCAACCTGCTTACCCTAAAAGATGAAATTCAAACATAAGAAAGGATAATCAGTAACAAATGTTTTTCTTTGTTGATGAACTGAAACTTCTACCTGCCTTCCTATCTCATTTCATTCATTGTAATGTCTGATAGCACAGTGTGACAGACTGAAGAATGCCACTTTTAGTCTGTCAGTGTTGTTAAATTAGACTTCGAGTTTTCATATGAGCTCATTCTCATAAAAGGAGAACTAAAACTATGAAATACATGCAGAGCCAAGAAAAGAAAAACATTACCCTGCCATTTTAACTAGTTCAAACACTGGAGAAAAAATTTTACCAAATTGTTAACTGTGGCATGGAATAAGTAGAATGGATTATAAGACAGGAAAAGCATCTCATGTGTTTAGAATTTAAGTCATGTACCATTCTCTGAGGAGAAATCAAGAAAAATAAGCTGTGAACATCTAACCAAATGATTATATGATTATATTCATATGATAATCACCCAGTACAGCACGGCCTGCTACAGAACTAGAAAGACATACATGAAACAGTTTATGCTCACTTTCTCCTTTTTTTTTTTTGTTTTCAGATGGCCACTCGCTCTGTCACCCAGGCTGGAGTGCAGTGGCGCTATCTTGGCTCACTGCAAGCTACACCTCCTGGGTTCACGCCATACTCCTGCCTCAGCCTCCTGAGTAGCTGGGACTACAGGCGCCCGCCACCACAACTGGCTAATTTTTTTCATTTTTTACTAGAGACGGGTTTTCACTGTGTTAGCCAGGATGGTCTCCAACTCCTGACCTCATGATCTGCCCACCTCGGCCTCCCAAAGTGCTGGGATTACAGGCGTGAGCCACCGTGCCCAGCCTACTTTCTCCTTATACATATAATTCTGAAAAGTACAAATTTCATTCTAACATGCATTTATCAGTTTACTTTTAGAGAAGTCTTATAAACATTCTATGTAATAATAACAATAACGAACACTTCTAAGCATTTATTTATTGAGATGGAGTCTCACTCTGTTGCCCAGGCTGGATTGCAGTGGTGCCATCTCGGCTCACTGCAACCTCCACCTCCTGGATTCAAGCGATTCTCCCGTCTCAGCCTCTCTAGTAGCTGGGACTACAAGTGCGTGCCACCACGCCTGGCTAATTTTTGTATTTTTTAGTAGAGACGGGGTTTCACCATATTGGACAGGCTGGTCTCGAACTCCTGACCTCGTGATCCACCCACCTTGGCCTCCCAAAGTGATGGGATTACAGGCATGAGCCACCGTGCCCAGACCTAAGCATTTATTATGGGCACTGTTCTAAGTGCCTGGCAAGGATTAAATTGTTTAATGCTCATAATGGCCCTTTGAAATAGGTATTATTATTATTATTATTATTATTTTCTTTTTTTTTGAAATGGAGTTTTGCTCTTGTTGCCCAGGCTGAAGTGCAATGATGCAGTCTCGGCTTACTGCAACCTTCACCTCCCGGGTTCAAGCGGTTCTCCTGCCTCAGCCTCCTGAGTAGCTACAATTACAGGTGCCTGCCACCATTCCCAGCTAATTTTTTTGTGTTTTTAGTAGAGACAGGGTTTCGCCATGTTGGCCAGGCTGGTCTGGAACTCCTGACCTCAAGTGATCTACCCACCTCAGCCTCCCAAAGTGCTGAGATTACAGGTGTGAGCCACCACGCCTGTACGGTAGTAGTATTATTATCCCCATTTTACAGATTAAGAGAAGTCAAGTAACTTCTTATGTGAGTTAATTACAAGACTATATAGCTCAGCCAGATACTATGGCTCATGCCTGTAATCCTAGCACTTTGAGAGGCCAAGGCAGAAGGATCCCTTGAGCTCAGGAATTTGAGACCAGCCTGGGAAACATAGTGAGACCCCATCTCTACAAACAAACAAACAAATAAATAAATAAATAAATAAATAAATAAATAAAATTTAAAAAGAAAATTAGCCGGGCATAGTGGCATGCCCCTGTAGTTCCAGCTACTTGGAAGGCTGAGGTGGGAGAACTGCTTCAGCCCGGGAGATAAAGGCGGCAGTGAGCCGTGATCCTGCCGCTGCACTCCACCCAACCTGGGCCACACAGAGCAAGACCTTGTCTCTGGCCGGGCGCGGTGGCTCACGCCTGTAATCCCAGCACTTTGGGAGGCCGAGGTGGGCAGATCACCTGAGGCCGGGAGTTCGAGACCAGCCTGACCAACATGGAGAAACCCCGTCTCTACTAAAAAAAATACAAAAAATTAGCCAGGCGTAGTGGTGCATGCCTGTAATCCCAGCTACTCGGGAGGCTGAGGCAGGAGAATCACTTGAACCTGGGAGGCGGAGGTTGCAGTGAGCCGAGATTGCGCCATTGCACTCCAGCCTAGGCGACAAGAACGAAACTCTGCCTCAAAAAAAAAAAAAAAGACCTTGTCTCAAAAACAAAAACAAAAACCAAGATCATACCTGAAGCAGTCTAATTTCAGAATCTGTTCACTAACCTGCACACAATTATTAATAAAGACATAGAACACACAGTATATTTTGCTATCATTTTGGCAGAATCAAACCCAGTTTCTTCATCATAGAATAGATTAGGTTAGAAAATACTTGAACTGGCCCATCACAGTGGCACATGCCTGTAATCCCAGCACTTCGGGAGGCTGAGGCGGGCGTATCACACTGAGCCAAGGTCGCGCCACTGCACTCCAGCCTGGGCGACAGAGTGAGACCCAGTCTCAAAAAAAAAAAAAAAGAAAGAAAATACTTGAACTAAACTATACTGGGGGTGGGACTTCTCACATCTTTCCTCACTTCTTTGGTACTGGGATTTTGCTACTGCAGGCTTGGGTTTAAAACTTGCTTGTTTGAGGCTGGGCGCGGTGGCCAACGCCTGTAATCTCCACATTTTGGGAGACCGAGGCGGGCAGATCATTTGAGGTCAGGAGTTCAAGACCAGCCTGGCCAACATGGTGAAACCCCATCTCTACTAAAAATGCAAAAATTAGCCAGGCATGGTGGCGGGCGCCTGTAATCCCAGCTACTGGGGAGGCTAAGGCAGGAGAATCTCCTGAACCTGGGAAGTGGAGGTTGCAGTGAGCCAAGATCATGCCATTGCACTACAGCCCGGGTGACAGAACGAGACTCTGTCTCAAAAAAAAACAAAAAACAAACTTGTTTGTTTGCAATCGGCCACTGGGGGATGAAAGTGCCTGGATTACAACCTCACTGATCTGAACTGCTAGATTTCTGGTAGTCCCATAATGAGAGTAACATACTTTCTTTTTTATGTAATTAAGTTTTTGTTTTTTAAAATGAAAACAGACTGTTTCATTAGAAAAGTGAATCCCAGCCATCAGCTAGCTTTATTACTATTATCTAAAGACATAAACTAAAGCGAAACAAAGGCAATCTATGTACTATTTATCTTTCTCAGTATTCCTTAATTATTAATAATTGTTTAAGTTAACCCTGGCTTTGCTAAGAATTGAGAATCTTTCATACCACTTACCACATTAGCTTCTCTGGGCTTTTGCTGTCTTGCTTGTAAAGAGAGAGAATTTAAGACTAAGATGATCTATAAAATGTTTTTTTTTTTACCTCTAAAAAGCTTTTAACTTGATAGAATGTATCCACAGTCAGAAATCCTGAAATCCTTGAAGTGGTTTGCTTCTTGGTCTATGATGACTTCTCTATTGAAAGATCTCTGCTGTCTTTCAAGGGAAAGATCTCTTTTTGTTATCAGTTAGTAGCTATTGTATAAAGTTTTAAAGAGAGATATGGTGATTAAGAGCAAGTGTTTAAAGAGAGGCATGGTGATTTAGAGAGAGGTATTGTGATTAAGAGCAAGGATTCTGAAACCATACTGCATGGATTTAAATCACAGCTTTTCCACTTCCTAGCTGTGCAACCTTAGGTAAATTACTTAATCTTTCTGTGCTTTAGCTTCATCTGTAAAATGGGGATAGTAATACTGTCTTGTTGTGAGGATTAAATGAGTAAATATGAACTGCCTAGAATAGTAGCACTATTGTTATATAACATGGGCTAAGTCTTTTCTAGCCTTTTATTTATTTATATAAATAATTTATATTTATATAAATAAATATTTTTTATATAATTATAAAATAATTATTTTAACAATAATTATTAATAACACTAATTGTGATTTTTTTCCCATCAATAGTGTACCGAGTAATTTTATTACATTGTTTTTTAAATCATTTGAGCTACTATTTTTGTTTTTTAACTTGAAACTAATTACCAATTTTATTCAGTTGTGAACACCAGCTTTTCCTTGATAATACACTTGACACATTTGAAACCAGAGTAAAGAGATGTAGAAATGTGTTATTTCTTCCTGGAAATAAAATGTATAGAGACGTTTCTTCATAATTTGAAAACAGTGACAGGTAGTAAGTCCTGACAGTGAAAAAAACCTCATTGTTTTTCCCTCTTTAGATCAAATTCTGTAGAGAAAGAGCAGCGTTTTCTGTATGAGTGTAAAAGGTTTCTCTATTCATGGTATGTAGTACTTATATTATCTTAGCATTCAAAATATAAAATCCAGATTATACAAATATAATTCTAGGATTTAAACTGTTGGCTTTGTTTTACCTCTAATGTGGACTCTTGGGATGTTACCTGACTTTATCCCCCCTCATAATCACTACTCATTTTTTTAGCTCAGTTCAAGTAGGATTCTACCAAATTGTCAACCCTTAATGAAAATTGTTGTCAGCCTATGCTTAGCTTTTTGTGTTTCCATACTTCCCAGTCAATGCTTTCTGACAGCTCAGCTTTTATGGAACGTTTCTGTTTTTTCCTTCCTAGGGTATTACTTATGACCATGTCGAATTAAATGTATACTTGAATGGAAAAAACATGCATTGTCCAGCATCAGGTATACGAGGGACAGTGTATCCAGTTGTTTATGGTAAGCAAAAATATTTCTAATGTATTATTACATACATATTAACTTGTTTGGTGTGTGTATCAGTCTGTTTTCATGCTGCTATAAAGATATACCCAAGACTGGGTAATTTATAAAGGAAAGAGGTTTAATTGACTCACAGTTCCACAGAGCTGGGGAGGCCTCAGGAAACTTACAATCATGGCGGAAGGGGAAGCAAACACATCCTTCTTCACATGGGAATAGGAAGGAGAAGATTGAGCGAAGTTGGGGAAAGCCCCTTATGAAACCATCAGATCTTGTGAAAACTCACTCACTTTTACAAGAACAGCATGAGCGTAACCACCCCCATGATTCAATTACCTCCCACTGGGTCCCTCCACAACACATGGGGATAATGGGAACTATAATTCAAGACGAGATTTGGGTGGGGACACAGCCAAACCATATCAGTGTGTATGTTACTTTTATAGCTGTCATCTAGAAATCTGGCCACATTGTTAATAAGGACCTTTTTATTTTATTTATTTATTTATTGTTTGAAACGGAGTGTCACTCTGTCACCCAGGCTGGAGTGCAGTGACACGATCTCAGCTCACTGCAACCTCCGCCTCCTGGGTTCAAGCGATTCTCCTGCCTCAGCCTCCCGAGTAACTGGGATTACAGGTGCCTGCCACCACGCCTGGCTACTTTTTGTATTTTTAGTAGAGATGGGGTTTCACCATGTTGGCCAGGCTGGTCTTAAACTCCTGACCTCAGATGATCCACCCGCCTCAACCTCCCAAAGTGCTGGGATTACAGGCATAAGTCACCGTGCCCAGCCATAAGGACCTTTTTATATGGAATGTAGTTGCTAGGATATTACAATCCCACTTTGCAGGATTAAGGATAGTTTCTGTTCCCCATGTATTAAAATAAACTTGCTAAATACAATGATTACACTTAAATATGCAATAACCGTACTCCCTTTTTCAACATGTAGTTTTATGTTTTAGAAAGTTTCAAAAAGCTTTACTGAATTTAGAAAACTTTTTCTGCAAGTCATTGGGAATGATTGCATGGCCAGGAAACATAATTATAAATAATATTTTGGAATTAGAGATGAGAATTTTATGTAGACTGTACATTAATAACCCTTACAAAATTCCTTAAATGTTAATGCTCTTCTGAGGGAAATAGTGACTTAGAATTTTAATTTTAACTTTAATTTTTTGTTTTTTTGTTTTGTTTTGTGACAGAGTCTTGCTGTGTCCCCCAGGCTGGAGTGCAGTAGCCCGATCACAGCTCACTGCAGCCTCAAACTCCTGGGTTCAAGCAATCCTCCCACCTCAGCCACCCCAGTAGCTGGGACTACAAGTGTGCACCACTATTGGGATTACAGGCATGAACCACTGCATCCAGCCTACCTTAATTTTTATTATAGAAAACTCCAAACATGTACAGAAGTAAAAAGAATAGTATAATAAACCCTCATATACTCATCAGCCAGCTTCAAACAATTATCAACTTGTAACCAATCGGGTTTCATCTACACCCCCCCACCCCCAATGCTGCTATTGTTCTTCACTTACCCTCCTTGGGTTATTTCGAGGCAAATGCCAGATAATATATAATTTTATTCATAAATGTTTTATTTGTATCTCGAAAAAAAGGTCTCTTTCTTTTTTTTTTTTAGACAAACATAACCACAATGTCTTTATCAATCCATTCTGCTTTATTTTTTATACTATTAACTTTTTTTTTTTTTTTTTTTTTTTTTTTGAGACAGAGTCTCACTCTGTCACCCAGACTGGAGTGCAGTGTTGTGATCTTGGCTCACTGCTGCCTCCGCCTCCTGGGTTCAAGCTATTCTCGTGCCTCAGCCTCCAGAGTAGCTGGGATTACAGGTGTGTATCACCACACCCAGCTAACTTTTGGGGTTTTTTTGTATTGTTTTGTTTTTTTTGAGACAGAGTCTCATTCCATCGCCAGACTGGAGTGCAGTGGCACGATCTTGGCTCACTGAAACCTCCGCCTCCCAGGTTCAAGCGATTCTCCTGCCTCAGCCTCCCGAGTAGATGGGACTACAAGCACGCACCACCACACCCCGCTAATTTTTGTATTTTTAGTAGAGATGGGGTTTCACCATGTTGGCCAGGATGGTCTTGATCTCTTGACCTTCTGTTCTGCCCGCCTCGGCCTTCCAAAGTGCTGGGATTATAGGTGTGAGCACCTGGCCAACTTTTCTATTTTTACTAGAGATGGGGTTTCACCATGTTGGCCAGGCTGATCTCGAACTCCTGAGCTCAAGTGATCTGCCCACCTCGGCCTCCCAAAGTGCTGAGATTATAGGCATGAGCCACCGTGTCCAGCCTATTTTGTATTATCAACTTTAAATAAACAGGTATATGATTTTTCTGCCTGTAGTTTCAGTAAGTTTAAAAATATTTTCTCATTTAAGTTCTTAAATTTGGGTTATAATAAGAACTAATTAGGACTGGCGCCGTGGCTCACACCTATAATCCCAACACTTTGGGAGGCCGAAGCCGGTGGATCACTTGATGTCAGGAGTTTGAGACCAGCCTGGCCAACATGGTGAAACCCCATCTCTACTAAAAATACAAAAAATTAGCCAGACGTGGTAGCGCACTCCTGTAATCCCAGTTACATGGGAGGCTGAGACAGGAAAATCGCTTGAACCCAGGAGATGGAGGTTGCAGTGAGCCGAGATCACACCACTGTGCTCCAGCCTGGGTGACAGAGCAAGACTCCATCTCAAAAAAAAGAAAAAAAAAAAAGAACTAATTTAATTACATTTGTTGTAGTTTACTATAAAAGCAGCACTGGTGCAATGACTCATGCCTGTAATCCCAGCACTTTGGGAGGCTGAGGTAAGAGTTGCTCGAGTCCAGGAGTTGAAGACCAGCCTTGAGCAACATAGTGAGAACACGTCTCGACAAAAAATTTTAAAATTATCCAGGTGTGGTTGTATGTGCCTGTTGTCCCAGCTACTTGAGAGGCTGAGCTGAGAGGATCTCTTGAGCCGGGGAGGTCAAGTCTCCTGTGAGCAGTGATCATCGTGCCACTGCACTCCAGCCTTGGCACCAGAGTAAGACCCTGTCTCAAAAGCAAAATAAAATTAAAATAATAAAATAAAAATAGCAGTATCAATGATGACAAACTGGGATGTCAGAATTATACAATAACAAATATAAATAATAATATGATAATAGCCAAAGCTTGTGATTACCTTTTAGTTTAAGGTTTTCATTAGCCTTCTTTTCTCCTAAAATTACTTTTCAGTCATTTTACCTTCTGTGTCCTTGCATGTAAATGTGTGTTTTAAAACTCAATTTAGTGTTGCATATTGGGTAAGCCTAAAAGCAATTCCTTTATTTACTTGAGTAAATGGAAATTTAGCTTGATATTTGAAATAGGTTAGCCTGAGAAATAAAATAAATATCAGTAGAGTGACAGTCATACAAGTTAACTGTAGCAAATAAGTTTAATGCTCTAAACTGTTTCTTTTATTCAGCATTATTTGTAATGTACTAAGGTTATAGATACTAAATTATATTTCATAAATTGAACTCATAAATCAGTCCAATTAAACCAAGTGTTTTAATAGCCTGATCCTATCAAAGATAAACATAAAACTTAAATCCCTTTACTCTTTTGTCTTCCATCCCTAATCCTTGATCAATCCAATCACTCATTTTGTCTCTTCTTACACTCAGCCTGTAGAAAGAAAAAGACTGCATAACACTGAAGAAGTGTGGTTACAAAGTTACGACTTCCTGGCTGGGCGCAGTAGCTCACGCCTGTAATCCCAGCACTTTGGGAGGCCGAGGCAGGCGGATCACGAGGTCAGGAGATAGAGACCATCCTGGCTAACAGGGTGAAACCCCGTCTCTACTAAAAATACAAAAAATTAGCTGGGTGTGGTGGCGGGTGCCTGTGGTCCCAGCTACTCGGGAGGCTGAGGCAAGAGAATAGCGTGAACCGGGGAGGCGGAGCTTGCAGTGAGCCGAGATCATGCCACTGCACTCCAGCCTGGGTGACAGAGCGAGACTCTGTCTCAAAAAAGAAAACAACAAAACAAAACAAAAAAAACAAAGTTATGACTTCTAGCCTAATCTGAGCTCTCAATAATTTTCAGCAATTCTTTGTGCATGTCTATGCATTCTGTGCTTCTTGCATTCTCTATTCATCCTCTGAAAATGCCTTGCCTTCTACCTTACAAAAAAAAACAGGCAATCACAAGTGAACTCCAGCTTCCCTCTCTTCAGGTCCAATCCTGCCTTCTTTCCATCTCATCTCAGAAGTGGTACTCTGCATGTTGCAAACACTCTATCTGTAGTCTGGGTTCCAAACTCCCCAACTCTGGAACGTCACTTTGTCAGTTATTTCATCGATATCTCATGTCATGGGCCTCCCTCTTCAGTGCTTATAAACATTCTAAGCCCCATCCCAAACGCCCTTCTTTGGGCATGCATCCCTCACTAGTCCTGTGTTTCCCCTTCCCTGGATGGCCACATTTCTTCTAGAATAACCTATATCTGCCATCTTTATTGTTTTTCTTTCTTTTTTTTTTTTTTAACATTTAGGTTCGGGGGTACATGTGAAGGTTTGTTACACAGGTAAACTGGTGTCACGGTGGGGGGTTTGTTGTATAGATTACTTGACTAGCTCAAGGGTAGAGCATTTGACACCTTTATTGTTATTGTTCGTTTGTTCTGCAACCCAATTCAGCTGCCATTACACCACTAATTGAAACCACCCTTGTTAAAATCACTGGTGACTTCATGAATGTCAAATCCAGTATTTACATTTTTTTCTGCATTTATGCTGAAATATAAAGTATATAGTAATGTGCATTAAACTTATATGTGCAATTTAACAAATAGCTATCAAGTGAACACTCAACATTACCACTTAGATCAAGAAATAGAACATTTTCTTGGCCCAGATGCAGCCCGCACCACAGCTGCATTCCTCACCCAGGGGGAGTAATCACTATTGGGTGGCAGTGCTGATTATTTACTTGCTTTGCTTTACGGTCATGTTTTGTTTTGTCATCACCAGGGTCAAGGTAATGAACATATTCACCACCCCAAAGGTTTCCTTCTGCCTCTTATATCCTACTCACCTCTCCCTACCCCAGCCCCAACAAACAACCACTGATCTGCTTTCTGTCACTACAGATTAGCCCATATTTTCTAGAGTATTATATTAACAAAATCATATGGTCTTTTGGTCTGGCTTCTTTCACTCAGCACAATTATTTGAAGATTCATTTATGCTGTAGCATATATCAATAATTCATCAGTTTTTATTGCTGAGAAGTGTAGCATTGTGTGGATATATCACAATTTCTTTATCCTTCACCAGTTGATGGACATTAGGGTTGTTTCCAGTGTGGGACTATTACAAATAAAGCTATTGTGAACGTTTGAAAATATGTCTTTGGATATACACATTCATTTCTCTTGAGTAAATACCGGTAAAAACATTTAGAAGCTGAGTAAGGCCTGCAGTCTAGTTCACAGTAGTGTACCAATGTCAGTTTCCTGGTTTGGATGTTGAGCTGTAGTCATGTAAGATGTTACCACTGGGGCAAACTGTACAAAGGGTGCACTGGACTCTTAACATTTTTGCAACTTCCTGTGAATCTATACTTTTTCAAAGTTAAACATTTTTTTAAAAAGTAATATGTCTTAATTATATAAAATTGAGAAAATGCAGATAAGCAAATAAGAAAAAAATTACCCATATTTACATCCTCTTGAGAGAATTACTAATAATATTTTTATATATATCCTTCCAGTGTTTTTGACAGATAGATTTTGATTTTTGTTGTGGCTGTTTTTACCCATAGGATTATGTTTTGTAACAGGGACAGCAGATATATTTATTCTCCTTACCTATTAATATCGTAGTATTATGGAGACAGTTTATTTTATTTTATAATTATGTATTCATTGAAATTAAAGTATTTGCTTCTAATTTATTTTCTTTCTTTTTGTATCCTTTAGTTGATGACAGTGCAATTTTGGATTGCCAGTTCAGTGAGTTTTATCATACGCCTCCACCTGGTTTTGAAAAAATATTATTTGAACAGCAAATCTTCTGAATGTATTTGTTTTTAAAACTTGTATTTCTGCACTGTTAAAAAATGTTCATCATTTAATAAAACTTTACCTGGCCTATAGATGAAAATATATTCTTAAAAATATGCTTGTTGATGCTGTCTAAGGAACCAATGTATTCAGTATACCACCCTGAAGTTGTGATTTAAAATACTTTATGTTTTGTGAAATGAAAATAAGCATTTGGGCAGTTTATTTAATTCTTATTTAAATAAATAGAATTATGGGTTTAATTAACAGTATAACATGACTATATATACATATATATTTAAAGGGAATTCTTTCTTACATAATATATTTGTTTTGATAGAGATGTAGAGTTGGGTGGGTGTTTTTGTCACTCTGAAGTTTAGACCTCATTAAATATTTGACATCTACAGTTGGATAATTTTGCCGCTTAGTGTCCTTTTTTATATACAATATAACAAAGTGAGAGAAATTTATATTACTGGCAATTTCATTTTTGGCAGTCTATTTCTGTATCATGTACCACTTTTCTTAAAACTTAAATTGCTTATTTTGTTGTGTAATGTCATTGCTTTTGATTTGCTTTGTGAAAGGAGATAAACGTTTCAGTAATTGTCAGAGCATTTTGTTGCCTCAGGCTGTGTTACCTCAATTTCAGAGTAAGTAGTGGTTGATAGTAATGTAGTATACACTGGCAGACATCTAGAATAGTATGATGCTTTACATTTAAATGAGGTTATTCTTTTAAGGACTTTTATTTGTATGTTTTCTGTAAGGAATAATAAAATAATTGTAATTAAGGAATATACCATACTATATTAAACACATTCTTCCTATTTTGTTAGTTAAACACTAAATTCACATCACCCGTGATTATTTCAGTTCAGAGATAAGTGAATCCTCTTCATGACCCTGAGTCTTTGCCTGGTTCTTAAGAATCACTGTCCTTTAGTTAACGCCCTGTGACCTGAACCAATCACTCTATACATCTTTAGACACGTTGTCTGTTTTCAAATGAGCATAGCAAGGATGCATACATTTCCCTCCTTTTATCAACTAGAAACAGTACATTGTTCAGGAAAACATGAGTGTTAGAATTAGAAAGAGATCCAAATTGTAGTTTTGCTGCTCATCCTATTTTCTCCTCTCCAAGTCTCAGATTCCCATTTATAAAAGGAGCAATCATACTGACATAAGATTCTATGATTAAATAAGGTAATACATATATAACACCTTAATAATCATAGGCACTTGCGCCAGGCGCGGTGGCTCACACCTGTAATCCCAGCACTTTGGGAGGCTGAGGCGGGAGGATCACAAGGTCAGGAGATCGAGACCATCGTGGCTAACATGGTGAAACCCTGGCTCTACTAAAAAAATACAAAAAAAATTAGCCAGGTGTGGTGGCGGGCGCCTGTAGTTCTAGCTACTCTGGAGGCTGAGGCAGGAGCATGGCTTGAACCCGGGAGGCGGCGCTTGCAGTGAGCCGAGATTGCCCCACTGCACTCCAGCTTAGGCAACACAGTGAGACTCGGTCTCAAAAAAAATTAAAATAAAATAAAAATCATAGGCACTTAGTAAGTGTAGTTTCCTGGATGGTAAAGCATCAGGGAAAGTGGTTTTCTTTCTTTTTTTTTTTTCTCGTTTTTTTTTTTTGAGACAGAGTCTCACCTTGTCACCCAGGCTAGAGTGTACCCAGGCGCGATCTTGGCTCACTGCAACCTCTGCTTCCCAGGTTTAAGCGATTCTTTTGCCTCAGCCTCCCGAGTAGCTGGGACTACAGGTGCCCGCCACCACGCCCGTGTAATTTTTGTATTTTTAGTAGAGATGGGGTTTCACCATGTTGTCCAGGCTGGTCTCAAACTCCTGACCTCATGATCCACCTCCCTCAGCCTCCCAAAGTGCTGGAATTATAGGCGTAAGCCACCGCACCCAGCCAGAAAGTGGTTCTCATGATGCTTCTCAGACCGGCAGCATCAGCATCACTGGAACTTGTTAAAAATGGACACTCTCAGAACCCACGCCAGACCCACCAAATCAGTTTGAGAACTGCCATTCAGTAGAGAATTATTTGCCTACTGTAAATTTTCTAAGGATTTATGATGGGCTATTTTTGACCCATAGGCTCAGAGAATCCTGCAAAATCCTTTTTTATTGTTTATTCTGCAGACAAAAATGTGACAATATGCTTTGAAAACATAGATATACTTGAGTAACATTTATTTACATAAATCCCAAATTCTACCTCTGAAGGTATATGAAATTTAACTATGTATGTATTATGCATTTTGTCTGGCTTTCTATCATAATTTTAATTTGTAAAGAATGTGCTTACTTGGGAAAGCAAATTAAAGTGACTACTGTTTGCTATCGTTATGATGTTATCTACCTCTTTTTAAAATTTTTTTAAATTTTTATTTTATTTTATTTTATTTTGAGACAGAGTCTCGCTCTATCGCCAGGCTGGAGTGTAATGGCACAATCTCAGCTCACTGCAACCTCCACCTCCCGGGTTCAAGCAATTCTTCTGCCTCAGCCTCCCAAGTAGCTGGGACTACAGGCGCACGCCAACACGCCTGGCTAATTTTCACACTTTTAGTAGAGACGGGGTTTCACCATGTTGGCCAGAATGGTCTCGATCTCTTGACTTCGTGATCCGCCAGCCTCGGCCCCCCAGAGTGCTGGGATTACAAGCATGAGCCACTGCGCCCGGCCTCTACCTCTCATTTTTTTTTAAGCCAACCTTTTGAAAAATCATATTCTTTTCTGCCTCTAATTATACAACAGAGACATAGTACTAAAAATGATACTGAAGTTTATGTCCATGACAACAGTTTGGTGAAATCTAGGTGTGTTTTTATCTCCATACATATCAAATTTATCTTAAGAAAATTACATTGAGCTGGCCGTCCTTCCACAACCCATAACCTTAGTCTAATCATGAGAAATCAGACAAATTCAGAGGGGCATCCTATGAAACACTTAATGATGCTACTCAAAACTTTCAGGGTCATCAAAACATGGAAAGTCAGGGAAACTGCCACACCCAGGAGGAGCTTAAGAGGACATAACAAGTGTAATGTGGTAACTGGATAGGATGCTGGAGCAGAAGAACATTAGGTGAAAACTAAGGAAATCTGAATAAACCATGAACTTTAGTTAATAATGTATCATTATATCATTCATGAATTGTAACAAATGAACCATACTAACGTAAGATGTTAACAGGAGAAACTAGGAGAGTTTATATATGGGAACTCAATGCTGTCTTCTCTTTTTCTATAAATACAAACTGTTCTAAAAAACTAAGTTGACCGGAAGTGGTGGCTCACGCCTGTAATCCCAACACTTTGGGAGGCCGAGGCGGGTAGATCACCTGAGGTCAGGAGTTTGAGACCAGCCTGGCCAACATAGCAAAACCCCATCTCTACTAAAAAATACAAAAATTAGCCAGGAGAGGTGGCAGGCACCTGTATCCCAGCTGCTCGGGAGGCTGAGGCACGAGAATCACTTGAAACCGAGAGGCACAGATTGCAGTGAGCTGAGATTGCGCCACTGCACTCCAGCCTGGGTGACAGAGTGAGACTCCATCTCAATAAATAAATAAAGTCTATTTTAAAAAGTACATTGGGCCGGGCGTGGTGGCTCACACCTGTAATCCCAGCACTTTGGGAGGCCGAGGCGGGCGGATCATGAGGTCATGAGATCGAGACCATCTGGCTAACATGGTGAAACCCCGTCTGTACTAAAAAAATACAAAAAAATTAGCTGGGCGTGGTGGCAGGCGCCTGTAGTCCCAGCTACTTCGGAGGCTGAGGCAGAAGAATGGCGTGAACCTGGGAGGCGGAGCTTGCAGTGAGCCAAGATGGCGCCACTGCACTCCAGCCTGGGCGACAGAGCAAGACTCTCTCAAAAAAAAAAGAAAAAAAAAAAAAACATTGACTAAGAGAACTTTTTAAATAAAACCTTTTGTTAAGCCAATAGAATGATACTAGTACAGTATAATACCCATACCTTAAATATATAATGATAGATAAATATAAATGTAGATAGGACATAAAACATTCTTGTATTTTAACATGCAAAGACTTGCATTTTTTCCTGGCTCAACGAGGCATTGTTCACTGTCTTGATTCTGTTTATTGCAAAAGTCCATTTGTCCATGCTAGGGTAGTTTTTCATACTCAGACTGAAAATTAATCAATGATATATTTTCCATGTTATTTTAGTGATTTAAACTTTGGGAGATAGGTTAAATATGTGAAACGATGAAAATTTTATGAACAATCAGTTTACATATCAAAAACCAGAAAAAGAATTTGGTTTTTAACTGCCTTTGGCTCATCAGGCAAAATTACTGGGCTATGTTGTAACTTGGATTACAAACTATTATGGGTTAAGAATGGTATAAAATTATAATTTGAATTAAGGCTTTTCTAAATCATTAACAAAAACAGACAAATGCATGGTGTTTTGCTCACATCTTTTTACTTTATGTTTACTTAATGTAAGTCTAGATAGTGACCAGAAGCATAGCTGGAGATGTAAGTGAAATCTTGAACGTGGTAAGAGACATTAAATCAATAATTTATTTTAGATAATACAATAACACTGAAAGAATTGTAAGAAAAGAATCTGTAATCCAAACTGGAATTTTTCTGTATGCAGGCATAACCAAGCATAGTACTCGTAAATGGAATATAATCAACTACTACTTATATTAATTTGCATTATTAATGCAACCTGGCAGGGAGACACTGTTGGAAGCGGACTGGGCTGTTCATGTGGATGAGTGGAAACAATAGTAGAATCAATTAACTAGTATTCTTCCATTTACTGTGTCAGATATGAGACTGTCTTCTAACTTGCTCTTTTAAAATATTTGGGACCAAATTATTAAAGTAAATAGTGAATATGAACACAGAATAATGTTAGATATAATTAGTGATTTAAATGAATCACACCGTCCATCTTAAGAGTTCTACAGAAATTTAAAGGAAAAGTTGTCCCATTATTGGTTGAAATGTGTGACCTGTAGTCTCGGAGGAATCATTATAATATAGTCATTTAACAATTGAATCACCTATGTGTTGTGTTTCATAAATACAGTTATGTTGCTTAATGATGAGGATAGTTTCCGAGAAATGCACGTTAGGCAATTTCTTCATTGTAGGAACATCATAGAGTGAACTTACACAAACCTAGATGGTACACACCTACACACCTACAGCCTCCTACACACCTAAGCTATGTGGCATAACCCATTGCTCCTGGTCTACAAACCTGTGCAGCATGTCACTGTATGGCCTGCTGTGCACAACTGAAACACAACCACAAGTATTTGTGTATCCAAACATAGAAAAGATACAGTAAAAATATAGTATAAAAGATTTTTTAAAAGATATGCTTGTATAGAGTACTTACCATAAATAAATGGAGCTTGCAAGACTGGAAATTGCTCTGGGTGAGTCAGTGAGTAAGTGGGGAGTGAATGTGAAGATCTAGGACATTGCTGTACACTACTACAGTCTTTATAAGCACTGCACACTTAAGCTGGACTAATTAATTAAAATTTTTTCTCCAATAATAAATTAACCTTAGCTTACTCTAACTTTTTTACTTTACAAACATTTAAACTGGGGCCAGGTGTGGTGGCTCACGCCTGTAGTCCCAGCACTTTGGGAGGCCGAGGCGGGCGGATCACGAGGTCAAGAGATCGAGACCATCCTGGCCAACATGGTGAAACCCCGTCTCTACTAAAAATACAAAAAAATTAGCCGTGCATGGTGGCAGGCACCTGTAGTCTCAGCTACTCAGGAGGTTGAGGCAGAAGAATTGCTTGAACCTGGAAGGCAGAGGTTGCAGTGAGCTGAGATCGTGCCACTGCACTCCTGCACTCCAGCCTGGCAACAGAGAGAGACTCGCTCTCAAAAAAAAAAAAAAAAGTTTAAACTTTTTTTAACGTTTTTATTCTTTTGTATTAACACTTCACTTACAACACAAACACATTGTATAGCTGTACAAAAATATTTTCTTTATATCCTTATTTTATAAGCTTTTTATTTTTTTATTTTTTACTCTTTAATACTTTTTTATTAAAAACCAAGACATAAACACACACATTAGCCTAGGCCTACAAAGGGTCAGGATCATCAATATCACTGCCTTCCACCTCCACATCTCGTCCCACTGGAAGGTCTTCAGGGGCGATAACAGGCATGGAGCTGTCACCGCCTATGGTAACAACGCCCTCTTTTGGACACCTCCTGAAGGACCTGCCTGATGCTGTTTTACAATTAACTTTTTATATATATGTAAGTAGGAGTACACTCTAATGACAAAAAATTATAGTACAGGTTGGTCCAATGGTAGTGGGTTATCAGAACTTATTAACATTTAGTGTCACTAAAGTTGGTATACAACCCCCCACTGCAAATTTGAATGGCTTAAATTTTTTTTGGAATAAAACAGGCTAGGTGCAGTGGCTCACGCCTGTCATCCCAGCACTTTGGGAGGCCAAGGCAGGCACATCACTTGAGGTCAGGATTTCAAGACCAGCCTGGCCAATATGCTGAAACCACATCTCTACTAAAAATACAAAAATTAGTCGGGCCTGGTGGCATGCACCTATAATCCCAGCTACTCAGGAGGCTGATGCAGAAGAATCACTTGAACCGGGAGGCAGGGGTTGCAGTGAGCCGAGATAGCGCCACTTGATTCCAGCCTGGGCGATAAAGCAAGACCCCGTCTTAAAAAAAGAATAATAGAGTATATACATAAATCGGTAACATAATTATGTACTATCATTATCAAGTATTATGTACTATACATAACTGTGTGTTTATACTTTTATATGACTGGCAGTGCAGTAGGTTTGTTTATACCAGCATCGCCACAAACATGAGTAACATGTTACACTAAGATGTCATGATGACTCTGATATCACTAGGCAACAGGAATTTTTCAGCTCCACTATAATCGTATGGGATATTTGTCATATATGCAGTCCATTGTTGACTGAAACACCAAGTGGTACATGACTGTACTTAAGATAGTCCCTGCCCTAAGGCTGGGCACGGTGGCTTATGCCTGTAATTGCAGCACTTTGGGAGGCCGAAGCGGGAGGATCACGAGGTCAGGAGATCAAGACCATCCTGGCAAACACAGTGAAATCCCATCTCTACTAAAAATACAAAAAACAAAACAAAACAAAACAAAAAAAATTTAGCCAGGCATGGTGGCATGTGCCTGTAGTCCCAGCTACTCAGGAGGCTGAGGCAGGAGAATGGTGTGAACCTGGGAGGTGGAGCTTGCAGTGAGTCATGCAGTGAGCCAAGATTGCACCACTGCACAACAGCCTGGGCGACAGACCAAGACTCTGCCTCAAAAAAAAAAAAAAAAAAGATAGTCCCTGCCCTCAAGGAACTCTGCTGATAATTGTAATTCATTCTTAAGTATGGCTCTAGACTATCCAATATATATTAATAATTGAGAAAAGCAAGTTGTTAAAACATTTGTATGTGTAATTTTATCCATTAAAAAAACTAGAGCTTTACGCAGAGGAAAACGTATGAAGTAATGTATACCAAAATATTATATCTTGGGAATAAGAATACAGAGAACTAGCTCTTTCATATTTATCTGATCATTTTTCTACAGTTAACATGTATTAGCTCACACCTGTAAACCCAGCACTTTGGGAGGCCGAGGCAGGAGCCCAGGAGTTCAAGACCAGCCTGGGCAACATCGCTGCACCCTGTCTCTACAAAAAAAAAAAAATGTTTTTTAATTAGCTGGGCATGGTGGAACACATCTGTAGTTCCAGCTACTCGGGAGGCTGAGGTGGAAGAGTCACTTGAACCCTGGTGGTCAAAACTGCACTAAGCCATGATGGCACCCCTGCACTCCAGCCTAGGCAACAGAGCAGGACAAAAAAAAAATTTGGAGGTTCTTGAGTTTTAAAACTTTTTTTAAGTAAAAGGAAAGAAGCATGCTGTAATGAGGCCTGTATACTTAACAATGGTGAATTTTACATCCATAACTAAAAATTCAAAAAGCTACGGTAGTGGCCAGGCGCTGTGGCTCACGCCTATAATCCAGCCACTTTGGGAGGCCAAGACTGGCAAATCACCTGAGGTCGGGAGCTCGAGATCAGCTTGACCAACATGGAGAAACCCTGTCTCTACTAAAAATACAACATTAGCCGGGCGTGGTGGCACACGCCTGTAATCCCAGCTACTCGGGAGGCTGAGGCAGGAGAATCGCTTGAACCTGAAAGGGGGAGATTGTGGTGAGACAAGATTGCATCATTGGACTCCAGCCTGGGCAACAAGAGCAAAACTCCGTCTCAAAAAAAAAAAAAAGCAACTGTATAATTGCTTAGTTATAGGATACAATCTGTTTCATGGTGATTTATTTAGAAGGAAGGACCCAGACATGTTTGTCAATGGCATGCCAAGCAATAGAATATACCCAGTCTCTAGATCGGGAAGGGAATAGTGCCAGTGAAGCCATGTGTGGTAAGCCAGTAATAGTAAATCCATGTTTTAATGTTTTTATTTTTTTCAGATGGAGTCTCACTCTGTCTCCCAGGCTGGAGTGCAGTGGTTTGATCTCGGTTCACTGCAAACACCACCTCCCAGGTTCATGCAATATTCCTGCCTCAGCATCCGGAGTAGCTGGGATTACAGGCATGCACCACCATACCCAGCTAATTTTATTTTTTTGTATTTTTAGTAGAGACGGGGTTTCACCATGTTGGCCAGACTGGACTCAAACTCCCGGCCTCAAGTGATCCACCCACCTTGGCCTCCCAAAGTGCTGGGATTACATGTGTGAGTCTCCGAGCCTGGCCTACACCACATTTTAAGAAAGACACTGATGGCCGGGCGCGGTGGCTCACGCCTGTAATCCCAGCACTTTGGGAGGCCAAGGCGGGTGGATCACGAGGTCAGGAGATCGAGACCATCCTGGCTAACACGGTGAAACCCCGTCTCTACTAAAAATACAAAAAAATTAGCCGGGCGTGGGGGCGGGCGCCTGTAGTCCCAGCTACTCGAGAGGCTGAGGCAGGAGAATGGCGTGAACCCAGGAGGCGGAGCTTGCAGTGAGCCGAGATGGTGCCACTACACTCCAGTCTGGGCTGACAGAGCGAGACTCTGTCTCACAAAAAAAAAAAAAAAAAAGACACTGATAAACCAGTGAAGGCTATGTGACTGCTGAGGGTCTGCTTAATTGATCTATGAATGAATGAATAAATAATCTTTGAAAAACCTGAGAATGTTCGAAGAAAACACTCAATTCACTGGGTAACTGAAGTCAAAATGACTTGCAAAATGCTAATTATTATAGGAATAAGAGTGGAAAAAATGTTCAAAGAAATCCATAGATTGATGTGTGTGCTTCTTGTAAAGGTATCTGAGGAAAGACCGTTATGTATTCAGATATCTGATAGTTCATTGCTTGAAAAACATGAATAGATTCATTCTCTATTGCCCTGGAGGCTGAGAATTATTGAAATGTACCGGGAAGCCATTTTCAGCTTAAGATGGTAAAGAACTTTGCCATCAGTTCACTGCTGAAACTGTTGCCTTGCAACATAATGCAAACTTCCGGTCCCTTGAATTGTTCTAACAGGCTGTTTTGAAAAATGTAGGGTTTATTCTTATTCAGGTATCATGTCTTAGTCCATTTTGGGCTGCTAGAACACAATACCACAGATGAGGTAATATATAATAAATGGAAGTTTGTATCTCACATGTCTGGAGGCTGGGAAATCCAAGATAAAGATGCCAGCATTTGCTGAGGGCCTTCTTGCTGTGTCATCCCATGGTGGAAAGCATCATCACATGGTGAAAGGGCAAAGAGAAAGCAAGATGGGGCAAATCCACTCCCAAGGTAACAGCATTAATCTGTTTATGAGGGCCATGCCTGCATGACCCAAACACCTCCCATTAGGCTCCAACTCCCAACACTACCACAAAGGATCAAGTTTCCAGCACATGAACTATGGGGGTCACATTCAAGCTATAGCATATGGTGAAGCTAACAGATCAGGAGATGACTGCCCTTGAAAAAGTAGTTTGTAACTCACAGTTTCCAAGAGCTGGGGCATGCCACACCATGCAATGCCACGAGCAAGCGCTGGGATCCATCAAGAGGCAGAGAGGCGAGGAGAAAGCATGGCCACGAGTCTTTGTTGTGGTTTCCACAGGCAAGACAGGGTAAGCCAATTTAGGATTCACTTGCTTAAATAATTTCTCAGGCTCTGGGACATAGTGGTTGTGTCCCTATTTGTCTGGTACCTGGCACTGGGGTGACCAGGATGGGAATACTGACCTGGAGTCTAAGAGCCTGTGTTATTTATGTGACTGCTCTTCATTAGCACCAATGAACAGCAGTTAATTATTCACCCACCATCATCCCTGGTTACAGGGAGACAAGGAGGTGTGGCCCTAAGGGCAGATAGTGAGAAAACATTTGTTTTTTGTGTGTTTGTGTTCTATTCCTGTAATTAGATTGGACTACATACACCAAGGCTCTGGGGTTTTTTTGTTTGTTTGTTTTTGTTTTTGTTTTGAGACGGAGTCTTGATCAGTCGCCCAGGCTGGAGTGCAGTGGCACAATCTCGGCTCGCTGCAAGCCCCGCCTCCCGGGTTCACGCCGTTCTCCTGCCTCAGCCTCCCGAGTAGCTGGGACTACAGGCGCCCGCCACCACACCCGGCTAAATTTTTGTATTTTTAGTAGTCACAGGGTTTCACCATGTTAGCCAGGATGGTCTCAATCTCCTGACCTCGCGATCCACCTGCCTCAGCCTCCCAAAGTGCTGGGATTACAGGTGTCAGCCACCGCGCCCGGCCACACCAAGGCTCTTAATATTCACAATTCTTGAAACTAATGAAGTTTACTACATCTATCTTTTGTAGTTGGCACTCTTGAATTTTTTCCTAAACTATTTCTCCAACTAAATTGATATTTAGAAAAGGCTTGTTACAGCCGGGCGTGGTGGCTCACGCCTGTAATTCCAGTACTTTGGGAGGCCGAGTTGGGTGGATCACAAGGTCAGGAGATTGAGACCATCCTGACCAACATCGTGAAACCCCACCTCTACTAAAAAATACAAAAAATTAGTCAGGCGTGGTGGTGCACGCCTGTAGTCCCAGCCTGCTCTGGAGGCTGAGGCAGGGGCATCACTTGAACCCGGGAGGTGGAGGTTGCAGTGAGCCGAGATTGCACCACTGCACTCCAGCAAGACTCTGTCTCAGAAAAAAAAAAAAAAAGGGAACCATAAAGACTTAAAGCCCACAAAAGGCAGCTCTATTCAAGCACAGTTGCTTCAGTAATTATTGCAAAAATTCTACTTTTGCTTTAATTATTTGAGTAATTGCTGCAATCATCATTAAATGTTGATTGTTCAAAATAACTACTAATTCAGTTGATAGATGTGCCTTGAAATAAACAATACATCTAATCTCCAAATACTAATGTTTTACTTGAATCTATTTTAATGGCTATAAAAATATGGCCCATTTGAATAGAGCCAGGCATGATGGCTCACACCTGTTAATCCCAGCAACTCTGAAGATTGAGGCAGGAGGATCACTTGAGGCCAGGAGTTTGAGACCAGCCTGGGCAACATAGCGAAATCCCATCTCTTAAAAAATGTACAAAAAATTGGCCGGGCGCAGTGTCTCAGGCCTGTAATCCCAACACTTTGGGAGGCGGAGGCGGGCGGATCACGAGGTCAGGAGATCGAGACCATCCTGGCTAACATGGTGAAACCCCGTCTCTTCTAAAAAATACAAAAAAATTAGCCTGGCGTGGTGGTGGGCGCCTGTAGTCCCAGCTACTCAGGAGGCTGAGGCAGGAGAATGGCGTGAACCCGGGAGGCAGAGCTTGCAGTGAGCTGAGATGGTGCCACTGCACTCCAGCCTGGGTGACAGAGCGAGACTGTGTCTCAAAAAAAAAAAATTTACAAAAAAGTACTTGGGCATGATGTTGGATGCTTATAGTCCTAGCTACTCAGAAGGCTGAGGCAGGAGGGTCGCTTGACCCTAGGAGTTAGAGGCTGCATGCAGTGAGCTGTGGTCATGACACCACTGCACTCCAGCCTGGATGACAGTGAGACGAGGACTCTTAAAAAAGAAAAAAAAAGACCTATTTGAGATTTTGAGATGATCTGTCGTTTAACCTTTTCTCTGATCTAGATTTATACAACACAGTGTTTCCTCAAAGTGTGTTTTATAGAACACTAGCTCAGGAGGTCAACAGTTACCTGTATTTACTGTGGGACTTCCAAAAGCCAGTCTGCTAACCAAGACAGAGTGTACACCTGCAACATCACCACAACACATAATCCAAGAACTCTTTTTCTTAGAACAAGGGGCTGTGCAACACTTTGTCAAATACTTATCTAATGAATGTAGGAAGGAAAATAACTGAATGTTAGTTATAGGCATAATACTGTAACTTGCTTCTGCATTTCAAAGAGACCACAAAAGAAAATAAAATTGAGCATTAACTACATGCCAGACGTTGTTTTAAGAACCTCACACACATTGGCTCATTTAATATTCAAATGACTTTATAAGATGGGAACAATCACCCCCATTTTATAGATGGAGAAACTGTCCCAGTTCAGATGGCAGAAGTGGCAGAATAAAAATTCAAACCCAGGTGGCCTCCAACAGAGACTCTTATTAACTGTTCCACTATGCGGCATTTCTAGGCCTACCCTTCTCCTATCTTTTATTTTGTATAGATGGAGGTCTCACTATGTTGCCCAGGCTGGAGTGCAGTAGGCTATTCATAGTCACCATCATAGCACACTACAGCCCTGAACTCTTGGGCTCAAGCAATTCTCCCCACTCAGCTCTCTTCCCAAGTAGCTGGAACTACAGGCACACACCACCGCACCCAATCTTCTGTTATCTTTTTTGAGACAGGTTCTCACTTTGTCACCCAGGCTGGAGTGCAGTGGCACAATCTCAGCTCACTGCAGCCTCAACCTCCCAGGCTCAGGTGATTCTCCCACTTCAGCCTCCTGAGTAGCTGGGACCACAGGCAGTTGCCGCCACGCCCAGCTACATTTGTGTATTTTTTCACAGGGAGGAGGGGTCTTACTCTGTTGCCCAGGTTGGTCTCGAACTCCTGGGCTCAAGCGATCGTCCCTCCTCAGCCTCCCAAAGTGCTAGGATACAGGGGTGAGCCACCACATCTGACCCAGGATTTTTTGAAATCTTGGGTCTTCTTTTATTTCTCAGGCAGTTTTATAGTTTCCTTCAAGTGTATTTTAAATCACTCCCACTTTCTTTAGAGAACCTTTGGGTTAGGGGAACTCCCTCCAAAGCCATCTCAGCCTGTTCTACAATGATATCCCCCCATCCCCAGCATTTGGCCCATCTCCTCATCCCATGATCTAGCCCTAAATTGCACTTTCCCCTCTGTACTTCTTGATTGACTTTTGAAGTCTTAGTCTCCTATTTGATGCTTCTATATTATTTATGCTGCTGCTACCATCCCCCGAAGTCCTCCAGCAAGGCCAGACCCCTGGACACCTTCTTTTACATCTACCAATACATCCTTCAGAGCTATTCCCCTTGTACCCCTCCGTCCACCACCATCTCACAGCCTGGTCCTCCCCCTTGCCCAGACTTAGCTATTACTGGAATGCGACCCCCACTCACATCCTGGCCCTGCAATCCCCTTTTAGGTTTTTGCTCCTTTTTCCTCCTCTCACCAACTAAGACAAGGGCTGTCCCATAAATAACTCTGTGTCCCTGCCTGACCCACATGGTAGAATCTCAACAAAGGTTTCATCTCTTCCCCTGAAGCCCCATGGACAGAGATGCTGCAATTGGCTTTATGAAATGATACTTTGTGTTCATGCTTTTCCACCCTTAAAAAGATCATGACCTCCATCTCATTTTCATCCCAACATGCGCAAACCACAAGGAGTGCTTTTAGCAATATCTTTTAGGTATTACGAATAATATCACAGGATGTACACACAGGGTATACACACACACTGTGATAAAAGGAGTAATATCTCCCTTAGATATTAGCAATAATATCACAGGGTGTACACCCACTGTGATATTAGCAGTAATATCCCCCTTGGATATTACGAATAATATCACTGGGTGTACCCACACTGTGATATTAGGAGTAATATCAATCTTGGATATTAAGAATAAGATCACAGGGTATAAATGCACTGTGATATTAGGAGTAACATCTCCCTTGGATATTTTGAAAATATCACAGGGTATACAACCACTGTGATATTAGTCCTAATATCTCCCTTGGATATTATGAATAATATCACAGGGTGTACACCCACTGTGACATTACGAATAATATCTAACTTGAATATTCCTAAAAATATTAAAGGGTGTACACCCACTATGACATTAGGAGTAATATCTCCCTTGGATATTGCGAATAATATCACAGGGTGTACACCCACTGTGACATTAGAAGTTGTATCTCCCTTAGATATTACGAATAATATCACAGACTGTCCACCCACTGTGACATTAAAAGAAATATCACACTTAGGCCGGGCACAGTGGCTCACACCTTAATCCCAGCACTTTGGGGGGCCGAGGCAGGCGGATCACGAAGTTGGGAGATTGAGACCACCCTAGCTAACACGGTGAAACCCTGTCTCTACTAAAAATACAAAAAAATTAGCCAGGCGTGGTGGCAGGCACCTGTAGTCCCAGCTACTCGGGAGGCTGAGGCAGGAGAATGGCATGAACCTGGGAGGCAGAGATTGCAGTGAGCTGAGATCGCACCACTGCACACCAGCCTGGGTGACAGAGTGAGACTCAGTCTCAAAAAAAAAAAAAAAAAAAAGAAACATCATAGGGTGTACATCATAGGGTGTACACCCACTGTGATGCTAGAGTAATATTTCCCTTGTATATTATAAAAAAAATCACAGGGTGTACAGCCACTGTGAAATTAGGAGTAATAGCTCCCTTAGCTACTATGAATAATATCACAGAGTATACACCCACTGTGATATTAGGAGTAATGTCTACTTCTAGGTATTATAAATAATATCTTTTAGATATTACAAATAGTATCGCAGGGTGTACACCTACCGTGGTATTAGAAGCAATGTCTTCTTCTAGGTATTACAAATAATATCTTCTTTTAGATATTACAAATAGTATCGCAGTGTGTACACTCACCGTGGTATTAGGAGCAATATCTTCTTTTAGATATTATGAATCATATCACAGAGTGTACACCCACAGTGATAATAGGAGTAATATCTTCTTTTAGATATTATGAATAATATCACAGGGTGTACACCCACTGTGATATTAGGAGTAAAATCTTCTTTTAGATATTATGAATAATATATCACAGGGTGTATGCACAGGAGGGGCTCACCACCACACCTAACAAGTAAAAAAAACAATTTTGTAGTTGGTACATGTTAGCTCACGCCTGCAATCCCAGCCCTTTGGGAGGCCAAGTCGTGTGGATCAATTGAGGTCAGGAGTTCGAGACCAGCCGGGCCAACATGGTGAAACCCTGTCTCTACTAAAAATACAAAATGTGGGCTGGGCGCATTGGCCCATGCCTGTAATTCCAGCGCTTTGGGAGGCTGAGGGGAGTGGATCTCGAGGTCAGGAGTTCAAGACCAGCCTGATCAACATGGTGAAACCCCGTCTCTACTAAAAATACAAAAGTTAGCTGGGTGTGGTGGCGCATGCCTGTAATCCCAGCTACTCAAGAGGCCGAGGCAGAAGCATCGCTTGAACCCAGGAGGCGGAGGTTGCAGTGAGCCAAGCTCATGCCACTGCACTCTAGCTTGGGTGACAGAGCCAGACTCTGTCTCAAAAAAAAAAAAAAACATACAAAAATACAAAAAGCCAGGCATTGTGGCGGGCACCTGTAATCCCAGCTATTTGTGAGTGTGAGGCTAGAGAATCACTTGAATCCGGGGGTGGAGTTTGCGGTGAGCCGAGATCACGCCGTTGCACTCCAGCCTGGGCAACAAGAGTGAAAGTCCATCTCAAAAAAAAAAAAAAAGATTATAGAGTGTGTGTCTCCCTATGTTGCTGCTCAGTCTATTCTCCAACTCCTAGGCTCAAGCGATCCTCCTGCCTCAGCCTTCCAAAGTGTTGGGATATAGGTGTGAGCCACTTCAGCTGGCTAATATGTTATAAGAACATTATAATCTTACTTAAAGGTATGAAGTTTTAAACTTCATATAATCTTTTTTTTTTTTTTTTTTTTTTTGAGATGTAGTTTTGCTCTTGTTACCCAGGCTGGAGTGCAATGTGCAATCTTGGCTCACTGCAACCTCCTCCTCCAGGGTTCAAGCGATTCTCCTGCCTCAGCCTCCAGAGTAGCTGGGAATACAGGTATGGGTCACCATGCCCGGCTAATTTTGTATTTTTAGAGACGAGGTTTCTCCATGTTCGTCAGGCTGGTCTCCAACTCCCAACCCCAGGTGATCCACCTGCCTCGGCCTCCAACGTGCTGGGATTACAGGTGTGAGCCACCACGCCTAGCCCACATACTCTTAAGTATGGTTTTATTTCGTTGTTTCTGAATAGTTCTCGAGATTTTCATTAAATTTATATCCAATAGGATTTCTGTTTTTCTACAATAGAATACCTCTCTCATTTGGTGTTGAAATCCAGCAAACTAAATAAACCATAGTAACACCAGGGTTTCTGGGTTCTTCCACGTCCATCTGTCTGTAAAAACACAATCCTCTGTTGACATTTATTGAGTCCCCACTCTCAGCTGTGCACAGCAAAGAGTTTATTAACAAAAAGAGAAGGCGGCTGGGTGCAGAAGCCTGTAATCCCCCCACTCTGGGAGGCCAAGGCGGGAGGATTGCTTCAGCCCAGAGGTTTGAGTCCAGCCTGGGCAACAGGGAAAAACCTTGTCTCTACAAAAAATTAGTCGAGCATTGTGGTGTGCACCTGTAGTACCAGCTACTCCAGAGGCTGAAGTGAGAGGATAACTTGAGCCCCAGAGGCAGAGATGAGGTAAGATTGCATCACTGCACTCTAGCCTGGGCAACAGAGCCAGGCTCTGTCATAAGTAAATAAATAAATAAATAAATAAATAAATAAATAAATAACGGCATGTGGCTCTTGTTCTTCAAATGCTCGCATTTGTGATGTGTTAGGGTGGGACAGACTGCATCAGAAATCTTAATAATTTTCTCAGCCTCTGCTCTGGGTAAAGACCAAGCCCCTGAGAATGCATTGAAGGGAAGCTTGTCATCCAGATACTTCATAAGGAAACAGAAAACCTCAAGAAAGCTTCCCTCAATCAGTACCACTGTTCATTTTCCTCCCTGATTCATAGGCTGGATGGATGGGAACCAGATCATCACTGGACCATCCATGTGAACAGCACAGGAACTGAGACTGGAAATGAAGGTTGTTGGTCTCCAGGGAAGAGGGACAGAGGCTTCAGCATCTTTACAGTCTCTGCTGTTTCCTAAAAAAAAAAAAAACCCTTTTCAGGACAAACAGCTATTTCATGCTCTGTTTCACTGTCTGTCCATTATTAAGGCAGTAGGTCTTTGGCTTCATCTCATTCAGGGAAATAAATGTTTATACTGATGGCTCAGAATGCAGTGGTCTAGAATGAAGAAGAATGTGGCACTGTTACTAAAGGTAAAACTGCAGATGTACCACTAGAAGATAGCTCTAAAACGTTGTGGTCTCTTAAGCCAGGCATAGTGGCATGCACCTGTGGTCCCAGCTACTTGAGAGGCTGAGGCTGGAGGATGGCTTGAACCCAGGAGTTTGAGGCTCAGTGAGCTATGATCATGCCTGTGAATAGCCACTGCACTCCAGCACAGGCAACATAGCAAGACCCTGTTTCTAAATAAATAATAAAAATTTTAATAATTGTGGTCTTCTTAGTTGGTTCTAGTGGCTGAGCCACCCATTTCTCCCCCAGGTTACTGTAGTGGCCTCCTCACTAGAGGTCTGGCACCAAATCTGGCCCCTCTGAGTGAATAAGTGAATGTTTGATGTGTCTCTTAAGACTTCAACTCAGTCTGTTGACTATAATAGGTATTAAGTGCAACCTAGTTAAGAAAAGCAAATATGCACCAGGCGCAGTGGCTCATGTTTGTAATCCCAGCATTTTTGGAGGCCCAGGGGGGTGGATCACCTGAAATCAGGAGTTTGAGACCAGCCTAGCCAACATGGTGGAACCCCTTCTCTACTAAAACTACAAAAATTAGCCAGGTGTGGTGGTGAGCACCTACCCAGCTACTCGGGAGGCTGAGGCAGGAGAATTGCCTGAACCCAGGAGGCGGAGGTGGCAGTGAGCCGAGATTGCACCATTGCACATCAGCCTGGGCGACAAGAGAGAAACTCAAAAAAAAAAAAAAAAAGAAAAAGAAAAAAAAAGCAAATATGATTCTGATCATTGCCAGACAGAAACATTTTATTTTACATGTTTTTCTTTTATTAATCAGCTTTCTCAGGTTGAAGGAAACATTTTCATGAATTTGTTTCCATCGATCTGACCACCAGCTTTTTTTTTTGAGATGGAATTTCACTCTTGTCACCCAGGCTGGAGTGCAGTGATGAAATCTAGGATCACTGCAACCTCCACCTTCTGGGTTCAGGCAATTCTCCTGCCTCAGCCTCCCGAGGAGCTGGTATTACATACACCCAACACCACGCCTAGCTAATTTTTGTATTTTTAGTAGACATGGGGTTTCACCATGCTGACCAGGCTGTTCTCGAACTCCTGACCTCAGGTGATCCACCCACCTTGGCCTTCCACAGTGCTGAGATTACAGACACGGACCACCACTCCTGGCCGACCACTAGCTTTTGCTGAGCCTCTACTTCATTCTGTTCTGTTTGCGTCAGGCACCAGACAGCCCTTGGTATGTAGGTAACTTGGTAAGACATGATGTTCTTTGCCTCTGAGGAGCTTACAGAGTGATCAGGACAAGAGATCTGTGAAGAGATCATTACAGCGTGACTCTACAAAGAAAGTGTAATGGGAACACAGCAGAGGGAACAATTACCTGTTCTTTCTTGGGATGGGGGAGGAATAGAACCAGTTTTTCAGAGATAAACAGGATAGTCTCAACCTAAAGAGACGCACATTCCAGGCAGAGGAAGCAATGTGCACAAGCACAGGCCTGGCCAGGGAACAGTGAGCGGTAGGCAGGGGCAGGGGTGAAAGGAGGCTGGGACCCGCAGTGGAGGGTCTCATATGTAGGCTAAGGAAGTAATCCTTTATCCTCTAGGAACCAAAGGAGCGTTTTACATAGGCAGATTTAGTAACTCCAGCATAAGGGTAGGCAATGGTTTGGAGTAGGGAGAGAGCAGAGACAAGAAAACAAATAGGAGGCTGTGGCCAAGGTCCAGGAGATGTTGAGAATCTGAGACAATGTCTTAAATCTTGTGAAGTGCGCCGGGCATGATGACTCAAGCCTCTAATCCCAGCAGTTTGGGAGGCTGAGGTGGGAGGATGTCTTGAGCCCAGGAGTTTGAGACTAGCCTGGACAACGTGGTGAGACCCTGTATCTATAACAACAACAAAAAATTAAACATTAAAAATTAGCCAGGTGTTGCGGACTGTGCCTGTCATTCCAGCTACTGGGGAGGCTGAGGCAGGAAGACTGCTTGAGTCCAGGATGTCAAGGCTGCAGTGAGCAATGATTGTCCCACTGCACTCCAGTCTGGGCAACAGAGCTAAATCCGGTCTCAAAAAAAAAAAAAATCTTGTGAAGTGAAGAGGAAATAACCAGGGCCTTATCAATTCACTGAAAGGGAGATTTATTTCTCTGTAGCTTTCAAGAACACTCTTAGTATTAATGAAGAGGGTTTTTACAAAGGGAAAAAAAGGCCAGGTGCGGTGGCTCCCCCTGTAATCCCCTGTAATCCCAGCACTTTGGGAGGCCAAGGTGGCCAGATCACTTGAGGTCAGGAGTTCGAGACCAGCCTGGCCAACACAGTGAAACCCTGTCTTTACTAAAAATACACAAATTAGCTGGGTGTGGTGGCACACACGTGTAATCCTAGCTACTCAGGAGGGCGAGGCAGGAGAATCGCTTGAACTCCAGAGGTGGAGGTTTCAGGAGCCAAGATCGCAGCTCCACTGCACTCCAGCATGGGTGACAGAATGAGAATCCGTCTCCAAAAAAAGGGCGGAGGGGAACCCTGAGATTCATTAATTCTCATTTCCCTAGTTTATGAAGTGCATTTACTTTCTCTAATGGCTGTCAAAGTGAAGGCTGAACTTTGAGCTAGATCTTAGTGCTCAGGATATCAGGAAAAGGAATAATTATTCTTAGATGCTGCGTCAGAGACTGCTTGTTATCTTTCAATATCTGTTCTGTTTTACTCTTCTTTAGTAATGTAATTTTTTGTTTTTAGCTGACCACATGGTTATAGGGAATAATGATATTTTTCAGCCTCATTTGCAGCTAGATATACTATGTTATTTATTTCTTCTGGCCCACAGGATGTGAGCAGATGTGATATGTGTAATTTCCAGGAACTATCTTTAAAGGGTTGGATGTGTACTTTCTTCCTAGCTTCCATCTTCTTATGACCAAAATGAGAAGGTAATGGCTACAGCCTCAGCAGCCACTTGAACAACGGAGTGATCTACAGAATGGATGCTAGGCACAGCAAACAATGAAATAGAAGGTTTCTTGGTCCCTTTCATAATATCTAAGGGAGATATTATTCCTAATATCACAGTGGGTATACACCCTGTAATGATATTATTCATAATATATAAGGGAGATATTACTCCTAATATCACAGTGAGGGTACACCTTATGATGAAATTCTTTGTAATTTCTAAGGGAGGTATTTCTCCAATACCACGGGGGTGTACATTCTTTGATAATATGATTTGTAATACCTAGGGGAGATATTACTCTTAATATCTTCTTTTAGATATTACTGAAGCTTTACGTGGCCTTGTGGCTTCTGCTGTCTTGAATGGCCTTTGACATCCCCTAAGGGAGCTCACTCTAGAGCCCTTCATGAGAGGCCACGTGAAGACAGAGGCTCTGATACCATATTAACCATGTCTTTTTATGTATTCTGACACTTCGACATCTAGGGCCTTGCTGACCTTGGCAGGCCTGTCCCTACCAGGGTTAGCCAATTCCTAGAGACAGTAAACAATTTGCCCATGAGCGTGCTTTTCACACACAAACTAACCAGTCCAGAGCTCATGCCCCCAGTCACCTATTTCATCAGGCTTCCACAGGACTCACACACTCTATGCCACATTCCTCTGCCCTAAGCGCCCCAGGGCCAGGTACCAGACAACTAGGGACAGCCCTTATACCCAGAGCCTGCTGAAATTACTCAAACTATAATAGCTAACCTTAACCCTGCTCACCTTGCCTCACTCATTCCTTCCCATGGAAACCACTGTAAAGGCTCTTGCCCATGTTTTTCCATCACTCCTGTCTTCTTGCTGACCATACTGCCTCCCTATTCGGTGCTGCATGGCATAGTACTTTCCCTTCTGTTGGGATCTGTGAGTAACAAACCATTTTTTCAGTGGTAATCGACACTTGATCTGTTGGTCTCTCCATACCTGAAGAATAATGCAACCTATATATATTTTTTAATCAAGTAAAATTTATTTAATTAAGCATAAAGTTACTTTCACATTTGTCTACAACCACAGTAAATACAGTTCTTGGCATAATGCCATGGCCTTTCAAATGTAAAGCCTCCCCACCTGCAAGATTACATCTATAAATCTCCCACTGTTGTTTATATAATAGTGGATTAGTTAAACAAATTAAAATAGTTATACTATCCAGAATAAAATGATATGGAAATAATTTACTCATAAGATTCATATTTAAATCATCTTTATTTACAAAATACTATCCTGAGAATTATAATTCCATTAAGTTTGAATATGAGCAAACGTGTAATCACTGAAGTAACAACAGTTACTTCAACTGAAAATGAGAATAGTCAAAATGACTTTTGAAGAGAGCAAAAATATTGTCAAGTTTCTTGCCATGGTTCTGGATCTTCAGCAGCAGGCTCATTTGAAGGCAGACTCAACCCTAAAGGGAACTCACTCTATCTTCAGAATGTGGGGGTGGGGGTGGGGGCAAAATCCAGGTCTTGGGGGAAGGTAAGGAGGAAAACCCCTCGGTGGACAGACATTTCTCATTGCAAATGGAGCACGTGGTGGACCTGGGACATCCCTTGGTGGAAAATAATCTGGAGAAGCTCCAAACATGGTTCCTGGAGGAGGTGGAGGGAAAGGAGGTCCTCTCCTCATGAACGGGCCCCTCGTATCCACTGGAAACAATGGACCTCTGATTGGAGCAAGAGGTGGAGGAACAAAGCCAGGGCCAGTTGCTTCAGTTTCAGCGGGGAGAGATGAATCAGGCACATTTAAATTACCAAGATTATCTTTGGTATAATTTCCACTGAATTCCATTTCTGAATGCACTGACCTATCCATTTTATCCAAAGAAGGCATATTAAAACTTCTGAGTTCTGCTGGTCCAGAGCGTCTAGCAGAATTAGAATAAAACCTGTCTTGCCTTTGTGGAGGAAGAGCTGAATCAGGATATGATTGTCCTGGTGGAGGAAACATCATCCTACGGTCCTGTTCCCACGGAGGTGACAGGGGCCCAGTGTCAGAAGGAGCCTTGTGAGGATCAGTAAACCTATCACAGCTTGATTATCCTCTTTCACTGGTAATCTGGTGGTCCAGAGGATTCCCTGGGCCTCTTGGGCCTCTTCCTCCTCCCCCTGGAGGGAAAGGTGAGAGTCTGAGTGGACCCTCCGACAAAGTTGGAGGATAGAGAAAAGCTCTCGTTTCAGATGAAGGCCAACGCAATGGTGAGGGACCATATGAGGAATGCTCTCTGCCAAATGCTGTATTTGGAACATCAAGTGCATAAGGATCTTTTTCTAAAAATTTAATTTTAAAGTCTGTTTCAATTAATTTTTGTCTGTTGTGAGCATTTTCTTTCCTTAAATCATTGAGGTTACTTTCAGCAGTCTGTGCTGTCAAACAATTATCATGTGCTTTTTTCTCATGGTATATAATCTTCCCTTGATAAAAATGAATAGTTCTCTCAAGTTTCTTCTTCAAGATATTTGGCTCGCTTTCTGTAGGTCTCCAGCTCCTCAGTGGCATGGCTGATCATTTCGTCTACTTTAGAAAATTTCTCTTTCTCTAGCCGGTTATTTTCCTCTACTATTAATTTCCTGTAGAGTTTCATTTCATTTTCTTGATATAATTCAGTCATTACCTTAAGTTTCTGTTGAAGCTTCTGATTCTCACTTTCAAAATATGTGTTTTCTGACTGCAAAGATGCTTGTTCCATCTAAAGATTTTTAATACGCTCTCTAAGCTCTTCCTTGGTTTTATCAACTTCAGATAACTGAATATAGATTTGGTTTCTTACTCCTTCTAAGGTTGTTAAAGAAGCATTTAACTTAGCAGCATGAATCAGTTTCTTCAAAGCTCCTTTTGGAGGATTATCTAAGTAAGCGCCATCTTCCGATTCACTGTTCATTTCTAATTCCAAGTTTTCATCATCCGTTATGTCTTCTTCCAGCACAGCAGCCCGATCTTTGATCTTTAGCAAGCGTTCAGTCAGAGTCTCGATGTGATTTTCTTTATCATTTAGAACTTGTTCTGCGTGTACTTTGGAGTCTTCAAATGTTATTTTCTGTTTATTAAGTTCACTCACTTGTTCTTTCCATACTTCAGCTTCTTGCAAAAGCTGTTTCTGGCTTTCCTGAAGTTGACAATTTTCATTCAAAGCATCTTGTATTGCTATCTTCTTTGTTCTTCATTCATTTGAAATCTCTTGAAGGTCATTTTGGCTTCAGCTAGTAGTGATTTTAGGGATTTTGACTCATCTTCTAGAGACTGTATCCTTTTGGAAATATCCGCCATCACCTCATCTTGTTCAGAATGTTTAGATTTCTCTTCTTTTAACCCCTTTTCTAGACAGAGTATTTCATGCTCCAGTTCAGAATTGGACCTGTTCAGCTTTTCACAGTTTGCCTCCAGACTTTGTGCTTCTGTTGCCTCCTTCTCAAAGCTGGCATCCTCTAAAGATGACTCTACTTCATAGCCTTCATACTCTTTTTGAACAAGGCTAAATTTTTCAAGTAGTCTACATTTTTCTTCAATTAGTCCAGAAAGTGCTACAGCAAGCTCTTTCTCTCTTCCCACATAAAGCCGACTCCTAACCGATCTAAAACTTCTCCACAAGAAAAAGGGAACAGCAACAAATCCAAGGACAGCTGCACATATCACCAATTCCCATGGAAATCCATAAGGATTCGAATCTGGTCTCCTGCCTTCAGGCAGTGCTGCCACAACCCTGCGTGGCTCCTCCAGGACCAGCCCCCAGTAAGGCTGAGGGGTAGCCCCGGGCTCCTCCATAGCGCCAAGGCTGCTGTGGCGGTGGCCGCAGTAACCCAGGCCTGTCGGGGCCACAATTAATGGCGAAGAACACTCAGCCTTCAGTTAGGAACAGAATCCGCACCTGGCAACCGGAGCGGACCACTGAGGAGCCGGCTGCGGGGGGAACTGGGGGACGCGAGAACCCACAGGCCTTACAGGCCCATAGAAAAGGTACAGTAAAAATATAGTATAAAATATTTTTTTAAAGATCTGCTTGTATAGAGTACTTACCATAAATAAATGGAGCTTGCAAGATTGGAAATTGCTGTGGGTGAGTTAGTAAGTGGAGTGAATGTGAAGGCCTAGGGCACTACTATACACTACTGCAGACTTCACAAGCACTGCACGCTTAAGCTACACTAATTAATTAAAGTTGTTTTCTTCAATAATAAATTAACCTTAGCTTACTGTAACTTTTTAACTTTATAAATGTTTAAACTTTTTTTATCTTTTTTACTTTTTTGTAATAACACTTCACTTACAACACAAACATATTGTACAGCTGTACAAAAATGTCTTCTTTATATCCTTATTTTATAAGCTTTTTTCTATTAAATTTTTCTTGTTTTTACGTTTTAATAGTTTTTTGTTAAAAAACCAAGACATAGACACACACATTAGCCTCAGCCTACACAGGGTCAGGATCATCAATATCACTGTCTTCCATCTCCACATCTTGTCCCACTGGAGGGTCTTCAGGGGCAATAACAGGCATGGAGCTGTCACCTCCTGTGATAACAATGCCCTTTTTTGGACACCTCCTGAAGGACCTGCCTGAGGCTGTTTTACGGTTAACTTCTAACCGTACACTCTAAAATAATGACAAAAATTATAGTACAGTTTGGTCCAATGATAGTGGGTTATCAGAACTTATTAACATTTAGTGTCACTAAAGTTGGTATAAAACCCTCCACTGCTAAATTTAAATGGTTTACAGTTTCTTGGTGTTTTTTTTTTTTAAATAGGCTGGGTGCGGTGACTCACGATTGTAATCCCAGCACTTTGGGACGCTGAGGCAGCCAGATCACTTGAGGTCAGGATTTCAAGACCAGCCTGGCCAATATACTGAAACCACAACTCTATTAAAAACACAAAATTAGTCAGGCATGGTGGCGCACACCTGTAGTCCCAGCTACTCAGGAGGCTGAGGCAGGAGAATCACTTGGACCAGGAGGCAGAGGTTACACTGAGCCAAGATGGCACCACAGCATTCCAGCCTGGGAGATAGAGTGAGACCCCATCTTAAAAAAAGAATAATATAGTATATACATAAATATCAATTCCTCATTCATGGGGAATCTTGTTGATCATTCTGGCTGCTTGATATTGATGAGGGGCATCCTGGGCAGCCTCATACCATGGGTGACTCTGTGGCCCCCCAGGAATCAAAGGTTAATCTAATACTATCCTTTTCTTCTGAAACAATCTTTCTTTTTCCAGTCCCCTACTTCCACCAAAGACAAATCTCAGCAAGACAAACCTACCTGCAAAATAAGCTGCAGTCCCATAAACGTGGCCTGATTACCCCACAAAGTGCAGCAAGAATTGCTGTCCACATAGGCTCTCCTAAATTGGCCTTGCTGGAACCTCTCACAAGGCCATTTCAGTCAAAGACCTGGGAAAATAGCCAGTTCATCCATCTGTGTCGCAGTATAAAATAAAATAGATTCTTATTGAACTTATGCAAGCAAACACATTGCCATGAATTAAGAATATTCACAAATAATTTACAAATTCTGGATAAATTAGGCATAGAGAGAACTATGCCTCAAATTCTGTTTGAGGAAAGCATACTGTATTCAATATACTTAAAGTATACTCAGAGGCAATAAAAAGCTCCAAAGAATAAAATTCTCCAGACTCTGAAAAACAAAACAATAAGAATCAGCAATATTTCAAACAAAAAAACCATAAAAAATTATTTCAGTCTCCATTAATTCAGTCCATGCAATCAACTTCTGGTATGCTTCATATTGAGTTAGCAATCTTTATGAACATATCAGCATTTCAATTAGTGCCCTGGAAGTTTTCTCTCTAATCCAATGGCACAGTCTACAAAGTTATAAGAAACCTGCATTTGAGAGGTTGAATTTTTCATAAACTTCCCCAAAGAAGAAAGCCCTGGACTGTAGCTGATTATAAGTCACTTTTCGAGAAGGATCAAAGCAAAACTACAATTGTGGATGACAAAAGTTTTAAGACAGCCATAGTTAAAGGCACAGTTAACTAGGGTATTTTGTTATTCCTGTGGCATACAAGTTAACATCATAATAATAATTACTGTGACAACATATATTAAGACATATCAGAATTTTAGAACTCTCATATCATCCTGGAACTTCAGGAGGCCAAGGCAGGTGGATCACCTGAGGTCAGGAGTTCAAGACCAGCCTGGCCAACATGGTGAAACCTTATCTCCACTAAAAACACAAAAATTAGCTGGGCATGGTGATACATGCCTGTAATCCCAGCTACTTGGAAGCCTGAGGCACAAAAATCACTTGAATCTGGGAGGCAGAGGCTGCAGTGAGCTGAGATTGTGCCACTGCACTCCAGCCTGGGCAACAGAGCAAGACCCATCTAAAAAATAAATAATAAATAAATAAATAAATAAAACCCAAAGGAAGCTGAACACCACCTCAGATTGACAATGCTTCCTGCATAATTCTAACATAACAAATAAGGCAAATAAACCTAATATGTCTCTCTTGGACGTCAGGGAAACTTATACCCAAAAAAGTTACTTTGAGGTCAAAAAGACTGAATTTGGAGCTTGAAATTTTGCCATTGGAAAGTTTGTCAGAGATCGGCTTTAAGACACTTGACATCACAAAATAGGATAACAGGTCACTATAAAATAGCCATTCGTTTAGCAAAAATGATAATACAAAACAGGTTACCCTTTGATAGTGAGGAGACTCAGCTTCCCAAACAATAAGCCCTAATAAAAACAGCATGAAGCCAACTAGGAGGGAGAGAACCCTCTCTTTTTCTGTAGTTTTACTCAAAAATCTCTTATCTCTTACATGAACATTTTGTTCAAGGGAAACCAAATTTTACCTTTATATGGTATATTATTAATGTTAAAACTAACTTTAATAAAACCTTATAAACAAATCTATCCAATTGTAATCAGTTTGACCATAAGGTAAGATTTCCATAAACTTTTTATAATCTTTTACAATTTTCTATTAAGTTGCAGATTAATGCTCCAGGAAGTCCCAGATGCTGGCCTTGCATCAGTGTGGTTTTGGTGTTAATGTTTAATTTACAGAAAAACTGAAATAATCTTTCTTTTTTTTTTTTTTTTGAGACAGAGTCTCGCTCTGTCACCCAGGCTGGAGTGCAGTGGCATGATCTTGGCTCACTGCAAGCTCTGCCTCCCAGATTCATGCCATTCTCCTGCCTCAGCCTCCCGAGTAGCTGGGACCACAGGTGCCCGCCACCACGCCTGGCTAATTTTTTTGTATTTTTAGTAGAGATGGGGTTTCATGGTGTTAGCCAGGATAGTATTGATCTCCTGACCTTGTGATCCGCCCACCTCAGCCTCCCAAAGTGCTGGGATTGAGGCATGAGCCATGGCACCTGGCCCTGAACTAATCTTATCCCTCAAAACCGGCCATTACAATCTCATGTGCCTACCTCTTCTGCAGTAGTCCCTCAGCCTAGAGGG